>NW_025421373.1:12500000-13750000 GCF_011764305.1 Mustela putorius furo | reverse complement strand
GGTTAAAAGTGCAGTCACTGAATCAAACACCTGATTGCACTGAATGGAATCCTCCTCAATATGCCCTTGTATTGTGTTTCCCTCCTTTCCAGTTTCTTTTTTTTCTTTCCTGGCATGGGACTCCTTAAAAATATCATGTAAACCCCATGTTTCTGTTTCTGGGTATCCTAATCTAAGACACAAACTGGAAAAGAAGTGCAAAGTCCTGATGCAGACATCTGATTGGCACCCTAAAGAACAGTAAGAAGGCCTATGGGGTAAGGCCAGATGGAGCAAAGGGAAGAATAGAAGGAAACTAAGTTAGAGAGGTAACTGAGGACCAATCGTGGAAGGTCTTACAGACACTGGAGAACTTTGGAACTGATTCTGACGGAAGGAAAAAGTTCTTGACATAATCTGACTTATGACTGAAAAGGATCACTATGGGCACTGTGTTAACAAGAGAGTAAGGGGAGTTACGGTAGACCTGGAAAACCACTTAAAAGTCTTCTGTAGTAATTCTGAAAGGATTGATGGTGGCTTGGGCCAATAGGAGCAGAGGTGAATTCTGGTGGATTCTGGTTATTTTTTTTAAAAGATTTTATTTATTTATTTGACAGAGAGAAAACACAAGTAGACGGAGAGGCAGGCAGAGAGAGAGAGAGAGAGGGAAGCAGGGTCCCTGCTGAGCAGAGAGCCTGATGCGGGACTTGATCCCAGGACCCCGAGATCATGACCTGAGCCAAAGGCAGCGGCTTAACCCACTGAGCCACCCAGGCGACCCAATTCTGGTTATTTTTGAAGGTAAATATATCAAGACTTTCTTTATGAAGTGAGAAGGAAAGAGGAAGTAAAGATGACTCCAAGGAAACTTGATTTCATATAAGCTGTAAGGAAGAAGACAAGGAAAGAGTAGGTATGAGAAGAAAGCTCAAGATTCAGTTTGGGACATGCTAAATTTAATAAGCCCATTAAACTCTGAGTGCAGATGCCAACAAAACAGTTGGATATATATGTCTGGATTTTAAAGGTTTATGGTTCGGTTTTCAGAGGGGTAGCATCAAAGTGTTCTTATGATTTAAAGCCATGAGACTGAATGAGATTACCATGGAAATGAGTATAACCAGAGAAAAGAAAGTGTGCAAATACTGAGCCCCTGGGATACTCCAACATTAGTCATTAAAATGAAGGTGATAGAGAGAAACCAGCAAAGAAGACTGAGGAGTGGCCAATGAGGATAATGGAAACCAGAAAAGTGTGGCATCCTGGAAGTCTTCTAAAAAACAAACAAACAAACAAAACAAAAAGCACTGCAAAAAGAAAAGAGAGGAGCGCCTGGGTGGCTCAGTTGGTTAAGCCTCTGCCTCTGGCTTAGGTCATGATCTCAGGGTCCTGGGATGGAGCCCCTCATTGAGCTCTCTGCTCAGCGGGAAGCCTGCTTCTCCCTCTCTCTCTGCCTGCCTCTCTGCCCACTTATGCTCTCTCTCTATCTGTCAAACAAATAAATAAAATCTTAAAAAAAAAAGAGAGAGAAGAGAATAAAATGAAGGAAAATTAATAAGTGATTTATTGTGTCTAATACTGCTGAAAGGACAACCATGATGAGCATTGATAGTTGACCTTTGGATTTAGCAACTGGAACTTGTGGACAACAGTACTTTTAATGGAATAATAGAGATAAAAGCATGATTTAAATGGGTTCAAGAGAGAATGGCAGAGGAGAAATAGAGGTAGTGAGAAAAGACCGTACTCTGAAGGGTTTTGCTGTAAAGAAGAGTAAAGGAATTGAGTGATTACTAGAATGAAAGTGAGGGGAAGTGTTTAGATGAGATTGTTAAGATAAGAGCTTATAAGTAGATGATGAGGATAATCCACCAGGGGGGAAACTGATGATGCAGAAGAAGAGTATTACTGGGAAATAGCTCTGAGAATGTGAGAATGGCATCTGATGGACAACTGAAGAGGCTGTCCCTACTAGGAATGCAGACACCTCATCTGCAGTAGCAAAAGAGAAGGCAGAATATAAGGGTTCAGGGGCACCTGGGTAGCTCAGTCAATTAAGTGCTGGACCCCTGATTCTGGTTCACGTCATTATCTCAGGGTCCTGAGAGAGAGCCCCGTCTCAGGCTTTGTGCTGGGTGAGGAGCCTGCTTAAGATTCTCTCTACCTCTGCCCCTCCCTGCTCTCCTCCATTCCTAGATCATTCACACTCTCTCTTTCAATCTCTCTCAAACAAATAAATAAATAAATAAATAAGAGAAAATATAAGGGTGCGATGCTGGCCAGTGAATAGATGTAATGTGGGAACTTGTGGACCTTCAGTCCTGTGATTCCCACCTTGTATTCTGTAAAACTGAAAGGAAATTCACCAGCTGAGAGTAAGGATGGGTGAGTAGGTGTTGAAGGTAAGAAAAGAGAGGAGAGAATATCTATCATCCTTTCTGTTTGGGAATTCTAGGTTTTTTTCATTCTAAGTTATGTACTCCTTTCTCACCTACCTCAACTATCAATGCCAAATAGTAATCAAAGTAGAAGAATATAAGGAGGGGTTTCATAGTGAGCAGGCAAACAACCCTCAACTCCTCTATTTTCCCTGAGCCACTTGGTATGGGACCAACTCACTCATAATTTTTTATTAGGCTAATTATATTTACCCAACTTTTCTCTGCCATCTACTACAGTTATAGGATTATACCAACCCAATAAAATTCTAGATGAACTCAGCTAATCTAAGCTTACAATATCAACTAGAAATTGGTTGGCTATAGACATGTAGCATACTGAAGAAAGATTCTAAACTCTTCAGTCAGTGGAAATGGATACTTCATCAGTAAAAATAAAGAAATAGAATTTTTCACTGGTTATTAGTATGCTGAAGGAAGGCTTAAATTTCCCTAAAGTTGCAGAATTCTGGAGAATCTGCAGGCTAATATTTTAGCCAGCCAATACCCTAGAATTTAAAGAAAATCATCAAGAGTCTCACACACCAGGAAGACTATGACAAAAGAGTTAAAGTAAGGAAAACAAAGAAAGAGAAAATCAAAGGATGATGTGTAGGAAGAGAAAACTAATATTTACCCAGCCTCTGTAATCTGCCAAGCATTTTATACATATTATTTTTTCAACCTTGAGCCATGAAAGGCTGAGGACCTCTCAAAGGCTAATAGCGTTCAAAACATTGCAAAATTCGTAGGTAGGATTTCAGCCCAGGACTCCCTGACTCCCAACCTCATGTTCTTTGCACTAAAATGGAAGGTATAAAAAAGAAAAGGGAAAGGTGCTCTTACCTGCAAGTGTCCTAAAAACCTTGGCAATAACAACATGGTTACCATAAATGTATTTAAGATGAAAACACATTCCAAGGGGCCTGAAACAGACCAGCCAGTATGAAATCTAACTATGTTACCTCTTCCTGGAATTGATCTTTACTATCTTTATTGATTTAACTTGATTGCTCTGCATTTTTATTTACAGTTGCTTAGTGGTGGCTCTCAGTAATTAACTGCAACCTGTGTCTGTCCAACAAAATATAAACAAATATATAATGAAGCACTTAAACAAAAGGACAAAGTCTTATTCTTCAATGATGCGCCAACCTATGCAATTAGCTAACAAAAATCCATAATCACAAGTTGCCTTGTCTTGGGAAGCCTGTGATAGAACCTGCTACCTTCCTGTAGCTGTTTTCAAATATGAATGGCTTCTTACGAAGACAGTTAAAAGGAAGGCAAGTTTGCCGAAAAGAATAATGGGTAAACCAGTGTTTCACCTGTATTCATCAGTTTAGCCATACAGCTGTTAATTGTATGCCCAAACCTAAATTAAAATTCAAAATCCCAGTAAATAATTGAACTCTTATAAGAGACATTTGTGTATTAAATGAATATGAAATATTCCTGTTTTTCAGTTATTCTTTTATATCCTATAGACACAGAGGTGAACAAAATACAAACATTCACTTTTATGAAATAAACTTACATTATAACAGGGAAGGTTAAAACCAATTTTCATGCAAATAATTACAGAATCACAAATGTAATACAATATATGGAGTAAAATTAATGAGTTGTGTTTGCACAAAAAATTACCTGACTTATTTTGGAAATCATAGCAGGCTCCTAGAGTTAGCTGGCTAGCTAACAAGAGAGGGAAGGTTAAGGAAAGCATGGAAAGCATTAAGTGGGAGCATGGAGTACTCAGGTATCAGAAGGAGTTCCTGTAATGCTCATGAGACTGAGGAGGGAGAAGAGCTTGAGACAGAACTAAAGAGGCTATGCAAGGTCTTGTGGGCTATGAGAAGAATTCTGGACTGTATTTTAAAGGCCATCTAATACTGTTAAAGAATTTTAAGCAAGAGAGAGAACTAATCATATTTGTTTCTTAAAAGATTTCTCTGGATGCTATGTAAGGAATAAATTAGAAGGACCAAATAAAAATATTTTGCTAGAATTCAGGAGAGAGATGATGATGGTTTGAACTAGAATAAGGGCAAAAGAGGTAGAGAAACGGAGGTGGGTTTGAAAACACAAGAATTAGTTTTTGACTCAATATGGGGGCCAAGAAGAGAGAGGGTCTGATATTATTTCCATGTTTCTAACTTGAGAAAACCAAGAAATTGTACTTCTTATAAAAATGGAAGAAATCTCAGGGAGCACACATGTGGAAAGATGTGTCATTGTTCAAACTTCAGGCATAAAGAACTTTAGGTATTGTGTGATAAAGAGGGGCTCTTAAGTAGGCTGCTGGGTGAACTGGTTAAGGTAGGAATCTGAGAACAAGGTGAACATCTCCAAATCTACTTAGGTACAGAACCTGGATTGGAACAGGCTTACTCTCAATTATTTAGGTTGCATTGCATGATGATAGAAGGACACAGAAATGAGCAAAGGAGAAACCAGTAAAAGATACCCCTTGTGACAAGTATTCTCTTCCCAGGTTGATCCTCGAATTAACTGACCTAATCAGCCTTAATCTTTCCTCATCGAAGTGGCCTTCTTGTTTTCATTCTGTTGGGATAAGATTTGAGCCATCAACAAATGGAAATGGAGATGTGAAAGCAACATTGCCAGAACTTTACAACCTAAGAGGTGGAAAAGGTTAAAATTTTAAGTATGAAAGAACCTATTCAAAGATGAAAATTTTACAATGTAGCTTAACAGAAAACTGAGGTTAATATCAAGAAAGAGAACATAGTTCATCAAGGATAAATTCTCAACACTGACCCACGTGATATACAGGGTATTTAAAAAATACTTGCTATACAACATGCTTATAATTAAAGGTAATGATTTATAGAAGAAAATATTTAATTATTAGGCAGCACAAGTAAAAAAATTTTTAAATTATGTTCAAACATATAGTTTAGATTATTTGTTCAGTCAATAAACACTTGTTGAGGAACCTCCATTTGATAGACCCTGTATTGTATCTATATCTCAAGATATAGGGAAGAATAAAATATTAGTTTCTTGCATTGTAGAAAGTCAAGTTTTAAGGAAAACATAGATAACCATCAAACAGTTACAAAACATAAGTGCTAAAAATAAATATGCATTTCCATGGGAAATTCCAGGGGAACACATAAATAGGATCAATTAAATTAGTTGGAGGTAATGATATTTGAATTTGATATTGAAGAGTGAGTGTAGCAAATTATAAATTGTGGAAGGGCTTTATAAGCACAAGGCATAGTTTGGCAAAAGAATGGAAGAATGAAAGATTCTGATGGGCTCAGGGGCTGATATACAGATGGATGGTGGGAACTGGTGGAAGAAGAGTCTGGAATGGCAGATTAGGGTTCTGTGTAGTGAATCACAGGTTTTATCCTGCAGGTAATAGGGGAGCATCTGATCTATTCCCAAAAGGGAGGTGAGCTATGTTCCACATGGAATCTCATCTGGATATGGAACCTCTTGAATGGTTCCCTAAGTTGTCCTAGCACTATTACAAACCAAGTTTAAAAGAGAACACAACTGTTCAACATTAAGAAAGCCGAATCTGTCAAGCGTGAAGGGTATCACAAGGTAAATGGTTGCAGGAATGGGTTGATGACAAAAAGGCAAGTGTAGAGTAAAATAAAGGGTCCCAAGAACTGGAGAACAATAGATTAATTTAACTGGCTTCTAGCTAGGACATGGTTGAATTCGTCTGATTAAAAGACATGCAAGTTGGTGAGCTCTCACATAGGGAGACATTGGTGATGGTTAAACAAGGAGCTAACATAATCAGACTGATATTTTAGAAGCATTGCATTGAGGTATGGTAAAAGATGGAGTGAAGAGAAGCAGAGGTCAGGAGAACATTCTTTTGTGAAAGTGAAAGAGAACCTTTATTTAGGGGCTGAAGTAGTTTGATTAGGAAGAGGAAAGATAATATATGGCAAAATGGTTGGGCAAGACCTCAGGGTGATTTGCAGGATGGGTAGAATTTAGGCTGATAGTAAGGAATGGGGAAGGGACTTCATATTGGAGGAAAAGACAGAAGACTTTCTTACAGGATAGCAGATTTGGAAAACTCTTGAGCCAGGAGATGCCATTCTGGCATTTTCGTATTCATATATGGTTCCTGATATGAGCGCTACCTTTCAGAAAGAATTTGTAAGTGTCCTCGGTATACTGGTTACTGTCCTGTGGCTTCCTGCATCAGTCACCTTCAAAGGTTTCATCACAAAACCATGTGGTTGGAAACCAATACAATAATAGTTAATCTGTGGGTTCACCTTTATTCAGAAGTCTACAAGACATTTCCAAAAGTCTTCAGCTGTCAATTCTCACCATCTCCACAGGATATCAACCATTCTCAAATGTGGCTGACCTTTTACATAAGATTATGCGCCATGGTAGAATAGAAAGAACTTGAGATTTAACCACATCTTAGCTAAATGATTGATGTAATTTATCTTACAGTAAGAAAAGATGGCTGTCTGTCAAAAGGAAAAAAATGATATGGCTTAAGTATCTGCACATTGACCTGCAATCAGAGACATTCTGCAGACTGGTCACTGCTTTTTAATGATTTCATTGACGTCAGACAGTTTCTAGTGCAACCAGCTATTTTTATATATCCATTGAAAATGCCGCAGCTATCTCTCCTCTGAATTAGATCACAGAGCAGCAATGAAACACATGCCTCTGCCATAAGGTAGCTGAACGGGCACTTCTGGGTTGTGGTAGAGAGAATATGAGCTCTTCTCAATCTGCCCCAGAGCAATGGTTGCAGTTGTCAATTGTACAAATCACTGGGTATCTTTTCTTGAAGCATTTGTATGAAAGGAAGAAAGGGAATATTTTGCTTCGCTGATCTAAGAGTAACTACATGAAAGCTGAGCGTAGTGCACAGAACAAACCAATCGTTAGGAAAGCAAGATTATCAATGCCAGACCAGGAAATGATGTCCTTTTCTCCATCTTAATGCTGATTCCTTTAATGGGAAGGAAATTGGAAGATCACGTTTAGGCCCAGGGAGATCACCTGGGCCCCAGGACTCTAAAGGGCTGGAGTTCCTGAAGAATTTCTGCAACTGGGTATATTCTGATGCCGCTGTTACTGAAAATACCTCTTGATGTTGTGAGATCGGAATCTCTGGACTAGAAAACCTTATGCATAAGCACACAGCAGCAGCACAACTGTGACTGGTATTCTCAGCAGAATCCCAGAGTAGCTCCGCATATATCTTCATGTGCTATCATACTTTGATTAGAAATAAAGCAAACAAATGATCAACAAACCTCACAGGGTACATGTTCAAGAAAAGACTCATAAACCATAATGACAAAGGTCATTGTAGTAGATTTTTAAATCTCCCTATATAAAGTCAGTTCCTAGTGCATACAATTTTGCTTAATGCAGAAGGTAGAAACTCATTATTTTATAAAATTTGGGGGGGCGAGATGGGGAGGAATAGACATTCAGATTCAAAACCATCAGCTTTTTGTGACTCTGTTATTTCACAGATAAGTACAGACATTTCGGCAAGACCTTTGTTGCTGGGCAGTATTATATGACTGCACTTTATAAATTCTGAATTTTAAATTATAGACGATAATATCAGCTCCCAAATGTCAGACATCATGATGAATTGGCTTTTCGACTTCTTAAGCCATTCACTTTCCCTGCTTCCGAAATGTCAGATGTAAAGGCTCCTGATAACAAAGCTGTGCAAAGCATGTTATTATTATTTTTTTTTGCAACAACCATGATACTTACCAGACAATTCTTCCAAAGCTTGTCTCATGTGTGTTCTTTGCTTGATATTCTAATAGTTCAGACTGAGTCAGCTTTTGAGAAACTAATCAGTAAAATCTACCCCCTCCAGTATAGCACATTTGAAATGATTGTTTTCACCACTCCCATAGCACTAACATTGTGTTTAAAATGTCAATTTAATGCCTAATTAACCTCTTATTTTTAATTTGTCTTTTGTTTCAGACGCACAGGTGTTCATTTTGCCCTTTTGGAAAGTGAAGGTAGAAGAGCTAAAAAAAGAATGCCAAGGCTCATGAATTTTTCTTCATTAACATCTTAGTCTAGCAAAACTGGCATAAGAATTGCAACTCGTAGTTCATGGAATGTTGTGATAAAGCGATATGAAAAACTGGGCTGTTATGCTTTTTCTTCTATTTTCATCAAAGTTAAAATGGAAATACTCATTATGGGAAAGTATAGAAATTACACTGTAGGTTGTTTGCTGGGTTGATACATTTTTAAATGTACTCATTTGCTCATTCATTCAATGCCTCTTTATAGAGCATCTACCAAGTCCTAAGTACTAGGTGAGGTAAGAAATACAAGAAATACAGTGAGGAACACTGCTTCTGAGTTTGAGGAGTTGGAATTAAAGTGGGAACAAGTGATACCATAGTCATAGATAGCAAGAACTCAATAGGTCAAAGGCTATGCATATCTTCCTTCTGGACTTGACTTGGAAATTAAGCTCCTGAAGTTCTGAAAATGACTATTACCCAGTAATTCTTTAACAAACCAACAAACTCACCTGAACTATAATCTAACATAGCTCTAAAGAATCCTCCTGTGCTTGGGTCCCATTGCCATTCAGCTCTTATCGTCTTATTCAGTTATGTCTCCTTGAGAACATGAGCAGGTCATAGTCCCCTTATACATTCTATAATACAAGCAAATCCCAGATTTCTAACAGTGACCTTCATCAAATTAATTATACATATTGCTCCATTTTCAGAAAATTATTTCTCTATTTTCTTTTGTAACTCCCGGGACAATGAGTTGGCATTCTAACCGATTCTGATGATCACAACCTTGAATTGTATTACAAAGAAAGCATATAACTTTCAGATAGCTTAACGGATAAGCAGAACTGTGGACACAAAAGACTCAAACAGCCTTCCTCCATATGAGCAATGGAAGAGAATAAATACAGTCATATGCTATATTCATGAAACATCCCTGGAAGGATACACAAATTCAAATTCTGGAGGCCTCTATATGAAAACTAAAACTATTCTGCAGCACAAAAATAGAAAGGCTCAACATTTTTCTCAATGAGAAAAGCATTATCAATTGATAATTGTTACCCTAATAATAACATCTAACACTTACTGAATCACTACCATGTACTTACTCACACGTATTATCATTTGCCTTTCACATGCCTCATCTCAGTTCGTCCTTCTGAGGGCTCTCACTTCCACCGCTACAATCCTAAAAACAGCCCATGGACCAAAGATAGCCCAGTGCAGGCATGACACCTTCAAAACCTGCTGCATGTGATCACAACTGCCAACCTCTCATGCCGTTCCGTGGGACTTGAATATGCAAAGGTAACTTTGGGGGTAAGGACCAAAGAGAGCTTTATTCCTTTATATATTAGAACAGAGAATTAAGCCAAGTTGTATGGGGCTAAGAAGGTGTCAGAAGGATAGGAAATGGCAATGAAGCTCCCGTGGTATGCAGTGGCTAAAGGACTTTTCACCCCAAAGATGTCTATAGTTTAATTTTAATTTGTTCATCTGTATGTGATGCTACATTTGTAATAAGACATACTTCAGGGCAGTCTTCTAGTCACACAAAATTACCTTGTATAGGTAGGTGTATGTTTATTTTTATTGGTTAATTGGGAGGGGTGCATTTTTTTATGTACATGAAATATAAGGAAAAGATCCAAGTCCCACCTCACAGTTGACACAGTATGAGAGGAAGAACATGAGTAAAACAGCAAGTCAACTCATAAAATGAGAGTCAACTATTGAAAGCAGGTGTCTGAAGCCAGAGATAACCATGAGACCCTCTGGAGAACATGGCAATCTTAGAAAGGGCTCTGGTCTTCCACATTCCAGGGAATGGGTCAAATCCATCTTCTTTAGCTCTGAAGAATTAGGGAGAACTCCAAACACCCAGAATAAATGAGTATTTGTGCAACTTTCCCCACAGTTATTATTATTATTGCCTATTAGAAGGCTAAAGGAATAGAGTGGCTGGGTTTCTCAGTGGTTAAACCTCTGCCTTTGGCTCAGGTCATGATCTCAGGGTCTTGAGATAGAATCCAACATCAGGCTCTCTGCTCAGTAGGGAACTGCTTCCCCCTTTCTCTCTGCCTGCTGCTCTGCCTACTTGTGATCTCTCTCTCTGTCAAATAAATAGATAAAATCTTTAAAAAAAAAAAAGGTTAAAGGAATATAAGACTCTGCACTAATTAAATCTCCTAACAACTAGATTTCTGTCTTCCCTATAAGAACTTCATTTTTTAAAAGTAGGTTGATACCTAGAGTAGTGATTACTTAAACTAGAACCAACACATTAAACATGTAATTATTTCTCTGGAGCTCCAGCATTCACTTCTCTTGAGAAAGCCTAGAAACCTGGGCTAAAATGGTGTAAATGCATCAGTATTTAGAGATCATTGGACTATGTTCCCTTCTCTGATAATGTATTTCTATAAAGGCTACATTTGAATTTTATGTAAAATGGTTATTGAAACCTTGTTCATTTTGTCATTTCCTGTCTGTGGCAGAGACTACCAGCTGTTCATCAGCTATTTTTAGTGGAGTATACCTACCCAGAAGAAGACCACACTGCCCAGCCAGCCCTGCATCCTTACATGATGTGGCACGTGATTAAATTAGAGCCAATAAAATAGGTGCAGAAGTTTCCAGAACACTCACACAACTTATTTGAAATTTCTCTTAAATAAGATTCTCTTATTTAATTCTCTTAAATAAGAAATTCTCTTATTTCTCTTAATTCTCTTAACTTCTCTTAAATCAGAAGGGATAAATAATTTGGGGGTCTGACTCCTTCTTGCTGACAGCCTAAAACTCAGATGTGGTAACTAAAACAACTGGTACCCATGTTGGACCAAAAGATACTTTGAGATTGGAGAGCACAAACCTTGATGATGATGGACCAGAAAATAGGAGTCCAGGTTCTTGGTGATATCATGAAACTCTCCAAAAAATCTTGGGATTCCTTCTTTAACAAGAGAGAGAAATTGTTGCTCATTTGTTCAAAGCATTTTTATTTGGGGTTTTCCTGTTTTATGAAGCAAATCTAACCATCTGTCTCTTGCATAACGATTTAAATTATAAGTTTCATGTAGAGTTTATTGCCAGGAAAGGCTACTTCTTTCATAACAGTTTTCCTTTATATCTCACTGCCTTTGGTTTTTATGGCCTTGTCCATGCAGAGTTAAATTTCGTGGTTGTTGGCAGTAACGATTCTCATCCTAGGCTGTGGTGTAATGATTTCCCTCCCTTCCCCTGTGCCCAGCCCTCCCACATGGTCTGGTAGTTTACCTCCATTCTGAATTAGTTCAGCTGCATATCTTTATAAACTTCCTGAAAGTATTCTCTAAAATATGTAATCATGGGTTTTAGTATGATCTGCCGATTAGGTGACATTATATTTCAGGAAAGAATAATATAGGAAAAGGGAACTGTGGCTTGAATCACTGATATTAAATCCTAAACTGAGTCTCCCTTAGCCAAAGGATATCCTGTCTTTGCTCACCAAACAAATCGAAGACAAACAAGACCTATGTATATTTACAAATACAATTCAGATTATAAATATAGTTCTTAACACTGTTGCTTCCTTTGTATACACAGTACCCGGGAACCCAAGACATGGCTATTTAAGAGTACTAAGTGAATTGATGTTGAATAATGAGTTTTTATGCTAACAGCTAGTAAGTGGCAGAGCCAAAATTGAAACCCAGTTATCTGTCCTCTGTCCATAGTACTGATTCCTACTTGTGGAAAACAATTATTTGGCACAATCTCAAGGAAAAA
Organism: Mustela putorius furo; assembly: GCF_011764305.1. Classification (NCBI taxonomy): domain Eukaryota; kingdom Metazoa; phylum Chordata; class Mammalia; order Carnivora; family Mustelidae; genus Mustela; species Mustela putorius. The sequence continues at coordinate 13,737,762 of NW_025421373.1, read as the reverse complement.
AATAATAATAAAGCTAATGTGCATGTGCTAACAGCTACCATCTCCTCTCCTTTTCAAAGATGTTTTTTGTTTTTTAGTTAGAAATAACAGATAAAGTAACAGAAAATAAATCTTTAACGATTATACAGTTACACCTCTGCCACCAGTCTGAGGTGCTGGCATCTTGAAATCAATGACCTGATGTTGACATACTTCCTGTCCCTCCCCAACCTGTTCTCTTTCTTCCTCCAAGACTGTGGAAACTTCTCAGATCTGTGGGGAGTTGCTGAAGGTATAAACACATTGGAGAGAAGTGTGGAGTGATTTTCACCACACTGTATAAATAAATGCAGAGAATAGAAGCCTTGTTTTCATTAGAACATAGCTCTGACTGCAATCTCTTTTGTGGTGGATAAAGTTGTGTTCACAGCAAATGATTTTGTTAAACTTACTGTCAACCAAAGAATAAAGTTATATTCCTTTTAGGCAATTTCTTACTTAAACACAGAGATTTTCTTAAGCAGATTTTTTGGAAAACAGAACTCAAGAGAACAAAATAAAGGTATTCTCCTCCTCTCCTCAAAAAAACCTCTTAAAAGCCCAGAGATAGAAAAAGCTTAACTTCTCGTGGACATAGGTTCAAGTTTCTAGATTGTACTGGCACCTCTGTCCACTGCTCCCTTAGCACGTCCCTTAGGACACAGCACAGTGACAGGAAAACATATAGTGGGGTCTCAGGGCCATAATGAAACAAATTTCTAATTTAAAACCCTCTTGCCAGGTCTCTGTTCCTCACAGAAAGAGGAATGCCCACATTCACACTTCATCTACTCTTCTTATTTGAACTTTCATTTCCCTCTTTACATTCTCCTCTCCAAGCCGTTTGTGTTTAGTTGTCATTCTTTCCTAGTTTATTGCGGTACTTGGTCTTCTGGCTGCTCCATTCCCTTTGAATGAGGGAGGAACTAACTCATTCTTGCATTGATCAACTAGGAGTAGATCCAACAGCAATGAAACTAGGGCATGCGGATTAAATGTCAAAGAAGATTCAGCAGCTGTCCTGCATGGTGATCTCCCAGAAGACCTGGTCTTATCACTGAGTGCTCAGGATCTAAAATCTGATTCCACAATCCACTTGCCATCCTGTTACATGGCATGTATAGGCATGGGTTTTGTTTTGTTTTTAAGATTATTCATTTATTTATGTATTAGGGAGAGAGTGAGGGAAAGAGAGAGAGAGGGAGAGAGAGAGCATGTACAAATAGCAAGAGCAGAGGGAGAGAATCTCCACTGACTGTGGAACCAGACACAGGACTCGATCCCACAACCCAGGGACTATGACTGGGGCCAAAACTGAGTCAGACACCCAACCAACTGAGACACCCAAGTACTCAAACATAGGTTTCTATTATTAATCAATTTTTCTAATTCAGGAAAAAATTATCTAATCAGTCTTTAAATGGATTGTCAATTTCCCAATAATTTAAATACAATAAAATATAATAAATTTAAAAAATACATCATGCAGATATTTTTTTCAAAATCCAGAAAGATTTCAAGATTGCATGTACAGCATTTCACCCTGCCCTTGGAACACACTAAGTTCTCAACTCCAACTGGAATCAGTTTTATATTATAATGGAAATTGTTTTATTCAACATATCAGTAAACAAAAGGTATAAAGAAGTCTATATTTAACCAGCTTTGAAAAATGGTTTTGATAACATCTTAAAATCAGATTGGGTGCCAAAAAAAAAATGTTCTATATGGAAGAACCAAGCTGAGAGAAAAATCACCAGGTAGATCTCTATTTTTTAAAGAGCTTAGTCAAATAATAATTTCTTAATATTAAGATATATATCTTAATATATATAATATATAATTATTTGATTAAGCCCTTTAAAAATATCTATATATAGACATAAAAATATCTCTATATATAAGAATATCTATATAATATATAATTATATATGTTTATAATTATATATTATATATTTATATTTACAATAGATAAATTCATATAAATGTATAAATAAATTATAATATATGGTTATAATTATAATTAATTATATAATTATGATTATAAGTATAAAAATATACTATTATATAATTAATATGCTATTGATTAATAATTATTGATTAATGCTATATAATATTATATATATAAAAAATATATATGTTTTTGTCCTATTTCTGTGACAGAGTTCCTATAACCCTTGGAATATATGAGATGAGAGCAATAAAATTTTTTCATTATGTTATTGCTGTGACTTTTGAATCCCACCTAGGGATGGGGCTGGTTGTCAGGAGAACCAATCATATGACAGAGGGTTAGAAATTTCAGTTCCACCCTCAGATCTCCGGTAATGGCAGAGGGACTGGAGGTCATTGAGATTAACTTCCAAAGCCATGACTCTGAGCAAGGATGAAGAGATTCTTTTTATTTAGGGTTTAGAGTGAATATTCAGAAAGGAATCTTTGTCATTGCATGTAGAGGTGGGTATAAAGTCACTCAGGAGTCTTAAGGAAACATGCTCATATATACCTTGTATATTATGTTAAAGAGGTTTGTGCTTCTCCTTGGGAGGAGGTTTTAACATTACAGTGAGGAGGAGGTAACTGTTAAGATAAGGTTAACCTTCCTGTGAAGAGGAAAGCAGGAGTAGGGGTTTTGCTGGGGAAACTTCCAGGTTGGTGAACACATGGAGGGACTGGAAGAGTGGTGCATCTGAAGAGGACATGGAAACTCCAGGCTCTTTCTTCATGCCTTGCCCTGTGTACCTCTTCCATCTGGCGATTCCTTAATTATACCCTTTTAAAATAAGCCAACAGTCTGGTAAGTAAATGCTTCTCTGAGTTTCCCTGAGCTGCTCTAGAAAATTAATTGAACCCAAAGAGGAGGTCATGGGAACGTTTGGTTTATAGGCCATTAATCAGAAGTACAAGTAATAACCTGGGCTTATGACGGGCATTTGAAGTGGGGCTAGAGGATTTGTGGTCTTGTAGGAATGAATGTTTTACCTGTGGAAACTGAGGTTATCTCCCCATAGATCGTTGGGGAATTGAGTTGAATTTTCAGATATCCTTGTGGTGTCCAAGAACCTCTAGTGGCTGGTATGAGAAACACCCCCTCCACATGTTGAAATTGGGTCTAGGAACTCAAGGAATGGTAAAGCTTCAAGGCACTGAATTGGTTATTGTGTTCATAGCTCCTTTTTCAAATAGAATAGCTCAATATGTGTTGTTAGATAATTTTCAACTCGAGAAAGGATTATGAAGGTATAAGCAACACACAGATGTCTCTCTGATTTCCTTTATTGTGGTTCCTCTGGGAGGCATTACGGAAATCATTCCTTGGCTTTTCCAGAGTTTGTTGAGGATGTTGATCATAATGGGAATGAATAAAGCATGCAAATGAAGAACAGCCTGGCTCCTCATTCGAAAATGTGACTGAAAGTGCTAGGTCAAGATGCCATCAGAAGTTGGACTTCTGGAAAATTGTATCATAGAGAATTTATGAAATATAAGCAGCCATTTGTATCATAGAATTTGCAGAAATATGACAGAAGCTTGTCAAGTTTATCACTTAATAATTTTATCCACTCACCAACAAATTTCCTAATAGGCCTGCTAAGAACTTTGGAGATACAGTAGTAAATGCAACAAATAGAGCTACTGCTCTCATGAGGACTGCAGAACAATGGGCTAAATAAACATTTTAACCAAGAAAATACAATAAAATTCAAGGTGTCACAGGAGTATAAGCAGGACTTCTAATATAAACTAAGGAATTACTATAGATTTCCAAAAGGAAGTGGCATTTTTAACTGAGACCTGAAAAATGAGTTGGGCCTACACTTTGAAAGAGGTCAGGGATAAGTGTTCTAAATGAAGGGAGCAGCTTGGTCACAAGGAAAAAGAATGGCATACCTTAGAAAGTAACCAAAAGGAAATTGGATGTTCAAGAAAAAGAGTGAGGGGGAAGGAGCTAGAGGTCAAGGGGGAGAATGGAACTAAATTATGAAGAACACCATAAACCATGTGAAAGGGCTTGGATTTTATTGTCCAAGGGACATAAGATTGAAACACTGAAAGATTTAAAGCAGAGAAAATATATAACCATAGTTCAATTTTGTAAAAATGACTCTGATGACAGTGTGGATTGGGGAGAGCAGGACTCTAGGTAGAAACCAGGAAAGAGTTAAAAAAAAAAAAAAAAGATGTACTTTATCAGGGTATTGGAGATGGAGAGAAATGACTGATTTGGGCAATTTGGTGGTGATTAGTGCCGTTTACTGTGTCAAGTAAGGCTGGAAGGAGAAATAGAACTGACAAGTTCACTTTTGCATGTTTGATGTTGAAGTACATTTGAGACATTAATAGGTAGAGTTTCAGTAGTGATTGGACTTTGCTTTGGGGGCTCCATGGGCTATAGACATCCATTAAAACCCATCTGGAAGAATGCTATTGGCCAGGGGAATTTTGGAGACTAAAAAGAGTAGCAGACTTAGAACAACCCCTTGAAGTACGTCAAAGTTCTAGGATCGGGTAAAGAACAGGGTCACAAATGCATCTGAGAAAGAATATACAAAGAGGTATATATCTCACAAAAAATGAGAAGAGTTTGTTTGGCAAAGATTGTTATCTGAGCACCTCTCTGCCTCTTCTTCCTTCTCCAGCCTCCCAGGAAGTTCAGTGTTGTCATATGATTGAGCTCTAACTAATGGAATGTGAACAGAAGTTGATGAAGGCCACTTTCAAAGCTGGTACAAAAAAAGTCTCCCATAATGATCTCTCTCGTTTCCATCTAGTAGCTCAGCGTCAGTCTCAAGAAGAAGCCAGAAACCTTCTTCATCCCTTAGGGGAAAATACTATATGGGACTTTATATGAGTGAGAAAGAAATTTCTTTTGTGTTAAGCCACCAAGATTTGGGTGTTTATCTACTGTAGCAGGTGCATCACCTTCACTCACGCAGTGTGGACTTACAGAAGCTAAGGGACAAGACTGTTTCAAAAAGGAAGGAGTAGTCAGCAATATCAAATGACTGATGAAAAGCCAAGCAAATTAGGTACTGAAAAGAGTCTCTTAGATTTAGCAACTTATAGGTCTCGAATGACCTGCATGTATTACTATTTGCGACTGAAGATTTTTAAGATAAATGTAAACATATCTCTGATCTTAATGCTGGTGGTTGTTTTAAGAAAGCTACTATGGACAGGACTGGAAGAGATTATGCTGAGTGAAATAAGTCAAGCGGGGAGAGTCAATTATCATGGTTTCACTTATTTGTGGAGCAAAACAAATATCATGGAGGACAAGGGGTGTTAGAGAGGAGAAGGTAGTTGGGGTAAATTGGAAGGAGAGGTGAACCATGAGAGACTATGGACTCTGAAAAACAATCTGAGGGTTTTGAAGGGGCGGGGAGTGGGAGATCGGGGTACCAGGTGGTGGGTATTATAGAGGGCACGGATTGCATGGAGCACTGGGTGTGGTGAAAAAACAATGAATACTGTTATGCTGAAAATAAATAAAAATAAATTAAAAAAAAGAAAGCTACTATGCTCATTAATCAATTCAACTGTCTTAACACACTTTGTGTATAGGTGTTTTAAATGTCATTTTTCAGTCAAATAAAACTTCTGAGATGGGTTATACAATTGGATTTTGATTTATTGACTTGGTCCTTAGTTTTCAATTGACTGAGTGGATTATTTAATTCTCTTGATTCAATTTGCAAGGCCGCTATGCTCACCACTGATTGACTCAGTTTGGATGAAGAAACAAAGGCTATCCACAAAGTGTCAGAGAAAAACTTGGGATCTATAAGAACCAATTAATCAATCAATGGTTGTTTTGCTTGGCTGAAACAATTACACCTATTGTGAATACTCTGAATTTTCTCAGTCAGTAATTTAAAACCAAATTTACCCATACTAAACATTAGTGTATGTAAAAGACATAAGTCCCTTGTTAAGACATAGAGGCCTAGAATCTCACATTGAATATTCTAATTCAGTAAAGAGATCTTGGTACCAAGAATTCACAATTTTTTTTTTTTAAACAAGCACTTCAGATGATTCTGATAGGCATGGCCCTTAACTCACACTTAGCTAAACTCTGATCTGTATCTAATGGAATGCTTTAAAATCCAAATTTGTTCTCAGAAGAGGAACTATAACTAAGCCTCAGATACTTGGCACCAGAAAGAAAATTTGGGGGAAAAAAAAAAAGCAGAAGAGCATTTTGTTACAAAAGAATGAAAAGGAGAATTATAAAAGACGATGGCACATTTTTCTTTCTTTATAAACTTATAGGCATTATCTTCTCCATTTTTATACATCTTTGCCTTGTGAACTTTCAAATAAAATGGTAATTCAGTGATCGAAATTTTCTCCTTCCAGAGCCCAAGAATACAATTAGCAGGGGAGGCAGCAAGCTTCTACAGTACTTCGTGGCATTATGAACTCGTCATTGAAAACAAGAAGGGTTGTTACTAATCTTCAGATGCACAGAAAGACAACTGAGGATAATACCACCCATTACATTCTGCTAGTGACAGAAGCCTGTGCCTTAGGCAGCTTACACAATGCCTGTTTACCATTAAAATTTCATTTACTCGCATTAAATCAATTTCTGAAAGAATTTCTCTATCCACGGCAATTTCATATGTAGAAAAGTAAGCAACTGAGCCTTTTAGAAGCTTGTGTGCGAAGGGGTTTATGGGGTCTCCATTTTCCATGTCTGGCCTGATTTTGTGCTGACCTAATCTCAGAGGAAGGAGGGAGGGAACAGGGAAGAGGATGAGAAGTTGCAATTAATCAGCTCCTACCAGAGTAACAAATGCAATAACTACAGTCCATTGCACATAGCATTGCATTGGTTCATATGGGATATCTATTGAAAACTTGATTAAAAGCTGGAGAAGAGTAGTATGTACCTTACTGAGTTAAAGGAAAAATTGGTTATGTATATTAACCTGTGTGAAAAGCTTGAAAGCCAGTTCTCATCAAGTAAGGTTATATGCTACCTGTATCGAATAATCTCATTCTAACAGAATCTGATTTCCCAGCAAACTCACTCTTTAAGATAGCCCTCCCACTGTTTTAACTTAAAGAATAGGACCTCTCCCTCCTACCCCACCCAGATGCATAGCTACTTGGAGCAGTCATGATTCTGATCTCCATTTATTCTCTCTGGATCTGTTTCCTCATTTGTAAAGAGGGCAGAGTAATAGAACCAACCTCCTTAAGTTGTGAGAATTAGATGAGATAATGTACATAAAATGTGCAGAAAATGTCTGGTGTTTCCTAAGTCTTACGCAAACATTGTTCCAGAAAAACACTAACACAGGTGTTTCTACCATGCAACTGGACATTTGCGTTCTTCACGTCTTGCAAAATCATGCAGTAAACAACAGCGCTCGTTGGAAAAAACAGGATTAGGAGCAGATCCTCGAAAGCTATGGCACTTTTTAATAAGGGCACTAACCAAAATGGTAAGAATCCTGAAGATACTAAGATGGAGCTAAATCCCAACTAGCCTCTGCCCTGAAAATCTGTCTGCCCTACCTTTGATGTTTCAAAGCCTGGAACTGAAGCTTTCCCCGTGGAGATACAGGTCTTTAGAACAGTCACTTTGATAAAGGACAGCTAAAGTAAAATTATGACTCAGAAGTTTTTTCTTTTTTTGTACTTTTGTTTTTTGTTGTTGTCTTGTTTTAATACAGGAAAATACCTTCTCAGGTTATCATCCTTGCACTTATCCGTTCTTCAGGTAGATGAGCCTAGTGGACAATGTCACGGATGCTTCAGGCCACGGAGCCGGCCCCTCTCTTCAAATAAAGGAAGATATTTAGAGACTTTTCAGCTTTTTTTCCCCCCAAAACTCTTCAAATACCATTGAAGTTCTGTTTTATTTAACTGTGAAAAAGCTTACACAGTTGATCGCTTCAGACAATGAACCCAGTAGGAAAAACCGTGTTTGTTTTCTGTGTTATGCTGATATCACTCCCCTAATTACCAATCGCGTATGAGCTGATTTGCATTTAAAAACACATGTTGTAGCAGAACAGACTGCAGATGTGATAAAAAGACATCCAGAGGATTTGAGAATTGTGCTATAATAAACAGAGCCTTAGCGATCCAACTCGCCAGTATTCTTTTCAAAAAGTGACTTGAGTCCGATTACGAAGGGCTAAAAACGCTGATCTTGTTAGAAGTTTGGAATGGTGTGAGCACTGGTGCTCCCTGGCGGCAAGCAAAGACGATCAGCCTTAATCTATTTGGCTACTACAATAACCAGAGAAGGCATGTCTACTGTTTAAACTCTTTTATATCTCAGCCAGTAATAAACAAATGAATAAAACTCGGCTCTGAGCTTTCTCACAGGACATTCTTTTGTTGGTGGTTTTTTGCCTTCTTTTGGTCATGACTCATGGCCCATTTTTTTCTTCTCATTTCTCCTCCAGGACAGGTGGAAATTTAAGTCTGCTGTTGTTCTTTTTTTTTTTTTTTTAATTTATTTATTTGAAAGACAGAGATCACAAGTAGGCAAAGAGGCAGGCAGAGGGAGAGGAAAGGAAGCAGGATCTCCGCTGAGCAGAGAGCCTGATGTGGGGCTTGATCCCAGGACCCTGGACTTTAACCCACTGAGCCACCCAGGCGCTCCTGCTATTGTTCTAAAAGCAAGGTCTGTTTTCCTGAAAGGTCTGAGGTGCCCCTTCCTCTGAGGGGGAGTAAGGAATGGGATATCACAGCAAGCAGCGGTCCTCCAGCTGCTCCAGGCCCCTCTTGCACAACTGGTTCTCCCATGGACTGCTAGGCTCCCCGGCTTCCCTGCTCTTTGCTGGGAGGCAGCACCACCAGACAAAAGAGAAGCTACAAACTACAGTGGATCAGGTGTCAACGGCTGAGCAAGCAACAAGATACGGAGCCTTGTAATGTTGTTGACATTTGTTCTACCATCTACATGGTGCGTCAACACAGCCTAAAGATCCCAGGGTTGGAAAAACCACAAAAGGAACGAAACCTAGTTCACTTTGTTCCATCTCTTTGTGGCCCCAGGCGACCCAACCTTCTTTAAAAGGTAAGGTTTTCTGATATTCTCCATCCAGTCTTTGAATATATGAATGGTAATTAGGCAAAGTGGGGACTTGCTGAGTCGTACATTGGCGAAGTTGTTGGCGACGTAGGTTGTGATCGTTAATGAAAGAGAAGGCAGCAGATCTCAGAAGAATGCAGAGTGAGATTCCTCCTCAAATGAGGAGAAATATGAGAAGGGTGGCCCGTTGGGACAACTTTCAAATTCGCTCATCCTTGCAGCCATCTCCCAAGACCCCACCGGTTGATAGGAGAAGTCATCAGTATCTGTCATATTTCATTCACCTTATTTCGCACACTCTGTAGCCTTAGATCTCCTAATAATAGTGTCTAGACTCTGGTCACATGTCCTCTGAGACTGCATTCTTTCTGAGGTCAGTAATAATGGTCAAATCCAGTGGATAAAGCCAGGTTCTCGTGTGGCTGGCATCTCTACCACATTTGGCCTGATTATGCAATCCCACCAGCTCCTCCCAGAAACGATCTACCCGTGGCTGTTTTCATGGGTCTCTGTCTATCTTTCTGTCACTCTCGCTTCCATTCTGATGGGCTGCCTCTTCATTTCTGCCTCTCTCAGCATGACAGCTCCATTTTCTCACCCACAGACTCTGTAAGGCCTGTAGCATTGCTGATAGCCTGAAGCATTAAGCGGCTTGTGGCTCAGGCTTGCCGTGAGGTCCACATGTCTACATGGCAGTTGATCCAGTATACACTACCGTATGATCAGACAGAGTCTCCAATCATATCTCTTAAGACAAATATCTGAGATAGAGAATCAGCTTGATTATAGTCAAGCCAAAGGATGAACAGACTTTGGACCCGCTGTTCACCTCTATTCCAATCAGTTGAGGATCGCAGTAGCCATGATCCCCACCCAGGAGGCCTCATAGGGAGCCCTGGGTGAAGGCCGGTTGACTGTGAGTTCATGGCCTAAGAGTTCTTCAGTCTGTGTCCCCCCCAGCCCATCTCTACCATAGTCCGTTATTTATCTCTTGTTAGTTCCCTGCCTTCCCCCATCAGTCCTTTGCTACATCCACAACAGAAGTTTTGCCATTTTTGCCTTAGTTTTTCCTCCCTTTGCAAAGGTCATTGTCTCTGCCTGAAATGTCCTTTACCATTTCTTTGTCTGCAAATTTCTTTTGTCTGAAAAATTTATCTTTCAGCATCCAACTTTACCTTCTCTGGAACTTTCACCCTACTTCTGTAGGCCCTGCTTCTCATCTCTGAGCTCCCATTCTCTTTCATGCTTCCTGCCATTTTAGTGCTCACCATATCTGTGGACACTGTTTAGTAGTGCACTTGTTTTTTCTGGTAGAATGGTTGCCCCTTGAGGTACAGTTCTACCTCTTAGTCATCATAGTTTCTTCACCAGTGCTTAGGATCATGTCAGGAATGCGGTAGGGATTCAGTAAAGGTTTTCTGAGGGAATCCATATATAAGTATGAGGTACTTGAAGTGAATGTGGAAATAGTAAATCAGGGATTAGTAAAAGGGGAAGAAAAGGAATGATATTATTCATTTTTACAAATGACATTCATTCTCTCAAGATGCTTTTTGTCAAACACATACATCCGTGCTAGGCAGATTTTTTTCTGTTTCAATTTACTTTTCTGTAAAAAAGTAAAGCTATAAGGATGCCTGGGTGGCTCAGTGGGTTAAACCTCTGCCTTCAGCTCAGGTCATGATCTCAGGGTCCTGGGATCGAGCCCCACATCAGGCTCTCTGCTCAGCGAGGAGTCTGCTACCCACCTCCCCGCCTGCCTCTCTGCCTACTTGTGATCTCTCTGTCAAAATAAATAAATAAAATCTTTTTTAAAAAAAGTAAAGCTACATTTATGGGAAAAGAAATTGATGGTGTAGCTTATATACCTTGGGTCCTATTAAAATGAACTTCTTTGTTGTAAAATAAACTGTAGCTTTTCTTAATGTTAATATCCTGGGGAAATTCTTACCATAACAAAACTTCGAATTGACCAGCACTATTAAATCCTTCTAAACTGTGTTAACCTGGGTTAAGAGTAGGAGATAAGAAAAGTTTCATTTATAGAAAATGTAGAACTATGTACTTTTAAACAAAGAATTCAGTTACTTATTACTGCAAATATATGACCCCAAAATGAAGTGGCCTAAAACAACAACTTTTTATTATATCTCAAGTTTTGTTAATTGCAAATTCAAGTAGGACTCAACTGTGTGATTCATCTGTTGCATGGGTTCTCCACTGTGGTCACTTTGTGATATTTAGCTAGAAACTGAGCTGTTCTGGACAGTTCAAGACCGCTTTCTTACATGCCTGGTGATTGGATAGGGATGCTAAAAGACCGGGCACAGCTGGGCTCTTCTCTTCTCTATGTAGTCTCAGAACCTCTTCAGCCCTGAAGCTGAACTTTGTGTATGATAGCCACAGGCTCCAAGGGACCAAAGCAAAAGCCACCAGCATCCTAAAGTTCAGGACCAGATGTGATGGAGTATCATTCTCACTGTGCTCTTTGGGACAAAGCAGTGGCAGGCTAGGCTAGAGTCAAGTGTGTGGAGAAATAGACTTCATCTGACATGTGATATAGGCAAAGAAGAAACAAAAGGTGATTGTCTTAGGAATAGCTACCACAGAAATAGAACTATATTACTTTTTTTTTTAAATCATGTTGTATTATCTTTAATTAAGTATAAAGACTTCTAATCATGTCATCTAGAGACCATTTCATCTGCTGCTCTGTTTGGCTACCAGTCTCTTGTCTCTCTCTTCAGTAATGGTGAGATGGATATGTTTTCCACAGGGAAGAGAAATCTATGGTTTGTTGGCTTTTCCAGTAACAAATATGTTGAAGAGCTAGGTGGCAAAGCTGTTGCCATTGGCCTCTTTCATGTGAATTACATCAAAAGGACCAGGATGTTTCTCTCTGCTGATCACATAGATTCTTCCCAGGTAAGCACGTCTGCTTACCATACGCAGATTACCAGTATTAAACTTGATGAAATCAGTAATCTTTCCAGTCTCCAAATCAATCTGAATGGTGTCATTCACCTGGATGAGGGGATCAAGACAACGGATGGCACGAGAAACATGTGTCACTGGATGAGGGATTCCTTTTGTCCCCACAAAGATATTTCTCACTTTGTACAACTTAGAGTTGGCCTTGTCAGGTGTAATCCAATGAACAGCAAAGTGACCCTTGGTGTCATCCATCAGATGGAAATTCTCCCCAGTCTTGTCATTGCTGATCACATCCATAAAACCAGCAAGGTGGGCTGTATCGGTTTGGACCTTGCCATTAATCTTAATCAACACTGCAAATAGATCTCCTTTAATTCATTCCCCGTTAGAGCATACTTAAGTCTGTGCTTTAGGAAAATGATGAGAGGGAAACACTCTCTTAGCTTATGGGGACCAGTAGATGGGTGAGGGGCAAACACACCGGTCAGTTTATCCAACATCCAATGCTTTAGAACTGCTACACTCTTCAGATGCTCCTTGGGACCACAAGCCATGGCTGTGCTAGGCATGAAAAGATAACAAAATTACTTCTGAGAAGATATAGTAATTTGATTCAGGTTTAAATCAATCAATGAATAGTGATTGGTTATTTATTCTGTGCATTATTCTCCCTTTAATTTTCTTTGGCCTGCCTTAAAGTCCTTAGCAGACCTGTTTTCATGGAAAAGATGCCATTGCCAATGTCACTTTTTGAAAAAAACTATCTCAATTTGGCCTTGAAAAGGAACCGGCCCTTCCTGGATTGGGTCTCAGAAGAGGCAGATGCTCCAATCTAGCTACCTGTTTGAGTTCAGGCAGGTTTAGCTGAACTTTTCAGAGTTCTTGGTTCTTTATCTGTAAAATTTGTTAATTAATCTTTACTTAGTGTCTACTCTCTATCTGTACTGGTCGAAGTACTGATGATACAAAGAAACACAAGACTATTTCCTCAAAGGAGGAGCAAGGAAAAGGGCATATTCACAAATAATTATAATGCAGTTTTATAATAGTTGGTGCTTACTGCTAAGGTCTCTTTTGTATCTAAAGTCACGTGACCCTATGAGTTTTAGTTAACTTATAAATAACTGATATGTAAATGACTATCTTTGAACAATTCATTGTCTTAAGGATTTAAAATACGTGCTTGTGCCATTTGGTTACATTTTTAATTTGTAATTAACTGCATTTAAATCTCTTCTTACAGAGTCTTAAGATTCTCAGGCTGAAAGTGATTAGGAATACATCCATTCCAATCCCTTCTTCTATAGACCAGGAATCTGGGAAACAGAGAGCCTAAGGGACTTGTCTTCCATCACACAGCTTGTCACTGGCAAAGGCAGTCCAGGCCAACATGCTCCACACTTCATGGACCTGCTTGCCTATAAAGACATTTAGTCCAGCATCTGTCCATTGACTGGGGTGCTATATTCCAGAGCCTAGTCCCATTTATTGGATTTTGTTTATCCTCTCCAGCACTCTTGTGCTGTTTCTCTAAAAAGAACTTTAATCTGTCTACTTCACAACTTTGGGATATTACATAGTGATATGTTGACACATACTTCTTCTGCCATGGAGGAAGGTTGAACCAGAGAAACACAAAGACATACTGTTACAAGTTCTATTTCCATTTGTTCTACAATTCTCAATTGGAGTAAGCTTAAAAAAACACAGATATTCACGAAGACAGAAATATCTTCACTACTCAAACTATGGTATTAGCCTAATTTTTTATTACTTATAATAAAAAGACATATATTAGAGACATGATTTTCTTTCTCTAAGCTGTCTGGAAGAAACATAGATTTCTAGAATATTGGCACTCAAAGGGATCTTAAAATACTTCTAAGTAAAAAAAAAAAAATACTTCTAAGTGAATCTCCACATTTTACAGATGTGAAAGATGAAGCCAAGGGGTCAGCAGCCTTTTCTAAATTCTCAGACTGACTTATCCAAACTAAACCAAAGTCTAGCGTTCTGATTCCCAGACAGTACCCATGTCTAAACGCAAGAGATTTGCTGAAATAGTCTCAGAAAATTGTATTCTCATTTTTTGAGGAAAGCAAGGATGCAATTAAGGCTATTCTTCCAAAAATAAGTGCTGATATTTGCTATACATCAGAGAAAAGCTTCCAAAATCTCTCCTGCCCTCTCATTCACAAAGACATTTTCCCCTCAAGCACTTCAATTGGCATACATAGATATGCCCTGGATTATCAGTAAACATTCAATTTTTCTTAATGAAAATCAGACAAAAGGGATGAGACTTCCATGTTTGCCCCAGTGATTTTTATTGGTATCAAAATGGTTTACTATGGAAACTCGTTTAGCCATTGTTTTCTGCCCACAGATGTTTTCTTCAAAAATTTTCCAACTTAAAAAAAAGATTTGTGCAGATAACCTATAGACTAGAGCAGAAACTAGTAGGAGCTAGCACCCCTCACAGCAGTGCTGAGGGCATCGGTGCTTGGACTGGCACGTCTGTTCTGTTATTCCTCTTCCATTAGCCCCTAAGACCATTGAATCTTCCTAAGTTTTCTTCATCTCTGTTCAAGCTTCCCTCTAAACTTCTATCCCCTATCTTCCTGTGGTCTTGCTTGCATTTTCTTTTTTTACAGGTGTCCGTCCAAATCTATTTGAAGACAGAACAGTGTTCAGGCACCGCAAGCTTTTATGTCACAGAAACAAAACATCTGAGGGAAAGAATGGATATTTCACTTTTATTCTTTATGTACTGAGTTTATGTACACATAGCTTGAGTTGAATAGGAAGACTTCGGTTTATTTTAAAAATGGGCCCCAAGAGTAGACTCACCTCTTTCCACCTAATTATGAAGAAAACACCTAGACCTTTCAAAAAATCTTCTGATTCTGACTCCCAGACAGAACTGATATTAGATTAAGTCTGACCTTTGGGGCTCAAACCCCTGAGGCTATTCACTTACTCTTTTCAGTGGGATTTGCTGATATTTTTCCTCTGGTTCTAATGTAGCTTAAAGTCATCTCTTTAAGACAGCTTTCAAAAAATTAGAGAGAAAGTAAAAAGCTAGCCTCAAGGCATAGGCAAACTGTCCAGACTCATCCCTTTGGCAGGCTGAGAAATCTCCATTTGGTTGTGGCAGCAAGCCTAATGTGAAGAAGGCCATTAATTAAATAAACAAAACACTGAAGTTTGGTCAGAGGAGCATATAGGTGGCAGCACATCAGCCAACTCCGGGCCCTTTTTAGGAGAGAATTACACATGTTCTAAGGAGTTGGTTTTGTTTAACCTACTGCAAACACTTCCAGAGAAAGAACTTCAGAGTACAGGCTAGGAACTGTTGAGCTTCTCCTGCACTTTGGCTTTATCTTAGAGACTGAAGTTAACCGTAGCATCTTGGTTGCTTCCCTTCCATATGAGGAGAGACTAAAAGAATTATCTCAGCCTCCAGGGTTTAGGAGACACATAGCCTAGAACAGTCCTCTTGGCTCTTTCCTTCGTTGACTTCACTTGCTGGCTTCTATACCCTTGGTGTCCCATGACCTACCCTGAAAAATTAGGGCCACCCCACTCCGGGTCCTGTCTTCTCTCCACTGTACTAGTCATGGTGGAGGTGTATGATGAAAAAAGCCCTGAGTTCTGTTCTTTCTCTGTTATCTGGTCCCTAGCACAGCTGTGGTACCTCACTGGAACCTGGCCTAATGGCTTTATGCAGTCAGATAATTATTCACAGGACTTATCTTCATTGAGCACATGCTGGGGAGAAAAATAATAGCAGGATACAGGAAACATTATCTGCCTCAGATTCAAAATTGGCTTCCAATGACTCAATTCTGGTTTATGTTATGAGAGGGAAATGAATAGTCTGCCTGTCATCACTGTGAATGTTTTTGCTGAGCCCCTACCCCGTAACTTCACAAACATACATTAGAAAACACAAGTGTTCCATACTGTTTTCCAGGGATGGGGATGAATAACAGAACCATCTATATTGCCTCTTTTGGTCCTTGTTGGGAGAAGTGAAAGTGGCATATATTTGTGTCACGATGTTGGAGAAGGTGGGGGGGGGCGCTGTCTATATATGAGATTGGTAAACAGAATAATATATCCTGGAAATGGGACATATTGACCCCCAATGAGCACTCTAACAACTTCAATTAAGATTAGGTAGCTTGGAAAAAAAAAAAAGAAGAAGATTAGGTAGCTTGAATCCAAGGCCATAAAGAGAGGCAAGGTGTTGATAGAAGAGAAAATTAAGAAAGATTTCTTAGAAGTTCAGATCTTTGTAGTTTGTAAAAATAAGGAAACCATACCCTGAGGATCTATCACACAAGATCTACATCCCCAGGCAATGCTTAGAGAGAAACAGCTGGCAGATCCTGAAGGAGGGAAGCAGCAGGTAAAGCTGGGAACGATGATGGTGATGAGAAATAAGACAAGACAGCGCCAAAAGAAGACCTTGAGGGAAGTTCACCCTTGCCTTGAATATGAACTTGGAGGAATTCGTATGACCTTATAATGAGTAAATATTGTTCAGATATATTACCTACAATTTGTATTTAGGACTTTTTAAAAAGTCAGGTCATTTCACCAAAAACTTATGTGTAGACTTTTTAAAAAGTCAGGTCATTTTAAATCATCAAACATCTTGTAGTCAACTTTTTTTGATTCACCCTTCTCAAATGAAACAGTGGGACTATTGGCCTTTAAATTACCAGTGCAGGGTCACTTGTTCTATTGGTCATCGCCAGAACAATCGGTACTGCCATGGTCAATGTGGGGGAAATAACTCCATGAAATAGCCTTCTGTTCCACTGCTAATTTTCCATCTAGGTCACTTTACTCACTCGTTAATGACTCCATGCTTCAATTCAATCTCAATTATAAAAACAAAAAGCGCACTGACTTATATAACCACAACATTTCATATTGCAATAACCTTCTTCCTTACGTTGTAGCCAAGATGAAAACACTTTAGCCAAAATGATTTGAGCAATAAAACTTGTTATTTTACCTCCTGATCCGTCAGTAAAGAATCAGGGACATAAGAGGAAAGTACCTTCATTTGAAGGAATGCTTTTTAGATGATGGGCATAACTAATTTGTTTTATGTTTTTACCTTCTACTGGATATCCAAACGTATAACCCAGTTAGTCTTTTCACAATCTTGTAATGCCTGTTTTCAGAGTGACTCCAAACAGCAATGACATATGAGGTTCAGTCATGGCCAAATGTGTCTCGATATACAGAGAAGCAAAATTGCTAATACTACCCATTGTCTTAATTCAAAGAACTTCTTCCAATTTTTTGGTGATTACTAAGAATGGGAACATAAACAAAGATTGAATTTCATCCCCAGATCAGCAAATGAGTAATATAGGCCCTATCACCCAACAGGCAGAGTCTTTAAAATGGCCTTTTAAGTCATCCCAGGAAACTCAAACTTCTTGTTTGCTGTGTGTGCTCGGAAGTCCTCCAAGAGAATGAAAAAGTGATAGAACAGAGGCCCTTCTTGAGGAAGAAGCCTGCAGGAAGCAGAATGTGGAACAAATGGAAAGGCAAATTGGTTTCTGGTGGTGAATTCCTTCCTGATTGTCACGCCACAGTACAAACCTGGACTCCTACTCCATTTTAAATTACTTCAAGTAGCTTCCCTTCTTGGAGTGGGACCGTAGACTATAAATTTTCTGTTTGCTGTGAATCTAACCCTCTTTCTTCTCTGTCTCTACTTTCTTTCTCTTCCTTGTCCACGCGAGTTCTTCAGTTCCAGTTTTGGGAAATACACTTTAGGAAAAGTGAAATCTGAAAAGAAGGAAGGACTAGAGAAGGAAGAAAAAAAGGAAGGAAGAAACAAAAAGTGAGAGGAAGGAAGGAAGGGAGGAAAGAAAAAAAAAAGTAGAACTTGCATACTTATCATATATTGATTTTTCTTTCTTTGCCAGTTGTTTTTCTTGCCCCCAAAGAACATGTCTTGCTTGTTATAGCAGTTAGCATGTTTCATTCGGTTGAATTTCTATATTCCCAAAGTCGAAAATAGAATTTGGAAAGTATTTTGAAAGCAGGAAAAATCACCCTTTCTGGTGTAGTGATATTTCTATTTTTAAAAATCTCATTAAAAATGAAATAAAAGGTGCTGAAACTAATACAACACTATATATTAACTATACTGGAATTAGAATTAAAAATTTAATTAAAAAAAGAAATAACAGATGTTAATAATTTTTGGACAGGGAAGTGAGCATTAAACAATTTTTTTTTTAAGTAGACTCCACACAAGAGGACACAAGAGAACAAGAGTTGGACCCTTAACCAACCAAGCCACCCAGGCACCCTGAGCATCAAACAGTTCTTTCACTACCATTTGAAAAATTTTAACTGTTTTTTTAAAAAAGATTTTTATTTATTTATTTGACAGAGAGAGAGAGATCACAAGTAGGTAGAGAGGCAGGCAGAGAGAGAGGAGGAAGCAGGCTCCCCGCTAAGCAGAAAGTCTGATGCGGGCTCCATCCCAGGACCCTGAGATCATGACGTAAGCTGAAGGCAGAGGCTTAACCCACTGAGCCACCCAGGCATCCCTGAAAAATTTTAATTGTAAGATAGATTGTAAACATTTAGACACAACTCCAATGTTCTTTTCCTGAATTCATGACTGTTAAAAACTGAAGTAAAAAGTTATTTCATGTTTAACTTGTATTTTTGAAAATGGAAGTAAAAATGGTAGACAGAAGACAGAACAACAAAGTTATGCCTCCGTCTGCATGGCCAAGGGTGCTGTGGGTGCTCTGGGTTGTTCACCTGGTCCAGAGGGACATGGGGCTTATATATCCCACCACATCCTCACGGAAGGTTCACCTCTGCCCAGGTTCTCCTCACACCCTGTCCTGGAAGGAGAAGGCTGGTGGAGGCTGCTGGATGGCTAGGATCTCTCTCTCTCTCTCTCTCTCTCTCTATCACACACACACACACACACACACACACACACACACACACACAGCCTGGGCTGGATCTGTCCTGTCAAGAGGGACTTCTGTCTTGCTCTCACCCCTCCTTCCTAGTTCTGCTGCTTCTGCTTCTAAAGTAAACTTGATCACATTTAAAAAAAAAAAAAAAAAGTTTTAAGAAACTTATGTTGTGGGGTTGTGGGGCTCTTGTCTCAGAGTTGAAGAATGAATCTCGCGGACATGAAAGGGTGAAGTGAAGTGGAATTTTACTAAGTGAAGGTGAGAACAGAAAGGAAAGAGTAAAGCTCTCTAGAGTGAGAGGGGTCCCAAATGGGTTGCCACTGAGGGCTTTTAGTGGTGGCGTTCCATTGAGAACTGACCAGGGATCTTAAATCCTCCTGGTGTCTTTCCCACTGAAAGCACCATGTTTACTTCTTTTCTTTTTCTTTTTTTGGAAAGTTTGCTCATTTTTAGTGGTCCAGCGCAACTGTCATAGAGAAATCTCACTTAAGACATAGGAAGGTGGTCTCGCTATGCTCCCTTATCTCTGGTTTTGAACACCTCAGCGTTTCTCCACATCTGGGAATTTTGTGAGCCTGGGTTCAGAGCCTCCGGCGTGAGCCTGGTCAGGGGAGTCAGGGGCCTCCTCTCTCTCCCTGCCTCGACCTTAATGCCTTCTCTGCTCACCGGACAGAACCTGTGGGCAGAAAGAGCTATACTGGGATTGGGAGGAGAAACTGTTGTGTACTTTTTAATTAGTGGGGATTAGGGATAGTGTGAGTCTCTGAGGAATCTGGAGGCAAGGCTTTTGGGACCTTGAGGGGCCAGCTGCTGCCAAGATAAAGTTACTTTTAAATATTAAGGCACTAAGGCAACCACGAGTTCCTTGAAGAGGGTCACGCTCTGCATGTTTCAGGTATTATCAGTGGGCTGCACTCTGTAAGGAGAGTTTAAGCTACATTTCTTTTGCTTATGTTTCCCATGTCACTTAAACATGTAGACATTTTATCCAGGTTTAAAGTTTATAGAGATTTCTCGCTAAACTACATGAGTTCCTCTTAATTTTCTCTTCAACTTAACATTTGTTAAGTTTTATTTATTTATCTATGTATTTATTTATTTATTTTTGAGAAAGAAAGAACATGAGCAAGGGGGAGGTGCGTGGGAGGGGCAGAGGAAGAGAGAGAACCTTAAGCAGGCTCCACGCCCAGTGTGAGCCCCTCAACAGGGCTCCATCTCATGACCCTGAGAGCATGACCAGAGTTTGACGCTTAATGAACGGAGCCACCCAGGCGCCCAAATCAAATTTTATTTTGAAGCCAAGTCTTAAAAAATAGACTGTTTTTGAAGGGAAGTGCATCTCACCTAACCTGTTTCAGGACATATTGTGATTCCTGACAAGAAGCCATAAGGAATATAAAGTTTCTTGGGGCTTGGCTGTTGAGCTGAAGTGTGTGCTATATTTCTTGAAGTATTTCTCTTCAAGTCATAGGTAAATGGTAAGTTATCTACTTTTTTATTATTCTCTTTCACTGTATTGCAGGGCGTGACTGTGAGGTTTGTGTTTCTTGGAATGGATGGTTTAAAAAATTTAATTAAAAGGGACTTCTAGATTTAAATTGATTAAGCCGGTAGCCAAGTGTTATAGACTATGTTTAATAGTACATCAACACATAGTGTCCTTTCTAATATTGGATGGCTGTGCGACAACATCTTATGTGAGGTGAGTGGAGATTGTATTTATGCATTTGGGATGGCAAAACTGCTCGTAGTATCTTGTTATTACTAACTGAAATGCACTCCTGTCAAATCGAACTTGTTGGTATTTTCATTTGTTCATTCAGCTTCTCCTTATTCCTGTGGTTCATCTTTAAGGCTGGTGTTCAAGACTAGTGAAAGTGTGGGGTGTTTGTTCGGTGTTAGTGAGCAATTCTGGATTTACTGAAAGAGGAAGTTTGAAAGTACTGATTAAGTGGTTTGATGTCATTATGTTCGAAGGCCAGTTTCTCAAAAAATTACTGTGTATCGTTTCCCTGCAGAAAATTATGTAACCAAGTCACGAAGCTGGTGTGTATGTGTGTCTGTGTGTGTGTGAGCACAAGCCAATTCAGTCTACCACTTAGTAACCACTTCATTCGCCCAGACTGAGAATTTAAAATACATTTGAGTTTTAAAATAAAATATATTTGAGTTTTAGAGCTTATATTTAGCTTGTGGTGGAATAAAAACAAAAACTTAGCCTGATGCTTTTGCGAAAAAAATTAAACTATAGAAAACTTTGACTACAACTTATGAATAATCTAGAAATCATTATCTGTAAGTGGATAATAAACAGACACATTAAAAAAAAATTAGTTCTTCCTCTGAGGTTTAGGTTTTCATCTGGGGGTGGTTTGCTCCCTAGAGGACATTTGGAAATGTGTGGAGGAGGTTTTTGATTGTCATAATGACTGGAGACAGCCCGGGGCGTTTAGTGAGTACAAAGCCAGAGATGCCAAATAATCCTCAATACATACAAGACATTCTGGCTTAATGAAGAACTCTCACATCATAATGCCAACAGCACCCCTGTTGGGAACTGATGGTGTCCCTATTTTTAATAGGTATGACATATGGGAAATATTAGGAAACTAGACTGGATAATCTTCTTTTTTTATTTTCCAGTGCAGACTTAGGCCAGTAAAATGAACTAATTAAGAAACAAATTCCCTCTTCCTAAATTATAGTTAACACCCACTGTAAGCACTTGGTAATTTAAATTCTCAATGTTTGAGCCAAGGGATTTGATGGTTTTATGTAAGGTGGCAATGTACCAGAAACAGTTTGACTTTTACTGGAGGAAAATAGTGCTACTATCTAAGAAAACAAAAGATTTCTTATAATTTCAAGTGTTCAGAATTGGGACTACTGGAGATTTAATCACTTTGGACATGAAAAATGGGATTTAAAAATAAAGTTGAACTTGGGAAGAATCCAGACATCACTATTTACATTGATGACGGAATAAAGCTAAGAAACTCTGGAAATTTATATAAATACCAAAGAACAGGATAAAAGTGTAGTACAACTAGCTGTCGTGTAATAGCTTAAACTTAACTAAAAGTCAAATGCAGTTGACCCTTGAACAACATGTGTTTGAATTGTCTGGTCCACTTATATGCAGATTTTTTTTCAATAAATATGAAAAGTTTTTTGGAAATTTTCTCTTATGAGCTATGTATTTAGTTCACCACTGGGCAACTAAACATTTTTATCCTTTATTTTTTCCATCAAGAAAAGCTATCATTAGATTCATATCTTCTTAAAAATTCCATCAAACGTTTAATAATTTGTAAGATGAATAAATATTTTTTTCAAATCCGTTAGAGCAATATTCCCTAAAGGCATCACCATCTTATTATGTTCTTTTTTCAAGTTTATAGGATGTCATTTCTCAGCTGTGATAATGACCCTGGCTCTGGTTCTTTATTATTTAATTAAAACCCAGGAACATCTTGATTAATCTCACTGTATATGTGTAGATGTGTTTACCTTCATGTAACGAGTGTCTAGCTTTAATACCTGTTTAATATAAAAAGATCCCTTGTGAGCTTTCTTTTTTTTTTTGGTATATGTGCTGCCGAAGCGAGCACTTTTTTTTTTTTTTTTAAGATTTTTATTCATTTATTTTTGTGAGAAAGAGTAACAGAGAGAAAGAGAGAGGGCATATGTATGGGGAGGGGCAGAGGGAGACACAGACTCCCTGCTGAGCAGGAAGCCCTATGTATGACTCCATCCAGGACCCCTAGGATCATGTGACCTGAGCCCAAGGCAGACAGTTAACTGACTGAGCCATCCAGGCACCCCTCCTTGTGTGCTTCCAAAATACTTTTTTAATCTTCTGAGGTGCAGCTAAATTTTAGTTGTGTATTTCTCCGTTTTCAACTTCTTGAGTTATTGCTGGAAAGCGAAGTAGATAATAGTTTTTAATTACAATTGACCCTTGGGGCCCCTGGGGGTGGATCAGTAGGTTAAGCTTCTGACTCTTGATTTTGGTTCAAGTCATGAGCTCAAGATCCGGAAATGGAGTTGCCTCATGTAGTCAGTGGGGAATCTGCTTTTTTTCCTCTTCCTCTCCCTCTGCTCCTTCCCCCCTTACACTCACTCTCTTTTTGTCTCTCTCTCTCAAAAATAAATAAAATAAATCTTTAAAAAAATTACAGTTGACCATTGATAAAACACAGAGTTAGAAGTGCTAAACCCAGGTGCCTGGGTGGCTCAGTGGGTTAAGCCGCTGCCTTCAGCTCAGGTCATGATCTCAGGGTCCTGGGATCGAGTCCCACATTGGGCTCTCTGCTCAGCAGGGGGCCTGCTTCCCTTCCTCTCTCTCTGTGATCTCTTCCCTTCCTCTCTCCTACTGTGATCTCTCTCTGTCAAATAAATTTAAAAAAAAAAAAGAAGAAGTGCTAAACCCCCTCACAGTCGAAAATCTGTGTGTAACTTTTGGCTCCCCCAAAACTTAACAACAGCTTACTGTTGACCCATTGACCAAAAACCTTACTGATAATATAAACAGTCAATTAATACATATTTTGTATGTTATACATATTATATGCTATATATTTCCAATATAGTAAGCTAGAGAAAAGACAATGGTATTAAAAAATCATAAGAGAAAATCTGCCAAATAAATTTCCATATTTATTGAAAAAAATCTACGTATAAGTGGACCAGACAATTCAAACACATATTGTTCAAGGGTCAACTGCATTTGACTTTTGGTTAAGTTTAAGTTATTACACTTCAGTTCATTGTACTATACTTCAGTTCTGTTAGAAAACTCTTTGACATTATCTTTAATTCTTGCACCAACCTTCTAGGTTCAGTGTTATTATCCCCAAACAACAGCATCAGAGCACTTACATAACTGGGTCACAAGGTCTAACATCTGGAAAAGAGTCTTCTAGTCAGAAGCTCCTCCTGTAACAGTATATATATATATTCTTCCTATTTCCATTTCAGTGATTGCCTCATATTTTAGCTAATAAAAACATTAAATAAAATCATGAAACTACTACAACGCTGAAACTTGAACCTAAAAAATTTTGAATAAGGGTCAGAATCATTTTTCATTCCATGTACAATTAAGAAATTTATTAAATTTGACTCTACAGTCAAATTTGGGACTTCAGGCTCTGCAAGGCAATGTAAAAATAATGGTTTTCAAATTTGTTTTATCTTTCTTTACACCTTTCTTTCATTTATTTTTTCTTTTATTTCTTTTCAGCGTAACAGAATTCATTGTTTTTGCACCACACCCAGTGCTCTATGCCATACATGCCCTCCATAATACCCACCACCTGGCTCCCCCAACCTCCCACCTCCCGCCCCTTCAAAACCCTCAGGTTGTTTTTCAGAGTCCATAGTCTCTCATGGTTCACCTCCCCTTCCAATTTCCCTCAACTCCCTTCGCCTCTCCATCTCCCCTTGTCCTCCATGCTATTTGTTATGCTCCACAAATAAGTGAAACCATATAATTGACTCTCTCTGCTTGACTTATTTCACTCAGCATAATCTCTTCCAGTCCCATCCATGTTACTACAAAAGTTTCATATTCATCCTTTCTGATGGAGGCATAATACTCTATAGTGTATATGAACCACATCTTCCTTATCCATTCGTCCATTAAAGGGCATCTTGGTTCTTTCCACAGTTTGGCGACTGTGGCCATTGCTGCTATAAACATTGGGGTACAGATGGCCCTTCTTTTCACTCCATCTGTATCTTTGGGGTAAATACCCAGTAGTGCAATTGCAGGGTCATAAGGAAGTTCCATTTTTAATTTCTTGAGGAATCTCCACACTGTTTTCCAAAGTGGCTGCACTAACTTGCATTCCCACCAACAGTGTAAGAGGGTTCCCTTCCTCCACATCCTCTCCAACACAAGTTGTTTCCTGTCTTGCTAATTTTGGCCATTCTAACTGGTGTAAGGTGGTATCTCAATGTGGTTTTAATTTGAATCTCCCTGATGGCTAGTGATGATAAACATATTTTCATGTGTCTGATAATCATTTGTATGTCTTCATTGGAGAAGTGTCTGTTCATATCTTCTGCCCATTTTTTGATATGATTATCTGTTTTGTGTGCGTTGAGTTTGAGAAGTTCTTTATAGATCCTGGATATCAACCTTTTGTCTGTACTGTCATTTGCAAATATCTTCTCCCATTCCGTGGGCTGCCTCTTTGTTTTGTTGACTGTTTCCTTTGCTGTGCAGAAGCTTTTGATCTTGATGAAGTCCCAAAAGTTCATTTTTGCTTTTCTTTCCTTTGCCTTTGGAGACATATCTTGAAAGAAGTTGCTGTGGCTGATATCGAAGAGGTTTCTGCCTATGTTCTCCTCTAGGATTCTGATGGATTCCTGTCTCATGTTGAGGTCTTTTATCCATTTCGAGTTTATCTTTGTGTACGTTTCTTTTGATAATACATTGATAAGAACTTAAAATCAAGATTTGGACAATACTATAAATATGTTCTAAGATGATCAGGAGAATTAAAGCAATTTAATTTTTTGCGTCTGAGAAACATCCCTGGTGTTCTTCATTTTTTAATAGTCATATGGAAGGGATGCCTTGGTGTCTCAGTTGGTTAAGCCGCTGCCTTTGGCTCAGGTCATGATCCCACAGTCCTGGGATCGAGTCCCACATTGGGCTCCTTACTCAGTGGGGAGACTGCTTCTCTCTCTGCCTCTGCCTGCCACTCTGCCTGCTTGTGTGCTCTCTCTCTCTGACAAATAAATAAATAAAATCTTTTAAAAAAAAAAGTCATATGGAATTTTATTTTTAAATTTTTTAAAATTTCTATTGTCTTATATTTTTATTGATTTTTTAACTTTGTTCAGTTAGCCAGCATATAGTATATCATAAGTTTTTGTTGTAGCATATCGAATTTTATGATTTAATAGAAACCCAGTGCTTTAAAGAAAAAGATGTTAACATCTATGATGAAATATTTTCTTACATGAGGTCTTTAATCTGATTAAAAGCCTTTTAGGCTGACAGTTTTTAATGCTTGTTTCTTTAAAAAAAAAAAAAAAAAGTCATTGTATCTGTCACAGAAAAAGAAAAGACTGAATGATGCAAAAAGGAAAACTGGCATACAAATAGGAGACTTTGAGTTTCACTGTAGACATAAGCAGAGAAATGGAAGCTTGGTGGGAGGTTGAAATAGGGGTAATTGGGTTTGGGGGGTTTGTTTGTTTGTTTGTTTTGGCTTGTTTTTAAGAAGGGAGAAATGGGAGCATGCATATGGATTGATAGGAGCCAGCCTACAAGGAAAGAGAATTTGGTAATTAAAAAAGAGAAGGGAGATAGGTCAGAGGAATCTTCCTGATTCCGACAGGAGTAGGCAGGAACTGGTAAACTTAATTCCACCCCAGATTTCTAGGAGACAATGTGGAGCGCATCTCAGACTTACTCCAACTGAGAGGAGAGAAAGTAGGAGTATTTTTTCACCAAATCTTCAACTGTTCAAGGCTGAGGGCTACTCCAGCTGCATTAACTCCCTGGAATTTCTGCCTTGGCTCACGCATTGGCTGATTCTTCCCAGGGTCATTAAAGGGACTCAGGTAGGGCGTAGCAGAGATTTCATTAAGCAGGTTTGGTGTGTAGAGGTAAACTAAGGGGATATGGCAGGCCACCCATTGCTATCGTCACACCCACACTCAAGACAGGAGATACACTAAGTAATAACAGTCATGTCTAATTCAGTACTAGGCACATTGTTCCCCAAAGAGCTTTATAAATCAAGAAGAACTTAAAGTACATATATACCAACTCAATTCAAGACCTTCTATTTTAAACGCTTAATGCATTATTATGAAAACCTCTACAAGGTTAAAAAGCCCAAGAAAAAAAATTTCTTTAACCTAAGTGAATAGTTATTTGTGATATCTGTAATGCCCCAAACCAAGAGAAAAACAATGCTCCCATAAATCATAAGATATGTCAACATGAAAACCATCTAATCCATTTATTTTTTTATGAGACTGATGTGCTACCTACAGTGCTAATGAGACACCTCCCATTTATTTTTTAAATGACACTTAGTCTAGTTAGTTGTTTGCCTGAAGCTTCAGCAACTTCCTGCTCCACACTCTTGGACACAGTGGACTCAAAGATTAGTCCTTCTTCTGTTGTAGGTAAAATATGATCTACTTTAAACAAACCCACTTAACAGCCTTAACACTTCTTTGTCTGCAGTCCTTAACAAAACCAGGCTCTCTCCTGACCTTTCCCCAGTGGTAGCTTCTACCTACCAAGTTTACCCGAAAGGTCAGGAAATAGAAGTTGGTGTCCTTCCTCTCCTGCACTCCTGACCTTTTACACTCTTCTTCTTCTAGACCGTAACTCTTGCCTTTCTTCTAAAATTCTGTCTTCCTCTGGGGAAAGACTCAGCCTCTAATCCCACAGATTAGTTTTTAGGCCATTCCTTTTCTCAGTTCCCAAGGGAAACTTCCCTGATTCCAGACTCTCTGCCCCAGCACCTGCCGTCCTGTACCTTGCCTTCATTACACCGGTTAATGATTGTGATTATAATAAAATTCCAGATTTATCTATATGTATTTACTGTCAGTACTTTATATGGCCTTCTGAGTTCTAGCAATTTACATTAAGTTTTTATTTTTTTTAAAGATTTTATTTATTTATTTGAAAGACAGAGATCACAAGTAGGCAGAGAGACAGGCAGAGAGAGGAGAAAGCAGGCTCCCCACGAAGCAGAGAGCCTGATGCAGGGCTCTATCCCAGGACCCTGAGATCATGACCCAAGCCGAAGGCAGAGGCTTAACCCACTGAGCCACCCAGGCACCCCTACATTAAGTTTTTAAATTTGATTCTCATGATAACTAATTTTATTCCAAATTTACAAGAGAAGAAAGTGAGGCTTGGTAAGGTTAAGAAACTCACCGTATCATGCAATTAGAGGCGTAAGCCAATCAGGTGTCAAGTCAGGTAGCCCAACTTGAGAATTTGCTTTTCTACCCACACTGCTTCACCACCTCCAGAGTATTTTAACTTGTTTTTTCATTATTGTTTATCTTCTTGAAAGACTCAAAGCTTTTGAAAGAAGGGATCCTATGTACCTTGCCACAAACCTAGATCCTAGACTCATGCTTGACACAAAACAAGTGTCTGATTTACATTTGCTGAACAGATGAATGAATAAACCTGTTGATACCCAATTCTGCTTGCAAAATAACTAAAGGGATGATTGATAGGTTGGTGATGGGTCAGTCATTTTATTTTCCTGTGATAAAGTCAAACATATTGACTAAAACAGAATCACAAAAATAAACGACTTCATACTAATCCGTAGCACCTGCCTGTAGATTTCTATTTTTGAAAATTATCATTTGCATGTAAACATCTCAGTGTAGACTGGATGGAAAAAGGCCAGTTTCAATTAATGAAGTTTTCCTTAAAGGGATAAAATTTTATTCCCCAAATGTATATTGCAATAAACCAAGGCAGTAAGATTTGCTTAATGGATAGAAAGAAAGAAAGAAAGAAAGATTTTCCAATAAATTTTTTAAAGTATTGACACATATGCCCAAGATTATAAAAATATAAAAGGAGAAGATCTAAACTTTGGTCTTAAGTACTTTACAATCTAGTTTGATATATGGCCATCAGGAACAGACCAAGAAAACGTCTGCTCAATGATATTTTACATGATAGAGATTAAAACATTGTAGATATTTTGAGCTGGAACTTGTGCCTGAGGGGTGGAGAGGTCAAGAAATGGGCTTTGGCTGAGAGAATGTAGTTTTTTCCTGAGTGAGTTGAAGGGATTTTAGGACAAGCACAGGGAAGGATAAGAGAAATGAGTGGACAAGTGGGGAGTTGGAGAGTAGAACAGCCAGCACATTGCTTGCCATGAAAACAGTTTATGGTAGGAAAGAATTACAATGCTCTCTGAAAAACCAGCTGGCTGATGGAAGAGAGTGACTGCCAAGCTGAGCGTTTAGACTCAACATAAGAGAGCCATTGTGGATGAAGAGCAGAGTGTGGATATGAGGTTATCAGGAAGTAAAACCAATATTATATTTAGAAGGATGAAGGAAGAACAGAGGCTGAAAGTTAGAGAGATCAACTAGGAGACAACCATAGTTACTTAAACATGAGGGGGAAAGAGCCTGGATTCTAGTTAAGACAGAGGAAACAGAAGGAATAAAGAGATGTAACAAAGCCTATGGAGGCAGAATTGGAAGGGTCTGTTGATTGGGCATGCGGGTCTGCCGAAAGGAAGAAACAGATAGTGACATCAAGATTGTAAGTCAGGAGAACTGGAAGCTCAGATTTAGACACACCGCTCTGAAGGTGACTGAGAGCATAAACGTGGGATTTCTGAAGGCTTTTGCCAACATGAGAAAGAAACAATGTAGACTCTTAGCTAGCTGGTTATTAAGGAGGGCACCGTATTGTGATGAGTACTGGGTGTTATATGCAACTAATGAATCGTTGAACACTACATCAATAACTAATGATGTATTATATGATGGCTAACTGAACATAATGAAAAAAGGTAAGAAAAATATCTTAGCTAGAAATATATTTTGGAATGAAACACAATTTACACATTACTATTTTACATAAAAGATTATAAAATATTTTTTTTAAGATCATAGAGAGGTTTTTGGAAAATTTCATAAGCAAGGAAACATTCTCCTACAGGTGTGTGCTGACTGTAGAGGAATTGGTACTTACCTGCTAGAACTCAGATGTACCTCAAAAATGTTTCCTGTGAGTTCTTCTTGCCTTTCTGACTCTAACTCAATGATTGAGGAAAAACATCTTAAATGATCAAATTAGTATTATTGTTCAAGGTAAACATGCCGTCAGTTCAAAATTTAAATTCCCTATCAATATTGTCTTTCACTCTGCCACAGGATTTCTATTCTACCCTCTGTGTTTGGTACTCATTGAAGTAGGGGAAGGGCTGTAATCCACAGACTGTCAATTCATACCATGCTCGCTGCCACTGCGATTGGCTTTGTCGTACTGACTTGCTCAGCGTCTACCACTGGTATTCATTTTGAATGAGTCTTTCCATTTGGTTTTTTAAGGCTTTATGCAGGTACCCACTCAGAAATGTGTGCTCCTGGTCATAGCACCTACTCAACGCCTTTTCTGTTCCATCAATTTTATTACTATCCTCTTGTTACTCTCTTGACACTCTCTCACAGAAGAGCTGTGGAGATCACAAATAGGCTTCCCACAGCTAATAAAAGAATCCCTAGTCCATTTGCTTCCTCCAGTGTTGTTGCTGGCTTGTTCACCGCCATATTTATTGGTTTTAACACCATTTTGAATCCAGGTCTTCTCTCCAAGCTTTGTAATCTTTTCAGTCCGTGTCCAGGGTATCAGAGTTCAAGGTCCAGTATTTTTGGATTCCCCACAATGTATTTGGATATGTTTTGCTATCCCCCAGGTTTCAACTCTGGGACAGAGAGTGGTACCAAGATTTAGTGGTGTACTAGTGCTAGCTTATTCATCCCAGTTCATCAAAGTTCAGAAAGGTCACCAGCTGGTTGTTAAATACAGATTTTATTTTAAATTAAATCATATAAACTTACATTTAAGTTAATTTAAAAAAAAGGCAATGTGCATGGAACTAGAGGGTATCATGCTTAGCGAAATAAGTCAATCGGAGAAAGACAACTATCATATGATCTCCCTGATATGAGGAAGTGGTGATGCAACATGGGGGCTTAAGTGGGTAGGAGAAGAATAAATGAAACAAGATGGGATTGGGAGGGAGACAAACCATAAGTGACTCTTAACCTCACAAAACAAACTGAGGGTTGCTGGGGGGAGGGGGGTTGGGAGAAGGGGGTGGGGTTATGGACATTGGGGAGGGTATGTGCTATGGTGAGTGCTGTGAAGTGTGTAAACCTGGCGATTCACAGACCTGTACCCCTAGGGATAAAAATATATTATATGTTTATAAAAAAATTAAAAAAAAAATTTTTTAAAGGTAATGCATACTCCAAATCATTACATCCTAATGATCTTAATACATTTTTACTTATTTTATTAGCATTTTACTAATAAAATAGACTTTACAATTACCTATGCCTTTGAAGTTACTTATGTATATTTTCTCTTTCTATCTTTGCCCTCAATAGTATCAGATTTGTAGCCTGAAATTTTCCATAATGTGAGTATTTATACAACAGAAATGAACAAATTCCACAATGGTTAAATATTCACCAGCACACTGCTACTCATGACTATCTCTTGCCCACTACTTCCTTAAACTTTTTATCTCTCCTCCTCTTCTTTTCAATCATCTAAGGGTTTTATTACTACTGCTTCACATATGACAAGATCTGCTTTTGCATCTTCCTCTCTTGCTGGGTCAAAAATGTAATAATGGCATTTATTATGTATTTAAAAAGAAGGACAGCAGAGAGCCTAGATTTTTAAAATATGTATTATCCTTATCGCTTAACTACTAACTTGCTTTCCAAACTCTGTCTTTGTAAGGAATAAAATGACAGATCTCAGCCAAGACTTCAAATCATCCCAAACTCCAAATTAATACAGTTCCATTAGTGGGGATTTATTATAGCAACAAGTAGTAATAAATTGTCTATCTTGAGTTCTGAATAATTCACAATTGCAAATGTGCTTCTATATTTTACTACCTTGGCATTCTTGAATTCTCATAACTTTCCAAGTTTCTCATTGTACTAAAGCTGATTTAACTAGGAATTAATGAACGGGAGTAATTGTATTCACTTGGCATCTTCAACAAATGGAATCACCTTAATATAGCAATGTCAAAGCAGGGTATTTTCTGTGCTTCTTTTCTCCACAAATGGTATGGAGGAGGTAGGAGAATGCCTCATTAGTCACCAATAATCATTTATAAAATTGGAGAAACCACAGGTTGATGAATCTTTCAGCTTCTTCTAGTTTCTACACTCAGTCCTAGTCCAATTAAGCTCTAGACTAAATCTCTATTTTCTCACTCTGTTGACTAAATGGCCACTTTGCCAGATAGAATTTAAAAGAACAAGCATTTGGGAAATATATTTATTGCCAAATTCTCTCATGAAATGATTCTAGTTCCAGAGTAATGCAACACTTTCCAAATAAAAGGAACTTAGAACTGCTTTATAATTACTTTGTTACTCTTGGGAATATACTAGAATTCCCCTCCACTGTCCCCGGAAAATTTAAGGAAAGTGGAATTTATATTATGGGGACAAGCAGTCTATTACTCTGGAGTATTTCTATATGGATACCTTGCAATTATACAGTGTTGTGGTTTTTTTTAACCTTTATTCTTCAAAATAAATAATGTGAAGTTTACCTGGGAGGGATCATTCTTGAGAGAGAGCAGTATGTAGGTGACGCTGTTCTCCTAGTTTTGCAAACTCTGGCTACCGGAAGTTTGACTCTAATGGTTAGGCAGAGCCACTCATCCAGGATTTACATATAGCAATACTTGAAGATTTTCACTTAATCTCAAGAATTTATCAAGAAAACAGAAATATTTGTGGTAACGAAGCAATATTCAGTAATGATAATGCTGCCATATGTGTATGATAACCGAAAGAGCAAAATAAATGAATTAATGAGATAATTAAGTAAACTGGAAAAGTATACATTGATAAACTTCTCATATCACCTGCTGATAACCCAGCATAGCTAGAAAAAGAAAAATGATCTGATCTCATCTGGATTTGTCTCAGTGGTTTTCTTTCAAATCTTCTAAGACAGGAGAGCTTTTTCCCCTTCTCATCCCTTATTAATAACTGCAATTATTTCTTTTCACTCATGCACTTACTTAGAAGCAACTGAGTGTTTATTGCATTTCTGCAGATGTTTGCCTCTCTCTAAAGCGCTCTACGAAAAGCTAATTGCATACTTTTCTGTAATAGAAATAGCTTCTTCTTGTTCTGTGTTGTTTTCTTACCGAATTGCTCTGTGACACTCATCCATCTGCCACGATGTAAACATCCCATGTGTGAAGCTTCTCTGTCTATGTGGTCAGTAGAAAGCATTACATCTTTCTTGGAGATCTGAGGTGAACATGGATCTGTCAAATCACACATGGCCCTAGTGGCCTTTGTGTAGACAATTGACCAGGCAACAACGGGAACAACAGTTCCATCCCTCATTGCTTAACTGTCTCATGTTCAGTATCTTTTATTTCATAACTTCCTTGTACACCTGGGAGTTTATTGACTTTTGGCAATTATCCGAAGGAGTAGTTAGAGCACCTGTCATTTCCTTATTTTACAGATGAGGAAACTGAGCCTTAAAAATGTTAATTGACATGCCAGACTTCAAGTAATTGGTGACCGAGCTATTCTTAGATGACAGTCTTCACATGCGAAATGTTTATGATATGCTGTCAAATGAATTTTTAAAATACAGAAAATGGAAAAGTACATATAAATATTATATGCATAATAGAATATTAGTTGAAAGTACACACATATATACATATAAGAAAGAAATACTGTTCAAAAGCACATTTTATAAATAT
Source organism: Mustela putorius furo (assembly GCF_011764305.1). Lineage (NCBI taxonomy): Eukaryota > Metazoa > Chordata > Mammalia > Carnivora > Mustelidae > Mustela > Mustela putorius. The sequence continues at coordinate 13,704,256 of NW_025421373.1, read as the reverse complement.
CAAATAGGCGATAATGGATACTATGTTTACAGAAAGTAGCAGACATGGTCCACGCCACACTAGAACTAATAATCTAGTGAAAGAGACAAATGTTAATCAAATGAATACAAAAATAAATCCATAATAACACATCATTTAAAAAGTGTAAACCAAGAAAACAACAACAAAAAAAAACAAGCTGCTATGAATAGCATCTAATTTAATATAAATGAAGGTTGATCTGACTCTGAAGAAGTTAATTGAGGCAGAAAACAGAAAGATGACTAGTAAGTAACCAGGCGAAGATGTTGGAGCATCTTTCAATTTCTCCTTTTACTTTTCTAACTTTCCAAATCTCTGCAAAACATGGATGTTACTTTACCAATCAGAAACTATGCATGTGTGATTTTGATTCTCTTTCTGGCAGAGTCCTTTCTATCAAACCAGACCTCCTAGAAAAGCAACACTAAATGCTGAACTTAAAAAGAATAATAAGGGCAAGAAATACTTTAGCAACAAAGAAACCTCAGAAAAGGAAAATCGACTGTAGTAAGAGAAATTCTCTGCCACTTTTCCTTTTAAGGAATTTTCTAATATATGAGTGCTGTGGGCCAAAGTCTTAACAAAAAACAGCCTGTAGGAGCTTTGGCTACTCCATAGTGATGAAAGTGGAGGTGAAGCTTGTGGGGGGCGGGGGGGCCAAGCTAGGAAGATGTTGAAAATAACCAACACTCAAGGGATGGGTAATGCTGTTGGGAGATTTTAATGCACTTCTCAACCGTCTCACTGATAGAAGATTGGAAGGACACTCTTAATAAATTTGGCCTAATTAATAGATAAAAGACTGCAAATTTTCACACACACTTTTCAGGGGCATGAGAAACATTTACCGTATGCTGGTAAATGATCATACATTGAGCCATAAGGCAAGTCTCAATGATTTAGAGGATGGAGATATAGAAATATAATCCCAAACAGCAGTTGAATTTAGTTCCGCACAAGTATTCTAAATAGTTGGAAGCCCAGGACGCGTGTGTGCAGTGGTGTGGGGAGAAGTAGGGACTAGACCAAAGGACTAGAGGCTGCCGGCAAGCCATAAACCCATGCATGGAAACCAGGAGCCAGGGTCTTCAAGAAGTCTAGCCCTGACTGCAAACTCAAGGTGTACTTGGGCAAGCAGGACTTTGTAGAACACCTGGACAAAGTGACCCTGTGGATGGCATGGTGCTTGTGGACCCTGAGTACTTAAAGGACCGCAAGGTGTTTGCTACCTCACCTGCACTTCCTCACTTCCACTATGCCGTGAGGACCTGGATATAATATCCCAGAATCTGCCCTGGTTCATCATACTGCAGCCAGGCCCAGAGGACACAGGGAAGGCCTGTGCAGCAGACTCTGAGATTTGAGCCTTCTCTGCCAAATTGTTAGAAGAGAAAAAACACCAAAGAAGGTCCATACATCTGGTTATCTGAAAGGTGCAACTTGCCCCAGAGAAACTAGGCCCCAGCCTTCAGTAGAAACCACCCACCACATCATATCTGACCAGCCCTGCACCTTGAGACTTCCATGGACAAGGCTCTGAACGATCATGGGGAGCCTCTACGTGTCAATGTCCATGTCACCAACATCTCCATCCAGACCATCAAGAAAATCAATGTCTCTCTGAGATAACATGTGACATCTGCCTCTTCTGCTACCCAGGATAAGTGTCCTGTGACTCATATCGAACAAAATGACCAGGTATCACCCAGCTCCCTGTTCTGAAGGTGTATACCATCACCCCGCGGCTTAGTGACAACTGGAAGAAGCATGGTCTTGTCCTGGAAGAGTATCTCAAGCATGAGAACACCAACCTGGCTTCCAGCACCATTGTGTAGGAGGCTGCCAACAAGGAGGTGCTGGAATCCTGATGTCCTACAGGGTCAAGGTGAGCTGGTGGTGTCACATGGTGGGGTAGCCTCTGTGGAGCTGCCTTTTGTTTTTATACACCGCAAACTCCACCACCACATCATCCCAGATAGCTGCTCCTGAAATAGACGCCCCTGTGGACACCAACTACACCACTGATGAGGATGTTGTGTTTGAGGACTTTGGCCACCTGGGCTGAAGGGGATGAAAGACAAGGAATGCAAGGATCAGTTTTGCTAGAAGAGGGCTGCAAGGAAAGGATGTGTGGCGCTAGGAGAGGGAGGGTCCCAGCTTCTCTGCCATCCCTCCATTCAACCACTTACTCAGCCAACCTTCCCTCCTTCGCTCCCTCATCAGTTGGCCCCAAACATGCACTGAACCCATCTCCTGTTGAACGTGAACATTGCTTTTTTGACTTCAGCTGTGCCTCCCCAACCCCCCAGTGGGTGGTGTGTTCAAACCTGTATTTTTTGGAAGGGGATGCTGAAAAGAGGAGTGACTGTAGGGAAGATAGGGAGAAAGAGCTCCCACATTGGACCTCACACCAAAAGCCAGCCCACCCCACACATACTTCCTTTCTTTTCCTTCAAGAGGAGACATTCTGGGGGGACAAGGTCACTTCTTTATTTCTGAGCATAAAGAAGAAAATAAATATTTCCTGGGAAAGATAATAATAAAATATTTGGAAACTAAGTAATATACTTCTAGATTATCTATGGATCAAAGGCATAATAGAAGTAGATATTAGAAAATATTTTAATTTAAATAAGAAATGTAACATATTAAGTCTTACAGAATAAAGTGAAATCAGTGTTCAAAGGGAAATTTAAAAACTTTAAAATATATGCATTAAGGGGAAGAGACTGAAGACAAGTGATATAAGTTTATTAAACATTTTTAAAAAATTAAACCTAAACTAAATGAAAAGAAAATTATAAAGAGAGGGAATCAATAAAATAGAAAACAAACATGCTAAAGATAAAATCAACAGACTAAAAATTAGAGCTTTGAAAAAATAATAAAATTGAGAAACCTTAAGACACAGAGAATAATTATTAGTTATAAAAATTTTAATATCAGGAAAAATTTAAAAAGATATCACTGAAGAGGCTACAGAAACTAAAAATAAATTAGAAGCATATTTTGAGCAATTTCAGGGCAAAGAAAGAAAAAAGGGAAAATGGACAAATTACTAGAAAAAAACTTAGCACAAATGACAAAATTAAAGAAATAGATAAACCTTAAAGCCCTGTTTCTATTAAATTGATTGTATATTTTATTAAATTATTTACTCCTCAAAAACTCAGACCCGTATTGGACTTACTAGTAAATATTTTAAAATAACATCAGTCTTGGAAAACAAACTTTTCCACAATATAGAAAAATAGCAAACAACTCATTAATATAGCCAACCCAAGCTTAACACTAAAACTTGACAAATATATTTCAAGAAAGAAAAATTAAGACTTGTCTTTCTCATGAACATAGAGATGAAAATGCTAAATATATACTAGTACATCAAATGCGGGGATTCCCAAAATGCACTTATTCTCAAAATGCAGTGATGATTTGAAATTCAAAAACCAATTGATGTCATCTCCAGATGCAACACTATCAGACAAACCCAAAGTGATGAGTACTCTAAAAGTAGCTGACCTTTATTCTTCAAAATTGTCAATGCCACTAATGACCACGGAAATTCAGAAATCTGTTCTTGTATCAAGAGAGACAATGATGACTAAATGAAACATGTGATCCTGGTCTGGATTCTGTACTGCAGAGGGGAAAAAAAGCAATTAAGAATAATATTGAAACAATAATACTGAAATAGGAATAATATAAACTGTATACTAAATGAAAGCACTGAAACAATTGCTTCTAAATTTGGTAACTGTATTGGATCAACAGTAGACTGGATACAAACTCACAGAAGCAGAAAGTAGAATGGTAGCTGTCAGGGACTGAAGGAAGGGGGTAATGCGCAGCTATTAGTCAAAGGGTACAAGTGTCCAGTTATACAAGACGAATAAATCCTAGAGGTCTCTCCTACAGATTCTATAGCATAATGCCATAGTGAGCAATACTGTATTGTATACTTAAAATTTTGCTAAGAGGGTAGAACTTCTGTTAAGCGTTACTATCACACACACAAAATAATAATGAGTGTGGGAGAAAACTTCTGGAGGTGATGGGTGTGTTTATGGCATAGAGTGTGGTGATAACTTCACAGGTGTATACTTCCAAACTCATCAAGTTGTAAACATTAAATACATACAATGTTTTATATGTCAACCATGCTTCAATAAATGGGTTTTAAAAAAGAGTAGACTGTAGGAACTATGAATTCCTATAATGGGATTTATCTTTGTTCTCTTTCATACTTCTAAGCCTGAGACAACACTGTTTTTATTCAAATAGAGTGCCTCACCTCTAGAAAAGATAGAGCTGATGTAATCACTTGAAAGGTCAACTGGCATATCCCATGGTGTCAATAAAAGGTTTTTGAGGTCTCTTTTCCTGGAGGGTAGGGCTATGTCCCCACCGTCTTGAGGATTTTGCATGGTGAGCTAACACTGGAGATTGTTCATTCATCCAGCCTATTTTGTAACGGTTGTCCCCAACTGATTTCCTCTAGTATCACTGGAAAGAAGAGAAGAAAAAGTACTTTTATTCAAGCACAGTTTCATTCAACTGTCTAGTCCTCGTAAAATAATGAAATCACCACAGTTTTGTAACTAATTCTCTGCTACCCCCTTTGTTTTCCTGCCTCCTCTGGCATATATCTCCCCAGTGCCCAGTGGGGTAACAATACCTCTTAATCCCTAAATGTCAGTTTTAGGAGAAACCATAAAACCGCAGCATTCATCTATCATAAATAGTACCCCAGGCAAGTTCAGCTCGGAGCTGAATACAAATGTTTCCTTCACAGCCTCATGAATTGTATTCTTTATATCTGTTATCAAAATGGATTGCAAAGCTTAATTTACAGAAGAAATTCAAAAAGATTTATGCATGTTATTTTTTTTTTTAGGAGGGGGAGGGAGAATGGGGGAGAATCTGGTTAAATGAATATGGTTAAAACATTATGTTTATTCCCATCTAGGAAGCTACATGAATTTCCACTGGACATAGTAATTGGCCATATAAACTTATTTCATCCATCTCCGTTATAGTAGGAAAGAAATAAAATGTTGTAAATCCAAAAGGAAAAGAAGAACAGAGATGTCAGTAGACATAATATTTCAGTAACTTTTGGAAACAGAAAGCAGATGGAAAAATAGTGTCTGACTTAGAGCAAGCTATATGCTAAAGGCACTTATGCTAAAAGGCACGTGGAGTGAATACTGAACAGTCACTTTTTAACCCGCAAAGGACTTGGAGCCATCAGATTACCTCATTCAAGACAATCAACCACCTCCCCATCTTCTCCAGCAGGAGACACAAGGTCTGGAAAATCAAATCTTACGCACAGAGTGAAGATCAGAAATGATAAAATTGTGGATGTACATAAAGAAGCAATTATTTTTTTCCTTTTAATTTCTTTGAAATACATATGATAGTTTAAATCAGCCTCACAATCTTTTTTTCATTATCACTCCTTAAGAAACTTTTTCGAACCTTTTTTTCCTAATTACTCATCCCCTGCAATGAAATGCTAGTATTCATGATACATTGTATACCTACTTATATGTCATATGAGTATCTGTACTTTATACATGAAAAGAAAAAAATAAAGTTTACTCTTTTTGCTCGACACAGGTTTCAGAGTGACTACACTTTTAAAAGTTAGAATATTAAAAAGTTAGTTTCATGTAACAATTTCATAACTGTGTGATTTTTCTGTGGTAACTTTAGTTTCATAAATTATAATGTATGAAATTAATATGCAAATTATCAACATATACAGCACACAGTAATAAGAGGTTTTGAAACTTATTTTTTAAAAGTGATTTACAGTTGGCTCTTGAACAATGCAGGGGTCAAGGATGTTAACCCCTTGCACAGTAAAAAATCCAGAGAGAATTTTTGACTCCCCTAAAATTAACTACTAGTAGCCTATTGCTGACCAGAAACCATACCAGTAACATAAATATTTGATTAACAGATATTTTATATATGTATTTTATACAGTATTTTTACAATAAAGTAAATTAGAGGAGAGGAAATGTAATTAAGAAAATCATAAGGAAGAGAAAACGCATTTATAGTACTGCGCTGTACTTATCAAAAAAATTTGTATATACCTGGACTCATGAAGTTCAAAGCTATATTACTTAAGAGTTAGCTGTAATTTAAAAATTAAGTTGCTTAAAAATTATTTTTAAGGAACTCAACTTTTAGCTTTTGTTTGGTATGAGAAAATGACTTTTAAATCACTGCTAGATATTCACTTGGATATTGTCAACATTTTTTTCTTTTCAGCACTTAATACAATAGACTGAATAACTTATAGAATTGAATGAAAAGCATAAACTATTTTTATTTCATTCTCAAAGCCCAAGTCACACAAACAACATCTGATGATTATGGCTCCTCTTGCAATATGCCTCAAGACAGAGCAAACAATCAAAGAAAAGAAGTCACCTGCTCACCATGGACTTTAGCACTGATCTTGTATACATTCTGCAACTCTTCCATAAACTCGATGTCAGTGCTGCTTGCATGATTCCTAAAACAAAACAAAACAAAACAACAATGAGAAAAGTTAAATTCTAAGGAATAAGGTTCTACTGGGTACGGTTAAACTTTACAGGGCTACAGACTATTGTAATATCTAAGAATTTTTCACCACCCCTACCAACAATCAAATTTTATCCTCTTGAGGGCAATGTTATCCTTCCTATGAATGCATAGTTTACAGCATAAATTATAACGGTGTATAATGGAGTGTACATAAAAACTATAACAGAGACCTGGGACTGGGATAAATGGAGTTTTGTGGGTACTAGTACTAAGAAATACAAAGATAAGAAACAAAAAAGAAAAGAAAAGAAAAGAAAAACAAACCAGCTCTAATTGAAAGTGACTGGTCCTAGAAAGAAGACAAGGAAGTAAGACAGGCCAAAGTAGTGGCATTGTTTTGCTGCCTTAAAACTGAATTCTGGTTTTTTTTTTTTTTAACAATATAAATAGGTTACTTTAAAAAATAAAGAAAATACTTTAACTAAACATTAAAATTAAACTGCCAAGAGTGCTTATTAGGTCCTTACTCTTTTTTTAGATCTAGTTTATAGAAAGGCTTTTTTCTGATTACACTCAAAACATTAGCAGTCTATTAAAGTAAAATAAGCTTAACAGAATGGTTTGGGTGGCCATGGGAGTGCTGAAAGCTAATAAAAAACGAAGTGAAACAAGTTCCACTAGACAGCAGAAGACCTCTAATTCCCCCTTTACCATTGATTTGTTGCATTAACTTGGCTAATCACTGATGTATCCGGAGACTTAGATTCTCCTTTATTAATGATACTTTACCTGCATAAAAATGAAGGCTGTACAAACGGCCAACAGACACATGAAAAGATGCTAAAAAAAAAAAAAAAAAAAAAAGTTGCACAACATCACTCAGCATCAGGGAAATGCAAATCCAAACCACAGCAAGCCATTACCTCACACCTGTCAGAATGGCTATTATCAAAAAGACAAGAGATGACAACTGTTGGCAAAGATGTGGAGAAAAGGGAAGCCTCATGCACTGTTGGTGGGAACACAAACTGGTACAGTCATTCTAGAAAACGGTATGGAGGTTCCTCAAAAAATTAAAAATAGAACTACACTATGATCCAGTAAATCCCCTACTGGTTATATATCCAAAGGAAACGAAAACAGAATCTTGAAGAGATGTTTCCACTCTCACATTCTTTGCAACATTATTCACAATAGCGAATATGTGGAAACAACCTGTGTCCATCAACAGATAAACGAATAAAGTGGTGGTGTGTGTGTGTGTGTGTGTGTGTGTGTGACAAAATATTATTCAGCCATGAGAAAGAAGGAAATCCTGTCATGTGATGAAATGGATGAAACTTGATGGCATTATGCTAAGTGAAATAAACCAGATAAAGACAAATACTACATGGTATCACTTACATGTGGAGTAAAAAGACAAAGTCAAACTCTAAGAAGCAGAGAGTAGAAAAATGGTTGCTAGGTGCTATGGAAAGGGAACAGGTGTACCTTATGGGATTCAAGGGAAGGAAGTGTAGCTGAACCTCGCGAGAGACAACATTTATACTCTCTGGGTACATTCCTTCAAGTCCCCACTTCATTCTTCTGTCCCTCTGCGGAGAGGGGTTCTCTGCTTCTCCTTGCATATGGCTGAAGTAAGGTTCACATTATGTCTCACTGAAGTTCCCCTCCGTGACCTGGGCACATAAAGTCCAGTTGACTCCTCCTGCCCTATCCTGGTCCATCAGTCTTGCCCAAGAGGCAGAATCATGAGACCTGCCGCAGATTCTATAGGATTCGATTTTCTGAGCCCAGACTGGGCAGATTTCCTCTAAGAAAGCATAAAGGCAAGAGAATGACCTGCATTTTTAGAAGGATATATATTTTAATTATATTAAATAAATGCTGCCAAAAAAAAACTGTTATTTGCTCATTTAGTTTGTTTTCACTCTTTTCTGCCCAATAATTATAAATTCCATGAAGACATGATTTTTTCCTGTCTAGTGCCTAAAACAGTGCCTTACAGTAAATTTTTGCTAAACGAGTGAACAAAAGGCTTTAAATAATAATAATGGCAATTATAATAAATGTAAGCTAAAGAAACAAAAATAAGGTGGTTACATCACATGAGAGGTTATGATTTCTTTGATAAGTTTCTTACAATTGCAGTATGCTCGTATTCATTTTTCCATTCAACTATTATTATCTTTTATCTAAAGTTCTTGAAAAATTGACCAAATTCATTCATCTTTTTCTCTTTAAGTTTCTACATAATATCTGGTGTGTAACAGGTGCTAGGTAAGGATTTATATATTGATCATAATTTTGATCAATTTATGTATTGACCATAATATTGATTGGGCGAATAGATATCACTGAGCCTATGGCATTTTGAAAAGCGTTTTGCAAGCCATAAAATGCTCCCCAAATATTAAACTGTTATTTCCATTATGGTGGAGCTTTTGAGTGAGTGGTTACATCTCTCCAAATTCATACATTGAAACCTAATGCCCAGTGTGATGGTATTTGGAGGTGGGGATTTGGGTGGTGATTAGGTTGTAAGAGCCTAGCCCAATGAATAGGATTAGTGCCTTAAAAGATAAAAGAGATCTTGGAGAGCTCTCTTGCCCCTTCTGCCGTCTATGAACCAAGAAGTGGCCCCTCACCAGATTTCACATCTGCCAGCACCCTGACCTTGGACTTCCCAAGCCTCCCGAACTGTGCAGAATAAATCTCTGCTGCTGCTAAGCCACTCAGTCCATGGCATTTTTGTTTCAGCAGCCAGAACAGATTAAGACAGAAAACTTGATAATAATGTTCAAGATGCATGGGACAAGGAGCAAACTAGGAAGCCGATTCAAGAATTTGTGCAAGACTCCTTTGACCTCAGTCACCTTTTTTCTTGCCTTTTCTCCAAAACTCCTGAATTAAAAACCGAGTCCAGATTTTTCTATAACCCTAGGAGGGGCAAAATCTTGCAGAGGTTTGACTTGTTTCAATCTCAAACTATATTTCTATTCCTGTCTATATTAAGGAAGTTTTAGATTAAGAGTCTAAATAGTAGTTCATTTTCTTTGCATTCCAAAGAATCGCCAAAGGGTTTACTCAACTTAATAACATCATTATGCATTGCTCAACAAGTCAGTAAGCATGTAAGTAAAAACAATTTTTGAAGCCCTCTGCTGTAGGAAAGACTGCTGTCTCTTATGCCAGATTAATGAAAACCTGCATAGTAGAATTCTAGCTAAGGGCATATATGTATAGACATAATGTAAAATTCAGTCGTTTTCTTGCAAATTCATGTGTATGGACAACTCAATTCAGTCAACATTTATTCAACTTTTTTTTTACTCAGTTATAAAGATGAATATATTATTCAGGCTCTGTTATTAAGGAAATTTGAACATATCACATGGAGTAAGAGAGAGGAGGTGATAATACAGCAAGTAAATAATCATAAGCCCTGGGAGTAATACATTTCATACATGAGGTTAAAAAATAAGAAAAAAAAAGAGTTATGTAAACTTAAAGGATAGAGGAATCATGTAGTTTCTGATCATAAGAGTGAAAGTGTTCATGAAATACAGAAAGGTTTAAGAAGGAAATACACTTGGAGTGGACCTTGAAGAACAAATACATAATACACTAATATTTCAGAATACAAAAGTGGGGAAGAAAAAGTTTCAAGAAAGAAGGACACTGTCAGGAGATTCCATAGCCCATTTTGAGCAAATTGTCCAATTTGGTCGGCTAACGGAGTATGCAAAAGGAAGGAGAGGAAGTAATTCTAAAAAGGTAATATGGAACCAAATTGTTCAGGGTTTCAAATATCAGGCGTTAGAACTCTGTTCGTAATTCAGTGGTCTTCAGAAAAGAGCACCATCAACATTCTGAGTAGAGTTGTGCCACTGAGAGGTGAACTCTAGACGGACTAACCAGGAAGAGTAGTTTAGGAGGAACAATAGCACCACAGAAGCCACTGAAGGGATCTTCCAGTTTTGAGTTCATCCATTCATGGAAGTAGAGTTGTGGCTATAGACACGAGGAAGAGGTAGAAAAGATGAAAGTGCATAGACAAGAGACACTTCAGAGAGTACAGCACAGGATTTAGCCTCCAGTAGAATATAGGAAGTAGGGGAGAAAGGATGCCATCACTGTGATGTGATGTTCTGTTTGGATACTATTACTGAACATTTGAATATAGTTGACCTCTGAACAGCATGGATTTCAACTGCATGGGTCCATTCTATGTGGATTTTTTACAGGACAGTACTGTAAATGTCCTTTCTCTTCCTCATGATTTTGTCAGTAACATTTTTCCTCCAACTTACTTCGTTGTAAGAAAACAGTGTCTAATACATACAGCATACAAAATATGTGTTCCTTGTTTGTGTTATCAGTAAGGTTTCCAGTCAATAGTAGACGTTTCATTTTTAGGGCCTCAGAAGTTATACGTGGATTTTTGACTGCATGAGAGATCCACACACCTAATTCCCACATTGTTCAAGGGTCAGTTGTACAGAGATCGGTGGGCTAGGAAGTAATCAACACAAAGGTAAAGGATAAATCCGTGGACGTAGATGAAATATCTGAAGAAAGAAAAGAAACTGAGGATTGAATTCCAGAGAGGAGTAAGAAGAGAACCACAGGAAGAAAGAGAGGAATTTCCTGAGAAAAACGTGGGTAGGAAGATATCTCAGAAACCAATAGCAGATTGAAAGGTAGTCCTTCGGTTTGACAGTTAGGAGGTTCCTGGTGGTCACTGAGTGAATACTTTGGGTAGGCTGTTGTATTTGTAACTCTCGTTGCAAAGAGTGAAGTTAACGAAGAAGAGCCATTAAGAAATTAAATAGTCAATTTAGACGGTCCCTGAAATAATTTTAGTAATAAAAGACAAAAAGAGAGTGGTAGCCTGAGGTCCATCCAAAGCAAACTTCTTTTTCCTCCATTTGAGAGTCTTGATTTCTGATTCTCTGAGTGAAATAATTCAATTTGTAATTTTACTTTATCTACTCACACATGGATTGACAAAGTGCCCTCGAAAGGGCTGAGAAAATAGATGGGGTCATTAGCCTTGGCTCTAATAAGAAATTATAGTATTTTTCCTATAATGATAAGTTAGCATGTGAATAGTTAGCATATGAAAAAGCCTTCAGATAGCAGCTTCCACTGTTCATTATCTTATGTTTTGGGGTTATTTTCTTGGCAGAAAATATCATTTGACTGTGAATCTATTATCATTAAGAAAGGAGTAAAGATTTTTAACAGAATACATATTCTCCTTGTGGAAAAATTATAATTGCTCCATTTCAAATTTCCATGTCCTGGCTCTAATTTCCTCTACACCCTTCTGTTCCTTCACAATGAAGGTTTTTTCTGCTGGTCAGTCTACACATTTAAGCTCAGTAGCAACTTTCTGCTTTTTACAGATTTGGAGCATTTTATTGAAAAAGGTATTCTGTGTCACCAGCCAACACTTTATTTTTTTTAAGATTTTATGTATTTATTTGACAGACAGAGATCACAAGTAGGCAGAGAGGCAGGCAGAGAGAGAGGAAGAAGCAGGCTTTCTGCTGAGCAAAGAACCCAATTCAGGACTCAATCCCAGGACCCTGGGAGCATGACCTGAGCTGAAGGAAGAGGCTTAACCCACTGAGCCACCCAGGCGCCCAACCAGCCAACACTGTAGAGGGCCTGCAGCTGCTGAAACTGTTCAGCTGGTTAATTTCATAATGTGCTTTGTTTCTCAGCATCATGTGTCCAAATACTGTTTAGAGAAAACTTTCTGTAAGGGACCACGTAGTAAATACATTAGTCTTTGCAGGCTGTATAGGTCTTTTGCAATGACTCTACTGTTGTAGTGCAAAGGTAGCTTTCAACAATGATTAATTGTGTGACTCTATTCCAATAAAACTTCATCTGCAAAATAGGTAGCAAGCTAGATCCGCCTCCCTGGCTCTAGTTCGCCAATCACCACTCTAGAAAAAAACCTTGAGTGGGATGTGTCATTTAGGCATCCATAGGGACTCAAGATGGAGAACCCATGAACATCATTGAGAAGCTACCAGCTTCTCTGTTGATGCCAGGTCAGCTCTAGTATTTGAATCACAGCTATTGGCACTCCATCTCAAGCATTCCTCCTTACCCCATTTATCTCTCACCACCTGTGCTTTCCTGTGCCATGACACATGACCTTCTCATTTCTCTGTCCACATTACTTAACAACCCTACATAAGCTCATCCTATTTCCTTCTGACTTTTCTCTCTCTAGGTTATGAATGCTGGCATTTGTCCTTTGCTCCAAATGACCATAAGAAAAATGTATTTAATTTTAGGGCCTCAAAGAACCAACTAGATAAAGAAGTGTATATACTTAAATGGGGTATTTTCCTTGCACAGCACCATATATTTTTTTCTCCTGTTTATCTTCCCAGACACTGAACAGTGAAACTCCTGTACCACACCCGTGGTACCAGTGTCTTCAACAGTGGTCTTCGGCACACCACTCTGTTTTCCTTCTTAGCCTGAGATCTCAATATTTAAAGTCTCAACACAGTACAGGAGAAAGAGAACAGACTGAACCAGGTACCTATATTCTGGTTCCAGCTGACTTGTGTGGGATAAGTTACTGCCATGCATGTTAAAGCATATCACCTTGGAGCAGGGGTATCCCTGCTGTACTTCCAAGAGTCTTTAGACCTGCTCGGATAGTTATTTCCCACCACATAGTGAAAATATAAGTTATTTGAGGAATATTTATTTTAGCTGTTTTCCATATTAGAGATATAATTAATATTTTTTGAAATAAGTTTGAAGAATACTTACTTTCAAAAGAGAAAACAATTTCAGCAAAGTAAAGGGATTTGTTGAGGAACACATAGTTGGTTACCAAAAAATCAAGAGGAAAACAGAAGTCTCCACATTCTCTATTCCCATAGTGTTCTTTTTTCATTGCACTATTTTTTTTCCTGCTTCACCTTAGCACAATACCCATATTAGCCCACCTCAAGCTATACTGTGACCCTCTCATAGAAGTATAATCATCATCAGATGTAAAGAGTACACTTGCTGAGGCTGTTTTAAATCTTTCCAGTTTAAATTTGCTTTTGCTCGTTTATAGAAACATTTTTTCTATAATAAACATTTCTATAATAAACCACATCCAGTAATCTTATAAATTCATTTATTAACTTCAGTATATCTCCATAGATTCTTTTGAATTTTCTACACATAGAATCATGTTGTCTGTAAGTAATACTATAGGATCTCTAGTACAATATTGAAAAGAAGGAATATTTACTTAGAATATTGAAGTGAGTATTGTCTGCTTATTAAAAATGATTTTAATCTTCCTCTTTACACTTTTCCATATTTTCTAAATCTTCTTCAATGAATATTCTATAATCAGAAAAAAATAAGAATCAATACATATTTGGGGGTGTCTGGGTAGCTCAGCTGGTTAAGTGTCCCTACTCTTGACTTTAGCTCAGGTCATGATCTTAGGGGTCTGAGATGGAACTCCACATGGGGGCTGGGCATGGAATTAAGATTCTCTCTCTCTCTCTCTCCCTCTTCTTCTTCTGCCTCCCCCCACTCCTTCTCTTTCATTCTCTCTCTCTCTCTCTCTCAAAAAAAAAAAAAAAAGAATCGATAGATATTTTATCTTTCATTTTTAAAGGGGAAGACAATTTTTTTTAAAGATTTTATTTATTTATTTGACAGAGAGAGAGAAAGAGAGAGAGCACAATCCAGGGGAGTGGCAGGCAGAAGGAAAAGGAGAAGCAGGCTCACTGCAGAGTAGGGAAAGCCTGAAATGGGACTGGATTGGAACTCCAGGATCATGACCCTAGTCAAAGGCAGTGGCTTGACCAACTGAGCCACCGAGGCACCCCAACAATTTTTTTTTTAAAATATTTTATTTATTTACTTGATAGAGACACAGTGAGAGAGGGAATGCAAGCAGGGGGTGTGGGAGAGGGAGAAGCAGACTTCCTGCAAGCAGGGAGCGGGATGCTAAGCTCGAACTCTGATATCATGGCCTGAGCTGAAGGCAGATGCTTAATGAGTGAGCCACCCAGGCTTATGGGGGAAGCCAATTTTGAGCAATTTATTCTAAATGGTTTTTAAAAATGGAGTCAGATATTTCTTTTCGAGAGCAATACCTATTACAATCCCTTTAATGGGAAAAATCATTGAAAACTGAGGACCCTGTATAGTACCTCACTTGGAGTTTCAGGGTTACTGCTGATTGAAGTAATCATTTGTGAAACCCAGAGTTTCCACAGAGTGTTTATTTTGACAACACTCTAGGTATTGTTAGATCTCTAAGATAGCGCCATGTGTTAGTTAGCAATAGGAGGGGGAAAGCTTGTTTGGATTATCATGTAAACCGTTTTCATTGTGAGGAGGAACCTTTTGGTTTTTCAGCCATCTGCAGCAAAGATTTTGTTTAATGACTGATATAGTGATTTCATTCATAATCTTAATATTTCAAATCTGAAGATCATGTTTCCAACAACCTTACCCTTTTGTGCATGAAAATACACAACTCAGACTATAGCAATTTATTTGCCTTTCTCTTAAAAAAAGAAATAACTACTTTGCTTAAATCTCAAAGGAACTAAAGGTTCATGTTTCCTAAAGAATTATCCTGCCCGAGAACTCCCTTGCTGAGATCAAGTTTTTTCTATGAGTTAAACTAGAGCTAACAAGTAAAGCAAACATACCCTTTAACCAAAAGATGAGTCATGTGCCTGCACTCCCTGACCTGTCCTAACAATAGTACATGTCATTTCTTGAGATTCTGGGGCATGTGCAGAAGACAAAAATAATATGAAATAAAGAGATTCAAGAAATGTACAAGGAGATGGAAAGGAAGTACCTACAGCTGGGGGTAAATGAGAGCATCCTCTGAACTGTTGGGTAAGTTATGCTGAACGGCCCTATAGACAGATGGTTCCTGTGAGGCAAGTACACCAGACGGTGACAGATCAGAATGAAATGGACTTCACTCTACACTAGAATTCTCTAAATGCTCACATATCTATCCTCAGCGGTTCAGTGATATCACTGATCTTTAGGGTCCAAAAGAGCTGCACAATCACTGCCCTTCCATGATGACACCCCAACAGAAGATTCTTCCTATTCTGTTTCATGTTTCTAAGAAAATTGTATGGTAATGGCTGTCATTGTAGGTATATCCAAAAGCCTAGAGATGTTGAAAATTAATAAGTAAGGAAACATTTGATATTATATGCTGGGTAATGGTAATAACAAAATTAGAGAAATAGTTACCTTTATTTGAAGGAAAATTATCCTTCTAACGTAAAATGATTTTTCCTCCTAACAGTCAAATCTTATAAAAGGTGAAGATGCCAATGAGTTCTTTTATTAACATCTTCTCCAACAAGAAGCTTTAACGTCACCATTTTAATTTATAGCATTTTCTAAATTACCTCAAAATACTTACAGCCAGAGAAGAGATCAGAATAATTTTGTAAGGGTTCTGTTCTTGCAGTTTTTGCTGTTAGCTGAAATAAAGTCCGTCTATGCTTTTCAAGCTTTTGGAAATGGAAACAGATATTGTTTGCTGAGAACTGAGAACTGGTAATCTCTTATAATTCAAGTTCCCCTAATCATCGATATGGTGGTTCAGCAAAATACTTCAAGAGTTTGTTTTCTTTACAATTGAAGGAGCTACCCTGGAGGAAAAACAATCTCTTCAAAATCTAATCAGAAAAATAAATAAATAAATAAATAAATAAACAACAACAACAAAACCCTCTCCAGTTTAGGCTTCCTTGTTAGAAGTTCCTATATGAGAAGATCCCAGTTTGGGGGTGTTAGAGGGTAGGGAGGTGGTTGGTCTAGTGACTGTTTACCAGGAAACGTCACATTGTCTAGGAGCCTCAACTCCTGAACCAACCCCGAAGCCAGTGAAAAATCACCCAATCTGGAGCTTGGGTCTGATGTTTAAGACACTATATTCTGTCTGATTACAGGCTAAATTCTTTCTGGACACTGTTTGTCTCATGTCCTATGGCTCTGCTCGGGAAAACCAGGAAAGGTGAGTTACCAGTGAGCGTGGATCAGCAGGCAAGTGCGGCAATCTTTAATTTTTATGATTCAAATAGCCCAGGGCAGTAGCAGTTTATAGATAAGTAGTGGCTTATCTATGAGTTGCATTAAAAAACTTGGATAAAAAGCTTGGGAAGAATGTTCGGTTTCTGTCTACCCTCCCCAGGCAGTGATAACGGATTCTATTCTCTGCATCTCACTCAACTCGTGGCATTACACAATGGATACTCAAATATATGTCAATTCCAATTTAAATTGAAGGACATTCAGTCACATGTTCAGTGGTTTGGGTTGCTTTTATTCTAGCATTTTTCTCTGAGTTGGTAGGGAAGTGCAAAAATCTCACTGACTTACTAAGAAGAAATGCTGCTAAGTCTGAGCATATTGGAGAAACAATTTTTATATCTGATCTCATACTCTTGGTTTGAATGAAGATTTTTTCTGAAGCATTTTTTTAACCACAACTATGAAACATAAAATGATCACATTAAAATATAATCAGAGGGGCGCCTGGGTGGTTCAGTGGGTTAAAGCCTCTGCTTTTGGCTCAGATCCTAGGGTCCTGGGAACAAGCCCCACATCGGGCTCTCTGCTCAGCAGGGAGCCTGCTTCCTCCACTCTCTCTGCCTGCCTCTCTGCTTACTTGTGATCTCTGTCTGTCAAATAAATAAATAAAAATAAAATCGTTAAAATATAATCAGAAAGTTACCCTCTGAAACATTTGAGGGAGCCATATTTCAGTAGGTCTATTTGGCAATACCTATTAATATTTTAAATTTCATATCCCTTGACTAAGCCATCTACTGCTGGGAACGCACATACTGATCCCATGGATATACAACAAAAGTATAGGAAGATATAATACAAAGATGTTTATTGTAGTGTGTGTGCATCTACTGAATGTTTAAGATAAGAATAATAGTTAAATCCAATGTAATACACCCATATGGTATAAACTGTGCAGCCATTAAAAGGATGAAATAAGTATGCACCTGTCAATACAGAAAGATCTTCAAAGTGTATTACGCTGATTATGTGATGATGTGTGTTCTGGCTACAAGTAGAAGAGAACTCCAGCCTTATATTTTTTCCTTGTGTTCTGTTTAAAAAACTTCAAATATAGGCATGTGTTATTTTAACTTTTTTTGAATGTCAGCCGAAATCTTCTGGTTGATTAAATTATAAGCCATCTTAATTTTCTTCTTCATACATCTTGATACAGTTTAGAACTTAATAAATGTTATCAAAGAAATACAGGCGGACTAACTAAATTATAGGTGCTTTAAAAAGAAATCTGAATCTCAAAAGATGTAGTTTTTTTTTTTAATTTCAGCCAACTATTATAACAAAGCTAAGTTATACTGCAAACTATCAGTCTTGCTAAAAAAGTGGGAGACAATTTCTAAAGTCTATGAAATATCCTTAATTTGGCAGACATTTTAAGAATAGTATTACAAAAGTGGCTGTCATTATGGACTCATGTTATGGTATTCTTATGTCATAAAAACCCATTTCTAAAATATTTCCTAGACTCAATTCAAAAATATTTATTCATTATATGCTCTGCTCTCATTCTTCTAAATGCTGAAATGAATAAAACAGACAAAAGAGATCAAGCACCACCGTGTTTATATTCTAATGAAGAAGGAAAGAGGGAAGAGGAGCTATTTATTTAAACTTAAGTAGTCATTTGTATATCAAGAGGGGATATATAACAAAGAAAAATAAAGCAGGGAAAGGGCATAGGAATCACTGGTGGGAAATTGCAATTTCAAATAAAATGGTCAGAGATCTGATTTTATTTGTAAGATGAAAAGCAATTAACACCATTATTTCTCAATCTTTTTGAATGTGAATAGCCTTATTTAATATCTAAACATATTTTTTGGCCTTCATATGATTCTTACTTCAATTGAGGAGCCCCTGATTTTGAAAAATGCATGAGCAACAGCTACAACGAAACCTGCAACACTCTTAAATGTTATTACTAACTTGTAAAACTAATTTTTATTGAGTGATGATTCCATGCCAAGGATGGTTCTGAGCACTTTGCATGAATTTTCTTACTGAACTCTAACAAAAGTCTTAGAAGAAGGTAGAGTGTAACTGCTGTTTTATAGATAACGAAACTAAGACAGAGAAATTAAGTGAATGGTGGGCCTTCTGGGTAACTCAGTCAGTTAAGTGTCCAACTCTTGGTTTTAGCTCAGGTCATAATCTCAAGGTTGTGGGATGGAGCCCCATGTCCCTCTCCCTCAGCTCCCCTCAGCCCCTGCCACTCTAAAATAAATAAATAAATCTTTTTTAAAAAGGAAGAAAAAATTAAGTGAATGGTGTTTTATCTCTTTAAATGAAGGTTACTCTATTAATTACAGCAGCATTTTCTCTCTATATATAATCATGTTGCATGTTTTGTTAGAGATAAAAGGATCAAAATAACAACAGTGGGGACAGAGGTGGTTTTGCAAATTCCTTTAATTGCTCACAGATCCCCAAGGTTCCTTCGCACACAGAGGAGAACAGCTGGTCAAAGTTTTCTCTGGCATTCAGCTTCATCAGGATGAACCCTCTTGTGGCCTGTGTGTGGGGGCGCGGGGGGAGTTGGAGCAGAGTTCAAGGCATCTAGATGCTGCAGTAATGCAATCATTAGTATGATCAGAAATTCAATGAAGGAATGCACCTCATCCAAGAATGAAGAGTCCTGGACGCTTAGTTGTCAGGAAGCCTCAACATTATTTCCCGACCTTAAGCCCCAGTTTCATCATTCATAAAATGAGGGGGTTTAACCTGGAGATCTCAAGGTTCATTTCAATGCTAACTTCTATGACTCCATAAGCAGAGATACTTGGGCATTGAACTTTCTCGTTAGCAGTTTCTAGGATACCAGGGAACTAAATAGAGTTTCCAGAAAAATGCTCCAAACTTCTTCCCCAGTCCCTGAAAAGTATGAAAAACTGCAGTGTAATCAAGGGTATTGCCCACGAAAATGAGCAACTGTTTCAAAAAATGTAAGGTAAGGGTGCCTGGGTGGCTCAGCTGGTTGAGTGTCCAACTCTTGATTTCAGGTCAGATCATGATCTTGAGTCATGAGGTCAAGTCCCACATGGAGCCTCACATGTAGCCTGTCAATGGGCTCCACGCTGAGCGCAAAGTCGTCTTGTCCCTCTCCCTCCCTCTGTGCTCCTCCTCCCACTCACATGCTCTCTCTCTCTCGCTCTCTCTCACATACATAAATCTTTTTTTTTAAATTTTTTTAAAAGAAAAGTGTTAAGATTATATAAGAATTTCCATTTTGGAATGAAACGTGCTACAAACATATACTGTAGTACTTTGTCTTATAGCCGATCACAAACAGTTTGGAGAAACTTACTAGAACAGAGTTGTAACTCTGGGAACATTCACTAAAAAAATATGTAAAAGTAGGATTTGTAGTCATGGGTATGTAAATTTATAGGTATTAACCAGCCTTAAGGAAGGCAGGGAAATGCAACTGTTCCCTAACATCACGTCTGATTTCTTAACTGAGAATGACTTGTAAAATTCTACTCTCAACAAGCATTTGATATGTATTCTATAATTCCTCTTCAGGGCTTAGAGGCTTTCAAGGCACGGCTGGACACTCCGTCTTATATTTCATCCTCCTGAGTGCTCTGATTGACAAGTGCCAACCCTGTTACTGTGACCACTACCCATGGAGTCAGTGGTCCAGCTGCTCAAAAAGCTGCAATTATGGAATCCAGAGCAGACAGAGGTGGGCGTACGCTCTGTAGATTGTCTTTGTGTCATGGGAAACCTCACAAATAGACTTAGTAATATCAAAAATGCCACACTAAGCAAAGGGGGGAGGGGAAATGTGTGTGTGTGTGTGTGTGTGTGTGTGTGTGTGTGTGTGTATCAAAGTAAGAAATCACAGAATTTGATTTGGATGGAATTTAAATCTTTTCCACAAAAGGTTGAAATGCAGTCTACATTTGTTCACTCCATAAAATCAAGGAGCTTCAAAGAACTTTAATTAAGAATATGTGCAATATTTTCTGTTGACTATTTAACTTACTAAGAATTACTACTCAAGCCTTTTTGCAGTGTATAACTCTGCTTGCCTACAGTTACTGAGTTAATTATAGAGAATTTTCTACTCATTAAACTGAGTCTAACACGACCTCAATTGAGCAGCACTATTAGCTATTAGCTTGATTGTTGGCAAGTATAAGAAGGGAAGAGAACGTGTTGACTTGATAACATTTAATAATTCAGTCTTCTCATGGATTCAGACTACTTATCCCCCAATAGCTTCTTTAACTCTGTAAGATGTCTCTGTTGCATAGAGATGCTCACATACCTTGGGAATAAAAGCATATATTTAATGTGTTTTAATTATTATAGCTTTTTAGAGACCTTTTAGAGAAAACCATTTTTACATGCTCAGTATGGTCTCATTAAAATCACCAGCTGACTCCCTCAATAAACCATCCACCAAGTATGTTAAAGATTTTCAGACTCATTCCCTCAAAAGAACCTCCATAGCTTTCTACTGCTCACCAGATAAAGCACAGCAATCATTCTGGCTCCTCTTAGCCAGCAATGCCCAGGCCCATCCCATAAGCCCTACCAGGAATACGTCATGCTCCTCCACCTCTAATCTTGGCACACCCCTTCCCTTTCACGTGCTCTTCCCTTTGGTGCCTAGAAGAGTCACATGAATTTTTCAAGATGTATCTCCTCTATTATTTTCTCTTTGAATCTTTGGCCCCATAATACTCCAACTCTGTCTTAATCATGATACTTATCAAACAGTGTTGTCATATTTTAAGAAATTTGCAGGAATTTTTTTCCTTTTCTTTTCTATCCAGTCCCTTCCAGGAATTCCCTGAGGGCCAGTTTCTGGATATGTGACCTATGCAGTCACATAAGACCACACCGAGAAGGGCTCCATGCTTGGCTCAATGCTCTGCCAGTAGTGTCTTAAAATTTTTAATAATTTTTTAACAAGAGACCCCTCATGTTCATTTTGCCCTGTGCCCCACAAATTATGAATCCAGTCCCAAGTTCCATTAAGTGGTAAAAACTGCACAGACACCAACCTGCCTGATTTCCCATGAAAACCTTCTTTCTGAGCCTAGATGTCCACTAACAAATGAATGGGCTAAAAAGATGTGGTACATATACAATGGAATATTATGCAGCAATCAAAAAATAAAATCTTCCTGGGCACCTGGGTGGCTCAGTGGGTTAAAGCCTCTGCCTCCAGCTCAGGTCATTATCCCAGGGTCCTGGGATCGAGTCCCACATTGAGCTGTCTGCTCTGCGAGGAGCCTGCTTCCTCCTCTCTCTCTCTTCCTGCCTCTCTGCCTACTTGTGATCTCTGTCTGTCAAATAAATAAATAAAATCTTTTAAAAAAATAAAAAAATAAAATCTTCCTATTTGCAATGATGTGGATGGAACTAGAGGGTATTATGCTAAGCAAAATAAGTCAATCAAAGAAAGACAATTATCGTATAATCTCACTGTATGAGGAATTTGAGAAACAAGACAGAGGATCATAGGGGAAGGGAGGGAAAAATGAAACAAGACGAAATCAGAGAGGGACCAAACCATAAGAGACTCAATCTCAGGAAATTAACTGAGGGCTGCTGGAATGAAGGAGGGCGGGTTGGATGGGGTGGCTGGGTGATGGACATGGGGGAGGGTATGTGCTATGGACAGTGCTGTGACTTGTGTGAGACTGATGAATCACAGACCTGTACCCCTGAAGCAAATAATACATTATATGTTAATAATAATAATAATAATAATAATAAAAGAAAAACTTGCTTTTACTCATTATGGTTAATATTCAATGATATTTTTCTTATGGGGCTGGAACCACAGTGAATATATTCATTCTAAACAGCTTTCTCCTTACTATGACAGAAAAATAGTGGTTGATGAGTACTATATGAATAACTATTGTGACCAGATTTGCAAAAAACTGGAGACCAGAGAATGTAACTGGCAACACTGTCCTATCAACTGCCTCCTGGGAGATTATGGACCGTGGTCAGACTGTGATCCTTGTGTTGAAAAGCAGGTAGGCCACCCATGGGCATCTTCAGGAAATCCTAATCACAATGAAAGACTTGGAAAACTTGGCAGGAATGCTCAATTTCTTCAATTTCTGAAAATAAACAATCCCAGCTTCCACTGAGGGAAAATCCCATTTAGCAATTTTTTGTTGTTGTTGTTGGGAGTAGGGGGAAGAGGACTCAATTACATGTTTTACTATCATATGAGCTCCAAAAGGAGCTCAGAAAGGAGCTCAGAAAGTAAAAGCAGATGCTAGAAAATGGGGATTTCAGTCCAAGGTTTAAAATCAGACAAAAAGTAAAGACATTAATCAAATGACGGATTCCTGACCCTTCCTCTGATTTCCCTCTCCCCACAGGAAAGTCCCTCGATTTGTTTATTGTTCCAAGCTGTAATGTTTACTCACCTTAACTCAATCCTGTAAGGGCATTGGCCCACATAAACCATAGTCACAGCAGTGCTGAGCATTCACACATTAGGGGGAAAAGAAGAACTGATTTATGGAGCACCCACTCAGAGCGAAACTGTTCTAAGCCCTTATATCATCTCATTCAAACTTCACATCAGAGTGTGTTCTCCTACCCCATTGACAGATGGGGAATTTAGAACTCATTGGGGAATCAGTAATTTTCCCAAGAATATACCTCTGATGAACAGAGTGCTATATTTTGAACTTGGATTTTTCTGACTTCAAAGCCAGTACTTTTTGATCCTGTCCTATTCCTATCCTTCTCTGACTCCCTGTTTTACTACTCATATTTTAAAATCCTTTAAAATGTGGAGAATATGTGAACCCTGGTTTCCATGCTGACTTCCTCACATAGAAGAACCCCCAGATCCTTTCAAATCGATCACTTCACACTCCCTCTGAATATGAAAGTGCTATTGTGGGGCACCTGGGTGGTGCAGTCGGTTAAGTCTCTGACTCTTGGTTTCAGGTCAGGTCATGATCTCAAGGTCATGGGCTTCAGGCCCACGTCAGGCTCTGCATTCACAGAGTCTGCTTGAAATTCGCTCTCCATCTCCCTCTGCTCTCTATGCTTGTGCTTTCTCTCTCTCTCTCAAATAAGTAAATAAATCTTTAAAAGTGCTATTGTTACTACTTGAAAGATATACTGCATGCAGGATACTCAGCAAATATTTGTGCATTTGATTTAATTTATTCTCTTATGGTTTTAGTGTATGAAGTCTTAGAAATCTATTGTCCTGCTTTCTCTTTTTACAGTTTAGGAAACTGAGGCCCAGAGAGGTGCTGACTTCTCTAAGGGCACACAAAAATAGAATTGGTCACCACTTCCTCATACCAGGGAGATCATATGATAGTTGTCTTTCTCTGCTTGACTTATTTCGCTAAGCATGATACGCTCTAGTTCCATCCACGTTGTCGCAAATGGCAAGATTTCGTTTCTTTTGATGGCTACAAGATGGGATTGGGAGGGAGACAAACCATAAGTGACTCTTAATCTCACAAAACAAACTGAGGGTTGCTGGGGGGAGGGGGTTAGGAAGAAGGGGGGTGGGGTTATGGACATTGGGGAGGGTATGTGCTTTGGTGAGTGCTGTGAAGTGTGTAAACCTGACGATTCACAGACCTGTACCCCTGGGAATAAAAATATATTATCTGTTTATAAAAAATAAAAAATTTAAAAAATGTATTGGGGAAAAAAATAGAATTGGAAAACTCATTAGTTAATTTAGGAAACATTGCTGGAGGAAGAGTCACTGTGATGATTAAGAAGTCCAGTTTTCTTAGATACATTTTGGCTTTGACCCTGCTTCCAAGTTCCTCACCTTTCTCTACTTTCCTTTCAGTTTAAGGTTAGATCCATCTTGCGCCCTGGTCAGTTTGGAGGACAACCATGTACTGAGCCCCTGGTGACTTTTCGACCATGCATTCCATCTAAGCTCTGCAAAATTGAAGAGGTCGACTGCAAGAATAAGTTCCGCTGTGACAGTGGTAATGTACACTAGAAGATGTCCAGTCTCCAGTAAAAAAATGACTTGACGAGATAAAGTCATTCTAGTTGACTACTAGTCAAAGCCATGACAGAGAAGTCCCACCTTATGTTAAGTATAGGGAGACAAAGGTGTTATGGTACCAATTGCCAAGCCATTCATGTATGAAATTATAGCTTTCAAGCTATAATCATCTTGACAATGTACCTGATCCAATTGCTGTTGGTGCTCTGGTCCCTACACTGTGATAAAGAAGGATGATGTGAAAGCAACTGGGAAAAGAAGAAAAGGCAGATACTTGTAAATATCAGCTATTAATAAGTGCACACCTGTAATCAGAACCAGCAGCTGAAAAGGAGTGACAGATTTAAAAGATCTTCAGTATCATTTACTAAGATGAGAATATTAAGAGTAAGATATTATGTCAAGGAAATAACTAGAGATAATGTGACAGACTTTCTTGGGTGGTCCATTGAATGGTTCCAAAGGTAATTCCAAAGGGAAGATTGGAAATGTTTTAACCAGTGGCAACACTCCCTTCATTCAGATATTTACATTTTATTAGATTATGAATGAATGTACTTGAATATACTACTTAATCATAGGTATTCTTTTGCTTATTAGCTTGCTTGAATATACTACTTAATCATATGTATTCTCTTGCTTATTACCACCATTTTGAACTCTCTAAATCTGATTTCTGCCAACTTTTCCAGTAAAGGTCCAGACAGTAAATATTTTAGGCTTTTTGGCCATACGTTCTTTATAGCAACTGCCCAAATCTGGCCCTGTACCTTCAAAGCTGCCATAGACAGTCTATCAACAAGTGGGCATGGCTGTGTTCCAATCACATGTTACATACAAAAACAGGCAGCAGGTGAGGTTGGGCCCTGCTTTCTGCCTTCAGCCATTGGTCACTAACCTCTTCTCCAAATAGTCAATTTGATGTTAAAATTGGAACTCAGATGAATAAAATTCATACCATTTTTGTGTACTCTGGAATACAATGAAAAGTAAAGTATTTATAGCTAAACAGCAGATTTCAAATTCCATAAGAAAATCGACTGCAGACCTTAGGTCTATTGTTTCTCTCCTCTTGCTCCTGCTTCCTGACTTCAGCTTTGCCAACTTTTCCTGAAAGTCAGATAGGAATGCTGGTGTCAGGATCCTCCCTCTGTGGCCCCCACACCCAGGATATGAGAGGGTGGCACATGGGTGGCTACACTTCATAGCTACATGCATAAGGTCATGTCAAAAGTTAAAAAAAGAGGACCTATGTAAACAATCTTGCTGGCAATGGCTGAGTGGAATGTAGATGTAGCCATTAGATCCAGAATGTGAAGATAAAGGTTTAGATCTGAGGGCAACTATTGGAAGCTTGAAGAATAGTTTTGAAACCAATTACCAGAAAGAACGCATTTATACAATGGATGTTAAATCTGTGAAATTTACTACAGAAGGGTTTTGTTAACCAAAAATATTCAGAAGTTTGAGAAGGCTTTGGATACATCCATAGCCCACCCACTCATAATGAGCGTTTTAAGGAAAGCTAGTGGTGTAAGGATAGGTGACTCTAGTTCATCAGCAATATATCCATAGCAAGTGATTAAAAAAAAAAAACTGACTATTGAAATGTGTATGCAATGTGTGTTAAGTAGCTGCTATCCTGAGCTCTCTTAGTGACTTCTTCTCTGCTGTCCAGATCCCTTCACCAGGAAACCATAGATCTTCCCATGATCCAGCCACTAAGTAGTTGATCCCTGGCACAGATATGGTTGGCATCCATTTTGACTGGGTGCTGCCATGATCTATTGATTGCTCAATATTCCACTGAAGATTATAGACTACTTTGCTCCTCTAAAATCACCCATTAATGCCACTCTCAAAAGGCATTAAAGGTTGGATGGACCATTATTTGACTCAGTAGGATGTTTGGCCCTCAATTAATAGGAACCTTTTATCCTAAAGAGAGTTTCTCTCTTCCCCTTCCTCCCTCATGATTACAGTTCTGGTTCCCCAAGATTAAATTTGTGATTTAAATGCATACATGGAAAAAAAATTTTTTTTAAATAAAAATAAAAAATAAATGCATACATGAATCTTTGAGAATTACCCATAAGGCTAAAAATCCCCACGTGCACTATGCCAACTCCTTTCTCAAAGTCCTAATTTTATTCATAATGACTAGAGAATTTGTAGCCCCTTATACATATACTATACCATTGCAGTAACACAAAGCAGTTCAAGTAATGGGAAAAACATGTACAGTTTCTAAATGATACATAGCTCCAGATATACGTACATATAATGCATGCATTGGCTAAAGCATGCTGAGTTCTGTAAATCCTGCACTATCCAAACTACCCTTCTTCACATTTCCCATACCTTCTCCCATATGGGATGTATTTACAGCTTTCTAGATCTCTTCCCTTGTATTTCTTATTCTATTAAGTTTCTGTGGCCAGGAACCATTCTCAGATGTGTCCTATCAGACCAATATCACTCTTGCCACCCATTCCTAAACATCTCTCAGAAGATGTCCTCTTGCCTTCATCCCTACCCTTGCTAATAGGTCCTCTTCCATATCTCCAAAAGTACTAAATCCATTGAAATTCTTATATTCAAACATACCTGGTACGTTGCTCACAATGCTAGGCTAATGAGAACTATACCTTGCATGTATGACCCTACCTCTATTTGATAAAATGGGATTTTCTTTTTATTAAAATACAACAGTATCAAAACTTAGAGTTGCTCAAATTTATAAGTAAGGGTATCAAAACTTTTTAAAAATGTGATATTCATTGTTTTTCTTCCTTTGGAAAAAGTATCTATATTTCAAACTAAATTACACATTCTTTTCTGCCCTTAAAAAAGCAAGCAAACAAACACTAGAGAGATGTGCTATTTTAAAAACAGACCATCTTTCATGTTATATCTTTGGACTCACAGACATCCAATTCCCTCTATATATTCAGTCTTGTTTGACCATGATGCTCATATAACTCTGATTCTTTATAATTATGGTCTAGATACAATACAAAATTTTGAATAACTAAAGAAGGAACCTTAGTTACTTTCATTTTCTCTACCTTCTTAATGAAGATTATTTACCAAAATATTTTTTTAAAGATTTTTTTATTTATTTACTTGACACAAAGAGAGAGAGCACAAGTAGGGGGAACAGCAAGCAGAGGGAGAGGGAGAAGCAGGCTCCCCACCAAGGGGAGAGCCCAATGCAGGGCTCCATCCCAATCACGACCTAAACCAAAGGCAGATGCTCAATGACTGAGCAACCCAGGCCCCCCTATTTACCAAAAGGTTCGAAACTAACTGCTTTCTGGGAAATTTTCTATTAATAAAAAAATTTAATTGAACAGTATACCCAATTTCTCCAAGCATTTCAGTTAGTCAAAATAGTTATGCATTTCTATTAATAAAAAAAATTTAATTCAACAGAATACCCAATTTCTCCAAGCATTTCAGTTAGTTAGTAATGCATAGCTGCAGTGAGTTGTTAATCACAACTTAGAGTACTTAACCCAATAATCTTGAGCAAAACATTTAATTCAGTCTCCTTGTCAGGGACACCTGTACATAATTGTATAGATGCCAGCATCTCTGATTATAACAAGATGCTGAGGGACAGGAGAGGGGCTGTCATTGTACATAAGTCATTTCAATTTCTGCAATTTATCAATATCCATTGATCCTAAGGATCTTTATGAAATTCAGCAAATTTAAAAAGGAAGAGAATTATCCAAGTAAATGGACTTGGTGTTATTTTGTAAATTCACTCACTTAACCTGGTACCTAGTCAGTACCTAGTAGTTTAAAAAAATTGTTTCTTTTTAATTTGTTCAAAAAACAATTACATAAAATAAATTTTATATCCTAGAACACAAGATTTTAAAAAATCATATAGCATAACTCTATGTGTCTGACTTCTTTTACTCAACAGAAAATTTTAGAGATATAGTGATAGTATCATTGTACATGTGTATGTGTGTGCGTATATATATATATATATATATATATATATTAAATTATAGATTTTTTTTTCTAAATAAAAAACAGTGACATGTACTATGGTGAGTGCTGTGAAATGTGTAAGCCTGATGATTCACAGACCTGGGGCAAATAATTCATTATATTCTAATAAAAATAATTTTTTTAAAAATGGTGACCTTGATTTTGTTGTACTGAATCAAAACAAAAGTCTGAACCTACTGTTGATTTTCTCCTACAGAATATGATTTATGCAGCAAGCTCACTGTAATGGGAATGGGATTCTAGAAGTACCTCTCTTATTTAAGATAAGCAGCCCAATGGTGACTAAATAATTCTACAATGACTCTTGTTATCCTACAAAAATAAGGGGAAAATATCAGTTTGGCATCCATTTCCATATTTCCTAAATCTGTATAAAAAATGAGAACTTTCCCTCACCACTCTCCCTTGACATTTAAAGCACTAACTTGTTTCAAATCAATAAATACCTTCTCAAATAATCAAGTGTGTCGTTAATGTCATTTGCTTGCCTTGACCAGGCCGCTGCATTGCCAGTAAGTTAGAATGCAACGGAGAAAATGACTGTGGGGACAATTCAGATGAAAGGGACTGCGGAAGAATAAAAGCAGTGTGCCCGGGGAAGAAGCAGCATCTTCCCATCCCCAGCGTACAGCTGATGGGTGCTGGGTAAGTGATGGCTCTTCGTCGTTGGCGGGAGTAAAGGTACCTCAGGAGGAATGAGCTGGAAGCAGCAGTGAAGGAATGAGACCCATGTTTGTCCGCTTTCCTCAGTAACCTCTTATGACTCCCACCAGCCCTTTCTCCCACACGTGGCTGCCCTGCTCAGGTAGCATGTGGCCAGGATCCTCACTCATGGGGAATAAAAGAACTTGGCATTTTCACCCTTAGTCTGTACCAGGCAATGCTAGGCGCAATTCATAAACATCGCTTGTTTCCATTCCCATCTACCCTTCTGACAGCTCTGCAGTGAATCAGGCCAACTGGTGCAGGCTGGATTCTTGGGGCTCGGTCTTGAATGGGCCAGTAATCAATCAGAAATGCACAGTTTCCTCAACTGTATGTTGGATAACTACAAACGGATTTGAAGTTCTGTCCTAAGAATTCCTAATTAGAGTTGATTTCAATGAGAATGTTCCAACAGCATCTTCTTATCAATGGACAGAAATGGTTTCCCTGGAAGAAAACCTCAGCCCAAAATTCCCACTGATAATCACATTTCCTAATGTTCTGATTGATGAGGAGTGACCTTACAAACTCACCCCTTGCTCAACAGATCAAGCTTCTAGAGTTACAGATGGGGAGGACCACATGCTATGTGTACTTTGGCAGAAGGACCATGTGGCCCTCTGCCAGCCAGAGTTGTTATCCCGAGGTTTCTCAGAAATGAGCAAAACCTGCTGGCTCAGGGACAGCCAGTCCTCTCTCTGCCTCTCCAGGGACTGAGAATTTTAAGAGCTGCTTACTGGAATTCTTTCTAATCTGCTAGCCTTAGAATCTCTGGCCCCCTCTCTAGCACATTTCTACCCAAAAACTGTAGCCTCCTGGGTAGCTGTCCCTCTTTTCAAGTAGCATTTCTCCAAGAAAGAATTTAACAAGACATACCAACGTTCTTAGATTGCCAGCGCCAGTCACCAGGTCTTAAACCTAAAGCAAGAATTGGGCAATAATAGCGTGCCTTTTGTTTTTTCTCAGGCTCAACAAGGTACAAATGCATATACACACATATACATAGAGGCACACACATGCAGATTTATGTGTGTGTATGTGTGTGTGTAATTTTAAATGAAATCTTAAAAGTCATAAAATATGATGTATAAGACCAAATTAGATTTAAAAGACACTTTAAAAACTTAAAATATGAAAGACTGTGATATATTTGAAAGACCAAAATATTTAAACTCAACTTAAATACCACAGAGGAGAGAAGAAAGAATAAAGTTGAAAATGGCAACACAGTTGACTTAATTCCTGACAGACTCCTCAGGCGTGCTCTGACAAAGCCCCCTCCAGAAAACTATCTTTGGGCTCTCTGCTACCTTCATAAATTCCTTATGACCTGTGGGAGCCATTTTTCTCAAGCTCCTTCTTGTTCGACAAACTCATAAGTACATTGTAGAACACGTATAAGGTCAACAGTTTTTTGTAACGTCATCGATCCCTCTCAACTCAGAAAACAAAAATGAATGAGTCTGAAAACACCCGTGTTTGTCATGCTCCCATAAGTAGTTTGGAACATTTTTCCCAGACCAAATCCTAATGCTTTCTCCCTCAAATATCCATTGATACGAATTCAAATAAGGACGAGAATGAACCTCAACTTGTGTTTGTAGCTATTTGAGTATGAGGTGCATCTTACAAAACCCACAGGAATCAGGTCTTTTTTTTTTTTTAACAGCTTTATTGAGGTACAATTCACATACCAGTTCTCTGCCTGTGTACCTCTTTTTCTCTCACATGATCACCCTTCTCACAATGCTCTGACACCAGAAGTGTAGGTGTTTTCCCCCAAGTCAATCTCTGTCACACCAACTGGGTGTCCTGCACTTTAACTCAATTAATGCCACAGGTTAAGGGCTCAGTCCCACAAGACCAGACTCCTCTGATGCTAATCACAAGACCGAATATCACCTGTGATTCTGACACCTAGGAGGTTTTCAGGACCCCCTCCTCTTTGCTTTATTTGCTAGAATGGCTCACAGAACTCACGAGGTAAAACAATTCATTTGCATTGCTAAAAAACAAAATTCAACTGAATAAGTTAAGATCTAATTGGCTTTATTCAATGATTCGTGAATCAGGCAGCATCCCATCTAGCAGACAGAAATGAGCTCCAAGGAGCTATACAAAATGGAAGACTTTTATGGGCAGAAGGATGCAGAGCAAGGAAGTTTCTGAAAAGAGTGGATTATTTCAAGCAAGGTCACCTTCCTTTGAGGGAAGGCAAGTGTTGATCAGGCCAATTACCTCACTAGTGCTGACCAGATAATTCCCTATGGCTGGTTAAAGATCACTTCCTTGGGAGAGGCAATCAAGAACTGCATTTAGGTGAGGCATTAAGGATTTGTTTGTTGACATGAATCTTAGCCCAAGTAACTCCATTTTGCTGTTTCTTTCTTTTTTAAAATACTGGCTACCAGTTTATTATAAAACGATGTAAAAAAGAATACAGATGAAACTCCAGTTGGTAGACATAAGTAAGGCAAGGCACACCATTCTCCCAGCACTTCCATGTGTTTACCAACTGAGAAGCAAACTGAACCCCATACTTGTAGGATTTTTTTTATCAATCATGTAGGCACGATTGATCATTGACTCCATTTACAGTCCCTCTCCCCTCTCTGGAGATGGAAGATAAGGCTGAATATTTCAAGCTTTTAACATGGGTTGGTCTTTCTGGTGACAGGTCCCCATAGAGAAGCCTACCAAGAGTCGCCTCATTTGAACAAAAGACACCCAAGAAATTCCAAGGGATTTAGGAGTTCTGTGTCACAAATTAGGGTCAAAGACCAAATATTAGAACAAAAGATGTTCTTAGTGCTCCTATTACTTAGGAAGCTACAAGGGTTTTAGGAGGTTTAGGTTTTTTTAATTTTCATAATTTTTTAAATATCTGACTTGTGCTAAGCTAATGACCTTCAATTTCCTCATTTGTAAAATAGGCGAAATAATTGTATCCTTATCTACATCACATGGTTATCATAAATATTAAATATATATAATAGTAACATTAAATATAGATCAACCAGAGCTTGATACATGTATATGTATAAATATATGTATATATTTACTTTATACAGATAGTAAATATGTATGTATATTATATATAATGTCTGTAAATATACAAATAGTAAATTATGTATAAAATATACACATTATGAATATTTGTAAGCATTTGTTAAATAAATTTAAATATTTTTAGTTATTAGTAAGAACGACAATATTATAATTTTATTAAAATACTGCTGTTATGGGCTCTTGGGTGGCTCAGTGGGTTAAAGCCTCTGCCTTCCGCTCAGGTCATGATCTCAGGCTCCTGGGATTGAGTCCCGCATCCGGCTCTCCACTCAGCAGGGAGCCTGCTTCCTCCTCTCTCTCTCAGCCTGCCTCTCTACCAACTTGTGATCTGTCTATCAAATAAATAAATCAATAAAAATCTTTAAAAAAAATACTGCTATTATTATTTAATTATTGGCTGTCTATAAGAATTCCTTTATGTATCATACTGAAGGAAGTAAACTCAAAATGGCATTAATTATGTAATAATTTCTTTCATAATCTGCTTCCAAAGTTTGCACTGATGTGGTAAGTCATGAAATAAAAATAAACCTAAATTTTAGTTCATGCTGAAAGCCCAGAATATTTAAGTGAGTGGAATACAGAGAATCTAATAGAGCCAGAGGGGCAAAGTTTTGGCTTCCACACCTTTCTGGCTGCTTTATCATAAGCTAGAAAAAAAAAGGGGGGGGGCTTTTTTTCAAGTTATTCTTCAAGAGTCAAAAATGTCTAAGAAAGGAATTTCTTTCATAGAAGTCTGGTAAATTTTAAAAATTGCTCCACATCTATTGAATTCTTGAAAATTACTTTGTTTGCAGGTATCATTTTCTAGCAGGAGAGCCCAGAGGAGAGGTTCTTGATAACTCTTTCACTGGAGGAATATGTAAAACTGCCAAAAGCAGTAAAGCAAGTAATCCATACCGTGTTCCAGCCAATTTGGAAAATGTCAACTTTGAGGTATGACAGCCTATCATGGCGGCCCTCCAATGCTGATGATGATTAAAAGCTAAACTTCCAATGAAGAATTAGTCATGAAGTGAGGGACAGAATACAAGGGTAATGAACATTTTAAATCGTGTATTATGGGTTGGTATTTAATCCTTCCACAACCTAGTGAGGTCAGTGTTATTGTCATCGCTTTATAGATAAAAACGAATGTAACCCAATTTGCCCGTAGTCGAGCATCTCATAAGTCAGGGGTTAGTGATTTAAGGTCAGGTTTCCCAAACTCCAGAGTCCAGTGAACATTTAGCTGTACCTTCTCCCACGCAGATAAATAAACAGTTTGCTTGATTCCAAATTTCCTCGTACCATAGCTAGTTCTCTCAGGTAACCTCAAAAATGTTGTGGTTATATAATAGAGTGCCTGGCTTCTTAAAAAAAAATCAAGATGAAGCTAAGTGTCACAGGGGTAGTTCTTCTTACCTTTCTTCCTATTTTATTAGTTGATTCGGTTTTCTGTTTGTTTTCCTCAGTGTGATGAGAAATAAACTAGACTCCCAGAACCAACCCCAGTGCCTTACACACAAGTGCTCCAAAATTCTTGAACTAAAGCAAACAATCCACTTCTTTTAATTTATGATAAGAGAAACAGGAAAGACAGGATTTTAATAGTAATATCCAGGCATACAAATTTGACACGCTAGAGAGAATTTCAGGGGTCCATTGATTTCTGGATAGTATAAGCTTTATGGATAGTATAAGCTCAGAAAAAGTCATTTAATCCTTCCTTTAGAAAACCTTTCACATATATAGATACAAGCAGTTTTCCAATTCAATCAGCTTAATTTAAAGCCACCTGAGATGTATTAATGGACCTAGGGAAGGCCCTTGGGGCCCAAATGCCAAATTCCAACACCTTCTGGAAGAGATCTCTGCCTGGAGATAGAAGTGACAAGTGTAACAATTGACCTCTGACCAAGTAAAGAAACTGCCCATTATCTCCCCACAGATCCAGATACTAATTCTAGAGGGTCCACCACCACCACCAGTGGAGGTGGTATGCTAAATAGGAACTCAGAAGAGACATTGTTCCAAAGAAATTCTGTCAATTACAGCATTATTCTTGAGGGTATTTATTTATTTGACAGACAGAGATCACAAGTAGGCAGAGAGGCAGGCAGAGAGAGAGAGAGGAGGAAGCAGGCTCCCTGCTGAGCGTAGAGCCCGATGGGAGACTCGATCCCAGGA
The DNA here is from genome assembly GCF_011764305.1 of Mustela putorius furo. Lineage (NCBI taxonomy): Eukaryota > Metazoa > Chordata > Mammalia > Carnivora > Mustelidae > Mustela > Mustela putorius. The sequence continues at coordinate 13,669,611 of NW_025421373.1, read as the reverse complement.
CCCTGGGATCATGACCTGAGCCTAAGGCAGCTGCTTTAACCCACTGAGCCACCCAGGAGCCCCTGAAATAAGCTTTAAAGACAGAGCTAACACCCAAATATTTACATATAATACTGTTATGTTGGAGGATGTCTTCTAGCACTAAACAACCAATCCATATGCTGACTTTTAAAATACAACAATCCTCCCCCAGCAAATACTTCCTATATTCTCAGCAGGCATCTATTTCACGCAGTTTTACGAGCAACATGTTAAACTCAGCTCATGGAATGAGGGCAAATTTGGACAAATTTGTTATCTAAACATATCTAAACAATACTTACAGTTTTGAAAGTACTTGTTGGAAGTATTTGCTTACATTGTTTTACTCAATTCCCATAACAATCTTCCCAGAAAAATAGAAGATTGTTTATGTCCATTGTACCCATAGAAGATCCAAGATCTGAAACCGCTAAAAACTTTCTTGGAGTTATGCAACAAGTAAATGGCACATGCAAATGAGAACTCCTGGCTCCTAGTGCAGCGCTGCTTGAGCTAGGTGAGACCTTGACAGTAATAGCAAGAAAGACATTAACAACCGTGTAATGTGTGCCAGGGTTGTGTACCTTTCATAAACTGTCATTTATAAAAGGTATCACTTGGGAGGTTCGCCAAGGGTGTGTTAGGGTGAGCTCTTCCAGTTTACAAGAGTGAATTGTTAAATTTTGGGGAACTTTTCAAGCCAGTTTATAAACATAGTCACTACTAAATATTAAGTACATAATCTTACAATCACATAAAAATATTAAAAACTTAGGTAATAATTATTCAAAATTTATCAACTCTCTATTATTTTGCTACATATTCCCATCTACACTCTTGAGGTTACGTACATCTATTGTATCAATGTAATGAAAATGCTATATAATAATTTGCTATCGTACATCTCTTTCCAGGTTTGAATTAAGAGACACCACACAGGTAGCTTGAATCAGGTATGGTAGGAATATATACACCATAACCAAGGGCAAGTGCTGTAGTAAGTCACAGGTTTTTCCCCTCCCAGAGAGTTGGTTTTTAAAGTTACCAGCGGACCACTGGATCTGCCCACATAACTTGGTAACCCAAGTCTGGGTGGCTAGTTACATCAGGAAATACAGCCCAAAATTCCTCCTTCAGAATAAGAGACTCCTTTCATTATCAGTGTAGATTAAACACTGTTGAACCTTACTTAAGAAGCTATCTGAGTTGATGTCTAACTATATGTCATTGAATTTTAGGTAATATTCAACTACTGAGGAAGGTCAATAACCAGATCCAAGGTCAAAAGAGACCGGTTGACTCTTCACCGATCTCTATATTGCTTTGTTCATGCTGTTAGCAGGCAGCTGTCCAAATCTAAGCTATGCCTTAATAAAAACATAGAGGAGGAGAAAATCAGCAGACACCTGACTTCCCTTCTTCTCTAGTACCGGGGTTCATTAAGATAGATGAAATAACAGGTTGGCTGGTACAGATGAGAGAGGCTCTTGAAAGGAAAGGAGGGGAAGACATTAGATAGGAAGTCAGATTAGAAGACCACTGGAAGAACTCTGCCCCTTAGGGATCCGCCAGCTGCTAACTGCAGAACTCAATCACCATATAATTCCTGCACCAGCCCCCAGAGTTGTACCACTTACTCAGGAAGACTCCTCTCTTTTCCTAGGTGGCGCTGCTTCACTACTGGTTGTATGCCAAGCATTTGCTGTCAGCAGCAAAGTGCAGAGTGTGGTCACCACTGGACTCTGATTCTTAACAATACATTGCCCTATTTAGGCATGGCCCCTTGCTGCATCCCAAAGCTATGAAAACCTTCAAGTCCTCCCCAAATCCCTTGTGAAATCCACAACTTCAGGTCCTGTCTCTGACCCTCACCGCACAGGAAACCAGGTGCTACCCAGTCCTCTCTATTCCTGCAGTCCTGCTTATCTCTCCTCTCCTTTCTACAAACCCATCTTTCTTTAAACTAAAAAGTAAAAGTGTCGACGCACATAGAGTCCTATGTCATCAGCCCACTGGATCTACAGACAGTGAGGATGGATGGGCTCATATATGCATGTAATGATAGGTAAATGAGGATTAAAACCTTTCCCCAGAGTTTGGGTAACATCTCTTCCTGGGAAAATCCATACTTTCAAAAGTTGTCTTGGCTTTCTATATTCCCTTTCATGGAACAGCATTTCCATCATCTCTCTCTCTCTCATGCTCTCTCTGTCCTCCCTCCCCATGGCTCCTTGGTCAACAACTTCTGTGAACTCCTCTTTCAAATGCCCCAGTTTTCTCTCTACCCAACCCCCACTGCCCTAGACCTGGCCATTATCCTGTCTCACGTGGCTTATTCCAACAGTTTTTGCAACCACTCCCCTGGCCTCCACTTTATTGACTATAGTTAACGTGATCTTTGTAAAACACCAAAGTGATGGTAACACTCTCAATATTTCATTCATTCAATTCACATTTTTAAAGAACCTGTTACATGCAAAACCTTCATTAAGAAGTCAATCCAAATACTTTCTCAGGGCATGCAGCCCTGCCCCAGTTTCCCAGTTTTACCTAATTTTTTAGTCCTGCTCACCCATAAACCTGTCCTTCCAGCAAGCTAATATACATGGGCAGAGTTTCCCTCAACTTTTGCCCAGGATACCTGAGCCCTCCTCCTTCCACACTAATATATTTTTCTCTTTACGTTGACACGTCTTTTCTTGCGTAAGAGCTTAATTCATAAAACAAAATATTTGTATTCTGAGTTTTTTAGAGAAATGGTAAAGAAATGTCAGCGGCTATATTTAAATATGATTTTATTGCTTCATCACTATCTAAAGAGCTTCATTTATGGGCCCTTTAAATGCTAACTAGCATGCACTGGAGTATCTGAAAGTAGCACTGAACTTTTGACTGTGTCTTACTGTTGAGCAAGACTTTTGCAGCTGGGTTATTTTGTCTTTCCTTCATTAATTGTACAAGCTATTTGATTGTGATATGCGGTTTGCCTCACAGTGCACTTTAATATTGAATATTTTTTTTAAGATTTTTATTTATTTATTTGACAGACAGAGATCACAAGTACAGAGAGGCAGACAGAGAGAGAGGAGGAGGCAGGTTCCCTGCTGAGCAGAGAGCCCGATGCCCGGCTCCCAGGACCCTGGGATCATGACCTGAGCTGAAGGCAGAGGCTTTAACCCACTGAGCCACCCAGGCGCCCCTTAATACTGAATATTTTAAAACTAGAAACTTTCCCACTACAAACCAGAAGAGCATATTTAACATAAAATACTCTTCAATTTATTTTGAAACTTTGTTTTTTTTTTAATTCATCCACTGTCTCTTTGTAGCAGCATAACCATAACAGGGATTTAACTTGTACTTGGAAAATTCCTGCGCCACGCGTAGTCCAGGTCAAGTTCCAGGGGTAGTGTCTTTCTCCTCATCACCTACTCAGCCAGCGAAGGCGGAGAACCAGCTGCCAGGCAGAACCAATCAATTATTTGGCCTCTGCCCTGCAGACATAGCCAGTAGAACGCTGATGCCCAACATCTAGAGGAGACTAAGTGGGTGGGAATGGAAGTAGAACAGGGTAGGACAGAATCTGTCCTCCCCTTTAATAGGCCTCAGTGTTCTGGGAGATACCTTCAATTAGATTGCAAAGAGCATCAAAATTCACAAGCAGACTAAAAATAACCCTTGTTGCTTATTACCCTGTTGAGTCTCAGTTTAGGAGTAGTTTGCTTGATGAACATTTACCTTGGAGGGGCCTCTTTGGGTTTTAGGGTTATTTATGCCAATCCCATTAGTAGCACAACACTTCCCACATTGAATTAAGTGTGGGTGATTGTATTTCTCCCTAACTACTATTGACTTCCTGAGGACAGGAACTAATTTTTCCTTTATTTCTAGCAAAATTGGTCTTAGACAAATAATCATTGAATGCATAAGGGAATGAAGGTTCATATCATTAGATCTTAACAAGTAGCTGTAATATTTCCTAAGTTATGTCTTATTTCATATGGATTTTTTCTCCAGGTAAAAACTGAAGAAGATGATTTTGAAACAGATTTCTACAAGGACTTAATTCCTCTTACAAGTAACAAAGATCGACAAAGTTCATCTTCAGGGCGACACCAAGAAGGTGTTTATGTACCAATTTTTTATTCCTCAAAGAAAACTCAAAGCACCACTCATAAGTATGCCTTCAAACAAGCCATAGAAGCCTCTCACAAAAAGGTAATCAAAATGGTTCCCAATCTGTTTATTTTTTTAAAAAAATTAATGCCAATTCCAGCAACCTTCCAATGAGAAGGGGATAGCTTTGGGCATCAAATCAGTAAGATTTCTAACACAAATTTAAATAGATTTACCTTGTTATATCTGATTTCAGAAATTATAGAGGTGATATATATAATAATGCATATATTTGGCTGTATTTATGGTTGTGTTCTCTTTGTCTTACTGTTTTAGGTATATTTTTTCTAAACCGTATGTAACAGAACTTTGCTTTTTTAATCTGACAGGTCTTAGCTAGGGAAATTTCATCTTCTTTGATTTAATATACCCTCTGAAATACTAGATTATATTTCTTCCTTTTTAATTTTTCTCACTCATTTTATTTTGTTGCTGTTTCTTATTTCTTTAATTTTGCTATCTTTGTCTCATTTCTGTTTACTGCTTCTTGTCCTTTTGATCATTTTGGAAGTGCTACTAAACTTTTAAATTCTGCTTGTGGTTCTCTTTCTTTAATTAACAAGCATAATTAAACCTGTTTTTTCTTTCATCACATGAAGTAATATCTATAGTTCCCAAAAGAGGTTTTACTTCTCTATACCCCACCCCCACTATTTTCTTTACCTGTCTGGTCCCCACCACTAAACCTCAGTTTTACTGAGATAGTTCAAAACCTCTGTGTCCCCTTTCTTAGAATTGTTTTGTGTTCATTTTTATATTACATATGTTAGTTTGTATTTTATTCTGAGTCTTATATTCTCTATTTAAAGATTCCTCATTAACATTTGTAAAGTTCATAGTCTGTATTTTATATTTGTGTTATATTTTATATATTGTATGTGTATGTGTGTGTCTATACTTACTTACTCCCTAAGTCCTTATAGATCTAATATGCTTACATTTTTCCTGACCAATAAAGGAATATCTTGGCCAAATATAGGAATATTGGATCATAGTCGTCTTTTCTTGGTAATTGTTGGATATTCCACTCTCTTCTACTTTTCATTGTTGCATAGGAAAAATCACATGCAGGGCTGATTTTCTTCCTTTTATTTTCTCTATCTGGAAATTTATAGTTTTTATTGTTGTTTAGAATTTGGGTTGTAAGTAAGTATTAGACTTCTTCCATTAATCGTGCCAGGAAACAATGAAACTCTTTCAATATGTAAAGAAACATTTTCATCCATTAACCTTTCTTCTTCTGTTGCTTTTTCTTTGATTATTTGTATATGAAAACTCCTGGACACATTTTCCAATTTAGGTGATAGATTTATACTAGACATTTTTAGACATTTACAAATGTATTTTAAAATAGTATCTGTTCCTCACTACAACCACTACTGTGTACTATTTTTTTTCCCAAAGAGATGAATGGGAAGACTGAGCCCTGAATCACAGAACCTGAGGGGAGAGGTGAAAAGAGTTTCCAACACTGGAACAGATGGGACCAGCAGCTGGAGGGCACCATTTTATGGCTCCTCCTGTCTTTACCATAGTGCCTCTCATATTTTATTTATTCACCCATTCATACACTTACATAAATAAGAGATTTTATAACACTTTATAGATAATTTTCCTAGGCACTTCATTTATCTTCAAAAGAACACTAAGAGGGAATCAGAGTAAATATTTTTAATAACATTTTACAGATGAGTAAATTAAAGTCCATACATTTATTTTTAACCCAAGAGATATTTATCAAGTATCTACCATGTATTATGTACTACACTAAAGTCCAAGAAGCTAAGTGTTCCCATGATCTTACAGAGAGTAGATGTCAGAGTTGGGCATTGAAATCAGTTTTTTCTGATTTTTGCCCACTCTTCATATCACTACGTTACACTTAAAGCTATCTGCTTATTCATTCATTCATCTATTCATAATTTAAACGAACTATGTAAAGAGTAGAGTTCTGGTGATATGAACACATAAAAGAAAAAAAGAGAGAATAGAGTAGATTCCTTTTATAACATAAATTGTTAGTGCACTTTAGAATGGGCTATAGGTAGCATAGTGTCCCTCAAATTTACCAAATTATATTCTTTTTCCTTTAAGTTTTTATTTTATTCCAATTAGTTAACATACAGTGTTCTATTCATTTCAGGTGTACAATATAGTGATTCAACCCTTCCATACCCGGTGCTCTTCACAAGTGCCCTCCTTAGTCCCCATCACCTACTTCACCCATCCACCCCAACCATGTTTGCTCTCTATAATTAAGAGTGTGTCTGTGTTTTTTTTAAGACTTTTTTTTTTTTTTAGAGAGAAACACAGAGACAGCATGAGTCGGGAGGGTGGAGCTGAGGGAAATGGAGTGGGAGAGGGATAAGCAGACTCCCCACTGAGTAGTTGGCAGGCTGCAAGGCCCAGTCCCAGGACCCTGAGATCATGACCTGAGCCAAAGCCAGATGCTCAACCAACTGAACCACCAAGACACTCTAAGAGTCTGGTTTTTGATTTGTCTCTCTTTCTTTCCCCTTTGTTCATATGTTTTGTTTCTTAAATTTCACATATGAGTGAAATCATTTGGTATTTGTCTTTTTCTGACTGACTTATTTTGCTTAGCATCTTTCCATGTCATTGCAAATGGCAAGATTTCATTCTTTTTTATGGTCAAGTAATGCAAATGATATTTTTTTTTTCTTTCAAGATTTTATTTAAATTTAAGTTAGTTAACATGTAGTATAGTCTTCATTTCAAGAGTGGAATATAGTGAGTCATCACTTATGTATGGCACCCAGTGCCCATCACAACATATACCCTCATTAATGCCCATGACCCATTTAGCCCATCCCCCTTGCAAATTATATACTTAAAACAAGTTAAAATCAGAATTACTAGTAAGCAAAAGCATCCCGTGGCCCTTCTCTTAACTTACTGATTCAGAATATCAGGTGGGGCATGTGATTCTGCCTTTTTTTTTTGTAAGTCCCCAGCTGGCTCTAATAAATATATCCAGGATTTGAAAAAACTGCTTAAAAATATAGTCCATAATAAGTAGGAAAATGGAGATACTGTAAGAGACATAGATATATATATCGGTCTCAACTTTAAGATTTGCTTCACAGAATTGGTTTATAAATGTTTCAGAGAAATGTGTTAAAGGCAGGAAGGGGGCCAGGGTGTAAAGGAATAGGGTAGAGAGAATGGAAAGAGAGAGAGAAAAGTGTGAATGGTGACTCTTTTTCAATCTTTGTGATTATTTCTTTTCTTTTGTGTTAGCAGCCATTTTATGCCTTAATTATAGCACACAAGAAAATAGCTATTTAATAGTTTATAGCTACGATAAAGTTCATTTGCTAAAGTACACTCCTCTCTCTGTTATTACTCAAACATTACACTTTGCTAAAATTGAGAGATACGTAAAGTAGAAATAATATTTTTTACAACAGTATATGTGGGTATACTCCGAAAACTCAGTGGATATGTAGAAAGACAAATTAATGAAATGAGATTTGGGTATAAGACCAACCACCAAATCATAAATTAACCTGACATAATAAGAAATGATTAAAAAAAAAAAAACACCTCTCAAACAAATATTCCAGTTTATGGGTAGAGGAGGGAATATAAATAATGTTTAATTTTAACCCTAAGTAATTTTGAATCATAGCATGTTAGAGTTGAAAGGGGTGTGGTATTGTCACCTGTCACACAGCCTTCATCTGTGCCCAAGGTGACATTTCACAGACATCTGGGGCCTGGGGAATGTACATGCCTTTTCCTAGTTAAGGACAAACTTGGGACTTGAGCTCAATTGCATAACTTCCAGTTCAAAATTTATGCAATTCTTCTTCAACGTTTCGCATTAGCAAGAATTTCTAAATACTCAGTAGGGACGCAACCATGATTGACAATCAAGAATGAAAGATTGACTTTTCCCATCACGGATGTCTTTTTGGTAGATCCCCCTACCAAACGTAAGCTTCTACCACACAATTCACGTTACTGAGGTAATCTTATCTGTTGCGCACTTTGAACGTTTCAGGAAAAAAACCCTGGGAAGTAAAACAAAAATTCTAATTTTGTGTGTGATAGCACGCCACAGAGAGTTAAAGCTGTTAGCAGACTATGGCCGGGATGAAGCTGGTGATAAATGGACGACATTTAAAAGCTTGACACTTCAAACTTTCATTACCTTTAATCATCTTGGCTTTTTTTTTCCTTCTTCTTTTTCTCTCCTCTTCCATTTAGGATTCTAGTTTTGCTAGGATCCATAAAATGATAAAAGTTTTAAACTTCACAATGAAAAGTAAAGATCTGCAGCTTTCTGATGTCTTTTTGAAAGCACTTAACCACCTGCCTCTGGAATACAACTATGCTTTGTATAGCCGAATATTTGATGACTTTGGGACTCACTATTTCACCTCTGGCTCCCTGGGCGGCGTGTATGACCTTCTCTACCAGTTTAGCCTCGAGGAACTCAAGAATTCAGGTAGGATTTTTGCAGCCCTCCCTCTTTTTCAACTTGATTCAACTGCCTGCAATTCATTTTTCTCTTACTCTGTCATTTTAATTCTTCTTTGTCAACTTTTAGACTCCACTTTATTTCCAAAATAGTATGAAGAACAACCAAAAGGTACACACTCAAGCAAATAAAATAAAAATAGAAAATTAGGAACAAAAAAGAAGGAAAAATAAATATACATTCCTCTTTGACTGGACATTGGGTTTGTTTCTGAATTTCCTGACATCTGGAAACATCATAAGCTACACAGTAGTAATAATCTAAAAGAGAGATGCATGCTATTTTTCTCAAGGAAAATGAAATTTGTCCTGGAATTAAACTCTAAAAGATAATTTACTTATAACATTTTTATAGGAGATAGTAATTTTATAGAAAAATAGTTATAGGAAATTCACTAGCTTTCCTTTTCTTTTAATGATTTTTAAGTAAAAGCCAAGGGCGTAAGATAAAAGAACAATTAAAGACTTGACAAGGGACTAAGTTAATGTGAGCTAGATATGCACCTACTGTTGATAAAACTTGAAGCCTGATGAGAGCACTTTTTTTTTTTTTTTTTTTTTTGAGGAACGTTTGCAACTTTATATTTTAGGATATAATCAGGGATATTTTTCTGCTTCCCTGTAAGCTTTGGTTTATAAATAAGCATTAGTTTATAAATAAATCTTAGTTTCTTAACTATTACCTTAAATTGCCAATAGTAATTATTATTACAGCTTAAGCACATTGGATCAATTTGTTTTCAGACTCCTTTGTGAAATGACATAGGGCCTTTGTGATGATTCTATCATGTGTCTCTTAAGGACATGGTTGGGAGACGTTATGGTAACCAGAACTCAACTGACCAATTACCCCAGATAAATAAGAATTCTTGATCAGGTGACTTTTATATGAAAGAAAGCAGGGGGTGTCTGGGTGGTGCCAGTCAGTTGAGTGGCTGACTCTTGGTTTGGGCTCAGGTCATGATATCAGTGTCCTGGGACCGAGCCCTGGGACTGGCTCCATGCTCAGCCTGGAGGCTGCTTCAGGATTCTCTTTCTCTCTCTCCCTCTGCTCTCCTCCCTGCCCCCCTACCACTTTCTTTCTTTTGTTTCTCTCTCTTTTAAATAAATAAATAGATCTTTAAAAAAAAAAAAAAAAGAAAAGAAATCAGGAATTTATTCAAAAAAAAACAACATCAGGCCAACCTTCAGGTCACTCTAGTGTCAATCCCTCTCTTAAATCTCATCATTGCAAATACTAATGTTTAATGTGGGTCTCCTCAGTTATTCCAAACTTTAAGTGACTAGCTATCCCTCATTATCTACCTTCCTAAGAAAGAAGATGGGATAAATGTTTTTGAGAAGGATTTTCAATAAGAGGACCTAAAAAAGTTTTACCTGACAGAGTCACTGAAATCCAAAAGATTTATGCTGTGGTGGGCTTTCAGATTGCCTAACCTTATGTTCCATTTCTGTTATTCTTTCCACTGGAGCAATGTCTGTATGATTAATTTGGTATCTTCTGCCATAAGAATACCACATTAATGCTAAGCAAAAATGGTTGTGCAAAACCTCTGGCTTTTGACTAGTTTCATCTCACCCCTGGGATGAAATTATTTTGGTCGCTTGCTGCTGTAGCCCAGAGAATAATTTCTCACTTGATCAGCTATACTCATTATGCATTCACAGCAAGGCTTCTAAAGGCTTAGACATCAGGTCAGTTAAAGACTATGTGAATCTTTAATCAACCATTCAGCATTTTAATAGTTGAAGACCCATGACCAAAATGAAGTGGTGAACTATACTTTCCTACTGAAACATTCTCACCTTCCATCTCTTTCTCTGTAAATAGAGGTAGAAACAGGTGCACATAATAAGGGAAAGGAAGGAGTTTGAGATGTGATAGGAAACTGGAAATATATGACCATATACACCTACATACTCACAGACACAAATGCTATATATAGATATAGACATATCACATATACTTTAGAGTGTACATATGTCTATTCAGTTTCTATATTTAATATTCTTATATATAATACATGTTCTTACATTCAATAACTATATATATATATATTACATGTATATATTTCTCTGAGTCACAATAATGATACTGGTGCAGTCTTAATCGTGGTTAGGATGAAACACATCCACATGGAAGAAAAGCTCAATAAAATGAGATTTCTCTAGTGGGTATGCTTACCTGTTTTTGCCCACTCTCTAGATGAATATATACTCTGGCCTCCTCTCACTTTTTCCCATTTCTTCTCTCTTTGCTGAGTTATAACATGGAACTAAAGTATAGGCTTAGCTTTTATTTGCTTTATTTAATAAGAATTGTATCCCTTGTCATTAATTTCAAAAACATGACCTGAATATTTCATAGTACCTTTTCTCCCTCAGGAAGAGGAAAACAAAATTAAATTGCTTTTTATTTGCATCCTTCATTTATTCCTCTATTGTTCAATGTCCCACAGTCAATTTAAAACCTTGAATAAAAGTTGACATTGCTTCAGTGTGCTCGGTGAACAGAACTTCAGAAATACAGTAAAAACATTAAACAATTAAACTATCATAATGTGCGAGATGATAATTTTAAACATCTTTTGTTGAGAAGTCATTTCTTACTCCAAACTGGAGGACAATTACAGGCCTCACCATTTATCCATATGATATTTTTGACTAACACTGTTGACCTCTGCCCCGTCAGAGCAACTGAGGACATTTCTGAAATACTTGTCACTGTGCTACATCAAAAGGACACTCTGGTTTGAGAGGCCAAGTGCTGCAAGCTACAGGAAATACAGGGGAAGAAAGGCTTATATAGAAATTCACTGATAAAGCCTTGACATTGTCAAAACTGCGTGACCAACACCATGGTTCATACAAGGGATTCATCATTCACATCTTCTAATATTCTCTCTTAGCCCTCAGAAAATGAAATTAACTAAGTTGATAGCCAATGAATTATGTTATAGTTAATGAATTGGATGCATAAAATTTAATTTTCATTTATAAATAATAAAAACCTAATGAAAAAATTTAAAAAGGTTGGGAACTATGCACTATAGACACATTAAATTCCTAACATGGCTTCAACGTTTGACTCACCTACTTGTTAGAACAGCACTACCAGAAGAAAATGACTCATACTTATTCAGCCTCACCAAAAAAAAAAAACAGACTTTTTTTTTTTTTTTTTTTTGGTTAGAGTTAAAGATTCATGGTAAGCTGGTAAACATGAGGGCTTCAAACTAAGAATTTTTCACTGCCAACTTACAGTGCATCTCTTCAAATGTGTCCAACAATTGAAAATACTGTGCAGTAGGCAGACCGCATTCCCTTCTACTTGGCCTCATTTCTCAGTAATCTGTGTCTTTAGAATTCAGTTTCAGGGCACCTGGGTGGCTCAGTGGGTTAAGCCACTGCCTTCGGCTCAGGTCATGATCTCAGAGTCCTGGGATCGAGTCCCACATCGGGCTCTCTGCTCAGCAGGGAGCCTGCTTCCTTCTCTCTCTCTCTGCCTGCCTCTCAGTGTACTTGTAATTTCTCTCTGTCAAATAAATAAATAAAATCTTAAAAAAAAAAAAAAAAAGATTTTTAAGAATTCAGTTTCAGCATCACACCCAAACGACACCTCAAGTTCTAAAAACACTCCTCTGCTGACTATAATCTATAATCCTAAATAGAAGGATTTGATGAACTCCTTTGCTCTAAGGTGCTTAGGAGCTGATACTAAAAGCCCTATCTCTTCTGTGCTCGTGTTTTGCAAGGCAATTTTTTTAATTAATTAATTAATTAATTATTTTTTGAATTTCTTTTCAGTGTACAGAATTCATTGTTTTTTGCACCACACACAGTGTTCCATGCAATACGTGCCCTCCATAATACCTGCCACCAGGGCTCACCCAACTTCCTACACCCCCACCCTTTCAAAACCCTCCGATTGTTTTTCAGAGTCCATAGTCTCTCATGGTTCATCTCCCCCTCCAATTTCCCTCAACTCCCTTCTTTCCATCTCCCCATGTCCTCCGTGTCATTTCTTATTGCAAGGCAACTTTTAACTAACAGTGAAAAAAAAAAAAAAAAAAAAACTGAATTCTTGTGTCAGCTGTACTTCGATTTAAGTAAATTCCATTAAAAACAAAACCCAAAATCTGGACTCTAATTTTACCGTTTCCGGTAGCAGGTCAAGAGGCTTTAGGTAGCTGTTAAAAAAAAAAAAAAAAAGAAATGTTGATTCTCTTCTGATTACCCCGGATAGGCAGCACCAACTCAGCCTACAAATAGCCAGACCTGTTTCCCTGCACTGTGTCCCACTTAATCCCTGACGTCGCGTGGATTTTGAAGTCATTGAGAATACAGGCAAGGATGGGAGTGTGAAAGAGCGACTCAGAGGTCAATTTCTTCAACAAATGATGCTCGGAATTTTGGTAAAAGGCAAGAACAATGAAGACTAAAGATGTTAGAACCGAATGGCCTAAGCCTTGGAGCGCCAGGGTTTTGACAAGACTTCTGTCTTATGGCAGCACCAGGAAGCTAGGAAGAGATCAACCCCAGCTCTCCAGGGCTGGGAATGAAGCAGTATCCCCCTCCCTCCAAGACATGAAGAGAAACAAGGAGTATAGGCTTGAATGAGGATAAGGAAGAAGAGTCAGTGAGGACACTGAGAAGAGTTCATAGGTCAGCAAGTCAGAATTTCTGAGAGAAAACAAAAGGGTTTTGGGGGGACAGGTGGAATGAGCAGCTAAGTCAGGGAGACGAGTATGAGAATGAGTGTTCAGGGAAGGAGGGACGAGCAACAAGATTTCCATTCTAAGCGATGACCAGGGAATAAATGAGGTGGACTCTGGCCTCACAGAATTAGCTATGCCCAAAAAGTAGGCCTGACAGGGGCACCCCATGGAACATGTGTTCATCTCTTCATCTGTGGGGCTATCGAGTGGCTGTGGCCAGTAGGACAGGCAAGCTTGGGGGCTCCTTGTGTGTAGGCCACAGGTAGAGGCCAACATGAGCCCCATGGGATGGGCCACAGACACCTTATATTTGCCTCTTAGGGCCAGTGCTGACAGGAGAGACATCAGGGACTCATAAATGACTCCTGTGTTCAGGATCATCCCAGGACTTGTAAAGGACTGAATCTGGAGATGAAAGCTGGAATCATGCCAGTTTACTGGAACTGGAGAAGATGGGAGCTAATATCGAGTATTTGTCGCTCCCCAGTGTCCAGAGCCACATGCCCTTCTTCTCTGACTTCTCAGGAGTGCATTCTCAGAACGTGCTGTTTGTACTCCCCTTTCCTAGGTTTAACAGAGGAAGAAATCCAAGACTGTGTCCGGTCTGAAACAAAGAAACGTTATTGGTTTATTACGGTAACAAAAGTGGAATACCGATGCACCAAAAACAAGATGTCCGAGAAATACGAAGGTAAGGGTACTTCCTCTCTCCTAGCAGCTTGCCCTGTCCACAGGTGGCTGACTGGAATACCACCGTTACGTTTGACTGTGCTATTTTTAACTTTCCTTTATTTCATTTATCTACCTCAGAGCCCTCTGTGTGGTGGGGGGAGAGGTGAAAATAAAATATCATTAGCACTACTTACAAGAGAAATATTTAAGTTTTTCTTGATCTTATACTTAGGTTGTTTAACATATATCAATTCTTCCCAGGGACCGAACTCCGTATTAAGCACTGTGATGTAAAAATGGGTGTCAAGCAGCCTTCCTATCAAGGAGGTTACAAACTACACGTATAAACAACCATTAAAAATATAGGCTGGTAAGAGTCTATCAGTCTATAAGGCTCCAGCAACCATGCCAGAAACCTGAGTGTTGTCTTTAATTTCACCTTCTTTCTGGCCTCCATACCCAATGAGTAATCACTCTACATCCTTGATACTTCTCCAAGTTACCCCCATCTCTTCATTTCCACAGGCATGCCCTGTGTTCGTTATTTCCAATCCAGATTACCGCAGAAGTCTCCTAACCAGTCCCCGTCCCCTTGGCTCTCCCAAAGCCTTCTTCCAATCTCTTCTACAGATTTCCTGTGACAGGACTTTTCCAAGGCAAACTTTAACGTGCAATTTTCATGCCTTAAACATGTCATGGTTTCACATAGCCTTAAAGATAAATTCCTGCATCTCTCTCGCTCTCTCTCACTTGCTCTCTGCCTAGCTGAACTATATAGTCTCCTAAATAAGTCATACTCTCTCTTGTGCTTTGCCATAATAAATATCTCCTTCCTCTGTGTGAAGTTCTCTTGGTTCCTGACTTTGCCTGACTGAACGCTATTCATTCTGCTAACAAAAAAAGGAAGCAGAATCATAGAAACTCCTAAAATATGAAGCTTATATTCTCCTGGGGAGACAGATAAGGAATAGATAAAAATATTTACTATAATAATAAATAGATAATTTTGAATATTCAACCATATAGATGATCTACATGTATATGCCCATGTTAAGCATAAGCAATTTAAGAAAAAGGTGATTTTTATTATTGATGGACTACTTTGCCCACGTATCAGTCATATGCCATTTAAAACCAATTTTGACTAAACATAAACACATTTTTAAAGTCCTCAAAGAAGCTTTTCTGCTCATTTCATTTAAATGAGGACAAAGGAGTTCAGTCATTATGAAAGAAGAATAATTTACGTGCAATGTAAATTATGACAACTATGCATGCATATTACAGCAAAAAAAAAAGAAGAAAGAACATGCGAAACAAATAACCTAGTAATATAAACTGAAGTATTGATATAGACTCTATACCAGTTTTTCATGCAAAAATTAACAACAATGTGAATTCAATAAATCAAGTGCTCAGAAGCAAAAAGATTATAAGAATTAATTAAAAAGGCAAATTTCAAAGCTAAGGTACAAAGACAAACAAACATTGAAAAATATCACCATTATACTTCTAAATGAATAAGATACTGCAAGAACAAAATATAATTGCCTGAAAATAAAACCAAGAAAGTTAATCACATTCAGAAGGATTTAAAGTAATTCATAATAAATGCAGAGAAAATTTAGATATTAACATTTATTAAGAAAAATCTAATGAAAATGGAATGAAAAATACAATTTAATATAATTGTCAGATATTTTAGGATGTGGAAATTTGTATTCCTGCAATAGAGATCCCCAAAAATCAAAGAGGAAAACTGTTAAGAAAAGAAAAAAAAGACACAACTATATATGAATACCTATATATGAATACATCCCTGAAATAAAGGAACAAATTTGTTTTGATTATTTGCATCAGAGATATGGTTCAAATATATAACTTCAAGACAAACCCTAACTAATTTACTATATACAGTTTTAAAAAATGAATTATTCAATTATCTTGACTGAAGGAACAAGTCTCCCACAGAACAACCAAAACAACAAAAATTGTCTGTCCTCAGACTTCTCTATAACTAAATTCAATGCTATAAGACAATAATGTCCACAAATTTCTGAGAGAGGGGAAAAAAAGTAATTTCCTATATGATGGTAATATGAGGACATCTCAAAACCTGAGAGAATTTTGAGAATATACTTACTGGAAAAAAAAAATCAAACTGCCCTGTTATCAATTATAAAATTCATCCAACAAAGAAATGAGAAAATGTCAAATATGGACCCACAGTTTTCAGCTTGTAAGAAGGAGGTGAGGACACTGCAAAATCCGAGTGTATTTCAATGGTGTCCATACTGGTTTATCCATTAGCCATTGCTACCCATGTGGCACATTGCTAATACTCCTGAATTATGTGAACTCTCTAACTCGAAATGTTTCTAGGGAATATAGTCACTTCTAAACCTACAGGATGAAGTCCAATCTCCTTGACTTTCCATCCAGATCCTCTCTGTCTTGCTGCTCTTCCCCTACCTGAGCCTTCAACTTCAACTCAAGCGGTTGTCCATGGGCACTGTTTCCAGAACTTGGAACCATCGGCCCCTCTCTCTGGGTCTCTGCCCGTGTTGGGAGGGCATTGCCCCCTACCATGTCTTAGCTTTGCCTCAAAGTCCTTTCATAGTTCTATCCTCCCTAAGTGCCTAAAATCACAGAATTCTTCCACGGCCCTAACTCAGGAATCCTGAATTGTTGCACCACTCTCTAACACTAAGACAAAATGTTGGGTTTTTTGTGCACCTTTTGTCCCCCTCCCTAACCTCTCTTCTTATCTTCCTTCCTTCCTTCTTTCTTTCTTCCCTTTTTTAGTTCTCTATGGTTTTGCTAATATTATTTATGTACTTATTTTCTCTTCTCATTGAGAGTCTATGTCCTTCAAATACAAAAGCCATATTTTACATTTCTCTCAGTCTTTAACCTAGCATATAGCAGATTCTCAACAAATGCTTATTAATCGTGATGAAAATTTGCCTAATGTCAAAGCACGTTTAAGAGTAAAACATACATGAAAACATACTCTGTCGACGTCTGATCCTGAGCTTCTTTGATTAAATCACTGGACTCCAAACTTTTAAAATCTGTAATTATATCATTAAATTTTTTTTACTATATGTCCCTAATATACTTACTTAAAAAATACTAACAAACTTTATAAATGTAGTATTCTAAAAATATGTTATGCACAAAAATATATACAGACATGGAAAAGAGAAATTTTTGAAATATAGCTTACATGAAATAAACAGAATTTTTCAGTGTCCTGCTCATATTATGACAAATTAATATTTCATCAAAAACTCCTTGAAATGTTTGATATGTTTTGGGCAGCTTTGATATCAGTCTCATGTTGTGGCTTACGAGAAGCTTGTGTAAGTAACAGAAACATCTGTTCTTCAATATACTACCATCCTTAATATGCATTTCCTTCCTGGAATCTTTTTAAACCACTCATTGTCTTGCAAGAATTAGTTCTGTTCCAGCTAGCTCATGGAGTATAAACAGACTTAATGCTTACTCTTTCTTCAGGACCCCACGCTTATCATATTAACTCTTACTGGTGTCAATCCGTTCATGAAATACATGATATCAAGCCAAATGTGAACTAGCGTGTCAGAGCTACTGACAATTGGTACACGATATATTGACAAATACTAATTTCTCTCCTTTTTTATATGAAAAATAAATACAAAACCTCTAAAATGTTTTCTTATACCCCCTCTGTGTTATCTTACACAACCTCACTTTGAAAGGGATATACTACTTTCTTCACAGAGAGAGTACTTCACCCACTGGGCTCTTGTTCTAGATTTTCACTGTAGAACTTCAAATCAACGGAGCCATGGCTGATCCGTACTGCACAATAGATGCAAAATTAATGCCATAAACTCTCACCCAGAGCACTAACCTCCTCTTCATTTGCTTTTATTTCTCACTATGATTTCCTATTACTCAGTCCCTACCTTTGTTAATTAAAGACATCATTAACTCATAGGAATTGTTTTTTGAAAATCTACGTAAAAGATCTGCATACTGTACATTAAATATCATTGCTCCTAATGAAACAACGTGCCACCTCTTAACTTGAGGCTTAACTTTTTCTTCCTCTTTTATTAGTTGTATCATTGCCCCCTGTCTTTGAGCTTAAAAGCATTCTATCAACTTTAAATGGAAATCTCCAGCCTGGCAGTCCACTGATTGGATATCAGAAACCTGGTGATTTGTGCTATTCTGAAGTCCCAAGTCATATGCTGATACACTTCAAAAGTGGGAGCTCTGGCTTCCAAGAGCTGGGAGCGGAGTAGCCTGGACTGGGGCAGCATCTACGCCCCAGTCTACTCCCTCTATCCCACCCCTAGTTACTGGACATGTGTTCAGGTTAAATTACCTCTAGCTTCAGTGCCTGTGTTTATAATAATATCTACTTCTCAAGATTGTTGTGAGAATAACTTAAGACAATCAGTGCAAAGTGCCTGGCATAGACAAGTTGCTTAATAAATGGGAACAGCTAACACCGTTATCATTTCTGTTACTGAACTCCCTGGAGGGTTGAGGCGGACTGTTCTCTCGCCTTTCACTAGCTTTTTTAATGTAGCTACATGACTACCATCTACTTCTCCTCCCATGCAAACAGGCTTTTCTTTAAAGTCTGAATGTGCAGTAAAGTTAAATGAGTCATTTTCTTGAAACACCTTGCAGGTTCGGTTTTGCAGGGAGCAGAGAAATCTATTTCCCTGACTCGAGGTGGGAGGAGTAAGTACGCCGCCGCCTTGGTGTGGGAGAGGGGGACCTCTGGTCCTGCGGAGAAGGAATTCTCAGAGTGGTTAGAATCCGTGAAGGAAAATCCCGCTGTGATTGACTTTGAGGTAAGAGTCAGAAATATTATGCGTCAGAGAGCTACAGTGGTTCTCTAGCAACCTAAACTGCACACCATGTAATCCCTTTTCCGTTTTCCTCGCACTCGAGAAAGGAAAATGTCTTTCTTTAGTGTGCATTTCTTTTTTAAAATGTTAAATCACACATCGATTATGTTTGCTCTTCAAATGAGCGATCTCTGGTAGAATCCTTAGCATACATAAAATACCAGGAAGGGTAATTTATTTTTAAGATTTTATCTATTTATTTGACAGAGAGAGAGAAAGGGAGCACAAGTACAGGGAGTGGCAGGCAGAGGGAGAGGAAGAAGCAGGCTCTCCACCTGGCAGGGAACTGGAGCGGGGCACCCGTTGTGGGGCTCAATCCCAGGACCCTGAGATCATGACCTGAGATGAAGGCAGCCGCTTACCTGCTTAACTGACTAAGCTACCCAGGAGCCTCCAGGAAGGGGGAATTTGGGGAATACATCTGCTCAGGCTTGCCTTAACTGGTGCTTTTCAGCGCCCCGTCTGCATAATAAATCTGACTGGTGTACCTTTCTTGCAACTTTTTATTCCATGAGCATGCCTAAATGTTCAGTCTAGCTCTGTGGGATAAATGGGGTCTTAGACCCATTTGGCTTTCAGTTTCTATCACTATTGATTAAAATTACCTGTCCTGTATTTGTTAGGATTACATAAAAAGGTGATTTTTATTATTGATGGAATACTTTGCCCACATATCAGTCATATCATTTAGAACCAGTTTTGACTAAGCATAAACACATTTTTAAAGCCCTCAAAGAAGCTATTCTGCTCATTTCATTTAAATGAAGACAAAGTAGTTCAATCATTATGAAAGAAGAATAATTTACATGCAACGTGAAGATACATTGAGCTCCACAGGCTATGAGGGGAAAATGAGATTTGGCTGCCCATCTGGGCACCTGTGACTCATATGCTGCATTACATAGTCATTCCTTTGAGGTTTTCAAATGTTAATAAAATGAGCCCTGATTTTGTGTTAGTTCTATTATTTGTTACCATAATTCTTCCATTCATCCTACGGTCAAGTTCTTCTCTCCCGCTGCATAGTTTCTCATCTGGTCCCACCAAGAGCCAATCCTGTCTGTGGAAAAAAGAACACAGAAAGCCTCTCTTCACCCTCTCTAGATTTTTCTGCTTAAATCAAACCTAATGAGGTTTTGGCAGAGCGTGCACGAACCGCCCAACTCTCCATCACCTCTCTCAGTGACTTGAGGCATGTATTTGTTGCTTACTGAATAATGTGGTATAAGTCCAAGGAAGCGACACCTCCCGGGAGGCTTCCTTCCTAGCCCAATTCCAGGGAAGGTAAGCACCAGAGACATCACATCAGGGACAAGAGAGTCCAGGTAATCCTGTAGAGAGCTGCTCTACCCTCCCTAGAAGGGAAAGAAAAGAAACTCCCCTGCTCTAATACAGAGGGTTTTTCTCCACTAGTTCAAAAAGCAGATATGCTATCTTGCACAATAATCCCTTTGATGTGTAAGATTTTCCAGACCTTTCCTCTCAGTCCATGAGAATTGATCAGTAATGGCAGCATATGCCCAAGGAATGTGGTGGACCACACCGCCTCTCTACCATCTGCTCTTAGCTTGCTCCCATCACGGACTTGGTGAGAAACATCCCCTGTGCGGTGACAAGAAGGAGCAACCTCAAGAAAGCTTTCCGAGAATACGCGGCCAAGTTTGACCCTTGCCGGTGCGCCCCATGCCCTAATAACGGCCGCCCTACGCTCTCGGGGACCGAGTGTCTGTGTGTGTGCCAGAGCGGCACCTATGGAGATAACTGTGAAAGACGCTCCCCAGACTATAAATCCAGTGAGTATCCGTGACTTCCTGTGGGGGAGGCCCCTCTTCCCCACCAAAAGGTGTCCTAGGTTGGTCAAGGAAAACAAAAATTTTATTTTTCACCTTATGCAAACTCACAAGGAAAAGAAGCCTGTAAAAAAATTAGACTCTAAAGTCAAACAAACAGCCCGGTGAGAGTGAGGCTCTGCTGTAACTTACCAGCTGTGTAGCCTTGGGAAGGTCACCCAACCCCTCTCTGCCTCAATCCATTCATCATCAAATGGGGACAATGCCAGTATGTACCTGAAAATTTTATATATGTATGGAATAGGCAGCACAATGCTTGTAACCTGGGCACCTGTGGCCAATAATAAATAAATAAATAAATAAATAAATAAAATAATTTATTAAAATTAAATCGTCAATTTAATTTTAAATTAGTTAATTTAAATTTAATCTAATAAATGTATTTACTTTAACTTAAAATTTAAAAATTTAAGAAATTTAACATTTAAAATTTAATTTAATACTTTAAATTAATAATTTAAAATTTTAAATAATTCAATAATTTAACAATTTAATAATTCAAATTAAATTAAATTGTTAATTTATTAAAAATAAATAAAATAATAAACCATACTATAAAATAAAGTATGTGATACTGTTGTTATAAGCCTGTTCTGTTGTATAATGTAGAATGACGATGGCTTTATAATCAGAGATAAATTAAGCCCCCACCCAAGTTTTCATACAGGGCTAAATAACATTCATGGCTACCTCTAATCCTCCTTAGAAAGGGGATGTGTCATGTGGGTAAGAATGTATTCTATTACCTTTAAGAAAATAATTTGATATATATTATATTCAGAAGTTTGTCTTTATACATATATGTATGCATCTACATATGTGTGTATGATAGTTGATAGTCGAAAATGATTCATAATTATTGCCATTTTACTCAGGCTGTGGGAACAGGAAAGGGAAGTCAGGCAAGGTGTCAGGCCCTTTGCACAGGTAATTTCTTTTGGACCATCACAGGGTCCAAAGAATCACACAGCTAAAAAGTGAGGAGACCACGTCAGCTGGCTTCACACCCCTGGCTGTCTCAGCTGCACCAGGAAGGCGGGGGGGCTTCCTGTGTTCCAGATGCGGTGGATGGGAGCTGGAGCTGCTGGTCTTCCTGGAGCGCATGTGATGCTACTTACAAGAGATCCAGAACCCGAGAATGCAACAACCCCAGCCCCCAACTGGGAGGGAAAAACTGTGAGGGGGAGAAGCAGCAAGAGGAGCACTGCACGTTTTCAATCATGGAGAACGAGTAAGGATAGGCGACGGGGATTTTTTTTATTTTCCTCTAAGGAAAGAATCAGAATTTTACCTATTCCAACACAGTGTGTTAGTGGGGGTATTGGTGGATCTGGTGCTATCCATTTCTCTCTAATGTTTTCTCTCTATATATCTACTCATACAATTCATATGTAAATGGATTGTGTGTTATATGGGTATCTATATACACCCACCCAAACACACATTTGTTACATTATAAACACATATTTACTTTCCTCTTTTAGTGGACAGCCATGTGTCAGTGATGATGAAGACAGGAAAGAGACAGATCTCCCTGAGACAGAATCAGATTCAGGGTGTCCTCGGCCAATTCCTCCGGAAAATGGATTTATCCGGGTAAGCATCCTGACCTTCACTTCGACTTTGGAATCCAAACCATAGAACATAAACTAGGCATTTTCTTTTATTTAGCGTCATTGTTTTCCCAGTTTAATCATCTTCTATTGACTTAAAAATTAATACTTAGAAACACTCTACCACGCCTATGTCTTGAATTCCCTGGAGAGGTCTCCCTCCACACCTGGTTGTTAGAGCAAGGACAGCAGGTCGCCTACGTTTCTTGGCACTACTGGCTCCTAAGCTAATGATCCATTATGTGAATGGAAAGTGGAGCTTGGCCACAATATCGGTTCAGATGACTTTTGAGAATCAGAGACTAAGATCTGACTATTTATTTCTAAGTCTGAGCAAACTAATCTACTATCTAAGACATGTTTTCAGAGAGAAAGCTTAATCACAGGAGGTGTAGAGCCTATAAGTTAGAAACCTGTAGAATTAAGTTAGAAACCTGTAGAATTCTTCAGCAGACAATACAGTTTTAATACCTTTTAATTTTATCTTTTTTTCATTGAGCTGCAATGTTTCTATGGTTTAAAATAACTAAATATGTTTGTCAGACAGACCTGTGGTTGAGATATAAATTAGACATATAATATTTAAAATGGATGACAGAAGGCATGCTCCTTAATCAATTTTACCTTCAAAAAAATTTTTTTAGCTTTCTTAAATTCAGCAAAGCCTTTAATCTTTTTCCTACTGTGTCATATTTATGATCAAAAATCAATAACCCTCAATTCTCCAATGCCGCCATATAAATATCTATGGAGGCTAGTTCGGGCTAATGTACCCTCCGCATTCATTTGTCTTCTGCCTAAAGATTGTAAGGGGAGGAAATATTTTAGAGTGAAATAAATGTCATTTAGTCCTTAGAACAGAGATCCAAGAACTCTACAGGGCACTGGAGGGCTTGTTAAAACACAGATTGCCGGGTCTCTTGCCTGGGATTTCTGATTCAACAGGTCTTGGGTAGCACCCAGAAACCGTCCTGTCTAAGGAGTTCCCAGGTCATACTGATGTGGCTATGTCCAGAGCCACAGTGTGGGAATGAGTCCCCCAAAAACAGGGGTCAGCAAAATGTGGCCCACAGCCCAAATCTGGCCGGCCATCTGTTTTCCTTTCTTTTCTTTTCTTCTTTTTTTTAAACAAAGTTTTGTGGGAATACAATCACACTCATTTATTTACGTATTATCCATGGTGGCAAAAACCGGAGAGCTGAGGAGTCACTGCCAACCCCGTGTAGTGAGGAGCTGTTGCTAGTCCCTGGCCTAGAACATACTCTTCAAAATTACATTTTGTCAGGTCCTGATACCCAAATAATTTTTAACCTGTTTTTGCCAGCTTCTCACAAACACTGTTAAAATGATCAACATTCTAATTTTAAAAGCACACAAAGGGTTTCAACAGTGATGCATTATTCGAATGACTCTTTTTATAAAATTAGATGACGTGTTTCCATTCCTATGAATATATTTATTACTTTTTGTTCTCTTTTGTTCTTTATTAAAGACCCACTCTCTATTGACAGTAGTTTTTACTCAAACATAATATAATTTTGATTTTTCCTAATGAGTACCTTCTGGGATTCCATGTAGAAAGATAACCCCTTGTTCTGAGAGAGAGGCAACTACGCCTCCTTCTAGGCTAGAGCAGCCATGTCCTTGCACAGGAAAGTAATTGCCTACCCCCGTAGGCAAGCGACAGTGACAGTAGGTAAAGTTCTCTTGTTCAGTCAGTCTAGCAGATGTGTTGGTGGAAGTTTGAACCTACACTCACAGGTTCCAGCCTCATAAGATAAACAGAAGCAGAAGCACAGGAACACATATTTATTTGGGGAGAAATGCAAGAAGAAATGTGCAGACTTTGAATAAAATAGCCACATCCTTAATGCTACGCATTAGTCGATTTCCCTTAGAAACAAAGCCACACCCATAATAACCAGTAGTGGAATAATCTTTTAGTAGTCAGGAAAGTAATCTTCTTCTAGGAGAAAAGTTGAATTATGTGGCCAAGTAATAATGAAAGTTAACAATAGAGCTTTTTTTTTTTTTCCACTTCCCTCAAAATTCGCGATTTCAGTTCTCAGAGAGTAACTTCCTAGTCAATTCTTTGCATTTTTCTTCCTCTCAGTAAGGAAAAAGAGTGTTACATTACTGCCCCCTCAGAAGAATGGTGTTTTGCATTCTTTCAGCAGAGTTAGTAAGCCTTTGTAAAGACAGGTGAGGCAGAAATCTGCTAGTGGAAGTGCCACTCCTGAGTCGGGAATGAAGCTGCAGTGTAGCACATGTTAAAAAAAAAAAAAAATAGGTCTTTGTACGAGTTTCCACCAGACCTGAGAGAATGGTCCACCTCATGAAGCTGGGAAAGTGAAGGTTTTCATAAAGGAAATTCTATTTGAGTTGGGTCCTGAGAGAGGGAAAGACAGAAGGTGTGGAGCACGGAGGGAACAGCCTGATAAAGACATGGTGGCATGACTGAGAAATATCACGTTCAGAGAATGGCAGGAGGTTTTGTTTTGTGAGAGGTAGGTTTTACAGGAGCAAAGGTTTTAGTGAACTCCCACATGATGGTAGTTGTACTTTAGTTACACATAACTGGGAAACTATAGAATGACTCCTGGGTTACTAGGAACTGAGTAACACTTTTACATGACATGTAGTTGATTAGCCACTATAGCAAATCCCTGTAGAATACATTATTTATTCAGTTTATAGCTACTCTAGGGTCAGTATATACAGATTTTTAACTTTTACAGTGGTAGGGCATGCTATATCCAGTGGGGAGGAAGTTTCTAAGAAAAAAAAAATATATATATATATATATATATATTTAGAGCAGCAATATGGAAGGTGGCTTAGAAGAAGGCCCAGTTAGAAGGTTGTCCTTGTAAGAGATCATAAATTCCATGATCAAAGACAGTGATGGTGGCAAAGGAAAAGGAGGAGCTTTGAGAGATGTTTAGAAGTAGAAACTGAGAGGACTGTGACTGAGGACATCAGGAGTGAGGGAATGGAAAAAATCCAGGACTACCCCCGAGGTATTTAGAGTTCGTGGCATTGATAATTTATGGCTTCTGTGTTAATTCTAGAATGAGAAGAAACTGTACGCAGTTGGGGAAGATGTGGAAATCTCCTGCTTTACTGGATTCACAACTGTGGGCTACCAGTACTTCAGATGTTTACCAGACAGGACGTGGAGGCGAGGAGACGTGGAATGCCAACGTGAGACACAGGCAGACTTTCTGCATGACTACTCTAAAGAATGAATGTGTCCCATACACCTAGAGCAAAATCACACCCTCAGATCACTACTTCGTACGATTTTACGTAACTCTGGTAAAAAGGTCTAGCGAAGCAGAAAAGAGGATTCATTTGGTAAAATTCAATTTCAAGATGTCTTCCTATTTCAGTTCTCAGGCTGCTGTATCTTAGCCTCCTAGACGCAGGACTACAAAGCATGTGCTTAGCAAAGAAATCCTGAAAGTCCGCTACCTACTTCGAACCTCAGACCTCAGGACCTTGCTTGATGCCCCAATTAATGCAAATTGATGAGTCCCAGGAAGATGATACTTACATTCCTTATGTATCAGAAATGGGATTTTATGTGACATGCAGATTTCTCCTTGGAGCATGTTCGCATCCTTTATTAAGGAAGAGAGGAAGAAGCCTGCCCATTTGTAGGCTACAGTAAAGTCAAAATAAGATTTCTAGAAGGCTCAAGTAGGAACCCCAAAGAGTTACTAGGGAGCCCCACGAAGGAGAGTTGAGACCAGTGTCTATTAGGACGTCTGCCTCTGGTCATCCACACTGTGGTGACTTGCTTTTGGGAACCCCTGCTATGGAGAAGAAGGGAAAAAGTATGTTTTAAAAGGAAAAGTCCCAATAATGTAATGAAAGTGGAAAGTTTCTGGAGCCACATCCTTAGCAAGGGAACCTCAGATGATGGAGCTAAAGGGAGTGGCTCAGGGGAGAAGTCTCTCAAGGTGGGATCCTTTGCCCACCCCCGGAACCCCACATTTCTGATCAAAACACGGCCTTAAAGCTGCACCCAAGCAATAAGTAGCATTAAAATCACCTCTTGGGCTGCCTAAAATCTGCTTACATTTGTTCAGTGTTCTGCTTCACTAAGCAAATCTGAAATGTTTCTCTGCCTGCAGAGACACAGTGCCTCAAGCCAGTCGCGCAAGAAGGTCTGACGATCTCACCATTTCAGAAATTTTATGAAATTGGCGATTCCATTGAGCTAACGTGCCCCAAAGGTTTTGTTGTTGCTGGGCCATCAAGGTACACATGCAGTGAGGGTTCCTGGACACCGCACATTTCAGACTCACTCACCTGTGAAGAAGGTGAGTAGCAGCTCAGGGGTCTGGGGTCTGCTAAGATGCCCCCTTCCCCAGAGTGGTTGTATAGCATCCACAGTGGGGCTATTTCCTGAGTGTGTTTTGGGAAGGGAAAGTAGAAGTTTCCCCAATGGGCTGGGTTTCATATTTCAACCTGTGTCATAATGAAGACAGGCAGAAAATGAAAGTTATTAGTTGGGTAGATATCTTCAGACTTTAGAGAGTGAGGTCAATGTTCTTCTCCAATCGAATGCTTCAGTTTTTGAATTTAACATCTAACAAAATCAGAATTTTTTAAAAGATTTTATTTATTTATTTGACAGAGAGAGAGAGAGAGAGAACAAGCAAGGGGAGTGGCAGACAGAGAGGGGGAGGCAGGCTTCCACTGAGCAGTGAGTCCCATGCAGGGCTCCATCCCAGGACCCTCGGATCATGACCTGAGCCAAAGGCAGATGCTGAACTGACTGAGCCACCCAAGCACCCTAACAAAATCAGAATTAATGAAAATGTGCTTAAAGTGGAGAGCCATAAAAAAGTAATGCATACTACTTTTTAATTACCTAAGCATTTTGTTTTCATTTAAAATATATAAATGCAGGATTATTCACTGATTTATCAAAGTAGGACCAAGATCTTATTTTCTAAAGGGTCTTCTGATATGAGTTCCAAGACTTCTTCCTCAAATAAAACAAATACCTAATGCATTGTCTATGTTATCTCATATCAATTCCTCTAAAACAATGTGTGTTTTTTTTAACTCCAGATGGGGCACTTCTTTTAAAAATCACCTCTGCTGGGGCGCCTGGGTGGCTCAGTGGGTTAAGCCTCTGCCTTCAGCTTGGGTCATGATCTCAGGATCCTGGGATCGAGCCCCACATCGGGCTCTCTGCTCAGCAAGAAGCCTGCTTCCCCCTTCTCTCTCTGCCTGCCTCTCTGCCTGCTTGTGGTCTCTGTCTGTCAAATAAATAAATAAAATCTTTAAAAAAAAAAAATCACCTCTGCTTAGGTCCCATCCCATGATTCTGATGTCACTGAGCTGCAGAGGGCCTGGTATTTGGTGTTTATTTAAAATCTCTTCCAACTAGCCAGATCCATGCAGAGTTGAGAACCATTGTTTTGGAGAGAGGAAAAAACTTAAAGGCACTTTTGAAACAAATTAACTAGAGAAAGCTTTTAAATTTATCTACATCTGTATCTATCTATCAATATATACATAGAGTAGTCTGTTTACAAGCTTGTGTTGTATTTTGAGTAATTAGGGGAGGAATGTTCATTGAGGTAGTTCCACTTCTGGGTGGAAGCCTGCTTTTTTTCCAGGAATCCACATACCAATCTTTATTTGGATTGAGCAGAGCGCCATGGTGATTTTAGTTAGGGGCAAGGATCTTTCAAAACTACAGCGTAAATGGTATAATGAGGGAAAAGTCACCACATAACCTCAGCTTGCTGTTGGCCTAAGATTTCCTCACCACAACAGGTGGCCTCAACCCCCCTTTGATGCTTAGCAGGTGCCTTTCTGCTCCGTCCCTGCCCTGCTCATTACTATCTAACTGCCTACTCTAACCAGAGGAGCCTACAAACTGGGAAGTTCATTTATCAGGCAACTGTCATGGAGGGGCAGGAGAAAATAGTCTGGTGAGCAGTAACTTGGAAAAGTGGTTAAGGGCTTCTAATAATTCATATTTTCCAACTTTTTCAGCAAGCTTTTTTGAAACATGTCTCATTTTATTAAAAGAATCCTGGGGGCACCTGGGTGGCTCAGTGGGCTAAAGCCTCTGCCTTCAGCTCAGGTCATGATCCTGGGGTCCTGGGATCGAGCCCCACGTCGGGCTTTCTGCTCAGCAGGGAGTCTGCTTCATCCTCTCTGTCTGCCTGCCTCTGTCTACTTGTGATCTCTGTCTGTCAAAACATAAATAAGATCTTTAAAAAAAATAAAAGAAAGAATGAATGAATCCTGGAAGATGTATCTGAGATCTGGTATGATCAGGCCCATTTTGCTTGGGCCATTGCCAAGGTTGGGCAATTTGGGTCAACGGGAACTGACCAACAGAGGTATTCCTTCCCCAAGCTCACTGCCATCTGGCCTTCCATACCTTCTTCAGGCTATCCTAATGTGTGAATGAAAGGGGAAAAGTTAACCTATTAAAATAACCTTAACACTATTGATAAAGAGATATCACAGAAATTTGTGAGAACTTCAAGTTGACATTATGGCTGGATTTCACTTGACTCCTGATCACGCATACAAGAGGGAACCACAGGTTTCAGATGGTTAAGATCCTCTTGGCGTCTTAGGTAGTATCTTCTCTCTACAAACAGCAGCACTATCACACACACACACACACACACACACACACACACACACACACTCCTATGATGCATTTGGAGAAGAAATTGAAATTATAATCCAATCTGAGAGAATGAACTTTTCTACATCCAGATAAAGTCAATAAACATCCTATCTCATACATTCTCTTTCCAGCAACCCTGGCAAAAAGATCAATGAGGGAAGTCAGAGAGAGAGAGAGAAAATCAATAAAGTTGAACACTTTCCTTTCAATGTGCGAGGAACTGTGAGACAAAGAGGCTTTCAGGCCATCCTTGGTTAGGAAAAGATTTTTTAATTATTTCAACGTGAAAAGGGTTTGGCTTCCTGAGGAAATGAGATAGTACATGCCTTCACAGTTACTTTTTCTTCCTCTGAGAAACTGACACTCCCAAAGATCCCCCCAATGCCAACCCTCCAAAGATCACAATGTTCTCCATTCCACATCCTTCACAAAGTGTGCGGCGCAGTATGGGCAGCTGACAGCTGGTTCTGACTTCCACCTGATACACTGAGGGGTCGGACTCCTTGCGTGTGATCAATGACAACTTTGAATCAGTAGTGCCAAGTGCTTGAAAGTTGATTCTCTTTGGAAACGATGTACAGCTCAGAGTCCTTCCCTGACCTAAGTGTGGACTTATTTCCGAAGGGCAGAGAGGTATAGCTTCTACAACAAAGAAAAATAATCCCATGTCAATGGAAAAGCTCAATATCTGAGACCTTCCCAGCAGTGGTAGGTCCCCATGTTCAGTAAAGTTATGGGCCAGATTTCACCAGAAGGAATAAGGTTCCTGACAGAGAATGAGAGTGGGAAATAATGAAATTCATTGCTATGAAGAATACCTATTGATTCTTAAAATCTTTACTTTTGCCTCTAGCATAAACCTCCTTCCCTCATCAAACCTTCTGCCTCGTAGTGTAAAATGGCTATCTGTGAGCTTGGTCTCCTATTCCATCATTTAATATGGCAGAATATCTAGCTATAGCTGCCTACTGCCATCCTTTGATGATTACTTGTTTCCAGAAGCCATTGTGGTTCTGTGGATTAGTCAAATTCAGTTCTGGGAAGTTTGTTTCATGCAATAGGCTCAGAAAGTCAACTCTAGGTCGAGTTCAACTAGTCTAAAGGTTCTCTGGATGGCCCTTCATGTAAGCCAAGACAACCAAGACTTCCCCTTCATATAATACACCCAAGTGTTACTCCCTCTGCTTTAACGCCCATTGCTCACATACATACTGTTCAGTTGCTTGTCTTAGATCAAGCCTCATTTATTTGTGGATTGTTCCTTGTATTTCTCAGTTGAGGTCTCTTATTATATGGTCTCTGGAACCATGTTCCCTTTCTACAAAGCACCTATCATGGTCTTTATGTATAAACCCATTACTATGATTATTTATGATTAAACTATGTTTTCACAGTGTCCTTTACATTCATGCAAAAAAACTTCTGTTTTCATTCTTTTTATCTTTTTTCCCCCGCCATCACATGCTAGTGCCTAGAATATCATGCAGGGATAAACACCTGCATTTGGAGTTGCATTTCTCCATGGATTCTTCTTAGAAGAAAATCTGACTTTCGAGACATTACCCCCAAAAGAACCATTTTCACCATTGTCACCACCATCACTAAAAGTGATGGATATTATTTTGATCCTCATCTCCTTTGACCTCTTAGGAACATCCAACAGTGTTGACATTCCTTTTCTTTCCGTGGCTCCCAATATACAACACCATCTTTTTGGCTTCTGCCTCTCTGGCTGGTGCTCTCTGTTTTTGGCAGCCTCCCGCCTGTGCTTGGACATTAAATGCTGGAGTTCCTCAAGGCTCATATCTGTCCTCTCCCCCTTATGCTACTTTTTCCTGCTGGGGAATCATACCCATACATATGGCTTCAATGATTCCCCAAAGAACAATAATAACAAATTTATTTCATTAGCACAGACTTCTCCACTGAGCTTAAACCCAAATGGCCACATGTTAATAGATACATTTAAAATACATATATTTTATGTACCTATTTTGATATAGTTTGTTTGAGTGTCTAAAAGACACCGTAAATTTAAGAATGCTTGGGTGGCTCTGGTAATGATCCCAGGATCCTGGGATCAAGTCCCACAATGTGCTCCTTGCACAGCAAGTAGCCTGTTTCTTCCTCTGCCTGCTGGTCCCCTTGTTTATGCTCTCTCTCTTTCTCTCAAATAAATAAAATCTTTTTAAAAAATAAAGACACCACAAATTTAACATTTGCAGATAAGAACTCTTGAGTCATTACCCTTCCCTCCCTAAAACTAAGCATCTTTTTTTTAAAGGTTTTATTTATTTATTTGACAGAGAGAGAGATCACAAGTAGGCAGAGAGGCAGGCAGAGAGAGGGGGAAGCTGACTTCCTGCTGAGCAGAGAGCCTGATGTGGGGACTCTGAGATCATGACCTGAGCTGAAGGTAGAGGCTTAACCCACTGAGCCACCCAGGTGCCCCCCAAAACTAAGCATCCTATAATATTTTCTATTTCAGTTAAAGCACCAAAGCCTATTGTCTAATGCAAGCCAGAAACCTAAGAATCATACTTTGCAGCTCACACAGCTTGTCCACGATATGCAATTTCATCCATTTAACCTGCTAAATATGTCCCAGGCTTATCTACTTCTCTTCATTTCCAACTCAACATTTTGGTCCAAATTACCATCCTCTTTCACCTGAACTACTATAATCATCTCGTAGATTGTCTACCTTCTCTGTCACCATGCCTCTTCAAATTCATTCTCCAAACAGAAGCCAGAATTAATTCCTTTTTCAGAATCCAGACCTGATTTTGTCATGGGACCCCCTGTTTAACCCCCACCGAAGACTGGTCATTGTTTGAAGCAAAAATCTTTCAAAAGCCTTGTAAGCCCCCACACAGCCTGACACGCACTTACCTCTCTGGCCTCATCTTGTTCCATGCTTTTGTTTTTCTGCACTAAAACCACACAGGCCTTCTCACAGTTCCAGGAAATTCACTTGCTGCCTCTCTTTCGACATTCCATGCCTGATGGTTCCTCAGCCGCGAACACTTTCCCTTTCGTCTTTCCATTTTGCCAGTCCTAACCTTCCTCATGACATCAGATTTCTTGATTATGTGCTTTCTCTCTACTAGCATGAATAACATGAGCAATTCTATTTGTATTCGTGTGTTTGATTAATGTCAGTCTGCCCTCACAAAACTCTAAGCTCTGTGAGCATAGACTCTGTATGAAATTGTACTCAATCCACTATTTTCCAGAACTTAACACAGCGCTAAGACAGGAAGTATTTTAAGAACAAATGAACAGAAATTTCACCAATTCCATTTTCTTCAGTTCCATGAACTTTATAGCAACTTCAGGCTGGGAAAAAGACGGCTCATGAGAGCTAGAAAGGACCTTTCAGACAGGATATTTCATGAGAACATATTTGGAAAAAGGCAAAATGAATACCCTTACTATAGGTGATAAGAGAGAACTTTTCACCACTGCCTCCCCTCCTACGTCCAAACTTATCATTTGGAATCCATGCGGTGCACAGCTCTTTACCTCTTTTCTTTTGTTTCAGATTCTTTGACAAAATTAAAGGGCCATTGTCAACTAGGACAAAAACAGGTGGGATCTGAGTGCATTTGCATATCTCCAGAAGAAGACTGTGGGTGAGAGATACTCTATGGACTGTATTTGGAAAATGGGAAAACCAGTCTAGTGTAACCAGCTCGATAGAGGAGCTGAGCTTCTTGAAGCACAAACATGAAACATATTAATTTTTCACATAACTGATACCCCCTCTGCTGTGTTGATTTCTTCCCCACTGGTAGCAAGCTTTCTTAATTATCTCTCAGCCCATTCCCTAAGTTTGTGTGGCATTTGTTTATGAAGAAATTTGCAGTTTTGTTTATGAAGACTCATTCCTGTCCATAATGGGTTTCAGACTCAATTATTCTCAAAATCTTCCTCTTGCTTCTAAGCATGGGGCAAGGTTGTGACTCCAAAAGCTTAGAATAGAGACAGTGGCATGAATACAGACTTCACAGATAAACACACCCCTTTGTCAGTTTATTTTTTCAAGCTGGGGTAGAAAGAATGAAGAGAGAAAATGATACATCTCCCTCTGACTGCCATGACTAGATGACTATCTCCTTTTTGTTGTTACAATTGCCTTATCTTTTTTTTAAAGTAATCTCTACACCCACTGTGGGGTTTGAACTCACAACCTCGAGATCAAGAGTCACTTACCAGCCAGTCACCCCTAACTGCCTTTTCTTTACATGAACAAACTAAGGAGAGTCAAGGGAGCTTCTTAATTTAAGGGTTACTTTCAGCTGAGTTTAATTCAAAACAATGTTAGCTGAAGATAAATTTTGTTTCTCTATCTCACAAAATAAATGCAGAGGTAGGCATTCTAGGGCTAGTATGACAACTCTCTCGTTGCCAGTAAGACTGAGGCTCATTCCAGCTCTGGTTCTACCGTCGCCCTAAAAGTTATTTCATGGTCAGAGATCGCTCTGTAGAAGCAGGAAGGGAGAATACCAAAAATGGACATTTTCCCTCTTTTTAAGGAGAATTCTTGGAACACCCATCACTCACTTCTACCTCATTAAACTTCACTTATTCATATGGCCACATGAACTTGCAGGGGAGGCTGTGAAGTACAGTACTTTGGCTGGATGCATAGGCCCTATGAACAAAGTTACAGTCAAATGACTGAGGAGGAGAAAGACTGAACATTGGGATAGTAAGCCAATAGACTGTGCCCAGGTGTTATCCTTCACTTTTAACACTAAGTAGCTCTCATGTTCCTCCATGCTGGTGAACGAACACTTACAGGGATTTCTTATTTATTTAGGAACACTCTAGGGTATTTTTGCATATAATGCCACAAATAGAATTCAGCACAAAGGTTGTCCTCTCTACCTGCCCCCCCAATTTTCACCAGAAATGGCCCACCGTGTAGCTTCTTGCTGGTGGAGTCTTCCTCATCCAGCAGATGGCCTCCTGGGGAGTACATGCAACCCTCATATTGCCCATGTAATGCAGGGGAAGCTTCTGTCTTAATCTTTGCAATACCAAGTTGGGAGAACACAAACCATCCTCTGGAACTGTCAGAATTTCAGCTCTTCCTTACCTCTCTAGCCTCTTTCTGTAGTCCTCAGCTCTCCTTTACACAGCATTGAAGGTATTTGTGAGAAGTGACTGGCCCCACAGCTTAAGTTCTCTGTGCACAGAGAGTGAGTGGCCTTTATTCCTGGAGATCAATTTACACACTGATGCCCTGATTGTGGACTCTAAAACTGACATCCAAGAAGAAACTCAAATTTACAGTAATCAAGAAGCTCTTATCCTCTCAACAAAAGGAGGACTGTGGCCACTGGCTAGGTTTCGGGAGGAAGACCCAGCATCTACTTAGGAAGATTAAGCAAGTTACCCCGGGAATGACATAAAAGCTCATGCCCTCAATTGCAGTACAAACACACTTGCAAATATATATATATTTTAAATATATATATTTATAATATATATTATATATATAAATAAGTGGTGTCATTTATGCTCTTCTCATTTTGACTACCCGTCGTCATTCAGGGAAAATTCATCACTATACACATGGAGATTGAAAAAATACTATTTGGCTCATTTGAACATCCAAAATTTTCTTGATTCCAGTACCTTTTTTTTTTTTCCCCCCCTTTGAGGGGTAAAAGGAGGAGAAAAACAGGAGTGATGTCATTTCCTTTTTGCATATTCTAATTATAAAAAGAAATAAGGGCAGGTCACATTGTGGCATATTAATGCATTAGACTTAATCTAGAACCCCTATAGCTTTTTGATGTGTTTTATTTCTTCTCTCTTTGAATTCCTGTTTGGTTACTTGGCTTCCAATGGAGGTGAACTTAACAACCATACTTGAATGTTTTGTCTTGACTTTGTAACTGTGGCTACTTGAAATGAAGTTTATCTGGGGTTGATGGATGAATGGTAGATTTTTGCAATGTCTCAAGGCAATAGGATGTGTATTATTAAACTGTAGATATTCTTAGTACAGTAAATTTATGCTGATGATTTTATTCTGTATAATTTTTACCTTTTTGTTAGTATTTTTTCCTCCCACTTTATTGGTTTGCCTCCTGAGCTACCCCTCCTTACCCTCCCTTCTCCCCCAGTGTTTCAGTAAATTTAATTTAGGGTGCCTAGAAATTGCAAGTATTTTTGATTTGTATTTTATTATAAACAACTGGGTTTGTGACCTGTATTACTCCTGGTATCTTTAAAATATTGTGGGTGTTTTAATAAATTTTATATTTATTTTTTGCACTCAAATATATATATATATATATATATATTTTACATATATATATTTGTAAGTGTGTTTGTACTGCAATTGAGGGCATGAGCTTTTATGTCTATATATATATATATATATATATATATATATATATATATATATATATGGTTTCCAAATACTGAGTGTTATGGAGTTCTGAGGCAATCCAGAATATATGAGCCAGATTGGTCAGGGTTAGCTTCCAAGTGCAGAAGTGCAGCCAGTAATTGAACTGGACACAGAGAGGCACAGAAGAAAGACAATGCAATGCTGATGGAACAGAGCATGGGATGCCAATAAAGGAGAAGTAATCTTATCATTTTCAAAAATGATCAATACAATTGTCAGGTGATAGCGATCAGGAAGGAAAACAATACAATTCTAGAAAGGAAAGTTAATCGGAGTCAAGTTGTAGAAAGTTAATTGGAGTCAAATTGACTCCAATTGAGTCAAGATCCTCAATTTGAAGATCTTGAAGACCAGAATTGAAGAATTCAGACTTTGATTTGAAGACAATTGGGAGGAACACCAAGATAAAGATGAAACGTTAGAAGGATGAATCATAGGGCACGCCAGATGAGACGAAGAACCAAACAGAGAGAGGCTGGGGATGGGGGGGGAGCATTGGGGAAGAAAACTGGGTGGTGAGTCTACATATTATATTGGCTGCCTGCCATCTCTTTTTTTCTAATCTTCATATGCGAATGTTTGCTTTCCTCTCTTGGGCAGCCATTATTCAGAAGATGTCTGCGTGTTTGATACAGACACCAGCCGTTACTTTACTTCATCTTCTTGTAAGTTTTTGGCCGAGAAGTGTTTAAATAATCAACAACTCCATTTTCTACATATTGGTTCCTGCCAAGATGGTCCACAGCTAGAATGGGGTCTTGAAAGGAGAAGACTTTCAACCAATAGCACGAAGAAAGAATCCTGTGGCTATGACACCTGCTACGACTGGGAAAAATGTTCAGGTGAGCTCCAGTAGTGACCACGTCCTAGAAAGGCTCACACATAATCTTCATCTCAACTAGTTCATCTTTTTTTTAAAGATTATTTATTTATTTATTTATTTATTTGACAGAGAGAGATCACAAGTAGGTAGAAAGGCAGGCAGAGAGAGAGGGGGAAGCAGGCTCCCCGCCGAGCAGAGAGCCGGATGCGGGGCTCCATCCCAGGACCCTAGGATCATGACCTGAGCTGAAGGCAGAGGCTTTAACCCACTGAGCCACCCAGGTGCCCTGCAACTAGTTCATCTTATTTGCATTTATACTCTTTTTAAAAACAAAACAAAAACTTTTCCTTAATCAAAAATAACTCCTTTACATTGTAAAAAAAAATTATAAAGTGATTTAAATAGAAAGAAAGAAAAAAACATAACCCACCCACTGTTAGAAATAGCCACTTTCATAGTTTTAGGGTGAATCTTCCTAATTACTGTTCATTGCATATACAATCAGTACTACCCTTAGACTCCCGTAGAAAATCACTTGTCCCAGTCTCATGCTTCAGGCACCATTCCCTACCCCCAGCTTTGGAAAGCTTTCATCAGAATTGTCTAAGTTTTCTTCTGGCATCTGGGACTGGCTGGGACAACATAGCCAGAGGACCCTGAGCCTAGACCAAATTCCTCGTGGATACTAATTGCCAGAAGCATCTTCTTCAAATTTTTATAAGTCCTCCTAAAGTGCTTGGGACTAGCCAAGGTGTTAAACAGGTAGGACACTCTGGGCCCAGATGGGGTTGGCTCATGGGCTCAGGCACTGTTTCTCCCTTGTGGAACATTCTCTGACATTCTGCTTCTCTCTCACCATGCATGAGGTCAACCAGCTGCTCCAAGGAGCTCTGGGACTCATGCCTGTAGAGCCATCTGTGGCTCAGAGCTAGAACATCATTTCCAGAAAGCAGCCTGGTGAGCCACCAACCAGCAGGGTATTTGTCAAGACTGCTTGAGATTGGACTGCTGGTATGGTGCTGACCCTCTAAATTAGAGTGATTGTTCTTATTTATACAGAGAGGCATTTCACAAAAAATAAAATAAAAATAAAAAATTCCCCAGGGCCTTATAAATCTCAGGGATGGCCCTGATTACATTGCATTTTTTTTTTAAAGTATCACCCTTTACATCTTATTTTATATATTGCTGTTTTTCACTTAATATATCATGAAACTATTTTCACGTCATTATATATTATTTTGTAACATAATTTTCAATGTCTGCCAAAACCTATATGGACATTCTATAATTTATTTAACTAATCTTAAGTGTCTAGATCCTTCCCAATATTTTGCTGTTATAAACGGTGCTATAATAGACCAATCTATCACAGATAAATCTTTAAGATTATTTCCTCAGGATATACCTTAGAAAATGAAATTCCTAGGTAAACATGACTTCCGAATATAAAGTCTTTGTTGGTACTATGTATCAACTTGCTTTCCAGAAATGTTTTTACCATATTATATTCCTACCTACAAGATATAATTAAGACTGCCTTCCATACATTTACCAATGCTTGGAGTTTTTACTCCTTTATTTCTCTGTCAATTTGATACTCAGGAAGTGGTATTATGTTTCTACTTTCTGTAAGTTGCCCAATTTTGATCAGTATCAAATCATCTTGTAGCTAAACACTACTACTCATTTTTCATTGCCAGACTAACACCATTACCCAACTGACATATCTCTCATAGATGATAACTTATGGTAGAAAAGTACTGAAAGTATTATGTAATATCATTTTATATTTAAAATATAACCTTTTTCTTTGAAAATGGTAGCATAGGAACATTACTGTCAGGAATGCACACTGAAGATTAAAGGAAACAGGATTAAAATGGTCCCTCTATCTGTGCTACAATAGGGGAACTGGTATTTGAGGATGTGCTTAGTGTGAGCTTCCCTTCTTCCATACTTATCATGAAGAAAAGATTTTCATGGAACCCTGTATAGTAATGAATTTTTTTTCTATTTTCCACAAATTATTCTTTTCAGATCTGTCAGAGTAACAAATAATATCTGGCTTACAATTTCATCAAAATCTGCTTTTTCTATTAGCTCTTCACTGTACATATATCTAAATCCTACAGTCTCCAGGAGTCTGAGTTTGTCTAAAAAAAGAACAAGAAAAGTTTGAATATTTAATCAATATTGCTCAAGTTAAGAGAATGTCCTGGGATAGTCAAACTAATACATGGATATTTTGTAATGAGAAATTTAAGCCATTTAAAA
The DNA here is from genome assembly GCF_011764305.1 of Mustela putorius furo. Classification (NCBI taxonomy): domain Eukaryota; kingdom Metazoa; phylum Chordata; class Mammalia; order Carnivora; family Mustelidae; genus Mustela; species Mustela putorius. The sequence continues at coordinate 13,630,936 of NW_025421373.1, read as the reverse complement.
GATTCTTTAGTTTTATACACCATCAGAGTACTGAAAGCATTTTTCCATCTAAAGATATGGTCTGCCTGGGTCAGTCTTCTTCAATTGGTGGGGAAAAGTCAATGTCACAAAGAATTCTGTTCAGTAACACTATAGAAGAGCATCACTGTACAAATCACAGCATTTATGAAAATGTATTTTTAGCAATCCACTCATGGCAAGTTGGGATATTATTAATTTTGAGTTGAACTGAAGGTCTTCTTGGTTGAACTGTGTTCTTGAATACATTGCATACTTTGCTATGCTTTTCCTTCTCTAAAATGAAATAAAGAAAGGTTTAAAATGGAACTTCAAAATTACATAAAGTTCACTTTTCAAAAGTTAGAACATGAATGGCTTCTTAAGGAGCCTATTTTTATGGACATGGGATGTTTTGCCTAAATTTCAAAAATATCCACCATTGGCTAATTGAAGGGGGAAAATCTATTCGGCACACATCCATTTAGTAGCCAAGATGTGGACGTCACTGTACAAGGTATGATAAAGACACTGAAGATAAAGGATAAAAATCTTCTGGCCTGGAAGTGTTTCATAAGGCTGGTAGGCATGAGAACTGAATGTTGGAGGATGCATTAGTAGAGGTGGTAGGAAGGGGCTTTGGTGCTGGTAGTCTACGGATAATCTTGCTAAGAGCATTTAAGCCATAACCATCCTAAAGGAATGGTGACCATGGCCTTTCCAAAAGCCTGGGGAATGGACATCCTCTCCAGAGGTGTCCTTCACTAAACCCTATTGTTTACAACAATGAGCAAGACCTTTCCCAACTAGAATCTTCTCTAGCTGGTGATAGAGGGCTTACAAGAGAATGCATGCTCTTTCATGAAATGTTTCCTACCAAAGACAGGAAGTCAATGAGTGTCTCCCTACTTCTTTCCCCCATTTTCTTACATTGGGAAAGAACCAATATCTGCCTAAAAGAAGCTACTTCTTAATGACATCATCACTGATTCTCAGTCTGACTCAGATAATTTGGCAACATGAGTTTTCCCAGATCTATCAATACACTTCTTTTTGAATATTTACACCTGTAACCCAAAATTCAGAACTGAAATCAACTGATGAACCTGAATTAATTGAGCACCTCAGTAAGAGGTAAATGGGACATAGAGATGAATGATCTCTCAAATAAACCACTTATAACTGTCTTGAGAGAAAGACATGTCAGTGTCAGATATAGTACTAACAAATGTCAGATATAGTACTTACAGATTTACACTATTAAATTTAGTTAAAATTTTAATTGACGTTTAGTTGGTATGGGACAAGTGACTATGAAATGCTTCATGGAGGAAGTGAGACCTGTAAAAACTGGATATGTGGAGGAAAGTGGGAGGGAGCACATCAGTGTAGCAAAAGAAGAGGATAGCGTGGGCAAGAGTACAAAAACTAGACAACCACTGAGGTCTTGGTTGGGAGGCACAGAGGGACTTACTCTACCTGGAAGACAATATGCAAAGAGATTTTGACGTCAAAGTGTAGAGGACCTTGACCTCTGATTAAAATATGCATGTATATAAATGAGCCTATATCACTTTACTCAAAATTTTTGCAATATTCTTGGCTTTGATAAGTTTATCTCAAGTAATTATTTTAAACTGATTTCATGAATGCAAGATCTATATGAATTATGAAGTGACTGGGTAGTTTTGAAACCAGGCCTCATGAAAGAATCATCCACCCAGAAATATTCTAGAAAGAAATCAGTAACTGTGGTGTAAGAGTTATGTTAAAGAATTAAAGCCTATGGGTCATTTATGATCTAAAACCTGCCTCTACCACTTACTAATTGTGGAACCATGAGCCAATCACTCAAGCTCATTAACAAGCTTGTGTGTAGAATTAGCATGATAATATAGAATCCATATGTTTTTTGTGAGGATTAAATGAAATAAAGAACGTAAATCTCTTGGCTTATTAGGTGGTTCATAGCACCTTCTCAACAGAAGTTAACTAAATGTTCTTGGGTGGTGCCAATGAGAAATAACAGCGAAGAGAGACAGAAGACATCGTCAAAATGGATTGACAGGATGTAGCGATCAACTGGATGTGGGCAGTGAGTGGGAAGGAGGTGCCAGAAACAGCCCAACTCCTGAATCTTACTGGCTTACTAGTGCATTCTGGTCTCTTCCAACCAGATGACTCCATTAGAGCACAGTTGGGTCTTTTGGATCATTGCCTTTTTTTCCAGCTTTCTAATACATTGTCACCAAAGTGCCTGCTGCTCTGGGAACAAACGAGGTAAAATCAAACCCCAAAGTCTGTGGTGAGTCATACTATCTCCCTCTCGTTTCAGCTTCCACTTCCAAATGTGTCTGCCTGTTGCCTCCTCAGTGCTTCAAGGGTGGAAGCCACCTCTACTGTGTCAGAATAGGATCATCAACGAATGAGAAAACAGTGAACATCTGCGAAGTAGGAGCTGTACGATGTGCCAACAGAAAAATGGAAATACTGTATCCTGGGAGGTGTTCAGCCTAAAGCAATTACTGATAAACAGATTTACTCTCTAAAAATAATCCCTACAAAAGGGCATCCTTCTACAAACAGCAGACTGGTGTGCCCAGAGCTTAGACATCAATTCTTTTGTGTTATTTTCATACAATTATTCACCTTGCCTTAGCCTTTCCCATCCAGTTTTAATCCATGATGTTCTGTAGTGTACACCCAGATAACAACTTTCACATTAACCCAGTAAATTCTTCTGTTCTTGTTGCACTAAAATGATGGGACTTCTGAGGACCTTATGAAGCCTGTAGTATTAAACATTCTCAGAAATAGAATTGAGAACAAAAACCATAATTGTCTTCAATTAATAAATAAACAGAAACGTACAACTTGTAAAACACATTCTTGAAACCCAGCCTTCCTTCATGCACTCATTCAGCAGATAATTCTGAATGTCTACAATGTGCCAAGTACTGTTTAAGATGCCGGGGAATTAACGGTGAATAAAAAGACAAAATCCCTTGCCTTCATGAAGCTCACAGTCATGTGGAGGAAGACATACAAAAAATAAGCATATAAATATATAATATTTTTTATGATGACAATTGTCATGGAGAAAATAAGGTAAGGAGAGAAGAGTTCCATCGTCTTATGCCCAGAAACACACCACAGTAATAAGCATCACAGTAAGGATGATTGAAAAGAAGTGGAAATTCCCTCATGTAAGGCAGTTAGTAAACTTCTGGAGTTCCATACTCTTAGGAAAAACAAGTCTCCTTGCCTCGGCTAAAGTGCATCCTGAAGCTTTTGAGCTGAAGCATGTGATGAGGGGAAAATAAAATCATTAGAGAATTGTGAAGGAATATTTTTTAAATTAAATTATGTCTTCTGCATTGGGCCACACCAAGTAGACACCCATTTCTTAGAGAAGCTAGGGTGTCATTTTATTGGGAAAGAGGAGCATCTTTAGAACAACAGTTCTCAATACTGATGTGCATCAGTCACCTGGAGTGCCTGCTAATTGATACACGTACCTGCAACACTACCCCCCCCCCCCCCAGTTTCTGTTTCAGCAGGTCTGGGGTGGGGCCTGAGAATTCTTAACAACTTTCCAGGTAGACTGACCATCAGGAGTAAGACATTTTGAAAACAGTTTAGAAATGGAGTCATCCAAAAGTTCATTCTGTTTGATTTACTAACTGATCTCAAAGCCTTACTTAGCTAGCCAATCTCCAAGCCTGTGAGTCGAAGATTTCCTTCCTCTAAAACCCAGTGGGATTCCCACCTAGTGGAAGGGGGCCATGAGGCAAGGCCACCAGCAACACCCTCATCAGACCTGACACATTCAATGTCGCTCCTCCCCCAGCTCTTTCACCATAAGAGCTGTTAGCAACATCTGAAACATCTTGCAACATCAAAGGAGAAGTACAAGGAAGGAAAAAACTTAGGAACAGAAACATTTTCCTGGTGTAACAGCCATCGAGTGGGAATTTTTATTTTCCCAGGAGTTAGTAACCCATCTTCTCCGGTCATGCCATCCCCTCCCATCTCACAAAAGTGGTGCCACCTTGTCAGCACCCATGCCTTCAGCACTCCCAAGACAAAGAGGGAAGGCAAAGGGGCCTGGCTGCCTTCCACTAGGTGGGAATCCCATTGAGTTTTAGAGGAAGGAAATCTCCTTCCACTCACAGGCGTGGGGATTGACTGGTTAAGATTTTGAAATCAGTAATTCAACATGAGGGCAAAGAGGCATTCAATACTCGCATGTCCTCAGGAGAGGCACTAACAACTGAATCAAGAACTTTTCCTCAAGACTGAGCTGGTGCTGCTCTCCCCAGATCTCAGGTCTACCTCACATCTTTCTGAGGGGTCAGAGGAAGAGAGAGGGAGGCCAGGGGAATCCACAGCCGAGTAAATACAGTGTTCATAGAGAGTCCTACTCCCCGCCCAAGTTCTTTTCCTACCCTGAGTGAAGAGGTAGAGATGCTGAAAGTATCAACCAAAGCCAGGCAACCGTAAACCCAGTGATACTCTTCTCTAAGGCAAGGGAACCCGGCGGTAAGGCTACAGGTGCTGCCCCCCACTGGCTGGTGGGATGCTGTGCAACCGCCTGTGAGCAGGTTGCAGGAGTCGTCTCTCTGGGAGGTATGGATCCTGATGAGGGCAGATGTGGAGGCATTCTCCCTTCCTGAGTCTGAGACCACTTTCTGCCTAGAGGGTGCTGAGGACAGGATGCTACAAGAATGGCCCTCACCATTTTCACAGAAGGGGGCTGTCTTGAGTAGGAAAAGATGGATGCAACACTTTCTCCATCAGAGTCCCAAGACAGAGAGTGAAGGATGCTGGTGCTTCTCATGGCTCCTGAGGAAGGACAGTGAAGAGGAAAAGTAGGCACTTGGAGGATCCTGTATCTTGGACATGAGAAGACACAGTGGCCTTTCTCACAGGAAGTTCTGAGGGTCTGAGTGGGTAGGAGTCAAGCAAAACACCAAACCAAGGAAACAGAGGTCACCAACAACACAGAACCAGATTTAGAAAGAACGAGTCAAAGGTGACACAGCATCATTGACCTTGCCATTTATCCTAGCCCATTTCCTTGCTTCCAGCACCAAAGACCAAGATCCAGCAAATGCAAGGCATGCAGGTGTCCTAGAATGAGACCTGCCTCTCCCCATTACCCCTGGAAGGGGTTGGAAAGGTGCCAGAACAACCCGCCTGCCTTCCCTGCCCTAAGCTCACTGATGCATGAGCCTGGCTAACTGAAGGCAGGGAAGGAGGTGAGATGTCAACTGGGTAGGAGATTGGAGACTTAAACTGGACTAACTTTGAAAAATAGAAACTGACCAGAAATCTATGTGATCTTTCCCAGATTTAATTAAGGCAAGAGAAAAAGAAAAATGGAATTTGGCAGAGCAAAGTGAAAGCTAAGAGTATTAGTTTGCTAGGGCTGTTGTGACAAAGGACCACAAACCAGGTGACATAAGACAAGAGAAACGTATTGTCTCACAATTCCGGAGGCCAGAAACCTGAAATCACTGCATCAGTAGGGCCATGTTTCCTCTGAAACCTAGAGGAGAGAGTTCTTCCTTGCCTCTTCTGGCTGCTGGTATTTGCCAGAAATCCTCAAGTGTTCTTTGACTTGAAGGACCATCACTCCAGCGTCCGTCTCCATCAGGACATGGCTGTCTTCAATGTTTTCCTTCTGTGCATGTCCGTCTGCCCAAATTTGTACGGTTTTGTGAGGACAGCAATCATGTTGGGTGACACCCACTCTCACAACCTCATCTTCAATAGGATTATGTCTGCAAAGACACTCTCTCTCTAAACATGGTCACATTAACAGCTACCAGAATTCAGATTTAAGATTTAAGAATTCAGATTTCAGCATATCTTTTTTTTTTTTTTTTTTTTTTTTTTTAGATACAATTCAACTCATAGCGCTGTGACTGGGAAGAAAAGTTTTACTGTCTACACACTATAATGTAATCAAAGCTTGATACCAGTTATTATATTGATGTTGCTTGATTAAAATCAGTCATGTTTGCTTTGAAGTATGTTACTTTTTTACTTGTAACGGTCTTCCCTTTCAATGGTGATTAGTTGGTCTTTTTACCACTTAGTTACCTTTGAAAGGATTTTTTGAGTGCATTAAAGTTTGCATCAGGCTTAATTTGCATGCCATTTACCAGTTGAATTTTTCACACTCCCATATTAATATTAATACAGCAATTTAGTACAATAAGTGTTAAGAGCTAGAGATTAAATTGTCATCATGAAGCAGAGAGCAAAACTGAAACATATTAAATATCTGGAATTTGGACCTAGAATGTCCAATGCTGTCCTAGAAGATTAAATAAATTCCTGATCAAAGGTAAAAGCTTATCCTCTTAAGCTATTGGAGATGACTACTAAGCATTCATGCTTATAGCTTCTGTAACTGGAAACCGAACTGGGTCCTTTTTTTATATATATGGATTTTAATTTTTGTTGATTTTGCAAGAAACTGACAAAATAAATGAAACCCCAGTTTAAAGAATCTTATAAATTGACATACCATACCTCTCATATATCCTGGAAACAGAATTCTAAGTCTGTGATTTTAAAAACTCTCGTCCTCTCATGGGGGGTGACATTCAAGCTTAAGTAAAGATTTCCTGTTTTGACAGTCTCCAGTAAAGTTCACTAAATTTGAGAATATGTTAGTGATTTTTCTTTCCTTTTTTTTTACAAAAGCCTCCCGCAATGGACATTCCTTTAGTTTTAAAGACTGAGCTCTTCTGTTCTTTCCAGAAGAACACCCACAAGCTAGACCTAATCCACATCCCTTGCTAAATTCTAATTCTGAGTCACAAGAATCTGACAGATCATGATGTCTCTGGTTGGTGTTGGACACCAAATATCCTGAAGCTTGGTTAATTAGATTCTAAATGGCTGGCTGTCTCTAAGGTCACCTTCATTCTTTTGGAATACATTGTGTATGGAATCAATGAGGCGTCAAGCTTCTAACCAAACAAATGGCCTGTAAAATCATAGTTGTATAAAAGCGAGACAGGCCACTGTTAGCCTATTTGTCTTCTTGACAAGTTATAGAGGTACAGCTTCAGTTCCCCATGTCAAATGTCAGTTAGCACAGGTATGTGTCACCAATCAAGGGACTCCAACAGACAGATGGTCGTGCTCACAAAGATTTATATAGAAAGATGTTCATAACAACATTATTTATAATGGCAAAAAATGACAGCACCTAAATGTCTAATAATAAATTATGGCCCCTTCCTGGGATGGAACAGCCTGAGACCATGGACAAGTTATCTTTGGAAAAAGATTTTAAAGGACATAATAAAAAGTGAAAAACAGGGCTACAATACTACCTATGATTCCAGCACCATAAATCGTGTGTGTATAAATGTTTTTTAAAACAACGATTGGAAAAACAAATCTCTAGAATATGGAGTCATTTTTATTTTCTTTTCTACATTTTTCTCCATTTTCTAGATCTTCTACAGCCAGCATGCATTTATTATGCCCATAATTGGGCATAAAAGTCATTCTAAAAATTTTCTCTTCTACTTAGGTGAAAAGATAGTTAATTCTGTATAGATATACTGGTGGCAAATTGGCTTTGAGGTTCAAGCCAGCCCCACGGGTCTAGACTTGCCTACATGAAGCGAGCGGTAGCTTTCAACTAAACATGTGAGCCCCATGTGCATTCATTTATTCATTCATTCATTCACAAGCATTTTCTGAGTAGTTGATAAGTCTCACAAGTTAGGTCAGTTATCAGGTAGAGATTTTGGAGGTACTTACAGTAGACTGGGAAGATTTTAAAGGTATACTTACACCAGTATTATACAAAATAGAAAGCAATGAGTTAGTACTAAAAAGTTACAGGTATAGATAACATCTTTACAGAATTAAAAAACTGGACAGTTAATAAAATAAAGTCAAGCATAACTTCTCAAAGTCTGGTAACAGTTGGAGACACTGAGCAGCTACTTGAACTTGGACAAACCTTTGAGACTCAGTTTCTTCATGTGAAAATGGGGCAATACCAGCCAACTGACTATAGCTTTTACACACACACACACACACACACACACACACACAAAACAGCTACTGGAGTCCAGACTGAAATGTATGTTTAACTACTTGAGTGATGTTGTTGTGATGATGATGATGATTTTATTACTGAACACCAATGGGGAAGAGTGGCTGACTTCACTCTTTATTTCCTATCATAGGAGGCATTTCTTCTGCTAACAGTCTTGTCATGAAGCTTGACTTATTAAGGAGCCATTGGCTTCCTTAGAGTGCTCAGAAAAGAGAAATGGCTGGAGGATCCAGACTCAGTGTCTAAGTTGAGAATAGGTGCTTGTTCACAGTGCTCACACCGGCATGACGATGGTCATCAACATCAGTGATAAAAGTTTTAGTTCTCTTCAGAATGAATTCCCCTTCATGCCAAACAAATGGAGATGGCCCAGTGTTTGCAGCTGAAAACCCAACAATCTATGATATCAAAGCAATGTGAGCAGAAGACCCAGGACTAGAACATGAAGAGGGAATCAGACTGGGTAGCTGGAAGCACACTCCAAGGATCCCTCACTTGAACCACTCTCCTAATCTGCAGTGACATAGTACAGTTGGAAAACCTGAAACATGATCCTTAATATGAGACCAGAATCTGTTGTCTTCCATGAAGCTGTATTTGTAATAAAGCCAGGATGTAGAGTACCACCATAACTGAAGCATTTCCATTTTGTTTATAACCGAAAACTAATTGTTACCTTGGGGCATGTCTCCCTTTCTCATGAAAAGCAGTGATACACACTGGTACATCTTTGCAGTTGTCAGAATTACTACTCACCAGTGTTGCTAGCTCTCCATCTCCTGGGAACCTGGTAGGATCATACTACCTGATCCCCCATGGACTAGGATGCCATGTAATTGGTGCGATATGTAGCTTCTGGACAAAACATGTCATTACTGACATTCCCCCCAGAGCTCCCCTTTCCTTGTGGCACACTGAAATGGTGGATGCTCCATCTGAGGCTCCATCCTGAATCCCTGAGTCATTAACATGAGCGGCATCTTCTATACGTCATCAAACTTCTATGGCTATGTGGCATGAGCAAAATATAAACTTATCTGAAATGGGAGGGTGGGGGTATTTGTTACTTCATACCTAGTCTACGTGTCTGGTATTAACTGTAACAAATGACATGATGATATTAGAAGCTGATCTCTTTCTTTCACTCCCTGAATTGAATTCCAGAACACTCCGTTCTCTACGTGCCACAGAAGGCAAAATAGAAATCACTATGGTAATTAGTAGTAAGTAGGTAGGCAAATAGGAATTGCTAAGTCTTGGAACATAGCCATTATTACTCCATGCTTGGGGAGAAATACAGAAACAAACTAAAATTAGGAAAGGAAAGTGATGATATTTAGTTCTTAAAAACATTCTTTTTTTTAATTTTATTTATTTATTGACACACAGAGAGAGAAAGATCACAAGTAGTCAGAGCAGCAGGCAGAGAGAAAGGGGGAAGCATGCTCCCTGCTGAGCAGAGAGCCTGATGCGGGGCTCCATTCCAGGACCCTGAGATCATGACCTGAGCTGAAGGCAGAGGCTCAACCCACTGAGCCACCCTGGCACCCCTCTTAAATACATTCTTAATTGCAAACATCATTTTATAGAGAAACTGAGGAGTAGAAAAAGTTACAAAGAAACTCCATTTTTTTGTTTTTGTTTTTGTTTTGCTTTAATTTTTTATTTCTTTTCAAAGTAACAGTATTCATTGTTTTTGCACCACACCCAGTGCTCCATGCAATCCACGCCCTCTCTAATATCCACCACCTGGTTCCCCCAACTTCCCACCCCCCACCCCTTCAAAACCCTCAGATTGTTTTTCAGAGTCCATAGTCTCTCATGGTTCACCTCCCCTTCCAATTTCCCTCAACTCCCTTCTCCTCTCCATCTTCCCTTGTCCTCCATGCTATTTGTTATGCTCCACAAATAAGTGAAATCAGATGATAATTGACTCTCTCTGCTTGACTTATTTCACTCAGCATAATCTCTTCCAGTCCCGTCCATGTTGCTATAAAAGTTGGGTATTCATCCTTTCTGATGGAGGCATAATACTCCACAGTGTATATGGACCACATCTTCCTTATCCATTCGTCCGTTGAAGGACATCTTGGTTCTTTCCGCAGTTTGGTGACCGTGGCCATTGCTGCTATAAACATTGGGGTACAGATGGCCCTTCTTTTCACTCCATCTGTATCTTTGAGGTAAATACCCAGTAGTGCAATTGCAGGGTCATAGGGAAGCTCTATTTTTAATTTCTTGAGGAATCTCCACACTGTTTTCCAAAGTGGCTGCACCAACTTGCATTCCCACCAACAGTGTAAGAGGGTTCACCTTTTTCCACATCCTCTCCAACACATGTTGTTTCCTGTCTTGCTAATTTTGGCCATTCTAACTGGTGTAAGGTGGTTTTAATTTGAATCTCCCTGATGGCTAATGATGATGAACATTTTTTCGTGTGTATGATAGCCATTTGTATGTCTTCATTGGAGAAGTGTCTGTTCATACCTTCTGCCCATTTTTTTTTTTAAGATTTTGTTTATTTATTTGACAGAGAGAGATCACAGTAGACAGAGAGGCAGGCAGAGAGAAGGAGAGAGGGAAGCAGGCTCCCTGCTGAGCAGAGAGCCCGACGTGGGACTCGATCCCAGGACCCTGAGATCATGACCTGAGCCGAAGGCAGCGGCTTAACCCACTGAGCCACCCAGGTGCCCCCTGCCCATTTTTTTTAATTGTCTGTTTTGTGTGTGTTGAGTTTGAGGAGTTCTTTATAGATCCTGGATATCAACATTTTGTATGTACTGTCATTTGCAAATATCTTCTCCCATTATGTGGGTTGCCTCTTTGTTTTGTTGACTGTTTCCTTTGCTGTGCAGAAGCTTTTGATGAAGTCCCCAAAGTTCATTTTCTCTTTTGTTTCCTTTACCTTTGGAGACATATCTTGAAAGAAGTTGCTGTGGCTGATATTGAAGAGGTTACTGCCTATGTTCTCCTCCAGGATTCTGATAGATTCCTGTCTCACATTGAGTTTTTTTATCCATTTTGAGTTTATCTTTGTGTACGGTGTAAGAGAATGGTCGAGTTCCATTCTTCTACATATAGCTGTCCAGTTTTCCCAGCACCATTTATTGAAGAGTCTGTCTTTTTTCCACTGTATATATTTTCCTGTTTTGCCAAAGATTATTTGCCCGTAGAGTTGAGGGTCCATATCTGGGCTCTCTACTCTGTTGCACTGGTCTATGTGTCCTGTTTTTATGCCAGTACCATGCTGTCTTGGTGATCACAGCTTTGTAGTAAAACTTGAAATCAGGTAACATGAAGCCCCCAGTTTTTTGTTTGTTTGTTTTTCAACATTTCCTAGTGATTTGGGGTCTCTTCTGATTCCATACAAATTCTAGGATTATTTGCTCCAGCTCTTTGAAAAATACCGGTGGAATTTTGATCGAAATGGCATTTGAAGTATAGATTGCTCTAGGCAGTATAGACATTTTAACAATGTTTATTCTTCCAATCCAAGAGCATGGAATGGTCTTCCATCTTTTTGTGTCTTCTTCAATTTCTTTCATGAGTATTCTGTAGTTCCTTGAGTACAGATCCTTTACCTCTTTGGTTAGGTTTATTCCCAGGTATCTTACGGTTCTTGGTGCTATAGTAAATGGAATCGATTCTCCAATTTCCCTTTCTGTATTTTCATTTTTAGTGTATAAGAAAGTCATTGATTTCTGTACATTGACTTTGTATCCTGCCACATTACTGAATTGCTGTATGAGTTCTAGTAGTTTGGGGGTGGAGTCTTTTGGGTTTTCCATATAAAGAATCATGTCATCAGTGAAGAGAGAGAGTTTGACTTCTTCACTGCCAATTTAGATTCATTTTATTTCTCTTTGTTGTCTGATTGCTGTTGCTAGGACTTCTAATACTATGTTGAACAAGAGTGGTGAGAGTGGGCATCCTTCTCGTGTTCCTGATCTCAGCAGGAAGGCTACAAGCTTTTTCCCATTGAAGAAGATATTTGCTGTGTGTCTTTCACAGATAGATTTTATGAAGTTCAGGAATGTTCCCTCTATCCCTATACTTTGAAGTGTTTTAATCAGGAATGGATGCTGGATTTTGTGAAATGCCTTTTCTGCATCAGTTGAGAGGACCATGTGGTTCTTCTCTCTTCTCTTATTAATTTGTTCTATCACATTAAAAACTCCATTTTTATATAGAGAGTTCACTTGCTAGGACTAAAAAGAAATATAAATGCAAAAACGGTGAACACTCTTATAAAAAAAATCCTTACTATATTTGGGAAATTTTTTAGAATCTCAGAAATGATAATTAGATTTTTAAACATTTACTATTTTAAACAGCTGCTTAAAGTTAATTAAATCTGCCTTATATTTCTTGATTACCAAATCATTCCTATTATATTTCACACCAATTGCTTATCAAAAACCGCATTCCAAATAACCTCAGGCACTTGCTAATGACGCAGATATACAAAAATGGATCCTTCATTCCAATTTCCAGGGCTTGGACATAACTTGAAATCTAACTAGTATATAGAAGCAGGTGTTATTTATTGTCCCTCTCCCCACAAAAATCTACCCATCCCCCTGCCAACAGCCGGCATTTCAGAAAAGGCTGGTTCTAGTCCTAACACCAGATCCAGAAAGTGTACCACAGTTGGTGTAAGTCCATCACTGTGGCTCCCTTTCTCATCCCGTGTGGTGTATACATGTGCCGTTGATACCAGATTGATGAATGAGTGGTGAGAAGCATCTTCCACAGGGTCTGAGAGAAGCAATGGCTCACTCTGCAGGAGTTCACAGAAAGTAATGGTCTCTTCTGGATGTTGCCATGTGTAAACCTAATGCTTGGAACTACTATAGCCATCCTGGCACCGTGAGTGGCTTTTCATTTGTAGTCTAGGCCAACATATGGAAAAGGCTCCAGTAGAGACACAGAAAGAACCATTTGTGGATTCCCTGTGAAATCATTGAGCCCCTGAATTACCTAACTAAGGAGCGTCCATTCTTCTGGTCTTGTTACAAAATAATAAATTTTCTCTATTGTTTAAGCTGTTTCGTGAGTTGAGTTTTCTGCTACCTTTCGCCAAAGGTATCCTGATTCAGAAATTAATCATGTTCTTGAGGTTTGTACTTTAACGATATTGATGGATTGGTAGCATGGGTTTTTATTTTAAAATGATTAAAAATTGTGGGTTTTTTTAAAATAAACTTTCCTCTCTTGGTTGAATGTACTTATTGTGCATCTAACAAAGGAAAGATGAACCTTCAGAAATGGAACCTAGTAAGACAACAATTTCACTTCATAATGAATCTCTTTGTTATTTCTTAGAAAGCCAAGATAACCTCTAAAGCTTCCCAAGTAACAAAAATTGTAGACTTATTGAGCACTCAATGTCATGCTTAATTCTCCGAGGGGAAAGGGAGACCTAAAGTTTATTAAGCCACAAGTAGGTGCCAGGCTCACCACATAACTATTTTTAGTTAGTCCTTCCAGATACTCTAAGAGACATAGGTGTTATTAGCCTCATTTAGAAATGAGGAAATTAAGGATCAGAGACCAGAACTGCTTGCCAAATTTCATACACCTTGTGAAAGGCAGACAGATGTCACACCTGGTCAGACTAACTTAAGAACTCAGGAGCAGGCAGAACAGTATTGATATAGATTCATTGATTTTCTAATTATACTGTGGTTATTGTCGTGATTATAAAGATGGCTGCATATTATTTGACATTCTTCCATTGAGATGTCAGTTCTAATTTCATACCCCTGAATTCTGGCAGGTTTCTGACTGCTTCCACTATTGAAGTAGACCAAAAGTGATATTATGTGCCTTCTGAGATTTCCCCCAAAAGAAAGCTTGAAGTTTTTACTTGATCCACAGAAACAGTTCCTCCTAGTGCCCTGACCTGCCATGATAGAAGCCAATGACGCTAAGGCCCCCATCCTGTGAGGAAACCCATGACCCATGAAGAGTCCTTGAAGAGGGGCCCTGGGCAACAGTTACAACTTAGCCCAGATTTTGAGATGTCCCCATCCAGACACCAGACATGAATGAAGAATGTTGAGTCTTTCTACTTGAGGTTTCAGACAGCATAAAACAGAGGGAAACCACCTCCATTGTTCTCACTCCAAATTCCTAACCCACGTAAGCCATAAGCAATATGCAATAGTGGTTGTTTTATACCATGAAGTTGGGGCTGGTTGGTTACACAGCGATCAACAACCAAAGTAGTTATGGGAGGGAATGTCTCTGTTCTCAGGAAATACACATGGAAGCATGTAGGAATAAAGTAATGACACCTCCTTCAGACACCTCCACAAACGTGGAGACATTGCTGGAACAATAAGAGATTTCCTGGTAGTGATTCCCAAACCTGGGAATCATCAAAATCATTTGGATATCATCAAAATCATTTGTATATCATCAAAATATTCAAAATATTTTTTAAAATATTGATTCCCAGATATTGTAATAGATATACTTGTGGGGAGGACAGCATAATGGATAGAGATGTTGAGTCACTATGTTACACACTTGAAAGTAATAAAACTTTGTGTGTCAACTATACTCAAACTTTAAAACATTTAGTAAAATAAAATATGGATTCCCAAATCTCAGCAGACCTACCCATTCCAGAACTTAGATGATAGCACACACTCAATAAAAACCCAATCAGTATGGACAGTGGGGTGGGTATATGCTATGGTGAGTGCTGTGAAATATGTAAGCCTGATGATTCACAGACCTGTACCCCTGGGGCAAATAATACATTATATATTAATAAAAATTACTTTTAAAAAAAGAAAAACAAAACAAACAAACAAACAAACACAATCCAATCAGGAGAACTGTTTCAGATCAGAGCTTAGGCAAGCAATTGAAATCAGGAATCGTTCTGTCCGCTCTGAGTCCGTGAACACTAACTCTAGCCTGGACGCTGTTCCTCACGGCTATCCTTCTACAGGCTTGAAGGCCTCCATTACCATTCCCAGGCTCCTGCTCCTACAATCAGACCACATGGCCACCTGCCCCTTCAGCTGCATGTTTGCTCCTTTTGACACCCTGCCCGTGCCCTCCAGTGTGGTGGACCGCACTTTATCCGTGAGTTCAGGAATTGCAGGTATCCACAGCCCCTGGTTAAGTGAAGTGTTTCAAGACTGTTTGCTGCTCTTGGACAGCGAGAATCGGAGGAAAAACAAAGAGAGAAAAACAGGAGTACTGACAGACTGACGTGAGAAACAGAAGAATGTGCCACGTGAAAGGGTGGGCAGCAGATCCCGTGATTCCAGAGATGATGCCTCCGCCACCTGTACCAAAATCGCTTCCCATGGCGCCACGCTAAGTGTTTGCAAATTATTTCCTGTGGTTTCCAAGGAGAGGAGCTGGGTCCAGAGTGTAAATCAACATATTGCCCTCTTCAGCCACAAAGTCTGGCTACAACAGCAACAAAAGTAGGCTAAACTAAGCAATGAAATTAATGCAAAGTTCATACACATTCTGTCATAGGCTCCTTGTCCCATGAAACCCACCCAAAATCAGTTCCCAGAAGGTGTTTTAAGTATTCTTGACCTGGAGTACTTGTTTAAATGACAACAACAGCAGAGTTAATAATAATATATTTAACATTTCCTAAGCATTTGCTGTATGCTTAAACATCTTATCTAAAGGATATTATAAGCTTTACTCATTATGTCTACTAAAATTGATCACAATATACATGAGGAAAGGAGCTATGATAAAAATCTCAGTATACCTTAAAATAACTGGCACAAAGCTATTTGTACAGCAAGTGATCAAAATATATTTAATTGTTTAAAATAAAAACATAAGAGAAATAAGGAATTTATTGGATTAGAGGCATACATTTGGGAGTTATCTACCAAGGACACACAAAAAACTATCTAAGTAAATAATTTCCCTCAGAGAACAAAGCCCAATTTTCTTTTTTTGAATTATTCATTCACTCATTCATTTCAGTACTTATTTATTCATTCAATTGAGAGCGTCCTAAAAGCACTATTAGGGACAAACATGATTCTGATTCTCATGGAGCATAAATTATTATGAAAGGGACAAAGCTAAGTTATGAATTACTAATAAATAAGTTATTACAGACCACAATGACAACTGAGGAGATGTAAGAGGTCGAGGACACGTGAAGTCTTAGGGGGAAAGGAGCAGAAAGTGTGAATAGCCCATGTAAAGAGGTGGGGTGAGAGTCTGGAGGGGAGCTGAGAAAGATTCTGGAGCTTCTCCAAAAAATGAAGCTCATTTGACTTTTACTTTCAGGGAGGTTGGAGACCAACACGCTGCTGAAAAGCAAAGGAAAAAGCTAAAACATTTAAAAATCATATATTAAGGCATATGGGGCATCTGGGTGGCTCAGTGGGTTAAGCCTCTGCCTTCGGCTCGGCTCATGATCCCAGGGTCCTGGGTTTGAGCCCCGCATCTGGCTCTCTCCTCAGTGGGGAGCCTGCTTCCCTTCCCCTCTCTCTGCCTGCCTCTCTGCCTGCTTGTGATCTCTGTCAAATAAATAAATAAAATCTTTTTTTTAAAATATCATATATTAAGGCATAAAAGGGCTCTAGAACAACAATGACCAAAGGGGATAACGTTTTAATTAGCAATAATCGCGCCTCGGATAAACCTCATTGGCTACGATACTGCCACTGGGCAAAGCTTGGGGACAACGTTTTAGAGAAGGCAATCTTACAGAGTGAGCTGAGGCTCTCCTCTGTCCCCGGGGGCACATGCTGACCTTGTATGTCAGCTAGAAAGGGACCAACAGTCAGGCTGGGCACAGGCAGGGCTCACTGTTGGGGGACAGAGAAACCAGTGGGGATCTTTCGGTTGAGCAGGATGCTGGTGTTAAAACTGGAGAAGTGAATGGTCTCAGGCACATGGCCACTTCCTCTCTCAAAGCACAGACTGGGATTGTGGTAGGAAATAAGGAGAGAAGGAGCTTCATTCAAGGTAGAATCATTAGGACTTGCTGATTGTTTGAATATAATCAATCAGAGAAAGACACTCAGATTCTAACTTGAGCAAAATTGGATGGAATGATAGCAGAATGGGTTAGGGTGTTGAGGGAAGTTCAGAGGCTTTCCTGAGGTTACCAACTCGTTGGTAGCAAAACAAGGACTAGAATCCAAGTTTCCTGCCACTCATTCCAGTACTCTATATCATACTAAGTTAACTTTTCTTTAGGAATTCCTGTCAATAGTATTACATCTGCATCACACAGACACTACATAGATCTATTTCGTGCTTAGGAGCCCAATTTTCAGGAGCAGTCAAATATTAATTTTGAGGCTTTAAACAAGGGCAGCAAATGCAAATGCCTTCAAAGCCAGGAAGTGAAAGATGGGTGAGAATCAAGCTTTATGATCAAGAGAATGGGAAGGAGGGCCCTTTTGATGCACTCACAGGGTTCATCACCCCTAAATGCATTCAGAGTTGATTTTAAAAATATTTTTAATCGCTTGCCTGCCAATTAGGACACATTTATATGCAGTGTACCAAATCCTGCTAATGAGATGCAAATATGTTTGCTAACACCCATTAAAAAGAAACAACAGGCCGAAAATAGAGTCATTTTTCTTCTGCTAATAACTTCCTTGTCCTGTACCACTTCTGCCTATAATTTTGCACAACATTTTATTTGTCAGATGAGATGCTGCCTGATCCATGAAGCTTTGAATAAAACCAATTAGATCTTTAAATATACTTGTTGAAATTTTTTCTTTAACATACCTTATTTTGCCTTTGAGCATAACCAAAAGATAAGCAAGTTTGTTCAAGGACTCTACTGTGGTTCAGCCACTTAATGAAAGTGGCAATGTGTTTCTAATTGCAAAAATATTTATATGTGAAATAGAAGTCAAAATTTTATTCCATAAACAAAGGGCCAAAAGAATGCCATGCTTAGGGACTCCTGGGCTGCTCGGTCAGTTAAGTTCCGAGTCTTGATTTTAGCTCCGGTCATGATCTCAGGGTCATGAGGTAGAACCCTACGATCTCAGGGTTATGAGGTAAAGCACTACATGCTGAGCATGGAGCCCACCTGAGATTCTCTGTCTCCTCTCCCTCTGCCCCTCCCCCATATCCACCTCCCCCCACTCCCTTGTGTACTCCCTTTAAAAAAAAAAAAAAAAAAAAAACAGGAAGGCCAATGATGATGAAATACTGTGATCCAGGAATTATAGCTAATCCAACCTTTCACAAATAAAATCCAAATAAATTAATTGGATTATCTTGACTGATACATTTATTGTTCCCTTGAGATCCATGTCAGGAACCCTCAACCTCATTACCCAAGGAACAGACAACAGAAAGAGGAAGAAAAGGATGACCACAAAGTAGAAGCTTCCAGTGATGTATGAACATGTGGGTATTCAACAAAAACCAATGGGAAAAAAATGGTTTCATAGAAAGAACTATTTTGTTTCTGTTTCCAGAAATTGCTTAATGCTTAAAGAAAATATTTATTTTGTTTATGTTTCATCTGGGAAGCCATTCAGCTTAAATTTTTCTTGGCAGTTTTGTAATTTATAAATGCATTAATATAGAATCAAATTTGGCAGGATATCAGTATAATGCACTTTTGACAAATTCCCTGATAGTCTTTTATATGCTTAATTTTTGAAAATGTATTTAATGAAAGGATAAAGATCCATCCATTATGTAACCCACAAAACAAAAGAGTTAAATAAGAATGAAATATCTTGAAAACATATGACCCATAGGACAGTCATATCAAGTTAACATCTCAGATATCTTACTATCATTTTTGTATCTACGATTTTTGTAACATTTCATTTATTTATTTACTTTTGACTCTCAAAGTATCTGTTGTAACTTTATTTATTTACTTCCCTACTTCTTCATAAAGGTAGACAATTTGGTTAATCTATTTCTTCCCGTATTTTGTTATAAACAACACTTTAATGAGACTATGTGAAGATGACTGTTTCTTTCCACCTGCTGACAAAAAAATGGACATCAAAAATATTGTTGTGCATGTAGAATATCAATTGTTGACT
The DNA here is from genome assembly GCF_011764305.1 of Mustela putorius furo. NCBI lineage: Eukaryota > Metazoa > Chordata > Mammalia > Carnivora > Mustelidae > Mustela > Mustela putorius. The sequence continues at coordinate 13,611,802 of NW_025421373.1, read as the reverse complement.
TTGCAACAGTTCATAGGAAAAAATCTGAGGCTTTTAGGTGATGGCAATCTTAATGTGAGCCAACACTGTAATCATTACTCCGTTTCTGCAGTTACCATTGTTACCATTGATAATAATTACACTTCTTCTAATCAAGGTAGTATTATAAGATTACCCATTAAATAAAAACTTCATTATAAATGCATAACAGTGATAAACAAATTTTTTGCATATATTTTTAAAGTTGTATTTGTGCTTAAACTGATCTTAACCAGATATTCATGAACCAGAAAAAGAATTAAGTCTGGATTAGGCCTGAATACCTACTGAACTTCAGGATAGAACCAGAACAAATATCTAGATCAATTTCTAGATGGCTGATTAGAAACTATAATACCGCATACATTTTAGACAACTAGAGTCTAAATGAATACAGAGATGAGCAAAGAAGTCTTGCCATGAGCAAAGTCTTTTTTTAAAAAGCTCACCCTATATAGAGAGAGCAACTACATTTGAGATTCCAAACTTGGGTCAAGCTAACCTGCTGGCTTAGAAAATAAATCTTTGCTATTCTCCCAGCATAATAGATCCATGTTATCAAAATAAGGTCTGGTTCCACAATGAGGATTCCAGCATACGGGTAAAGGCAAGTGTGAAATACTAAGAAAGAGACATGTGCATAGCAAAAGAGAAAGAAAACACAGACAAATATATGTACTTATACACATAAATCCTACACAAGAGAAACTTACAAATAAAAATTCCAAAACACATGAGAGGATGTGAAGCAAGGGGAACCATCTTATACTGTTGATTGGGAATGCAAACTGGTGCAGCCACTCTGGAACACAGTATGGAGGGTCCTCAAAACATTAAAAATAGAACTTCCTCATGACCCAGCAATTGCACTACTAAGGATTTATCCAAAGGATACAAAAATGCTGATTCAAAGGGGGATATGCACCCCAATGTTTATAACAGCATTCCCAACAATAGTCAAATTTTGGAAAGAGCCCAAATGTCCACCAACTGATGAATGAATAAAGAAGGGGTGTGTGTGTATGTGTGGTGTGGTGTGGTGTGTGTGTGTATAATGGAATATTAATTAACCATCAAAAAGAATGATATCCTGTCATTTAAGATGACATGGATGGAACTAGAGGATATTATGCTAAGTGAAACAAGTCAGAGAAAAACAAATACCATATGATTTCACTCATGTGGAATTTAAGAAACAAAACAGATGAACATAGGGAAAGGGAAAGAAAAATAAGATTAAAAACAGAGAGGGAGGCAAATGATAAGAGACTCTTAACTAGAGAGAATGAACTGAGGGTTGTTGGAGGCGAGGGGGGGATGAGCCAAATGGTTGATGGGCATTAAGGAGGGTACTTGTGATGAGCACTGGGTGTTGTGTGTAAGTCAGGAACTACTAAATTCTGCTCCTGAAAATGATAGTATGCTATATGTTAAGTAACATGAATTTAAATAAAAATCTGGAAAAACTAGTAAAAAAAAAAAAAAGATATACAGATGGCAAGTAAGCATATGAAAAGATACTCCACATAATGTATCATCAAGGAAATGCAAATTAAAACAAGATAGCACTACATACCTATTAGAATGGCCCAAATCCAGAACACTGATGACACCAAATGCCGGCAAGGATATAGAGCAAGAGGAACTCTCATTCATTGCTGGTGGGAATACAAATTGGCACAGCCACTTGGGAAGATGGTTTGGCAGTTTATTACAAAGCTAAACATATGCTTCCTATACACAATCCAGCAATCTCAAAGGAGTTAAAAATTTATGTCCATGCAAAATTCTGCACACAGGTGTTTATAGCAGCTTTATGCATAACTGCCAAAACCTGGAAGCAATCAAGATGTCCTTCAGTAGGCAAATTGACAAATCAAAGAAGTGGAAACAGTGAAAGAAGCCAATCTGAAAAGGCTCCACACTGTATATTTTCCAACAACATGACATTCTGGAAAGGACAAAACTATAGACACAGTGGAAGGATCAGTGGCTACTGGGATCAGGGGAGTGGGAAGGTAGATGAACAGGCAGAGCACATTTTTAGAGAAGTAAAAATACTCTGTATGGTATTATAATGATAGGCCCATGCTATCACACATTTGTCCAAACCCATAGAATATGCAACACTAAGGTGACTCTAAGGTAAACTGGGTAGATTTGGGCGATTAAACATCAATGTAAATATATCCTTGGTTTTAAAAAAAATTAAATTAAATAAAAAGCATACATAAGAAAAATAAATATCATAAAGCTCACAAAACAGGAGGCATTACTTTGATATTATCCAAAATAATATCAAATATTAAAAGATTCTAAGGACTTTAAAATCTCCATAGAAAAAAATTTTTTAAAAATCTCCATAGAGATGAAGAGGAGAAGAAGCAGGAGGATAGTAATATTAGTAACAATATCAACAACAAAATAATAGCTGCTCAGAAATACTGAGCACTTCTGTCACTATTCTAAAGTGGACTTTACTACAGCAAATCAATGAGAAAAATAAAGGGGGAAATTGCCATTTTTACCTGACCCCCCATTAACCCAATAAAAGGTCTGCTTAACTTCTCAACCTCTTGACTTCAGATTCCTCAAATACCTCAAGAGGGGAAAAAGAAAAAAAAAGATTATACCAAATGCTGAACATTCTTCTGTGAACTCCTACTTTCTCCCCTGAGGCTTGCTCTCATATCTATAAGGCAAAATCAATAAATAATAAATAATTAGGTAGCAAAAACAGGAAGACGTGAATCACAGTAAATAGGGCTAGAGGAAAACTTATAAAAATGAAAAATACAATCACAAATAAGAAAAAACAGACTAAGTATCAAACTGATGAGAGAATTGGCAAATCGGAGGACAGGAGTTAAGAATTTACCTAGAACAAAATGTGGAGCATAACAAAAAATAAAAACTTTAAAAATATTGTATACAGAGAATAGCTCCTGACACAATATTAACAGATAAGAAGCTCTGACATGTACCTAATAATTGTTCTAAAATCGAAGAATAGAGAACATGGCTAATGATTTCCCCGAATTAAAGGAAGACGGGAATTATCAGAAAGCAGACCTGTGATCCCACGATAGAACAAATCCAAACAAGCCCACACCTAGAAACTTTTAAGATTGCTATTTCCACAGCTCTGAACACAGCTCTGAGGGTCTCGTGTGGGAGGTCTGTTTCTGGCAATGGTGATGCAGTTTTTCTCAAATGAAACTTCCAACTGAGAACAGCTAGGACATCTGGATGATTTGTTCACAGAATTTGTAGAAAAGCATCAGAACAAGGATCTCTCATACCCAGACCCAGGCAGAGGACAGAGGCCGGAGAAGTGAGTGCCTCTTTGTAAGGTATTTGCCAGCTCAGAAAATGGCAGCAGACAGGTTGAGAAGCTGAGTAAAACCTTATAACAGGGAAGTTTGCACAAGTTGAGTTCCGAGACCATAGGAAAATAGAGACCCTGATAAATATCCCAAGCTTTCGGTTGAGCTTTTAAGAGCTACACCCTAAGAATAATCTGAATTAGACCACATGGAGATCCATCATGGTCAAGAGGCTGAAAAGCAAAAAACAGAAAAAAAGTCTTGAATGCTGTTAAGCAGAAGAAAAAAAAAATCCTTCAGGAGCATCAATTAACCTTCAAGTTGACTCCTAAACAGAAATAAGGGAAGCCAATGATGTAATATTTAGAGTCGTAAAGGACAGGAAGAGAACACCTGCTAATCTAGAATTCTACAGCAAAAATATCTTCTGAAAATGAAGGTGATATAAAAATATTTTCCAAGAATTGAGCATTAGCAGATGTGCCTTGAAAGAAATAACAAATGTTTTCTTTAGCTAGAAAGAACATGATTGAGGTGACAAGGCTAATATGTGGGTAAATGAATATGGACTACATAATCATGTGCATGAGGATTAAAATAAAATATGAAGAAAAATGAAGAGAAAACATATGAAAATACCATTACATACTTTGAGAAAAGGATCAATGAGGTTAAAATGTCCTAAGCCCCTGAGAACCTGAGTGGCTCAATTGGTTAAGCAACAGCCTTCGGCTCAGGTCATGATCCTGGAGTCCCAGGATCAAGTCCCACATCAGGCTCTCTGCTCATCAGGGAACCGGCTTCTCTCTTTGCCCCTCGCCTCTTTCATGCCTGCTCTCTCTCTCAAATTAAAAAAAAAAAAAAAAAAAAAGTCCTAAGGTCCAGAGAGTGGTAAAGGTATTAATTTTTATATTAAGTGATTTCAGGATACAGATTATAACCTCTAAATCTATACTAATTAATAGTAAAAAAAAAAAAAGCATATACTAACAAGGCAATGGAGGTGCAATGATTAAAAATATAATGTAGAGACAATCAAAAGGGGCAAAAATGAATCAAGAAAAAAAGACAAGGACAACAAAAGGCTAATCACAAGATAAATTTAAAAGCCTATCAAGAATTTCATTGAATAAAAAACAACTATATTGTGTCAGTTTGGGTCCCCCAGAAAGCAGGCACCAAGAAGAATGAGAGGTACGCAAGACTCCATGGCAAAAATAAAAGGGGAGAGGAAAGGAGAGTGTGGAGGGAATCTGCTCACACTACGGATCTGACACCTGTGAAGACCTCCCGAGAAGGTCTCAGCCGGGCTGAGATGGGGCCCAGAACCCTCTGCCCAGTTCCCGAGTCACACCGTGGACAGAAGAGGCTCAGCTCTGGTACCCCTGCCTCACTTATCCATGCCTGGGAGCGGACCAGCCAAAGAATGACCTTAGGCTAAGTGCGGTGACCCATCCCAAAGGAGTAGAGGTTGTCTGCTAATGACGATCCTTGCAGCAGCTTCTCTCTTAAAGAAAGATCTGAACAATATACCTGTGAGATACCACAGTTCGCCATTCATCCCGCCTCGATATACATCTCACACGTTCAAAGAGCAGCTCCTGCGTGCCTTCATTCCTGAGGTTAACTCTGTTCTTAACATTAATCTGGAGGAAGCAGAAGAAAAGGCAGCCTCTGACTCCTAAACAGAAATAAGGGAAGCCAATGATGTAAATATTAGAGTCTTAACATTATTCTGAATCTGAGGCCACATCTTGTGCTCGTTGCGTTCCTCCTTCACCATCCATTTTTTTCGCCCTGAGTAAACTCCACACCCAGCATGGAGCCAAAAGTGGGGCTTGAACTCACAACCCCAAGATCAACACCTGAGCTGAGATCAAGAGTCAGAGGCTTAATGGAGCCCAAGGCTCCCCTCACCATCCATTTGCAATTCCCCTCCCCATCAGCGATCATCTGCAGGTTTTTTTTTTTTTAATTTCTTTTCAGTTTAACAGTATTCATTGTTTTTTGCACCACACCCAGTGCTCCATGCAATCCACACCCTCTCTAATACCCACCACTTGGTTCCCCCAACCTCCCATCCCCTGCCCCTTCAAAATCCTCAAATTGTTATTCAGAGTCTCTCATGGTTCACCTCCCCTTCCAATTTCCCTCAACTCCCTTCTCCTCTCCATCTCCCCTTGTCCTCCATGCTATTTGTTATGCTCCACAAATAAGTGAAACCATATGATAATTGACTCTGCTTGACTTATTTCACTCAGCATAATCTCTTCCAGTCCTTTCCATGTTGCTACAAAAGTTGGGTATTCATCCTTTCTGATGGAGGCATAATACTCCATAGTGTACATGGACCACATCTTCCTTATCCATTCGTCCGTTGAAGGGCATCTTGGTTCTTTCCGCAGTTTGGTGACCGTGGCCATTGCTGCTATAAACATTGGGGTATAGATGGCTCTTCTTTTCACTCCATCTGTTTCTTTGGGGTAAATACCCAGTAGTTCATCTGAAGGTTTTAGTTTTTACCTGCTAATAGGACCCATTCCTGAGAGGCCTGAGACCCTGGTAATCAGACCTTCCTCCACAGGTAAATGTATTAATTTACATTATACTCTAAGGACTTACTGACAATGTTGCTGCATTTGTTCACTCACAGCTGTAGTAATCAGGTAAGGGAGTAAAAACCAGACCCAGTTGGATCCCTGGCACCCTCCATGTGTTTCTCCTGCCCCTAGGGTATATAAAAGCAGCCCCACTTAATCAGTCTTGGAGGGTTCACTTCGAGCTCTACTGTCTCAATGCTGGACGGCATTCTGTCCCCTCTGGCTTTCGATGTAGCAGGTCTCACAGAACCCAGGTCATCATAGGAAATGAGGGGTGCACAGTCACTTTGTCCCCATGCTCAATTCTTCCACCAGGACTCAGGCACTCTCCAGGAGCTTTTTTCTCAAAAACATGTATAATTCTACACCATACATGGCTCGGTCTTGCTCCACCATACCAAAGGCACCTGTTCTAATTCTTCCAGTGAGGCTTGCAAACTCCATGATGAATTTTTTTTTTTTTCACCTCAGACACATATTTCAATGACATGGTGTTGACTGGATTATATGGCCAAGGATCAAGAGTTGACAGCTTTCCGTGTTAGTGTATGAGGGCTGAAGCACAAATGCAAGGTATCAAATACACTGCTTCCCAACGCTGAGGAGGGCCACTGGCCTTGGGCAGCAATCTCTCTTGGACTTGGGGATATTCTGACATATCCCTGACTACATCCTCTACGAACTTTTCTGAGCTGTCATATCTCTGCAAACATGTGTTTCTCTCTCACCTGCTGGAGAACCTGAGTCTCTCACGTGGTAGTTATCTATTGCTTGTCCTGCGCAACATGGTCCAGGAGCTCAAGATCTCTGAACTAGGTGATGATAGGAGGCAGGAGAGTTAACATGGCCTTGGGGCAAAACTTGGAATGAATTGTTGTCCACGTGGATGCAAATTATTTCTATCTTATTGAAAATGGAAGAGAACACATTTGCCAAATAAAAGGCCACATAGAATATACCTGAGACATTATTACTCTGCCCTCCCAAAGATACCACATCTGGCTGGCAGTTGCAACTGGGACAGCTCCCTGGATGAGAGTGAGCAAGTCCACATTCACTAGCATCCATCAGGTTTCTGCAAAGGTCAGGCTGTCTAATTAGAGGGATATGAGAGGAACCACTACCTGTGGATATTTATTTAAGTATTTAAAGATTTTATTTATTTATTTGGGAGAGAGAATGAATGGGGGGAGAGGCAGAGGAAGAAGCATGCTCAGCAGGGAGTCTGATTTGAGATTCAGTCCCAGGACCTGAGATCATGATCTGAATTGAAGGCAAACACTTAATGGACTAAGCCACCCAAGCACCCCTCCCCGTGGATATTTAGATCTTTAAATTTGACACAAATATTTATACCCCGTTCCCCAGGATTGTCTTATATTTAATATCTCATCTGCATCTTAACATGGCTTCAGAGTCTAACATTTGTCCTTCCCCACCATTGTAGCTCTTAACCCACAGGCTAAAAACTCAATGTGAGGATTACTCCAGCTGCCAAGGGTGTCAATTCCAACAATATACTCAGTGACAAGGAAAAGACCCATTGTAGGGTAGGCTTGGGCCAGGACTCAATTATTACCTAGCTCCTATGTGTCTCCGCTCTCACAGAGGGGCTCCAATGAGGCTCTATGTCAACTCAGACCCTGTGTCCTATAATCCTCAAAATATTTTGACATCCTTATTTCCCCAGTGTACAGTAACCCGGGTGAATGGCTCTCAGTCTCACTAGGGAAGGACTGGAGGTATTTTTCACAGGATAAATTTGCTGTGGCATTGCAAGCTCCTTCCTTTTGACCTGGCCATCCTGTGACTCATTGAATTCCAGATCTGAAAATTGGCTGAGCAAGGGATCATAATGACATTTTATTGGGCCACTGTCCCCTCTTGCTCCTGTACTCTTTCCCTCTTCTGATGGTGGCTGTAAACAACATTCTCAGTGGCTGCCCTTCTTGGCCATAATTGGTGGCCTTAATGAATGGAGTGTCCCACATAATACAATTTTCCAGGGGGCTGCTGACCTCACATAATATATCTATTCTGAGATGCTTACTTTCCTCAGTCTTTTTGCTTTCTCTAGAAACTGCCTCAGCAACTCAAGCATTTCAGTTTCATTCAGTGTGGGCTACTAATTTCTCATTACCCCATTCCCTGGGGTCCTTGCCAGGGTGTTAAAGCTCTCCTAAACCACTGAATTCTTGCTTCTGTTGTCTCACATTCCAACCACTAGAAACAATTACCCTAAGAAATAACCCTTGAAAACTGAAAAGATTTCAGATACAAACTAAAATACTTACAACTTAAATAATATGATACCATTGATTTTCTTTAAATATTCAAAGAAAAAAGGAAAATCAAGTGTTATGCATGGAGAAGGCTAGATAAAATTAGAATGCCAGGATGTTGGTAAGAACCAAAGCTGTGGGCATGGCTGGCTCAGTAGGTAGAGCGTACGACTCTTGATCTCAGGGTTGCCAGGTTTGAGCCCATGTTGGTTGTAGAGATTACTTAAACAACAACAATGACGACATGAGAAATGAAGCTGGTTGATAGACTCACAAGGATATGTGTGTGTTTCTTATTACATATTCTCTTCTTTGTGTATATTTGAAAATTTCATTTAAAAAAAATAAACACCAAAAGGAAATTAAAGAATGCCAGATCTTTTATTTTCCCTTGGAGTTTCAAGGAGACAACATTTTTAGATATTTTATGCAAGATAGAAAGGAACGTTTAAATGTAATAAGGTTGGACAACATGAAATGAGAAAGCAAAGGAAGAGAAGAGAAGGAGGAGGAGAAAGGGGAAGGAAGAAGGAAAGAGGCAAGAAGGGGTATCTTACTAGAATAGGGGTGGTGGGGATCAAGACTTAACTGTCACTTACCCCCCCCCCACCCAACCAACATTTCCTTTTGGACAGGGCCGCAGTGTCGGAATCATGTGGCTGGACCAGATGTTGTGTAAGAGGACTCTTTGAAATCTCCTAGGTGGCTACATGGTCTCGGGTAGATGAGAGACTGGGGTCCTGGAATGCCCAACAGCCTCAAGCACGTTGCCTTCAAGATACCATGCCCATGCTGAAGATGGGATGTAACTCCCTTTGCATAAGGGGTTCTAACAGGCAGTCAGGGTTGAGGTCCACCAGATTAGGAGATGAAGGTGTAGACCCTGTCCTTCATAGGTAGGCTGCCTTGGATCATGATTGGGAGCATTGTTTTGGAGTCAGATGGCCTTGTGTTCTGGTCATGTACCTGTTGTGGGCCTCACTCCTCTTCGCTGTGAAATGGAAACAGCCATGCCTACCTTGTGAAGGTGTGAGGGGTGAACCTAATACAAGTCACTGTGTTTGGAAAGCTTCTCGGGTGCTGCTTCCTAGATAAGTGTCCCTTGGAGGTAGCTGTTGTTATTTTACAAAAGGTTGTTGGGGCCAGAAAAGCCTTCCCATCCCAGAGAAATAAATCTCTAATCATGAACTAGTGTCACAGATGAGTAGAGATCTCTGGGGATTTTCATAGGAACCCTCAGCTTCTACAGGAGGAGACTCTCGTCTGCATGGTTATAAGTGTGGCCTCCCCCCTTTCCACAGCTGCCTGTATCAGGTTATAAAAAGGGACATTCATAAATGTATGAGAAAATGAAAATCAAGAGCACAATGAAAAACAAACATACCTCATATTGTTAGAAAAAATTAAATCTGACAATACCGACTGTAGGGAACACTTATCAATGGGATCATTTATATGCATCTGCTGGGGTGTAATTAAGACATTTGAGGAAATACTTTGGAATTATATTGTATAGTTGAGCAGCCAGATACTCTACTATCTAACAAGTCTACTTCTAAGAGTATAACCAATACAGATTCTTGCACATTTTGCATGAGGTCATGGGAAAAGTTCACGTTATTTCTAAGTTATCATAGCAAAAAAATGGAAATAGCCAGAGTGTAAAAAAAATTCATTGTAGAAAATTTGGATAATATGACAAACTAAAGAATAAACTATAATTACATCATCCTCAGTGTTTTTTTTTATAATACTATAATACTATGCATGCGCTTTTTCATTCTATCCTTTTGATTTCACATATAAGCTGATATTAAGTTGGAATGCACAGTTCAACCACTTCAGTTACTAAAACATTGAAACATTTCCATAGTGGCTAGAAATGGTTGCTGTCCCAAGCTTTCCATATACCTATCCTGAGTTTGCCTTGGCTTCCACCCCTAGGACCCTTAGACACCCTCATATTCTGAAACTAAAGGAATATGGGTGACACTGCCAGAGGCTTCCAGAAACTCTATGCTAGCTTAGTGCACCCAATTGTACATATTAGCACTAGTGCTATACCAGTTATTTACAGTTATTACCGTGTCATTAATTTTTTAAATAATTATAATGTCTATGTTGTGATGAAGCCATAATTTATTCAATTATCTCCTTATTGAAAAGGTTTTTTTAGAAGATTTTATTTACTTATTTGAAAGTGAGAGAGAGATAGTTGAGCATGGGAAGGAGCAGAGGAAGCGGGAGAGAATCTCTAGCAGATTCCCTGCTGAGCCAGGAGTCCGAAGTGGGGCTTGATCTCACCACCCCAAGGTCATGACCTGAGTCAAAATGAGTCAAAAGAGTTGGATGCTTAACCAGCTGAGCCTCCCATTTGCCCCCCAAAATTGGGGGCTTTAAGATAAAATATTTAAAAATATTTTTATTTTATAAGTATCACTGTGATGATAATTTTATTCATAAATAAATTTCTTATTTATGAAATCTGGACTAGGTCATATAAGGATGAATAATGCTAAAGCCCTCAGTATACAGTGCCTAATCTTGGTAACTTTTTAAATTGAGTTGACTTGAAAGAAATAAACAAGGAACACCAAAGACCCAAAGGTTCTAAAAATGTAAAAGCACACCAGAATGAGGATTTTGAAGGCAGCTAAAAGGCATAGGTACAGCACTTGAACATTTTAAAAGAACTTTCTCATGTATTGTTTCCTTTGATACTCAAAACAACTCCATAGGAGTTATAGGACAGATATTCCCATTAGTAACTTCTCCAAACAGTTAGTTATTAATTTATAGAGTTAAGACTAAGTCAGACCTGTGGATGCAAATGCACTCTTCGTATTCCTCAGTTTTCAATTTTATATAATATTGTATATGTACACTAATTAATACTAATCCCTCTTATTGGATGTTGCTGAAATTCTACTCTCATCTTTGTGCATAACTTTGATTTTACCAAAAAAAAAAAAAAAAAAAAAAAAGCCGCTCAGATCTCATTCTGACTTTAACCAGATAATGGCTATACTCTGCTCAAAGTCAGGTGACCTCCATCCCACGCTCATAAATATACTCCAATGGCTGATGAGATTAAACAAACAGACGGATAATTTTCCTCTCTAATATAATAAAAGTGATTATATCACTTCTACTCAGTTAGGAGGAAATAAAAATTTCAGTGCCTTAAGAAAGGAAAATGTGATAAATAGGCTTAATGACCCTGGCAGAGAGGAGATATATTCCCAGAGTTGTTTTTTTCAGTTTGAATAGAACGTCCATTGGGGCTTATCCTTCCATTCTGCGTCACCAACACAAACTGGCATCCTTTCCTAGCCAAAGCCTATATTCCTTAGCACTGAGACTATCCCCTCTAGAAAATGGTGTTTGTTTGTTTGTTTGTTTGTTTGTTTGTTTGAGGGGAATCTGATGCACCTTTGACAATTCTGCCCTGACAACAAATTTGTTTCCATCCAGTTCTGTGATGTCAATTTGGTTTCAAACACCTCACCTCATGTACCCTCAGCGGACAGCATCTCCCTGTTATTTTAGACTTCAGTCTGCTGCAGGCTCAGAGCTCACCCTGGTGTGTCTGTAATTCATGTTTATTTTTAGAGTTATGCGACTTTCATTAGAAATCACAAATCTATCTTAACCCAGCTTAGACTCTTGTTCTGACAAAAATGTTCATGCCAGGAGAGTTTCAATGAGGAGGCTTTGAAAAATAATTGAAGGAGCTCTTCCTGGGGAGGTTTGATGATGGTGGGATGTGTTCATGGGTCTCCCTCATGCGGAATTAAAAGAGCTCTTCGAGGTATTTGATTTATGCCACCAAACAATATCAAGTGAGGGCTCCTTTAAAGATAGAGATTCCAAAATGCTTTTGATAAATAAACCACAGCCACATAAAGCCAAATGAAAAGATACTGGAAAGAAAGCATGTTTGAAGAGAAAAGGACTAACATTCATTAAGTGCCCACCAGGTTCCAAGTACTTTCTGTGACACAGGAAATAGGTATTGTGACTGTCCCTATTTTATTTTATTTTTATTTTTTTAAAAGATTTTATTTATTCATTTGAGAGAAAGAGAAAGAGAGAGAAGGAGTAGGGAGACGGGCAGAGGCAGTGGGAGAAGCTGATTCCCGGCTGAGCAGGAATCCCCATGTGTGGCTCCATCGCAGAACCAGAGAACATGACCTGAGCTGAAGGCAGAGGCTTAACTGACTAAGCCACCCAGGCAGCCCCACTATCCCCATTTTAGAGTTGACAAAACTGAGAAAATAAAGAGCACAGCCAGGATGTAAATCCAAGTCTGTTTAAATTTCAAAAACCATTGATTTTTGTAGCGCGCATCCTGAATGAGAGTATGATCAACCTTCTAGAGGTAGATTGCATTAAGATCCCCAATTTGTCACTGCTTTCTGCATACACGCTCTTTGCCGTGTAAGCTTCTAATACCCTCTCACTGCAGGCAGAATAAGGCTCCATCTCAAATCTAGTCCCAACCACGTGACTTGCGTTGGCCAATGGGATATTAATAGATGGAATAAAGCAAGAGGTGGAAAGTGTTTACTTGAAATCATTTGCTTGATTGGGCTTGGCCTCTTTTACCACCACCAGCCCAGGGGGAGGAGGAGAAACCTACAAAACAAATCCACCCCGCTGGGATCAGCTGAACCCAGCAAGTTGCAGGCACAGGAGTGAATGTAGCCAAGAATGGCAGAACGCCCTGCCAAGTCTAGTCACTCCCTGCCAAATTCAGCTACCCCAAGCCAATCCGCAGATCTGTGCAAGCAAATCCTGTTGTTTTAAAACACTGATCTATGGGATGATTTGTTACAAAACAGCGTTGTGACAATAGCTGACCAATCTACCCCCATACCTTGTCCCAGCATGGAGCAGGAAATGGGTTGTGTTTTTCTTTTTAATCCTACAATTGTGAACCCTACAAAAGATTGAATGTTTCTTCTATGCACAATGAAGGAAAACCTTTTGGTCAAAGGATTAATCCTAGGAATATTCTGTAAGAGCTCTTGAAATATTAAAATGTCAGCCACAGTACACATGGAAGCAATATCTAAGTCCCAAGATCACCAGCTGGTTGGCTTCGGAGAATATAACCCCATTCCAGGGACAAAGGGGACATTTTTTTAAATAAACATACAATGTATTATTAGCACCAGGGGTACATGTCTGTGAATCACCAGGTTTACACACCTCACAGCACTCATTATAGCACATACCCTCTCCAATGTCCATAACCCCACCGCCCTCTCCTCTCCTGCCCCCAGCCACCCTGTTTGTTTTGTGACATTAAGAGTCTCTTATGATTTGTCTCCCTCCCCATCCCATCTTGTTTCATTTATTCTTTTCCTACACCCAAAATCCCCCATGTTGCATCTCTACTTCCTCATATCAGGGAGATCATATAATAGTTGTCTTTCTCCGATTGACTTATTTCGCTAAGCATAATACCCTCTAGTTCCATCCACATCATCACAAATGGTAAAATTTCATTTCTTTTGATGGCTGCATAGTATTCCAATGCATATATACTACATCTTCTTTATCCATTCATCTGTTGGTGGACATCTAGGCTCTTTCCATAGTTTGGCTATTGTGGACATTGCTGCTATAAACATTCAGTGCACGTGCCCCTTCGGATCACTACTTTTGTATCTTTAGGGCAAATAACCAGTCGTGCTATTGCTGGGTTGTAAGGTAGCTTTATTTTCAAGTTTTTGAGGAAAATCCATGCCGTTTTCCAGAGTGGTTGCACCAGCTTGCATTCCCACCAACAGTGTAGGAGAGTTAAAGGGGACATGTTTTTAAGAGACACAGGCAAGCGGACACTCCCAAGGGAGAGAACATATAAAAATGTCAATCTATGAAAATTACACTGTAACATAACTGATAGATGCAAAAAAAAAAAAAAAAACCAGATAAAGTTTAACTAGTTTTGTCTTTTATTCCTACAATTTCATAGAGAATCTCTCTTCCCCTAAAGAACTTACTTAATTCTCACAGAAGAGGGAAAAAAAAGACAGCATGAAAATAAATAGATCAGTTATAAGTTCATCTTCCTGTGTTGCTTGATATGACCTTGTCCTACCACTCAGGGCATGCTTCTGTCTCACCTGTTCCTGAGAGCCTCTAGTCCACTTGTTCGAATAAGACTTTTTTACTATATAACAAACTTTTACCCATGCTGGGAGGCTCAGCTCCAATTCTTGCTCTTCAATAAAAAGCTCCATAAACTATTCTTTCTAACCTAATGACTTGCCACCAGCCAAAAATGATCTCTGCCCTACAGTTCTCTCCTGGAAATTTATTTGCATTTAAAAAAAATAGCTCTTAACACTTCACAGTTGGGTTTTGAGGAATTTTATGCATTTTGACCCCTCTGCTAAGCAACAAGTCATAAACTGAACTGCCTCCACAGGTCAGAGAGGGGTGATGCCTGGGTGGCTCAGTCAGATAAGCAAGTGTCTGTCTGCCTTCGTCTCAGGTCTTGACCCCGGGGTTTTGGGATCGAGTCCCACGGCGGGCTCCTTGCTCAGTGGGAAGCCTGCTTCTCCCTCTGCCTGCCACTCCCCATGCTTGTGCTCACTCTCTCTCTCTCTGACAAATAAATAAGTAAAATCTTTAAAAAAAAAAAAAAAAAGAAAAGAAAAGAAAAAGAAAAAAAAAGAAAGCACAAAACATTCTGATAACTAAGTTTGGCTCACAGGTCTGTAGGCTACAACATCCCTTACTGGGCATTTTTTGAGGGTCATTCATGGTGAGTGCACTTCCATTTAAACTTCCTGTCCCCCATAATGATGACATCTGATATTATCCATTGCAGAGTAAAAAATAAATAAATAAATAAATAAATAAATAAAACTAATTTTTTACTTGACAATAATCTGTCACTTTATATCAAATCTCTTCTTAAAAATAAAAACCTCTTGTCCAGAGTCAGTTTACGGGGAGGTCAATCTATAAGGTCTTCTTTGTCATCACTAAGATAAATTAACTCATGTTGCCACATCTCCTTCCTTACATCAACCCTACAAAAGTAGACAGCACACTTGAGGAGAATTTTGAAAACATTCCTCCCAGAACAGACTTAACTCTTTGGAGCTGTCTGGACCAAACAGGAGCGGTCTCATTGGGCAACAAATTGATCCAGATTGTTAAATCTGAGTAAGTGAAGATGTTATGCCCAGAGTTTCTTTCTTTCCATGTGGGTTTTGTTTGGCTTTCCTGGTTGGTACAAAGACTTGCTGGTATCTATGACAGGCTCTTCCCCAAAGCTCTTCTGCCATCCCTAGAAGAGACCCTTCTTCTCAAGACAAACATGAGGCACCCCCCATCCCCACATTCCAGCTCCCAGGAGGAGAACGAAACAGAGCTCAGCCTCCTTTCCTTCTAAAGGCATGACCAAGAAGCTCTACAGAACTGTGGTTACAAAAAATAAACCTTTTAGAATTTCTTTAAAAAAAAAAAAAAAGGGAAGAGCCCAGGAGCCCAGGCAAGGACAACTGCCAAGGACATACAATCTTCACAGAGAGCATCCCAGAGCTCCAGAGAAGGAATGTTCAATACAGGGTTGTACAGGCTTTTTGCTAGATGAAGAGTTAGAATCACCACTACTAAGGACATTTTATTTTGTGCTTTTGGTATGTACCAGGTCACAGGCTATGAGAACAAAACTTAGGGAGACTTGGATCTTTAGTTTGAAATATTTCTTTTAGTTTATTTGCTAACGAAGCAGATATACAATGTGTGCTACGTGAGGGCAGGAATGGAGTCCCTGCTTTGAAGTTCAGTAGGTCACTCTCACCTTGATAAAAGTAGAACTTCCCAGGGAGCCTAGGAGCAGGGCCCACAGACATTAAAAGTTGAAAACTTCCTTTATCAGCCTCTCTGCTCACATCCTACTCTCCAGAGTATTGTCACATGGTTCCTTAGTGGAAAAGAAAGCTGGGGAATGTATCCGTTTAAAAAAAAAAGATTTATTTATTTACTTGACATAGAGAGAGAAAGAGAGCAAGTGCACAAGCAGGGGGAGTAGCAGACTCCCTGCTGAGCAGGGAGCCTGATGCAGGACTCGATCCCAGAACCCTGGGATCATGACCTGAGCTCAGGGCAGATACTTTTTTTTTTAAGATTTTATTTATTATTTGACAGACAGAGATCACAGGTAGGCAGAGAGGCAGGCAGAGAGAGAGGGAGGAAGCAGGCTCCCTGCTGAGCAGAGAGCCCGATGCGGGACTCGATCCCGGGACCCTGAGATCATGACCTGAGCCGAAGGCAGAGGCTTTAACCCACTGAGCCACCCTGCAGAATATATTCTTTAAAGATCTATTGCTACTCAGCTAAAGCTTCAAATACTACAACAGAAGAGAAAATGTATTTAAGAGACAACTCAGAGTCTCTGTAATATAGAGCGAGAGGGAAACATTTTGACAAGTTTTAAAGCATTGATCCACTTTCGTCAATACATGTGAGCTGATAAGTAAATATGTCTCTACATAGTTTGTGTTTTTTTTTTAAAATAAAAACCACTCCCCCCCCTTACTTCCACTAAGTAAATATTGAAGAAAGGTATTTGGAGAAAAAGAAAATTTAAGACAAGACCATAGTTTAAGACTACCTGAAATGGCCAAAGGATTTGACCCAGCCTTTTCCTTGCTAACCACATGATTAGTATTGGGTAAACTTCATTTTGAAATGAAAGGGGGTGAACTTCACACGTGAGATGCAGGCAGAAGATCTATATTTATTCAATAAGTGGTTAGTGGTTATCTAGTGAGGGGCCATAGCAAGGCATGGAGGATGGAAATGGATAGGGAAGCATGCCTGGTGCTCGTCTCCGTGGAGAGAAGACAGACATCAGTCACAATCACACAAATAGAAGTGTGATTACGAAGGGATAGACATGCAGTCAAAGTGGACACAGAGCGCAGGGCAGTACCCTGGCCATGGGGATATGAACATAAACAAGCGCTTGGGGCACACAAGAGACTTCTCCTTTCACACTCTCTCCCCAACTCCATGTCTCTTTGTGTATCTTTCATTTTAAGGAGAGACCCAAGGGGTTCCCCCGAGAACATGCTACCCAGAAAGGTAGCTTATTAGCTTCCAGGCACCAAAGCTACACCTCTCATCGAACTCTGTTGATACAGCAATTAACTTTTATTCTAGTCTAGTTTTCTACCAAAGAATCCATACAGCCTGTGTGAGTAATAGAAAATAGTTCAGGGATGCGTTTGTCTCAAACCATGCTCTCTGCTTATCTCGTGGAAGTCTTATTGAGTGTCCAAAATGATAATTGATCTCATTAAAAGCATCCCAACAGTCAGGGCTCAGCAGAAATTGAGGAGGTGCTGGGAAATTGCCATTGCTCTGCCAAGATGCTGGGTCTAAATTTAAAAAGGCAGGTTTTCCCTGATAGGAGACTGAGGGACAAAATAAAGTAACACCTCTGGATTATCTATTATCCAGTATTTTTGAGAGAGCTGTGGTTTTTATTTTCGTTACACACACAGATTTTTGAAATTTTATCATTACTATACCGTGACTACTCCTTTTACAACGTCCCACTCAAGGCCCCCTGCCTTCTAATTGCCCCCTTTGCTCTCTGCTGCCTCCTCCACTACATCCAGATGCCCCAGGATAACATTCACTCCATTCTCATCTCTGCCTTCAAGCTCCCAGAAGTACCCTGTTCTTATTCTACTCCCCAGTGTTCAGCAAAAATAACACAATTTTTAAATACTCAATTAATTCCGTTTTCTAATACAGGAACACCTGCTGGTTTTAATAAGAAAAATAGCAAAGGGGATTATTCCTGAAGTCAGGAGATGAAATGGCCAGGTCCATGGAAGACTTGGCCTCATCAACAGTAAAGTAGAGTTGAGAACAGCTATCCTTCTTTACCTTGTGGGCTTTGGATGAGACGAAGTATATGAAAACATTTTGGAGAAGACAGCACTCTTATCTAGGAGCCCAACATGAGAGAATAGAAATGTCTTTGGATGTGAGATGTCTTAAAGACGCTGAAAATCTTATGTTCTTAACTTTACTCCTCCCTCAAATCTCAATATAACCTAGTTTATCATGATCAAGAAGTTTGCACTTTCATTGTTGTTCTTTTAGATTGAGTATTGGGTCTCCAAAAGTCCCTCTGACATTACACGGATCTATGCAGTATTGGTAACAACTGAACCTCAAGGGTAGACCCAAGGAGAAGGTTATCAGGATATTCCATTCTGTTCTTGTCAAATGGATGAAATACCTTAGAGAAAGAAATCCAACATGAGTAAATTTGGACTGAAGAGAAGAAATTCAAGTTTGAACTGAAACAGAACTATTTATGTGCTTGGGTAGAACACAGGAGGATAGAAATTAGGATTGGTTCCAGACGGGAAATGTGAAGGCAAGTAGTTTAGAGAAATTCCATCTCTTATACCACATGACTTAAACTAGACAAGAACCAAGTTTGTATATAAAAACTAACTTTCTTTCCACAACCTTTTCATCATATCCTCTGTGAGGCTCAGTTCCCTTATTTGGGAAATGAGAAGTAATGCTCACCTTATAGTTCTGTTGAAGATTAGATTCTAAAATAATGAAAAGCAATTAGATACAGTATCTTGAATTTTATTGAGCACATACTCAATAAATACCTTCTTTCCCTTGTACTACCTGTGAAAATTTACTGTTTGAGGGTTTTATCAGGAGTGTAGAAGGAAGAATTAGCATAAAGGGAATAAAGCAATTTTAAATTCTCCCTTTGGTGGGATTTTTCCTCCCTTCTCTGGGAACTAGAAGGCCTAGGAAGTTCATGTACCTGGTTCATGCAATAAAGGAGAAACCAAAGAAGAGAAGAAGCAGCAAGGGACCCTAAACATTGTGTAGAAATATTCAGAACTCATGGGTGATAAGGCAAGCATGCCTGAAAGAACATAGGACTTTCAGGGCTACGCTGGAAGGGAGCAAGCAGATACAGGAAAGTGATCCAACTACTGGTGGAAGGTTCAAGGTTATCAAGAAAAAGAGATAAGTCAGGATGACCCATTTCAGTGCACTGGGAGAAATTGCAGCTGTGGTCCTGAACCTACCCTCAATCTTTAAGAAATTTGAAAGAATGAGAGAAATGGCAAAACAACACAAATATTGCAGAAAGAAAAAGTCTTAATTTGCAAAAAGGAGAGAGAGGTGGATATTGTGAACTATAATTTAATACCCCCAAAATAGTTAAGGTGGATTGGTAAATATATAATTAATAAGCTCTTGGAAAAGAAAGATATGATTGCCAAGAATCCTTCTGAATCTCTCTGAATAGCCTTGATTGATATGATTCTTAGACTCATTAAGAATACATAAAGGGTATGCTTTTATTTTGACTGAGCCCTTAACAAAAACCCTTTCAGTGGTGTAGTCAAGAGAGAGCACCATGTGAGGATACTTACAGAAAAATCTCTATCCTTATTGAGGATCAGTGCTCAAATAGCTTGTTCCTCAGTGAGAGTAAGGACAGAATAGTCTAGGGCTTACCTACGGATTTTAACCCCTGCTTGATCTTTCTTGCCCTGTCTGTCCCACCCTGAGAAATGGACTTTCCATGTCCTTCCAGTATGCCACCTTGAACCAGTCCCCTTTTCCCAAGCCAATCTTGAATCAAAGGATACACGGAAAACTTTCCTGCCCCAGAATACAGGGACTTTGAATTGAGTGGAAATTCTAGTGCTACTCCCCAGAGATCACTTCCTTAGTCTCAAATCCTGGGGAAAATGATTCTTTTACTCACTGTCTTAGTTCAGGCTGCTCTCACAAAGTACAATAGGCTGGAGAGTTTACAGACCAAAAAAAATTTTACTTCTCACAATTCTGGAAGCTGGGAAATCTGACATCAAGGCGTCAGCATGATCAGGTTTTGGTGAGGGCACTCTTCCAGGTTGCAGATGGCCACCTTCTTGTTGTATCCTCAGATGGCAGATGTAGGAAGAGAGAACTCTCTGGAGTCTCTTTTATAAGGCCACTAATTACATCCCTGACCTAATTATCTAATTTCTAACAATCTGAGTTGTGTCAAAATGGAAGAGTTTATGTGAAGGTAGTAGAGTCCTTTCCCCTGGTAGTTTTCTGGCAGAGGCTGAGTCGCCAAATGCTAAGAACTGGAAGGAGGATGGCGGGGGGCAGTCTATAGTAGAGAATGTATCAACCTGTAGGACCACCTAACAGTGCCTTCAATTATAAGATTCTGTCATCTACCCATACTGTTCCACCACTTACCAAAAGAAAGACAGAGATTTCACAGGCATTAGAAAAATAGTCAGATAAGCCTGATACTCCTCCTGCAGTGGAGAAATCTGTACCTAAAACAGTGCAGTCAGCACAAACTGAGACAAAATGGCTCTTGTAAAAATTGTTAATTCAATCGCTTAAATAAAACTGTCTAAGCGTGCATATGGTACTCATTTAATAAATCTTTTAAAGTGACACTTCCTGACAGCAAGGGAAATATTTGGGTGCCAACTTCAGAACCACAAATCTGTCTAAATACTATAACTTGTAAAGGAGATGCTTTGCCAATATATAAAGCAAATATCACACACACACACACACACACACTTACTTTTTAAAATATTCTTCCTTATCATGTGTAAGTTTGCCTTTCTAAGGCAAGTGTTTATAGCTGAAATCACATGGTATTGCTGTTTTTAACCATACTTTTTTTTCTTTTCCTTAGTACAATTTTTTTTCTACTACATCAATGTTTTATAAATAGGAGTAAATTAATTACTTTAATAGAGCCCACGTGTTGTTAAGTCATGGTGGTTAGTAGACTTTGCTTTGTGTTAACCTTGAAACCATATATAATATAATGATTGCATGACCACTGAGATGACCAAATATATTTATCATCTACATCTGGTCTTCATCCATGGTTCTTAGTTCACAACTCCCAAAACCCTTGGAATTTCCTAGGTGTTGAGTGTGATAAAAGTGACTTTGCTATGTTATTGAGATAACTTGGGGTGTGGGATGCTGGTTGCCATTACAGACCACCTTGTGATTAGAGGGTTGGAATTCTCAGTCCACTCGAAAGATCTCCAGAGAGGGGAGAGGAGCTGGAGATTGAGTCCAATCACCAGTGATAAATGATTTAATCAACCGTGCCAATGTAATGAAAATTCATAGAAATCTAAAAAGCCAGGGCTGGAAGAGCTTCTGGGTTGGTGCTTACATGGAGATGCTGCAGGATTGGTGTGCCTGAAGAGGACATGGAAGTTCTGTGTTCTTTCCCCCGTCCTACCCTATATGCATCTCTTCTATCAATGATCTAGTAAGTAAAATGTTTCTCTGAGTTCTGTGAACCACTTTAGGAAATTAATAGAACCTGAGAAGGAGCTTGCGGAAACCTCTGATCTAGAGCTGATCTGTAGCCAGTTGGTCAGAAACCCAGGTGATAAAACTCCAGCTTCTGACTGACATCTAAAGTTAGGGGTTGGGGAGCAGGGTCTTGGGGGACTGAGCCCTTTTCCTATGAAATCGGATGTTATATCTGGATAGTTCAAGAATTGACTTGAATTCTTGGACTCTGTTAGTGTCCAAGAACTGCTTGCTGGTTGGACAAGCGCCCCCACTCAACAACACACACACACACACACACACACACACACACACACACATCAGAACAAAAGACCATATTTAGAATTTATTTGATTCCACCAAAAGCAAATATATCCCTAATAGCATGAGTCAGTTATGCAGATGTTATTGACTGTTCAGTTAGGATACAGAAAAGATTTAGTTAGGATACATCATTCTTTATACAGAAATCAAATTTATAAAATCCCAATTAAAACCCGGAGATTAAAAGAAACCTAAGAGGATATCAACTAATTGCAATGGATAAACCATGACTGGTTCACACTAACGCAAATGAACTAAAAAAAAAAAAATGATACCGTGAGGAAATTAAACTCTGAATATTTGATGATATCAGGA
Source organism: Mustela putorius furo (assembly GCF_011764305.1). Classification (NCBI taxonomy): domain Eukaryota; kingdom Metazoa; phylum Chordata; class Mammalia; order Carnivora; family Mustelidae; genus Mustela; species Mustela putorius. The sequence goes on along the minus strand of NW_025421373.1, from coordinate 13,589,575 downwards.
AATTATTGTTAATTTTTAAGTATAATGATAGTACTGTGCTTACTTTTTCTTTAAAGACTCCTGAATCTTTAGTTTTTAGAAAATCATTCTAAAATATTTGTGAATGAAATCATGCAATGTCTGGGATTTGCTTTTAAACAATCGACAAATGGGGAAACAGAAGGGGTTATAGAGGAAAGAGGACGAAGTCTGACTTGATAATTATTGAAACTGTTGATGAAAACACACATGAGCATTCATTATACAATCATCTCTACTTTTATAAATGTCTGGTATTTTCCATATTTTTAAAATAAAAACAAATCTTATTTAGACATTTCTCTTTTCTCTGCCAAGTCCTTCTTCAACTTTCAGCTACCATATTTTCCTGTTTTACTTCATTTTCTATTTCCTGTATTCTCTTAAGCAATTCAACTCTCAACAGAAAAACAAAAGCCTTGAAGCTAACCACGCCCAGCCCTTTAAAGAACACATTAAAGATTATGAATTACGCTCAGAGTCTATCCCTTGAGATCTTGGATTCAAGCCAAAACATCCGTTTAATCATCTAATCTAATTGCAATTCTCCTTGTATATCATCACACTGGAATTTTTTAAACAAAGAAAATATATTACCATAAGTGTTGTCATCTCAACAGCATTACAATATATGCGTGTGTGCGTGCGTGTGTCCATGCGCGTGTGCGTGCATGTGTGCGTGCGTGGGTGCCAGTTTATCTCTTCATGTGTGCTCAAGAGGCACAAAGCCTAAGTCAGTAAGAGTGGAAAAATTAATGATTTTGAGAGCTTCTGAAATAAATTAAATTAAATAATAAAGTGAAAAGTGGACTAAACCAAACAAATGAGGACAATGATATGAGGTATAGTCTCCATGTGAATTTATCTGTTTTTATCTAACTTATCTAATTTTATCGTCTTGCCTTCACTTTTTTTTTTCAGGTTTTTTTTAAATTTATTTTTTATTTATTTTCAGCATAACAGTATTCATTACTTTTGCACCACACCCAGTGCTCCATGCAATCCGTGCCCTCTATAATACCCACCACCTGGTACCCTGATCTCCCCCTGCCCCGCCCCTTCAAAACCCTCAGATTGTTTTTCAGAGTCCATAGTCTCTCATGGTTCACCTCCCCTTCCAATTTCCCTCCAACTCCCTTCTCCTCTCTCTCCCCCATGTCCTCCATGCTATTTGTTATGCTCCACCAATAAGTGAAACCATATGATAATTGACTCTCTCTGCTTGACTTATTTCACTCAGCATTTTATTCACTATTTATGATTTACATAAAGCCAGCTCACAAACACAGAAGGAAAATGTTATCAAACATAGGAAATAAATAGCTCCATCGGGCTCCCACAGATCTCCAGTCATATTGGAGTTCATAGCAATATTGCCTACCCTTAAATATCGGGAACATAATTTTTTTTGTTGACTTTTGTTCTGGCAGACACTTGGGAGTATCTATTTAAAAGATCCTTATAATTATGATTAGTGAAAAGAAAGTCAGTTATCATATGGTTTCACTTATTTATGGAGCATAAGGAATAGCATGGAAGACATTAAGAGAAGAAAAATGAAGGGGAGGATACCAGAGGGGGAGATGAACCATAAGAGACTACAGACTCCAAGAAACCAACGGAGGGTTTTAAAAACGGGGTGGGGGGGGGAATGGGTGAGCCTGGTGATGGGTATTAAGGAGGGCACGTATTGCATGGAGCACTGGGTGTTATACACAAACAGTGAATCATGGAACACTACATCAAAAACTAATGATGTACAGCATAATGACTAACATTAAAAAAAAAATCCTCATCCCTTTCTTACCTGTCTTCCTCTACTGAGAGGGCATGGAAGCTAAAATACATAACTTCCCAGACTCTACTGCAGTGCAGAATGGCCAAATTCTTACCAATTAAATATGATTGGGAGTCACTGTGAATGCCTTCTCTTCTCAAATTTAAAATGTAAAGTCTTACATGCAGAAAGCTTTGTACTCTTCTACCTTTTTCGTTCCTGGAAGGCAAACATGAGGTCTAGAGGTAGAACAAGGCCATCGTGCTCTTAAGAGATCAAAAACACATGCTAAAGATAGTAAAGTAGGAAAGAAAGAACTTAGACCCAGAACGACACTGCTGAACAGATGCTTTAGTTCTGGCTTCCTGTCTCCAAACGGATTTTCATATACGAACAACAGAACATTATGTATTAAAGCTAATGTTAAGAGGGTTTTCTGGGTTTCTGCTTTGTTGTTTATTTGTTTGTTTTGCAAGGAAACATATTCCTAACTTATACCCTCATGTTCCCGGGAGGAAGTGCATGGCAGCCATTCACAACACAGAAAAACATAAATACATTTAAGAACGTTGGCAGACTTTTGCTTCTGGCAAAGATGTAGTGACAGGGATTGGATTTACCTTTCCACCTAAATTAAGTAAAAGAACAGACATAATATAAGACAAAACAGTTTTCAGACACTGAACACCTGTTCATGCAGGACACTGGTCTCTAAGAGAGGGGGAAAATAGGAAGTTGGCTCCAGTGACTGCCCAACTTTAGTTCCTAGATATGGAGCTAGATGTCCAGGCGGGCAAGGTGGATAGAGTCATTATGGCAGACCACCAGGCGGAGTGAGGGGGTGGTTGGCCATCAGGGGTGAAGGGTAGGAAGGGGGCAAGCTGCCAATAGAAAAAGCTCTGGGATCTGCAGAGTATTGACCTCCAGTCTGCAGCTGAGTGCTGAAAAAGGTACACATACGGGGAGAGCAGAGACTGGGGAACAAACCATGCAAAAGAATCAAAGCAATGATCCCCAAAGTCCACCCAGAACTAGGGATAATCTGTATTTCAAGTTGTGGTAAACTTCACAACTTGTGGGACAGCAGATAATACTCAGAAGACTATCACCTCAGTATTAGGGCCCAAGTAGACCTTCATTAAGGTTTTTTGGTCCTCATAATTACAAGACATAAAAGCGAGCTCAGAAAGGATCAAGATATTCTCCAGTAACTTAGATGTGTCCCAGAACAAAGCTCAAAAATATTCAGCACCCAATAAAATGTAATTCACAATGTCTGACATCCAATGAAAAAAAATCAAAGCAGAAAAATATAATCAATGAGAGGCATAAAAAGAATCAATAAATAGAAACAGATGTAGAAATTACATACTTTACGTTGTCAACACCAGAGAACTCAGTATATTTGCTTTTATAAAATTAACACACTACCAAGAAGCAGGATTTAGAGAATATCATTTTATGAAATATAATACAAAAGACAGAAATGCTGAAGAAGTAATTAACATGTAATTAACAATTCAGCAAGTAACAATTAGACTGATTATATTATCAGTATGATTATTTCATAAAGAGTCGTGGAAGGGGTGCCTGGGTAGCTCAGGTCAGTTAAGTGTCTGCCTTCCAGGTCACGATCTCAGGGTCCTAGGATGGAGACCTGAAACCAGCTCCCTGCTCAGTGGGGACACGGCTTGTCCCTCTGCCTCTCCCCCAGCTTGTGCTCTCTCTCTCTCTCTCTCTCAAATAAATATATAAAATCTTTTTTAAAATGCGGGGGGAAGTCCTGTAAGAACACTTTCTCTTAAAATCAGAAACCATGATATTCTTTTTTTTTTAAGATTTTTTTTTTTTTAATTTATTTAAGAGGGAGAACACTTGCAGGGGAAGCCGCAGAGGAAGAGAGAGAAGCAGACCCCTTGCTGAACAGTGAGCCTGAGCAGGGCTCAATCCCAGGACCCCAGGATCATGACCTGAGCCAAAGTCAGATGATTAACCAAATGAGCCACCAAGGCGCACCAGAAACCATGCTCTTAAGGCCATGATAGACAGAATGCAGCTGGAATAATTTAGTCTGTTTTTTTTTTTTTTTATTAAGCTGTAAATGCAAGAAGAACAGGAGTGATGCAAACAAAACAACAAATAACAATAGTTTGGTGCAAATTTAGTGCAATAATTTAGTGAAAACTCAGTACAACAACTTCCTCTCTCATATCCCTTTTACAGAAGGCAAGATGGAACTGAGGCTTACAGGAAGTAACGTAATTGCTAAGCATCTCTAGTACCTCTATCTACTTTTCTGCTTTAGTGAGCACAAAATGCTGACATGGGCTCCAGGTTCGTCTCCTGGAACTTCTGGGCTCTTCTCTTTGCACTGTGGAAGCAGATGAAGAATTACATATATTTTTTTTAATATTTTATTTATTTATTTGACACAGAGAGAGAGAGATCACAAGCAGGAAAAGAGGCAGGCAGAGAGAGAGGAGGAAGCAGGCTCCTGGCTGAGCAGAGAGCCCGATGCGGGGCTTGATCCAGGACCCTGGGATCATGACCAGAGCTGAAGGCAGAGGCTTTAACCCACTGAACCACCCAGGCGCCCCAAGAATTATATATATTAACACTAGGGCCAGTGATCAAATCATGTTTTGTTTTTCAATCCTTGATCCAGATTGTGATCTTACGATTTGCCTCCTTTTGTTGATTCCAACAAAAATCCCTGTTCATATTTGACTGCTACTGGTAACTGGACATTTTATTATTTGAAACTTCACCTAACATTTTACCATCACTTCTTGAATAAAATGTTGTTGAACAGTTTCATTTAATGTGTTTTTATAAAACTCATTGAATATGGAGGATTCTAAAAATCTCTAAGAGTAACATGAAAATACTCACAATTTATGGCACTTCTAGAGGCTGTCGAAACCACCAAAATCATTAATTAGAAATGCAACTTGACGGTCATCAAAAGGCAAGAGAGAAGGGTTTCTTTCTTTAAAAAAAAAAAAAAAAAAGGTAAGAGATTTTTCTTTCTAAATGTAAGATAATCACCTAGAGGTAATAAATTGCCTTTTAATCCTTAAAAATAAATACTGATGGCTGTTTCTTCTAAGATTTATTTATTCAGGCACTTATGGGGCCCAAGTAATTTATTATGAAAAGCTGAGAGAATGAATGTATCCTACTTTGTATAACCTATCAACCACTAAAGCTGAATTCCTCAATCAAAAAAATGACGTTCACAGTAGCATGACCTGAGCATCTAAGAGGTAATTGACAGTTAAAAGCTAGACCTTCTAAAGAGAAAAGCTAAATGAGCTCCAGAACACAGAAAGCTATACCCGAGATGCCAGGCCACTAGGGAGGGTCTTCAGAGGTCAAGGGCTCCTATTGCTTCTCTCACTACTCAAATTATGAAGCAAGTCTGTGTTCTTCTCCCAACACCTGTCGGTAACAAAGCTAGAAATATCTAACATGAGGGGTATTTGGGAAACAATTTGCTAGAAAATTACTTGTCTCCAAGGGCTTCATTATCTATCGCTTGAGAATGAAACCATTTTATAAATCTCTCTGAAAACTCCCTCTCTAGCTTAAATTCTTAAGCTCCTTCTGAATTGCTGAAAAGAGGACTTTTTAAAATTTTTTAAAAGATTTTATTCATTTATTGGACAGAGAGAGAGAGAGTACACGCAAGCAGGAGGAGCAGTGGGACAACAGGAAGAAGCAGGCTCCCCCTGTGAGCAAGGAGCTGATGTGGGGCTCCATCCCAAGACCCAGAGATCATGACCTGAACCAGAGGCAGATGCTTGACTGACTGAGCCACCAGGTACCCCCTGAGGGGATGACTTTAAAACCATAATTTCAAAAATGCAGCCTGCTGAGTAAAATAACTACAGGTAGGAAAAGCAAAGAAGGGTAAGAGAGACCAGAGGAAAAGAGAGAAGAGAAGAGGAGGAGACAGTGGACAGGGAGGAGACAGGAGGGGAGTCGAGAGAAAGGAGGAAGTGAGAGGCCACTCACAGCATAAGAATGGTAAATCTGTGTAAAACTGGCATCCAATACCTCTTGCTTTTTATGCACCAGAGTGTAAGGGGTTAGGCTTATGTCTAAAAACTGACTGGGAAAAAAAGTTGGGGGGCCTAATTTCATTTTAAATACATTTTACGAAATCTAATACTTCATTAAAGAATAAAAGGATTCATGTCAAAGTTCAAAGGAATTGTACTCTAAAACCATTAAAACCACAAAAATGTAAAGTTCTATAAATTTTAATATTAGATAGATTGGCTGATAGATAGATATTGTCCCTTTGCTTTATATTTTGCCTTTACAGCCTTATTAATGTTCCTGTCTGATAATACCTCATCTGGGAGCATGGTGGTTCTGGGATTAGGTAGTATCACTCGTCAAGTTAGATTGAAAGGGAAGGGTACCATACAGCCAGGAAGACTCCTCAGTTGTTTAGCAAGCTAAATTTGAATTCCCTTGCAAACAGAGATCTAGAAAAAATAGTCCATTAGTTAGCAAAATGTCATCCTACTAACTTTGAGAATCAGTGCTTAGCATGCTCCTAGGGCTTACGAGACCCATACTTGGGTCTATATTCAAACCCATATTTGTTAACCTAGTGTAAAGAGAAAAATAGGAAATAATGGGGAAATGAAACAAGATGTCCTCAGGAAAATGGAATAGAAATGATAGCAAATCTGTTGTTTTAAAGTTTGACTTTTTAAAATCTATCTGCAATATTGCTTTATGAAAAGAGAGATCAACAGGTGAATTTGCTTTATCTGAAGGAATATTTGGCAAAAAGATGTGTTTTGATTGCTCCAATAAATTACAAAGTCAGTATAAATCAATCATCTCCTAACCTCCCTAATCTCTACAAAATCAAGGAAAACTGGTATACAGACATTCAGGAAAATCATTTGCTACCATTCACAAAAAGAGTAAGAAATTGATTATAGCAATTATCTGAATAGCTAGTTTTTCTTATTATTGATTTTATTGCACATTGTTCTTTAAGATTCTAAAAGCATGTAATTTGCAGTGTCATTTTTCCTACAAGACATTAAGAGTTTCAGCCTACCTCAATACCTCTTGGATCCACCAGTTCTCACCCTATTCTTCAAAGGTGAGCAAATCACGGCACTGGAGGTGAGAAGCTCCTCTTCTTGCCCAACCAAAATGAACACCCTTCAAATCACTGCTAAATTTTCTATTATGCCCTAGTGGGTTATTGGGCAATGAGCTTAGACAGTGTTTCTCAGACTTTATTGAGCCCCGGAATCACTAGGGGGCTCATTAAAAATACAGATTTCTGCCCCTCATTCTAATTTACTAGGCCTGGGGTGGACCTGGGAGCAGACATTTTAAATAAAGACACCAGGTGATTCCTGTCACCAGGCACTAATGGACACAATCTGGAAAATAGTAATGCTGACTTGAGAATGTTCTTAACCAGCAGCCTGCTGAGGTCCTCTATAATAAATACAATGCAAAATAATCTGTCTGTAAAAACAATGATGAATTCAAAGATTTAGTTGGAAGTATTTGACCTATGAATCTGAAATAAGCTTCACCAAAGGAGGGGAAGATAACTGGAAGAGGAGTCACAGATGAGAATCGTCACAAGCCCCTTCCCTTGGCCCCTTTCACACCTAGACTTATAGACTCCTTGCACTCCCTTCCCTAACACCTGCCACATTAAGATCCAGTCAGTCCTGGCATACATTGAAAATTGTGGTCATATAGATTTAGAGTTGGGGCATTGGGACCAGATTTAGGTCCATACTAGTAAAGCTGAAAACATGATGTCAAAGAGGTGTGGATAGAAAATGATTTGAAAACAAGAAGAGAGAATGGAATCAAAGGAAAAAGCCTGAGCCTGGAGTGAGGCCAAGACCCGGACCGAGTGAATGGAGGAAGGAAAGTGGGGAACAGGACGGGGTGGCAGAGAAAGCTTTTGCTTTGCTGCTGTCAGTTGGACATTCTATTCAACTGCCCCTGGTGGGCATTCCGGTCCACTGAGCATGCCCAGTTTGTGTGACTGACTTTCACCAAGTAGAACAATCACCAAGATCACCATAAAGGCTTTACCAACACCAGGCCAGTAAAGTGACCACTGAAAACCATTCCCAAATTTGTGATCAATGGACCCAAGTTTAGGGAGAGGAACTCCTTTGGTCTACAAAAATGCTTTGAGTCCCAGTCTCTAATTTCTTCCTTCTCAGATACTCTGGTCTCCACCCAAGGGACAATATTCGGTGAGATGCAGCCATTTTGTTGGTCAGCAGGAGCTCAGAAGCAAGAAAATGTCATAGTGGTAGAATACAGCGTCATCCTTCTCAGTAGCAGCCCATCGCTGGAAGCTTCCAGATCGTTGTGCCAATCAAGTGGAGGAGGGACTTTCCTTTAGAGAGCCTTATGTGAACATTTTGTGAGAAACTTGTCAACTTGCTTGTTCAATTTTTTAGCCATACTATTTCTGATACTTAGGTGCTGTCTCTTAGAGAGCCTGAAACAGCCAAGACATGACTCAGGACATGGAGGAAACTGTAGGTGAGCATCATGGGATCCTGAGGAGCTAAGTGTTTTGTCTATGTTTTGTCTATGTGATCACATGTCTATGTGGAATGGGGGATGGTGTGAGTCATTGTGGAGGGTCTGTACAACTGAAAGTGTTATAAAAAGTTATGCTAAAGTACGATTATTTCTCTCTACTTCCCCTTTTATTCCAAAATAATAAATCGTATTGACTGTAAAGGGGCAGTGATAGACTAGAGCCTGAGAGATGATCATGCCTTACTTTCTTTAAAAATATATAGTCTACATGAAGAGCAAGTACCTACAACACAAAGAAAGACAGTCTTTTATTTACTCTTAAATACTGGAATGGTCCTTTGGAAATATTTTCCCCTAATTTTCAAGCATGTTGCCTATCTGCTTTGCCAAAAAAAGATTGTGCTAAAGGGATCTGTGGCTTGATTTGGAGACTCACCTCCAAGGGTTTCTCTCTTACCAATTTGCCATGTGGCCTGAATTGCTCAATTCCTTTGACTCACATGTTTTTTTTCAGTTTTCTGATGAGAGTTATTCAAATACAAATATGCCTGGAAAGTGCAAGTCAAACTAATTTAGATCATTATCAGAAAACAGAAGGTTCCATTAGCTTGGGACCAGAAGAGGGACTTGGCAAGACCAGAAGGTTAGATGGAGAGAAACAGAGGTAGACAGACTGTGGAAAAGTACAGAGGAGGTGCTGAGGAGGAAATGAAAGTAAACAGCTATATCACACCATTGTCTTCTCATGCTCAGGTAGGGTAGAAGGGTTTCAACTCATGGCATCTGAGAACTGCACCTTGGTAGAGAGGATATATAGGGTGATACCTACATGACAGGAGGGATAAATAGAAATGTAACATTTTTTTTTAATATTTACTTATTTGTTTGAGATAGAGAAAGCACAAGTGAGGGTTGGGGGCCAGAGGAGAGAGAGAAGCAGACTCTCTGCTGAGCAGGGAGACCAATGTGGGGCTCCATCTCAGGACCGTGCAATCATGACCTGACCCGAAGGCAAATGCTTTGCTGACTAAGCTACCCAGGTGCACCAGAATGTAGCATCTTTTATCTTCCCCTTCCCCTTTAATTCAGGTTTTGAAAAAATATACAAAATATCTGTTATTTGCAAGTATGTCAAGCATATAAAATATGAATAAAACTTAGCTCCTGTCATCAGAGAGCTGACAGTCAAGAAGAAGGAGGGTCTGGGACAAAAGAGAGAGAAACAGAGAAGCAAGAGAAAAAAAAATTTCTGTAACTCTTGCATAGGAATTATAGGAGAGACTTAATTCTTCTTTTTCTGTACATTTTAGAGACTTTGGGAGATATTAACCTCACTCTAGGCATGCTGAACGTGGAAGATAATATTAGCAAGGTAAGGAAAATCTGTTTTCCATTTACTTTTCCTAGTGCAATTATTGCAACATTTCATATTCCTCTTTCTTTGCCTTGACTTCTTTTCTCTCTGGCTTCATACACAGCATTCAATCTTTCAAAAAGTAGTTATAATGGAAGTCATTGTCATGTTTAAACAATGATATTTGGCATTTGAGGAATCATAGTATCCAATTCTGGAAGTTAGCTCAAGAATACTCTTTTCTACAACCTGATACGGAAAGATGTGGAAAGAGGGGGAGGCCATACTTATAACCATAAGAGTCTCCTCCTGTAGAAGCTGCGGGTTCCTATGACAGGCCCCAAAGATCTCCACTACTCATCTGTGATGCTAGTCCACAGTTAGAGATTTATTTCTCTGGGATGGGAGGGCTTTTCTGGCCCCAACAACCTTTTGTAAAATAACAACAGCTACCTCCAAGGGACACTTATCTAGGAAGGAGCACCCGAGAAGCTTTCCAAACACAGTGACTTGTATTATGTTCACCCCCCATACCTCCATGAGGTAGGCATGGCTGTTTCCATTTCACAGCAAAGAGGAGTAAGACCCACAACAGGTACATGACTAGAGCACAAGGTCGTCTGAGTTCAAAACAATGCTCCCAATCATGATCCAAGGCAGCCTCCCTATGAAGGACAGGGTCTACACCTTCATCTCCTAATCTGGTAGACCTCAACCCCGACTGCCTGTTAGAACCCCTTGTGCAAAGGGAGTTACTTCCCATCTTCAGCATGGGCATGGTACCTTGAAGGCAACGTGCTTGAGGCTGTTGGGCATTCCAGGACCCCAGTCTCTCATCTACCCGAGACCATGTAGCCACCTATGAGATTTCAAAGAGTCCTCTTACACAACATCTGGTCCAGCCCCATGATTCCAACACTGCGGTCCTGTCCAAAAGAATTCACAAGTTTCTTTCTATAAGGCATGAATAAAGCCAAGGACTTATAAACCTCCCTTAGGATCCAGTTTCAGAGCTTATCAGCCTCTTTGGGAATCACAGTGTGTTTCTTAATAACATAGTCACTTCCCAGTGGTAGGAGCAACGGTCTGGGTAATGAGCATTTCCATTCCCCTGAGTGCCCTACGACTTGAAAGCGACTTTCAAGACTGATACGTTAGGTAGCCTGCTTCCAACTTCAGTTAGATTTTGTCATAGTAATGTAGACAGGTTAAAATAGTTTTCAGAAAGAACTTTGTTTTATGTATAAGCTTTTGTGTCCTAAAGCTGCATATTATGTTCAGGAAGCCCTGATTAAGATGCATTAAAATCCCCCAATCAGGAGAGCACGAGCTGTGACGAGCACCAGGTGTTATACAAAACTGATAAATGATTGGACGCTACATATGAAATGAATGACGGTATGCTAGTTGGCTGACTGAATTTAAATTTTAAAAAGATGTATAAAATCCATTGTGTAGCAGAAACACATTGCTCAGTTTGATGGTGTTAATCATTTGCACTTCGTTTGAATCCTTTAGTTTTGCAACTCAGATTCTGTGTATACACTTGTATGTTCACAGGAAGACATTTATAGTCATCTCACTTCCGTTATTCAGAATAGTGACATCTTGGATGATGCAATCGTCCAACGGTTGATTTATTATGCTTCTAAGGACATGAGAGACAACAATGTAAGTTTGATTCTTAATGATAAATCAATACCAGGGTCGCAACTGGTCTTTAAGTGACCCAAATGCACCCATGTAGATATTTACAAGCTTTTCCTACGTTACTGCCTGAATTGCAAGTCACTTTCATTTGTTTCTTCATGATAACTTGGGTATTATTACAATACTGATTATCCCTTCATAGATAAGGAAACTACAACAAAGTTAAAAAAAAAAGACTTTAGTGATAATATTATCCATTCCAGTTTTAGATGAGCATGTTGATGTTTGGAGAGATTTTTTTCAAAGTAACTAGAACCCAATTTTCTTGCTTTCCATATATAAATTATTATCTCTCATGTGCCTACTTAGCTACCTATGCTAGGAATTGTATCAGAAAAATTATTTGTAGACATAATTTGAGTTTTAAGGTGTTTTCTTCCAGAAAGGATGTTTACCTGCCAAGGGTACTAACAATTTATGATTAATTTCAGGCCTTGAGATTTGGAGGAGGGGGGCACTTCTGTGATTCCAAGTTGGACTACAGTACATGGAGGGCCAAGCAAACCTTTCATTTAAATGCAGCCTTTTGGAGCCTTAGGCTAAAAGATAAGAAGTGGGATGACCAGGGTCGCACCATTTGTTGGTCTCAAATTCAGTCTATTCTCCCAAAATACTGCACAGGAGTCTCAAATATAGGACTGACATCTATGGATTTCCAATCATTTCCAGATCTTAACTTAGTAATTCATTCCACCTTATATTGTGATGTTTTGTGAGTATATTTTCTAATAGCTTGTCCAGCTCTTTTGATTGTCTTCAGCAGGAGATTCGATCAAACTTACCTAGTTCAGCACTACCAAAAACAGAAGTTCCTCCAAATATCTCCTCTATCCAAGATAACTGGATCAGAACAATATGAAAACCCAAAGTCCAGACTCCCTGTCCCATTTCCCTTTCTCAATACCCTTCAGGCCTTCAGCCACAGTGATTCCTCATTAACACAAAAAACATAGATCCTGTGTTCATAGTGCCCGATCAATTCGCAAGAAAATGTATTTTGACCTTACGTTTACAAGAACCTTAGTAAAACCTGGTTTTAAAGTTCACTAAAGTTACCTCTGCTGGACAGCTACTGACCCTCACCTTAGAGACTTTCTGCCCTGGGTTTGGAACAGCCTGTTCTGTCCCTATCCCAAAGCATTTGGGGGGAACTTAGAATATTACCTAGACCATCACCTCTCTGCAAACTCCCTCTGCTCTTCCTCCAGTTGTTATTGTTGTCTCCTTTTTCCTCCTCAGATCCTCAGAGAAACCAGAATGCTGGCTGGTGAGGTGTTGGTGTCTCTTGCTGCGCACGATTTCAACTCTGTGATGTATGAAATACAGAGTAACTTCAGGATCCTGGAGCTCCCGGATGAATTCATCGTGCTTGCTCTGGCTGAACTGGCGACCAGCTATGGTACGGAGGGAAGACTCTCCACATTTTCCTGGGAAGTATCCACCCTGACTAACCGTCTAAAACCAGATGGGTGCAAACAGCAGAAAGGAGAGCATTCTTCCCTTCTGCCATGCTCAAGAGCATCGACAGTGGGATTTAGGTGGTTGTTTCTGAGCACAGATGAACCTGCTGATGCACCATTAGTCCATGCTGCTCTCTATTTGGCTGAACCCTCCCATCCTCACCATCCCTTTGATCTGGCTTTGTGTTTGCAAAAGCCCTTTTTCCACAAGGCCTCTTCTGCAAACCACTGAACACTTACATGAAGTATGTAAGAGTTTATTAGGATTATTTTTCTATACCACTTTATTTAACAGATATTTATTTATGTATATATTTAGTTAGTTTGTTTGTTATTTTTATTTATTTAGATTTTTTTATTGAGTATCTATTGCCTGGGCTAGGCCCTGGGAATGCAGCCAAGTTCTGGTGGGAGAGATGGACATTAATCCAACAATTATCCAAACAGGCAATTGCTACAAACAACAGGTACAGCTAGAACCTTCTTTTAAATCAACCACTCCTTGCATGTACTGTAGTCCAACTTGGAATCACAGAAGTGCCCCCTCCTCCAATTCTTTAACTACAGTCAGGCCTTATGGCCAAAGAAGGGGTCCAGGAGAATATCTTCCTGCAGCACCTCACCTGTCTCCCCAAAACAGCTTTGACATGCTCCTTGCTGACGTGGAGAACCACAGAACTCTCCAGTGTGAGAGGATAATGGTTTTCTCCTCTTGTGCCCCTCTTGGCAGTGTCCCAGAGTATCCCCTTCATGATGATGACCCTGCTAACCATGCAAACCATGCTCAGGCTGGCCGAAGAGGAGAAGATGAAGGGAGTTTTCTGTATTGGTGGGTATTCTTTGTTATGACCAGACTATGAATTGAGCAAATGTTTTATTTTTCTTTTTTTTTTTTTAGATTTTCTTTATTTATTTGACAGAAAGAGATCACAAGTAGGCAGAGAGGCAGGCAGGCAGAGGGAGAGGGGGAAGCAGGCTCCCCACTGAGCAGAGAGCCTAATGTGGGGCTTGATTCCAGGACCCTGAGACCATGACCTGAGCCGAAGGCAGAGGCTTAATCCACTAGCCATCCACGCACCCATTATTTTTCCTTTTACTCTAGTTTTGTTCTATTCGCTAATAATAATAGCTACCATTTACTGAGTGCCTACCACATGGAAGTTTCTCTGCAAGGACTTGTCTCTCTCAGTCCTCAAGCAATTATAATTCTCTCTGTCTCAACTCTCAAAGCAAGGTAAGTACTATTACCCCCTCCCCCCATCATTTTACAGATGAGAAACAGAGAGTCATGGAAATTAAGCAATTTCCTTAAAGTGGTGACTGTCAGTGAAATGGAGAGGTGGATGTGACTGAGGTCTATACACTTTCCACTGCCTTATATAGCCTCCATTTCTACTAGCCTCCTTCTTTAATTGGATCACACTCTTCCCACAATGGTTCTGGGAGCTCACCAGTTCTTAGCAGTAGGCCAAATGTTGGCATCGATGTATAATGCAATGTTGTAATAAAGATAAGTAATCAACCTAATCAAAGTACAAGCACTCATAAAATTAAGGAAAACAGGTAAGCAAACCATGGGTCACAATTTCCATCTACCCCAAAATTGAAATACATCCAGAGTAACGAAGAGTCTGCAGAGAAGAAAATGGCCCTGGAATTTGCAGGGAAAAAAAAACATGTACAGCACAGTGAGAGGCTTCTTGGTTGAGTCTGGAGATCTGGGCTCCTCTCCTTGATCATCCTCTGAACCATCCTCTCTCAATCTCATTTTCACATCTAAACACATTAAATAAAGGGATTGCTAGGATCCCTCTCCCCTCTAAAGCCCTCTAACACTATGATTTTGTAATATTTAAAAGGCTGTGCTGTCAGGAATGTCATCTTTACCTCTCAACCAAGACTTGTGTGTTCTGTTTTGGCCATTTCTTTTCTGCCCTGTATGGAAGCAATATTTATATCTGGTATATCATGAGAATGTACTATGTGCCTGAATACTGCCTTGGGTATTTTAAGATTATTATTTCCTTTAACCTCACAGCAACCCCATTAGGTAAGTAACATTTTTCCTTTGTTTTACTGATGAGAAAATTGAGGCATAGAAATTTAAGAGCTTGCCTGCAGTCATACAGCTGGTGTATGGCAGAGCCAGGATTTGAACTATGACAGTCTGGCTCAAGAACTTGAGCAATTATACTAGATTAGCCCACTTTTCAATACTTTTTATTTTTCCTACTTACTATCACAGCTAACACTGTGTTCTTGCAAATAAACTTTGGTGCTTGTAATAGCATTTCTAACTGCAATATCAATAACCCAATAGGGAAAAGGAAATAAAACTAGAACTCATCACAGCATCAAAAAAGGATTCTCTGCCTTTGTGTTATAAAGTTATCTAGTGCCCTTTGGTCTTAAAGCAACTTTTGCCTGGCTACCACTAAAGAATAGGTATATAATTTCATAGTCATCCATCCGTCTATCTAGCTATTCATTTAATCAGCCAATAAGCAGACATCCTGCTCATTGCTTCAGATACTGTCAAGAGATAAGACATCCTTTCCCTCATGTTGATTTTGGCCAGTACAAGACAAGCGCGCACACACACACACACACACACAAGATTATGACAATGTATAGCAGAAGATTATCAGTTGGAAAGGAATATGAATGAGTCAATACATGGCCAGCTCTAAGGTACTGAGGGTCTTTCCAGAGTATTTTTTGCATATGAAGAGTATTTTTTGCATATGAAGAGTAAACTATGACTTTTCTTCATCATCTAGTGAAACAAGAGAGCTGAAGGAACAAATAATATTATTTAATACACTTGATGCAAATATGGGCTCGTGGTCCAAATGATATTTTTGCAAGCCCAACATTTTTTATTTTATTGAAGTGAAACAGACCCTTGGAAAAACATACCAATCAGAAGTGTACAGGTTGATGTGTTGTCACAAAATGAACTTACTTGTATGACCACCACTCAGGTCAAGAAGTGGGAGATTACTAATAACCCAGAAGCCCACCTCATCCTGCCAATCATCATGATCTCTATCCTTTCTAAGAGTAACCACAAGCCTGACTTCTAACACCATAGCTTAGTTTCACCTATTGTGAAATTCATACATGCTGTTGTGTGAAGCTGTCTGTGTTCACTTCTGTCTACTATTACATGTCTATACTACAGTTTGTCCATTCTACTTCCTGACGGACATTTTTCTGTTTTCTGTTTGAGACTATGACCCACCCCCCAAAGTGAATATGAACATTCTAGTACAAGTTTTTTAGTGCCTATATGTTTGTGTATCTAACCAACTGCATACTTAGGAGTGGAATTTCTGGGTCATAAGGAATATATATTCAATCTTTTCTAAAGTGTTTGTACCAGTTCACACTCCCCTCAGCCGTACTTGAAAACACCAGCTGCACCTTAGTCTTACCAACATTGACGTTGTCTGAAATTTTAGGAATTCTATATCGTTTGTTGTATTATCTCATTATGGTTTTAACTTACATTTCACTAATGTGGCTGAATACTTTTTATATGTTTATTTGGTACAGTCATATAACATTTTATAGAAACTATCACACATTTGTTAATGATCAGTACACTCTTCTCAAAGTATTTTATGGGCCCTCCCATCTTGGTATTTTTCTCAGTCTGTGATTGTTTTTAAAATGCAGCCCTTGAGAAGTTCAGCAAAGCCATTTACAAATATGTCAACCACTGGAGAGACTTTCCCTATCCAAGATTGGATGCCAACCGACTATCTGACAAGATCTTCATGCTGTTCCGGTATATAATGGAGAAGTGGGCCCCCATTACCTCGCCCATCCAAGTGAGTGGGGGCCTTGGCATGCCCCAAGAGAGCTCTCCTTCCATGCTACTTCAACTTCCTCCCCTTTTTGACATGATCATTAATCTCAGTTGTTTGGAAAGCTATGAGTTGTGTTTTTATCAGGTTTATCAACACTTTTGTTTTTCCTGTTTCAAATCACTATTTATTCATTTTTAAGCTAATATTTATTGTGTCCCCATGACATGCCAGGCACTGTCCCCCCACCCTGGAGAGACAGCAGGGATTGAAAGACCAAAATCCCCAACTCTTGTGGAACTGACATTCCAGTATGTAGAAAGAACAATGACTAACTAGAGATGCGTAAAATAAAGAGAAATTCAGTATTTCATGTCTTATAACCCATATTTGGGCTGAGTCACTCTTTAGGAAAAACAAGAGCCAACAAAAATCTCCCATGTCTAGGAAGATGACAATGAAATAAAATATCTAAAGGACATGCATGACTACTTCAAAAGATTGATATGCCTTGTGCAGAAGACATTACAAAGGGTGTGCACATGGTATCCCATGCCTATCTTGCTTAATCAGTATAATTTTTAAATGGAGAGTAAATTACATCCTATTTAGGTCTTTTATTCCTATATTTAAAAGATGTAGCACTTTTCTTCTCTAGCTTAGTTTCTTTTCTATACTTTAAGCTACCAAAACATTTATTTTTTTTAACACACTGCTGAGGTAGTTAAATCATTAGCAAACTTGGAACTTTTAAAATATCCTGTAAAAGTCTTTTCTTTAAGGCACCTGAAAAACACAATTCAATACAAATCCTCCAAGTACTTTCCTAGCTTCCCACAGAAAGAGTTAGATAAGTGACAAGAAAGTGCACACAGTAATGAGGGAACAGAGAGAGAGAGAAGCACTTAAATCCTGTGGCGAGTAGTGCAAAGGCCGTGACATTGAAACTGAGCTTGCAGCCTATAAAGATGTTCACCCAAGCAAAAGGCATTCCCTAAAGAGGCCATAAAAGTTGCTGAAGCAGACGCTGGAGACAGGATAACATGCACACTTGAGTGAGTCCAGTAGAAGAGAGGGAAGGGGAGAAGAGAACGGAGATATAAAGAAGCAGAAACAAATAAAACCAGGAAAGATTTTGGTCTTAGTCACATAATGATGAGTCTTGAATGCTACACAGGAGTTTGGATATATATATATATATATATATATATATATATATATATATATATATAAGAAATAATAAACATTTGGAGGGTTCTAAGCAAAGAGAATGAGATCTTAGAAACTAAGAAAGGAATAATTTTCAAGAAGCAAAAGGAGATGTTACAGTGCTCAAGCAAGAATAATCTTGAAAGGAGACCATTGCTTGGAATTGTCCAACTGCTCAGAAGAATCATCCAGCTGACACACGGTTGAGTGAAATAAATGGTTGTTATTCTGAACCACTAAGTTCTGAGATGGTTTGATAGACAACAAAACTTAGTTGACAGAAAAAAAAAATTCATCACCTAATATTATGTAGAAAAGCAGAATATAGAACAGTATATTAAAGAATGGTGTCAGTTTTTTAAAAATTAAAATGTATAGAGGAAACGTAGGGAAGAATAAGTAAAATTAATTTAAAAAATATTAAAGTACACCAAAGAATGATTATCTATGGATACTGTCGGCAATGTGAATACTGTGTTTTCTTCTTCATAACTTTTGTGATTTCTAAATTTTTCCAGTCAACCTATTTACATTTATATTTTACACTTGTTTGTTTTTTATATCAGCAGAAGCCAGAGTGGACTGAAGAGTAAATGAGAGGTGGGAAGTAGAGATGGCAAACGTAGACCTCTCTTTCAGAAAATTTTGCTTTTTGTTTGTTTGTTTGTTTCAAGTTTTTATTTAAATTCTAGTTAACATATAGTGTAATATTGGTTTCATAGGTAGAATTTAGTGATCACATAATTTTTTGGAAAAAAGAAAGAAACAGAATTGGGGTCAGAGTGATTTGGAATTGAAGAGTTTTTTAATATAAGGGAAATTTTCAACTTATTAGTATATTGAAAGAAAGTGACTAGTGGACTAGTGGAGAAAGTCACTCCACTAGTGACTAGTGGAGAAAGGTTAAAGAAATAGGAAGGGGACAAATATGGAAATGAGTATCAGTAGAGATACAGATGTAGACAGAGCTAAAAATACAAACATAACTATAACTGCTTCGTGCAATGATTTTAACCTAAACATTTTTCAAAGAATTCTTTCTTGGTTGGAAGCAGTGAGGAAAATTGTGTGGGCTGTCTAAAGCTCCAGGTATTCTGAGAACTGTACAAAAAGCTCAGTGAAGTCTTAGACGTGGTATTCGTTGGCTGCCTCTGCAGACTTTGGCCATCGTTAAGGCACACGGCCCCACGGTGAGCCTGCTGCTTCATCGGGAAGATCTCTGTGACTATGCCCTGGACCAGGTACCCTGGCTCCTGAACCAGTATAAAGACAAAGAGATTGATTTCCACGTCACTCAGGTAAGAGCCACACCCTCAGGGAACCGATTCAGAGAGTCTATCCACAACCATCCTGGAAGACAGTAAGTCTCCAGAGGTCCTAAGGAACTGAGATACTGGTTTGGGCAGTTGAACTTAAATACTTTTTGAGAAACATGAGGTAGAGAAGAGGTGGGCATAGCTGGGTGATGGAATATCCAAAAAAGGGATTAAGAATTTTCTTTTCAAGTTGCTCAGACACTGACTAAGGCAGGGGGTTCAGAATCACTGAAGAAAATTGTGACCACAGGAAGGTTATAGGTTTGTTCTCCTCACAAAAACCGTAATTATTTGTCTTCCACATCCTGTGCTGCTGCTTCATGGGCAGCCTCCAACTAACCTTTAAGAGCTTCCATTCCAGAGTCTAAAACAAATACTGACCGCGGTGGTCCTTTATGACACTGCCCTTCCAAAGGGCTTGAGAAAGACCATCTTTATCAGTTTACTCCACCAGGTAAGAAAACCCTGCTGTCAGATCTGATTCATTTCCTCTGGTTTTCTGTTTTTAACATCTGCCGCCTGATTCTTCTTTCTCACTCAGGTGTGCAGAGTTCCAGAGCCTCCTGTAAAGGAAAATGAAATTGAAGCTTCAAGCTGTTTCCTCATTCTAGGTAGGACCTAGCAACCAGAGGGTTTTTAACAAAAATGTCTCGCAGCGATGATGACAACTGTGATGAAGGATGTGCAAACTGTCGCACACACAGACACACACACACACACACACACACACACACAATTCTTTCAACTCATGGTATCCTGTGCCTCTTCCTACCCTTCCAGTCCCAAGAGAAGCACAACAGATAGATAACCAATCACCCTGGTTTGCCTGGAACTAATGGACTTCCAGGGATAAAACGTTCAGTTCTAAAACCAGAAAATTTCCATACACATTTTGAGAATTAACCCCTTTATCAAATACATGGTTGGTAAATATTTTCCCCATCCCATCTGTTGCTTTTTCATTTTGTTAATGGTTTTTGTGGGGGGTTTTCTGCCGAGCAAAAGATTTTTGGTTTGATACAGTCTTGCTTATTTTTGTCTTTGGTGCTTCTACTTTTAGTGTCAAATCCAAAAAAATCATTGCCAAGACCGATGTCAAGGAGCTCACCACCTATGTTTTCTTCCAGGAGTTTTATGGTTTCAGGTCTTACTCTCGTGTCTTTATTCTGATTTGATTTTTGTATATGGTATAAGGTAGGGATCTAGATTCACTCTTTTGCATGTGGCTGTCCATTTCCCAGCATCATTTATTGAAGAGACTATCCTTGCACTGTTATGTATTTTTGACTCCTTTGTCAAAAATTAATGGACTACATATGCATGAATTTATTTCTGGGCAAACCAAGGTGAGCTGGCAATCCTAGGGATAGGAAATGCTTTTTTCCTTGGTATTTGAGCCTATTTCAAACTGTGTCAAACCCAAAGTCACGCCATTTCTCCCTCATCATCTCTTAATATACATTCCTTGTCTCCCTCTCACTCTCTTCTTCACTCTTTCCCCTTCCTTCTTGTTCTCACATCACAATCCCACCCACTGTCTAGTTGAAATACCTGGTGCAGGTCATAAAGGAGGCACCAAGTTCTTGGAGTCAGCATACAAATTATGTTCCAACATAGACCCTGAAAAGTAAGGACCAGAGCAATCCCATACCTCCCATACCTCTACCTCCACCTTCCCCAAAATATGTCATTTCTACTACTTCACTGCATTACCTTTCTATTATGTTCTAGTTATTCCCTATTATGTTCTAGTTTTTCCTATGTTTCTATTCTATCCTCTGTTTTATGCACACCCTATTACCTGCTTCACTCAATCTCTAATAGTTCAAAACCAAACCACTTTCTTCCAATCAGGCCTTTTCTCTTTCTTCCCTGCTTCCTGCCTTACCTTGTAGCTCCCCAGCTTCCGAGCTGGTGAAGCATCACTCCAGTCTCCGCCTCCATGTTCACAAGTTGTCCTCCCTGTGTCTCCTCTCCTTTTCTCATCTCATACTGAATTAGGGCCCACCCTAATAACCTCATCTTAATTTGATTCCATCTATTAAAAAAAAAAACTAACTTCCAAATATTTATACGTATTCCATATTTATATGTATGAACAGATGTGGACCTAGGTATATAAATCTCTCTGAGTGACCAAACTGCTTAATTTTGTGATACTAAAGATGCACTGATGTAATAAAATCTAGTACCAACCAAAGAGTGACTTTGAAAATCTCCATGGAATTCTGCTTTTCCCGTTCACAAGTGTTTTATCAAAGGTGAAAATGAGTTCTTATGACTCCAGTATTTCTTAAACCTGCAGCCCATTCCAACCCTGCAGACCTGATGGAATTTTTTGATGAACAAATGAGGAATAATAATGAAACCATTCGAATGGGAATTTTGACTTTGTTAAGATCGGCTATCAATGCTGAGGGTAAGCAAGGAAATGAAGCCAGAGTGGTTTATTTTGTCCCAAGAAGGAAACTGAAGCCTATGCATTCGCTAACTTTATTCTATGTCTTTGGGGTGTTTGTAGTACAATCTACTACTCTAAGATTCTATTTTATTTGAGAGGGAGAGAAAAAGAGGGTGTGAAAGCATGGGGGGAGGGGCAGAGGGATAGGGAAAAGCAGACTCCCCACTGAGCAGGGAGCCTGATGAGGAATTCGATCCCAAGACTCTGAGCTCTTGACCTGAGCTGAAGGGAGACACTCAACTGACTGAGGCACTCGGTGCCCCTATAAGCCACTACATTTTCAGTTTCCTCTCTTCTTTTCAGTTACCTCTTCTTTCGTGATACTTATGGATATATGTAGGTAAGAAGAAGTAGAATTCTTGAAAATCAAATTTAAAATCTAGAAGATCTAGTAGGCTGGCCAAGTGGCCCAATAAATAGATGGAGGTGGGAGGAATGCACAATATTCTAGAGATTAGTGCATTTAGAAAACAGCAGAATTTAATGAAATATCATATTTCATTAATTCCAAAAAGCACACATTTTCATGATATTGGAATGCATCTCATAATTGATAGCATCTTTAATTATAATAAGCCACTACTAGCTTTTTTGGTACAATATAAAATAGTGGTATCTCATAAGATTGATGATATCTTGGATTCAATAAAATATGAGAATTCCTTTTTATCCTATATTATAATAGTTCAAAAAATTTAAAAAATTCAGTTATCCCTGAGATTTACTGAAGAATCAGAAGACAAGAAATATGAAGTAGTCTCACAAAATTTAAAACTAATCTGTGGACGTGATGTGTGGAGTCCACTTTTGAACCTAACATTTTAGACAAGATGAAACCTAATATAATATGGAGCAAAGAGAGCAATAAATATCTTTCAAAAACTGAAAAAGAAGAGAGGTGCCCAAGTGGTTCACTGGGTTAAGGTCTGCCTTCAGCTCAGGTCATGATCCCAGGGTCCTTGGATCAAGTGCCATTTTGTCGGGGGGGTCCCTACTCAGTGAGGAGTCTGCTTCTCCCTTCTCTTCTGCACCAACCCCCCTGCTCATGCACTCTCACACTCTCTCTCTAATAAATTAATAAAGTCTTTTTTTAAAAAATGGAGAAGAGGGTAAGAGGAAATTGAATAACATAAAATGTTATGGACAAAAGACTTTGCAATTATGTGCCATAACTCTAATGGGTTTTCATCAATCCTAGAACAGACTGTACTCCTACTGAACCTGGCCTCTTAATTTCTCTCCCTGTCCTTCAGAACCCAAGTTGCGGGATCACATCACTTCAATTGAAAGAACAGTCAAAGTTGTCATGGGTGACCTCAATATAAAAGTAAGAGAAATAATGGGGACTTTGATTTTGTTGATGGTAGTTTTAGGAATTAATGAAATGGTTTTGATTCTTTAAGAGTCTACTTTAATGATGAATCACAGGCCTGTACCACTGAAACAAATAATACACTATATGTTAATGAAATTATTTTTTTTTAAAAAGAATCTACTTTAAGATTGCTTTATAAAGAGCTCAAGGATGAATTCTAATTTTAATAGAAATCAATCTTTCCCCAAAAGATAAACTATATCAAGGTAAAGTTCTAAATTACATTCAGTTCAAGAGCTTCTCAGTAGAAAAAAAGATTTTTGCCCAGAGCATCACACTGCTACTCTCTTTAAATGGTTTAAAAATTGCTAATTATATAAATAATGTACCTTCCTACAAAAAATAATAACCCCTAAGTATGTTTTGTTTTTGTTTTTGTTTTAGCTTAGATATCTTATTTTCCAACTAGGGAAATCTAAAGCAAATCTTGCACATATATTGCACAATATTTCCTGATTATTTGATTAAAGTAGTCCATATTAGAAAAGATATATAACTTGTACTAGAATGAACAAAAAAATAGAAATTACTGCATTTTTTTATTAAAACCATATTTTGTTTGGATCAAAGCCCTATACAGAAACCAATGAAAAGAAGAAAACTCCCCTATGAGACTTTTATCTGTAATGACTATAACAAAAGTTAAGCAATAAATAACAGTAATTATGCTAAGTGGAATAAATCAGAGAAAGACAAATATATGATTTCACTCATAGGTGGAATTTGAGAAACAAAACAGGTGAACACAGGGGAAAGAAAAGAGAGAGAGAGAAGCAAACCATAAAACAGACTCTTAAGGATAGAGAACAAACTGAGGGTTGCTAGAGGAGAGGTGGGTGGGGAATGGGTTAAATAGGTGACGGTCATGGCGCCTGGGTGGCTCAGTGGGTTAAGCCGCTGCCTTCGGCTCAGGTCATGATCTCAGGGTCCTGGGATCGAGTCCCGCATCGGGCTCTCTGCTCAGCAGGGAGCCTGCTTCCTCCTCTCTCTCTGCCTGCCTCTCTGCCTACTTGTGATCTCTCTGTCAAATAAATAAATAAAATCTTAAAAAAAAAAAAAATAGGTGACGGTCATCAAGAAGGGCACGAGGCATTATACGTAAGTGATGAATCGCTAAATTCTACTCCTGAAACTAATATTATACTATATGTTAACTAACTAGAATTTAAATTAAAAATTGAAACAAAAATAAATACATAAGACATAATAACTTTTTTAAATTAAAAATTTTAAAAACAGTGATGTAATTATAGATAAAAGCTCAGACCAGGAAATGGCCAAGCCAATCAAAAAATGATTAAAAGAGTTTAGGGTAAAGTGAAAGAGGACAGAAACTTTAAGGAAGTCTAATTCCCCAGGCAAAAATAGAGAATTATAATTTTTTCCCCCTCATTTAGGTAGACTACTGGTGTATTTATGCTATTTACTACTTTGTGGCCCTACCTCCCTATTCAAAATTATTCTTTTTTTCCAACTCTCCATTATAAGACCCATTCAGTAAAGAATTAGATCTGAGGGGCACCTGGGTGGCTCAGTGGGTTAAGCCTCTGCCTTCAGCTCAGGTCATGATCTCAGGGTCCTGGGATTGAGCCCCACATCGGGCTCTCTGCTCAGTAGGGAGCATGCTTCCCAACCCCACCCCACCTCCGCCTGCCTTTCTGCCTGCTTGTGATCTCTGTCTGTCAAATAAATAAATAAAATCTTAAAAAAAAAAAAAAAGAATTAGATCTGAGTTTTCTATCCTCCAGGGAAGCAATCCAATAAACAAACTTAAATATTTAAAAATTATAGTACAGGTTCATAATCTCTTGTTCTAATCCCTGGGGTCAGATATATTTCAGAATTTACAACCATCCTGATTTTAGAAAGACATTACTGTGACTGTAGCCACAATCAAAGTCATTAATATCTCTGCAAGAAAATATGTGCAGATCTACACTACACAGATTAAGTAAAGACTACAAACAGTTTTCAAATAGTTGAGTTGGGTTTTGCCACCTAATGAGTTAGGGCCAGACTCATGAAACAAAATTCCAGCATCCAGAGTTTTTTGGGTTTTGAAATTATAGATGAAGGATTATAGATGTAGAGTTCATTGTGCTATTGTTCATTGAGAATTTTAAAAGCAAGACAGTGTTTTAACCCATAATACCAACATTTCATAATGTACCGTAACAGAACATATGTCCTGGGAGCAAAGGAGAATAATTTTTGGTTAAAGAAGGCATTTCCTGTAACCCTTAAGTCATAAGCTATAGCTGGCTTCCTGCTCCATCTATGTGAGTCCCACCATTCAACGGATACTCCTTTTCGGGAAGGTTCTCACAAATGATCCATAAAAGTTAAAGAATAGGAGAAGCTAAATTATTGTTCTGCCCAATGCAGTAAAATGCTGCAAATGCATTTTTTTGATTCTAGGTGAGGAATTCCACTCTCCTCCTCATTCAAACCATGTGTGAGAAATGCTTCATTGAAGCCCGGGAAGGATGGCCACTGATTGAATATATCTTCTCCCAGTTTGCCATGTCCAACAAGAACCTGGTATGAAGAGGGTGCAGCTTTGAAAGCTACCCTGTAACAAGGGCAGTTAACTAGGGCTCAATTCAATGACTAATTTAGAACTTCTATTTCAGTCTTATCACTTTTATCAATAAATTTTTCAGCCTCTAGCCTTCTGAGTTCTCTTTCACTGGTATCACTTAGAGCTTATGATAAATTCGAGGTAGGTGAAATCATGGTTTTTCCCAGAGGAGGCAATCTATCCTCAAAACCTTGAGGCAGGGGTGGAGAAAGTGAATTACTTCTGAGAAAACAGAAGACGTCCATACTTGCCAAATGGGGGTTAACTTCCTAAAAAGCATGTACGTAAGATGGGGATCTTAGTAAGTCCATGATAGCCGAAATCACAGTCCACTCCACTAAGAGGCTGTGTCTTTGAAAATTTTGCACCCGAGACAATAGCAAAGGCCTGAGAGAGAGAGGGAATGTCCGTAGTTCAAGGACCATCACAATTTTTGCTTTTCTGCTTTATCCAGCAGTGTCTGTTCCAACCAATTCCTCCAAGGTGCACTTTAAAACAGAAGTTAAGTACTGAAGACCAAAACTGCTGGGTTCCATGAGCCCCTTGAGTGGCTGTATTGTCCTCCCCAGAGTCTGAGAGCACATCCAAGTAAGGTCAGAGGGAACCAGCAGGAAGGATTATTAACAGGTCTCCTGTTTCATCTTTCTTAAAGGAAAAACCAATGAAACCTAACTCCCATGAGATTGAAAAGGGAGAGGAATCTGTCCGGGAAACAAGCCTCGAGGTCTTAAAAACCCTAGACCCACTGGTCATTGGAATGCCCCAGGTAAGTGGTCTTCTGTCACGACTGACAGTTACTTGGATCATCTCTCCAAAGCTCTGCCCATTTAGGAGTAAAAACATGAATTAGTCCTTCATGTGCTGTCATCAGCTTTTTGATGCTCTGATTCAGTGAAGTACATTGCAATGCTCAGTGCCCAGAATAGAGTAGTTCCTCAAAAGCACCTCTTATTCCCCTAGCATACCTAGACATATCGTCAAGTGGTGAGTAGAGATTCTAATTCAGTGAATGCTAAACTTTCCCCATTCATCTGGGAAGGTGTTGAAAGCACACATTCTCGGGCCACAGCTGACACTTGAAAATAATCTATACCTTAATGGGAGGAGCCTTGGAATCTGTATTTTTCCCAAGCAAAATAACCTGAGAGAAAGGATTGAATGGCCAGAAATGCATGGCATGGACAAGAGATAAGCAACAGACCAGTTTAAATGGATCAGAGGCTTCATCTAGGATGGCATTTTAAGGTGTGATTCTTGGATTGATTATCTAAGGTATTTATTTAAAACATAGATGTCCAGGCCATATCCCACATCCACTGAATCAGCATTCTGTGCATAGGGCCCATGAATCTGCATGCAAACACGTCCCAATATATCTGCTACATACTAAAGATTGAAACATTTCCATGTAAAAGCAAATAATGAAAAGAAGTGTAGGACCAGACTCCTGTGGGCCTGAAATGCCAAAGTCCTACCTTGTGACTGATGAGCCATTCAAAATGTTAAGCAAGTGCTAAATATAAATATAAAATAACTGTGAGAGATCAGTGGATTTACATAGGAGCAGACTAAATGGAAAGAGAGTGAGCACGAGATCAGATGTAACTCCCAGGAACTGGGCAGCGTCATGAGAGTAGGAAGGAAATATGGAAGGGCATGGAAGATCTTATAATGAAAAAAAAAAAAAAAAGACAGGGCTTGGTGATTAAATCTGGATGGCAAGACAAAGGGAAGGGTCCATGTTGACCCCAAGGTTTCCACGAGGACAAGGGAGTTTTCCAGAGAATACAAAACGGACTGACTAAAGAAAACAAGTGTTGCCAGAACTCCAGAGCAATAAGGTCAGCACCTAGAGCAGCCCATTCACTATCCATCCCCAGTCATTCTCTCTGAGCAACACACTCCAGTCTTGGGGTTTGGGGACATACGCGACTTATTGTGGGTTGCCACACTGACAAAGGACTTGGTGACCCTTGGTGAGTGGAGCCCAGGTGTACTAGACTTCCTTCCTGCACTGCCTAGAACAGTTCTTCACAAGAAAGAATTGTCCTGCCCCAAATTCCAGCAGCAAACCCATGCAGACATGCTGAGTAACACTCACTACAACCAACACCTGAACACGAATGTGTACATGAATGTGAACATGAATGCAGAGATTTCATTTTGATTTGGCCTGAAGAGCAAAAAAAATAACAGGTGAGAGAACATGCTCTTCATCAGAGGGAGAAATCATGGACAAATCCGAAATCTTTGCATCTTGCCTTGTTTTCCCCAGGTGCTGTGGCCAAGAGTCCTTACTTTTGTAGTTCCTGCAGAATATACAGGGACTCTGAACTACCTGTTTAATATCATCAGAAGCTTGATTATGGCAGAAGAGAGGAAGAAGAATGATGCCAAGGAGTCAACAGCACTTGTCATCTCCACCGGAGCTGGTGTGTGCATACAAAAACAAAGCAAAACACTTCTTTTATGCAAGGCTCATTTCCGGAATGGCTATAGTGCTTTGCTTATATACTCAACCCCAATCTGAATTCTCTAGCCCCCACAGCAATAATGGAAACCACTTTCTCTTTCCAGTGAAACTTCCTTTGCCCCAGCAGCTACTGGCCAGACTTCTGGTGAGTGAGTTATGAATAACTAATATGGGAGAAATTTAGGCCAATATAGATCATTCAGTTCTAAATAAATCTCAATAAAGATTACACAGCAAGTCCAAACCAAAAGAAACACTAAAATGGCATAATAAATGTCCTGCTACACTAATGACACTCATTAAAATTATTGGCAAGATTATCTTCTCGCTCTGAAATGCTCGTTAAACTTAATTTATTATTTTAAAATAAGCATAGACTGAATTTGATTCCCAAGTGCCATTCAAATAAATTCCACATCTATTATTTAGATTTCCTTCTTTCCTTTTCCTTCCTATATGTAGCATTTGCTCAGATACCATTTCCACGTGTCTTTATTTGATCAATATATGTAACTAAGTGTTGGTACCTTCTATTTATTTTTGCTTGATGGTTTCTATGTATTTTTTCCCCTTTATCCTCAGATGCAAATTGGGGGGGGGCGGTTGTTTAAGTATTAGCTTTGCTCTAAAATAAGAAATAGGGGGCGCCTGGGTGGCTCAGTGGGTTAAGCCTCTACCTTCGGCTCAGGTCATGATCTCAGGGTCCTGGGACGGAGACCCGCATCAGGCTCTCTGCTCAGCAGGGAGCCTGCTCTCCCCCACCCACCTATTTGTGATCTCTGTCTTGTCAAATATATAAATAAAACCTTTTAAAAAAATAAGTAAGAAATAGACTGACGTTTGGTTGAGAGATGGTCTAATGTAGGAATCAAGGGCATCCAGGACAGCGATAAAAGGAAAAGGCAGGTGGACCTTTTAAATACCCCTGCAGTTGATTAACTTTTTATCTTCCATTTTTCAGGTAATATCTATGCTTGCCAGTTTAGGGAAATTATGTGGGGCTGGTGCAATAGGACTTTTGAAGATACTGCCTGAGATAATTCACCCCAAGTTGGTAAACCTGTGGAAAACACGTTTTCCTGAGCTCCTGCAGCCTCTGGAAGGTACAAGGGAGTGGAATCAGGTCTTTATCGAAAGAGGCAAGAGCATAAAGAAATGAGGCACCACTTCTCTGCCTGAGGTTCATTTGAGGCGATTAAAACAATGAACTTGATGTGCAAAGTAGACAGCTATATTTTTTCCTTGATTCCTTATGTTCTAATTCTCTACCACATATTTGTACTACAGGAGGATCCAGTGGGTAATATTCTTAGCAGAAACTTTTACTTTTGCTCTGGTCTTTTTCTTCTATTTAGACAAACTCCCTTTTGGTATTGTTCTAAAAAGTCATTACTATTTATGTTAGAAAATTAAAATATGGTCATTACAGTAGTTACTGTTGAAGTTAACCAAAAATAAACCTAGATTTGTAACCTGGACTGAAGACTTTTTCCTGTCTGATTAGCACTTGAAGTTGGCAACATAGTAAATTTCATCTGAAATAGTCATCCTCTGTAAAGCTTAAAGTGGGGCTTCAGCATTCACTGGGGACCTGGCAAGGGAGAAACAGAGTCCTGACTTTATTTTCTATTTCTATTTTCTGTTTTTAATTTCTATTTCTAGGAAAGAACACTAGCATCGTGCTATGGGAAACCATGCTGCTTCAGGTAAGGGTAGCTTCGAGACTAATTGTTGATGATTGGATGATAAAAATCAGCTAGAGTCACACATCTTAACTAAAAATATCCAGATACCCAAGGTCAGTAAACAACGTTTCTTTTCCTTAGGAAAAGAACTAGAATGTTAGAAGTGATTGCTTAAGAATTACAGTCTCTACATCACCATAATTTGAACAATAATCTTTAGTCTTTGAGTTGGTTAAGAGTTAAGATAGTATTGAAGATTTGGGGGTGCCTGGGTGGCTCAGTGGATTAAGCCTCAGCCTTTGCTCAGGTCATGACCTCAGGGTCCTGGGATCGAGCTCCGCATCGGGCTCTCTGCTCTGCAGGGAGCCTGCCTCCCCCTCTCTCTCTGCCTGCCTCTCTGCCTACTTTTGATCTCTCTCTCACTGTCAAGTAAATAAATAAAAATCTTTAAAAAAAAAAAAAAGATAGTATTGAAGATTTCACCTACTCATATTTTCCCCTGTACCTATCTTAAATCTTCTCTAATTTCTAGTTTTTCCTCTCCTTATAATTGCATTCTTTTGCCATTTAAATAAACACAAATTAACATCATTTCCACTTCTGTGCTTCTAAATACAGCTCTGTTTCCTCACCTTTCTGCTTCTCACTGTGTCTTTTCCTGATTTCTAAAAACCAAAGAGCCACATTAGACCATTTCTCTAGAAAAAAAGAAAATCCATAAAATTTCTGAACTTTGGCAACCAGTTTGCAACCAGTTACAAAGATCCAAAAATCCCCAAAATGGTAAAGTGCAAGTAGGAGCCGGACATTGGTTCTACAGAGAGGATTTTGATTTCAGGAGACTACAGGAGGTCAAGGAGCCCACAGAAAGGGATCTTTTAACCTAGCATGGTCTCAGTTCATAAGCTTTACATAGAAATTAACTATGACTTCTTAAAAATGTCAAGTTTTAGTGACTTTTCCTCATCACCTGCATGTTCCATTACTGCCCCTTCCAGAATCAGAGTCTCTAAGATGGTTTCCTGAGAACTGGTATGTTTTAAAGACTCTCACAAATGATCCTTACCCAATATGAGATTTGAAAGTAGCTGCTCTACTTTTCTGGTCTTTAATTCTAGGATCTACCTCTCTTCCTGTATTCATGCTTCTTTTATCATCTCCCTTCTCTTTTTCAAAATTCCTACCTTATTTTCCCCAGTTACCATTTTAAAGTAACTATTCCAACTAGGAAGAAAAGTTCTCTCTCTAGAGGGAAGCCTCAAGAACATTCTTTTCCCTCTTCCAATCTTGAGTGTATTTCTATTTAGCCTTCTCCCAAAACTGTTTGCATGTACCTCCTTCTTTCAGACTTCCAAGGCTGTTTAATTTCTTCTCTTCAAAGGGCCCACTCACTGAATGAGTTCCTTAGAGAATACCTAGAAATCTTCATGGGCTTTGACACCGAAAGTCCTTTTCTAAACTTAAAGTTGGGAAAATACAGGAAAAATAATGGACTTCAGAAATTGCAATGGATTTTGTCCTCCAAAAAGACAAAAACACCTTTTTATGTATTGTTCAGTGAAGAAGGAAATAGGTTCAGATGGCTGACTGAGGCCTTGGCTCAGAACAATTGGTGAAACTAGGAATGTTTTGTTACTAGAGTTGAAGTTAGCAAAATGTACTTGCACATTTAATTGGTTCTTCAAGACATTTTAACTCTTTATTCCAAAAATGTCCTTTTTCTTTTAGTATGTAGCAAAACAAACTAACATTGACAAATAAAGCTTTTCCAAATATGTTTAAAACTTGAAAATTGTTGGGTGCCTGGATGGCTCAGTGGGTTAAAGCCTCTGCTTTTCAGCTCAGGTCATGATCTCAGGGTCCTGGGATGGAGCCCTGCCTCAGGCTCTCTGCTCAGCAGGAAGCCTGCTTCCCCTACTCCTCTCTCTCTGCCTGCCTCTCTGCCTACTTGTGACCTCTGTCTGTCAAATAAATAATAAATTTTTTTAAAAATCTAAAAAAAAAACCTTGAAAAATGTTAACTTCAATTTAAGTTTCAAAGTGGATTAATTTCTATTTTAAGACTGGGTAATTTTTACATAAGAGGGAAAAGGAAGGCACTTACATGGAGTTTGTTCTACCTTCTGAGTAACTTGTTCTTATTGGAAATTCAGAACATAACAGCATATAGCTATTAAAATAAATAAAGAGAAGGGTGCCTGGCTGGCTCAGTTGGAGGAGAATGTGACTCTTGATCTCAGGGTTATGAGTTCAAGCCCTACATTGTGTGTAGAGATTACTAAAACTAAATAAATAAATAAACTTATAAAATAAGAGGGAAAGTTCCCTCTTACTTAATAAGAAGGGAAATAACGAGGTTTTTTTTTTAATGGGAAAAGGAATAATCTCATTTACTATATATTTATACTTTAAAAATTAGGTAACAGGAAAGTACTAAGAAAGCACACTAAGCAGTTGTATTCATATCTAACTTCCACTTCCTGCAACAGTTACTCAAAGAATCTTTATGGAAGATCAGTGACGTAGCTTGGACCATTCAACTGAGTCGAGATTTCAAGGAGCAAATGGGCAGTTACAGCAACACCTCCCTTGAGAAGGTTGGTTTTTCAACTAAGGCACTTACTTTCTACCTTATAACCTAACATGGCTGCTCAACTTCCAATTTGTCTACCACCAAAAAGAAGGAGAAATCACTAGGAAAAAAAAATGCTACCTTCTCTTCACCTTGCATTTA
Organism: Mustela putorius furo; assembly: GCF_011764305.1. Classification (NCBI taxonomy): domain Eukaryota; kingdom Metazoa; phylum Chordata; class Mammalia; order Carnivora; family Mustelidae; genus Mustela; species Mustela putorius. The sequence goes on along the minus strand of NW_025421373.1, from coordinate 13,557,049 downwards.
ACCAAAAATTACTCATAGGACGGCACCTGTCTACAAGGAAACCTGAGTAATATAGTGCCTTTAAGATAGATATGTACTTGGCTGAAATTTAGGTGTTCTGTTTTAGCGAAGGGAAAAAAGTAGATAATGAAGACAAATAGTGGTCCCTGTCACAGCACTGATTTAATGTCAGTTTATTATATTTTTTAAGATTCTATTTATTTATTTGACAGACAGAGATCACAAATAGGCAGAGAGGCAGGCAGAGAGAGAGAAGGAGAGGAGGAAGCAGGCTCCCAGCTGAGCAGAGAGCCCGATTCGGGGCTCGATCCCAGGACCCTGGGACCATGACCTGAGCCGAAGGCAGAGGCTTAACCTACTGAGCCACTCAGGCACCCCTAATGCCAGTTTATATCTTGGTTTCCGCTGGGCCAGTTTTGTGATGCTGGCTACGAGAAACAATCTACTACAATTTAACAAAAACTGAGAGCTAAAAGAATGCTCAAAGGCCAGCTGTCTCCTTCCTCTGTCCCCAGATGGCTTCTACCTAACCCTCTGCATTGGAGCCATTCATTCTAAAAGGGGTTTGGATCCAGCTTCTGCGGTTTACTGTGTATGTAAGTGTAACAAAGTTACTTAACCTCTCTAGACCCTCGGTATATTCATCTAAAATGGAAATTATACCAGGCTCTGAAGATTGAGGTGATTTAAGGGTTCAAAAAGAAAAAGTATATAAAGTCACTAGTGAAGTAAGTACCTAGCCGAAGACTTGTGCTCAATAAAAAGTAGATCAAGGTTATCATTATGATTCTAACATTTCTCTTTTTTTTTTCCTGGAAAAAACATTTCCTAACTCATCAAATCTAGTATTAAGTGTCTGTTCTAACAAATTATTTATTATCAACTTTCAACTCTCCTATGCAATATTCAAAATTCCTCTCACTGGTTGATTCTCTAATTTGGTAGAGTAGTGATTCTCCAAATGGGTCTATCAAGCCTGAAGACATGCTCTTCAAGAGAATTTGGTGAGCAATGCCTCATCTTCTCATATACAAACTAGACTTATGCATCTCATGTAATACCATCCGTCCAACAGCTTCCAGATTCCTGAGATGGGTCCAAAGTCATGTTGATATGGATAGGCAGAGCAATTCAAGCAGTGAACTGCTTAAATGATTTTCAGTCATTATACTTAACAACAGGAAAGTAAGAGTGTGACAGTTAACTTTAGCTGCATTGCAAACTACACCTAGGGGCTTAAAGCAATAGCTACCTACTTAGTTTATAAGTTTGCAGGTTGACAGTGTGGGCTGAACTCAGCTGGGCAGCCATTTGGTCTTAACTACTCCCACTGGCATATACTGGGGTTTGGCTGGTCTGCCATGATCTCAACTAGGTCACCTTGTTTCCGTTCCTTGTGGTCTCTCCTCCTCCAGTTGGCCAGCCCAGGCTTGCTCTCATGATTGTGGCCATGAAGTATACAAGGTCTCTTGAGGTCTAGGTTCAGAAGAGGCACCCTGTTACTTCTGCCACTTTCTGTGGGCCAAAGCAAATCACCAGGCCAACCCAGATTGGAGGAGTGGCAAAATAGACTATACTAATAGGAGGAGCTGCAAACTCTCATAGTAAGGAGGCATGGATAGAGGTGAGATAGAAAGGCTCTGGCTGTTTTTGCAATTGACCACATTTTTTCCCAGTTCTGGGTTCCTGATTTCAGAAATTCCTCTCCAAGTCTCAAAGGAGGAATGCACGATACACTGAATCTGACCAACATCAGCAGAGAAGCAACAGCTCTCATCAGTATGGAGGAAGGGGAGGCACTGAGGCCAACTCTTTACACAAAAGTCCCCTTCATAACACTGGGATTTTTTCCTGCGACTTAGGACTTTTCCAGACTCTCTTGTACTGCCTCCAACGTGGAGTTAAACAGACTCTAGCAACTTTAACCCTAATTAATATTTACTCCTATGCAGTACACAGTTTTTCTCATCATAGTTTACATTGTCACGGGGGCCTTTTGCCTGGAAATCCAAGAGTGCAATGGGTGCTGCCTCATCAGGTTCTTATCCGGGCAGTTGTTCCTCCTGTTCTGTTACCTCATGCACACCGCTCACCCCTAGCTGCACTGATCTGTACAATTTCTCCTGAATGGACTAACTAAACTCTACTGGTGGCTACCAGGTTTTCCTTTCCTCCTGTGCCATAGATTCTTTCTGATCCATAATGACCACTCAACCACTACAATCCTTTAAGCCCTGCAGAGTCCTTGGAATAAGCCTGCACCTGGCCAATTTTTTCTCCTGTGTGTGACCAGATGGACATTTTAAATAAGGAGATGACAATTTGATATTATACAGCTACAAATGATTTGAGTCTTAGAAAACAAATTAGGTGAACCATGAGAGACTATGGACTCTGAAAAACAATCTGAGGGTTTTGAAGGGGTGGGGGTGGGAGTTTGGGGGAACCAGGTGGTGTGTATTAGAGAGGGCATGGATTGCATGGAATGCTGGGTGTGGTGCAAAAACAATGAATACTGTTATGCTGAAAAGAAATTTTTAAAAATTTAAAAATTTAAAAATTTTTAAAAAAGAAAACAAATTAGGACTTCATGACCTCATTTTTCTAGCCATATGGCAAGTCTCTTCTCTTGTAAATATTTTCTTTGTATCTTACTTCCACAAGACTATAGATCTTTTCTATATGTAACACACACATGTATACACACATGTACATACACGTATTTACATCCAGGTATATGTTGTGGTGTTTAAACAGATGCCACTCTTGTGCTACCCCGTTCCCTCAGCCTTACTTCTAAATCTTGTATGGCTTGTAATGAAAGAGAAGAGGAAGCCATGTCTGTTCTGCTCACCTTTTCTACATCTGGATATTACAGAGGTATCCATATTGGGGCTTGCTTAATGAATCCAACATTCTCATCAACTCTAAGGGATGTGGAAGCCACAGAACGATTTCCCACATACTCTCTTGTCAGTGTTCTTTCATTGGGAGTTTTCCTTCCCCAGTTCACTCAGAGTCCCTTACTAAAGACACAACTTGTATGTAAACGTTCCTGTATGGCATTTCTCCTTCACCTGAACACCATGCTATAGCACTTCTGGACAACTCACCCTACTCCTGAGAGAGCGATAATAGTAGAGATGGCAAAGTATTATTTTTAAAACTATTATAGGTTAAATTTCCTAAATAAAATAAGTTAATATACTTCGGAGGTTGAGAATATCTGATGACATCATCTTCAAATAATCTTATTTTAATTCCCATGTGTATCTAAAATCATTTGTTGAACATTTATTAACTACCAGGGACTATACACTGAGAGTGACCATAAAACCCTCTGTTGTGGAGAACTGAAATGCTGAGCCCAAAAACAAACAAGAAAATTGAACGTTACAATAGAGAGTAAAAGGTATTATCATGGCTCAGCATAAGGCCTAGAGGAATAGGAAAGAGCACTGGTAAGGACAGTCTTGCCGGGGAGGGGTGGCGGGGAGAAAATACTTTCAGGAAGAGATAATACTAGAAGTACATGTTTATTAAGTAGCTAAATTTCCTTCCTTTGGATGACTGTTTTAACACTTTCCAATTTTCATTGGAGTTTTTCTTTCCAGTCCTTACCATGCTATTGCTTATCTTTTGTCTTCTAGAAATTCCTTTGGAAAGCCTTGGGAACCACCTTAGCATCCTGCCAAGATATAGACTTTGTAAGCTCACAGATTAAGGAATTTCTGATTGCTCCCAACCAACTGGGGGATCAGCGACAGGTGGGACCCCTTTCTCTCAATATCCTCGTATGATGATGGTAATTAATTCCATCCGGAAAGCCACTGGCAGGTCTTATGACAATGTCTTACTTACCAAGAATCCATGGATACATTCAAAATAATCCAACAGAATTTATCAGAAAAACGGTGCTTCCCTGTTTAAATGTCAATGCTTCATTATTTTTTTTATTTTAATTCCAGTATATTTATCATACAGTGTTATATTAGTTTCAAGTGTATAACGTAGTGCTCATCATGATGTGTACTCTTAAACCCCTTTACCTATGGAACCACAAAAGATCCCAAACAGCCAAAGCAATCTTGAAAAAGAAAAGCAAAGCTGGAGGTATCACAATTTTCAGACTTCAAGTTATATTATAAAGCTGTAGTGCTCAAGACAGTAGGGTATTGGCCCAAGAATAGACCACACACACATCAATAGAACAGAATTGACTACCCACAATTATATGATCTATTAATCTTTGACAAAGAAGAAAAAATATCCAATAGAAAAAAGACAGTTTCTTGAAAAAATGGTGTTGGGAAAACTGGACAGCAACATGCAAACGAATAAGAGTAGACCATTTTTTTTTTACACCATACACAAAATAAATTCAAAATGAATTAAAGACCTAAATGTGAGACAGGAAACCATTAAAATCCTAGAAGAGAACACAACCAGTAACCTCTTTGACATAAGCTGTAGAAACTTCTTACCAGATATGCCTCCTGAGGCAAGGGCAACAAACGCAAAAATACACTTTAGGGCTTCATCAGAATGAAAAGCTTCTGCACAGTGAAGGGAACAGTCAAGAAAACTAAAAAGCAATCTACAGAATGGGAGAAGATATTTGCAAATAACATATCCGGTAATCGGTTAGTATCCAAAATATATAAAGAACTTACAGAACTCAACACCCTCAACACCCCAAAACACAAATAATCCAGTTACAAAATAGGCAGAAGACATGAATAGACATTTTTTCAAAGAGGACATAGAGATGGCCAACCTCCCCTCTGGTAGCCTTTGGTTTGTTCTGTATAGTGAAGAGTCTGTTTTTTGGTTTGTCTCTCTCTCTCCCTCTCTCTTTTTTCCCTCTTGGTTCATTTGTTCATTTGTTTTGTTTTGCTTCTTAAGTTCTACATTTGGGTGAAAAGATATGGTGTTTGTCTTTCTCTGACTGACTTATTTCACTTAGTATTATACTTGCTAGCTCCATCCATGTTGTTGCAAATTTGAAAGATTTCATTCTTTTTTTTATAGCTGCGTAGTATTTCATTATATATGTATATATACATATATATTTTTCCCCCACAACTTCTTTATCTGTTTATCTACAAATGGACACTTGGGCTGCTTCCATAATTTAACTATTATAGATACAGCTGCTATAAACATAAGGGTGCATATATCCTTTCAAATTAGTGTTTTTGTATTCTTTGGAAAAATACCCAGTAGTGCAATTAGTGGATCATAGGGTAGTTCTGTTTTCCTTTTCTTAAAAATTTGATTTAGACATTTATTGATCACAGCATTATTTATTATAGTGGAAGTGTCCAACAGTGAAGGGAGGGTTATAATAAATATGGTGTATCATCCATGGAATACTACACAATCATCAGAAGTCATGTTTTTGAAAATTGTTTAGCAATATGGAAAAGTACTTTTAATATTAAATGAAAAACATGAGGATACAAAGCTGAATATAGAAAGTGATCCTAATTTTTATAATTATAAAAACTGGAAGGAAATATGCCAAAATATTTAATAGTCATTATGTTTGGGTGGAAGATTCTGGATGATTTTGGTTTTTTATTAATTTTCTTTGATTTATATTTTCCAAATTCTATATCTGAATATATGTGGGTGGGGGAGGAGTTGGAAAGAGTTAAAATGTTCTGCTTTCCAGACATTTTTTATCAAGAAGTGGGTTCTGTTTGATGTTAATGTGAAAAGTTTTCAGGAAACAACTTCTGTATCCAACTCTAATTGGATAATGATTCTTTGCTAAAAGTGCAATAGAGTGTAGCTATTGTGAAACTATATTCAGAAAAGAACTGTTTGTTATCTTTCATATCATTGATGGATAGATTTTAGCAGAAGTTCTAACTTCTTACTTTTTACTTAGTATGTTGTTATTTTTTTCTCTTTTTTTTTCTTTTCAAGTTTTTATTTAAATTCTAGTTAGTTAACACATATGGTAAAATTGGTTTCAGGTGTAGAATTTAGTGATTAATCACTTACATGTAACACCCAATACTTATCACAATACTCATTTAGCCCATTCCCTACCTACCTACCTCCATCAACCCTCAGTTTGTTCTCTATCATTACAAGTCTCTTATGATTTGCTTCCCTCTCTCTTTTTCTTCCTTCTCATATGTTCATCTGTTTTATTTCTTGAATTCCATGTATGATTGAAATCATATGGTATTTGTCTTTTTCTGATGGACTTATTTCACTTAGCATAATACACTCTAGTTCCATCCACATCATTGCAAATGGGAAGATTTCATTCTTTCTGTGGTTAAGTAAATATTATAATACATATTCTTTAACCATTCATCAGTCAATGGACATTTGGGCTCTTTCCATAACTTAGCTACTGTTGATAATGATGCTATAAACATCAGAGTGGTGTGTCCCTTCAAATCTATGTTTTTGTATCCTTTGGGTAAATACCCAGTAGTGCAATTGCTGGGTCATGGGGTACTTCTATTTTTAACTTTTTGAGGAAACTCCATACTGTTTTTCAGAGTAACTGCACCAATTGCATTCCCATCGATGATGTAAGAGCGTTCCCCTTTCTCCACATTCTTGCCAACTCTTGTTTCTTGTGGTTGTGATTTTTGTCATCTGATAAGTGTGAGGTGGTATCACATTGTAGTTTTGATTTGCACTTCCCTGACTATTGATGAGTGATGTTGAACATCATTTCATGTGTTTGTTGATCATCTGTATGTCTTCTTTGCAGAAAAGTCTGTTCGTGACTTTTGTCCATTTTTAATTGGATATCTGTTTTTTGGTTGTAGAGTTCTATAAGTTCCTTATATATTTTGGATAATAACCCCTTATCAGATATGTCATTCGCTAATATCTTCTCCCATTCTGTGGGTTGTCTTTTAGTTGTATTGATGCTTTCCTTTGTTGTGCAGAAATTTTTATTTTTATGTAGTCCTAATAGTTTATTTTTGCATTTGTTTCCCTTGCCTCAGGAGGCATAGGCAGAAAATGTTAAGGCCAATATCAGAGAAACTATTGCCTTTGCTCTTTTTTTTTAGGATTTTTATAGTTTCAAGGCCCACATTTAAGTCTTTAATCCATCTTGGGTTATTTTTGTGTATGGTGTAAGAAAGTGGTCCAGTTTCATTCTTTTATATGTAGCTTTCTAGTTGTTCCAGCACCATTCTTGCCTCCTTTGTCAAAAGATTAATTGACCTTATAATTATGTCCCTATTTGAATATATTTGTATATATTTGTATATTTTTACATATGTTCAGTTAACCAACATAAAGTACCTCATTAGTTTTTGATGGGATGTTCAACAATTACTTAGTTGCATATAACACCCAGTACTCATCACAATCCCTGCCCTCATTAATACCCATCACCCAATTACCTCATCCCCTAAGCCCCTTCCCTTCTGTAACCCTCAGTTCAGTTCCCAGAGTCCAGAGTCTCTCATGGTTTGTCTCCCTCTCTGGTTTCTTCCCATTCAGTTTTCCCTCCCTTCCCCTGTGGCCCTTGTGCTATTCCTTATCTTCCATATATGAATGAAACTATATGGCAATTGTCTTTCTCTGCTTGACTTATTTCACTTAGCATAATCCCCTCCTTAGTTTCTCTTTCTGCTATTTCATTATTACTGTACAAAAATAAACCAATTTCTGTATACCAGTTTTGTATCCTGTGACCTTACTGAATGTATTTATCAGTTCTACTAGGTTTTTGGTAATCTTTAGGACTTTCTATACATAATATCATATCATCTGCAAATGGTGAAAGTTTCACTGCTTTCTTATCAACTTGGGTGCATTTTATTTCTTTTTCTTGCCTGATTGCTGTGGTTAGGATTTCTAGTACTTTGTTGAATAAAAGTGAGAGTGGTGAGAGTGGTGAGAGTGAACATTCCTATCTTGTTCCTGATCTTAGGGGAAAAGCTCTCAGTTTTTCACCATTGAGTATGTTATTAGCTGTGGGTTTTTCATACATGGTCTTATTATGTTGAGGTATGTTCCCTCTAAACAACCTTGCTGAGGGTTTTTATCATGAATGGATGTTGTGCTTTGTCAAATATTTTTTCTGCATCTATTGAAATGATTATATGGTTTTTACCCCTTTGTTGATATGGTGTATCATGTTGACTGATTTTTGAATATTGAACCAGCATCCTCATATTAATATTTCATTTATTTAACCAGATTTGTAAAAATATTGCAAAATGAATTTTAATTATCCTTAATAAATATTTTTGATATATTTTGACTTTTTAACTTAAACATATGATCATAAATTTCAAAATCATTGACTTTACAACCTGAAAATAACCTTACATACCATGGATTTTCAACATAGAGAAAACATAAGCCTAACCTGGGGAGCTTTTTCAAAGCCCTTTTGCCATTTCCTACCCTAGCTAGGCTGCACAATGTTTGCAAATGTGGAGGAAAGGAGTGTATGTATTTAAAAAATAAAGAATAAATTAAAAGAAAAATTACCAGGGCTAATAAAGACCACCTAGTATTAAAAAAAAAAAAGCCTGTGGTATATTTTGCTATACATTCTCCTCAGAAATTTTGAGATGTTTACACGATCCTTTTTTTTATATTAAATGTTCAGAAACCAGTAGACTTACTGAATTTTTGAAACTGTTTTTTTATTATGTTATTTATTTTCTCCTTGTCAGATGTTCTGTTATCTTATTGCTCTTGGCAATTTTTTTAACACCTTTTTCCCCATCTTGTTTGAAACTCTCCTTCCCACACAGTCCAATGACTTGCTCCCTCATTTATTTCAGAACACTGCTCAATGTCACCCCTGTTTATGAAGCCTTCTCCATCTGCCCTATTTAATTGAGAACTCCCCCTAAACTGCAGCAGTTATTCTCTTTCCTTGTTTCCCATAACTCCATAGCATGTGTCACCCTCAAAGTACTATATATTTACATGTTTACTGAATCTATGTGTTTATTTAATGCTACTTCCCTGTCACTTCCTCTGGTTGTGTGCACCACAAGGATGGGGAGTTTGGTGTGTGTTCACTGTTGCGTCCCAAGCACCTAGAAGAGTGGCTGACACATAACAGGTGCTCCATAAATATTTTTTGAATAAATGAATGGTTAAACTCAAAATTCCTATCTTTTCTGACTTTAGGGAATAACATCTATTTTAGGATGCTGTGCTGAGAGCCACTTGGATACTGTTTTAAAAGTTCTTAAAACATTCCAAGATCGGGAAAAGTTTTTCATGAATCGATGTAAGGTAAAAAGACTAACCTTCTCTTCCAAAGCTTTTGGTCACAGCAAGGGGAAAACACACTGATTCCTTCAGTGAACATCCTTTTCCATATCATACTTGTCCCTGTCCCCAGGTCTTTATTTCAGGTGAGAACTTCCCAAGCCTGGACCCTATAGAATGACCAGCTGTCTAGCAGATCTCCTCCAGTTTCTGTCACTAGTGCTGACCTGGAAGGTCCTAATGAGTTCTTTGTGTGCCTCGGTTTGTTCCTCTACCAGCCATTCAGGCCTCATGGCCAGTTTCCACTATGTACACTGCACTACCCCTGAAGAAAAGGGATTTAATAAATAAAAAATAACCCAAGCTTTCTCACAGGGATCTCTTTTAAAGCCCAAGAGAGCCACAACACAGTCCCAGGTGTTTAAATTTGACAAGCAAGAATATCAGTTTTAAACTAATTTTCAATCATCCCAGTCCCATTTCTTAAACCCTGTAGTGGTTCATAGAATTAGGAAGCAACATGGAGGAAAGGAAACACCTTCAGTCATAGCTTTCATGTCTCTCTTTCAGGGTATTTTTTCTGGGAAAAAGAGCCTGACCAAGACTGATGTCATGGTAATCTATGGCGCTGTGGCCCTCCATGCTCCCAAGGGTCAACTCCTCACCAGGCTCGATCAAGACATTGTTTCCCAAGTCCTCTTTCTTTATGGCCAGTGCTCTCAGGTAACGGTGAGCACAGGGTGCCTCGATTTCCAGGCTAGGGGTCCCAAACCTTGGAAGGGCTCACCTCTTGGGAATATTCATGCTCAAAGGATACAGGCCAAAGGCAAGATAGCATCTGGTATGTTTGGAAGATGAGAACAGAACAGAACAGAAAAATTCATTATGAAACAGGGTCAGGTAATTTGTTTCTTTTCTAAGGTCTTGGGTAGTTCATGGCCTATGATACCTTCCTAGATCAAGTACCCATAGTGTTCTCCCCCAAGTTTGAACTTAAAATAATTACTCCAGTACACTTTAGAGCAGCTATTTCATTACTTTTCTGTTATAGTCTCTGAAATGTTACTAATGGTGGTTGTATAACTTTTTACGTGGTATAGATAAACCACCCAAAACAGTGCCTCACAAATAAGAAGTGCAATACATGTATTTTTAAACAAATAAGAATACATCATTAATTAACCTACCCATGCTGTACCATTTCACACCCCGGCCAACACACACATTCATAACAGTCACCCTGACTGTCCTCCATGTTCCTCAAACATGCCAGGAATATTCCTGCCTCAGAACCCCACAACTGAATTGGAATTCATCTGATCCTTTCTGTCCCCTGTAGTACTTCTTATATATTTAATAAAGTGCTTTAGATATATTGTCAACTTGGCCATTTTGCTGAGTAGTACCAGGTTAGCCACCTAAAAATCACCCTGGGTTCAAGTTTGAAATACAGCTTCCCAGAGCCATTTCTCAGGGAGATTGATTCAGTAGGTCTGGGTTGGAATCTGACATCTGTATTTTTAGGAGATTTAGAAGTGATTCTTATCCATCCGGAAGCTTTTACTGATTATGTGCACATCTGCTCCCCCATTAGTTTGTCAACACCTTGATGTTATAGATTGTACCTTATGCTCCCTTATCTCCGCTTCTTGCTCTCCACACCCCACCTGTTTGATAAATCTGTTCTTGACATGTATTCATGTGTGTATGTGATAAGAATTGAATCATAAGGAACTTGTGATATCACAGATATAAGTACATGCTAGTGGGAGGGAATAGGTCAGTGATCCTCACACTTCAGTTGTCTGAGAATGACCTAGAACCCTGTTAAAGACAGAGATCCCTAATGAATCCCAGTCTTCAGAGATGGATCTCTGAATCTGTATTTTTAATATGCCCCCCAAAAGGTGATTCTGATGTACCCAAAATTTAATAAGCAAAACATAGTTGAAAAAGATGGTTTGTGTTACATTAGTTTTAGTCAATCATTGAGGCAAATTATGATAAAAAGACAAGAGGAAACAAGATATAGATGTTTTAGATAAGGATGACTGTACACTTTCAAGGTACAGTCAGTTCTTCCATAGCACAACATATACACAAGACAGAAGAAGAAAAAACACAGGGATTATGAAGAAAATGGGGGAGGGGCACAACATTCAAAAACCCCACCAATGACATATAAAAAATATGAATCTGATTTTATTTTTTAAAATATTTTACTTTTTTATTTGAGAGAGAGATAGCTAGAGAGAGCATGAGCAGGGTGTGGGGGGTGGAGAAGGAAAGGCAGGCCCCCCATGGAGCAGAGAGCCCAACACAGGACTTGATCCCAGGCCCCTGGAATCATGACCTGATCCTAAGGCAGGTGCCCCGGCATCTAATTTTGAAGACCATCTAAGAAATACAGAAACACTACAAAAAAAAAAATATATATATATGGCACTTTTCTTGAAAAACACCTGAATTCACTTGGGAAAGTGATGAGTTATTGTGAAATGCTCATGGGAAGAAAGGTCATCTGAAATCAGCTAGAATGTCAGATTTGAATGGGAAGCAGCTCATAACACGGTAAACTGAATCAACTGACATGTTTGAGGTGTTCATGTGGCTATTCCTACACGAGTCAGTTCAACTAGCTCATCTTCTTCTGTCATGGACAAAACTGTGCATAAGCAAACACAAAATTTAGAATATACTAGAAGTATTCACATATCAATTTCAATGAGACAAATTTCCTTTTTCAAGGCAAGCATCCCAGCAGAACTGACTGTATCCCAGTTCCAAAGTCAGCTGCCCTATTAACTTTCATTTTACAGCTTTTCACTGCTCCTTCTGCCAAGAGTCTCTACTCTTCTTCTTACCAAAGTCTGGTAGAACCTCTTTAAATCATAAGGCTTGAAACCCAAAGGCTTGATTTCTTTATGCGGCTTTCTATAGATTAGACTTCCCTGGGGGAAAAGTCTGCCAATGTACAGGGTCTCTCTTTGGAAATGGGGGAGGATGCAAACAGCCCCTGCCCTTTAGGAAGACTCAGTGTCCTGCTTAGCTGTTGTTTTCAGGTTGGGGGTGGGTCTTCTTCCTGGAGGAGGGAACTCTAACTGCTGCTCTAGTATCTGCTTTTGCCTTTGGTTTTTCAGGTTCTGGGCGTGTCTGTGATGAGCAAGGTATGCAATATATTTGATATACTTGAATACATAACGTGCTTCCTGGAAATGCAGTAGCACAGATGTCCTCTTGGTTTGATTCCAGAGGAAAGGATCCTGATATATGACTAATCAATCTGATCCTGAAGCCAGGATCCCTGAGCCTAATCTAAGACAGAACAGAGAGCTATATTTGGTTCTAGGTGGTTTGAGAGCTGTACTGAACCTGGAGCAGTGTTCTTAGATCCATGCACCCACCAGAAGACCATAAAATCAATCTAACAGCTCGAATAGATCACAACCAGCAAACTTTTGTGGTGAAATAAGAGAAATAGAAGAGTACATTACATTTAGCAACAAGAAGTACCATAAAACTTTCATTTCAGTTATTATACATATATGTTCACATACATATATTGCATGTAAATACGGAGTGGACTTGTAAACTGTTTCTTACAGCTTGTGTAGTTAATGGTTCAAATGTTTGAAAGCCACTGCTGTAGATAACCTCGATCTTTGGGGGACAGGGGTGGGGGGTGAGAGTAGAATTTGACCTTGGTTTTTAACTTCCCTGCAACTTTGACCCTAGACTGAGGTAGAAATAGCTAAAGAAGAGAGATTCCCATTTCTCCCTGGGCACAAAGTTCAACCCTAGGTCAAGAACTGAGTTTATAGAACCAAGTATGGAACCCAGGACTTTGGTTTACACTGTGAATCATTTTGCTTTAGGACATGGATCTGCAAATGAGTTTCACAAGAACTGTCACTGAGATTGGTATTGCTGTCCACGATGCTGAGGATCAGGGATTCAAGTTCTCCTACAAAGAGGTGCTGCTGGGTTACATGCTGGTAAGTGTGCAGAGAGGACATGGGCAAGGTCTTGAAAAGTCTGTTTCCAAGAGTCAGAGCTGTCTTTTTTAAATGGGTACAGTACACCAGTTCCAGGTAACAGATCTCTCCCATTATATGGACCAAGGGCACCTAACAGCCCAATGGGGCTGCAGCTGCATCTGGAAACTCCCCACATCCTTTCTAGAATATTTCACCCCTTTGTGTTGCAGGACTTCATCAGGGATGAGCCCCTGGACTCCCTAGCTAGCCCTGTTCGGTGGAAAGCCTTAATCGCCATCAGATACCTCAGGTAGAGAAGTTTTCTTGCTCTCATTGAAAAAAAAAAATTTCCTCCCCAAGATCCTCTTTCTGATCAACTGACTTATCAATCAGTGAATACTCCAGTGTACTACCCTCCCCCAAATGAACACAATTTATCAATGGTTGGTTGGGTTTGGGTTTGGTTTTTGGTTTTTTTTTTTTTTTCCAAATAGAGGCTTTTTCCCTCTTTTTTTTTTAATTTAATTATTTTTCAGTGTTCCAAAATTCATTGTCTATGCACCACATCCAGTGCTCCATGTAGTATGTGCCCTCCTTAATACCCACCACCAGGCTCACCCAACTCCCCCACCTCCTCCCTCCAAAACCCTAAGTTTGTCTCTCAGAGTTCACAGTCTCTCATGGTTTGTCTCCCCCTCCAATATTCCCTCTTCTCAAACTTACAGGACTGACTGAGAGGCCAACCCTTCAAAGACTAAAAGGGATAATGAACTCAGAGGAGTCACATTTATTGATACATGAGAATTGAAGTTTCTGTGCAGAAGGAAATTTTAATATTCCTATTAAAAATTATGAAAGCCCTAATCATATTTTAGTTGGTTAGTAGCACTAAACCTGCAGGAGGAAATGATTTTAACCAAATTTTTAAAATAATATTTTCTCCCTGCAGTAAAAGTAATATAAACTCATTGTTAGAACTTGGAAACTCTAAAAACTTTTTAAAAAATAATAAAAGTCACCCCTTATTTTCAACATTTTGATTCTATGGTAAATGTAATTGTTAATCTCCTTTTTGATTGTTCATTGTTAATAGAAAACACAACTGATTTGTGTATACTGATTTTGTATCCTACATTATTCAATTTGTTTAATTTTTGTGAACTTTACGGTTTTCTACATATAAGATCATGTCATCTGCAAACAGAGATCGTTTTACTTCTTCCTTTCCAATCTAGATGGATTTTATTTCTTTTTCTTGCCCTATAGCTCTGAATAGGACTTCCAGTATTATGTTGAATAAAGGTAGCAAAAAACAAGCATCTTTATCTTGTTCCTGATCTTAGATTTTTCTCTAAATCTTAGGGGAATAATTTACAGTCATTGACCATTGATAGATATTATCTATAGGCTTTTCTTATATGGCCTTTATTATACTGAGGTAACAAACACCATTTTTTTAAAGATTTTATTTATTTATTTGAGAGAGAGAGAGAGCATGAGAGGAGAGAGGTCAGCGGGAGAAGCAGACTCCCTGCCAAGCAGGCAGCCTGATGTGGGACTCAATCCTGGGACTCCAGGATCACGACCTGAGCCGAAGGCAGTCACTTAACCACCTGAGCCACCCAGGAACCCACAAACACCATTTTTTTAAAAAGATTTTACTCATTTTATTTGATAGACAGAGATCACAAGTAGGCAGAGAGGCAGGCAGAGAGAGAGAGGAGGAAGCAGGCTCCCTGCTGAGCAGAGAACCCGATGCAGGGCTCAATCCCAAGACCCTGGGATAATGACCTGCTCGGAAGGCAGAGGCTTTAACCCACTGAGCCACCCAGGCGCCCCAGCACAAACACCATTTTTAATGGCTGCTTAATAACTTATTGTATAGTATGTCTCATATTACTTAACCAACCACCTTTTATTATATTTTGTCAGTTTTTGTATATTTTATATATATTTGTCAGTTTTCAGTAATATTTTGGTGAACACTTCTGTGCAAAAAAGTGCTCTCTGAACTTTTGATTATAAAAGCTGACAATTTGGTTCAATAAATATTATTCAGTGTCATCCACGTATCAGGCGTGGAGCTAGATTTAAAAAAGATAATCATTAATTAAATATGGCCTTGCCTACCAGGTAAAATAGATGCAAGACATACCCACTGAATTTCTCTAAAATGCAGTAAGAAGCAACGTAAGGGA
This sequence comes from Mustela putorius furo, assembly GCF_011764305.1. Lineage (NCBI taxonomy): Eukaryota > Metazoa > Chordata > Mammalia > Carnivora > Mustelidae > Mustela > Mustela putorius. The sequence continues at coordinate 13,541,649 of NW_025421373.1, read as the reverse complement.
AGGCACAGATTGCCGTGTTTACAAAGACGAATGAAGTTTGAAGGAAGCTCAAATAATAAATCTTGAAGATGAATTAAGAATTACTAGGCTCTAACACAGTGTTGTCCAGTAAAACTAGAATGCAAGTCACATATGTCATTTAAAATATTCTAGCAGTCACTTTTAAAAGAGTAAAAAAGAGACCAAGTAATTTTAATAATTATTTTCCTTCATTAATTACACTTAATATATTCAGTAGATCATCTTTTCAACATGTATTTGTTATTTTAAAATGCAGTGAGATACTTTACATGATTTTTCACACTAATTCTCCACAATCCATCGTGTTTTAGAACTATAGCATGTCTTAATTCAAACTAGCCACACTCAGGTGTTGGATAACAACGTGTTGCTAGTGGCTACTCTCCTTTGGACCAAACACCTATAGAACTTGCAAAGTGATCTCTAATGACTGAAAACCAATCAATGTTTGCCCGGGCCATTGTGAAGGAAGAGATGAGCTGCAAAGGGGCATAAGGAAAAATGTGGGTGTTCTCTATTGATTATAGTGGTGATTTCATGGGTGTGAAACTCATTTAACTGCATACTTTAAATGGATGCAGCTTGTTGTGCATGAATTATATAAATTGATTTTTATATAAATCAATTTATATAAAATTGATTTTTTTAAAGTCAGCCAGACAGTAAAGATGAAAATACTATCCAGCTTGTATCAACATATTAACACTTTTGATAGACCTATCCCAGCTGGTACTGACTTTTACTCCCCTGTGAGAGAACCAGTTTCCCCCTTCTCTAACCATGTCATCATTTTTTTAATTTCATTTTATTTTATTTCTTTTCAGTGTTCCAAAATTCATTTTTTATGCACCACACCCAGTGCTCCATGCAATACGTGCCCTCCATAATACCCATCACCAGGCTCACCCAGCCCCCCACTCCCTCCCCTCCAAAACCCTCAGTTTATTTCTCAGAGTCCACAGTCTCTCATGGTTTGTCTCCCCCTCCATTTTCTCCCAACTCTCTTCTCCTCTCCATCTCCCAATGTCCTCCATGTTATTCCTTATGCTCCACAAGTAAGTGAAACCATGTGGTAAATGACTGTCTCTGCTTGACTTATTTCACTCAGCATAATCTCTTCCAGTCCCATCCATGTTGATACAAAAGTTGGGTATTCGTCCTTTCTGATGGAGACATAATACTCCGTTGTATATATGGACCATATCTTCTTTATCCATTCAACCACTGAAGGGCATCTTGGTTCTTTCCCCAGTTTGGCAACTGTGGCCATTGCTGCTATGAATATTGGGGTACAGATGGCCCTTCTTTTCACTGCATCTGTATCTTTGGGGTAAATATCCAGTAGTGCAATTACAGGGTCATAGGATAGCTCTATTTTTAATTTCTTGAGGAATCTCCACACTGTTTTCCAAAGTGGCTGTACCAACTTGCATTCCCACCAACAGTGTAAGAGGGTTCCCCTTTCTCCACATCCTCTCCAACACATGTTGTTTCCTGTCTTGCTAATTTTGGCCATTCTAACTGGTGTAAGGTGGTATCTCAATGTAGCTTTGATTTGAATCTCCCTGATGGCTAATGATGATGAACATTTTTTCATGTGTCTGTTAGCCATTTGTATGTCTTCTTTGGAGAAGTGTCTGTTCATGTCTTCTGCCCAATTTTTGAAGTGATTATTTGTTTTGTGTGTGTTGAGTTTGAGGTGTTCTTTATAGATATTGGATATCAGCCCTTTGTCTGTAATGTCATTTGCAAATATCTTCTCCCATTCTGTGGGTTGCCTCTTTGTTTTGTTGACTGTTTCTTTTGCTGTGCAGAAGCTTTTCATCTTGACCACAGCAACTCTTTCAAGATATGTCTCTGAAGGCAAAGGAAACAAAAGCAAAAATGAACTTTTGGGACTTCACCATGTCATCATTTTAAATTTCTTTGCTACTTACCTCCTTAGTGCACTAGGCAGTGTGCCAGTCTCATAAATTTCTGTAGCAATTTGATAGCTGACAAGTGGTAGTGTATTGTCCTGATTTACATTTACTAAATAATACATGGGGATTTTCATGTTTATTAAACATTTGCATTTTTCCAAGTTATGTCTAGGTTTGTTCTTATCCTCATGATGTTTATAGTAAATGACTGAAAGAAAGGAATAAGGAGAGGAAGGAAGGAAAGGGAGGGAGGAAGTGAGTGGAAGTGGAGGAAGAGTCCAGCCACTTTACTATAGGTACATTCAGTATGTGTGATGCTACTTATAACATGAGAAATCATATGAAATTGACAAAACTGCTCCAAACTTAGAATCTCCCCCAACACAAACATACACACACACACAAAACCCACAAACGCTAGAAAAAATAAGTAGGTTAATGTTATCACAGATCATATAATAAAGGACTGAGTAACACAACGCTAATGATGATTGTTTATTACTCTAAAAAAATTAGAAATGAGGTGTGTTGACTATGTGCAATAGTACAGTACAGTACCTCTCCCTACTTCTGTCCCCACTCCCCTCAAGATTCCAACATGTCAGTAAGCATATCTGACCACTCAGATATGGTTGGCAAGGAACTCTTCTGGGCTGCGTTTTGTTTATCATCTTAATACCTATCCCTCCACATTGTTCTCATTTCAGTAAACTGAAACCTCAGCTCCCACTCAATGACCACCTAAATATTCTTGAAGAAAATATTCGCAGGCTGCTTCCCCTTCCACCTCTGGAAAAACTCAAAGATGAAGGCGAGACAGACAAGGACAAGGAGCACATCAATGTATGTAGGGGTGAGGCCTGAGGAGACTCGAGAGCTACAGTGGGACTCCACCCTCCAGCCTCAGCCTGCTGCTCATGCTCACATTGGATTTCAGTTCCTCTATGAACGATCCATGGATGCCCTAGGAAGGCTGCTGAGGACCATGATGTGGGATAATGTGAAAGCAGAGGACTGCCAAGAAATGTTCAATGTGAGTAGGGCCGTTGCTCAAACTGATTCCCACATTCCCTTGTCTGTGCTGCAGAACAGCCCTCCAGAATCTACCTCATCCTCTTCACAGGGAGATGTCCAGCCTGACCCATTTAACCCATCGCATAGGGCCAGTCCACTTAAGAATTGTTTGTGGGAGGTGAGCACCCTATTTCAGAAGAGACAGAGCACAAGAGGCAGAAGAATGGGAATGAGTGACTATGACGAGTACTAAGGAAAGAACATTTATTCTTTGACCAACAGCTTCTCCGAATGTGGCTTGTTTCACAAAAAGATTGGGAAAGAGAAAGAGCCTTCCAGATCACTGCAAAAGTGCTGACAAACGATGTTGAGGTAAGTCGACCCCTGGAATGAATAGATTTCATCGCTTGCAAACACAGGGATCTCAAGGGTTCTAGAATCCAAAGTCCCTGCATGCCGGAGCTCTAGTCCCAGAATGGGGTGCTTCCCAGAAAAGAACATAAGAGGAAACTCCTAACCCCAGGGGGTGGGAAGCACACCAGGATTAAACTATTTGGTTGCTTTTACAAGCTCCCAGACTCACTTTTCCAGTGCCTTTAAAGGGAAGGTTCACAATTCAATTTCATCCTAAGGACCTTTCAGGGAAAAACAAGGGACTTCACGTTCAGTGTTGCTGGGACTATCCTGGGATGTCGGCAAGCCACCCCGTCACTTTGGCGGTCTCCTTTATCCTGCAGGCACCAGAGGACTTTAAAATCGGCTCCCTCCTCGGCCTCCTGGCTCCTCACTCCTGTGACACCCTGCCCACCATCCGGCAAGCAGCCGCTAGCTCCACTATTGGTCTGTTCTGTATAAAAGGTGAGGGAAAGATGAGAAACCCACAAATGAGAGAAGATACCTGTTTTCTTTTATTCTCGGTTTTACTCCTTGTGTCTCTGTGTCCCTCTCTCTCCCCAGTTCAGCCATTTCTGTGTTCCAATGCCTTAATTATGCCACAGAATTTGTCTCTCTTTTGGATCTTTTTTCTCCAATGGCTCTGTTTTTCTATTTTTAAAAATAAAGATAATAACACCAAAACATTATAAAAGTCCATTGAGATAGGTAAAACTACTGTGATTCAAATCACTGAGCACTTGGGGGTACTAGCAATGCTTCCTCTATCACGTGGATTTCTTCAGGAGGAAACTGCACTAGTATTTTACGATGCTAAGTGATTCTCAAAGTCCTCTAAGAAGGACAAACCTGTGGAGGTTTTTCCAGCTTCCAGAACAGGACCTCGTCTATTCTCCAAGTATAGGTGGAGTGACAATATCAGGAAATGTAAGGAATTTTTAAACCTCAGTCTCAGGCTGAGACCGACAAATCAGGGCCTTGGTCCCAGTTAAATCAGAAGATGCTTCCCTGAAAATGGCCCTGCAGGGCGCATGTGCATTTCTGTGCAGCCAGGAACACTGGTCTAGGCTTAGTGCCATTTCACACCTGTGTTCCACTCCTCTTTCTTTTAGGGATTCAGAAGATGCTTATTAAGTTCTTTCTATGTGTCAACCACTTCTTTGATGCTGGAAGCACAGAGATATTACTATTCTAAAATTCACATAAGAAAAGCATATTAGGGGCACCTGGGTGGTTCAGTTGTTAAGCGTCTGCCTTCAGCTCAGGTTGTGATCCTGGGGTCCTGGGATCACAGTGGGCTCCCTGCTCAATGGGAAGCTTACTTCTGCCTCTCCCACTCCCCCTGCTTGTGTTCCCTCTCTCACTGTGTCTCTCTCTCTCAAATCAATAAAATTCTCTTTAAAAAAAAAGTTTAAGAATAAAAGAAAGAAAGAAAAGTATATTAACGCCAAAAGGTGGGATTTGGTTGAGGGGGTGGGAGTGGTTGGTTAGTTGGTTGAAAAGAAAAGGAAAAAAAAACTATTCAGCAGAATGAAAATGGGTATGAAAGTCCTTTGGGATATGGGAAGATAATTCAGTAAGGGTATATGCTTGCACCAAGCCAGAAAATAAAAAATAAGTAAGGCCATCCTAGTAAGAAAAGAAATGTGCCAGGGAGGAACTTCAGAGGAAGAGAGGAATTTCAATTCTATTATTGCTCTACCTACTCTTCCTTTAGCATCCTTTATTTTCCTGAAACAAGCAAAATTTCCTGAAACATGCAAAATTCAGGTTCTCAAATATTCTTTGTTAATAAGAAATCCCATACTTCATTATTTATTTTAACTCTTTTCCTTGATGGATCAAATAGCATGGCAGAGGGTATGATTATTAAATACCTGCTAAATACAAGTAACTAGTGGGATGCTAAATTAAATACCCATTTAAAACTCAGTTTTCAGATGAGTGAGCTGAGGGTAAGAAATTTACCAGCTGCAGAAAGTAGTAGAGCAAGGCTATGAACCCAGGTCTCTCTAACTGCCAAGTCCTTCTATGCTCTACTGGGCTGGACTGCCTTCCACAGAAAGGTTCAGGTATTAGTTTCCACGGTTACCCTCCATTCAAACAACAAAGAGAAAATTGTTACTGTTTAGGTCTGAGTTTATTAATTGGTTTCTAAAATCAGTTACAACGTTGCTGATGTTCTTGTTGCAATAGTTACCTTCCCACTTCCATTTTTCCAGAAGTGGCCTACTGCTCAAGGGAACTCCCAACAGAGACAGCAGTACAGCAGAACAGTGAGAGCCTAGGCTTTGGTGCCAGGCAGACTAGGCTTCAAATTCGGACTCTCCTATTTTTAGTCTCTGGATAGCTGTAGCCAAGTGGCTTTATAGCTCTCAGCCTCAGCTTTCTTGTCTGCAAAATCAGGAGCGTCTACCTCAGATAATGTTTATGAGTAATAAACGAGATCATGGTATGCAGAGGATTCAGCCCCGTACCAGCAAGCAGAAACTGCTCAATCCGTGTTTGCTCTAGTGCCCAGCTTTTCATCAGACAGGCTTTCATGCATGGGTTAAAAGCATCCAGCAGCTGAATTAGGGTCATATCAAAGAAGAGCCAACCTCTTTAACCCTATCAGGTCTTTGAACTCTTGCATCTGTCTCCCCTTGTGGATTTCAGGCACCCACCCGGAGGTGGAAAGACTGCAGAGTCTGCAGGAAGGGCTGCAGTGTGATGACGTACAGGTCCAGATCAAGATTTCTTCTAAAATAGCGAAGGTAATAGATACGGAGGACTGGTCAAGGGATGGAAAGATGATTCTGGGTTGATTCCCAAATGAGTAGGCTGTGGACGCTCCACTACAAGGAGAGCGAAGTCTAGGCATTGCTTGTTCCTGGGTCCATGTGCCTAGTCTACACCTGCTGTGGATCATTTCATACTCTGAGGAAATCTATGAACCAAGCACCCATCTTGAGGATGAAGGAGGCAGTGTGGTGGAGTGGAAGGTACAGGGGCTTTGGGGTCTATCAGATGATGCTGTGTGCACTTGCTTGAAGCCCGTTCTCCTCATTTCAAAAAAAAAAAAAAAAAGTACATAACCTACCTCTCAGAGTTGTTCTGAGGATTGGTCAATGAAGTCATTCATTTATTTAATCACTTATTCATTCACCTACTATGCCCTATACACCTACCATGTACCAGACTTTGTTCTAGCCTCTAAGAATAGAAAAAGACAAAAGGCCTGCCCTCAGTCATTACGACTGTGTACTTACAGAGAGAAGTGAACTGTTGTGAAGACAGAGTGTCTCTTACTAATTTATAAAAGCCCCTTCTGAACCCATGGTGTCTCTGCAAGAAGGAACATGATCAGACTTGCATTTCCAAAGGGTCATCTGGCTATTATGTTCAGACTACGATACAGGTCCAGCAAGAGTGAAATTAATCAGTTTAGAGGAAACTACAAGAATCCAGGTGTGAGACTAGGTGGCTTGGACTAAGGAGGCAGCAGCAGAGATGATAAGAAGGTGACCAGAATAAGGGAGAGAAGTCACTTGGGGTGGGTTGGGGGAGAACAGGAGGCACATTATGTCAAATACCTAAGAAAGTGTCTGATGCATAGCAGGTTCTCAAAAACATGAGCCCACCTCCTTCTTTTCTTCCTAAACCATCATCCATCCCAATGTGAGGGGAAAACAACAACAAAAACAACATAACAAAACAAAAACAAAAAACAAAAAAACAGATAACCATTGAGTTTGGAGCCCAGGCAAGCATTTGGTGTTACATAGAGCACATGTGGCAGTCTAGTCCTTTGATCTTGGAATCAAAATGACTCAGAAACTGGTTGAGACATGAAAAGGGATGAATTTCCTTCCAAGAACTGTTCAACCAAATATCAGCCATCGGGCCACTTAATGCAGAGAGAAGTCAGTTGTGAATAGCAATGTTTTCATACCTACAAACTCATAATCGTGACCATCTTGCTTAGTTAAAGCCCCAGACAATGTCCCTGGAATTCATTCAAGTGGTCAACTTTTCACCTGCCTACCTTTTCATTAGCACGTATGCATACGCACACACACACAGACACACACACTCATGTTCACACACACTCATGTTCACACACACTCATACTCACACACTGCTATCACCCCTTCTGTAAGTTTCTTATACTTAGAGACCAAAATTGCCAAGTTTTTATTTTCCTCACCTTTTGTTGAGTAGTCTTAATTTTGAAACATGGAAAAGCAAAAAGACAGAACTCATAATAATTCATAGTTACATGGATATTGTGATCTGCCTAGTATTGAACATGGCAGTTAGTACCTAGTGATCTATTTTCCTAAATTCTCAAGGCTTAGCTATTCTGGTAGAAGCAAGACATATCTCTGTGATATATGAAATGTATGTGAAAGTAATTTATATCATATAAATTGTATTATAAACCATATACATTATTTTTCCCTTGTGGAGTACACTATAACTTTGAAGTCTGGAGAAGAAATTGCCTCAGTAGTCTTGGGATGCAATAAATATAAAATGATAAAACGGCAACTCTAGAAAAAAGTCTGCCTAGAGTTGCAGGGTAATGTCTGTCTGTTTTTGTATTTTCTGTAGGTTCTATGTCCTAGTCATGGGTTAGCCGTTTGGAAATTCCAGTGGTTTCTACCAATCTCCTAAAACAGTAGCAGCATTTTGAATTAGTGTATGTAGAGGTGGTTGATAACATGAATCTTTCTGGGTACATTCTCAGATTGTCAGTAAACTCATCCCAGTTGAAGAAATCCTACTGTTCCTGGAGGAAACCCTGGATGGTCTGGAGAGCCTTAACTCCGCCTGTACCCAGGCGTGTGGTATATGGATGATCACGGTCCTGAAGGAGCAGGGAGCCGCTTTGGAAGAACAGGTGAACTGCCAGCCAGTTTGGCCACAGAACTGACCTCTAACACTTCTGAGATGCCATGCTGGTGGTCACTTCTCAGTTTGTCCTCTGCTGGATAACGGGCACGAGCACGCACGGCCTCGGAGTCCTCCACAGAGACCCAAGTTGTGTACTAACAACCCGGCTCATGTTGAGTGCCTGCCCCAATCTGTTTCAGTTTTCTTCTAGTCTGTGACTTTAAAAAAACCAAAAAACAATAAACAAACAAACAAACAAAAAAACCTTGCCCAACTGTCACTCTCTGGCCAGAGACAGCAGCTCTGAACAAGGACATTTGGGTTCTGGAAAACTGGATTGTTAGATCTTAAGGAGGATGGTGGCCATGTGGATTCCCTTGGGGTTGACCACTAAGGATCAGTAGAGTTTCTAATCCCACTGCCACTCTTCAAGCTACTCTTCCACAGAACTGTAGGGTTGGTTTTCTGGTAAGGACGACTGTCATTGGAGAGCTGACTGGGGGAAAGTCCTCAATACTTGCTCCCAGCTGGAGAGTTAGGCAGTGTGAAGAAGACTTGAGTTCAGGAAGCTTGGTTAAAAGCTCCAAATGGAGATGCTCTATCCTCTTTCTTGAGGTCAGAAGCAGAATTCAAGTAATTCAAAGATTAATAAAAAGGAAGAGAATCTTTAACTCAATGAAATCATCTCAAGGGGAATTGTTGAAAGTTATGGTCCCCATATCCCAGGGTTGGTCACCTTAAATTATTCTCTAACATATGGCCTTTAGAAATAATTTCTGTGTTAATTACTCTCCAATCTGTTTTTTCAAAAACATTTATTTTTTTCAAGATTTATTTATTTCAGAGAGAGAGAAAGAGCACACAAGTCGGGGGAGAGCAGAGGGAGAGAATCCCCAAGCAGACTCCCCTCTAGGCACAGAGCCCAATGACTCGATCCCACGACCCTGACTGAGATCATGACCTGAGCTGAAACCAGGAGTCAGACCCCCAACTGACTGAGCTACCCAGGCGCCCCCAGAAACATTTATTGAGTACATACTAATGGCAGGCACTAGGCTAGGCATGAGAGAACCAAAGGCTTATAAATCTGGAATGTCGTTGTATTTGTGTGTTCAGCACAAAAAGGGGGAAATAGGGACATAAATTCTGTCCTAACATCATTGAGATGGGACTCTGTGGTAATCATATTTGCCAGATATTTGTTTAAGGAATTAATTCAGGGGAAATGTTATGTTTTTCCTAAAAATGTCTATCCAAAATAAATAAGAGAAGTATCTGCTAGAAGCAAAGTTCCTTTAGCTGAGAGACTTGCTGTCCTCCACAGCTAAAATCCAAATGTATAACATCATTTCCTACTGCCCGGAGATTAACATGCAAATTTGGAAGGGACACCGTCAGTGTTCTCTAGGATCTGGCTTCATATTTTCTATCAAATTATCTTCTTTTATCACCCTCATTTTCTTTGCGTTTCAAACTGGACCATTCTCCTATTCCAGAAATCTTTGCCATATTCGCTCGGTCCCGTGCTCTCCTGTTATTTTGTTACATAGATTTGTTTTTAAGAGCAGTTTTAGGTTCACAGCAAAATTGAGCAGATAGCCATATACCTCCTCTCCCCACACGCATGCCTCCTCCCTCACTATCAACACCCCACAAATGTAGTCCATTTGTACTACATTACAAATGTAATTTGTAATTTGTGATACACTACAAATGTAGTCCATTTGTTACAATCAGTGAACCTACATTGACACATCCTTATCACCCCAAATCCATAGTTTCTGCTAAGGTTCACTGTTGGCCTTGACAAACGTATAATTGCATGTATCCAGCATTGCATTAGCACACAGTTTCACTGCTCTAAAAATCTTCCATGCTTCATCTATTCTCATGCTTTTTTATTTTACATCTTTATCTGTATTCTTCTTCCTGATGAGAATGATTTTCCCCTACCATCTCCCCCTTGCCCTTTTTAAATTAGTTTTTTATTTTTTATTCACATATAGTGTATTATTAGCTGCAGTCCACCTTGCCTTTCAAAATTGTTGTTTATCCTTCAAGACTCAGACCATATGTCCCTCCACAGTGACCTCAGTTACTTCTGGATTCCCCTATCAGTTCAGTGAACCTCCCGTAGATCACTGGCCATATGCTGCCTTGTGCGCAGACCTTCGGGTGTAGGGCTAACTTTCTTTTTTTTTTTTTTTTAAGATTATTTATTTATTTGACAGACAGAGATCACAAGTAGGCAGAGAGGCAAGCAGAGAGAGAGGGGGAAGGAGGCTCCCTGCTGAGTAGAGAGTCCAATGTGGGGCTTGGTCCCAGGACCCTGGGATCATGACCTGAGCCAAAGGCAGAGGCTTTAACCCACTGAGCCACCCAGGGGCCCCACTAACATTCTTTATTAGAAAACTGATTCCTTCTGAGAAAGGGTCACATCTTACTCATCTTTGGTAAATTCCCCACGATCCCTAGCACAATATTTGATCTAATGCAACCTTTCACTAAATATTTACTACATCGATTTAAGAATAAATACCCAATATAGCTACAAAACCCCTGAGTAAGAGACAGGCCATGCATAGAATTGATGATTATTTTTACCTGGTTTATAATTCATCAACCGCCCATGAATAATACGCTGACTACATGTGTCCTAAGCCGCTCATGTAGAGGAAAAAAACGGCAACTTCCTGTTTGATTTGTTTGTGTTTTTTTTTCCCTTTAGCTGTTGGAGATCTTGATCATGATTTACCATCACATGCCAGTCCTCAGGCAAAAGGAGGAAAGTTTCCAGTTCATGCTGGAAGCCGTCTCTCAGATCGCCAGCTTTCACACGGAGGCAGTCGTCGCCAACCTTTTACAGAAACCTCTGCCCTTCGACAGGTAGATGCTAACTGAGCTGCTCTGGTCTCCCAGGAAGGTCTAATCTGCATTGCGGAAGAATTTGTGGTTTAAGAGAAGGAAAACAAAAACAAAGGTTGAGAACATCTCACCTAAACAATCATTTCAAAAACGGTGCTTGAATCACAAAGCATGTTTTTTCCAAGTGTTTTTCATATACTATCCTCATTAAATGATGAGATTTTTTTTTAAATACACTATAGGAATAAATGAGTATTAGAAAATGAGTATTTCTCCTTTTTCTGGTCACCTAGAATACACTTAGCTTAGAGGTTTCTGCTTTAACAGACATCAACAAACCTCAGTCACACATGTCCAGAATGCTGGACTGTTAAAGAGCACATCCTTCTTATCTCTAGGCATGTTAGCATCTCCATCTGTCCCTTGAAATTTTGATTAGTCATACTGTGGTTTTAGAGGGGAACAGATGAAAACACTAATATTCCAAAGAGTTGTTTCTTATCAGCTTCCTGCCTTACCACCCTAGGGATGCAAAGACATTGTGGAAGGCTCTGGCTGAGAACATAGTCTCCAATGGTAAACTCTTAAGAGCCTTAACAGACAAACTTGAGAATGAATTAGAAGATGACACGGCCGGGACGGAAGCGATTTCAGTGAGTCGGACAACACCCCATCACACGCCTGGTAGAGCGTCCCCCTCCGTGGTCTGTCCCCACCTGGAGCTTAGTGATTGTAGCACTAATGATATAATGATACTTCTTCCCCTCTCATACCCTGACTTTAAACCAGCTCCATCTTAAAATTGGACAAGTATGGCCCTAATTTTGTCTGTGGCTGTCCCTTCTGGAACCAAATTTCTCATCATCCCAAAGAAAATCCATGTACCTTTATTTCCAAATTTGTCTTCAAGATATCCAAAAGGCATCCTTTTGAAAGACCTCAGTGTTGGAAAAGGTTTCATTTAACCTGACTTCGGCCCCCTGGAATTTGGAGCTGACCAACATGGCAGTCCTGAGAGAGAAACACATTCTGAGTCGAGAATTTTCCAGACAAATACATCCTCTCTTCTCTGGTTATTTTTATTCTTGTTTTGCCCATGCTTTGCTTTGTTTTTACAATGAGTGTGGTCAACCTGGAGAGCAATCCGCTGGGGAGAAGAATGAACTTGAAGATCAGGCCAGGGAGATGTTCCGGGTGGAAAGGAACCTGCTTGACCTCGGGGTCCTCTCTCCCCCCAGGTGGCCTGTGCTATGTATGAAGTGGTATCAACAGGCACCCCCATCACCAGCTTGTACCCGGAGCTGTTCACTCTTCTCCTGAAGCTGGTCAGCTGCACACTGGGCCAGACAATGCCCATTTCCACCTGGAGCCACAGGCGGCGGGTAATGCAGCAGGGAGAAAGGCAGCAGACCGCAGACCCCTGCAGGTACGTGTCCGGGCCGAGGGCCCTCCCCAGCTGCCGGGGTCCCAGACACTAGACAAGGGGCTCTGGAAGTCAAGGCCTATATACCATTGGCTACGGCCTCCACTACCCAGGAGGAAACAAGGCTCCACTGACCTTGAGCCCTCGTGCTCTTCTTCCCTGAGCCAGGCCCCCCGTGTCGCGGCCCAGAACCATCCCAGAACGATGACGTGCTTCCCTAGAGCTTTGTCTCCCTTGTTTTCTCTCACGGAGACCCTTCTAAGAAAGCCGGGATTCCATACTCTCCAAGGCCACCAAGAGAAGGAGAAAAATAAAAATCAACACCACATTTTATCCAACTGAAGATGTCACCCATGGAAGGAAGCAAAATTATTTTGTGTATTATTGAAAAAGAAAGAATCCCAACCAAGCCATGACCCCATGCTTTCTTATACTTTCAAAGTTTGCTATATATGTACTCCCAGAGCTCTTTTAGAGTGATTAGGTATAGGTTTTTATCCTCTATTGCAAGGCTCTGTTTCCCTGTCCTGTTGCATAACTTTTTATCCTGGTGTCAAATCAACCTGCTGAAAGACATTCCACGCAGCATCGAGGTCCAGCACACATTGTTCCATTAATAGATGTCACTTCACTACAGGGACAGTAAGTTAAAGGACCGTGCTCCCATCCAGGCCTGCACCGTGCCTGTGTGGGCCCGGCTGACTCCAGCACGCCCACCCTCCGGTCGCCACACACCATCCAGGGCAAGAGGCTGCCTGGTTCCAGCAGGCTATTTTAGAATCCTCAAAAGAGAGGACTTTGGGGAGGGTGTGTGCTCTGGGGAGTGCTGTGAAGTGTGTAAACCTGGCGATTCACAGACCTGTACCCCTGGGGATAAAAATACATTATATGTTTATAAAAAAAATTTTTTTTTAATTTTAATTAAATTTTAAATAATCTAATTTAATTTAATTTAAAAAAATAAAAGAGAGAGAGAAGAGTTTGCCCTTTCCACCCCTGGGGCTTTCTTTCCCCATGAGAGGTTAACGAGTGTCTGTGGCATTTTCCTTACTGGTTCAGATGGTCTCCGTGTCCCCTCTGACCCCAAATTAAAGTGTGAGATCGGGCAGTGGGTTTTCCCCCTTTCACAGTGTCCCTACATCCAGGAGTGAGGGAGCCTTATGGGGAACAGACAGAGCGAACTTAGGGACTCACAATTCCCTGCGTGGGGTTAGCTTACTTTTATGCGGCCGACTGTCTCCTTCAGGCTCTCGACGGTGACTCTGAAGTGTGTGCAAGCCCAAGCCATGAAAGAAGGTCTTGCCAAGGAATCTGATGAGGGGGACAACTTATGGACCCTCCTAAGAAGTCCCAGGACCCACCATGTGGGAGTGTGCGCACTGGCCAGGTAATAGGCGGGCCTTCTAGAACTGGACACGAAGGAGAACACTCAGAATTGAGCAAAAATGCAGTGGAGGCAGCTTCACTGGGAGCAGAGGACTCACCAAGGATTTATAGCCCAGGAGGGAAAAAGAGGGAAGAAGAAGCAGAAGGAGGTGGGAAGAGATGGTGGGAGCAGCCCAGACCCCACCACTCCCCCACAAAATAGAGCGATGCAGCAACAGTGTCAGGAAAGCTGCACCTGAATGGGGCACTTGGATAAGCTATTTGCAATGTAAGCATTCGTGCCTTTTCATCAAACCTCCCTTTTTAGATCATTTATTTTCCTGAGAGAGAAATAGACCCAAGCTTCCTCCATTGTTTAGAAAGAAAAAAGTGCTACAACTGGAGGCTTGCGTTTTCTAGGAGCATGGCACTGTGGCAGCGTGAGCTCATGCTGGACATCATGGAGCAACTGTTCTCATCCCTGACCTCCTCCTCGGAGAACTACCGCATCACCGGCACAGCTTTCTTCTCTGAGGCAAGAGAGATCAGCCATGCCCCTGCTCGGCAGGCCCTCTGGGTCCCTCAGGGTCAAGAGTTCAGTGGGAGCTCGAACCACAGAAGAGGGCCCTTCACGGAAGCTTTGGGGGTGGAGAGATCCAGCCACCGCCAGAAATATGGTGCCCAAGCAGGGACTGAAAGAGGAAGAAAAAGAACCCGCCCCCAACCTCTTCCATTGCTCAGGTCTGCAGAAACCAACCCTCCCAGGACAGAGAAGCCTGGAGAATTAACTACAACAGGGACAAAACAAAAAGTACTCAATAGGCATATTATCATCACCTCATACCCTGGCACAAAAGTTGTCCCAGCCGACCCAGAGAAGGAACACTGTCGCTAACCCGTTTTCCCATTTTTCCATTAGATTAGAAAACCTCTTCTTAACTAGGTATCGTGGTTCTTGTCACCATGTAGCCTTGACCCATGGGCTGCTCACATCTAGAGAGTAGCTTCTGCAACACTTGCTGATTGACCCGGGGGTTCCCTCCTCCCCTCCATGAGTGGGTGGACCCCACTTTTTCATCATAGTTGTGATGCACTTGTCACTGTCCTGGAGGGAGGCCACTCCTTCCACTAAAGGGGCGAAGTGGTTGTTTTCAGCTCATGAAGGAGCCCATCCTTTGGAAGCACGGCAGTCTACGGGAAGTGCTGATCCTCATGGACCAGAGCGCCTGGGACTCCAACGCCACGCTGAGGCAAATGGCCATCCGAGGGCTTGGTAACACAGCTTCTGGAGCCCCTCACAAGGTACAAGGAACATGGGGCTGGGGGACATTTAAGTAGAGTTTAAAATAATGATTAACTAACCCACACCTCGTGGTTACCTAGAAATTCAGTAAGAATCCTAATATATTGTTACAGTGGTGTTTCTCGGGTAGAAAAACCCGGGACCCTAACCAAATTCTAATTTCCTTGCTGAGAGCCCCCTACCCTCGTCCACCTGCACGTAGAAAGGTTTTCGAGATTAAGAGACCTTATTTCAAAATAGGTGAAGAAGCATAAGCAGATAATATTAGAATCTATCATCAGAGGCCTGTACCACTTGGCCCGCACTGAAGTCGTCTGTGAAAGCTTGAAGGCTCTAAAAAAGATCCTGGAGCTGCTCACAGACCGAGACGTGAGCTTCTACTTCAAAGAGATAGTGCTGCAAACGAGAACCTTCTTTGAAGACGTAAGTGAGCCTGTTCAGGAATCTTCCCTCCCCAGAAGTGAGCGAACAGAAAGGTTCAGGTAGTGTGTGTAGCGGGCAATGTCGTGTCCCATCTGGATTCCTCGGCCTTCTCCTGTGTGTCCCCTGCTGCCTTCCTGGGTCTGCCTCTGCCTGAGGGTCCTCTTTGGCTGGGGAATCAGGATGCCTCTGAGCAGGGAGGAGCAGACGTGTTGGGGGAGAACCCTCAAACAATAAGAAACCCGAGCTTGCAGATAAACTCCCCAGCTTCCTCCCCTGACAGAAAGATTGAGCCCCACTTGCCCATCAGAGAAATACACTCTTTAATATTCCCTTTTTGGGGCTTTCCCCTCTTCCCTTATTCCCATAGATTATGACAATACTCAACAGAGAGCAGGGCCCTTGTCACCTCCAATGCTCTTCTCCACTTCCAAGATTCAAAGTTTCAAATGCTCGTGTGGTTCTTTAATCTGGGAGTCAGGATACACCACAGCCTGAGGGCCAAACCCTGCCCAGAGCATCTTTTCATAAATTAAGTTTAATGCGCACAGCCATGCTACTCGGTGACGTGTTGTCTATGGCTGCTTTCACACTTCATCTGCAGAGTTGATCAGTTGTCACAGAAACCATATGGCCCCCAAAGTCTAAATTATTTACTGTCTGGCCTTTTACAGAGAAATCTTCTGTAAAACCCTCAATCTAGTCAATAACCTAGAAATCAATTTCAAAAAAAAAAAGATCCATCAGTGACTCTCGACAGAGGAAGGTCATCTTCCTTCATGCCTTCCAGAAAACTAGACTTTATTATTTATTTTTGGTTTATTCATTGTCATCAGTGTAAAAATCTATTTCCCCTCCAACTTATCTATTTTTGTGACTGAAACCTGTTTCCTCGTGTTGTGTTGTCAGAGGAGATGGAAAACTGCTGGTTTCCTCCTCTTCAACATTAAGGCTTGATTCAATTACCTTTCTACCTTCCAGTCTCCAGACTGAAAAGTCTTCATTTCCTCCACTCTTCATCATAAACCTAATTTTTCAGCTCTTTAAATATTTTACAAGCCAGCCACTGTGTTGTGTCTCCCGATGTGGCCTGCACACCACTGAATAAGACCTAAAGAAAAATTACCTCTCAGGTCTGATTTTTTCCCATTTATCCACTGCAATTTTTTTTTTTTTTTTTTAAATCTTGGCCTTTCTTCTTGACTCCTTGGCAATTTTTTCACCATGGAGGCCTCTAGATTTTAATCTGCAATATATGCCCACAGTCAATAATTCTGCAGGTGTGCATTTTTCAGTTTCCATTATTTCATTCCTAACCTAATCGTGGCCTTTGAAAGCAGCTTTCTGCTTGTTTCCAGCTACTTTCTCGAAAGTATCAACATTCCTTTTAATTCTCATCTGGTCCTCAAAACTGCTTACATGGCTCCCACTCAACATAGTATCTTCTGTAAAATAACAAAGATGTTCTTTTCTTCATTACACAGATGATTGACGGCAACAAAGGGCTGAAGTCACCCCCACAGAGCTCCCCCCCCGCCCCCCATCTGTTAGCTTCCTGGGGTTCTTGTGGATCCAGTGAGGAGAGATCGCTTGAATCTGAAGTCTTGTCAGGTTGTTAGATTAGAACTTTGTCAACCTCAGGAGGTATCAGTTTCATCGTATTTGTATCAAAGCAAAGTTTGGTAAAAACTTAGGACTTAGTAATGACATGCTATTCATTCTCTGCTAATGCTCTCTTCCCACAAATAAATTTAACTATACTTTATGAAACTTTGCCCCAAGAGTTTTCTATAGATTAAGCATGCAATTCTGTAATTGCCCAGTTTCTCCTCTCCTCCCTTTCTTTCAATATTTAAGCACTTTCTTGGAATTCTCAAACATGGTGACACTTCAGTGAAATGGTAGAACAGAAAATATGGCTGCCACCCCACGCGCCAGGCCTTCTTCCATCCTGTCTCTGCACTGACCCCGAAGTCACCTTCCTGTGTGTGACTCCATTTTCTCAACTCGAAACAAGGACATTAAACTCTAGTCTCGCCACCAGAAAACACAACTGGTTTGCTGCTTCTTTTCTGCTTTTTCCTATCATTCCTTGACCTATCTTAGGTCCTATCATTTGATTTCAAAAAATTTAAAAGAGTTTGAAAAAAAGTAAATAGCTTTCTACCATTTTGGTGTTTTATAATTGGTTTGTCTTCTTTTTCTAACAAGAGACCTTTAGGGGTGCCTTCAGCGTCAAGTCATGATCCCTGGGTCCTGGGATCAAGCTCTGTATTGGGCTCCCTACTCAGTAAAGAGCCTGCCTCTCTCTTTCTCTCTCTCTCTCTCTCTCTGCCAAATAAATAATCATTTTTTAAAAATAAAATAAAATAAAAAGAGACATTTCAAGGCACCTAGCTGGCTTAGTCAGTAGAGCAGCATGCAACTCTTTGGATGTGGAGATTCCTTAAAAATAAAATCTTTTCTAAATAAATAAATAAATGGGGGTGCCTGGGTGGCTCAGTTGGTTAATCATCCAGCTCTTGGTTTCGGCTCAGGTCATGATCTTAGGGTCGTTGAGACTGGACTCTGAATGTGGCTTCATGCTCAATAGGAAGTCTGCTTGAGATTCACACCATTTCTCTCTCCCTTCTGCTCTGTCCCTACCCTACTCTCGAATACTCATGCTCTCACTCACAGATAAATTAATTAATTAATTAATAGTCTTTTAAAATAAATAAATGACATTTTAAAAATATACCCTGGGGCACCTGGGTGGCTCAGTGGTTTAAGCCTCTGCCTTCAGCTCAGATCATGATCTCAGGGTCCTGGGATAGAGCCCCGCATCGGGCTCTCTGCTCAGCGGGGAGCCTGCTTCCCTTCCTCTTTCTCTGCCTACCTCTCTGCTTACTTGTGATCTCTGTCACTGTCAAATAAATAAATAAAATCTTTAAAAAAAATATATATATATATATATATACCCTGACCTCATTCCTCATACTTTTAAACATTTCTACTTCTGTTGCTTCCATTATATGAGGCCATGTCTCATGTATTCATTTAACTTTTCTGGCTTTATCCCAACCAGCCGTCTTTGTTTTTTTCTGGAAAATCTTTATTAACTTCCTTTTTTATGACATTTCTGTTTGTGTGCCCATTTCTGACACATTCTACCCTGTCATCAAAATCAATACAACTCTCTTTTCTTTTCCTCATATTCCTGGGGATGCTTTTCATTGGCCCTTTTTTTGTTGCTAATCCGAGATAATATTCTGCTACTCAGGATGACTTCTCTCTTCATCCCTCAGCCTTTATATGGGAATTTTAAACTAGTTTGCTAGACCTAGAAGCACAAAAAAAAAAAAGAAAGAAAAACCCCCAGCAAACCCATCCGTGTTTGTTAGAACTCTGAATGGTTTCAGCAAAGTGTCTGGGGTAACAGGCGGCCATCTTTCTCCACCACCTCACCCTTTGGTTCTTAAAAATCACCCCTACCATCCTGGACAACAAGCAAGAAAGTTCCAGAATTTCACATAGGCCAGCATCGGGATAGGCACTTGTTTGTTCATTCTCTGTGTCTCAGAACCAGAGCCCAAATTTCTGAGCTGCCTTAACCCCATTCAAAAGTATTTGGGATCTTAGATAAGAGCCCTGGGCCTTGGGCAATTTAGATTAGAAGCCCAGAATCCTAGGTCAGTGATAGGTCAGTGACTCCGGCATGCTAATTTGCATAAAATACACAATAAGCAGGAACTCAACCCGACCTCTTGCTGCCAGTACTCCCTGTTTACCCTTCCTCTGATCTGTTTCCCTAGTAGCTACTCAAGGACAGGAACCAAGTTTCCGCTCTAGAGCATCACTTAAACCCCAGACCCATGGTCATTTAAACTCACAGTGGGAGCGCACAACTGCTAGGAATGGAGGAACATTCTTGGCACACATAGAGGTTGTGACAAGAGCATACCAGCGCCTTCGTCACAGCCTCCCTTTCCTGATGTGGTACAGGGCAGGTTGGGTGATGGGTGTGACCGGGGACTCTCTGGGAATGGCCTGTAAGGGGGGACTCACCCACGACATGCCTCTGTCACCACAGGAGCAGGATGATGTGAGACTGACTGCCATCTTCTTATTTGAGAATCTGGCATCCCTAACAGGAAGAAGGTGGAAGATATTTTTTGCGGAAGAAATAAAAAAGAGCATGATTTCATTCCTTCTCCACCTCTGGGATCCCAATCCCAAGATCGGAGCTGTAAGTGGCCTCTGCACAGACACCTTTACCTCCTCCTCCCCGCATAGCCAACAAGTGCCAGTAAGTCTGGTCTAGCTGTTCCGGAAGCCAGATCTGAAGCCACCTCTCTCAACCAAACCCGAAGATTGCTTCTTCAATCCTAGGTTCTTTCTTGCCTGGTCTCTCTGTCAGAGATTGAAACTAGGAAGGTGTCAACCTTGAACTTAAACCCCAAGCATCACTGGTGCCCACTGCCCCCCTCCCACCACTAGGCGGCATCCTTCCCCTCCCGTAGAGGATCCATCCTTCTAGACGGTGACTTGGAACACTGTTTCTTAGGCTTGCCGAGATGTCCTGATCATCTGCATCCCTTTCCTGGGCCTTCAGGAACTCTATGGGGTGTTAGATCATCTCCTTGATGGTCAGGATCTACCAAGGGCCAGGGATTTCTACAGGCAATTCTGCGTGAAACTGGTGAGTGTGTTGTAAATGCTGCCTGTAAACGCACAGCCCAGAATCCAGGCAAATTCCAGAAAGGCAAACAACACAGCAAGGGATCTGTGGCCACAGTCAGAGCTGGTTTGGAAGGATAGCAACAATTCTTGGTGTCCTGTCCCATTACCCTCCCCTCTTTCCCAAGTCCTGAGTGGGATCTGTTCTCCGAGATTCTTGAAATACACCTGTTGATTAGTCCCACAAGGCCCAGTACTGTTCTTTTCTTTTCTCACTCTTCTTTTAAGATTGATATTTACTTGAGAGAGAGAGAAAGCACAGAAGGGAGGGAAAAAAAGGAGGAGGAGAGAGAACCTTGGACCCTGTGCTGAGTGCAGAACCTGACACGGGGCTCCATCCCTCGACCCTGATATCAGGACCTGAGCTGAAAACCAAGAGTCAGTCGCTGATCCAACCGCACCCCCCCCCAGGCGCCCCTCAGTGCTTTTCTGATAACCATAATCATAACCATAAGACATCTTCTAGTAGAATAATTAATGGCTATGTGAGTGTTCATAGCCTTTTAGTTTCCTTTTGGAGGACCTACCAGATGCCAAATTCCATGATGGGTCACTTCCCAGTTGTTCTCTTTGTAATATGTATCTCTTTTAGGCAAAGAAAAACCAGGAAATCCTGTGGATCCTCCACACACACTCATTCACCTTCTTCAGCAGCAACTGGGAGATGATCCGGAGCGCTGCCGTCAAACTCACAGGTGAGGGCACATCCACTCTCCCTACGCAGGTGAGTCTGCTCCTTCCCGTCTAGTCTTGCTTCAACGGGAAACTATTCCACCATGAACACAGGCATGACTGGGATGACAACAACCAAAAAATGCAAGAAAGGAATTCGTCTTGTGTCTTGGAATATCTTCCCACAAAGGAACCTGTGCATATGAAAACCTGTAGCATCTTCTGACTTCCCAATACCTCCTCTCCTCCCATTAGCCCCTCCCCCTTCATGGGCCCTCCACGCCTCTTCTGGTTCCAAGTCATCACCCCTTCTTTTGCTCAAGTCTTTGCCCCCAGCCTGCTGCCATGCCTGAATGCTTCCTTTGCATCATCCCTTAACATAAGCCATAGTAAACCTTCTAAGCTCAGTTGAAGCTGAGAGCTTTACTAGCTACATGACACAAATGGAAAATGTGTTGGTGAGGAGACCAGGAGATCTTGGCTCCGCTCTGTGATTCTGGACACTTCACTTAACCTCTCTGTGTTATCTCTTTGTCCGATCTACGAAATAAAAGAGGAACGTAAGTGAATCCCTGAGGATCCTTCTATTATGAAATTCTAAATTTTATCATGACGCTTATCCCAACTTATCCAGTCTACTTTGAACAGACCTACTCTCTTGGCCACCTTTAAGACTGAGTTAAAAACCTAAGGATTTTTTATTGGATCATATGAACAATCACTCCATCTATACTGTAAACCGTCTGAAGACAATGATCCTATCTTGCGCACGTTTGAAACCCAGACCAAAACTGGCATCCCCCGGGAGGACACCGCGCAACCTTTCCCCAGTACACATTGGGTGAGGGACCACTTTCAGACATGGCACTCAAGGCCCAGGAGACATCACCCTGGCATTGTTCTGGGGTCACAAAAAGACTCACAGAACTTGCTCACTCACTAGCCAGACCACTTAACTTCTGACCAGGTGCAGAGTCTGACCGAACACACTTTTCATGGCCTCTTCCTCTATAATGAAATTAGTATTTTTTTTCCCTTGTTGATTTTAGATGCCATTGTTCTCAATTTGACCAACCAATATGTGCAGTTATTAGACAAAGAACAACTGACCACACGTGAGTACCAACCCTAGTTTCTGATAGCACGTTGTTCAAGACATGTCTTTGAGAAAGAAAAGTTAATGCTGCACCAAGTTCCCTGTTAGCCCAGATACTGAAAATCCTAGTACCTCATGACTGTCTCTGATGCTCCCTAGATCCTGGAATTTCTCCCGAGAATAAAACAAGCCCCAACCCCAGCCCTTTGCAGGCATCATTCCCAACAGACTGTTGTTTTCTGGTTGCCTGTAAACCTACTGATTACTAGGTCAAGATCTTCTCTCCTGCTCTTTGACTGTTAAAATAGATTCTCAGCTTGCAGAGTTAAACCCTATCCATTGGGATAGAACATAAGCCTGGGGGCCCCAGCTCCACATAGAGCTTGACGTGGAGCCTCACGCCGTGACATAGCTTGCGCCTCGCCTTTCTTCGTTCACTGAACTCCGCGTTCGTCCTGTTTCAGGGCTCCAAGCACTTCGGCAAGACCCCTGCGTCAGCGTCCAGAGAGCAGCCGAAGCTGCCTTGCAGACCCTCCTGAGAAGGTGTAAAGAGCTAAGCATCCTTCTGTAAACCATCAAGAAATAAACAGCCGGGCTTCTCCTACAGCTGACTCCTGTCTTCATCCTCGCAACCTACAAACTGGCAGCATCTTGAGGAAAGAGACGGTGCCTAGCCTGGGGAGCTTTAAGTGATGGTATATTCCTTACCCTCTAGGGTCTCCCTGCCGACTTCCATTAGTAAAACGTAAATCCCACAAATTCACTTGAGCGATAACCTGTGATTTGTGTCGTGCCGGCCACACAGCTTTGTGAAGGTTACCCCTCTATCTTGGGAAGCTTATGTCCCAGCAGATCTCAGAAAAATGACAGAAGCTGAAACAATTCCGCCATTAAGGAGAGGGCCACCGTTATTTCCACACAGAACCCTGTCCTTTATTATCTCTGCAGCCTTGAATTACTGCCCACACTCTTCACTTTCTAAAAAGCAGTCTTATGATAAACTTTAACCTGTGTGTTCTTTCTCGGGCTGTAATTTCTGTGTCGAGACTATGTCAGGTGCTTTTTCTACAAAAAACCCACACCTACATTGTATTAAATCTCATAGTTTCCTTTCTATTGTTATCCCAGAACATTCCTTCCTCTGAATGGCAGGTGTGCATGGGTGTGTTTGGAGAGGGGGGAGTGTTTGAGTGTGTGTGTGTGTGTGTGTGTGTGTGTGTGTGAGAGAGAGAGAGAGAGAGAGAGAGAACATGGATGTGTTAACCTTCCTCACAACATTTGAATCATAACTCCCCACTCTTTTTCCCAATGCCTACATGAAAGTTCACATACATGAAATTATATACATAACAAGAAGCTTCCAACACAGAGGCTGGCCCTTGTTGAAGACCACCACCATCACCATCATTCATTAGCAATATTATTAATCCGGTGCATTCCTTTATACATTCCTATTACCTATATTTTAACATCTGCATTCACAACCTCTTTGGGGAACACCTTTTGTTCCTACAAGACCTGCTAGGGACCAAATGAATCTTTTGGGTCCAAGAATATGAATTGAGTCCATTTATTCCTTCACTTAACAAATATTGAGTGCTTAAAATTTATAGGGCACTATTCTAGCCATCAGGGCTATGACTATGATGAAAATACACAAAAATCCTACCGTTATGGAACTTAGAGGCTACGAACTCCATGTATAAATTGCAGAGGATGAAGCCAGTCTCCTGGATGGCCCCCCCATGATTCCTGCATCTGGTATTCATCTAATCCTCTCCCGCAATGAATAAAAATGACTTGTGTGATCAGTACAATATTTCAGAAATTACAAAATGTGGACTTCTGAGGTAAGGTTATAAATGGTATCGAATTCTCTTGAATCACTCTGGGAGAAGCCAGCTGTCATGTAAGGGAAACACTCAAGCAGTCCAAAAAGAGCTCCATGTGGCAAAGAACGGATGCCTCCTACAAACAACCAGAGCTAACTTGCTAGGTATGTTCATGTGCTCATCTTGGAAATGGATCCATGACCCCCCAGTCTGAAAGTCTTCAAACGATGAAAGCCATCGTTTGACACATGACTGGATTGTGAGATAAAATACAGAAGGCCCAATTAAATTTGAATTTCAGGTGAACCATGCATATTTTTTAGTTAAGTATGAGATTATTACACTGAAAAAAATTTATTGTTTATATAAAATTAAAATTTAACTGAGCATCTTGTATTTGTATTTGCTATGTCTGGCAACCCTACTTCAATCTAATGGGAGTCCTGAGCCAGAATCACTTAACTGAACTAAGGAATTCTTGAACCACAAAACTATATGAGATAGTAAGTCTTTGTTGTTTTAAGCTGCTAAGTTTTGGGGTAATTTTCTGTGCCCCAGTGGGTAACTATTACACAAAGAGTCCATGATACCTCCAAAGTTGTATACAAATTTCTGTATAATTGTGTAGGTGCATTTTCAGGGTAATGGCTTTCATTAAATTCTTAATGGAGTCCGAAGCTATTCCCAAGCATAACATATATGAAACAGAGCAAGAAAAAGAAAGTGATAGCTATGGGTTTAGTCGGCCTTTTTTGGCAGGTTATCTCAAGTCAAAAGCCTTTCAAAATAACACTGTCCACTAGAACTTTCTGCAGTGATGGATACATTCTGTATCTGCACTGACTAATATGGTAGCCACTAACCACATATGACGACTGAGATCTTGAAATGTAGCTTCTCTGTCTGAGGAATTAACATTTTAAGTTTAAGTACCCATATGTAGCTAGTAGCCACAGTATTACACAAGAGAGTTTCCAAAATGGGGCAAAGAATCCTAAGAGAAATTGAGCTGAACACCTCAGAACTATAGGACATTCTCAACAATGAGTATAAATCGACTGACACAGGACATTGTCTGATACTAATTTATATATCTCCACTATTACTCTGCATCCCTCCTACCATCCAACAGAGAGCTTTCCTCATCACTGATTGATAGAAATTAGGTAGAATGCAGTATTAATAGTGTTCCATGATGACAGATGGGAGCTACACTTGTAGTAAGCACAGTACAACATATAGACTTGTTGAATCACTGTTGCACACCTGAAACTAAAGTACCATTGTGTGTCAACTGTACTTCAACTTAAAAATAAAAGAAACTATGTAGAACAGCCACATGAAACCCACATTGCCACTGAAACTTTATCTGTCTAAACCCTAATCTTAGAAGGATTCTTTCTTGACAAGAATACCCAACACATTTTTTTTAAGATTTTATTTATTTCTTTGTACTTTAATTTCCACATCTGTAAAATTAGGATAATAATATCTACTTCAAGGTGCTGTTGTGGAGATTAAATGTATTCATATATGTGTAAAACAGTTAGAAACCTGGCCCAAGATCATGGTTAAGTAAATGTTACCTATGCCATATAAATATTAATAACATGAACAAGTGTATCATTAGACTCACAAATACTAATGTAAACTCAGCAACTGATTTTCCCACCTCTGTGGGGCCTTGTTCCTGGCCCTGTGCATGTTGCTGCCCTCCTTGGGAGGCTGAAAAGGAAGCTGCCCCCAACCCCCAAGCACCCAACACCCCCTCCTCCAGTCAGAAGATCCCAGCTTGGCAGCTGGTTCTCCTGCTGTGGCTGCCTCAGAGTCCTTGCAGTACACATCAAAGCCTTCCTGATTGCTCTCACATCACACTAGCCACTGGCTCAGTGGCAGGAAAAGTTTAGATCTCTTCACTCTCCCCAACAATTATAGCTATTAATCCCTCCCTCACAGAGTTGTCCCCAGCCTGCCTTGAAGCCTCTCTTGCCAGTCAGTCCTCCAACAGGTTCCTCTCTGTGGTTCAAACACATGCGTATCACCCATGGGAGAAACACTTCTGGAAGGTCTTGGGGAAATTTGAGTTACAGAGGAAAAGCATGTTGAAGAGCCACTGAAGAAATTGACAGATTCCTCACTCCTGTTGCTTGCCTCACAATTATTTAGACAAATAATCATTTTTAAACTCGTGTTTACTTTAGGCTAGAAATGCTTAATGAGCTAGCACTTCTTTAAAGGGCTCAAAAGCACTTGTTTTGCAATTCAGTACTCTTGCTCTTTGACCCAACAGTGAGAGCCAGGGCTCTGCTGGTAAATCAGGGACATTTAGCTTGGCTGACCCTGCTAAAACTGTTTTACCAGAAAAGAGGAGAACAAAGATCACAGATGAGAAGAAAGAAATGGGTTTCCAGGGAAAGAAGCCAGGGGAATTGCTTAATTGGCATTGTCCCTGTACAGCCCTAGTTTTAAAGGATAAACTACAAGACTAGATTCCAGAAGAATCCGGAACCCTCAAGAAACTCTGAGATTGTAACAAAAATTTTCTTATAGCATTTTTTAATTACTAGATTTAGCCCCCAACCCCACCAATATCCTTCAGATTACCTAAGTATGTCACAAGACAATACATGGTCCATTGAACATGGTAAGAACGTGTGAGCTGATCAAGAGACTTTCGTCTAGGGCCCTGACAGAGAGCAACTTTCTGACGAGCAATTTTATCTGGCTGCACTCTGGGAATTATTTCTTAGAATTTCTCTTTCTTACTCATTTTTTGCAGGTTATCTCTAAAACTGAGACAGTAAAAAACATATTGAGTCAAGACCAATCTAAGGGGAAGACAATGGGATTCATTACAAAAATGTGTGTGTGTGTGTGTGTGTGTGTGTGTGTAAAATGGCCAAGTCACGATGTGAAAAATGGCATTTGCTTCTTACTTCTTCTTTATCAAACTTTATTTACCCAACAAAACATCCTTACTTATTTGTAGTCCTTCTGGACAAACTGTCCTGGATTTTATATATTGAATTATGTGGTTATCCTGAAAGCAAGATAAATTTGGAGAACACAATTTTAGAAATATATGTGACTCATAGCTTCTTTTTCAATTTGGGAGCCACCAAAAAACACAAGATAAGAAATCCTTCTGCACTACCTACCACTTCCTCCAAATATTCTCAGAGGTAAATCCTGAGGATTAAATTGACCAATGCCCTAAGACCTTCTTAACTACACAGTGGTCAAAAAGAGGGCTTGGAGTTGGAGAGCCTGGAGAATTGCTTATCTGTCTGAAAGGTTAGCTAGGACTCGTTTAATTTTTTAGAGAGAGTAGAGGGGGAATAAGAATTTTTTGTTAGAGGTGCCTGGGGGGCTCAGTCAGTTAAGTACATACCTTTGGCTCGGGTTATGATCTCAGGATCTTGGGATCAAGCTCCACATAGGGCTCCCTGCTCAGCAGGGAGTCTGCCTGTCCCTCTGTCTCTGCCATCTGCCCCACCACCACTTGCCCCTTGGCTCGTGCTCTCTTTCATCATCATCTCTCTCTCTCTCTCAAATAAATATATAAAATTTAAAAAAAAGACAACAACAAGGAATTTATCTTTACCCTGATCCCAGTGAAATCATAATAAAATCTTTAATTACTCCACATCCAACCTTTGGAGGTTCTGCTCAGGTCTGTGAATGAGGGTAGATAGGCTTATGGGTATGGCCATTATATAGTCTATGACATTCTAACAAAGATAGAATGAAACCCCATCTGACTATAGCAGGATGGTTTTATTAAGAAATAAAAATGGCAGAATACCTGAGAGGCTCAGTTGTTAAACGTCTGCCTTTGGCTCAGATCATGATCCTAGGGTCCTGGGATCAAGTCCCACATCGGGCTCCCTGCTCAGAGAGAGGTCTGCTTCTTCCACTTCCACTCCTCCTGCTTGTATTCCATCTCTCACTATCTCTGGCTCTCTTTCTGTCAAATAAATAAATAAAATCTTAAAAAAATAAAATAAAAATGGCTAAGTGGCAAAGAGCTATTGAATGACAAACCAAATTATACTGTATGTGGAAGATAATGAGTGGCCAGAAGAAATTCTTAATCAAGGCAGTAAAATGATAAAATCAGTACTTTAGCATGTGACTAACAGAGTAGATAAACTGGTAAATCAGAGAGTAGTGATAGGTTTTTGGACTAAGGAAATATTATAAGAATAAATGACAGGGACATTTACTAGTAAGGAGATTGAATTAGTAATAAAAAACCTGCCAACAAACAAAAGTCCAGGACCAGACAGCTTCACTGTTGAATTATACCAAACATTTAAAGAATTAACACTAATCCTTTCAAACTTCTCCAAAAAATATAGAAAAGAAGGGAACACTTCCAAACTCATTTTATGAACCCAGAATTACTCTGATACCAAACCCAGAACGGAAGACACAGGAAAATTGCAGACCCTGATGAATGCAGATGTGAAAATCTTCAACAAAATATTGACAAACGAAATGCAAGCACATTGAAAGGACCCTACACCGTGATCAAATGGAATTTGTCATAATTTAGTTCCCAGGGATCTCAATCACCTTTCTCTTCTATATCACACCAGCTCATTGCATTGAAGACAATACACTGATTGGACCAAATTTAAAAGAAATAGCAGCTATTCTAGACTTCCTGATAGGACATTTGCATATCAGAGGGTGGGACACAAATCTGACTAAATTCAGGAACCTCAGTGAAATTTTTAGGATGCCAGTGTCTAAGCATGTCAAGATACTCTCTATCTGAGGTGAAGGATGGGTTGTTGCATCTGGCCCCTCCTACCAACCAAGAAAGGCACAATGCCTACTGGACCTCTTTGAATTTTAGAGGCAACATATTCCTCAGTTGGGTATGTTACTCCAGTCCACTCACGGACTTCCAGTGTTGAGTGAATCATAGGATAAGAAAAGGTTCTCAGCAGATCCGGGCTGGTCTGAAGCTGCTGTGCTCATGGGCCGAGATCCAACACATCCAGGGGTGCTTGAAGTGTTGGTGGCAGATAGAAGTGCTGTTTAGAGCATTTGGCAGGACCCTATAGGGCAATCCCGTCTAGGGCCTTAGGATTTTGAAATAAATCCCTGCCATTCTCCACAAATAACTACTTTCCTATTGAGAAAGCATTCTTGGGCTGTTAGTAGGCCTTAGTAGAGCCTGAATGCTTAATCAGGGACCCCCAAGTTACCATGCAACGTGAGCTGCCCATCATTAACTGGATATTATCTGACACCCCAAGCCATAAAGTTGGGCATGCACAGCAGCACTCCATCGTCAAATAGAAGTGATCAGGCCCAAGCAGGTCCTAAAGGTACAAGTTACGTGAGGAAGTAACCCAAACTATCCTTATTCAGCTACACTGCTTTCTGTGTCTCAGTGTGCACCTGTGGCCTCATGGGGATTTTCCCACTGATCAGTTGATGGAGGAAGAGAAAACTCAGGCCTGGTTTCAGATAGTTCTGTGCAATAGGCAGTCACCACACAACTAGAATTTATACGAGGGGTTTCTGCATCTATTGTTTGCATATGGTAGATAGTGCAACTTCTTAACCTCCACAATCACTGAGACAACTCCTTATAATAAATATATAATATACATATATTTTAGATCAAGAGAGAGAGATAGGTTCTCTTTCTCTGGAGAGCCCTAATACACTCTACTTATCTAAGTCCTACTTACATAGGTTTCTTTTATACTAGTCAGAGGAAGATTGGAATAGCTATATGAGACAAAGTAGACTTCAACACAAAGAATACATCAGAGATAAAGAGACTTTTCATGGCAATAAATGGGTCACGTCATCAAGAGGACATAATGACCCTGAAAGTTTATGTACCTAATAACAGAGTTTTAAATTAGATGAAGCAGATACTGATAGAATTGAAAGGAGGAGATAAGTCCACATAGTTGGAGATGTCAGCACTCTCAATAACGGATAGAACAACCTGACTGAACATCAACAAGGTTATAGGAGACTTGAACAAGACCATCAACCAACCTGACCTTATTGACATGTGTGGTACACGCCACTGACCAGCAGAATGCAACTTCCTTTCAAGTATACATTGATTATTCACCAGATAGATCATATGCTGGGCCCCAAATCAAATCTCTGTAAATTGAAAAGGACTGAAATCATATAAAGCAGATTCTATTAGCTGCAATGGTACTGAACTAGAAATCAATAACAGAAAGATATCTTAAAGTCTCCAAAATATTTAGAAGGTTAAGTATTATTTAATAATATAAGCCAGTGTTTAGTAAAGCTCCATATGCTCAAGGTCAAATTTTAACAGTCCCATTTTCAGTGCATATACGCTTAGGCCCACTCAAACACATACACACCCATATACACAGTATAGATTAAACGAGCACTGGAGCTCCAAAAATTTGTTTCAATCCATTTTAAAAGATCGGTTTGAGAAATTCATCATTTTTATACAGCTGAGTCTTTTTGAACAGTTACAGAAGTTAACTACTGACTTTTTATTTCAGCAAAAAAAAAAAAAATCTAATCCTGAATGTTGGTTTATTTTGAATGGGACAAGTATAGCAAAAATTTTAGAATCTGTTAAGGTTTTATATCAATGAAAAGTACTATTACCATCTGTAACACATCAGTATAGTGGTTAAGAATATGATTAACTTAACCAAAGGGCTTGGATTTGAATCCTGGTTCTTGCATTTGCTGTGTGAAGTTCACTAAATTTCTTTGTTTCTCCATGCCACCACGCCTTCATTTCTAAAATGAAGCTAATTACTGTACTTATTCCTAGTGTTGTTAAACTGATTAAATGAGTTAATATCTATAAAGTTCTCACAGCAAGGACTGGCACTAATAAGCAACACAGAAGTTTTAGGTTTAAATATTAATGTTGCTCTTTTCTGGGATTCAGATCTTTGCATTCCACATCCCAAGATTGGGTTCCAACATTCCTTCTCAGAAGAGATCATATGTCCTAGTCTGAGTTGCTTAGAACCCATATTGGGCATCTGAAGCACTGCCATGATAATATGAGAGAAAAATTTCTCCCACAATATGCAGAGAAAATATCTCTGGCTCAATAAATTTATTTTGATATCTTTGCATTACCTGCCAAGATTGTAAAAGGTCAAGCTCAAAGCAACACATTTGACCATTAATCACATCACAGTACCTCATGGTCTCTGTCATGGGCTAAATGTATCCCCTCAAAATTTGTATGTCGAAACCCTAAACCCCAATATGATGGCATTTGGAGATGAAGCCTTTGAGAGGTAACTATGTTTAGATGAGGTCAGAGTTCATACAGTAGAACTCCCATAGTGGGATTAGTTCCTTCATAAGGAAAAAACGAGACCAGGTAAGGGCACAGCAAGAAAATAGCCGCTGACAACCAGGAAGAGAACCTTCCTTACCAGACATCCAGGCTGCAAGGACCTTAATCTTGGACTTCCTA
Source organism: Mustela putorius furo (assembly GCF_011764305.1). Taxonomy (NCBI): domain Eukaryota; kingdom Metazoa; phylum Chordata; class Mammalia; order Carnivora; family Mustelidae; genus Mustela; species Mustela putorius. The sequence goes on along the minus strand of NW_025421373.1, from coordinate 13,510,255 downwards.
CCCTCCAGAACTGTGAAAAGTAAATGTTTGGTTGGCTAATTTTTAATTTTTTTAAGTTTACTTACTTAGTTTCAAGTAATCTCTACACCCAAGGTGGGACTCAAGCTACAACCCCAAGATTGAGTCACATGCTCTACCAGTTGAGCCAGCCAGGCACTTCCAAATATTTATTGTTTCAGCCACCAGGCCATGATATTTCATTATAGCTGCCAGAACTGACTAAAGTCTTGTTCTTTCTCTCAACAAAATGGGAGAGAATGTTCATCATAGGGTCATAATTCCCAGTCTGCGTCCAAGGGAACTGTCAACAGCAGCCACTTCTACTGCTAAAGTAGGAGCATCAATCTCATAATAAACCAGCATTCCAAGATGAACTTTCCCAGAATCTAGGCTTGTATGTCAATATTTAGACTTGGGAATTTCCAAGTTTCTTGCTTAACTCCTCTGCCTTGTTCTCTACCATGATTTTCAACAGCAAGCCTCTTCACCCTTAATCAATATTCCACAGGGACAGTGAGAGGAAATCTGCCATCTTTATTCAAAAGACAAAAAAGAAGAGAAATAAAAGGGACATACTTCCATGCCACAAAAGACAAAGCACACCCCTTTAAGGCTAAGTTAGTATTTCAGGATACCAGCCCCTACAGGTGTAGCAAGAGGCCCCATCCCACAGCTCATTACCTCTCCCAAGTCTGGCAAGACACAACTCAAACAACAACCACACATCTACAGCACAGAAAAAAGGCCAGCACTGCAGTGAGACAAGTAAGCGCTCCCCTAGGAAGCCATTTCCAGACTAGGTCTTCTGCTAACTAACTAGGTGACTATAGAAAAATTACTATATTGGGGCACCTGGGAGGCTCAGTCGTTTAAGCATCTGCCTTTGGCTCAAGTCATAATTTCAGGGTTCTGGGATGGAGCCCCACATCAGGCTTCCCAGTCCCTCTCCTCCCCCTGCTCAATGACTTTTGCTCTCTTTCTCTCCCATTCTCTCTCTCAAATAAATAAATAAAAACTTTTTAAAAAATAGAAAAAGAAAAATGACTATAAAATGAACATTTTATTGAGCCAATGTACTGAGCCACAGGAGGCACAGAACCCTCTCAGACAAGTCCCTATCCTTACCAGTCTGGAGGAAGTTTGGGGGCAAGATCTCCTCAAAGGTGCCTTTCTCTCACTTCTAATGAATTCTGTGCACCATGTCCATAGTAGAAAGGCAATAACCATATTCTTAAGAGACTCGAGTTACTTTAGAGGACTCCTTATCGTTATACCAAAGTATTTAATGCCATAGGGCTGTAATCGTACAGTTAGTATGCTTGTCCAGTTTGACATACACCTAACCTCAGGAATTCCTCTTAACGCTCAGTATTTCTGCGGAGAAGGGTTTTCAGACTTGGAGTTCAGTTGGAGCCCTTTATTAAATACTGTCCTAATGTACTTGTGGGTTGCATATAGTCTAATAATACACCAATGCAGAGCCTTTAGTGTTGATCACTTTCTTTTGAGGTTTCTGGGAATTTTTTCTTTGATGAGAAAATTTCATTTCATGATTACAGAAAATTTCTTGACCTCTCTGTGTTCCTAGCCGACTTGATCAGTTGATTATTATATGATGGACACTCATTCTACGGCACATAGGCTTTGTGCCTTGGGTCGATGCATCTCTGTCCTAAACATCATTGATCTGCATACATAAGGGTGCCCCCCACTCCGGATCTTCAGTACAAGTCTCCTCCCCCAAGGATGCGTGCAAATAACTATGATAACAGGGCAGTGCTTTCTGTTTGTCCTTTCACAGGAAATTGTCCTCAGCCTGCGAATCAAAAATAACATTTTATTGTCTTTCTTCTCCTACCCACCTAGTCACCATCAGCCCCTTTCTTCTCAAACAACGACACTCTTTCTATCTGGTCTTGTTAACCCTTGGCTTAAAAAAAGCAAATTTCCCTATGTGATTGATGTTTTTAGTGTAAATCTGGAGCTTTGTCTGACAGGAATAAATAAAAAGACAAATTGTAAGTGCTTTGGTTGTCACGGCAGGGAGTCCTATCATGCCATCAAGCTTTCTTGTCCCCAAATGTGTGAGCTGCCTGAAAGACCAAGGTAATTGAAAGGCATGCATATACCTCTGGTTTCTCAGATATTAACGGAAATTGCCTCCTACTGTGGTTGCTTTCTGGCTCAGTGTTCTGAAAGAGAAACAGGTCATTCCATTTCTAGCACAAGTATTGAATGCACTTTAGTCCATCAAGAAGGAAAAATCTCCATGCACTGGGAGGTAGAAAGACAATGTGACTGCTGGTTCTGCTAACTCTGTACTGAAAATGACTCTCTCTCTCTCTCTCTCTCTTATTTTCTCTTATCTTGTCCCTCCTCCGTCTCTCTCTTCTACCTCAGAAAAAGAGTAGGTAGAGCCGGTACACCTGAACACTTACTTCATTTCCTACCCAAAGTATGTAACATCTTAGTTTATCTTCAAGTTTATGATGACCTCCTCCACCAGCTATCAGAAATAATCCAAATGCCCTTGGTGGGTTAGTGAGTGAGTGAGTGTGTGGGTATAAGAAATTTTGGTGCCCATAGAACGAAAATATAGAACAGATGATAAGCTATGGGGTTCAAAATATTCATTAACACAGACAATTATTATTATTAATCTTATATAATATTATTACTTAATTATATCCTATTAATTAATATATAATATTAATACACATAACCAAAAGGTAAAGGCATATAACAACTTGTTTTTGGCAATGCTGGGTACACCATCTACCCAGCACCGATAGCTCAGAGTGACTACTTAACAACAAAATGGGTTCACAATTCTCATATGAAGCTGAGATTAGCTATGACATTTCCAGCGCGTGTTGGGGGGGGGGGTCAGATTAAATGGTTAGCTGGCTAGGTGCCAGGTAACTCAGAGTTCCAGGGGTCGTTTGTCAGGCATTTCTTCTTGCCACTCCATACCCCCACTATACCACACCTAAACATAAGAACCTTCCCTCTGTTTCAAGGGATTACAAGTGTCCCAGATTGTTGGGGGGGGGAGGGGGAGTGGCCTGGATGGGGTTCACCAAATCTCACGGCATTGATAACCAGCACTTCTGTCCGTCAGTTATTAGGAAATGTGTGAAGTGTCACAAGAAGTTACTTTCCGTTTTGTCTTATTTTATTTCTCCCTCCCTTCCCTTATGATTCTGTTTTGTTTCGTAAATTCCATGTCTGAGTGAAATCATATGCTAATAAGGAGGGCACGTGATGTAATAAGCACTGGGTGTTCTCCACAACTGATGAATCACTGAACCACCTCTGAAACTAATAATACACTACATGTTAATTAGTTGAATTTAAATAAAATAATAATTTTTAAAAATACACTCTTCGGAGTGATTAAAAGATCTTCCAGAGCAGCTTCTCTGTTCAGCTGACTTGCTGTGTCCCTTTAAATTGTGAACGATGACTTGTGGAAGTGGCTTTGTTCCCATGTAGTTCCCAGAAGCTTGTGATGGTTAATGCACCAACCAATTCCCTCCTCCTCCTCTGTCCCCCACTAGGTCCAGACAACTTCAACTTCAACTATTTCTGTCTTCTCCTCCAAAGTTATATCCCATTCTAACCCAGAGGACCCTCACCTGCCCGAGGCAGTGGGAAGGGCAAGCAGGGGAAATTCTCACACTTCCTCCCGCATTTGCTACACAGTCAATTTTCCTGTATAAACAGTCCTCCTGTCTTCCATCAAAGTCTTCTCTTTAGACGCTCAAAAGCCTATTTTCAAAGTTTCAAAACATTTTAGAAGACTTAGTGTTGAAAGTTACTTTCTCCTTGCAGACTCACTGCAATGATTCTAGTTCTTTTACAAGCAACGGTGAAGATCTTTAACTAGAGGAAAGGTCAAGAATGTTCAGAAAAGAAAAAAGGCACAAAATTTAATATTTCCTCAAGATGGCATCTCTCTACAGCCTCATTCACTGCTCCTTCCTTCTCCACCAAGTCTTCACTAAACCCTTACTTTTCCTCCACTAACTCTGGGAAATTTCTTTCTCAAGCCTTAGTTGTCAAATCTGCAAATTCCTTTTTTTCAGACTTCATTGGACTCTCCTATAGCATTTGATAATGTTGACCATATCATCTGTATTAGTTACAAAAGGAGGGTGGTTGTTCATAAGTAGTAGACATTTAACTCCCTACTAACTTAAGACAAGAGGAGAAATTATTGGAAGGATACTAATCTCATCCTCCCAAAGAAAGTATTTGTTCAGCTCTGTTTTGGGATCTGCCTCTTGAGCCTGGCATTTTCAAATCTATCCCCTTACCTAGGGTAGAAATTGACTTCCTAATAACCTCTAATAAATGCTGTTGGCCTCAATTAAACATTTCTGGATATTATTGTTTTCAATCTACTTAAACCTGCCTCCTTGTATTTATTTTATTTTATTCATTGATTTGTGTGTGAGAGAGAGAATGAGAGAAAAAACACAAGCAGGGAAAGGGAGAAACAGACTCCCCACTGAGCAGGGAGCTGAAGATGTGGGAATCAATCCCAGGACCCCAAGATCATGACCTGAGCCAAAGACAGACACTTAACCAACTGAGCCACCCAGGCATCCCTGAAACTGTATCCTTATAATTCAATATATTCTCTGAATCTTCGCTCAAAGGACAATATGGTAAATGAATCTGGACGTGAATCAGACCTGGGTTTCAGGTAAGAACACACTGGCACAGCCACTGTGGAAAATAGTATGGCGGTTCCTCAAAAAATTATAAATAAAACTACCATATGATCCAGCAATTGCATTTCTAGCAAATATCCAAAGGAACTGAATTCCGGATCCTGAAGAGGTATTCATCACACCCAAGATAGAGAAACAATCTCAGTGTTCATCCGTGGATGGAAAAATGAAGAAAATGTGGTCTACACATACAACGAAAAATTACGCAGCCTTAGAGAAAAGGAAATCCTGCCACTTGTGACAATACGGATGGATCCAGTGGACACGATGCTAAATGAAATAAAGCAAACAATGAAAGAATACTATAATAATCTCACTTATGTGTATAAGCTAAAATAGTCAAATTCATAAAGAAGAGAGGGAGGACTTGGGAATGTGATGCTCGGAGAGTAACAAAGTTTAGTTATACAAGATGAGTGAATTCTGAAGATCCACTCTATACCACTGCTGTAGCTACATGTTAGCTAAAATGCCTAGAGCTAACAATACTGTGATATATACTTATAATTTTCTAAGAAGGGGAGGTACCTGCATGGCTCAATCCGTTGAGTACCTCACTATTGGTTTCGGCTCAAGTCATCATCCTCGGGGCATGGGATGGACCCCCATATCACGCTCTCCACTCGGGCAGTACTCAGCATGAAAAGTCTCCTGGAGGTTACCTCCTCTCCCTTCCCCTCTGCTCCTCTCCCTGTTACCTTGAGGGCGTGCTCTCTCCTTAAAATAAATAAATTCTTGGGGTGCCTGGGTGGCTCAGTGGGTTAAGCTTCTGCCTTCGGCTTAGGTCATGATCTCAGGGTCCTGGGATCAAGCCCAGCATCTGCATCTGGCTCCCTTCTCAGTGGGGAGCCTGCTTCCACACCCATACCCACCCCCACCCCACCCCCCCGCTGCCAATCTCCCTCTCTGCCTACTTGAGATCTCTGCCTGTCAAATAAATAAATAAATTCTTTTAAAATTGTTTCCTAAGAAGGAAGATCTTATGTTGTGTTCTTACCATGAAAATAAATAAATAAATAACAACAACAATGATAACAAGAGAGGTGGGGGAAAACTTTAGGAGATGATGGATATCTTTATGGTCTTGATTGATGTATACTTATCCCCAAACTCATTGGAGTTTTATATATGAAGTGTGTATAGCTTTTTCCATGTCAATCATATCTCACTAAAGCAGTTTAAAAAACAAAAATATATTTAAAAAGAACACATAATTCTTCATGGAGTCTTTAAAATTAAACATAATAAAAAAAATCCAAAGAACAATATCTTTAATGAGATTTTAATCATTGTCATTTTAACTAAGGTTTTGTTGAAATGTATTTATCAGTACCAGAAAAGTACACAGATATTATTTGTATATGAAAGCATATTTTAAATTCCATTTAAGCCCACTCATTTCATCTCCCACAGCTGCTTTTTTGTTTTGATGAAAGATGAATAAGGGATAAATAGAAGGCTAGTGTCTCAAACTGATGTACCTGTATGGCCCCCTGAAAAATCCAAGCATGTATTCATATTTGAGAAAACAGTGCTGTCAAATTCATGATCTCTCAATAGCTCAGGCATGAACTCATGCTTCCTACAAAAGAAAAAAGGGGAAAGGGGGCAAATTGCATTTCATGCACTTGACACGCACTAGAGAAAAGCCCCAGAGAGAAGAAGGGATTGTGTTTGTGCTCAGACAAGAAGGCAGAAGGTGTCAGTGATGAGAGCACAGTGGTTCTGACATTTCAGGGGTTCCATGTCCAGATAAGATGTAGGGATCCCTACACGGGGTGCTGAAGTCCACAGGCAGAAGCACGAGGTCGCAGCTTGGAATGGAAAATTGTATCTGTCTTCTTCCACTCAAGGTCCCCTTCGCATTCATCGTCCCAGAGGGAAGCCGACCTCTCTCATCTTACTGTTCTCCTAATCCATCCGTACAGGGTGCTCGGGCCCATAGGTGGGATCTGTCATACATTGATGAATCCTAGGGTTGAAGGGAGTATTCGAGTTTCTCTGCTCTAAGCCTCTCATTTTCAGATTTAAACAGTCAAGGTCCAGACAAGTGAGCAGTTTGTCCAAAAACACAACAGCTCCTGCACAGGTTCGAGGGCGCTGCTCATCCTGGCTGACATTTTAACTAAGAAGAGAAGGAGTGTTGTCTGGATTGGGGTTTGGCCGAACAGGGGGCTATGCTGGTGCCCGCGGCTGGGAGTTGAGGAGAGACAGTGCAGAGGCAAGAGGAGGGAGGAGGAGGGAGGAGGAGGAAGGGGGAGGGAGGGGGAGGGTTCCTCCACGCGGGCAGAGCCGCCTTGAGTGCTTGGTTACATGTGTTTGAACTCAGCCACAGTGGCTGCGGGATTCCGGCTGAGAGGCCCGGGAGCCTACGGGGTCCCCCCAGCGCAGGGCTGCGTGCTGGTGACAGTGACGTCCTGTCCTCGGCACCTGAGCACGCCGGCCGCGCACTCGCTCATCGTCTGCTCGACGCCATCCACTTCCACGCAGACGCTAAAGCCGCCGTCCTCGCACTCGGATGCTTCCCTGCAGACACATTTGCCGCTCTGGGCTGCAAACACAAACAACGACAGAGGCTCAGTGGCACGTGGTGGAGGGGGGAGAGCCAAGGCACATGACCTCCTAAAGCACGATGCTTTCCAGAGAGCTCTAGAAGCTCCTGCCTCGGGGATCGCAACAACCAACCCCCCGTCCCCACCCCAGGAAAGCAGCAGGACCCAGAAAGCGAGGCATGTCGCTCCACTCAGAATAAGCAGGGTTTGAGACTGGCCACCAGATCGGCGGGACCCACACGAGCCAGCTCTCTCCAAGTCCGGGGCTCCCCAGTGCTCCACTCCTCTGCGCTACTGTCTAGCAAAGCCAGAAACTGAGTAATCCCCCAACACCCGACAGATAAGGAGACAGCAGTAAAGACCAAGTTGCTGCAAGGCTCTAACAAGGACAAAGAAAAGAATTCAATTAGCTTTGAGATGCGGGGCATAAAAGAGAAACGGCCACATATCCCATAAAAACAAGTCAGAAATGAGGAGGAATTCTCTCTGTGTGTTGCAGGTGCCAGCCAGCTGGCTCCCAAAGAAGTGACAAGGTCAACCAGCCCACTGGTAACTGACAATCCTAATGGAACCCAATAGCTGGAGTTCGGTACTTTCTGGCTTGCACCACAAACTACCCAGGATCCAGGGGAAAGGGGCGAAGGGGAGAGCCTGAGTTGCTGGCAGAGATCACACAGTCCAGCTCCCAAATTTGCAGGTGGGGAAACTGAGGACAATGACTTGGCTCCAGGCACGAGGGCTTTCCCCATTGGTAACACAGCCAGAACTGGGGAAGGCCAGGCAAGGGTGTTATCCAAGTTCATCATAAGGGCTACTTGGACCTAGCACTGGCAAATCTCAAACCACAACTTGAAAAAGTAACTCTTTTTTCTATTCTCTTCAAATTCTTCTGATTACTTCTAGGAGAAAGTGTCACCTTGGCACTGATAGGCTTTTAACACTCCCCTAGCTCTTGCTAAACTCCCTTTATCCCACAGAAGCAGCAAGCCCCAAGCTGCCGGCAGCATCTGGCTAGAATCTACAGCCTCATTTTGTTTCATTACATGTGTTCTTATAGTTACCTAGTATTTGTGGCGAGTGATATTTCCTTTTAAGAAAGTGATGAGAAAATTTCCTTTTTTAAAAAAAAATGGGTATTTTTATGAGTCTATCTTTTAAAATGGGTACATAATATGGATAACACAAGGACAGAGCAAAAACCATGAAGGGGGAATGGGAAGCGCCAGTGTTTGGGAGGACATTCAGACCAACAAGGAAGGGGCTTTGTCCTTTTGGGTTCTTGATCCCCGCCCCGACCCCCCAGGGAAGGCTGTGGGCAAGGACAGGTCACTCAGACCAGCCTGAGACTTTCACATCCTCGGGGATCTGCTTGGATTTGCTGCTAAACCAGAACCTACAGTTTTAAAAACCTCAGTCCTACCACCTTAACATTGTTATAATTACAAATATGAAATGCCCCTTACCATCACATTTTCCCCAGAGTGGACAGGCGCCACAGGCTTTCTCAGTGGGGGCAGGCAGAGTGCAACTGTCCCCCGCAGCAAGGGTATAATTTCTACCCTGACACTGGAGAACACGCATCTTGCAAACGGTCAGACGCAGTATCCTTTCGCTTCTCTCGTCTTGAGCACATACATCCAAGGAGGATCTGAAACAAAAATTTGTTAATTCCAATATGTAGAAGATTTTCAGTCTTCAAAATGGAGCATGAGACGTAAAAGGAGAGGCTCTGAGCTCAGGGAGTCTGACTGATGCTATGAGCCGCAGCAAAAAGATGGAGCAGAAACTCCAATCTCCTTCATGCCTGGGGCTCACCCTCCTCAGATCTTCAAAATGAACATATTTTGCTCTTTATCTGCTCACAATTTTTACAAGCTTAGATACCTCGTGTTGATCTAGTTTCTTCTAGAGCAGATCAGATAGAGCAAATTAGAAGAGAACAGGAGGTATGCTTGGGGACACTGGTGGGTGGACAAGCAGGCAGGCGGCAGAAATCAGCAAAGATCACCTACTCCGAGACTGTAGTCCGGTGGGACTACAGGCTGCAGGAGAATTAGGTCCCGCCAGCCCAGCAGGCCTGAGAATTCATGTCCATAATACGGCATGCCCAATACTTGATGACCAAATCCTCAAGGGAAGATGAAATCGTATTTTTCAATGGGATTTTTTTTTAAAGTATTGACGTTTACAAAGTAGTTTAGAAATATTTCTGTAAAAATGTATTACTTTTTTTTCTTAAGCATGGGTGCTAAAATGGTGAGATTTGGCTTTTTAAAAATGTCACTAATAAAAACGAGCACCTTTCTGAATGTTGATGGGCAAGGAAGGCATTACTGTTGTGAACCCTTTCACTTTCACTATTTTTGTATGGTAGATCGAGTTTACATTTATTCTTATACATTTTTAGCTCTAATATTTTCTTCAGTGACCAAGAGCTAAATTGACTTGGAGTTATTTACATCACAAAAACAAATCCTCTGTATCTTTCTTTTATCTGTTTACTTAAGCTTTAAATTGAACTACTCAGAACTGCTCCAAAGGCAGAGACCTTGCAAAGCCATTGTTATCAGTCTCTGATGGAAAGTTCACACGGTGTCTATAAACAGCAGGCTGCAGATAAACTAAATGAATCAGAGAAGTTGGAAAGAGGATGAAAGTGAATCAAAGTCAACAATGATTCTTAAAAAAACAATACCACAGTCAGAACATTCCAGGGCAGAGGACCACTGCCATTTACACTGTTTAGCTGTATTTTTCTTTCAAGAAGTTACTTCTTGTAAGATAAGGCCACAATCACCATTACCCACTGTAGGTGTTCAAGAAGTTGAATATGTGTTTTGGGGACAATATAATTGAAAGCCAAGTACAGTGGACCCCCCAGCAACAGTAGTTTGAACTGCACCGTGGGTCCACTTATAGAGAATTGTTTTGATACAGACAATAGTATAAATGTATTTTCTCTTCCTTATGATTTTCTCAATAGTATTTTCTTCTCTCTAGATTACTTTATTATAAGAATACAATATAGGCCGGCACTTGGGTGGTTCAGCTAGGATTATGACCCCAGGCTCCTGGGATCGAATCCAGCATTGGACTACCTGCTCATCAGGGAGCCTGCTTTTCCCTCTTACTCTTCCCCTCCCCCTGCTTGTGCTTTCTCTGTCTCTCTGTCTCTCTCTCTCAAATAAATAAATAAAAATCTTAAAAAAAAAAAATTTACATCACTGGTAAAGCTTCCAGTCAAAAATAATCTATCAGTTAAGTTTTGGGAGAGTCAAAAGTTATACGTGGATTTTTTACTGTGAGGGAGGGTCACCCCAGTCCCTCATGTTGTTCAAGGGTCACCTATAAGTGGGCAGTAAAGTGTGTTTTACTCTAGCTTCAGGGGCATTTGATCCGTGGCAAGAGATTAGAGCATGTTTAATGCCCTGACTCACTCTAGGACGGGGGTCTCTGAGATCCCTAAAATGAGGGACTCCGCTCTGCCTCAGCTGCCATCTGCACAGTCTACTCTGTCTCCAGCTTTGCAGAAAAGCCTGTGTGGTCACTGCTTCAGGCCCGGGCACAGATATGTACCCTCGCAACTGGCACTGCCTCAGTACTGCCTCCTGGCGTGCAGTTTCCTTCCCTTCCTTTATAAATAGTGCCGCTGGGAAACCTCGTCTTGCGCTAAGGCGATCACGCCTCCTGTATCCGACCAGGACCATAACACAGACGTCGAGTACCTACTTCAGCTATCCACCTACAGCAGATCCACCTGATTGCAAGATGGGTGGCATTCTCATAACGCACATCTGGAGACACAGCCATTTCCAGAATGGGAAAAGCAGCTTCTTGTATCTCTGTTGGTACGCTGCGTAAGAGTTTATATGTCAAGGGAATTTCAACCCTCATCTCCTCAAGCTCTAAATCCTCCCGGGACAGTGTTTTCATTTTGCCGCATTTCATGTATACAACAAGCAATGCCCGAGGCATTCAGCCTTTCTCTAGACAGCAGAGCACTGCTTAACGCTGAGGGTGTCAGCCCTGGCGACCCAGGCAAGCAACAGGCAGCAGATGGGGCCAGGTTCAAAGGCAAACAAAGATCCTAACCCTTGGTTCAGCAATACTTTTGATCTAACAGAGAGACTATCAGCTACTGACGTGCTTTTTTTTTTTTCATCTTAAATAAAATAAAATGGGGAGAGGCAAGCGAAGAAGGAGCTTACCCACATTCATAGGGCATTTTACAAACACATCTTGAATTCTTCAGTTTCTCCCAGCGCTGACATTCAGGCACTGCTGGCGGCAAGGGGGCATCTGAAAGAGAAGGATGAGGGAGAGCCCGTCATTCGAAGCGCTGCTTTGTGGTAAACAAAATGTTATTTTAATTGTTGAACCAGATTCTGTAATAGTCCCAGCTGCCACAAATTTGCACAGTCAAAAAACAAAGCTGTAAAACATTTTACAGGAGACAGAGCCTTCTGAGGAGAACCCTGCAAATAATTTCATTGTTAGCATTTCTCGAGCAGTCCCTATTGTGTGAGCATAGACTATTGTGATATTTAATCTTCCTTAACAAATGCTTACTTCAGAGTTAAAGAAACTAAGGGTCAGGGACGCCTGGGTGGTTCAGTAGGTTAAGCCTCTGCCTTCAGCTCAGGTCATGATTCCAGGGTCCTGGGATCCAGTCCCATATCATGTTCCCTGCCCAGCGGGCAGTGTTCTTCTCCCTCTCCCTCTGCCTGCTGCTCCCCCTGCTTGTACTCTTCACTCTCTTTCTCTCTGTCAAATAAAAAAAAATCTTGAAAAAAAAGAAAGAAAGAAACTACGAGTCAAAAAAGTGAAGAAACTGGTGCTAGTTCACACGCTTAACAGATTGGCCAAGCCAGGATTTAAGTTCATGTTTGTCTGAATTCAAGGCCAGTGGAGCAGGCTCCCTTTCATTAAGAAGTTGCTCTTTATAAACTGCTGTCTGGACTGCATTTTACCTACTCTGTCTATAGTGGGACAGAAAGCAACATAATGTGACCCATACGTAGAGAAATTCCTGGTACCCCAAGATGTAGAATAACCTCTCACATGTAAATGTCTAGTTGGTTTCCTTTCAATGATGAGTGAATATCTAAAGGTATTTACATTTAATAAAATCGTATCCACTGCTTTGTGTTTTTTACAAACCGATCAAACGTCAATCATCATTCCAATTTTGGCAGGAAAACACGTTGCTCCAGCTAACAAGAGCTTAATTTTTGCCTGCCATCTCCTCAGCTATCCCTGATTACAAGATGAATAGCCTAAGATCTCCTGCTATTTCCACCGCCTGCCGGCTTCATGACAAGGGAATTCAGTGGCATACACTTTCCCAGCATAAAACTAGTTCTATGTTGGTTATACCTATAAAGGTAATTTATCTGAAGAGCATATTTTTATGGATGCACAACCTGTGACATACTCCCTCACTTTGGAAAACTTAAGAGCTTTAGACATGAAGGTAAAATCTTGTGAACAATTTGTTACTTGTAACAAATGGGAGCAATGTGAAGCTTAGCCTTCCATGCCCAGTCACGTTTGTAATGAGGACTCATTCTTTAACATTTCCTTTTAAAGGACCGTTATCCTCGATGCAATGTCATATTGTGAATTGGATCCTAGAACATTAAATGGATATAGTGAAAAAATGAAATCTGTAGTTGAGTCAATAGTATTACACTAATATTAAATGCCTTAGTTAACCAACTAAGTTATGTCAAGTTATAGGAGATGTTAATATCATGAGAACATGGTAAGGGTATATGAAAACTGTATTTGCAACTTTTCTGAAATTTAATATTATTCCAAAATAATCATAACCAGGGGTAAGGGGGTGCCACAGGCATTGAGGAGGTAAAGACCAGGAATGCTGCTAAATAGCTTACAAAGCACAGGACTGGCTCCCGCAACAAAGAATTACCAGGTCCAAAATTCTAATAGTGTTGGGGTTGAGAAAGTCTGATCTAAATATACCAAAACTAAAGTTCATGATAAAGTCATGTCAATGAGCTCTGCATTACACTTAGAAGTTTATTTCCTAGAAGCAGGGGAAGAGGGAAGTGGGAATGCAAAGGTGGTGGTCAAAGGGTACAAAATTGCAGATATAAGGTAAATGGGTACTGGGGATGTAATGTGCAACACAAAGACTATGGTTAACACTGCTCTATGATACACAGGTAGGTTGTTGGGAGACTGGATCCTGTGAGTTCTGATCATGAGGAGAAATTTTTTTTATTGTATTTTAATGAGATGATGGATGTTAACTAGACCTCCTGTGGTAATCATTTCACAATAGATATAAATCAAACCATCATGATCTACACCTTGAACTTCTACAGTGATGTATGTCAATTATTTCTCAACGAAACAAGAAAAAATATTTTTTAAAACTTTATTTACTTATCATTCTTAAGAATGAAATTTTAGATTTTTAATGTTTTCTAGAAGTTACTATAATTTCTTTATATAAAAAAATATCACTGGTAGAATTAGCTAGACAGAAGACCTTTGCCTTAAAGAACATATAGCTTTGTTATCATCATATATCTTTATGACAAGACTAAATATTGATGGAGGGAGGGAGAAATGAGTGGTTAGTGTTTAATGAGCACAGAGTGTCAGTTTGGGAAAATGAGAAAGCTCTGGAAATGGACAGTGTGATGGACTGGATGATGGCTGTGCAATAATGAGAAAGCACTTAGTGCACTGAACCGTACATTTACAAATGGCTAAAATGGTACAAGTTACGTTATGTCTGTTTTACCACAATAAAAATAAAAAGACTAAATACCAATAGCAGGTATTTTAAAACATCAGCCTTGGAGGCTGACAAACCTGGAGTTTTCTATTTGTGATAGGCTTATTTTAAGAGAAGCTCCTGTTCTTATTCATCAGGGTCTTCCGAAAAACATGCAGGCCTTGAAAAATATCTTTAATTAAGACTTTAATAGAATTTGCTACTGAGAAGGAGAAAATTCATACTGAATTGTGCTACAAAATGACTGGAGCAGACATTTTAGAAAGACAAGTCTATAATATCTCTTTTGGAATAAAAGAGCAACCTTGTCAAGTGTACATTGTTCTCTTTAATTTTAGAATTCCTGGTACAGGTCTACCACTTCAAATATCTCAATAAATTCATATTTATGGTTCAGTGCAGTAGAAAGCAAAGGACTTGTCTCTGCTGTGGACCACTGATGGCTAACAAGCATGTGGGAAGCAATATGGCGGGCACCTGGCTGGCCCTGATAGCCTCCTGTGCTGTCATCCGTGTCTATATTTAATACCACAGCCCATGTCCACCGTCAGCCTGCCCTCTCTTTAGTTATGACCATCTAATTCACCGGACAGTATCACTCAGGGAATCTAGTACTTCCTCCTCATTATTAAAGGCAAATTTTAGCATTGAATTAAAAGTCATTCACCAGAAAAATAAGAAGACTACATAAAATGGAATGTAAATGCGCTTTCCTTCTTTCCTATTTTTTAATTGTCTCAAACATATGTTTTCCATTTATTTTTAAAAATGTAAACAAAAAAGAAACAGGAGGCGATTTTAAAAACAAATCCATCCTACCTTAAATACCTCTAAAAACAAATGGTTTGGCTTTCTAAATCTCTTCTTAGCATAGCTTCTTGAAAGGTTATCTTAATTTGCTTGTTGTTCAAAATACTAGGTTTTTGGGTTTCCACTATTCAGAACAACTTCACAAACCACAACATTTTGCTTTCAATAACTTCTGCTTTGCAGTGTTAAATGTAAATGCTTTTAAATGTTCTTTTTCAATAATGCTAATAAACTCTCTGAAAGCCCAGGAATGAAACATACAGAATTTTTTATAAATTTTCAATCCAACTCTGTACTTAATAAAAGTACATTTCAAAAATCAGGAGAAAACCAGAAATTGTGTTTTTAAAATCCTTTATTTTCTTGGCACCAAAACAGATACAAAGCTAATCATTGATAAGAAGGATTTAAATTGGTTTCAGAATCACAGGGCTCTCCTTGCCTTTCCTTGCATTTCACGAGTCTATCTATGAATGTGAGCAAAAGTCTATTATCCACTCTATGAACTGACCTTCTTGTGGAAGGGCAGGGGTGGAAGGAATGGCTCACAGTTATGTCCATCCATGCTACAAAGGATTGTCACAAGGATCCTCACTCACCTGAGCTCAGGTGTCCTTGGACAGACCTATATGCTACTCACCTTTTTTCACACACCGAACACCCTTCATATCAGGACTCCACTTAAGGCTGGATCCACAGAGAAATGTTGAAGGACCTTCTAAGGACATGCCACCTGAACAGGAAATGGTCACCTTCTCACCAACTCCATAGAACGGTTTGCGGGAATGACTCTGAATGCCATCCATCAATGTAGGTAGAACACAGGCAATTTCTAAAGATAAAAGAAAACAGAATACAAGGGTCATTGCTTTCCTGTGCCATCTTTTTTTTAAATGATAACTTCGAATAGTGTTAATACACATGCTTTGTTTTTTTCACATTAGAGGACAAAGAGGAAGAGGGAAGTAAGTTCACTGCTAGGATGCCCTGAAAGACAAGTCCCACAGTGCCTGGCACGTAATTGACCAAAGAAAGACTGAAGACCAAAACAGTTCCCATCCCTCACCCCTGCCCTCAATGCAACATGCTAACTTAAAATGAATCAGCCTTATAAACAGAGTCCTAAAGGCCAGGCTGCTGTCAAAACTACACTTTTCCCAGCTGCTGCTTATCTCTTTGGTCTGGTGAAGTCCCACCAGAGTTTTCCAAAGAGCTCTATTCATCCATATATCATTAACATATATCCAATTACATACTATTACTATCTGAAAGTTTTAAAGAACCACCTTTAATCCTTCAACCAAACAAGTATTAAATGCCTTTGGTTTTCCATCTCTAGTCTTTCCCACTTGATTACATTCATTAGCTCAAATCTTCTACATGAGGAAACAGCAAAGAGAAAAATGAGAAACATGCATAACTATGAGAAGCAAGTCAGAATTTATAATTTTAAAAAAATCTTGGCAATCTCTATCATGGACTTTGGACAATATTTTACAAAATCCTGCTCTGATTCTGTACCACTTCCATCAGAAACTTTACTCATTCATTAATTCAAAAAGCATCTATTGAGTGCCTGTATTAGCCAAGTAGGTTGTATGCTGCTGGAGACGTAACAGGTACAAGTCTACAACATTTGGTAATGCCGTTATTTGTAGTTCAAACAAGAAAAAAATAATAAGAAAAGCTGATGAACTAAGGAGGAACTGTAGCTCAGAGACTGAAAAGCTGGTAGTTTTTAACAGCCTTATATAGGTTTAGGCGATCAAGAGTAAGAGTCTTGTCCCATCACAAAGGAGGAACCTAGGGAGAAACCCCAGACTTTCTGTTGGGATCTCTTAATGGCTACATCCTAGGAATAAAGGTAAACAGACATAAAACAGTCTCACTGCTTGCCAGAAACAAAATCAAATCTTTTCTAGAGGAAGAGAAGAACATCACCCCAAACCACAAATGATTCCTTTATCTTTTTACACACAAAGTCTGGCATTTATTCAAAACTAATCTAACATTCAAAAGGACAAGAATTAACCAAACTCCCCAAGAAAGACAATAGAAACAGATCCACAGCAGGTCCAGATAATGGACCTTGAACAACAGCGGACCTTGAAATAACTGTGATTAACATGATGGGAAAAAATTAAATGGCAAGGCATGGTATTTCAACAGAGAATAAGAAAGTATAGAAAAGTGAACAAATGAAATATCTATAATTGGAAAATGAAATTAAGAACACAAAAGAGTTCTTAAAAGCAAATTATATAACTTACAGAGAATTAATAAACCGGAAGGTAGCTCAATAGAAAGTATTTAGAATGAAACAGAGAGGGCACCTGGCTGGCTCAGTCCATTAAGTGTCTGCCTTCAGCTCAGTTCACAATCCCAGGGTCCTGGGATCAAGACCCACATCAGACTTCCTGTTCAGCAGCGAGCCTGCTTCTCCCTCTCCCTGTGCCTCTCCCACTGCTTGTGTTCTCTCTCTCTCTCTAAAATACATACATATAAACTAAACAAAATCATTTAGAATGAAAAAAAGAGAGGGAAAAATGATGCAAAACCAAAGAAAAGAACATATATAATACATGCAATCTAAAAAACACATCATTTGTGTCTCACAAGGAGAAATGACCAAGAATGGGACAGAGACAATGTGGACACAATAGTGAAGAATTTCCTAAAATTGACAAAAGATTCAGATTCAGGAAGTGTTTCGAATATCAACCAGGGTTAAGACAAAGAAAATCACACCTAGGTGCGTCACAGTGGGAGTGCTTCTGAAACACAAGCACTAGGGGAAAAAGGAAATTCTCAAAAGTAGCTGGACATAAGATTTTCACACCAGAAATAGTAAGACTCATAGTGAAGATCTCATTAGAAAACAGTGAAGTCAAAAGGCAAGGATAAAATCTTTAAAGGCCTTAAGTATAATAACTGCTAACCTAAATTCCTTACCCAGTAAAAATATCCTTCTAAAACAAAGATAAAATAAAGACATTTTAAGATGAACAAAGACTGGGACCATTTCTTATCAGTAGATTCACAATAAAGGAAAATTCTCTTTAAGCACAAGCATCTTATTAAACATTTTGAAGAACCAACTTTTGGCTTTATTACTCCGAGGTAAGAAATGTTTATATTCTATTACAGTACTTTCTAAGGACTCCAGGAGTGAGAGACAGAGAGACAGACAGAGACAAAGACAAAGAAGAAAGGTCCAAGGAAGAAGAAGAAGGAGGAGGAGGAGGAGGAGGAGGAAGAGGAAGGAGAAAGGAGGAAGAAGGAAGGAAGGAAGGAAGTCCTACAGATCAAAAAGATGAACACCAACAAATAGAAAATAGGGCCCAAAGGTTGAACAGTCCCTTCATCAGAAAGGATAGGCAAATGGCCAGTAAACATGAAAACAGGCATGACATCACAGTCACCAGAAAAAAATATAAATTAAAAAAATAAGATATTGCTATCACTCACCAGTACACCTAAAGTTTTTAAAAGATTGATGATGCCAATTGTTGGTGAGGATACAGAGCCATCTTGGATTCTCAGATTTTGGTAGGGATGTAAGTTGGTACAACCATTTGGAAGACTAGTAACATCTACTAAGTCTAAGTGGATATATACCCTATGATTCAAAAATTTCATTAACAGATTTATACACAAGAGAAAAAAAATGTGCGTGTGTCTATGAGGGGTTTTTTCACATCGCATAGATAACTGATAGAGGAAAAATACGTCTCTACAGCTCTATCCATCCACTGAACCAACTTATGTTGCAGTACAAGTGAGATGGAAGGCCAACAGTAATGTTAGCGTGGTTAGCCCAAGCACTACTCAGATGCCCACATCTGAACAGAACAGGATGCAAATTTGAGGACGTACATTCAAGGAAGTACAATGATGATGGTACATCCCTAGAAATTGAGCTATAGAGGATGTTCTGAAGGTCTGACCCAGACCTGAGTTCCTTAGCCTATTCTAATTTGCACCAGGAACTTTAAAATTGCTCCCGAAAGGAGCACTATCAACTAGAGACTATGGAGGGCTTTTTCAAGACACAACCAAAACTTGGACAGGATCCTAAGAGCCCCTCAGGAAAGGGGGGTCAAGACACAGGCCACACAGTGAACATTGCTTCATCTTGAATCATCCTCTTCTCCATGACTCTCTCATCTTAAGTTACACATGACAACCAGGCCACTCACTTTGACAATGCATTTCTCCAACAAGCCACCGTAAATCATCTCCACATCTGGCGACAGGGTCTCCGATAAGAGAGTATCCTTCATTGCAAGTATATTTTATGTTTTTCCCAACAGGAAACTTCGCACCTTCATCCTAAACAGAAATAAGAGGGAGACAGAGAGAAAAAGTATGTCTATTCTGCATTAACAGAATGTTTCTTTAGAGATATTTGACCTATAAATCTTTTTTTTTCAAGTTTTTATTTATTTATTGGACAGACAGAGATCACAAGTAGGCAAAGAGGCAGGCAGAGAGAGAGGGGGAGGTAGCAGGCTCCCTGTGGAGAAGAGAGCCCGATGCAGGACTCGATCCCAGGGCCCTGAGACCACGACATGAGCCCAAAGGCAGAGGCCCAACCCACTGAGCCACACAAGTGCCCCTTCACCTATAAAACTTGTCTTCTTTTAATCATCAGGCAAACTAAGTTCAAATAACAAATTTAGAAAATTGTCCATAAAAACATTCTTCCTTGTACGTTCCTAGCCAACAACATTTGCACTACCATTGATTGAAATAAAGCCCATAATGCCACTGTACTATAATTTATTGATTGTCCCGCAAATACCAGGCACTGTCGTAAGCATTTTACTAAAATTACTTTAGTGGACACTCCCCAAGTCACCTCTCTCTCCTATGTTTCAGGAAAAGACAGTTTGTTATCAGATTTTGGAACTTTGGTACTTGTCAGTCAATTCTTTACCTTAATATGTTATGGGCTGTTCGTTGGCAATACTGCCTAACAAAAGCCAGGAGGAGCAGACAGAAATGTTCAAATCCTATCAGCGTACTCATGAAAGTTTAAGTTTCTCACTGATGACTTTTAGAGGAGGCAAAATGCTGATCTTCTCCAACCCTACCCTCTGAGGGAAGTACTGCCAGGACTGGGTCACATTCAGGGATGTAGTGTCTGCCTGTGATCCCAGGCGGTGAGTTTTCACAGCGAAGCAAGGGAGAATTTGAAGTCTAAGACCTCAGGATGTAATCGCTCTTCTGGGGATTCTCTTAGTTCCTTTCCTCATCTTTCAAGTTCTCTGCCACCCCACAGGGAGGGTTGAGAGATGGACCTGTTCTGCTCCAGGCATTAGAACAAAATTCCATGGTGCCTTTTTCTTCTCACTGTCAGTCCTTGCTCAGGCTGGCTCCATCATGGGAGTTGGTCGGAAACAGAGGGTTTAACACTGGGGGCTGAAGAATATGGGGATGGACACTTGATTTGCTTTGGTGCTAATCTTTAGGCCTTCCTATATGGCGAAGTTGAACTCAACAGTGCCCAAACTTAACTCTGTGTCAGAACTACTAGTTGCAATTAAATGGGGGGCTGCGCACCTGGGTGGCTCAGCTAGTTAAGAGTCTGACTTTGGCTCAGGTCATGATCTCTGGGTCCTGGGATGGAGTCCTGTTGTGTCAAGCACCCTGCTCAGCAGGGAGTCTGCTTCTCCCTGTCCCTGGGCCCCTCCCCATTACCCTGCTCACATTCTCTCTCTCTCTCACTCTGTCTTTCAAATAAATAAATAAAAACTTTAAAAATTAAAAAAAAAGACCCTACCCTAAATGTACAGAATGAGGAAAAAATGGAAGATAAGGGGCAAGCAGCAATCCTATTAAGTTCCCTGGGTGATGTAGCCCATCTGTGGGGCAATGTTCTGAACCCCCGGCTCCTTAGGACACACGTGCACTGGAGTTTGGAACAATAGCTCATGATTTGCTGAACTACCCAAATTTACTTGGCCTTGATCTCCAAGCTTATGTTTCCTTCAGGAATTCTATGGATTATGATGGTAAATATACTGGGACATATGAGTGCTAGAGATGCTGGATTCATTCTCCTCCCTCTCTACACACACACATACACACACACACACACACACACACACACACACACACATACCCCTCTTCCCTTTCCATTACCTACATTTGGGGAAACTTCAGGGAATTTGAGAGGCAAATCCTTCATGGAGAAAGCAAGGCTGGGAGCACTGAGAGGGCCCTGATGGACAGTATCTCCTATATGAGCCAGAAAAACACTTCACTGGGGCTTGGGGCCAAAGCTTCATCATAACAAGCAGTGAGAACAACATGAATTAATATGGTCCCAAAGCCAAACAATTCCCTAGAACAAGTGGCAGATGACTTGTGTTCCTTCCTGAAGGAGAAAACTGCTCAAAGTATAATGACCCATATCTCACCAACACTGGCCAAATGTCTTACTGGCTTCGGGAATAAACCCAATATTTTATCCCAAACCCCATATTTGTGAAAAGAAATTGTAAAGACATTTTTCAGTGGAAAGAATAAAGTTCTCTTTGTTGAAGAGCTTGCTTATGGATTTCTATCTTAGTGTTCAGAATAGAAACATTCATCTGCCCTCTGGCATGATTACATTTCTAATTTCATTGGGCAGCAATATTGATTCACCTTACCACAGAAAATATACTGCCTTCTGCAGAATTCTAATCACCTTGGGCCAAAGAAGAAAAGTCACAAACTAAAACCCTCACCACTAAACCTAAGATGCACATATAAACTACTTTTAGCACCGTTTCATCATGAAAGAACGAAATAAATTGGACATCAGTAGAGAGAGGGAACTTGGAGCAAAGGGTGTATATGTAAAGGAAAACAATATATCTTCCATAACCAACTTGAACATATCCATCTTTCAAGGCAGGAGGTGATGGACAGAATTCTTTTGGAGTCAAAGGCAAAGAAAAACAATGTGGTTCAAGCAACCTGAAAGGAAAAGGAAACAAAACATAATTAACATGGCCGAGCTCCACATATAATAAATATTTTGCAGCACAGTGCATTTTTTATTTACATTTGAAGGGAATCCTTTTGCATAAATATGTTGATGTGATGGCCATTCTCAGAATCAATATCTGATCATATCCTACCATAAAAAACTCAAACATAAGCTCAAGCATCCAAAAAAAAAAAAAAAAATAGCTAGTAAGTCAGCAGTATGAAGAACAAAGAGAAAGAGAAAGAAATAAAAGTCACTGGACAACACACATACTTGATATCATTTCTAGAGGTCACCTGTCTCAGACCTACTTTTTCTCCTGCTGTCTGGCTCTGAGATGCCACACAGAATTAATTCTGTATCAAAAATAAGGTAATAACAGTGATCCAGTGAGAACGGTAATGGAAAAATAATAGCTAGTTTTGATTGAGCATTTACTATGTGCTGAGCACCTTGGCAGTCGCTCTACAAATGTGCATTATCTCAATTCACATTCATGGTAATGCTAGCAGGTATGTGAAGAAAACAAAGGCTCAGAAAGTTTGAATGACTTGTCCAAGGTTATAAAGTCATAAATATCAAGGCTGCATTCACACTGTTGTCAGTCAGGCTCCTAAAGTCATGCTCGTTCTACCTCCCACAAGCCATCTTCAGAGGAAGCTCAAAATAATAATAATCACAGTGATATCCATCATTAAACAACAATTTTCCGTAGTGCCCCTGAAGCCAGCATACCACCAGTAGTACCCCCACTCCAGAGATATGAAATCTGAGGGAAAGCATGACAAATAGCTTGTGAGTACTGCCTCCTTCTCACCTGTGAGTTCCTTACACTCTTGCCATATTCTGAGAAAACTCAGACATGTGAAGTATTGATCATAATTTTCATCTTTGTACCAAGCAGGAGGAGATCTCCCCTCTGAGCACCAAGGAGAGCAGGAATTCCTTCAATGCCTTCCTAAGGATGCTCCTTTCCCTCCAACAGAGACCTCCTCCAATAGAGACCCTCATCTTCCCAGAGAATGGCCCGAAAGGCAACTTCTCCTCCTACCATAATTCCATACGCTCACCAGCCTCCTGGTCATGAGATATTTATTATTGCTGGTTTATGAAGCACCAAACACCTAGAAAGAAAGGCATCCCACCTCCCTATGCTTCTACCAGATATCCAGCTATCTTACAACTTTCTTCAACTCACATGACTTTCAAATTATCTTACTAGAACGTTTGGCCAATCCCTGATCAAAAGAGGTTAGTAAAGATGCTATAAAACAGTAAGGTGTGGCCTGAAGAATTCTGACCCAATGGGTATAATTCATCAACTAAGCATTTTGAGATTGCTTTTGCAAGGTCCTGGCAAATGAGAAGTTGGAGTCAGACAACTGGGCTAATCTGTCTACATGTTAGCCGTCTCAAACATCTGGCTTTATGCTTAATCATGAATGAATGAATGAATGAATAGGATTGGTAGATCTGAAAAGTAATACAACTATTAATGAATGCTTACTATGTGCCAGGCACTGTGCTAATCATTTTCTGTGCTGAATATCATTGAATTCTGACAATATCCTGCCATTGTTTTACCTTCAATGATTATACTTATTTTAGAGATGCAGCAAGTAACTCGCCCAAGGTCACCCAGCAAGTATGTGGCAGATCTGCTTGATGCCAGAGCTGCTCAGATCCCCTTGGCTAGATGGCCTCTAAGTTACCCAGCCTTTTGTAATGTCTGTATAGGGAGAATTTGAAACACACAAATGCTAGTTGGCCACACATGGATTCCTCCATCAAATGACCCCACTGCTAAGGACAAGGTAGTCACTGATAAAAATTGGCATTTAACTTCTAAATCTTTTAATAGCGGCAGTCATGCATCCCAGGCTTACTGCAGAGAGCACCATATTCTTTGCAGTTTCCAGGAGATCTGGCCACCATTACCGTAAATGCTGCAGCTCCTCATCCTCGCAGGGGCCGCTTTCCGAGGGTTCTCCAATACAGGATTTCCCGCCCTCTCTGGGAGGTGGGTTATTGCATTCTCGGCTCCTTGTTTTCTTCCCCTGAACACAGGAGCTCCAAGAGGACCAACAACTCCAACCCCCATCCACCCCTCCTGTAAGGTAAGAGAGAGGTTGTTCAGAAAGCAACAGAGAGGAAGATTCCAGAGTTTAGTGCTGAGCTTCCTGCTCTGGCAGTTACTGGGGGAGGGGGCAGTCCGGGCACTCGCTGCCTTCACTTCATTCAGGTCTTCTACAAGGACCAGAATGTCTCTGCACACCGACAAGGTTTGTCCAGGTAAGGCTGCACTAACAAACTTCTTGCAATAATATGTTAAATTTGTTTATTATTTTGCAACTGTCTCAGAGCACTTTTACATATATTCTACCATTCATTTACTTCTCATCAGAATGAATCCAAATGGGCAGGGGGGTCTGTCACCATTCTCAGTTGATAGATGTGGAATCTAAGACAAGGTGGTCAAATGCCACGCCCAGTGCCATAATGGCTGCCAAGAGCCACATCCAAACAGCAGCATGGCCTTACGGCAGAGTCCAGGCTCCTCTCATTACAGTAGTTCCTACGGGGAACTTTTCTATTGCAAATGCAGTGACAAGACATGAGAAGAACATAGTCCGCTGGGTATTCCCGAATGCCACCCTCAGAGCTGGCCCTGTTTAATGAGGAAGTGTCTAAGCAGGAGAAACATATTTGCTTCCTATCAACGTCCTTCAGTCTGAAGGCACTTGCTCAGCCCAGCCTGGCCACCCTCCAACTCAGGGTCGACTGACCACTAACAGTGGTTTTACAATTTTCCCCCATCATATTCCTCAGGGAAGGCAAGAGAGAACTTGCATTATATTCTAAGAATTTGGCTTTCCTAGGTAGAAACTGATCTCAGAAACTACACCCCCGAAGTATTACTTCCTGGTGATAGATGGATGTGTTTACTGTTCCTTAGGTATTTCTACAAAAAAACTAAACAGAACTAAACTAATTTGGTAATATTTTCCCATGAGCTTTCTTCCATAATTAGAAATTGAGTTAATAAAGTAGTCTGCTGAGCATATTAATGGGGGTAATTTATAGCTTAATATATTATGATTGCTACTCCAACCCTGACCATCAGGGGGAGCTTCCATTTTACCGAATAACGGGAAATCCAAGCGCCAAAGTAATGAAATCAAAGAGGTGGAATTTCAATTGACCAGACAGGCCACTTGGGAAGAGAACTGGAGGCAAGGATGCCTTCTTGATGCTTGTTGTAAGCAACCATAGTTTAGTCGTGTACTCATTCATTCGACAAACGTGTATTAAGTGCCTTCTATAGATTAAGCCCTGTTGGGCCCTGGGAATAAAAAAAGGAATCACAGTTCTGACCTTAAGAAATGATCTTCCTGGAAGAGAAAGACATATAAATAAATGCAAAATTATCTCATACTTTGTCTACTCATAAAGTCAACCTCACATAGTTCTGTACTAAAATACTTAAAGTACCATTCAGTTGGGTGCATTCAGCGTATGGTCAAAAGTGTTTGTGAATAATTGACTGATGGAACATAAAACAAAATAAAAAGAGATATTTCAAAGAGCTTGCCATCAGAAAGGTTAAGCTTTGCATATACCAGCTCCACAGACCTACGTTATGACAAAACCTTAATGAGATGACTATGGAAGGAGAGAGGTGTTTTAGGCATTAATCTATTCCAATGGAGAATGAAGAATGGAGGGCATGGTGGATCTATTAATTAAGAGAGGAAAACAGAGGGGCACCTGGGTGGCTCACTTATTAAAGGTCCAACTCTTAAGTTCAGCTAAGATCATGATCACATGGTCGTAAGATCGAGCCTGGCATCAGGCTCCATGCTCAGCAGGGAGTCTGCTTAAGATGCTCTCTCTTTCCCTCTCCCACCCCTTCCCCCATTGTGTGCACGCTTTCTTGCTCTCTCTCTCTCAAATAAATAAATAAATCTTAAAAAAAAAAAAAGGAAAACAAAGACAGCAGGGAGCCTTGACCCAGTAGCTCAAACCCAGAAGTGCAATAGGAATGGAGACACTAATTAAAATGCCCATGCACAAAGAAGCACAATGTCAAGAGCCAAATGGAAAGAGTGGTGCCCTCTTCACTATGTCCAGCATAACCAGCCAAAATCCAGCACACTGACCTGCTTCATTCCCTACAAGGACTCCTTGCTCACAAGCCACACCAAATGTATATGGTTTGCAATGGCACTGACATTGTGTTCCCTTAATGGTGGCAATGCCACCATTTTGACAAGGTCGGCAATGGCAGGGGTCAAATTCATCCAGATATTCCTCAAGAGCTCTCTTCAGGTATAGTCTTTTCACCGAGGCACAGGGTACTTCCTTTACCAGCTCATACAAAGGTGTCAGCTAAACAGATAAAGACATCATGGTCAGTAATCGGGTTTTTAGGCAAGGACATTTTTCTTCTGGCATTCAGGCTCAATCTCCATTAAAATATAATGAAAAGCCACTCATGTTAATTCTAATTATTTCTTCTTCAAATAAAAAGAAAGCACCTTTCTTTGTAAGGCAGAAAGAAAAATAGAAGTGAATAGAGAAGGAGTGTTTTTTATATCCTGCATAAAATTTTTCAAAATCAACAGGACATTCATTTTCTAGTTATTGAAAGATTATTTTGAAGGCAGTACATTTCCACCCTTGCAGAGGGAAGAAGAAAAGGAAATACTATTAAATTACAGTGAAGAAGCAAGTGCAAATAAATTTACAATTAAATACCCTGACTCTAAGAGACTTAACATGTCTCTTAATGGAGACTGTGACTATTCTTCCCTGAAGAAGTTTAAAACAGATAGACAAGCCAACCCTTACAGGTCCCCTTCCCCTTCAGGAGCATTGCACTCTATCATTTAGTAAAATTTACTATCTCTCCATAAACCTTGCTTTGCTGCACCCCCAAAACTAAAATAAAAATAATAAAACAGACAGACATTGTTCTGTGCTGAGTATGTCTAATGAAATGTAACTTGGAGACCAGACATGTGCTGGCTAAGCTTTAACAATCTGTTCTCCTAAGAAAAAAAATGCTCTAATTTGTAGCATTTGCCAGTTTCTACAGTATAAGAACTCTTGTCATGGCCAGTCTCACATTGCCATTGGGATGCCAATGACCATGGAGTTGGGAAGATACATATACTGGCTTGTGAAGGTCCGTCCAAGCTTTCTGCCGCACATCCCTGCAAGTGTGAGGATAATGTGAGAGTAACTCAAAGACTCAGCCACATATCCTTCCATCTCTGCCCAAGCTCTCTTACACTGCATTATGGCAGAATGGACTGCATGGCATTGCGTGGACATACACCTATAGTAAATTAGCACAGCTACCTATGATAGTCACAGTCCATCATGGAGAAGAGCAGAGTTGAGAATGGGAAGGAATGTCTGTTTCTCCCTAATCAACAATTTCTAATTTTTCAAGATTTGTTCTGGGGCACCGGCATTGAAAATTGGAAATAGGTCATTGTGAATATTGATGGTGGCCCTTTAGGGTAAGACCTCCTGGGAAAACCACCCTCCCCCCTTCACCCTTATTCAGAGGCAAGTGGGTACATGTGGTCTTGGGAGGGTGCTCAAGGAGTTATTGTGATTTGGGGGTTTATAAAATGTACCCAAGTCAAGTTTCACCTGGGACGTTGCTTGATTCCCATGACAGAGAACAGATCAGAGAATCAGTTCTGTTACAGCAGAGGAAAGTGTAACCTTGTTCCATCGGAGACGGATGTATTGGCAAACACTCTAAGCCTATGAGATATTTTTGTATATTCTTACATGCAATTTCATCCACAAGAAAAACCAGGTGAACTCAGAAAAATGGACACAAAAAGGGAACACAACCCAAGATAGGAATGTACAAAATATGCACACACAAACAGACATCAGACCTCCATGCGGGTCACTGCCTGTACTAAGTTCCATCCATCCACTTCTGGTGCTACTGCCCGCTGTCATCTGGCCCCTCCCCTTCCGAAGCATCACAGTTAATTCAGGGCTCCAACCTTGCCGTCACCCAACCAACTTCAAGTCTTACTCTAGGAATTGTGTCACCATAACATAGTAGAAGCATTCCTTAACAATTTAACACCTGTAAAACTCTCACTGTTTTTACTGATGTCTTCCTTCCTTTCTTTCCTTCTTTCTCTCTTCCTTCCTTCCTTTCTTTTTTTCTTTCTTTCTTCTTTCTTTCTTCCTTTCTTTCTTTCTTTTAATGAGTATCACAAATTAAGTTTTCGAGTTTTGTGTCCTTAACCCCATTTTCCCTATGAGCCAGGGGCTCTTCTTCACTGTGCAATTCCGCCTAGCTCTCTGGTTTTTAAGAGCACATACGTTGCATTATCAAAGAACTGACTGCATCAATAAAACCTCCTAAACTTGTGGCAGCCGAATTTGCTTTAACTTAACGGACATGTCTCCAAGAGCCCACGTGCCGTGGCCAGAGGAAGAAAGGCAATCTGATGGGACAGTAGACAAGCCTAAATGCTTTCCTCATGCAAGAATCTATAATTCTTCTGAATTAGAGACCAAGGAAAACAATCAAATTTAGGTCAAAAGCTTAATATGCAAATTTTGTTATAATTTCTCTTGAGATTTACAAGATATTTAACCTTTACAATTGAAATATGGACATACAAGATAATGAAGCTTCTGTTTCTTATTATTATGTATGCATTCATTTTACTATACAAAACATAACTGGGATACAGAAAATGCTAATTACAGCTGTCTCTGTTTAACCACCTTGATTTAATCTCATTTTCCCAGTGCGAAGAAACATGCCTGCTTTGTGCTGTTTTCAACAGAGCAGGACGTACCTTTTGTTTTATGACTTGGGGACTACCAGTCACAGATTCTGCCCAGGAAGAGTATTGCTTTTTGTTTCCAGCAGGGTTGTTCAGATCCAGTGAACTGAGGCCAGCCACAAAATTTGGACTTCCCCCCCTGACAAATGAGTCCCCTTTCATCACATGGTCCTTATTTCCTATGCAAGGAGAAATCCAAACAAATCAGTTGGGATGCACAAATGAAACAAAAAGGAGAATATAAAAATGAAAACTCTATCAAGCACTAAAACACAACCCACCCAACTTTGTGACATTCTTGGAAAGAACGAACTATGGAGACAGTAAAAATATTAGTGATTGTCAGCAGTGGTGAATGGGAGGAATACATGGGTGAAGCACGGAAGGCTTGTAGAGCAGTGAAATTTCTCTGTGTGATATGACTTGGTGGATAAGCAGCATTAAACATCCGTCCACACCCACAGAATGTACAACACAAGGTTGAATGCTAACGTAAGCTATGGACTACAGGGGATCACAAGAACAAATGTTCCACTGTGGTGGGGAATGCTGATGGTGGGGAGGCCTTAGTTTCCAATTGACGTAAATGGAAACTCTCTGTTCTTTTTGCTCAATTGTGCTGTAAACCTAAAACTACTCTAAAGAAAAAAATGTCTATTAAAGGAAAAAAGAAGGGGCACCTGGCTGGCTCACTCGGTGGAGCATCCAACTCTTGGTTTCAGCTGAGATCACAATCTCAGCATTGTGGGACCAACCCCTGCATCAGGCTCTGTGTTCAAGGTGGAGTCAGCTTAGGATTCTCTCACTCTCTCTGCCCCTCCCCCTGCTTGCACACACAGGAGCACACATGCTGGCTCATTCTCTCTCTCTCTTTCAAATAAAAAAATAAACAAAATCTTTTTAAAAATGAAATAAAAATGTTTTATGGAAGCATCATGAAATTTACTTCCAAATGGTTCAAATAAGATTACACATATTTTGAATATATAATATTTATACATTGTTAAATAATCCACATTATAAATATTATATGTACATTATATACAGCCAAATGTCATAATTATCACTACATGGAGGAGGTGGGTATATGGGTATTTAATACGATGTTCTTTATATATGTTGGAAAGTTTTCATAATAAGATGAAGAGGACTTCATTACATCTGGAATACTAACAATAAGCAAAAAAAAAAAAACCTATTCATTAATAGGTATACATTAACACATGAAAAGTATTCTAAGCACTGAATTTTAATTGAATTTTTTTATGCATTTATGTGCCCTTTAATTTCAGGATCATTTTTTTCTCCATTTGTCATTGATTTTTACGCTGGTCATAACTGGATATTCCCACCTCGCAGACCAGATTTGAGTGATTTTCAGTTCACCTCTTTTAACTATATTTTGCAATTTCATAAAATTTTTCAAATTCAAAAACTATACATTTATCAGAAATTAACGCTTGATGTTTTTAATAAATTACTGAGTACTTCCTCATCTTCATTGTTAGCTCCATTTTTAATATGCCAATAGTTGTCCTTGGAAGGCAATGTCCAGTCCCTGCAGGACCTGACTCAGAACCACGTGGAGTAACTCCACATTTCTGGGCTCCAGCATCTCTGAGAGGACATCTGGGAGGAAAGCCCTAAAATCAGCCTTTTAACAAGCTTCTTCAGATAATCTCGGTGTATACTAAAGTTGGAGAAATCACGGCCTTAACAGGCAGACCTTTTTACAAATTACAGAGTATAAAAAATCAATTTTAATTTTATTCTGAAGCCTGTCGCCTCCCTCCCCACACCCCAGTGAGCTCCCTGTGCCAGCTGACCCTCTTTCCCTAGACAGTCTGCTTGGTGTGACAATGAGGAGTCCAGAATGTGAAGCCAAATGTCATGTCTTTGAGTCTGATGCTTACCAGCTGCGATCTTGGGCAACCTTGCTGTGACTCAGTGTCCCTGTCTGTGTAATGGGAATATGAATAATACCTAATTCAGATAGGAAGAATATATGGGTTAATTTTTGTAAATCACTTAAAATTGTGCCGGGCACATAGTAAATGCTATGTGTTTGTTAAACACAAAATAAAATAAAATCGGTGAGCAGCTTCTAGTGGCCCAGCTGATAATGGATGTCTACATTCTCATTTCTATTTCCAGATCACTATATTTCCATTTCTTTCAAAAACCTGTTTTCCTCCTTTGTCATGCCAGCTCCATGAAGATAGATATTCTCTTGGGCATGTCGCTGCTTGCACCCCAATGCCTTGAACAAATCCCACCATAAACCACAGTCTCCATCCACAGTTGATGAATGAAGGAGGTGAATCAGTAAATAAACCTGATTTCATTCCTCTGTCTCCCTCCTTTCTGCAGTCATCGACCAACATCCCAAGAATCCCCGCTTCCTCGGTAAGAATCCTGACACCTGATCAATCTTCACCTTTGCCCCAATTTCTGCCATCACCCTGGGAGAATTTAAGCTCCAGTACCACTCAATCCATTGCTACCACACTAAGAATCCCTTCATTGTAAGGCAAGTACATTGTAATCACCAAATTCAATGAAGAGTCTTCAGTCCTTTTCTTACTTCATTTCTCTCTAGAATTTCTCTCTGTTGACCTCTCCTTTTCCTTTATTTTTAATGTTACTTATCTTTCCACATACTTTTTTTCTCCCCTATTTTTCTTGATTTTTCCTTTTTTTTTTTTTTTCTAAGTAGGCTCTATGCCCAATGTGGGGCTCAAACTCAATGACACATGCTCTGAAATCAAGAGTCGCATGCTCTATGACGGAGCTGGCCAGGCACCTCTTTTCTGGTTCTTATCCTATCAGATTATCCTTTCTCAGTCTCTCTTCTTTCTCTACAACTTTCTTTGTCATCTTTCATTTAAGCACTTTCTGTATTAAAGCCTATAACGGCACCCCTTGTCATCAGAATGAAATCCCAGTTCCTTACCACGGCATCTAGACACAATCTAAATAAGTTTATTTTTCCAGTTCCTATTTCAATCACTTAAAGAATAGCAGACCACTTTCTCCACTCCCTCTCCCAGCAGCAGCAGCAGCAGCAGCAGCAGCAGGCACCAAAAGTGCCCTGGGCATCCATGTCAAAGTGGAACTGATTCTTCTCCTACTGGTGTCCTTTTCTAGGTTTGATTGCCAACTGCCATTTTAGGGGAGAATGGTAGTGTACATGGAGGACTTTTTTACAGTGCACAGGAGATACCCAGTGAACTTTTCACTCTGCATGATGTCTCACTGCCATGACACGTGAAAGAAAGATCAGAGGCAAACATAACCAAATACATAAAAAACATAAAATAGAATACCTGTTAAAAATCTC
Source organism: Mustela putorius furo (assembly GCF_011764305.1). NCBI lineage: Eukaryota > Metazoa > Chordata > Mammalia > Carnivora > Mustelidae > Mustela > Mustela putorius. The sequence goes on along the minus strand of NW_025421373.1, from coordinate 13,478,227 downwards.
AAAGGCCCTTGGAGGTCAGGAATTAGCCTCAAGAAAGAGGGATAGAGTTTAAGCTCATAATGCAAATTGCCCCCTTTCTTATTTACCTGAATCTGATTTTAAGGCATTTTCCAGGGTTTTGCATTTTTGCGATGATGATGATGCAAAGAAAATGTTAAAACCTGAGGAAGTACATCTCTTCATATCTTCTGAATGAAGACCTGAAGGAAAAGTTTTAAAGGTGTTTAATTTCTGCATTTGTTAAAAACTCCTTTAAACATGCAGCCAGGTGTGAGGAAGGGGATAAGAGGTTATGTCCTACTACGGTGGCCATCTACTCAAGAGCTCCAGAAGGATCAAGGGTCAGAAAAAGGAATATTTTATTTTTGTTATTAAACAAAATAATAGATACATGCATATATCTAGGAATGAAGCATCATGTGTCTGAAACCTATTTTCAAGTGGAAGGAACAGAAACGGAACACCCCAAAGAGTGATATTTTTGCCCATCCACAGTCAGCTGCTCAGGCATGAAGTAAATCAATAAAAGTAGGCATGTAATTGTCCTCATCCACCTACTGGAAACCCCAAATGCTGGGTTCTAGTTCTACACTAATTAATTCCCAAAATCCTAGGTCTACTGCCTCGATCTCTCCATTTTAGTATCTTTGCCATCTCTGGTTTCCAACATTTCCTTCCCCTGGCTCATAACCATACCATGTAACAATTTTCTACTCATTATCAAATGGAGTTTTGCCAAGCATTTTTTAAGAAGGATAGAAATTAATAAAGTGTGGAAATATATTTTTCTCATATAATTTTGCTAAATCTACTAAAATAACTTCAGTATATCTTACAGAATAATTGAGGGGGCATATATTATTATAACTCAGCAGTTTTGGTTATATTTCAATTAGAACTTTCAGAAAGAACAGAAACTGCTCAAGAGTAAAATTTTTACTCAAAATAGTACTTTGACCAACTTGGAAATTCTTTAAAAGTTCTTATCATTTCTTTTAAGTACTAAGGGAAAGAGTGGGGAAGCAGTGAAACTGAGTTTAGATCGAACCATTTGCTGTATTAATTTTCTAAAGAAATATTGCCTTTGTTGTTGCTAAAACAAAAACAAACAAACAAACAAAAACCTGTGCTTGTACATTCGTTTCCCAGCAGGGAAGATAGAAAACTTGAAATTCTGGCTAAATCTTAATTGGTTAAAAATTAAGCTTAATGGAAAAAAAAATAAGCCAATGGAAACAGAAAAATATTGTAGTTCATCCACAAGGGAAGGTTACAAGACCTCTAAATTCATGTAGTAAGTCTCACTCTCATCCACAATTGTAAAAAAGGCTTGACTGAAAAGAAAGACCCTGAAGAGATGATTTGGAATGGAGAAGGAATTGTAAGTATCAGCTTAAAAAAGTTGGAAAGGGGCAGGTTTGATATGGAATATTAGGAAACCAGAGCCAAAAGGTCTTTGCAAAGAAGGCATGGACACTAAGACACCACCCCTCCCCTCCCACATTGGTACACCTAGTGAGGACTCTCCTCTAATTATGAAGTCAAAAAATTACAAACTCAGTGGTGTGCATTGATTCTAAGAAAAATCAGGGAACTCTAACAACACTATAGCATAAGGAAAAAGCTCAGCTGACCTTGGAGCCAGTAGACCACCTTACATTCTATAAGCCCTCAGATGAGTCTTACTATAGCCCTGAGTCGCCATTTCTCAGTCTGTAAGACAGGAATTGTAGCGTCCACCTTACCAGATAGTAGTGAGGAACATGGCTAACCTATGTAACTTGCCTACCATAAGAAAGGCTCTGATTTAAAAAAAAAAAAGGGGGGGGGTGGTCTCTGATAAATTTAAGCTATTGTTACAAGAATTATGTAGTAAGCAAACTTGTAATATCTGGAACAGATTACTTTTAAAGGAATGTGAATTGTAATGAACAGAGGTAAACAAAATACTTCTTTAAAACATTTTGATTTCTGAAATATAATTCCTCATTAGCTTTTCCTTGAAGAATATTACTTAAGCTGAGAAATGGAAAAGGTTAAGGAGTATTCCAAAAACCCACTCAGCACCCTCTGAGGATAGCCAATAATCATTAATGACTATCTCACATTTCAGGGTACTCTCCAAAAGAGTAGGCAGGCTTTTTCTTAGAGCCTAAAGATTTTGAGTAGAATATAATGGATTCTTGCCATTCTGGATTCCTTTGCAATTTAATCTCTATTTGTCATATTTTAAAGCTCTAAAAGTTTAAGTTTACTACATGTCATTACCCCCATGAAAATTCCTGCAATGTTTTTATTTAATAATTTTTTAATACTTTACCACTTTCTTTGATTTTGTCTGAGTTCACATAAAACAGAACTTTATACTCTCCTCCTAGGGACCCAGACTGCAGATAATGTGTCCCATACTGGTCGATTAATCTTCGGTAGGCACTGTAGTCATACAGAGAGGGAAGGAAGGAGAGCTCCTTCCAGAATGGCTCTGCAAGTTGTAAAAATTCCGGATTGTTATTGATAAACTGAGCCACTTCCACAGAGTTCTGGACAACCAACAACTGATAACTCTATGGGAAGAAGAGAGAGTAGAAAGAGTTTTAGGTTGGAGATAAAAAGGCAGTGGAATAGCTATCCAATGTCTCCATTAACTGCCACCTCCAACCCAAACTATATAAATTTCTATTTTTGATGCATGATGAGGTCTTCTCTGGGCCTGCTCCCTTGAAGCAATCTATGGAACTTTTGGAATACCAAATAGAAGTAATATCTGAGTGATAACATGGTAATTTCTTGCATATATGACCTTTAAGATCTCAAAACCAAGTTGTTATGCCCTCCTCAACTAGAAAAAAGAATCAGCTTCATTAACTGCCAAACAATCTCACAAATAAGTACATAAAACAGTGTGTTCCTGGGGAGTACACAATGACTTATATGTAAGGTGACCATGTAATTTATATTCCATACTGGGGTCCCTCGCTTCATAATGAGGGAGTTTTCTATTTTAATGTAATGAACATACTGTCCTCTATTAGTTGCTGATGTATAATATAGTGACCCAACAATTCCATACCTCACCCGGTCCTCATCACAGCAAGTGCACTTTATCCCCATCACCTGTTTTGCCCATCTCCCCACTCACCTCCTCTCTGGTAATCATCAGTTTGTTTTCCATAATTAAGAGTCTGCTTTTTGGTTTGTCTCTTTTTTATTGTTGTTCATTCACTTTCTTAAATTCCCCCATATGAATAAAATCATGTGACATTTGTCTTTCTCTGAATGACTTATTTCACTGAACATTATACTCTCTGAATCTATCCATGTTGTTGCAAATGGCAAGATTGCATTCTTCTTTCTGGCTGAGTAATATTCCATTGTATAAATATACCACATCTTCTGTATCAATTTGCCTATCAATAGACACTTGGGCTGTTTCCATAATTCAGCTATTGTAAATAATGTTGCAATAAGCATAAGGGTGCCTCTCCCTTTTTGGATTAGTGTTTGTACTCTTTGGGTAAGTACCCAGTAGTGGATACAATGGGTCTTTGAGGACTTCCTAAGCATCTTGTAATGATATCCAGGATGGATCTACCTTAAATCAAATCCTCACTTCTGTGAAAAATATAGTATAAAGATGATAAAATGCTTATCCAGCTCCTACCTCCATAGTCAGCTTCTTAGTCATAAAACAAATAAAACCACTATTCCTTGTGATTTATTAATCAAGTTACTGACTTCAAGAATGAGATAAAATATGCAAATTTGGAATGACAGTCAGCCTGAAAATTTCTCCAGCATTAAGTGCCTATCAACTAGTGCAATCTATCTCAACTGTTCAGGTTGCCCAAGATAAAACTTTTAGTATCTCAAAACAACAAAGTATCTAAAAATAAGGCTTTTAATTTCTAAGATAAAAATTGGGGTATTTCAAAAGTAATAAAGTGTTCCAAGATCTTTTAGTTTTATGTACCTTCTAAGTGTTAGTGTTTAGGAAGCACATATTAATTGGAATTTTTCAAATATATATAACATTTATATAACCATGTATAGTAATTGTGAATTAGAAATTAAAGAAAATTTTAACTAGTAGATTTGAAAGTAATGCTTTTTCAATAATTTCAAATAAGAACAAATACTTTAATAAGAAAACAAAAAGTAGAGAGGAGCCTGGCCGGCTCCGTGAGCAGAGCATGCCACTCACTCTTAATCTCAGGGTCCTGAGTTCAAGCTCCACATTAGGTATGGAGTCTACTTTAAAAAATGAAGAAGAAGAAGAAAGAAAAAGAAAACAAAAAGTATAAGTAAATATATTATCCAAGAGAAGTAACAAAACACGATCTTACCTTTTAAAGAGATATATTACATTGTCTCTTTGAAGAAGATAGTACTAACCTCATTTAAAAAAGAAATCTGATCTGTTTGGTAAACACACTTTTAATTAATGTTAATGTTAGAAATATTTAAACAGTAAAATATAGAAAAGTCAACTAATATTTCATACTGACCTTTTTCTTGTGGTTATCATTGTAATTTGGTATTGAATGATAAGATCCAGAAGATGAAGATCCAAAAAGGTGGCTTTTGCTACTGGATGATGTATAGTCTGTCATGGTATTCTTTACATAAGACCAGGTACTGTTGTAAAATTCATAATTAAAATCATTATTTATTTTTACCTGTCAAGAAAATGAAAAAGTTTGCTATGACCAAATTAAGGCCTTGGACATAACCAAAAATCTTCTGCCATGGATCCTTTAACATATATACTTCTTCAAACAATCTTCTCCAAAAAGACAAATCTCTTCATTGACACAAAATGACTGTGGCTCTCATGACAACCAGGCCCATATGAGTATAAAGAATAGAGTCCATTCCACAATTACTCTTTGCTAAGAGGGGTGTCAATACTGGTAATTCCAAGTGATTCACAGAACACATCTGTGTACAAACATCTCCCACTTTCTTTTAATGTTCAATAGTTAACCCAGAAGTCAGCAAATCAATGAAATTATGCTAACAGAGAACTGAAAAGCCCTTGGTTCCTGATTTTTCCTCTAATGGGAACAGAGATGCAATTCTTTTTTCCCTATGACAGACAGTAGAAGAAAAGTCCATCCCAAAAGAATTTTGAAGCAGACAACAGGAGACTCACATGTGGCTAACAGGGAAGTGAGAGCTCCAAGACAATCATTTATTTATCCCTTATTTTATCCTAGACCAAGTGTCAAAATAAAATACCCAAGAGGGCTGGCAAGTCATATAAATGTTGGAAGATTCCATGGAAGGCAGGGGGATGAAGTGAACACCAACACTGTAAGAAAAGGATACCAACACTCAAATTCATCCTACAGTTAGTATATGTAGCTTTAAGTTCTAGCATTGTCAGTTTAGCTGTTTTTAAGAAAAGAGAAAAATCTGAAATCTTGACAGAAAAATCCCCAGACTTTTTTAAGTTGTTGGCAATTAATTCACTCAAAACTGTCAAACACCATGAAAATAAAACAAGACATACAAGATGACTCCCTCTCACATTGTCTGCTCTGTACCAATAGTCAAACCAGTAACTGTCCTTCCACGAGCATTTGTGTTCTTAGCATACCCACATCTGTGTTTGAGATCAGAGGATAAATAAGCACAGGAACCATTAAAATGATGGATAATCTAAAAGGAATGGAAATGATAGACTACCATATAGCCATTTTAAATGATGTCTATGAAGAAAAATACTGATGTTAAATGAAAAAGTGGGTATACATGTGATAATCCTGCTCATTATAACCATACAAGCATATTCCCCAGTCAAAAAAAGACTAGAAAGAAATTCAGGGGCTCCTGGGTGGCTCAGTCAGTTGAGTGTCTGACTCTCGATCTCAGCCCAGGTCATGGTCTCAGGGTTGTGAGTTCAAGACCTGCACTGAGCTCCAGGGATGTAGCCTACTTTAAAAAAGAAGAATCAGAAAATAAAAACTAGAAAAATTGAGCAAAATGCCAGAAAATATTGTATTACTTTTATCACCGCCCACGTTCAAAATTATACATGCATGCAAAGAACATGCCAGCAGATAAGAAAAGGTAGATTTATTCATATCTTTTGTTAGAGCATTATTTTCATTACATCATGAAATTGGTTTGTTTAAAAGTCAAAGACAAAAATTCAGTACAAACTGAGATGGAGAATATATGTACTATTATTGACTATGAAGAAGACATTAATAAGAGTGCCATCAGAGATATCTGCAACCACTAGATAGTGTTTCAGTCCTATTTGGTTTTAGAAAGACACAGAATTTACTTTTTTTTTAAACATTTTATTTATTTGACAGAGATCACAAGTAGTCAGAGAGGCAGGCAGAGAGAAAGCAGTCTCCCCACTGAGCAGAGAGCCCGACGCAGGGCTTGATTCCAAGACCCCGGGATCATGCCTGAGCCAAAGGCAGAGGCTTTAATCCACTGAGCCACCCAGAAGCCCCCAGAATTTACTTTTTATGTCTCTTAAGGAAGAGAAGTTATCTAACTTCTTTTAAATGCAAAAAAAAAAAAAAAAAAAAAAAAAAAGCCTGTTTTCCCTCCTCTTCAAATCTGCAATTCAAATACTTGATTAATGCAAATAAGCTTCTTTAGCTCTTCAGTTCACCATCTCCTACTCTCATCTACTCTACACAGAGCTACAAGTCAACTTTTTCAAGGTAACATGATCTTTTTCAATGACCCTTAATTAATATTCTCTCCAACCAACCTAGAAGCCCCCAAACTGATCCTTCCTCTGAAATCACAGATTCAAACATCCTACATTTCTGCCACCTCTTATCCTTTTGATTCTCATTCTATTATCCATTATCCAACTTTATAGACACAAGTTCTCTCTCTCTCTCTCACCACCTTCATATTTTTACTTCCTTCTTTTTCAGATAGACCTCACAGTTCATGACTTCCACCACTCTCTCGCCAATGACTTAACTGTCTTCCCTAGATATGCTTTGCCATCATGTTTTCCTGGCAGAATTCCAACCCTGTTTCAATGCTCGCAGCCAATCTGCTTAACACTATGATAGAAAAATCACACAGCTAATCGATCAGTACCACTGTAAGTCCACTCATGATTTCCCGTCTCAGGGGAGTATAGTGCAGCATCCCTATATTTCCATTCTATTTCTCTCCCATTCTCTACAGCATCTATTTCAAATATTTTACCTACCTCAGTCCCCCAATCTTAGAACCACTTTCCTAACTCTCAGAAAATAATTCTAACCTCTGTCTTTACAAACATTCCCATTATCAGACATGAACTCTCCTAAACTCTGGCGAATAAGTCCACAAGCGTATTTACATCTCTTCACTTCCTTTCTTCAGCAGGTTTCCTTCCTCCACCTAAGGCTAATTTCTGTCTCATCTCTATTGCGTTCCTTCCCACCACTTCTAAGGATATATTAAATTGGTTGCTTATTCCCTCTCCCACAGCTTCAATTTTTCTTTCTCTACTGGCTTAGCCCTATCAAATGTATATGTATTCTAACTCCGCTTAAGTAGACTGTGCTGCAAGGCTTCTGCAGACATAATTTTTGAGTTTACATTCCATATTTCTTATCTATAACTCTATGATTGTGGGTAAATTCTTCGGTATTTTTTGTCTCAACTTTTTTCAATTGTAAAATATAAATGACAGTACCCACATTTTTAGATTATTACAAAGAAAAGAAGGGGACACCTGGGTGGCTCAGTTGGTTAAGCAGCTGCCGTTGACTCAGGTCAGGATCCAGGGATCCTGGGATTAAGCCCTGCATTAGGCTCCCTGCTCAGCAGGGAGTCAGCTTCTCCCTCTCCCTCTGCTCCTCCCCTCTCTGTACTCTCTCTCTCTCTCTCTCTCTCTCTCCCTGTCAAATAAATAAATAAAATCTTTTTAAAAAGAAAAGAAAGAAGAGCCAGGCACCTGGGTAGCTCAGTCAGCTAAGCATCAGACTCTCGATTTCAGCTCAGGTCATGATCTCAGGGTGGTGGGATCAAGCCCCACACTGAGCTCTGTGCTCAGCAGCGAGTCTGTTTGAGATTCTCTCCCTCTCCTGCTGTCCCTCCCCACTGCTCATGCGCTCCTTCTCTTTCTCTAAAATAAATAAGTCTTTTTTAAAAAGAATACGATCTTGTTATTTACTTGATATGTACATAGGATCTCTTTTCCAAAAATATAATGAAGTACATTCAAGACTAAATAGAGGAAAAGCCAGGAAGTAATGAATTTTCTCCACCTTCATCTTTACTCCCCTCTGCACTCATTATAAGCTGACAATGAACACAACAGTCTTTCAACGGTCTCCAGGCCGAATTAGCAAAGTGGTCCTTCCCAAAACAACCACAGAGGAGGAATGTGTTTATGTGTCCAAGACTTTCTTGCAGTATGAGAAAGATGAGCGAACAGAGACAGTGCATGGCATCAAAGATAGTGGCTTAGTCTACATGAAACCAGGTTTGCTCTGGACAAACCACAATGGTAATAACTGAAACAGGCTATAAAATGGACTGACCAATTCTGTTTCCTGTTTATTTACTAATGTTTATGTGCCAATGAGCCAAAAGCCATCTTCCACTCAGAGGTAGCTGAATACCCAGTGGCCTCAGGTCTGTCTGAGTAGTGGAGAGCATTTCCCATCCCAATCTCCACACTGGGTTAGCTCTTCAATGACTGACTCACTGCCTAGTGCTTCTACTTCACTTCTACTTCACTGTTTTGAGGATCAGGCTTGATCCTCAAAACATCTCCGTTCTTCAATCAATAATAGGTTATAATTTCCCTCCACCTCTGACAAACACCTTCAAATTCAGGGACTGGAAAGACATTTCCGATGTCAAAGCAAAATCCAAGTCATGCTGAAATGAATGTCAGAGGTATGCTGTTATTAAATTATTTCTCTTCTTCAGAAACTGCAGACTTCCAGTATGTCTGTCTTCCAACAATGTCAGAAATGCTTTCATGATTTTCTCTGCTCTGTAACTCTCTAAATTTGACCCCCAAAAATATATATGCAATTATCTCTCTTATAATTATGAAAGAATTATCAACACATCCTCCTAGGAAGAGAAGAAAAATATTTCTACATATGCCTATGTTACATTATTCCTTCTGGCCAATGGTTATCTTACAGTATATATTACTCACTGTGTAGAATTTAGAGATGGTAAAGCAATTAAATACAAGATATTGGGAGAGTAAAATAAGCTAGAAAAAGAAAGAGCTGTGAAATCTGACATATTGAATCCAAATTCTACTACTTATTAATTTGGTGATTTAAAGCAAATCAGCTAAAGTACTCTGAGCCTCAATTTCTACCTATATAAAATAGTAAAATATTACTCACTTCCAAAGATATTATAAGGATAAAACCTACACAAACTGCCTAAAATAGTACAGGTGCCACAGGAGATATTAAAAAATTGACAGTTACCATTATTTTTCAGATCAACTTCACTTTTCATTTCCATGATACAGTATTTTTTTAAGATTTATTTATTTATCTAAGAGACAGTGAGAGCAGGAGGGAGCAGAGAGAGAGAGACAGAATCTCAAGCAGACTCCTTGCTGAACACAAAGTCCGACACAAGGCTCCATCTTATGACTCACGAGATCATGACCTGAGCCAAAATCAAGAATCAGATGCTCAGCAAACCGAGCCTCCCAAGTGCCCCCATGACAAAGTAGTTCTTAAATATAACTTATTCTATTGTAATTCTGTTTGCTATTTATAATGAAAACTGCATTCTGAAGAGGGCTAAGTTTGGTAAACAAAAACCCTGCTGTCTGAGCATCCTAATAATTTTTGGCTTACAAATTTGGGAGTAATAGGTAAGAAGTTCTGAGTTGGAAATTTTCAGAATTCTGGGAAGAAGGGAGGAAAGGAGTAAAAGAAGAAGAGGTCTTAGAACAGAGAAGCTGAAATGGGATGAGACCAGAAACTTTGATTTATTGAAGTTCTAAAAGGACAGATATTTTATGATGTAGGACATCAACCATTTTTGTTGACTGGGTTGGCATGACTGCAACAGAAAATCTCTCCTCTGTATTCCCTTCAGATGTTCAGTATTCTCTCCCTAAATCCATAACTGTTGCTGTATGAGTGGATTTTGTGTGGAAATCCTGGTAGAGATGGAGGTTAGGTGTATATGATGACAGAAACCGCTCCTAAGAAGCAGGAGCCTAGAACAAAGACCCCGAGACCCTAAGCAAAATGGAAAATTCTAGCAATGCAGATGTTGGCGAGGATAAGGAGCACAGGCTCCCCCTTCCACACTGCCGATAGGGCATAAATTGATGGCACATTCTTTTTGGAAACTTTCCTGAGCAGAGTGTAACCTGTACATAACCTGCAAGGCAGCCATTCAGGTACAAGGTGTATGCCCTAGAGAAGCTCTAACTCATCTGCATAGAACACATGCTCAAGAATGTGCAAGACATTTTCATAAGAAAGAATTGGAACCAGCAATAAAAATGTCATCTACATCAGCATGAATAAATTTCAAAACCATAATTTTGAATGAACAAAAGTCATAGAATGTATACTATAGAACTGACTTATATAAATGGCCAAAAAACAGGCAAAACTGAATCATAAACTTTTATTTAGGGACAAAGACATATGAGATAAATGTATACAGAAAGACAAGTGACTAATATAAAACAGAAGATAGTGGTTGTCTAGGGAGTAAGAGTGGGGAGGATATGGCCAGAGAGGCATAGATGAGAGCCTTTAAGTCAATCTTTGGCAATTCTATGGAGAGTAGTGGGCACATATGAGTATTTGTTTTATTAGCTTCCTTCAAGCTGTGTGTTTATATTAGTCACATTCTTTTACATATATACTATATTTCACAATTTAAAAATAAAAGCATTTTCAAGTGAGCAGACACTGTGGCAGTGGTAAGGAGATCATCATGACCAGTCATGACCAGGGCCTTGAGTTTTGACACCCATACAGGGACAGACCATCAACTTTGGGGCCCATATGGTCGAGGGACTTGAAAATAAGAAAAAAAGAACAGTTCAGCTTAAATGAGACAAATTGAAATAATCATTGCCCTGTACCCCAGAGTTAAAGAATATGTATCCTTTTTAAGTCCATATAAAACATTTGTAATAATTGACCAAATATTAAGCCACAAATAAATTCTCAACAAATACCCAAAAATCAATATCATATAAGTAACAATCTCTGTCAATAATTCACAGATTAAAAATAAATTAAATCAATGAAATTAAGTACCTGGAATGTATAGGAAAGGATATTTCCACTCAGTCTATAGAACTTTTTTCCATCCCCACTAAATACTTTTCTGCATTGACCACTGAAACTTTTAGTGTTGATGACTGTCTTCCTAAACTGGCCAGTGAGTTCATTGTAACTGTTAAAAAAAAAAAAAAGTAGGGGGGTGGGGGAGGAAGAAAAGATTATTAAAAACCAGAAACAGCACTTGCTGAAAAAGAATTCTAGATAATCTTGAAATAAATTACAGTTGAGTATCTCTTTGATAGAGTTCAAATAATGAGAACAGTTTCCTAATGCACACCATACATTTTCCAACCTTCCTTGTGTGTATAATGGCTAAAACTAAAAGCTTGGGAGACTCCAACATCCCTTCAGTCTAAGAACATGTTTGCGAAACACACAGTCCTTTTGTATCTATAGCAACAGCTGGTTTTATGTTGAGTCTATAGATAAAACCAGTACAACTAAGACTACTCTTGAGGAGAGGGAATTCTTCTTTTCTTTTTTTTTTTTTTAAGATTTTATTTATTTGAAGAGAGGGAGAGAGAAAGAACACAAACAGGGAGGAGGGGCACGGAGGGAGGGGAAGCAGGCTTCCTGCTGAGCAGGGAGCCCCACGTGGGGCTTGATCGCAGGACCCCAGGAACATGATCTGAGCTGAAGGCAGATGCTTAACCAACTGAACCACCCAAGTGCCCCCGGAGGGAACTTTCTGCAATAAATTTCACCTAAATTGCCTCTTAGCATACTGACTGGTACACTCTTTAGACTAATTTTACCATTTCTCTGTTAATGAATTTAAAATATTACAGAAAAATCACCTCTGACTCTAAAATAAACTATTTTAAAGCCTTAAAATCTCAACTTGGATCTGACCCTTAGAAGTCCTTCAGAATTCCTTTTGAAAAGACAACATGGTATTGTCCCAACTTCACTTGAAAATCAAAGTTTCCAGCTGGTTAAGACAATTCTTTTTCAAGCTTAAATATCCCAACACAGCACTTTCTCCATTCTTTCTCTGTTCTTATTCTAATATCTCTTTGTTCTCTTGAGTAGCTCCCCATAATTGTCATGAACCAGTTCTCGCTCTGTCTCTCTCTCTATTTCTACCTTTCTCCCAGAAGATGACCAACCATCTGGGTTTTCCCAGGTCTGAGGGGTTTCACTGGACATAGGACCTCCGGTGCTAAAAGTAGGATAGTCCAGGGACAAGTGGACACTCTACATTTACCACATATATTTTCAGGTATACAGGTAAGATGCCTGGATGGCTCAGTTGGGGAGTATGAGACTCTTGATCTCAGGGTTGTAAGTTTGAGCCCTACAATGGGGGTAGAAATTACTTAAATAAATAAAACTTCAAAAAAATGTTTTTTTAGTGTTTCAGAATGTGGCAAAGAGCTCTGAGCCAAAGGCTTAGATATTATGACCTGTTATTAGACTTACCAAACCATAAAACAAAAACAAAATGAAAAGCTACAGCCCATCCATATACACAGGAAGCTGCCCAGTACCTTACCCATTTCCAGTAAGTTCTATGTTGGGAGGAGGTTCATCAAGGTCACAGGAAGGTCTGCTTTGTGAGTCCTCACATCTGTCTTCATCAGCACCATCCTCTTCACAGTCAGAATCCCCATTGCAAACCAAAGATTTGCTGATGCACTGGCCTGTAGACAAGATAAGCCCCCAACAAAAATAAAAGAAGGAAGAAGGTGGAAACTACCTAGAATCGAAAAGGTTTTGCCTCTGGGGTGCCTGGATGGCTCATTGAATTGAGCTTCAACTCTTGGCTTCAGCTCAGGTCATGATCTCAGGGTCATGATATCAAGCCCTGTGTGGGGTTCCATGTTCAGCAGATTCTCTCTCTCTCCCTCTCCTCCTCCCCCTGTTTGTGGTCGCTTTTTCTAGATTAAATAAATAAATCTTGGGGCGCCTGGGTGGCTCAGTGGGTTAAGGCCTCTGCTTTCGGCTCAGGTCATGATCCTGGGGTCCTGGGATCGAGCCCCGCATCGGGCTCTCTGCTCGGTGGGGAGCCTGCTTCCTCCTCTCTCTCTGCCTGCCTCTCTGCCTACTTGTGATCTTTCTCTGTCGAATAAATAAAATCTTTAAAAAAAAAAAAAAAAACCTTTAAATAAATAAATCTTTTTTTAAAAAAAAAAAAAAAAGGTTTTGTCCCTGGACCCCAACTCTGCACTAATATTCTACTGTGAATTTGAGATCAATCTTCATGGTGTCCAGGGAAGGACTGGTGATTATTTTGGCCCTCGTATTCTATTTCTTTCAAAGACTTTATTTATTTATTTGACCAAGAGAGATCACAAGTAGGCAGAGAGGCAGGCAGAGAAAGAGGGGGAAACAGGCTCCCCACTGAGCAGATAGCCCAATGCAGGGCTTGATCCCAGGACCCTGAGGTCATGACCTGAGCCAAAGGCAGAGGCTTTAACCCACTGAGCCACACAGGCGCCCTATGGCCCTCATAATCTAACACACAAAATAGATCCTGACCTCAGCTGGAAACAAAATTAAAAATAAAAGCCAAATTCAAATTCCAGGCTCTCAACCATAATCAAGCCATTTGTCTGAACCTCCCCAAAATCAAAAGGCGCCAACCTCTAGAAGGATAAACTGACATCCTGCCCTTCAACTTTCAGTTCATTTTTTTTTGTAATCACTGACCAAGATGCCAAAGCTCTGCTTGTTTTGGTGATTTGCTGTGTAAGACTGTGAGAGCATGGAAACTGGGTCAAAAGGTTAAAACTCAACACTTCTTGAGCACCTACTCTGTGCAAGGCACCCTTCCAGATGTTAAGTTACAGACAAAAATAAAAATGGTATGCTGGGCTTTTCATATACTTTATGATCTAGTAGGAAGGACTATGAAGACACAGATCATTATAATCCCACAATGTAATTGTTACAGTAGATGGGCATGGAGGAGGCACTGAAGGGTACCAGATGATCTAACCCTCGCCTACCTCCCCAACATTATTTCCAGCCATTCTTCGACCTGCTTCCTATACCCTCATCACACCTACGTGAAATAAAGGCCAGGCTTTCTCTCATCTCCTTACTCTAATACGTCTCTCAGCCTCAAAGGGTTTCTCTGCCTGTCATGTTCACGTCCTTTAAAAATCAAAGTACCTATGAGCTCCTCTCAGAGACCATCCCTATGCCACAGGTTGTAGTACAACTCCTTCGTTCATGTTCTCATACTCTGCATTGCACACACCTGTTCTGATGGTGTCCCATGCACCCCACTGTTGTCTCACACAATCCCATACACCAAACATTTGTTGAGAGTCTACTAGGTACCAGGTACTTCAGCTGTAAAAATTAAAGGAATATCATCCATATCCTCAAGGAGTTCACAAGAGAGAAACCAGACCAACAAACACCCCAGATTACAGATGGTACAACGTACATATGTACAACATGCATAGGGAACACAGAGAAATGATTTGTCAGTTGAGGAGTTAAGGAATGCTTCCTAAAAGAGGAGCCATCTGATTTGGGTTTTGGAAGTAAAAAAGGAGTTAGAGAGGTATTACCGAGGAGCACTTCTAATACAGGTATTATTTATGTGCTATTCTGCCCATAAACTTTAATATTTGTGAAGGAAGAAGCTATGTGTTTCATTTACATATCCACAATCCTCACCACTATATCTGGAGCATAATAACAATAATAAATATTTGCTAAAAGTTGTTGAATTAATCTGATTGCACCAATGCTACCTAAACAATAGGTCAAATAACCCTCAGTGCCCAAACTTGAAATTATGTTTCAATCACCCTGTGCATAGGAGTGACCTCTATTGCTTCTTGATTAGCTAATCAGAGTTGCTTTCCTTGTAAACGTAATAATAACTTGGGCAGTAACCTTGTTTTTGCCCAGTCTTGATGTACCAGACTCACTCTACATCTTGACCAAAAATGCAATATCAAGAGCAGCCTGGGTCGGTCAATTGCCATATTTCTTTTCAAAGAAGCAAGGAGTATGTTCACCTTTGTTACCAAATGAAATAATGATGTTACATTTGAAATAATGATAGCTGAGTGTATAATTAATATGCCAACAAAATTAATTTTCAGGCCAATATAAATTCAGTAAAATTGAATGAATACATACTGAGCAAGTTGATCAAATAACATTTGAATTTACACTCGGCATGGAGTGTCCAAACCTACGGAAAAGATACCTGAGAAACACCTGAACCGCTCTCCACATCCCTCTTCCACCGGACATCCTAGTGTAGGTTCACACGATTGTGTTTCAAATGCACTTCCGACGCAAGGTTGACCGCCATACTGCCCATAAACAGCAACTGACCGCCTGCGAGTCTAAACACAAAACAGGTAGTGTTTTTGGACGTCTCCTTTCCTTTGTCTGAGAGGCAAAATCGGAGAGAAATGAATACAATTGAAGAAACAGTGTTCAGGAAACTGTTCTGGTGGGCAGATATAAAACCTCCAAAATCAATATACCCACAGACCCACCTGTCGTGGAGTCCTGTGACACTTGGAGTACTACTTAGGAAGGACTCACAGCTACTTATTTATTCTCAGGATTGAGTGTAAAAGAAATATATATATATATATATTAGTGGATCTTTAAGAAAGTAACTTGAAAGAGCCGGGTAGACACATAAGCAAACCTGTTGCATTACAGATGATTAATGCTTTTGCTCAAGCTGTGTGCCAGGAGCTAACTCGAAAGGTGAAACCAATTTTGCCAGAGGTGGGGAAAGGATCCTAGGAACCAGGGTTAAGGAGAAATTAAGTCAGAAACACCATTGGGAAAGTGGTGGTAATTAATCTGGGTTGAATGTTAAGCCTTCTTCGGGAAGACAAGTCTAGGCAAAGCAATCTGGAGAACCTCATATGGCAGTACGGAAGACAAATGGACAGCGCAGAAGCCTCGGTAGTCCAAAGACAAAGCTACTTCTGACAGACAAACAAAATCACTGGCCTCTGAAATGGGAAACACGTCAAAGGCAAATCTCTGGGAGAGAAAGTATGGGAAAAATAGAGGAAATCATCGAGCCACATGAAAAACAAATAATTCGTCCTAAAATTCAGTTAGTCAATATGAAGCCATGCATCTAACACTTAAACACACAGAGGTCCACAGAATCCTTTGCGTCCCCAACAGCAGTCAGATGAATCATGTGAGTCTCTTTCTGTACTCGCCTTTTCCCTATCTAAAAAAATAAACAAAATCTGACATTCCAGAGAATTTAAGACTTGAGCAAAGACCAACAGGGAAGACAGGATATACAGACTGATGTGGGGGCCAGTAGTGGAATGGTCAAGAAAGATTTCTTGCGATGGTTTTGGTGCAAAAAGTTGTTTTGAGGGGCGCCTGGGTGGCTCAGTGGGTTAAACCGCTGCCTTCGGCTCAGGTCATGATCTCAGGGTCCTGGGATCGAGTCCCGCATCGGGCTCTCTGCTCAGCAGGGAGCCTGCTTCCTCCTCTCTCTCTGCCTGCCTCTCTGCCTACTTGTGATCTCTCTCTGTCAAATAAATAAATAAAATCTTAAAAAAAATAAATAAAATAAATAAAAAGTTGTTTTGATGATAGCAGGGGACAAGGGCCCCTGGGGAGAAAGAGCTGCACTTTTGCTCCATGAAGCTGGTGGTTACGTACTTCGTGTTCAAGGGAGAGGACGTGCAGGGAGTATCAGATCATAAATGTCTTCTTCAAATTTCTACTCATGAAAATACTTTTGCAGGATTTCTCCGGTGCTTGTCATTGGGCCATCAGTGAGATGAACAGGTGGTCATGAGACCCTCATGTATTTGGTCCTTATGGGAACTATGCAGGCTATAGGTCAGCCTTCGGAGCTAAATGTGAATACATTGCTGCTTCTGCCCCTCATCACAAGCCAAGGTGGAATCGCCTCATCCCTTCTAATCTGGGTTAGAAGTGGGGATTCTTTCAGACAAAGGGTCACAGGAACGTAATTTGCTCTTTGAGGGGTTTTGTCAGCCTGGGGCAGACCCTGGCAACTTCTGTTGGGTCTAAGCAGAGGAGTCTTGGAGGAATAAGAGTGGGGAATGGAGCTCAGCACAGTTCCTTGATAAGTTTTTAATCTCCGTGTTTAATTGATGAAGACACCTCTCATACATGTCTTTTTAAATTGTCCTTTTCCGAAGTTCCAAAGCACAGATTGTGTAGTGTGTCTAAAGAATGCTTCCCTCTCTCTCAGTAGGTGCATGACCTTGACAGCTGCCCACTGAGAACAGTCTCATTCTCACCTGACAAATTCTGGTCTTCTGACCCTATTTTCATTTTCACTTGTCTCTTTCTGGATGAAAATTTTGTCATTATAATCTAGAGATATAATCATTGCATGATGACCTTTATGCAAATACTAATATGAAAAATACCTTCCATCTCTTTCTATTTAACATTCTTTCATAACTTGTTGTTGAATTATAAAAATGTTTTCTGTAGTTGGTGTCTGACTTTTGCCTTGTTATTCATGTACCCATTTTCCTGTAATCAGAGTAGTCATCTATTCACCCAAAGCCAAATTCTGCATTTGTGTAACTTGTTTTATAAATACCACTCATGTAGGTACCAGATGCTTGATGAAAGTGATGATTATGATGAGGCTTCAAAACAGAAGTTATCTTCTATAATATGGTTCTGTTATTTTAATAATTAAAAAGTGATTTTTGAATATACATTTTTATTCAAACTGAACCACCTTTAAAATATTTTGCAAATATAGAATCATGTTGTATATCTGAAACTAATACCATGTCATGTGGTAATTATATTTCAATAAAAACATCTTTAATCATTCAAATGTTTAAAACCTTTAAAGTAAGAATTATATTTTTGGAATTGATCCTAGGAAAATTATCGGAACAGAGGACTGATTTCTATGTACAAAAATGTTCACTGAAGTTTTATTTATAATAACAAAAATGTACAAATCCTAAATCTCAAACAATAGGAAAATAGATAAATAAGATTGGTATACTCATATAGTGGAAAATAATACAGCTGTTAAAATTCCAGCCAAAAGTGTAATTTTAAAATAGTAGAGGGGTACCTTGGTGGCTCAGTTGGTTAAGGGCCCAACTCTTGAGCTCAGCTCGGGTCTTGATTTAACAGTCCTGAGTTCAAGCCCCTTGTTGGGCTCCATGCTGGGCACAAAACCTACTTTAAAAAAAAAAAAACAGTAGGATAGAGGGGCACCTGGCTGGGTCAGTCAGTGGAACATACTACTCCTGATCTTAGGGTCGGGAGTTCAAGCCCCACATGTGGCATGGAGTTCATTTTTTAAAAAAATTTTATGGGTGCCTGGGTGGCTCAGTCATTAAGTGTCTACTTTTGGCTCAGGTCATGACCCCAGGGTCCTGGATCCAGCCCCCTGTCGGGCTCCCTACTCAGTGGGGAGCCTGCTTCTCCTTCTGCCCCTTACCCTGCTTGTGCTCTCTCTCTCTTTCTCTAGTAAATTAATGAAATCTTTTTAAAAATTAAAAAAACAGTTTTTTAAACAAAAAAATTTTTTTTTATTTTTTTTTAAAGATTTTATTTATTTATTTGACAGAGAGAAATTACAAGTAGATGGAGAGGCAGGCAGAGAGAGAGGGGGGAAGCAAGGTCCCTGCTGAGCAGAGAACCCGACGCGGGCCTCGATCCCAGGACCCTGAGATCATGACCTGAGCCGAAGGCAGTGGCTTAACCCGCTGAGCCACCCAGGCGCCCTAAACAAAAAAATTTTTAATAGTGGAATATACAACTATAGTCAAACAATTCTATTTTAAAAAATTACAAACACACAGAAAAGATAAATTGAAAGAATAGCAAAATGAAGTTATATTCATGTCTTTTAAATGGTGAAATTATAAGTAGAGTTTTCTTTATATAGACTTTCCCATGTTTTCTCAATAAGTAACTTATAATAAGGGGACTTATTGTATACTAATATATATATAGTATATTATATATATATATTATATTAATTACATATATTAATTTATGTTATATAAAATAACAGGCACTTTTAGAAGTCCTCTATTATCTCCAGATCAATTCCAGCATTTTATTTGTATTACTTAGAATTAAACCTTAAAATGTTTAAAAATGCAGGGGCTCCTGGCTGACTCAGTCAGTGGAGCACAAGACTCTTATACCCGGGTTGTGGGTTGGAAGCCCATGTTGGGTGTAGACATTACTTAAAACTAAAATCTTTAAAAAAAAAAAAAAGTGCAAAATGTTTCACTCTTCATGGTCATTCACTATTACTTAGGCAAAACAAAGCAACCATTTTGTACTTGTCAGTGTTTGTTTTAAATACGAAGAAAAGGTGAACCCAGTAAAAATGAAACTGATTTTGAATTACATACTAACTTCATTTCACACTCTTCTTTTTCTCTAATAGTTAAAGAGTTAGTGAATTGCTTTATCCTGCGTACAATTCTAGGCTCAAATATAAGATTTAGAAAAGTCCTGCAAGAAAAATAAGAATGCAGAAATTACTTTATTACATTATTAATTATTAAAGCATTACTTTTCTCCCTTTAAAATTACTAATTGTATTTAAAAAAATCAAAAAATAACATGTCAAAAGCTAATGTCTTTTGTCCATAAATCAGCTCTATCAGTATAAACAATATAGACAGTAAAGAAACAATAAACACAAAATTTTAGTATGGTCCTACCTGAGTCTTTGTACAACCATTGCATTCTGACCATGAAGCATAGGAATCCCACTGGCAATTGACTGGAGAGGCAGCTCTGTTGAGTTGTTATAAGTCAGGTAGAAGATAAGGAGAGGGGAAACACAAAGAATGGTCAAAAATATTTTTTTAAAAATTGCTTCACAATTTTTTAAGAGACACCAAAAGCATCCCAAGATATATAAAAATGTATGTGGAAGGGAGCAACGTTTTTAGAGATTAATATTTATTAAACATCTATTATGTACCAGACATTTAATTCAGACACCTGAGCTGAAGAAACAATAAGAGATAGATCACTGCCTATGGGTAGAGGAGAAGACAAAGATGCAGATGTATAAACCAACAGTCATAATATGATCATATAAACATGATCTATAATCCAATATACGTCATTTGATCCATTTCATACCAGAAATGGGTACAGTATAATGTATTGTGGAAATATAGATAAGAGACGGTTCACATGTGAGAGGGTAGGTGAGAACATATAAGAGGAAGGTATTCTGGCCTTTGAAAGGATTCTGAATGACAAATTGAAGAGTTCTACAGAAACTCTTCACTGAAAGACAAAAAGCTCTAAAAATACCCTATGAGAAGTGAGAAACTGAAACCTGACCAAGACTAAAGGGACAGAAAATTATTTTTAGATATTCCCCCTGTTCATTTAGGCTACTTCTTTCTCAAGAACACACCCAAGAAGAGTCAATTTGAGCTTAAGCAATTCTACTCCACTAAAATACATGAAAAATGGACAGTCGGTTCTCATATGATACTTAACTCCAGCTTTGCCAAGAAGATCACACGGCTTGGCCTAGCATAAAAGCACATTTTACAAGGGGCAGAGGAAATCAGACTCCTGATTTCTGGATTTTGAGCACATTACTAGCCTTGGAGACATCTGGAGTAAGGTGATTTGCACTTGTCTTAAGCCTCTGAGGTGACCCTGAGTAAGTTGTCCCCCTTATAGTGTATGTGCCTCACATGCTTTTATGAAGACAATGTTGCTAATCTGTCATCTTGATCTGGCCATAATGATCCAAAGCCTTAGTGTCTGTGACCCTTAAATCAAACTTGCCATTTTTCTATGTGGGGTCCCAGGAACAGGCAGAGGACTTCCCCAAACACCGAAAGCTAGCTTGCGCTTCTCTCCTCTGTGCTCCCACAGTAGGGCATGCAGGCCTCTCCCAGAGAACGGAGCACATCTGCACTGAAATCAACCATTTCAAGATCTGAGTCACCTGGTGGACTCCCTGTACTGTGTTGGTTCTCTTTGCATCCCCATCATAGCGCAGCTCCTGAAACATATTCTGAGAGACCGATGAAGAGAACTGACCCGGTCCTATCCCACCAAACCGATGAGAGCAAAACAAGGCCATGGGTAAATGAGGTTGGCTTTTTTCCAGGTCTCAGAGTCAATAAACCTAACTTCTTAAAAAAATAAGAAATTAAAAAAAAAATAAAAAATCTCTGACCCAGACATGAGCTACCCTTGCGGTGAGCATAGCATAACATATAGACTTGTCAAATCACTATGGTGTACACCTTAAACTAATGTAACATTGTGTGTCAACTATATTTCTGTTAAGGAAAAACACAAAACAAAACAAAAAACTCTCAAGCTTTCAAATCCAAAGAATGTTTTGCAACGACTTCATTTAAAAGTCAAATTCTGCTCGAAGTTGTGTCAATTCTAAGGTTGGTTCAATTCTCTGAATTGCAGGTAAAATCACGATACTGGGATAAGAAGAAAACCTTGAGGTATTTTTAGATTTCAGGTTTCTTTCTTACAGGAAAAAAATGAAGTAATATAAGAATAAGAATAAAACACGCTTTTGCTAGCATTGCCTTTTCTCAAAATGTGGACATATAAAATATTAAGAGATAAAGATGTGTCAGGCTGCAACATAAAAATCAGGCCATGTACTAAAGAACTTCCTAAAAATAAAAAAGAATTTTTAATGATTTCCAAAAAAATTCTCACCTTGAAAAAACTTGGAACTCTCCTATAAATCCCACCAAGATGAATAAAAGTATTACCTGGGGTTGAAGAGGGAGGAGGAAAAAAAATTACTTTAGTTTGCATTTCTTTAATGAGTTGAAAGTGTACACATTCCTTCACGTCAAGATTTGTGAGTTGGGAATATAAAGAAGGAAAGAACCATGGAGCAGGCTCAACGACGGTGCTTGTCCTTGAAATTTCCATTCTAAATTAAAGTTTAATACAGTTCTGTTGAGCTCGCCCTCTACTGTTCATTTCTGTAAAGACAACTAGGGGCTGGGGAATGTCATGGCCAGACACATGGAAAATTTAACTCATTAGAGCCTCTCTTTAGGGATCTTTTAATTCCGTTCTCCACTCATCTTCACTCTAACTTCAACACGCATAAGGACACCTGGAGAGGAGGAAGCCTAGAAGAAAGACCAGCCAAGAATAAGGAGTTAGAAGGGAAATACGCATCCTACATGAAGAGTCAACCAAAGTTGAAGCACGTCCCTAGGCAGAAGGCGGTGACGCTCGCCCAGACCCTTAGTTCTGTGGCTGGGTCAGATTTAAAACACCTCCAAGGCCTTTTGTAATCATCTTTCCATGACAGCGCCAGCCTAAATATTGAAGATTTAGTAGATCACAAAATTATATATAAAATGAGGTTACATTTTGTATCAAAAACCAAATATGGGGCACCTGGGTGGCTCAGTTGGTTAAGGGACTGCCTTCAGCTCAGGTCATGATCCCAGAGTCCCAGGATGGAGTCCCTCATCGGGCTCCCAGCTCCATGGGGAGTCTGCTTCTCCCTCGGACCTTCTCCCCTCTCATGCTCTCTCTCACTCTCTCTCTCAAATAAATAAATAAAATCTTAAAAAAAAAAAAAAAAACCCAAACATGTATTAAAAACAAATCTAGAAAGACATAATAAAAGGTAATTCTTTCCTTCTGGTATGAAACTACAGGTGATTTCTTTTATCTTTTTTTCTACTTTTATGTATT
This sequence comes from Mustela putorius furo, assembly GCF_011764305.1. NCBI lineage: Eukaryota > Metazoa > Chordata > Mammalia > Carnivora > Mustelidae > Mustela > Mustela putorius. The sequence goes on along the minus strand of NW_025421373.1, from coordinate 13,455,293 downwards.
TCCCTACTTTGACCACTGAAGGTGTCCATGAATAGAATTCAAATCTTTACTGGAGACTCTCTAAGTGTCAAATGTATTCAATTCATAACCCAGTGTAAAAGTTCTTAAAACCATCATATCCCACATTTTAACAAGCCAATATTCTTTCTCTTCTCCCTGATCTCCCCAGACATTTTTCCCTCTCCAGGTATTCGAGGAGTGGCTTCCCAACATTTTTTCCAGACCTTTCTACTTGCCTTCCTAGATCACTGAGGTCTTATTAGGTATCTTTCTTCCCGTTGTAAAATTCTAGTTGCCTGCTTCTGATTTTTACTGTTCCACAAAGCTTATTATTCTGATAAACACAACCAAAACACTAAGAGCTGTGGGCATCCTGGAAATGAGTGAACAATGGCAGGGGAAGCTGTGAATACTTTTCGGACTTTTCAATGACCACATAAAGCACATAATCTAAACCAACACTTATTTTAAGGTTTTTCTTTTTTTTAATTAAAAACAAGGATTTCTTCTTTATTTTTTCAATAATGTCTTTACTCTGTGCTGTGTCAACTCATTTTTCCTCCCTCTGGGAAAGCCGGTCGTATAGCTCTTTTAGTCACTCCGAGGCACTAACAAATTGTCACATTTTCAGAAAACAAAAATTCTGAAACAATCTAAACAGTCAAATTTCAGTTCAGTATTCAATTTTAATTTCTCTCTTACTTCCTGATCCCAGATGCTCCTAACAAGGGCAGAGTGGTGTTTGCTTCAGAATTCCTTCCCCTGGTGCTTGTGCTTTTCTTCCCCATCTCTCTGAGCTGTCTCTGTCTTCTTCAAAGTCACGGCAGCAGGAAGGAGAGGGGCAAGAGCCAGAAAGGGGGTCCACACTGGGTCCATGAGAGATTTGCTCACATCCTCATCCTGTTAAGCTCTGGATGTCAGGATGTAACCAACACTGTTGTGTCGTTTTACTCTCCTGAACGCAAGCCAGTGAACCAGCCTGTGCCTTTAGATTTTCATGACTAGAGTATCATTCCATGATATGGAAATGCTGGGGTTCAGAACAGTCAAGAAAGAATTCTTGAGATGTCTTCAGTCCAAAAAGGTGGGTTTATTTAAGTACAGGGATAGGACCCTTTGGCAGAAGGAGTACCCCCTGGAGTTGTGATGGGTGACTGATTATATACTTTTAAGTTGGGAGAGGGATTGGGATAATGTGTGTATCTAAGGAATTTTGGAAGCAAGGTGTCCAAAACCCTGAAGGGGCTAACTATTGTTAGGAAAAGATCATTTATTACTGCCTAATAATATCTTAGTCATGAGACCCTTCAGATGTGTATCAGTGGGCCACATGCTTGGAGGATGACTGCTAACATATGTATCTTGGAGGTGTGGGGGGAGTAGAAATAAAGGAAGTTTCCAAAGGAATTTGTATATGTTTGAGTAGACTTACAGGACTGGGGGGGGGCGGGGAGGGGTTTGGGCAGGTAGGATAACATTAAGTTAAGATTGACTTTTGTTCTTAGCAAAGTGTCCACACTGAGGCAGCTGAGTTCCTAAAGGAAGGTCACTCCACCTATTTCAAGGACTTGTCAATGGGCAGTAGGCAGTAAGGAAATAATGTTTTCTTTTGCCTTTGTTTCCCACATCATTTCCTATATCCCCCATCCTCTAAGGGTCATGATCTTGCATACTCGTAAGGATGCAGATAGTCAAAGGGTCACCAGACAGACTTAGAGCTACTTTTTTTTTTTTTTGAGAGAGAAAGTGAGAGAGCACATGAGCAAGGGGATGGTCAGGGAGAGGCTTAAGCAGAGTCTGCAGTGAGCATGGAACCTGATGCAGGGCACCATCCCAGGACCCTGAGATCATGACCTAAGCCGCAATCAACTGTCTGCTGCTTAACCAACTGAGCCACCCACGTGCCCCGAGATGCCCTTTTCATAGTACTGCATTGCCTGTCCAGCATCTCACTCTAAAATGTCGGGATACTGAGCACTTACTGTTCTTGGCCTTCAACTCTCAGCAAAAACAGGCCTCATGAAAAAAATTCATTAACATTCTACGGCATAAGTTTTAAAAGAATTTCAACCAAGTTTTAGGGAACACACTTTTTTTCATCAGGACTGCCTTTGCCAGCACCTTCCCCATATATGTACTCTTATGATTGCCTGTGAAGATCTGCCTATTACAAGGCAGTTTTGTTCATGAGCTATATAAGCTGAATCTTTAACCAAGAGAATTCCTGGAAATTTATTACCTGGGTCCCTGAAAATGAAGTAGTTATCATTTCCCACCTTCAAGGAGAATATCTTTTTTTAAGATTTTTATTTTATTTATTTGACAGAGAGAGCACAAGCATGGGGAACAGGAGAGGAAGAGGGAGGCCAACAGGGGGCTCAGTCCCAGGATCCTGGGATCATGACTTGAGCCCAACACTGACGCTTAACCAACTAAGCCACCCAGGTGCTCCCAAAAAGAGTATCTTAACAAATGAACAAAATAGAATAATCACAAATTAATAACAAATGATGCAAAAATAAGTTCAAGTGGCTGTCTTTGCTCCTATCTTTGGCTGAACTGTAATTTTTCTAACATTTGGCTACATTGCACTGGACCAACACGTGTACTTGGAAAACTTCTAACTGCCCTCCATCCATCTGTGTCTTCCACTCTCATATTCCTGAACCTTTCTTTCATCAAAGATTCCAGATTCTAAAATTCCAAGTCTTCAACTTCACTTATATAAAGCTCTTGGATGAGTCAAATCATGGTGTTTCAGAGCATGACCCCAAATCAAACAAACAAACAAACCAAGTACACTGGAGGGACATTTTCCCTAAGAAACAACAAAGGTACTATTGTATTTCCTAATGCCTTTCTCAGAACTTTCATAAACATTGTCTCCAGTCTCTGATTCCCAGACCTCCGAACCACTAATTTTTTTTTTAAGATTTTATTTATTTATTTGACAGACAGATCACAAGTAGGCAGAGAGGCAGGCAGAGAGAGAGAGAAGGAAACAGGATCCCTGCTGTGCAGAGAGCCCGATGCGGGACTCGATCCCAGGACCCTGAGATCATGACCTGAGCCAAAGACAGCGGCTTAACCCACTGAGCCACCCAGGCACCCCTCCGAACCACTAATTTTACTGCAAAACAAGAAAAAGGAATTCACTTTGGCTGAATTATTAAATATATTTAAATAAGGATTTTTTTTGTAAAGTTACCCCCAGATCTTTCTCTTTCCTGTTTTCCCCTTTTTTGAGTCATTTTGGTTAAGCCTCGCTCCCTTTTGAGATCGCTTCGTTTACAAAAGTAATGAAATTATTACCTTACCTTCATGTTTGGGGAAACATTCAGAGCTGAAGAAGGAAGAAAATTTCCACTGAGTGTCGACGAATTTTCAACAGCAGGAAGAGCCCAACAGCCTGCTCCTTCCCCGTCTCTCACTGCTGGGGATTAACTTGGCACTCATAAACAGAACAAGTGGTTCGGAGACTTAGCTCCTACCCCGACCAGATTCTCTGGCAACACGAAGAGCCTGCCTCCTTATTTAGTCCATGTCTTGAAGCCAGATGCGTCTTATCAACTTACACAGGCCTTAGCTTTAGCCAGCTGGAACTGTTTAGAAGTATAGTTCTAAGAAAACATCTGTAAATCAAGAAAGGCAGCAAATGTTCCCAGCTCTATGTTTAAGTGATTTTCAACCAAGGAGACTCTATGTAAGGCAAGGGATAAGCCTCCTTCCTATTTCAATCTTCGAAACTAAGCAGATGCTTTCCAGATTCCTTAAAGGGTGTTGTACACCAGAACTTTGAGATTAAACACTGTGAGAAAGAAGATCTAAATGCGGTTCTGTCACTCAGAATAGAAAGGGAACATTTGGGGGTGGAATTTCCACCACTTCCCCCAACAAAAAAGGAATTAAAAAACCCCACAACAACTATACCACATATATATTTATATTTATACACATACACACTAACACAGTATTACCTCCATCCCCTCATGCTTGACCTCCACAGAATGGTTGGAAACAGCACCATGTTTTGCAAACGTATTAATGAGCATCATTAATTTTCCCAAGTTCGTCCCCTAATCCTTTGATGTGGAGCTCACTGTTTAAAAGTTCTTTTCATGGCCATCACCCTCTCCGTCCATTTTCTCCTCTTCTGCTATTGCCTTGGCTAATTCTTCCAGACCCTTGTTCTCCAGAGGTTTGCATTGATCCTAGCAGTTCTCAGCATCACTTTCAAAGATTGCATGAAAGCTGCATTTTGGGGGCAAAAGTTCAGATTTTCTATTGAAGCTGAGCTTTAACTTGATTCACATGGTTTGGCCAAATATCCTGACACTAGCTGCTAGGGCATTAATAGAAGAGAAGTAAGTGTTAAGTGGGAAAGGATTTTTGCGCTGAGAGTAATTTTATAACTAAACATTCCATTAGTGAATATTTTCCAGTTTTAATGATTTATTTCTTTCTTTATCCAAAGAACTTGAATAATAGAGACTAACTCCTACCCTCCCTTCATAAATTAAATGGGCTCCCAGAAACAAATCTTCCACATCCTTTGTTAAAACCATTAGTGATTTGTGTGGAAGAAATTTTGCCACAGAGAAAATGACCCCTAATTCCTGAAAGATTTTGTTGTGGTGGTTCAACTCCACTTGCATGATTTCTAAATGTTATGGACTCTTCTTTTTTTTTTTTTTTTTAAGATTTTATTTATTTATCTGACAGAGAGAGAGATCACAAGTAGGCGGCAGGTGGGGGGGGTGGGGAGCAGGCCTCCCACTGAGCAGAGAGCCCGATGCGGGGCTCGATCCCAGGACCCTGAGATCATGACCTGAGCTGAAGGCAGAGGCTTAACCCACTGAGCCACCCAGGTGCCCCTGGGCTCTTCTTAAGGGCTCACTGTGCAGGGGAGCCTGGCTGCCTCAATCAGTGGAGCATGTGACTCTTGATCTTGGGTTGTGAGTTCAGGCCCCATGTTGGGTGTGGAGATTACTGGAAAATGTAATCTTAAAAAAAAAAAAAAAGTGCTCAATATTTGATTCCACATTAAACAGGTTCATTTGCATTCCCCTGAAAGCCCAGATTCTGAGATAGGAAATCAACTACAAGTATGCTTTTTGGAGAGTTTAAAGGGTTTGGGGTTTGGTGTTTGGCTGGGTTTTTTGTAGGGTTTGTTTGGTTTTGTTTTGTCTTGTTTTGAGAAGTGCTCTAAGCAGATATATCAACCAACACCCTATCATTGATTGAGGGTGGCTCCTAGATTCAACTCTCAAACACTTCCAGTTTGCCTTGGGGGTAGGCCTGGCAGCACTGAGAGCTGGCAGGGTGGAGGGGGTAAGGGCCTTCAAGTAGACTGTTGCAGGTATCAGCAGAATTTGCAGATATTTGCCTTTGTCATGTAGCAATGAGTGCTGAGGAGAAGTAAGTAGATACCAAAAGCACTGCTGCACTGCTGTGGTAACTTGTCATTAATATACGAATGCGTTTATTAATTTGTTTATTCTAATTCAACAAATGCTTACTGAGGATGCATGACATAATAGGCTAAAGATTTTGACAGATAGAAGCCTTGAGCAAGGGGCACCTGGGTGGCTCAGTGGGTTAAGCCTCTGCCTTCAGCTCAGGTCATGATCTCAGGGTCCTGGGATCAAGTCCCGCATCGGGCTCTCTGCTCAGCAGGGACCCTGCTTCCTCCTCTCTCTCTGCCTGCCTCTCTGCCTACTTGTGATCTCTCTCTGTCAAATAAATAAATAAAATCTTTAAAAAAAGAAAAATAGAAAAAAAGAAGAAGAAGCCTTGAGCAATACCTTTTGTTATTTTTATTCCTTACATGCTATGAAGATCATGTGAGCCCATGTATAGAGACCATGATCCCAAGGTTCTGGGATCGAGCCCCCCCTCAGGCTCTCTGCTCAGTAGAAAGTTTGCTTCCCCCTCTCTCTTTGCCTGCCTCTCTGCCTATTTGTGATCTCTGTCTGTCAAATAAATAAATAAAATCTTTTTTATCAGGGTCTTGGGATAGAGCTCCGCATCTGGCTCTCTGCTCGGCGGGGAGCCTGCTTCCCCACGCCACCCCCACCCCACCCCGGCTGCCTCTGCCTACTTGTGATCTCTGTCTGTCAAATAAATAAATAAAATCTTTTTTAAAAAATGATTAAAAAAAAAAACAAAGAGAAGGAGTATTGAGGGAAAACCACATTACTTGGTAACTGAAAAATAATGAAAACAGTGTGGATAAACTGAGGGCAGAATTTCCCCCACATATTTTCCACTATGGTCCTACGAAATACCTCAAGAAAAAAAAATAATTAATTTTACATATAAATAAATGTAAGAAGCCGCATATAATAAAGAAGGGTCTCTCAACCTTTGAATTATTGGCCTTTAGGGCTTGATTGCTCTTTGTTGATAGAGGGGGTAGAACACTCAGCAGTATCCTTGGTATCTACCTGCTTGATGCCAATCAAAAATGTCAATCAAAAATGTCTCCAGGAGCACCTGAGTGGCTCAGTGGGTTAATCATGATCTCAGGGTCCTGGGATCAAGCCCACATTGGGCTCTCTGCTCATCAAGGAGCCTGCTTCTCCCTCTCTCTCTGCCTGCCTCTCCCTACTTGTGATCTCTCTATCTGTCAAATAAATAAATAAAATCTTTAAAAAAAAATTTTTTTTAATGTCTCCAGATATTGCAAAATGGCCCCAACCCCAAGAGGCAAAATCAGCCATCCTCTACTGAGAACTACTGTTACGGTGTCTCTCTCTAGCAAATGCTCAGCCTTAGAATCACAAAGCCCACAGCACATGGCATTGTAAATTAAATGTTCTAAAAGTTGTACACCAAGTAAAATGTCTTAAAACTTTTCGCAAACCAGAATTCCAAATTCATGTGACCCCAGAACTTGCATTTCTAACAAGCTTGAAAACTGGTTTCGCAGACATGCTTTAGCAAATGGTGTCTGACCCAATACTGAATCTGCGGAAGACGAAAGCAGATTTTTGCCAGACAGCGGAAGCGCCCACAAGGGCTCAGTCCTCTCCCTATCTCCTGCGATGACACATTCCCTATTCCCCATTAGTCTTCACTTTCCTTGGTAGCACTTCAAAACCCTGAACATCCCCAGGCCCTAATGATACAGACCCCTGATGATATCAAGAAGCTGTTATGGTCCAACTTGGGGAGATTCTTGAAAACATTTTAACAAGCCTATTTCATTTGCTAGCCATTCGTTCTATCCTGAATTGTTCCACTGACTCTAGGCGCTTAAGAGGAATAAACTTGCGGAGGAAGAATAAACCCTCCTTCCTAACTTCTCTTCAGTCTGTCAAGGTCAGAAATCAAACCGCCAGAAATTGGAGCAAAAGGCAACAGTACCCCCTAGTGGCAGGCATGCTGCGATGCCTCGAGTAATAGATTAGCGTTAGGCTCTGGAGTTAAATCACTCAGGAGTAAGAAACCTTGAATCTTCTTAGTCTCCCAGTCAAGTGCTTGTTAAGCTAATAAGGACTCCAGGTGGTATCTCTTTTTCCATTAAAGTGTCATGGTGTGAATAGTTTGAGAATGAGAAATGGCTGCTAGGCAATACCTACCCAAAGGAACTTTTCAGCAAAATGATCGTTAAATGGCCTTATCATGTACCTAATCAGAAGCTGCCCATCTCTGTTGGGAGGACTGCATTCAATACTGTGATTTGTGCATTATTTAATTAGTTCATTTATTTCCTTATTTATTTTAAAGGAGATAGAAGTTGATTGAATACATCACAAGGGAGCTGCCGGTAGCGCAGCAAAGGAGAGACTGTCTGCCTGCATTAATAAGTGAGGTCACCAAAAAAAAAAGGAGAAAAAAACCAGTGGGGTCATTAGATTAGTACTGTCTGTTGGTACCCAGTCCCTGTACTGTCTGTTGGTACCCAGCCCCGAAGAATGATGTGTAAGGTTTAAATAGATTAAGAAATATTTCCAAAGCATTGCACTTCCATGTCGACAGTTGTTGTTGCTGTTTACAATACTAGACGAGCCTTTGCCTTGGGGGCCCTGATGGCTGCGGATGGCAAGGATCCAAATAAAATCAGGAAGCCATACGAGGTTTTCAAGGTTCTCAACAGCAGCAGGCATCTGCTAAATTTAGGAGAGGGCCTGGCCTGGTTTGGGTTTCTGACATCTGGGTTTTTCAGTTTTCTGCAGTGTCGTAGCCTACAAGGCCAAGATACACTTCATTTGGTTTAAATTTGAATTAAGTCAGAGAGCTCTGAGAAGGAAGGCACAAAATGCAAAGATTTTTGTGGTTCCGTAACTGCCCTGTGTAAAGACCTGCGGGGGGCGGGGTGGGGGGGTGACTAGCAAAGGACAAGGTCATTTGTTTGATTTGCACAGTAAAGTTGGGGTGTCTATGCAGAAAGCTGGTTTGTTGTTGTCATTGTTCTTGTTTTTCCAGATCAAGAGTTCAGCATGTTGTAGCTCTAAAATAAAAAGTAATCACTTCTGGAAAATGTCAGTCTATGCCATACTTTTAAGCTTTATCTCAAGCTGTCTGTACATAGAGATAGTTTGATATCAGATTTATCATTCCATGTTCCACAGGCCAAGAAAAAATAATGAGTGGTAGATAGAAATAAAATTCTGAATTATACGACTCTTCAAATGTTTGTGGAAAAGTTTTAGAAAACAGTGAAAAACAGTCACAAATGCCTAAATAGAGATTTCTTTAAATGAAGAATTCTCCAGAAAGCGATAAGGCACTAATATGTGTACAAATATGTGTCCTAAAGGCAGAGTCTGGATTCAAATCCTAGGGAAGTTGCTCTGTCTCTTTAATCCTCTTGCTTCCTTACCTGAAAAGTAGAAATAATATTATCTAAATTATAGGGTTGTTCTATTAAATAAATCCAGGTAAAGCAGTTAGCACTGTGCCTGGAATGTAGGAAGCCTGGTTCGATAAATGTGAGCTAGGATACAAAGGATTAGAACAACACAGGGGTGCCTGGCTGGCTCCGTGAGTAGAGCGGGTGACTCTTGATCTCAGTGGTGTGAGTTCAAGCCCCATATAGGGCACAGAGCCTACTTTTTTTTTTTTTTTTAAGATTTTATTTGTTTATTTGACAGACAGAGATCACAAATAGGCAGAGAACCAGGCAGAGAGGGAGGAGGGGAAGGAGGCCCCCTGCCAAGCAGAGAACCCGATGTGGGGCTTGATCCCAGGACCCTGAGATCGTGACCTGAGCCTAAGGCAGAGGCTTTAACCCACTGAGCCACCCAGGCGCCTACTTTAAAAAAAAAAAAAAAAAAAAACAGAGCCTACTTTTAAAAAAGAAAAGAAAGAACGCAAGCATGCATCAATAGTGGCTTGGTTAAATAAATTATAGCATACACAATTAAATGGAGCATTACACACCTATAAAAAACTGAAGAGGTTTTCTGTGCATGGATATGGAGAGATCTATAAAATACATTGTTAAGGAGAAAAAGGAAAAATACAGAGCGTAGTTACTTTGGGGCTAAAAGGAATATATATTCATGTTGGTTTATACTTGCATGAAGAAAGTCTGGAAGAATACACGAGAAACTAATCAAAATTGTTATCTCGTGGTGCAAACATATGAGAAGGCCACCACGTGGAAAGATGGAAATAGGGTAGAAAAAGAAATGGGACTACGGCCTTTTACCTCATCCCAACTCATATTTTTAACACATTAATGAATGCATTGCCTATTCCAAAAAAAAAAAAAAAGAAGAAGAAAGTAAAAATTACTGAATTTTATTTTGTCAGCTGCCATTCTTTTATCTCAGAGTACTGTAGAATAGCATCCTGAAGATTCTCTGTCTTTTCTCGGCTTGTTCATTCATTCGTTTGCCTGAAGGGGCTGGGGTAGATTGTGAGGACACACATTGTAATAATAGAAACTAGCATCTTAATGAAACACTTCATGATTACCGCGGCCAAAAGATTGGTCTGGACGCCAGGTAGAGCTGGTGAGTCATTGGTCTCCACTTCAGAGCACCGTTGATGTATTTCCTCAATTTTTTTTTTAAATATTTATTTATTTGACAGAGAGAGAGATCACAAGTTAGGCAGAGAGGCAGGCAGAGAGAGAGGAGGAAGCAGGCTCCCCGCCCAGCAGAGAGCCCGATGCGGGACTCGATCCCAGGACTCTGAGACCATGACCCGAGCCGAAGGCAGCGGCCCAACCCACTGAGCCACCCAGGCGCCCCCTCCTCAATTTTTTTGTGACCATGTTTACAAATGTATGCTACTTTATTTCACAGTGAGCGTATGAGTAATGTACACCAATCATACATATTTAAATGTGCATGAAGATGTAGTAAGGCACCCGTGCCCATCAAGAAATTCATTTCTCTTTGTTTTCCCTCCTTCTTCAGCTTCAGCTAGTGGGGGTCTGCTTCTTGGGAGAATGCGGTTTGCCAGGAAGGACGTTGGACAAATCTTTTCTCAAGTTTAAGTTTTACTGCTTGCTGTGTTATCCTCTTCACTCTTAATTTTCTTTCTTTCTTTTTTTTTTTAAGATTTTAATTTTAAGTAATCTCTACACCCGATGTGGGGCTCAGACTCATGACCCCAAGATCAAGAGCCACATGCTCTTCCAGCTAAGCCAGCCAGGTGCCCCTTAACCCTCCGTTTTCTTTTCTTTTTTAAGATTTTATTTATTTATTTGAGAGGGAGACAGAGTGATCAAGAGAGAAAGAGAGCACAAGCTGAACAGAGGAAGTGGGAGAAGCAGACCTCCCCTAACCCCCACCGCCACCCCCAGCAGGGAGCCAGAAATGGGCCTCAATCCCAGGACCCTGGGATCATGACCTGAGCCGAAGTCAGATGCTTAACCACCTGAACCACCCAGGAGCCCCCAACCCTCAATTTTCTTTAAAAAAAAAAAAAAAAAAAAACAAAATCTTTGTAGAGCATATTTGAAATTCAGAAGAAAAAAGAATAACGAAATCTTTGTAGGGCATATTTGAAATTCAAAATATGTAAAATGTACCCTGAAGTTTTTTTGAGTACATACAGCCCTCCACACCTTTCATACCGATGAATAAATGAATTTTTAAAATATATTCATAGGGGCATCCAGGTGGCTCAGTCGTTAAGCGTCTGCCTTCAGCTCAAGTCATGATCCCAGAGGCTGGGATCAAGCCCCCATCTGGCTGCCTGCTCAGCGAGAAGACTGCTTCTCCCTCTACCACTTCTCTTGCTTGTGCTCTCTCTTTCGCTGTATCTCTCTCTGTCAAATAAATAAATAAAATCTTTAAAAATAATAATAATAAAATAAAATAATGTAAAATAAATCCATACAAATGCGAGCCAAAGAAAAATTTTAGCAAACCAATTTATCCAGAGATATTCTTCCGAGAGTGACTTCCTGAGAACAATCAACTTGCAGTTAATCAGAAGGAAACTGATTAATAATTACCATGGAAATTATCAACTATGTGAATTACACTCTTATGGACCTATGGAGACAGTTACTAGGACCAAGAACTATTTTTCTGATTGAAATTTACATGATCTAAAATGAGAATGCTAATTAATTAATTAACTAATTAAATTTAATGATAGTGTACAGACCCATCAAAGTATCAAGATCCTTTTCTTCAGATTGAAATTATATCAACTAGCATTGTGAGTGACAGTTCATACCAATGAGAAGGCCCAGTTGACAGTTGCATTATTACAACTTTGATTAAGCAGAAAGTGAAATCAGTTTATGTTAATAAATATTTTTATTATAAAAAAAAGAAAAAAAGTTTTCAGGGGCGCCTGGGTGACTCAGTCAGTTACGCATCTGCCTTCCACTCAGGTCATGGTCTCAGGGTCCTGGGATTGAGTCTCACCTTGGGCTCCCTGCTCAGCAAGGAGTCTGCTTCTCTCTCTGCCTGCCACTCCTCCTGCTTGTGCTCAAGCTCTCTCTGTTTCTCTTTCTCTCTTTCTTTCTCTGAGAAGCAAATAAATAAAATCTTTAAAAATTTTTTTAAAAAGTCTTCCAAAACCCATGGCCAGGTGAACCCATTCCCTCTTTGGGAAAAAGAACATCCAACGCTTGATGTGGAGTCAATGAAGTTGAGTACTTCTCTCATCAGGACTAAAACGCGGAAACCTCAAAATTGTCCAAACACGGGAAGTAACCTCTCTCTTCCCAGGGGAAACTGAACAACATTCCTGAAGTGCAGAAAACAGACCCATGAAAATGGAAACCCTTGCTGATGTTTTACCTGAAGTGTTTCTGAAACTGCCACTTATTTCCCCTTCCCTGCAGAACGGACCCTATGTATTTAGCCAGGGTGTGTAGAGGAACATGTATTCTAATGGGATGGGTATGTACATAAATGAATCAATGAAATACAAGGTGATAAGGCACCTCTGAATCATTCCTGAATTTCTCCTACCTCTCACTGCCTCCTATACCCAATCAGTCATCACATTCTGTAGAATGTATTTATGACTTATATACCCCTTCATTCATTCATTCTGTCAGTGTAGAGCCACACCCTCCATATCATTTGTTCCTTGTTGCCTATCTGGTATATTTGTTTACTGGAATATAATTCACATACCGGAAAACTCACCCTTTTGAAGTGCATAACTGAGTGGCTTAAAAATACTCACGTGTGTGTGAAGCCATCACCACTATCTAATTCCAGAATATTTCCACCATGCCCAAAAGAAATCCCATACCCATTAGCAGTCACTCCCCATTGCCCACAACCTCCAGCTCCTGGAAACCACTAATCTACCTTCTGGCTCTATAGAGTTGCCTCTTTTGGACATTTCATACAAATGAAATCGTATAATATGTGCTTTTTTGTGTCTGGCTTCTTAGGATAATGTTTGCAAGGTTTGTCCATTTTGTAGCATGTATCAGTACTCCATTCCTTTTATGGCTGTATAATAGGACATGATACACCAGAATATACAATATTCTGTGGATATATAACAATAATATTTTGTACATATACCACTTTGATTTTTTTGAGAATATACAGACAAACGTCAGAGATATTGTAGATTCAGTTCCAGGCCACTGCAATAAAATAAATATCACAATAAAGTGAATCAAATGAAGTTTCTGGTTTTCCAGTGCATATAAAAGTTATTTCACACTATACTGTAGCCAATTAAGTGTGCAACAGTGTTAAGTCTAAAAACACAATGTGTTTAATATTTACATGCATGATAAGACTTCTCTATTTACAGCAATCTGTAATCACTGCTTTCAGAACACCCTAACAAATATAATAATAATAAAGAAAAAGTTTGAAATACGATGAGAATTACCAAAATGTGACAGAGAGACGCATAGTGAGCAAATGCTGTTAGAAAATGGTGCTGATTGATTCAGTTATTACAGATTTCCAAAAAACCTTCATTTTGCAAGAAATACAGTATCTGTGAAGCACAATAATGTGATGAACAATAAAACAAGGTGTGCCTATACCTAAGACTAGAATTACTGAGTCATATGGTCACTCTTTGCTTAACATTCTAAGGAACTACCAAACTGTTTTCAAAAGCAATTACACCATTTTACATTCATATCAACAATGTATGAGGCTTCTGATTTTTCTGCATCCTCACCAGCACTACTTACTATCTATCTTTTTAATTAGAGCCATCTGAGAGGGTACAACATGGTATCTCACTATGGCTTTCATTTTCATTTATCTAATAACTTAATCATGTTGAGCACCTTTTCATGTGATTTTGGTTATTTGTATTACTTCTTTGAAGAAATGTCTTTACCCATTTTCTTAACTGAATTACTTCTTTTTGTTATTGCATGATAAGACTTCTCTATATATCTTACTTATCAGTCGTACAACACACAAATATTCTCTCCCATTCTATAGGTTGTCTTTTCACTTCTTAATAATGTCTCTTCATGAACAAAAGTTTTTAATTTTGATGAAGTCCAATTAATCTAATTTTTTTGGTCTCCCTTGCTTTTGATGTCATATCTAAGAATCCCTAGCCAAAGTCCAGGTCATGAAGATTCAGCCCTATATATTTTTCAGAAATTTCAAAGCTTTTTTTTAGATCTTTATTCATTTTAAGTTAATCTTAAATATGATGCAAGATAGGGGCCCAACTTCATTCTTTTGCACACAGATATCCTGTTGTCCCAGGATCATTTGCAAAAGAGTTTCATTTATCCATTGAATGGTCTTGACATTCTTGTTTAAAATCAGTTAACTAGGGGTGCCTGTGTGGCTAAGTCACTTAAGTGTCCAACTCTTGATTTCAGCTCAAGTCATGATCTCAGGGTTGTGAGATGGAGCTCCACATCGGGCTCTGTACTCAGTGCACAGTCTTGAATCTCCTTGTTCAGATTTATTCCTAAGCATTTTATTCTTTTGAATACTATTGTAAATGGACTTAAAATTTTTTTTATCTTCAAAAAAAATTATTTTCAGATTGTTCATTGTTAATTTATAGAAATACAATTGATTTTTGCTTATGAATCATATATCTCGTAAACTTGATGAGTTAGTTTATTAGCCTTCTTCATTTGGATTCCTTATAATTTTCCATTTATAACATCATATCATCTAAAAATAGAAATTAATTTTACTTCTTCTCTTCAATCTGGATGCTCCTCATTTCTTTTTCTTTCTTAATTGCCTTAGCTAGAATGTCTAGTGCAATACTGAAGAGAAGAAGCAAGCAGACATCTGTGTCTTTTTCCTTTCTTAGGAGGAAATCTTTCAGTCCTTTGATATTAAGTATGATGTTAGCTATGGGTTTTTCATAAATTTTTTTTATAATGTGATTTTTCATAAATGTTGAGAAAGTTCCCCTCTACTCCTATTTGTTAAGTGTTTATGTCATGAAAGGGCATTGGATTTTATCAAAAGCTTTTTCTGCATCTTAAGATGGTTGTATGGATTATATCTTTTATTCTTTTAATATAGTATATTACAATAATTAATGTTCATACACTGAACCAATCTTGCATTCCTGGAATAAATCCCTATTTAGCCATAATATGTAACCCTTTTTATGTGCTGCCAGATTTAGTCTGCTAGTTTTTCCTTGAGAGATTTTGTGGCTATACCAATAGGAGATATTAATCTGTAATTTTCCTGTGACGTCTTCCTCTAGTTTCTATATCAGGGTAGTATTGGCCTCATAGAGTAAGCTGGAACACGTTTCCCTCCTACTATTTTGGGAAGAGTTTGTGAAGGATTGGAAGGACTCTGTCTCTGTCCCCTTTCCCTCCAATTAGTAAGCATTTGCAAAAGTAATCACTTGTGTTAGTTTGGTGTATCTTTCTGGGGTTTCTTTTATACAAATATATGAAAATACAAATTTATGCTTTTATTTCCCCTTTATTATATATAAGTTATACATTTGTGTGTTTTTATGTGTGAAGAGAGAGAAGGGAAAAAGAGAGAGAAATTGAATACATAAGAAGAGAGGGAAAGGATAAAATAGTTATCCACAAGGGTTTCAGTGTAAGAATTCTTGCATTCTTTTGATTGAATATACTATAGTCATTTCTCCCTGTCTCATCCCATCATTTATCCCTAGCGTGTGTGTGTGTGTGTGTGTGTGTGTGTGTGTGTACTTATTTATTTATCAAAATCACAAACCTGGTTAAATCCAGTCCAGTTCTCTTCCTGTATCCTCTGACTGGCCTGACTTTAAATTCATGGCCATGAGCCTCAGATGGTCCTTTAAGTGGTAATCACACTACTCTACCTCATCCATTCACACTTCCTTTTATAAACTTCTCCTATGAACTTGAATTTGCCTCTCTGGTAATAACCTTGTTCTCCACTTCACTGAGCAAACTGAACCAAGAAAGAGCTTCCATATACTCCCCAGGGACAAATGTACTCCATGTCCCCTCTAGTTACCAAGTATTGGCTCTTTATACTCCTAACTCCCTAGCCGATTTTTCATGACAGGTAAAATTAGAAGCTCTGAAGAGAAGGAAGGTAACTTTGGACTCACACTGAGTCTTTTTGATCTCCAGATTCCACGGGATGCCTGTCAGAGCAAATTGGTTTACAGTACAGTACAGTCAGGCAGTCTAGCCAGGAAAAGAGCCTCTGTCCCAACTTTCACCCCTGGAACTAAACTGGTGTCTTCTGAGGTACTGGGGTAAACATGAAATTGAGTGATTTTAAGTGACAGAAACAGAGCTCTCTCTCAGCCCCTAAGGGCTTGGAAAAACCAATCCCGGGCTTAACCATTCTTTGTCTTGTATGTTTGTCCCCTATGACATTCTTCTCTCATTCACCTTGTCAAGTTTGTCATTCATTCTTTCTTCACTGGCTTCTATTTCATATTGATCATTGGGATGCTAGGAATAGGTCATGTGTGTAATGGGGAAAGTTGGTGAGTATAAGTTTGACTGAAAAGAATCCCAGACTTGTAGATAACTACTTCATACTTACTTTCCCCCTCATTCCGTATCTCTGATATCTACTATCTCACACTCATTTTAACCAACACCTTTCTTATTTCATTAATGAAATGAAATGCATTGTAAGAGGACTTCCAGGGATGCCTGGGTGGCTCAGTTGGTTTAGCGACTGCCTTCAGCTCAGGTCATGATCCTACAGTCCCGGATGGAGGCCCACTCGGGGAGGAGGGCTGCTCAGCAGGGAGTCCGCCCCTCCCCCATCTCTTGCTTTCTTTCTCTGTCATTCTCTCTCTCTCTCAAACAAATAAATAAAATACCACAGGTGAACCCTATGTGCTCCTAACTGAGGCCAGTTGTTCCCCTTGTTGACCAGACCCTGTCCTGTCTACTCTCGGCAAGAACCGAAGGAGCCGGCCTTCCTTAATTTTAAAAACCCTGCTTGGAAACAGCCCTGCACACAATGAATCTGCATCCCCATTCCCTTTACAATTAAGCATTGTGTGATAGAGTGATGTTGTGGCCCCTGTTCCAAATGTTTCCCCAAACAAGTACATCTCCGAGAGCCAGTGACACTCTGCATTTGGGCTCCTAGTGAGTACTCACGGTATTTTGTAGAATAATATTCATAGACAACAACCCCAGATCCCAGGGCTGCCACTCCAGCCAGAGTTTCTAATGCTCTCAAGAAAAGCTTTGCCCCAGGCACCTGAACCACCTGTGTGGTTCAGTCATTAAGCGGCTGCCTTCAGCTCAGGTCATGATCCCAGGGTCCTTGGACTGAGGCCCACATCGGGCTCCCTGCTTTGCAGGAAGCCTGCTTCTCCCTGTCCCACTCCCCTTGCTTGTGTTCCCTCTCTCCTGTGTCTCTCTCTGTCAAATACAAAAAATAAATAAAAATCTTAAAAAAAAAAAAAAGAAAAGAAAAAGAAAGCTTTGCCTAGTGTTTCATCAATAATTGATGAATGATCCTGATAACATATAAAAAGCATATTGATTAAGCCTAGTTCGAAAAAGAAAGCATATTAAAAGGAAACAGTCAACAAAACAAAGAGGCAACCCATGGAATGGAAGAAGATATTTGCAAATGATAGTACAGACAAAAGGTTGATATCCAATATCTATAAAGAACTCCTCAAACTCAACACACACAAAACAGACAATCATATCAAAAAATGGGCAGACGATATGAATAGACACTTCTCCAATGAGACATACAAATGGCTATCAGACACATGAAAAAATGGTCATCATCACTAGCCATCAGGGAGATTCAAATTAAAACCACATTGAGATACCACCTTACACCAGTTAGAATGGCCAAAATTAGCAAGACAGGAAACAAAATGTGTTGGAGGGGATGTGGAGAAAGGGGAAGCCTCTTACACTGTTGGTGGAAATGCAAGTTGGTGCAGCCACTTTGGAGAACAGTGTAAAGATTCCTCAAGAAATTAAAAATAGAGCTTCCCTATGACCCTGCAATTGCACTCCTGGGTATTTAACCCAACGATACAGACGTAGTGAAAGCATTGTACCCCAATGTTTATAGCAGCAATAGCCATGGCTGCCCAACTGTGGAAAGAACCAAGATGCCCTTCAACGGACTAATGGGTAAGGAAGATGTGGTCCATATACACTATGGAGTATTATGCCTCCATCAGAAAGGATGAATACCCAACTTTTGTAGCAATATGGAAGGGACTGGAAGATATTATGCTGAGTGAAATAAGTCAAGCAGAGAGAGTCAATTATCATATGGTTTCACTTATTTGTGGAGCATAACAAATAGTATGGAGGACAAGGGGAGATGGAGAGGAGAAGGGAGTTGAGGGAAATTGGAAGGGAAGGTGAACCATGAGAGACTATGGACTCTGAAAAACAATCTGAGGGTTTTGAAGGGGTGGGAGATGGGAGGTTGAGGGAACCAGGTGGTGGGTATTAGAGAGGGCACGGATTACATGGAGCACTGGGTGTGGTGCAAAAACAATGAATACTGTTACGCTGAAAATAAATTTTAAAAAATTTTAAAAAATAATTTGAAAATTTTTTTAAAAATAAAATAAAAAAGAAAGCATATTATACTTTCTAATCCGTATGTTGCCCGCACCTTAACGCTGGGCAACTAGTTTTCACTCTCATAACCACTGAGTATTCTGCTGAGTGATGTGCCCTTTTGGTTGGGGGAAAAAAAAGAGAGAGATAAAATTGACCCGCTGTTCACCCTAAGTCCCTTCAGTGAGATTATAAAAAATATGCTGGTGCCCATTAATAAAATTGGTTTCTAAAGCATTTTCTATTCCATATGAGAGCAGCCTTCAAAAACATAAAGGAAAGGATACCACTGATGAATTCCGCTCCCAGGTGATGGAAGGAGCTGTGGAGCCTGAGGCTTCTAGGGTAGATTCGATACCCTAGAAGTAAAGCAGTGTTTCTCCTGAGTTAGCAGCAACACTAGCGCGTTGCAAAGGCTTTTCCAGGTGCCCCAGCCTCTGTCTTTTGCCGTTTTGGTCGCTTCTCTTTTCAACGAAAAAAATCCCCATGCCGATTTTCACGCACTTATTCCAGGTCTATTTTCCAGATATCTTTTATCCAAATGTTGATCTGTCATGAGGCCTAAAATTTAGCTTTAAACTATTGATTTTTTGCTTCAAATAATCCTTCTCCAGCCTGGGCCACTGAAGTGTCCTACTTGAAAGGGAAAGGAAAAAATGAAAGGCAAGGAAAAGACATAAGAAATAAAGCAACGTGGTAGCGTTTCAGCGCGGGCGGCGGCAGGGCTGAGCCGCAGTCGCCAGCACTCCTGGCTCTCAAAGCTCTGGCTCCGGCCTCAGCTCCCCCTCCAGTCCCTTCTGTGCGGTGACTCAACACGTCACCTACTTCTTGACAGCATCACCACTGCCGTCTCCAGGACCAGGACTGCCGAGGCGGAGGGAGTGGGTGCAGCTGCTAAGGCGATTGCCACGTGTGAGCCGACAGGCACGGTGGAGGACATGTTCTGTCTTCCCAAAGGACAAGAGGTATTCTCCTTCTAGAAGGCCACCACGGCGAGTGCCAACAGATATTTCTTGCTTCAGCCCTTCTCTTTGCCTTTTAGGGTAACTACGAGCAGGTGTTCTTAGGAAGACGAGGCAAGCACACGCAGCATCAGAGGGATGGCTCTCTCGCGGAACAGCTATGACCGCTTCACTCTCTTTCATCTACCCAGCGGATTTTCCCAGAACCCGCTTGGCAGCTGATGTTAGAAAATCTACCATGCAGGCAGCATTGAAAAGCCAAGGTTTCCTACCCCTGCGCTGCTGTGAGCCAGTGGCTGACTTGGCAGCGTGGGCACAAAGGCGCTGACATCACATGTACTGGCGCCTGGAATGCTGGAGGACCATTTCCAAACAGGCAGGTGGAAGGGCCTTTCTCCGGGTGCGTGATCCAACGTTCTCGAGGGCTGGATGGAACCCCTTCCAGTGTTCTGAGACTCAGTTTGAAAATAGGGCTGGGGGAGTCTTTCCATACAACACCAAGCAATTCTAGGACACAAGTAAGTTGTCCATGGATTCAACTCAATTCTGATACTGTCTACCGGGGGATCGCACCAGATTCCACAGGTTGAAGGCTTGGTCCCACAAGACTGCTCCCATGCCTACCCCACTTTAGCTTCCGGTTGCGAACCTTGGCTGTTATCTGCATTCCGAACAACTGACTACGAATTGGAAGTTCCAATGACCCCCCTCCACCCCGGGATGCCAACCTCAAATCCAGGTTGTTCCCTATACTTATGACTGACTGGTTATAAGTTAAAGGTGTGTATGACCCCCTACTCAGGTTCAGTTAATTTGCTAGCACAGCTTACAGAACTCAGAGAAACATCTTACTTACCAGATCACCAATGTATCATAAAAGCAGATATAACTCAAGAAGAGCCAGATAGAAGAGATACGGAGGATAAGGCCTGAGGAAAGCATGAGAGCCTCTATGCCCTCTTCCAGCACCTCTGCCTGTAAACCAACCAGGAAGCTCTCCAAACCTGGTCCTTTTGGTTTTTTATAAAGACTTCATTACATAGTCATGACTGATTAAATTACTGGCCATGGATCCAAACTCCAGTCCCACTCTCCTCCCTAGAGGTTCCGGGGAGTGGGACTGACAGTTCCAACCCTCTAATCACATGGTTGGTTGGTTCCCCTGGCAATCAGCCCTGACCCTTAGGTGTCCTCTAAAAGTCATTGCATTGACATAGCTTTATGGCTTTCATCACAAGGAATTCCAAGAGTTATAGGATCTCCGTGCCAGAAAGGGGAAGAGGACCAAATATAAATTTCTTACTATGGATCACAATATCACAGAGCCCTTGTGCTTGTCCTGTATAATAAATCGAAGAAAGTCATCTAGTTGCAGTCTCGCTAGAAATAGGAACCCAGGGATTCGTGTAGAACGCTCACCATACTTACCCCATGAACCACTCTGCTCTGAGAAAATTATGCTGTCTTTTACCCAAGTCAGCTCATATTTGTATGATGGAAGGGAAAACTTAGGAAAAGGAACCAGGTGTGATCACACCCAACCACTGGCCCAGATTCTCCCACATTTTTATTTTTTCCATTTGAGCAGGGAAAGAACAATTGTTGTTTGGGAGTCCAGAGATAAGGCAGATCAACCAATCAGATTTGGGAGCCATCTATTTGAGAGACTATTTTGTAAGACCCCAGATTATATCTAAGTATTTATTTGGACAAATGATGTTTCCATTTGCACTTACATACCATTTTGCACAACAGAGTATTTTCAGTTGTGTTCTATGTTGGATATTTTGCTGTAAAATAATAGACACATAGAACACATTTTAGGGATGCCTGGGTGGCCCAGTACATAAAGTGTCTGCCTTTGGCTCGCGTTGTAGTCCCAACGTCCTGGGGTTGAGCCCCGAGTCGGGCTCCCTACTCAGCAGAGAGCCTGCTTCTCCCTCTCCCTCTGCTGTTCCCCTAATTGTGTGTCCTTTCCCTCTCTCTCTGTCAAATGAATATGTAAAATCTTAAAAAAAAAAAAAAAAGAAGAAGAAGAAGAACACATTTTAGAAAAGACCTATTGAAAGAGAAAACCTGAATTATGAAAGAAAGCCTGCCTTTCTTACCCATTTTGCTGATGATTGACCCTGGGTGAAATAATTCTTTCTGCTTATCTCTCTTGCCTTGTCCAAATGAGAAAATATATATGAAAGCCTCCAATCAGGTACCTGGCATATTGCCAGAAATAAATCTTAGTTTCCTTTCTTTTGTGTCTGAGTGGGCAGAGGGAAAAGGAGAAAAAAATCTTAAGTAGGTTCCACTCAACAGAGAGCCTGAGCTGGGTCTCGATCTGACAACCCTGATTATCATGACCTAAGCTGATATCAAGCATCAGGGGCTTAACCAACTGAGCCATTCTAGCACCACCCCACCCTGCTTACTCTTCCATTAAACTTCACCTCCCCAGCCTACGTAGTATGCTAGGGAACATATTAAAACCAGTAAGTAAGTTACAAAATAACAACCTTTAGAACACTAAATAGAAATTATAAGAGTAGCAAACTATACACAGAAAACTTGAAATAATTACTGTTATTTCACCTAATGCCATTCAGTAAATGGGTCCCACAGTGTCTTTGGTCCCCTTATGTTTATTCTCCCCTTTTATATAGTAATGGAGCTCAGATGTTTAACTGGGCTCATGAGGGTGTGGAGTGAAGACTACATTTTATAATCTCCCTTGCAGGTAGGTGAGGACATGATGCTAACCTCTGGCCAAGGAGATACCAGCAAAAGTATGTGCAGCTTCCTGGAAGAGATCCTACCCCAGTCTCAAGGAAGTTTCATAACCACTAAGACTTGAGAAGCATTACTCTAAAACATACAAATTATACAGAATGGCAGACCAATAGTCAGCCAGATGTCACAGTCAAAGAA
Source organism: Mustela putorius furo (assembly GCF_011764305.1). Classification (NCBI taxonomy): domain Eukaryota; kingdom Metazoa; phylum Chordata; class Mammalia; order Carnivora; family Mustelidae; genus Mustela; species Mustela putorius. The sequence goes on along the minus strand of NW_025421373.1, from coordinate 13,432,988 downwards.
AAGAAGAACAAGAAAAGCTTACAGTTTCCCAATCTATTCGCTAAATATTTACATTGTTAAATATTTGCATCAAATTTGAGCATTTGAATGTGAGCTGTGACCCAGGCATCAAGGTGTGTCAGTAAACAGAACAGACCAAACACCTCCCTCTTGGGTCTTATGCTCCATTCTAGTATGAAAATACTGCAGTGCAATTGAGAATTTTCAGTAGAAGAGTTGTGGGGGAGGGATGCTTGTCAGTGTCATTCAGAAAAGTACCTAGCATTATTTCCTCTCAGCATAATAATAACAACAACAAGAATTATGGTCAGTATTTTGTGAGTACTTACGATGAGCCCGGCAGCGTGCTTAGCACATCTTATATGTCACCAAGCATTTCAGTACAGACATTTGCATCGATTTTTTTCCCCTTTGACCCTTTTGGGTATAATAGAAAGAGCACTGCATTGGAATTCAGAGTATTTGGACCCAGTTCCTGATTTGGTCATCCGCTGGCTGTGTGATCTTCGCAAGTGACTCAGCTTGCCTTACTCTCAACTTTATTAAATAGGAAGGAACATGGTCTTTACATGGTCTTTCCAGAGTCCTGGAGGGGTCAGCTGATATCTCCCATGGTAAGCACTTAGAGCAGCACTCGGCACATAGCAAAGACTCAATAAATATCAGTCATGATTGCTCTAATTATTGAATATTTTATTATTAAATAATGAGTAAGTAAAAAAGACATTGCACTATAAATTTAGCCTCATGGTACAGATTTCACAGAGCACCAAGGTTTTCTTCCTGTTAGTTTAAAATTTTCTTGAGTAGAAACCACACAGTGTAATTTACACTCAAATTGTTTTTATCTTATTTATAGTATCAGATTATGAACTTTCATTATACTTATACATTATACTTATATTGCCTCATGTTCCATTCTTAAAAATCTGAGGGTATCATTTTTTTAGTGACAAAAATACAAATGTAGATTCTACTACAAAAATATCTGCTGGTAAAAAAAAAAAAAAAAAAAGGAAAGAATACTTCTTTTGCCTAGTATCTTCCAGTTCTGGGTCAAAATATTTCTTAAAAAACCTCTTACAATATCAGTTATTATTTCTAGCATATTCAGAACTACAACATTATTTTCAACTAACTCCACAGAATTACATTACACAGGGGTGGTACCACATTTGCTTAAGTATTCTGGGTTTTTCTAGTCCTTTATAAACAGTGTGAGATCATACATTCTTCACATATATATCTTTGCATACATCTACAAGAATATATGTAGGATTAATTCCTAAGGTAAAATTGCTGGGCCAAGAGTTACACGTGTTTTATTTTTACTTCTTATATATGTAGTCAAATTGCCTTTCTGTAATAATTTATACTCCCACCAGCAATGGACTAGCCTTTTTACCCACCATCTCTATTAACATTAATCCTAAAAATTATTGTTGAAATCAATGGCCAAAAAGTGGCTGCTGAATTACTTGTCAATTTTACTGTATATGTTTATCTTCTTCCCCTATAAAGAAAAATAACTGACCTCATTAGCCTCCCTATTTGATAGGTATGAAGTTGTTCAAGGATTTTCCAGTTAACTAAAGAAATAATTTTAATTGTACAAAGTTTAAGATGTCAGCCCTAGATTAGAAAGAGCAGGACAGAACTGGTTTTAAATTTTCTGTATTCTTGATTTGTTAGCCTTCAAAAGATCCAGAAGATGGCAGCACAATGATGTTCTCCCTCAATTTTGGAGAGAAAATATTTATGGAGGAAAATCTGAAAATATAATGGGTTTTTTTTTCCAGTGATGAAAATATATGGATTGTTCCTTTTTTATTTTCTCTTTTCTTCCAGTGCAAGATCACAAGATGCAAGGCACTAAGGGATGAGAACAGAAACCCTCAGAGAGAAACAGAGGCTGGTGGGGAAGGACACCCAACAGGGAACTGAAGGACTCCCCCTCGAATGGCAGCCCTCTGGGCAAGTCTCCCTTACTCTCTAAATCTCCATTTTCTTTGTAGGTAAAATCATCTAGCAATGTACCCCCCGCCCCGTCAAAAACAAACAAACAAAAAAATTGTGAAAACTAAATGAGATAAAATTTATAAATGTGGACAGCACACCGGGGCACTAAGAACGCAATCAGCATTCTGTTTCTAGTACTTTTGAAAATCCTTCCCCATGAGACATATCTACTGACATATTTACGATGGAGTGACAATCCAATATATTGGATTTGCTTTTAAAGACTTCTTTTAGAAGACTCAGAATACTAGGGAGATCAAGTTGACAAGACTCCTTGGTGACTTGGGACGGGAGGAGGGAGGGATGACGCACTTCCAGAAGTCCTGGTTTTTCAGCTTTGTTATGATGAGTGGTGTCCCCGGTGGAGTGCAGCTCTGGGATGAGTTCTCTTTTACCCAGTTTGGGATTCCTGCCAGGCAGGCGCCATTTTAGAAAAGTCAAGTCAACCACGGGGGTGGGGTGGGGTGTAGCACCCATCAGGGAGCTGGGCTTACGTGGATAACATTTACAGTCAGGAGACTCTGTCATGTCACCAAAGGAGTGAAGACATGGAGAAGGAACCTCAGGATAGGTGTTTAGAGACTGAGCAGCAATGTCCCCATCTGTATAACAGAATTGTCATAGGGCTTTTGGAAGTATTACACCTGATTTTTGTATGTAAAAAAATCTGTATGAGGGGCACCTGTATAAGGAATGACTCTGTCGGCTAAGCAACTGACTCTTGATTTTGGCTCAGGTCATGATCTCAGGGTGGAGAGAGTCAGTGGTGAGTCTGCCCGAGATTCTCTTCCCTTCTTCCTCTGCCCCTCCCTCCCCTCAAATAAAGAAATAATTCTTTAAAAAAAAAAAAAAAAAAAAAAAAAAGGTGGGGCACCTGGGTGGCTCAGTGGGTTAAAGCCTCTGCCTTCCGGTCAGGTCATGATCCCAGGGTCCTGGAATCGAGCTTCGCATAGGGCTCTCTGCTCAGCAGGGAGCCTGCTTCCCCCTCCCTCTCTCTCTCTGCCTGCCTCTCTGCCTACTTGTGATCTCTGTCTGTCAAATAAATAAATAAAATCTTAAAAAAAAAAAAAAAAAGGCAATACTGTGTGACACATAGTGGGAGTTCAGTAGCCATTAGTCCTCTTTGCTCCCTTCAGTTTCAGCAGATGACCTCTCCTCTTACTTCCCTGAGGAAAGCAGAAAACAAAGGCCATCAGGAGGCAGCTGCCGGCCCACCCTCAGATCTGCTTGTCACTCTATCATACTTCCTTCCTGTGTCGTAAGATGACACATTCCCTTTCCTCTTTAAAGTTCATTTTTCTCGACAGGCTGTCAGTTCCAACCCTCCCAGCCCTTCTGGGACAGGGCCCCCCACTCCCTGCCCAGTTCTGACATTCTCTTTTATACTTTCTATTTTTTCCCCTTTATCGCTTTTTCCCTCTCAGTCTATAAGCATGAGTCCATGCCACCTTAAAAAAAAAAAAAAAAAGTCTTCCTTCTTGCTTTTAGTGATTTGTCTATAGAAAGTGTTTGTCTATTTTTATGGTGCATAAGAAATATCAAGGGATCCTGCTGAAGCGCAGGTTAGGCCTCAGTAGGTAGACTGGGGGTGCAGAGCTGAGATTCTGTTAGATGATGACGCTCATGTCACTAGTCCACAGACGACACTCTGAGTGGCAAAGTCCTAGAACAGTGGTGCTCAACCGGGACTGTGTAGGGGTGCCTCCTTGAGAACATAAAGAATGCTCCTATCTGGGTGCCATGCCTTTCACAGGGACTGTGGGCTTGACATCAGGTCCAAATATCTCCCTAGATGATTCTGATATGCAAATAATATTGAAAATACTTGCTTTCCAGGGGTGGAATTATGAGGAATTTTGAACAATATATATTTCCACAGTGTTTGAAATTTTTTCCAAATATTACGTTACCTTGGTTTTTTGTTTTTGGTTTTTTGGTTTTTTTTTTTAAGAAGACAGGAAAGTGGATCAGAAGAAAAATAAAGACGAAAAGGAAAAGGAAGGATGGGAAAAGGGACGGGGGAGGGAGGAGGACAATAAAAAGAAAAGCCTTTCTTGTTTTTAAAAAGTTTGTTTTTTTTTTTAATTTGAGAGAGAGAGAGCACAAGGCAGGGTGGTGGGGAGGGCAGAGGAAGGGCAGAGGCAGAGGGAGAAGCAGACTCAGCCCTGAGCACAGGGCCTGATGCCGGGCTGGATCCCAGGACCCCAAGATCATGACCTGAACCAAAGGCAAATAACCCACTGAGCCACCCAGGCACCCCAGAAAAGCCTCTCTTGACCAAATAAGTAAAGTACTTTCTTTCTTGATCAAATTACCTGAAGTGTCCACGTCTTGGCTTCCCGTTACCATCTTGATCCTGCTCAACTTGGCTTCTGTGCCTTCATCTTCCCAAAACTGAACCGACCACAAGTACACAAGGCAAGCGCACGTGGCTCAGTTCCGAGCCTACTGATCTTTCGAGGTATTTGACCCCGTTAGCCCAAGTTGTAAGAGACCCAAGGGACATGAAGCTATATCCTGGCACTCACCATATTATGATTGTTTTCTTCTTTCTTATGGGCTCCAAGAGAAGAGCAGATTTTGAATTATTTTTTTTGTTATCTTGAAGCAAGGAAGAATGCTTAAAGACAGGGCGCAGCTGAAATATGCAGTTTGTGCCAAGATCTTGTTAAAGAAAAAAGAAAAAAAAAAACCACCCTCCATGTTCAAAATGAATGTCCAGCCTAAAAGAGATCATTAAAATGACTCAACAAATTTCTCCCTCTTTGAAGTGGTCTCTCAGCACCATAGACAACGTTCGCCCGCTGGGTTTCTCATGGAAGGGTTGGGAGAGGAGTAGGCGTGCCCAAGAATGCACAGAGATTTGGAAAAAAGAAGAAACATTTTTCATAGAGAACTTGTGCCAGCCAGTTCAAGTCCTTCGTGAGGCAAATGCTAAGACAAATTCAAGTGCAAGGAAAGTCTGTGAAGCGAAAGAGAGAAGGAAGCGGAAGCAGGAGTGGGCGGGAAGGACCTCCCATGGCCATGCGGGTCTGACACCTGCAAGCCAAAGAGAAGAGGGAGAAGGACTGTGGCGGGGGGGGGGGGGGTGAGGGGGCAGAGGGGGGAAGGAGGGGGAGCGTACGTGGGGGTGTGAGCATCAGACCACCCTGCAGCTCAGAGAAGGTGTCAGCCAGTCCAGCACAGAGCCCAGAGCAGAGGCAGCAGGCTGGAGTCCCCCCACGTGGGGAGGACCCTTCTCCAGCCCCAGCTCTAGTACCCTCCACCATGCTGAGTCACTGCCAGGCAGCCTGCCCAGGTGTGGTTTCCGGAAAGCCCCAGTGGATTCTCAAGGCAGCACAGCAGGATCCGAGGTGAAAGGGGAACTGAGCAGCACAGGCCAGGGCTGCCCAGGACTGAGACTCTATGGGCAATTATTTGTCTAGTTTTACATACCATTGGGGCAGAGTCAAGAGGCAGCCTAATAACCCTTTGACCCCTCTGGCAAGTCTTCCTCTTCGTTTTGGAAATTTTCATCTCATTCCTTATCTTAAAAGCATCAAAAATAAGTCTAGTCTCAAAGCAAGGAAATGGGCCCTGATTTGATAAAATGCTCAAGACAGCTGTGCTGTCCTCTTGCCACACACCTGACCAGGGCATCCTCCACACCCATCTTGGCTCTTCTCTGTCCAGCCCTCCTCTTTGCACATCGATCCTCTGTCTGCCTAAGTGCTGCCCTTCCTCCCCTGGCATTCTGTCCCCATTACCCGGATTTCTGTCTGGAGGGGATGATGTTTGAAGGACTAATTAATATTGTTTTTCATTAATAGATTTTACTCCTCTCTTACCTCATTCCTTAACCCAATCCAATCATGGGAAGTGGGACAGACATTAAAGGCCCATAGTACTCAAATCTGTTTGGGTTGTATTGCTCACCCTAGGGTCCAGAAGTGGGCCTGGGATATTTACCAAGGACCGGGGATAGGAGACAAGGCCCATCTGGAGGGCAGACACAACATCTCAGTATCTTGCTCTGTTCTCCTTTCTCTCTGCTTTGGCCAACCCAGAGACGTTTATCTGGTCTGCGAGGCCTAGAGACACGAAACTGTCAAATCAAGACCCAAGCCAAAAATCATCTGCATTAATCTCTAGCAAAGTCACTCTGCCATTAGCGAAAGAATAATGTGATATAAACTAGTGACACTGGGAAAGAGGAAGAAACGGCTGAGGCTTGAGGGGGAAAAAAATCAAGTCCTAGCCATAGAGCAAAGAGAAAGAAGCACCTTTTGAAAAATAAAAGGATGTGTTTTAAATTTAATCAGGTACAAAACTTGCAAACAAAATGGGAAGTTTCTAGGTATGGAAACCTATAGGTAGAACAGAAAAGTCCTGATCTTAAACATCTAAAACTTTTTACCTCATTATTGCCTCATTAAGCCAGCTCTTTAGTGCCCAATTTTCCAACAGGAGATGAAAAATGAATGTAATGAGAGTGATAATGACGGGAAATTATCCCAGACTGAATTCTTGGTCCAGATGAAAATTTCTTTTCTCTGAGCACCAGAAAACAGGTTTGCAGCCCAGGTCGGATCTGGGTTTTCAGAATGTGGCCCCAGGATCTTCTGCATCAGTGGTAGTCCCTGCAAAGAGGCCATTCCTGAGGCTTACCCCAGACTTACTAAATCAATCTCTAAGAAGAACCCTAATAATATGCAATTTTAACAACCGTCTCAGGGGATTTTTGTGCGAGCTCAGATTATACACTCACTGTTTCAGAATTTAAGGAAACTTGCCAAGAGGATGCGAAGAATGTTGATATCTTGCATTAAACAGTCTGTATTTCTATTATAGAATAATTATTGTATTTAAATAAAAAGTATGTAAAATAAAATCTTCTCTTCCTTTCTTGTCTATTTCTGCATTCAAAATCCTCCCATCAATTTGGGTAATTATTGCACCTTCCTGTCACTAAAATAATACATCCTATAAATAACAAAAAATTATGATTAAAGTGGTAGGAATGAACATGTGATGTGTTTTAGGGTTCCATCTAGTGACTTTATCTTCCTCTTCCTGGTCTCTCTCTGATATTCCTGACAATCTATGATATTTTGGCAAAATGCTGCTTCTCTCTTTCCTGGATGTGTGGCCACTGCTCTGGTGACGACCCTTCCCAACCTCATTTACAGCTACATGTGGTCAGATGACCAAGTTTGAACCATGGAGTGTGATTGAAAGATATATGCAGTTTCCAGATCATTCCTAACTAAAGTCAGGCTGGTCTCTCTGGAATTTGGCTTTTCTCAAATTCTATAAATTGCATCAAGGAAATGAGAGGGTGGCTTTGTGCAGAAAAGGACAATGTCCAGAGAGATGAAAAAACAAGATGGAAGGAACTTAGTTCTTGATTAACCCTAATGAGAAGAGATGTTCTACCAATTTAGACTTGCTGAATTGTTACATGAAGGAAAAATTAGCTCCCATATTAGTTAAGCCATGAGATTTTTGCTTTCTCTTTGCTATACCATCTCAGCCTTTACCCTAACCAACACTAAAAACTACCCTTAGCCAATTACCACTTAAGGCCACCCATTAAACTGGATTTCTGAATCCTTTTAGTCAGTGTCATGTTTATCCTCCCCAAAATACTATGCTTACATGGACCCCCAAAGAGCAAATAAGAAGAGAGCTATACCTTATTCATGAGGAGGACTATCAAAAAAGTTCTAAGACATAAGGAAATGCAGGTCACTATGCATGTAGGTAAAGCCTAGATTTATGACGCTAGTATGATTTATAAGGCAACTTTTTCCCTATGGTGTCTTTGTATCCCACTGGAATATACTCCTTTCAAGCATCTCAACAAAGAACACACTTTTTTCAATGTTTAAAAAAAAAGTAATCTTTATTTGGTTTCTTATACAAAATATAAATTGATTTAAGGTGTTTAAGAAAAAATAAGTCATTGGATAGACTCCTAAATTTGCCAACAACAACAACAAAGAATTCAGGTACAAATTGAACGCTCTCAATTTAGTAAATAACACACCTAAAACAAGTAGTTCTCAGTTTTTGCATGTTTAACTAAAAGCAATTGAACTTGTACATTATATAAAGATGCCCTTAAACTGTATTTCATGCCTTGAATTCAGACTTTCTTAAGATATCTAGAAAACTAGTATTTTATGCTGTTTATACTACCTGCCCCAACACTATTCAATTTTGCCACATTCAACCCTGATACAGACTCAAATATGTAACTGAGGGCTGCCTGTAAATATATTTACACAGAAAAAAATATACGAAAATGTTATGAGTGAGTTAGAGGACTACATTGCCAGTTACTTGGTTACTCTGAGTTATGAGATTACAGGCTATTTTTATGTTCCTTTCTTCTATTTCTGCATTTTTGAAACTGTATATAATGGGCTTATAGTTTTATAATAAAGAGGAAACAGATTTATAGGATCTCACAACTGCAGCAGGATTTCTCATTCTCTTTTCGTATCTTCTCAGTTCCTACTGCACTGCCTCACGCATAATATATGCTCAAGAAATAAACACAAGGGAAGAAAGAAAGGAGAAAAAAGGGAAGGAAGAATGCAATGGGAAGGGAGAAATCTGCTAAGTGCCATCTGTTTGCCAGTCCAGGTTCACTTCTCCACCCTACTTTGAACCCGAAGCCTGATCAACAAGAACCACCTAGGTGAGCTCCTTGTTCTCTGGTTTCTGGTTGGCTTTGGCCAAGGGAATGCACTATTTATTTATTTTTTATTTATTTAGCTATTTATTCCCTGGGGCAGCTCCCTGTGGGTCACTCCCACAGTGTCTCCCTGAACCACCAGACCCAAGACCCTTCCCACACATCTTTTCTGGTTGGGGAGAGCACTGCCCCCTCTCTCCCTTCGGATCTTGGGGTGGCAATGTACCTCACACTTTGACTAGATCCAGGGTGCTGTGCTCTCTTGCCCTGTTTTTACATCTTGTCCAGCCTTTTGTAAATAGTCTCTTTATGAGATGCTCCTCCAAGTCTCCAAACTGAATGTACCATCTATGTATTGCCAAGACCCAGGCTGATACAGAATTTGTTAGTGACAAATAATCCAGCAAGTTCTGTCCTCCAGGAATGAATCTTAAAGATGGATTTAGAAAAACATTTTTTAAAATATCACCAAGTATTGCTCATTTCAAAAATTTAAACACAAAAAGATTATTCTCATTGAGAAACTCCTGTTTTACATTGAAAATTTGGCAGTAATACACTAGGTATTAGGCTTTTTCTCTTGGAAAGATATAGATAAAAATCTACATGCACAGTTATTTCTCTCTTCATCCTTACAAAGACTTTAGATTTAACACCCTCTAAATACTCAGTATAATTGTTTAAGACATGCATAAATAAAGGATGCCTATTGGAGTATGAGCATGTTCTCAGAAATTAGTTATTCCTTTTTAAAAATCATTTTTCATCTATTTATCAATATGATCTTTTTCCCTTGGCATCCTTGAAGGCGAAAAAATTTCTAACCCAGAAAAGACAACGTGGGGCTATTTTAGTACTTAAAATTAGTATTAATTTTATAAAAGTGTTAAATTTAAAAAACTGAGATCTTAATTCAAATTACAAATCTTATTATTTTATTTCTACATCTAGTGAATTTAAATATTAACCTTTAAGTGGTCTTTTATTAATATTTGGCATCATTTGCAAGCTTAATTAAACTTCATTTAAATATTTTAAATTTATTATATTCCTTTTACTTATGCTTGTAACTGGCAGATCTTACCCAAATGTTTAGGATGAATCTAATAAAGTAAATGAGCCTAATAAAGTAAACCTGCAAATTTTGTGAATCTTAAGTTCTCTTAAACATTGCAATGCTTTCTACAAGCTTTGTAACTCTAAAATCAAAAATTCAATTATGTGGGGCACCTGGGTGGCTCAGTGGGTTAAAGCCTCTGCCTTTGGCTCAGGTCATGGTCTCGGGATCCCGGGATCGAGCCCCGCATCAGGCTTCTCTGCTTGGCGGGGAGCCTGCTTCCCCCTCTCTCTCTGCCTGCCTCTCTGTCTACTAGTGATCTCTGTCTGTCAAATAAAAAATAAAAAATCTTTTAAAAAAATGTATAGAACATACACAAATCATACCCAAGTAAATGCAAAATAACTCATCTCATTGGTTTTCAGCTCATTATTCCTGTATGTAAGAGTAAAATGAGAGAATTATAACATCTGAGCAAACTGGAGCTGTTATCACAGGTAAATAGATTATCTGCTTAGTGGTTGAACCAAAAAGTTTTGACCAAGACACCTCTGGAGTAACAAACATCGAGCACAAGTTTTTCTTGTAACACTGAGCTGCTGAGCCTTATTTTATGGAGTCGCCTCAATAGCACCTTTCCTGGCAATCAGGTTATATATTACCTAATACTCAAGGCTGGGTTCAGTTAATTTATTTACTCCCTGATTCTATTCTTAATTCTTTTCATATTTTTTCTTTTGGTAGACACAATTCTTTTTTTTTTTTTAATTCTTTTTTTTTTTAAAGATTTTATTTATTTATTTGACAGAGAGAGATCACAAGTAGGCAGAGAGGCAGGCAGAGAGAGAGGAGGAAGCAGGCTCCCTGCTGAGCAGAGAGCCCGATGTGGGACTCCATCCCAGGATCCTGAGATCATGACCTGAGCCGAAGGCAGCGGCTTAACCCACTGAGCCACCTAGGTGCCCGGTAGACACAATTCTTACAGATATTTTAGTGATACCAGTTAAGCTGTGCATCTTTTTTTTTCTTTCTTTCTGTCATGTTAATGATAGGAATCTCTGACCATCTCTGCCATTCTTCTTCAGGTTACCATATGATAGCAATGGCCTGGATGAAGGATTTGTTTCATAGGTCTCTAGAGTGAGCACTTTAACGTTTTCCTGCCCTCTTGGGTGCTGCTCTTAGATTGTTTGTCTTAGCCTGTGAAGGACTGGTCCTACATGACTTGGGTTGAGTGGTCCTGGGCTGAGAAGGCTTAGATTGGGAGGCCTGGGGTGAGCATGGCTTGGGCTGAGAGGGTCTGGGCTGAGAAGGCTTAGATTGGGAGGCCTGGGGTGAGCATGGCTTGGGCTGAGCGGGTCTGGGCTGAGAAGGCTTAGATTGGGAGGCCTGGGGTGAGCATGGCTTGGGCTGAGCGGGTCTGGGCTGAGAAGGCTTGGATTGGGAGGCCTGGGGTGAGCATGGCTTGGGCTGAGCGGGTCTGGGCTGAGAAGGCTTAGATTGGGAGGCCTGGGGTGGGTATGGCTTGGGCTGAGTAGGTTTAGGTGGAGAGGGTTTAGCTTGGGAGGGCGGGGGATGAGTGGGTTTTGTGTGCCTGGGTTTGGGTTGAGAGGGCACAGGCTGGGATTGGTTGACCTGGAATAGTTTGGGCTGGTTGGATGTGAACTGGGAGCTGGGTAAACATTTGCTGTTGGACTTGGGATAGGATCCCATTTGGAAAGTTGGATTTGAAGGCACATCCTGTGCCTTCAGTTTGGCTCCTTGCTGAAAAGCAGGTCTTATAGGTTTTTGTATGGCTCCTGCTGGTTGAAAGGCCTGGGGATAAAGACCTTCAATATGGGATGTTGTTTTTATAGGTTTCCCAGTTGCCCTAGTTGGCTGTGTTCTCTGGGCATAGGCTTGTTTAGGCTGTGGCTTCCCAACTGTTCCTGCTGGCTGCAAACCCAGGGAATGGAAGTGACCTATGTGGGAGACCACTGCCCCAGATCTTTTAAGAGCTCCCATTGTTCTGTCCTCCTGAGGTCTCTTAGGCCAGGCCTGTACATGCTGAGACACAGGTCTTGTTTTATCCATGCAATATCCCCAAGAAGTTCTTGGAAATTTTATAAATCTTCCAGGTGAATAAAATCTCTGGGGTGGGAAGTACTGAGACCTAAAACTTTGACCTCGACCATAGCCCCTTGTTTTCTGAAAGGGCCAGGGACGGAACCACCTGGTCCTCTGCTCTGACCAAAAGTGGGAGCCCATAACCCAGGGGGCTTTCAGAGACATATGGTTAAAGTTACTTCCAATTCTGGTTGGTAGAGGATAGGAATTTTCCTGAGGAGGCATGAGTACTGGGGTGGGGTGGAAATTCTGAAGATTCCAGCTAGCCCCAGGCCCGCTTACAGGCATCTCAGCTGTGCTTTCAGATGAGCTTTCTGGCTGACCGTGTCTTTGTTGTCTCTCATCTTCAGCCAGGTTTTCACTAGAGGAACTGTGAATTCCCTGAACGTTCTCAAAGTCTTGATCTACCTGGATTCCCAACTCCCTGGCCAGGGAACCCATCTCCTCCATGGTTACACATCTGAGTGAAGAGGACATCACTTCCTGCAGAGCAGCTTGAAGACCCTCCATGTTCTTCCTTCTCTCCCCAGCTTCCTCCTCCTCCCAAAACAGTAGTTGTGATGGCTTCAACTTTAGAATCCTCTGGAAAAGCTGAGCCTCTTCACTCTCCTGGGCCTGGGGACTGAGGACAAAGTACAATCTCTCAGTGGCAGCTTCTCCTAAAAACATTAGCAAGTCCCACTCCTTCTCACCTAAGTAGTCAGTGAAAAAAAACACAGCTGAGGAAATTTCCACCAAAAAACCAAACTGTGTCCAAAAATTTTCTAGGTCTCCACGGAGGTTGGCCAGAGCAACAGGCTTCTGGAAAAAACTAGGGTTTTCCTTTAGACAGTCTCGCTCAGGAAAATGCCACGTTATCTCAACCAGGCCATCAGAGATTTGCCGGGGAAGCACTGGGACAGTAAAATCCTGATGGAGAAAGATTTTGTGTGATTTCAGTTGGGCAGGACCAAGCAGTCTGTTGAGGATTCTGGACTTGGAGAAGCTACAGTACCCTAGGCGCACAAAGGAGATGACAGGCATCTTCAGAAACTTTTCTGTGTCCCCTGGAGGTCCTCCTGAAGACTGTGTTGACCACTTTTTCACAATGTCCTTCATGGCCCCTAGCATTAAGATGCTTTTATTGTTTTCTGCATCTGGCAGGAGCAGGGGAAGAGCAAACCCGCACTGATACATGTTTGACATGACTTCACGCTGCAAGGAGCTGTCTGAACAGAGCATAGAGGCACAAAGAACATCAAAGGGATGAATGGTTTGTACGTCCCTGATTTCCAAATTCTCTACCCCAGTCACCAATTCCTCTTTGCCATCTTCATCCGGAACCTTGTGTCTGAGGACTGTATCTCTGGCTGTCACATCCAGAGCTTGAACTTTCATCAGGAAATTCCAAGCTAAGTCTCCGGGAGTCTCAGGTGTCCACATACATCCTCGATCTAAGGAGAATTGCTTAACAACATCCGGCAGAAGCTTTCTGCTCCTATCCATGTTTAAACATGATAGGACATCTTGAAACACGTTTTTTCTTTCTGTAGGGAAAAAGATACTCAGTGAATGTCACATTCAGAGTCAAGCTTCCTTCATGGAGTTCTAAAACTAAATAAGTAATTGGCATTTTCACTGTGAAAAGATAGAACAACACAAATAAAGTGAAAGTTCCCTTTTGCCAATTCCACTTTCCTTCTAAGAGATGTCAATTTGTTACGGATGTTTGCTTCCCATCCTTACTCCATGCAAGTACATAACTATGCATGCACAGAGAGAAATATATCACTTGGTTTGGTGGATATTATTTTATTTTTATATAAATGATATTATACTAAACAAGTGATTCTTCAACTTCTTTTCACTTAATGATATTCTTCACAAATTCTTCCAAATCAGTTTATACAGAGATTGACTTAACTCATTTTAATTAATTGATCATATTTCATGATTTAGATGGACCATTACTAATTTAACCATTATCTACAGATGATCATTTAGGTTTTCCAGGTTTTTGACTAATGTTTATATGTAGCAATGGAAAACACTGTTAATGCTTCATGATATAGATGTGTGAGGAATTTCCTAGGCTGATATTGATTTCTCTCTTAAATGTATCTCTTGCTAAAGTTTGGGAAAATGGAAGATTTTATTCCAATTAAAACTTTCTCAGAATTTATGCGTTGTAACTAATTTCTCCTAATCTCCCGTTTTCTAATATGCCTCCTAACCACTTCTTGGGAATAGATATAGTGCTTAGTAGAAAAAGAAAACCATCTACTCCTGGTAGATGGCAAACTAACATATGACTCTTGGATCCCAGGGCGCCTGGGTGGCCCAATTGGTTAAGCCACTGCCTTTGGCTCAGGTCATGATCCCAGAGTCCTGGGATTGGGTTCCTGTATCTGGCTTTCCCTGCTCTACAGGGAGCTTATTTCTCCCTCTCCCTCTGCCTTCCACTTCCCCTGCTTGTGTGCGTGCTATCTCTCTCTCTCTTTATCAAATAAATAAATAAAATCTTTAAAAAAAAAAAAGATTCTTGGAACCCCTATAAAAATAACCTGGAAGAGGGGTACCTGGGGGGTGCAATCAGTTAAATATCTAACTCTTAATTTTGGCTCAGGTCATGATTTCATGGTTGTGAGCCCTGTGTTGGGCTCTGTGCTCAGAGCAGTATCTACTTAAGATTCTCTCTCTCCCTCTCCCTCCACTTCTCTTCCCACTCTCTCTCCCTCTCTCTTTTTCTCTCTCTCTCAAATAAATAAATCTTTTTAAAAAATAGCCTGGAAGAAACAACATAACTGAGCAAAAAATATGGATTTTAATAACTAACAAAGGTAACCCTGAGAAATCCTTGGGTAGTCTAAAAGTTGCTTGAATTGGAATATGTTTTGGGGAAAGAAGGTGAGGGAGGAGTTGAGGCTAGCAAGATGGGTTCCCAGAGGAGGCAGTGACAGGACAGGTTGCAGGAAAATTTTTAGGTCCTGCTCTTGCCTATCAACTAGGCTGACTTTGGACAACAATCCACTATTTCTTCATCACAAAAACCAGTACTCACACAGCCCAGGCCAAGATGTCTAGAACTGACAAGGTAATAAAAGTCTTACTATGGAGCTCATTTGGGATACCCCCAAGAAGCAACAGAGTAAATCTTATACACCGCAACAATGATAATAATAACAATAAGCACAGAGTTGGATAAAAAGAAAAACAAAAATTTAAGAAACAATAATAAATATCTAGAACCCAATACATGTTGTTGTTGCTGTTGTTGTTTTTAAGATTTTATTTATTTGTCAGAGAGAGAGAGCGAGTGAGCATGTGCACAAGCGGCGGGATGGTGGGCAGAGGGAGAAGTAGACTCCCCGCTGAGCAGGGAGCCCGATGCAGGACTCAATCCCAGGACCCTGGGATCATGCCCTGAGCCAAAGGCAGACGCTTAGCCAGCTGAGCCACTCATGCCTTCCAAGAACCTAATACATTTTTATAAATTTAAAACTCATGAAAATAACCCAGCTGAGGCAAAAGAAATGATCAAGAGATGTTAGCTGCCATCCACTGAAAGGAGTATTTTGAATTTGAGTCCAGTTAGGTTAACTGGAAACTAGAACAGATTTAAAAAACGAAGATTCTTTGAAGATATTTAACAAACTAGAGAGGTGGCTTGGGGGTTTAGTCACCTGGGTTAAGCATCTCTTTTCTTGACCTGTTTTGCTAAAGGTGTTACATTGATTACAAAAAAATAGCCACAATTAATGGCTTCCTGGATATATTTTGGCTTTCTGCAATATTGCTTTGTAAGAAGTGGTGTCTATTTTTTCTTAGTCCTTGAATTTGCACTGTCTTTGTGACATACTTTGACCAACAAAATGTGACAGAAGTGATGGTGTTATGGGTTGAATTATGTCTACTCTCCACCCCCAACCCTAAAAACAAAAACAAAAACAAAGCTGTGTTAAGTCCCCCGTACCTCAGATTGTGGCCTTATCTGTAAATAAAATCTTTACAGAGGTCAAGTTAAAATGAGGTCGTTAGGGTGGGCCCCGTCCAATAAGACCAGTATCCTTACAAAAAGGGGAATTTTGAAAACAGAGACATGCACAGAAGGAAAATGATCTGAAGACCCATAGAGAGAAGATGGTCAGTCATCTACAAGCCAAGGAATAACTGAGGCTACCAGAAACTAGGGAGAGAAGACTGGGAATAGCACTTTGCCTAATGCCTGCTGAGACAGTGTGACCCTGCTAACACATTGGTTTCAGACCTCTGGCCTCCATAATCGAGAGACAGTAAATCTCCCATTGTCCTAAGGCACCCTTTGTAGTACTTTGGTGAGCCCTAGGAAGCTAATACAGATGCGAAGGTAGTTCTAAGGCTCTTCCTCTCTCTGTCTCTCTTTCTCTCTCTCCCTCTCTTTCTTGCCTTCTCTCTCTTATACTCCTCTGTCCTCACCATAAGACTATGCCCCATCTAGTCTGAGAAGTCCAGACTAGCCTGCCAGGAGATGACAGACAAGTCTATCACCAGCTGACCATAGACACATAAAGGAAAGACCAGAAGAACTGCCTAGCCAACTGCAGACTAAGCTCTGTTATTATTTGATAAGCTCTGTTATGCAGCGCTACTGTTGCAATAAATAAATGATACAGAAAACAAGATCATACCAACAAACAGTAGCATGCAAGAAACACATCATAATATTAGAATGTTACCTATGGAGGAAGGGAGAATGAAGAAAAAATGGAATAAATAGACAAAAGGGGTTTGTTACAGAATAATGATGATACTATGTAATGAATAATTAAGTCAACCCTATACAGTAAGGGAAATGTGTAAAATAAATAAAAATTAAGAAGGATGCCGAAAAATGATAATGGGCTGGGAAGGTACGGGGATGGGACGAGATTTGTGTTGTGGGTTAAATTATGTACCCCTCAAATTCATATGTTGAAATCCTAACCCCCAGTACCTCAGGATGTGATGCTATTTGGAAATAGGGTCACTGCAGGTATAATTAGTTAAGATGAGGTATTAGGGTGGGCCCTAATCCAATATGACTAGTGTCCTTATGAAAGGGGGAAATTTGGAACTAGAGTAATGCACTCGGGAAGACAACTGTGTGAAGATGAAGGCAGATGAAAGGGATATTTTTACAAGCCAAAGAATGCCAAAGATTTCCAGCAAACCACCAGAAACCAGGAACAGATTCTCCTTTACAGGCTTCAGAAGTAACCAACCTTATAGACACTTTGATTTCTGCCTTCATGCCTCTAAACTGAGATAAGACATTTCTGTTGTTTATTATTTACATTCCCCCATTTGGGGTACTTCGCTAGCAAACTAATAAAAGATCTGATGAGGAAGACATTACTTCACTCCTATCTAGAACTAGATGGTGCATCCCCAGGATTTGAACTGAATGGGAGATGAGAATTACCTTTCCCTCCTCTACTCAGAACTTGGGGATATTTATTTTCATAAACAATATCTCTTCGGGCGCCTGGGTGGCTCAGTGGATTGGGCCGCTGCCTTCGGCTCAGGTCATGATCTCAGGGTCCTGGGATCGAGTCCCACATCGGGCTCTCTGCTCAGCAGGGAGCCTGCTTCCTCCTCTCTCTCTCTCTCTGCCTGCCTCTCCGACTACTTGTGATTTCTCTCTGTCAAATAAATAAATAAAATCTTTAAAAAAAAAAAAAAACAATATCTCTTCAAATGAAGCATTTCTCAGTTTTCAAGTTTTCATTCAGAAATATTCCAATTAAAGATACTGATATAATTTTCCCTTACTAAGATGGTAATTTATGACCAGATCAAGCCAAGTAACAGTATTTGGGGATCTTATCCATTCATTACAGGCTCCTCTCTGATTTTCACTTCAGTAGTTAGGACCATAACCTCCATGTGCCAGAGGTCACAAAGGCACTAAAATGACTTAAGAGGCTTAATTTGAACAATAGAAGGTAACACCTAAAATTAGTAGTTAGCAGCTTCTTTTATGCATCACAGGAGGTGACTGCAGAAACCTATAACCTGGGGCACCTGGGTGGATCAGTGGGTTAAAGCCTCTGCCTTCAGTTCGGGTCATGATCCCAGGGTCCTGGGATCCAGCCCCACATTGTGCTCTCTGCTCAGCGGGGAGCCTGTTTCCTCCTCTCTCTCTGCCTGCCTCTCTGCCTGCTTGTGATCTCTGTCTGTCAAATAAATAAATAAATAAATCTTTAAAAAAAAAAAAAAAAAAAAGGAAGGAAGAAAGAAACCTATAAGCTGACAATCAGTATCTATTTTGCTTCTACTGTCCACCATTGTGTAGGTCCTGAGTCTTCCTCTCTGTCAACACCCACCTCTAAGGAAATTCCAGGTTAGGGAGGCATAAAGAATCTGAGTAGCAGCTTTTCTGCTTACGTCTAGTGCCTTTCTTCACCCCTTCTCCCCATTATGGGATGGAATAAGTTGTTGCCCAACTATCACATATCATTCCCATACCTTCAATCCTTTTCTCCTCCTCTTCTTCCTCCTCCTCCTCCTCCTCCCCTTCCTCCTCCTCCAGCGACATGCCAGTTTCTGAATCCTCATAGCTCTGTTCTTCCTCAGAGAAGGGCAGGGTTTCTGAATATGTCCAGCCTTCTTCGCCATCATAAACTCTGTGCTCTGAGTCATTATAATCCTCTTCTTCCACAGCGGGCTCTGCATCTTCTGAGTATCCAACTGATTCTAGATATTCCTCTCTTCCTAAGTACAAAGAATCATCTGGCTTCTCATATCTCTGTCCATCCTGTAAATAAACAATAGTTGCTGGAATTTCATATTCGGGGTTCTCAACTGAATGTGATGATATGACTTCAGGCATGTTGTATTCCTTCTCATCTTCGCTGGAGGTCCAAGCAGTCTCTTCATGACTAGTTTTCTTCTCCCCAAAGGATTCAGAGATTCCCATATCCAGGTGTTCTTTCTCTGTGAAGGATACTGTGATCTCAGGATTCTCAGGCTCTTTCTCTCCAGAGGAAAAAAAATCTTCTGAATTCTTGTTTACCCCTATAGGTTGAGGAGGTTGTATATTCTCATGCTTTAAAAGTTCTGGAAAAGAACAAGAGAGTTGGGAGGGAGGTTGTTTCATTTTTCCAAATTAACAAGAATAAATTTTATAATAACTTGAGTTTCCAAGACCTCAAAGCATCATCTCTCTTCTTTATTTCAAAACTGGAGTATATGAATACCTAGCATTCCCCACATAAATAACAAGTCACCTGGCATTCTTTCTCTCACTGGAAAAAAAAAAAAATCAAATCATGTTCCTACCTTGCTCAAAAGTTTGAGTTCTTTGTAGAAAACTCAAAGAGTACATGAGTGAAACAGAAAATGTGAATCCTATGAACAGTGCTTATTTGTGGTTTTACTGTGACCCAAAACCACCTCAGATTTCCTAGAGCCTTTGCTAATGAAATCTAATCCTAATGATTTCTAATCAGGAAGCAAATAGCTCTAATTTGGAATAGTAAGTCCTAGAAATAATAGTATATATTTCTCTAAGCATATTGTTCTTGTCCTACAGTAGAGATCATTAACATTAACTTTTTATCTGAACCTCTACCTCTCTAATATCTCTTAAAATGATCTTCAATATTTTTTAGACTTTCAGAAAAAGGAGCTACACCTGCCTCTAGTGGTAATCTACAAAATTGCTAAACAATCCATTCTGGAAGAATTACTCCCTCATCTGCCACAAAATATTTTTAAACATTGAGGAATTAGCATTTGAGGGACACCTGGGTGGCTTAGTCGGTTAAGTGTCTGCTTTCAGCTCAGGTCATGATCCCAAGGTCCTGGGAAAGAGCCCCGCATGGGAAACCTGCTTCTCCCTTTCCCATTCCCCCTCCTCATATTTTCTCTCTCTCTCTCTCTCTCACTTGCTCTCTGCCAAATAAATAAAATCTTCAGGGATGCCTGGGTGGCTCAGAGGGTTAAAGTCTCTGCCTTCAGCTCAGGTCATGATCCCAGGGTCCTGGGATGGAGCCCAGCATGGAGCCTAGCATGGGGCTCTCTGCTCAGTGGGAAGCCTGCTTCCTGCTCTCTCTCAGTTGCCTGCCTCTCTCAGCCTACTTGTGATCTCCGTGAGTGAAATAAATAAATAAAATCTTCAAATAAATAAATAAAATTAATCTTAGGAAAAAATAAGAATTAGCATTTGAATTGCTCCAGAAAAGCAGGCTTCTGTTGGCATACTTATCACAGAAAAAAATGAAGTTATTGATCCACCATGTATCATTCTTCTGCTATTTCCGAAATGGTTATACTAAGTGAAAGATGCAGCACTTGGTCTTGGGGTTGTTAAATACCCATGAAGTTACTTACTGACTAAAAAAAAACCTGCAAATTTTAGATACAGTTTCAACAAAAAATTATCAATCCCTTAAGCCAATAAGATACATTGCTCCCTGCTTTTAAATTCCTGGACACTTTTACCCTCTATATTTCAGTGAAAATTATCTCCAGGAGATAGACAAATGAAAACAAAAGGCAATTATTTTCTTTTTTCAGGAAATCTACCTTGTCCCTCCCACCACCCCCCAAAAGTATAGAAATCCAACTTACCATGCTCTAAGCCCCAAATGGTAGCTGACTCTGGAAAAGTACTAAGTAAACACTTGAGGAAATGCTGACAGCACACCTCTCCCTTTTTCTGTACCAAAATTAATAGCTTTCGACTTTTCTTCAGGGGATCTGTAATATTCTCCAGAGTCTCATACTCTTCCTCAGAAACCAGCCTCCGAGAGGTTAATGTGTCTAAGACAGAATCAGGATCTTGTTGGAGGATTTCAAGTAACTTTTTCCGTTCTCTTTCTATGAGCTCAGAAGGAACACTTTCCGCAGCCATTGTTCTTCCGTCCTCTAGACCAGGAAATGGATTATGAAACCGTTTCAATAGTAAATAAATACAGGTTAAAAAAAAAAAATGGCAGGGGCGCCTGGGTGGTTCAGTGGGTTAAGGCCTCTGCCTTCGGCTCAGGCCATGGTCTCAGGGTCCTGGGATTTGAGCCCACACGGGGCTCTCTGCTCAGCTCTCTGCTCAGGCTCTCTCTTTCGGGAGGAGCCTGCTTCCTCTTCTCTCTCTGCCTGCTTCTCTGCCTTCTTGTGAACTCTAACTCTCTCACTCTCTCTCTCTCTCTGTCAAATAAATAAATAACATCTTTAAGGAATTACAGTGCTGCCTAAAAAAAAATAATAATAAAAAAAATAAATAAATAAATAAATAAAAAAAAAATGGCAAAGAGTAAACAGATCAAAGATGCCTAGCATTGAAAAGAGTAGATAAAAACAAGCCAAGACAGTGTGGAAATCTAGCCCTGAGCCGACCGGCCTGGCTCCCTATAGATGATCTATCTACTCTTTTGATGACTTGAGTCAGTCTCGTCTTGACTCAGGCCCAGAATCAATTCCCCCGAGAAGTCTCTTGAACTTCAGTCTGGACTAGGTGTTCTGAGCTCTATTTGTGATAAGAATGTGAACTGATTAACTCTTTCTGGAGAGAAATCTAGCAACAGGCAGCAATAAATAATAAATAAATGGAGATGGATAAAAATACAAATTTACACCATTCAACCCAGCAATTTCACTTCTAGGTAATTATCTTAAGGAAACAATTAGACAAATGTCCAAAGATAAATGTGCAAGAATCTGCATGATGTCATTTGTAATAGCAGAAAATTTAAAATTACTTAAGATTTTCACGAATTGGGGATTTGTGGAATAAATGTTGATATATCAACAGTAAAACAAAAAAGAATAGTTTAAAAGGATGAAGCAGGGTGCCTAGCCGGCTGCTAGTAGAGCATGAGACTCTGGATCTCAGGGTCACGAGCTCGACCCCCACATTAGGGTAGAGTTTACTTAAAAAAAAAAAAAAAGAAAGAAAAGGATGAAGTAAGCCTATGTATATTAACAACTAGTGATATCCATGATATATTGTTATGAAAGACAAAGTTACAGATCTCATTCTGTTTTAAAAATTAATATGTGTATAATGCACATATATAAAATGTATATAGTGATATATATTTACAAGAAGATAGGAGAGAGACTCCCCAGTTACAGCACTGGTTATCTTTGGGGATATGATTACAGAGGGATTCATACTTTCTACTTAAAAAAAAAATACTACTGCATACTTAATAGTTTACATTTTTGTTTCTATTAGACTTTAGTTTTTATTTATTCTTTAGATTTTTTTTTTTTTTTTGAGAGAGAGTATGAGCGCACATGCATGTGTGCATGGGGGTAAGGCAGACAACCAGATTCCATACTGACAACAGAGCCCTACCCAGGGCTTGATCTCACGACCCTGAGATCATGACCCAGGCTAAAACCAAGAGTAGGACACTTAACTGACTGAGCTACCCAGGCACCCCTGAATTTTTTTTTAAACCATCTAGTTAGTCTTTTTTTTTTTTTTTTAACATTTGTTTATTTGAGAGAGAGCACACAAGTGGGAGGGGCAGAGGAGGATCCCAAGCAGACTCCACACTGAGCACACAGCTGGACACAGGCCATCTCCCATGACACCAAGATCATGACCTGAGCAGAAACCAAGTCATATGCTTAACTGATTGAGTCACTCAAGCACTCCTAGCTGGTCTTTATTTACAGTTCCATAGTTCACAAGAACCTGAAAACAATCTAAATAACTATCAACAGGCTCCTAGATGAATAAACTATAGTATTTCGTGGAATAGTATACACCATTCAAAAAGAATGAACTTCAGTGACCCAAAATATAATCATTAAAATATAAAAGGAAAACTTCAAGTCATGTACAGCATGATACCCCTTTTAAAAGTTGAATGTAACTTAAATACATACACATGCATACACACATTTTAGGAATATACATGGAGTCATTAAAATTATATAAAGTGTGGGTACCTGGCTGTCTCAGTCAGTAGAGCATGCAACTCTTGATCTCAGGGTTTTAAGTTTGAGCCCCACATTGGATTACTTAAAAAATAAAATTTTAAAAAATTATATAAAATGAGAAGTAAGGAAATAATGAATATGAAGTTAAGAAAGATGGTTACCTAGGTTCAGGAAAGGTTGGGTATAAGATGGGATAAAAGGACAGGAAGATCATGGAGTTAGACATAGGCTATAATCCAGGGATGAGTTTATAGGTCTTTGATATATTATAAAAGGTAATTAAATATGTAAATAAGGGCAGGGACCAATGCTGCATGGACCGATGTTGAGATGTATTAAGAATCAAGAATAATGATGAATCCATCTCTGCTGTTCCTGAGGTTGAAAAAATATTAAGGAAGTCTTTATATAATACTAAAAATTAATTTTAGGTTAGAGTTTTAACTAAATGCATCTCAAAAGGGAGGCAGAAGGGTATGATAGGAGATTCTTACTGGGTTTGAAGGGACAAGGAGACAGAAAGCCAAGGAATGACAGGCTCTAGAAGCTGGAAAAGGTGACAACAGAACTTCCGGAGCCTCTAATATAATGCAGCCCTGACCACATTTTTTATTTGAGCCCAGAGAGACCAGTCTCAGACTTCTGACCAGAACTGTAATGTGTGTTTTAATTGTGGTTAGCAACACTTAACTAGAGATCTACCCTCTTACCAGATTTTAAGTGTGCATACACAGTATTGTTAACTATAGGCACAACGAGGTCCAATAGATCCCTAGAATTTATTCCTCTTGAGTAGATGAAATTTTTTAAAAAGCAGTATAGCTTGTTTGTTTTAAGCCACTAAATTTGTGGTAACTTGATAGAAAAGCAGTAAGAAACTAATACAGCATCTAATCCAGCAAGCCCCTCGAATTGCAGTTTGGATCCGAGCACTGGCAGGTTGGCCTCCTCTTTATCCTCTATCTACCGCTTCCATGAGGACGGGACTGTCCTGTAAACCCTGATTCCTAGAGTTCATTTTGTTGCGCCACCAGCTACTCCGTCACCTTTGCTAATATTTCACATGTGACAGGTAAAGAATTCTCGGTTTACATAGAATGTAAGCATATTACACGGCTATTTGGGATCCTTCTCCCTATGAACTATTAAATGTTTGGATTTTTTGCTGTTTTGCGAGGGTGGGGGGGTTGCTGGGTGAAAGGTTACAACCGGATTACCGTCCATCAAGGAGATCTGGAAATCACCAATTTAGACCCTACTTACAAAGCGTTTAAGTACAGACTTCCAGGCCCTAACAAAAGGGGCCGAATCGGATTTCCTCACGGGGGACCGGAGGAGGGGGGTGCAGAAAACTGTATTCGAAGATCCCACGTGTGATATAGCATACTTAAATTTTAGATCAAAACATATACCTTTAAACTACTACAGTTAGAAAAAAACGTGATTCCCCTTTCTTTTTGGCCTCTTCTGGAGGCCAGCTCCTCGGAGACCGGGTCGGTGCCTCCGTACCGCCTGCGACCTCTTCAAGAACCAGCGTCTGCCAAAAGCTTCCATCCAGGGCGAGGAGGGAGCTGGAGGAGCCCGTTTCTCCCAGATCGGGATTCCAGTTCCATCCAGGGTGAGGAGGGAGCTGGAGGAGCCCGTTTCTCCCAGATCGGAATTCCAGTTCCATCCAGGGCGAGCAAGGAGCTGGAGGAGCCCGTTTCTCCCAGATCGGGATTCCAGTTCCATCCAGGGTGAGGAGGGAGCTGGAGGAGCCCGTTTCTCCCAGATCGGAATTCCAGTTCCATCCCGAATCCTCCACCACCGCCGGGAGCGCGGACTCGTGCCCCAGGCTCCCCACCGGCTTGGCTTAGTGACCGAAAAGCGCGATGTAGCCACAGATCTAAAAACTCAAAGAGGCAGGAGAGCAGGAGAGGAATCACAAAAAACCAACTTGCGGCGTCTAGGCAGCTCTCGCGCAAAGCGGGTCGGCCGAAACTACGCCCATTCGGACTCCACGAAGCTGCGAGCCCTCCCGCCCGCAGAGCGCCGAAATCCCTATTGGCCCTGCCTTGGCTCTGGTTCCTCCTCTAGACCCCGCCCACACCGCTGCGACGAACATTTGAGAACAGTGCCCCGCGCTCGCCGGAAGTACTTCCCTGGGCGGAAGCTCCTTAGCACAATATAGCGGAAGTGCCTCCTCTTCCGGCCTCTTTGGGGCCTGCCGCGGAAACAAGATGGTGAGTTGTTTCCAGCGGTTCTTCGTATCGCCTTCCATCCTCGTCTTCTGTGTCGCGCTCCCTGCCATCCTGAGGGGGCCGGCGAGGTTCATGATAGAGGGAGCGGGTGGGTAGGAAAGGGACATGCTGTGGCTCTCAAGAGCCAGAAGAATGGCTCCTAAGTGTACCTGGGGATGCTGAGTCTACAGCCGTGGAGCAGGAGCCACTCTAGGTCCCTTGGTTTTTTTTTTAATTTTTGGAGAAGCCTTGCCCTCGGATGTGAACTGAAGGAAGAAGCGTGGTCTGGGAGCGTTTGGCTCTGTAAGCAAAAAAAACTGTTGATGAGGTCTTGCAGGAGCTCTTAAGTTTGGGGGTCGGGGTAGGGAGGGAAACCCCACGTTATTTCGTCTTGCGGCTTGTCTTTGTGCTTACAAAGAAACTGCACTTAACTAGAGTTTTTTGCACCTCTAAAGAATGTAGCCGATTTCGAAATAGAGTAGTCCCTGCGGAAGGCTTTAGGTCACGTGAAATGCTGGTAGTGGTCTCTGATCTAGCGTTTAAGAAGTTAGCGTCCGCCGCGGTTTCAGCCCTAGACTGTCCTCAGACCTTTGTAATTGTTTTTAAACCTTAATCAGTAACTTCTCTTTACTGAAAACGCCGGGTTACGTGTAGAAGTCCCTAGATCTCAAAATCGTTTTGCTCCCCTTTGCAGACGAAGGGGACGTCATCGTTTGGAAAGCGTCGCAATAAGACGCACACGTTGTGCCGCCGCTGTGGCTCGAAGGCCTACCACCTTCAGAAGTCCACGTGTGGCAAGTGCGGCTACCCTGCCAAGCGCAAGAGAAAGTGTAAGCGGATCGGTTTCCGGCCGACTGCGTGTCCGGCGTGGGGAGGGACGCGGTGGTCTCGGGCGCGCTGTGGGGAAGTGGGCGTGGCTTGCGGCGTTAGTTGGTCCTTAAAGGAAAGGTGCGTCTGCATGCGGATGAAGTGGACTTGAAAAACGAGGGAGGCACTCTTTACTATATTGACCAGCGGTGCCTGTAACCTAGGTGGGGAAGAGCCGGTAGAACCTTACCTGCATTTGTGTTCTAGATAACTGGAGTGCCAAGGCTAAAAGACGGAACACCACTGGGACCGGTCGCATGAGGCACCTAAAAATTGTATACCGCAGATTCAGGTACAGTTTTTTTGTGTTTCCATTGTAGTTGGTTCTGTGAGCTTGGAGAAGAACCTCCTTTGTGTGCTGTGAAATGACGGTACTGCCCCGGTTAGTGGGGTTGCACGTGTTGGAAGGTATTTTCTCTGCTGCCCCTGTAACCTTCAGACCAGTCAGTCTGGATTTTGTTACTCTCTCCATGAGCAACCGTATAAGCTATAAACGTTTTAGACTGCGGTTTGAGCGGGACACCCCAAAATGTAATATTTCTTGGGGATAGGCCACA
Source organism: Mustela putorius furo (assembly GCF_011764305.1). NCBI lineage: Eukaryota > Metazoa > Chordata > Mammalia > Carnivora > Mustelidae > Mustela > Mustela putorius. The sequence continues at coordinate 13,406,591 of NW_025421373.1, read as the reverse complement.
CCTCACTTTTTCCCCCAAATTTGTCAGGACAGTGGTGAATGAGGTTTGGGTTTGGGCCTTTACTTCTGTGGTTTTGAGCAAATCTGCAGTAGAAAACGGTTGTAACTGCATTTGTATAGAAAGAAAGGTCTTCTACTCTCATAGAAGTCAGGCTCTAGAGTTGTTAGAAATGCAGAATTTCGGCCCCCGCTTACAAAGAAACTGCATTTTAACATGCCTCTTAAGGCGTCAGTCATTTAGGTCTCAACCAAGATAATTTGTTGGGGAGACTGTCCTGTGCTGTGTAAAGTAGGAGCTGGAGAGCATCAACTAAAACCAGGCTAACCTTTTAGTGCTTCAATTCATAAAGTAAAAGGGGATAACAGTACAATTTCTCTTTGGGGTGTGTATGTATAATAAATGAGTTAAAATGTAAAGCGCAGTTAAGCAGTTTAGAAAATGTCAGCAATTAAACATGCTCCTTGTTTTCCTCGGCTAAAGGAGAGTGCTTCGGATCTCTGCCTGATAGCCTAGGGACTTACTTTCACAAACAGATCTCTTAACAAGCAGGAGAGACGCACTGGCCTGGTGACGGGGACAACAAAATAAATTGTTGACCTTTTTTCAATTGCACCTCAGTGTATGTTTGAAATGGCTATCTTGAAGCGGAAGGAAGTAAATAAAACAGTGCAGCTTATCGATGATGGTGTAAAAATAAATGTCTGAACATATGAATTTGATACTGATTTCAGCATTTAACTGAGATAAGCTCATTTAAATCTGTATTAATAAAAACTGAAATGTATAAATTGTTGCTGAAGTAACTGGCTTTCATTTTTAATACCATGCAGGCATGGATTCCGTGAAGGAACAACACCTAAGCCCAAGAGGGCAGCTGTTGCGGCATCCAGTTCATCTTAAGGATTTCAACAATTAGAATAAACATCATGGTTTTAAAAAAAAAGTTTGGTGTGCTGAGGTATTTTTAATAGGCCCATAGTATCAGTGAGTTGTCATAGTATTGGGGATGGGACAACTTACTAGATTTACTTGTTGTAAGTGACTGTTCTGGAGCATTAGCTTTTGAACTGGGTTGTGATCCTGCTTAAGAGGATAAGAAACGAGCAGAATTCCAGGATTCCTTCAAGTATTAACACTGGACAATAGAAAAAATGCAGTATGAGCACAGTAGGACTAATGGTACATAAGGGTATTTAAGATTTATTTAAGAGTTGGGGCACCTGGCTGGCTCAGTTGCAGGAACATGCAGCTCTTAATTTCAGGGTCATGAGTTTGAGCCCCACATGGGGTATAGAGACTTAAGTAAAACTTAAAAAAAAAATGTTAGGGTAAATGAAAAAGCTTTTAGTAACATTCATCTGCTATAGTCTATTGACTTTGAGGAGTAGTCCTCAATCCTGTGTGATAGGGTTTGGAGTACCGGTGAGAACATGAAGGATAGTGATTGAATAAGTTGTTTTGGAAAGGTGATTTTAACTCATTCTAGTCTCCAAAATGCTTGCTTGGTATCTAGCATATAGGTTTGTGTGTGATTAAAGGTAGCCAGCTGAATATCGTAAGCTCCTTGCTAGGTGTGAGTCAAAACACTGGAGTGGAACAGGTGAAGAGAAAGTTGGGCCCCATGCAAATGCAATCCGTCCAAAGTAAAGGAAAGCCAAATACATAAACTTAACATTTGTAGATGAAAGGCAGTGGTAAATAAGTCCCCAGTGGTGTGTCTTTAACCCTCAACTGAGTGATCATTGGTTTTTCTGTTATAGGGCTCTGAAATTTTTGCCATGCTTTCCCAGTTCCGGCGGTTTGTTGCCAGTATTTTGTAATGAGACAAGGCCAAAACAGTGGACTGCTGAGTGAGAGAACAGAGATGAAGTGGAGCACGAGTGTTTGAACAGTCACTGTTAAAGTGGCCAACTGCAGTCTTAATTTGCAGCTTCCCATTGATCACAACCTGACCTGTAAAGGATTTTCATGGTCTTCAATGCCTTGCCAACCTTTACTGCACCCTACAGTACTTTCCAGGATACTAGCTAAGTGCTGCCTCCCTACTTCTTTTTTAAGATTTATTTGAGAGAGCAAGCACAGGTGTGCGGGAGCTGGGGGAGGAGCGGAGGAAAAGAATCTCAAGCAGATACCCTACTGAGTGATCCCAGGACCCTGAGATAATGACCTGAGCCAAGATGGGTGGGATGTTAACCGATCGAGCCGCCCAGGCACCACCCTGCTTTTTATCTTGAGCTTCTAACTCATCCTTAAGATCTCGGGTTACATTCAGTTGAGGGATCCCCAGCTCATCTAAACACATTGGGCTTCCCTGTGTGAGACTAGAGTGACCCCTCTATACTCTAGGCATGTATTGTTAGAGCAGGCTTTCTGGAGTCTTGGTCTTTCAATAAATGAAGTACAATCCTATAAACTTTACTCATTTAAATACTTTTATCTAGCCTATTATAAGAACACAGTATAATATATATACACAATGTATTGACTGTTAACCAGTAAAGCTTATAAACAGGAGATTAAGGTTTTGGAGAGGTGAAACTTAAACATGAATTTTTTACTGCCTGGGGTATTGATGCTCCAAAACCTGCATTGTTACAAGGCTCAGCTATACTGGAGAGAATTGAAATAATCTGATTTGCTCTCAACGTCTTCCTGAAATCTTCCAGTGTCACTAATGCTTCCTAAGTAATGGAGGGACCCACTAAGATAGGTATTGGCCAGTACGAAATAAAGAATCTGTGGGGCAAATGTGCACTGACCTGAACACCTGTGAAATTACTGAATTCTGGGTCAGGAAAAGCATTGGGCAAAGGGTAAGGGGGCGGGTGGGCAGTGATGCATTAGCCAAGGCCTGTGTTTATTGAGTGTAAGTGAGCTGACTTTATTTGCCAGTGCCTGTGGCCCTTAACACAGTGAATTTGGAAAATAACTCTGGTGCTATGGTAATTATCCCCCTAGATCATAGAAGGCTCACGGACCAAATGAAACCATTCCAATAAGCTAAATTTGATTCTAAGGCCCAAGGAGAAGCAATTGCAAAGAGATGGAGCTGGGTTAGCACATTTAGAGAGCAAACAGTTTCAGACAAGGCATGATTTGCAGAAAGTTTATGTCTGACTTATGTGATGACGTCCTGAGTGTTGGTTGAGGTTTGGGCAGTGGATCCCTATCTGACAAAACATGTCCCACTTAATTATATGTAAGACAGTAGAAAGTACACCTGACCCACTCAAGCAGCTTAGTTACTGGGGAGAAAATGGAGTTTCTCGGGCAGAGGGTATTCAGGACCAGATTAGTCACCAATGTGTTGTTGAAATGAAATCCAGAAATAATTTATGAGTGCTTCATGTCTCATGTATTCACCCAACCCTTTAATCAGATACTGTGGTTTTTTTTCGGGTCAGGAGAAAGAGGGTTGGCAAGAGCAGAATCTGGAGGGGTAAGCTGAACAAATCATGAAAGGTTTCAAGTACCACAGGTAAGGAGTTTGGACATTGGCGTGAAAGTAATGAAAATCATTGAAGTTTTCAACCCTGCAGTGGCACAGTTAGTTTTCACTAGCAAGGTAATTACAGAAGGTGATGATGTGGATGTCATGAGTCTTGAAGCTAGAAGATCAGGCTGCAGGTTCTAAAGTTATTATGAAAATCATGAGGACTTGGACTGAGGTAGTGGTAGTGGGCTGGCTGTATTAGGAAAGTCTCTAATGAGAATACCTGAAATTTGAATCGAAGGGAACTTCTAAGCCCCTATTTCCTTCTGTAACATAGCCTGTGTGAGGATTCCAGGAGGTCATATGTGCAAAAATATCAGGAAGGGGTGCCTGGGTAGCTCAGTCGTTAAGCGTCTGCCTTCTGCTTAGGTCATGTTCACAGGGTCCCGGGATTGAGCCCTACGTTGGGATCCTCGCTCAGCAGAGCCTGCTTCTCCTCCCACTCCCCCTGCTTGTGTTCACTTTCTCTCTCAAGTAAATAAGTAAAAGCTTGACAAAAAATAGTTCTTTAAAAAAAATTAACAGGAAGATAGGAATCTTGGATGATAGGTTTCTGACCAGGGCAAAGTGGTGGTTTGCGCATTTCACGGAGATGGAATAGAATGGAGGCAAGAGGGGGAATGCTGAAGTTGGTTTTGTTGCAATCCCCATGGGACATGCGGAGGAGGTGTTCAAGAAGAATTGAATAAACCTGGTGGCAGTTGGACCTGAAGTCTGGGCTTGAGCTCTACACTGAAGTAGTGAAGTTGGGAAAGGGACTCTAAGGGTTAGAATGGTGAAGATAATTTACACAGAGATAAGAGATGATGGGGAGAGAAAAGGATGCAATTACTTGACGGAGGAACTTCAGCAGCCATCCTTGACAGTTGAAACTGTTTGAAAATACACAAATTCAAGAAAAAAGATGTAGAGCGGCTCAAAGAAGGATTTGGGGAGAAGTCCATAGATTAGAGAGAGCGGTTCATTCATTTATTCAACATATAATGTGCATAGTGATATACCTACTATGTGGCAGGCCATGTTAGAGGTGCAGTGGGAACAAAAACATGCAGTTGAAGTAGTTGACACCAAGCGTTGCAGAATTAATTAGCCCATGAACTAGGACAGGGTTGCGTCATACAAACAAAGAAAGGGGATCATTTGAGGGGGCACTCAATCATCAGCAAGTAAATAAATAAATAAATAAATGTAGGGTTTGACTGTTTTTGTTTTTTGAGAATGAAGATTCTAAAAATAAAGACTTCAGGGGTGCCTGGGTGGCTCCATTGATTGAGTGTCTGCCTTTGGCTCATGATCCCAGGGTCCTAGGATCAAGTCCTGAGTGCAGCCCTGAATCAGGATCCCTGCACAGCAGGGAGTCTACTTCTGCCCCTCCCCCTGCCTCATGTGTGTTCATGTGTATGCACACATATACACTCTCTACTCTCAAATAAAATCTTTAAAAATAGGGACTTCCAGATTTGGCAAAATTTGGGATAATGTTTACTTGCCATAAACTTGATTTCAATAGAGTATTGAAAATAAAGCCAGTTTTCTAGGCATTCAGCAAAGATCAGGCAATGAGGAATGACAAGTTTAAAAAAGATGCTTTGGGAAGGTTACCTGGAAATTCTATGGTTTCCTTTCACTTCTCTTGATGATATGGTGTCCTTTCCTGAACCAAATACCTGTTCAGTGCCAGAAGCACGCCCAGGTCCAGGAGGTAGGTGGAAAACAACAAAGGACCCTGCTCCGACAGATTTCAATTGTGCGTACATAAGCTTGTGAGTGTGTGTGTGTGTGTGTGTGTGTGTGTTAGAGGGTGACCGGGAACAAGTAAGCAATAAGTGCTGTAAAAACAAAGCAACGATAGAGAATGTGGAGACAGAGGACCCTTCGTTAGAAAGGTGGTTAAGAAAGCTAAATGATAAGGAGCCGCCCCTGCAAAGACAACAGTCATTCAGGCAGATATTCAGTCTTTTTTGAGTTCTGGGTTGGTTGCAAAATTTAGCTTAGGCTATAATTAGCTGTAATTGTGTAATATTGTATATTCACATAAGAAAAGCAAAGTAACTGTGTCTGGCTGACTCAGTTGGTAGAGCATGTGACTTGATCTTTGGGTTCTAAGTTGAAGCCCCATGTTGGATATAAAGATTACTTAATAAATAAAAATTCTTTTTTAAAAGTGTTAGAAAAGGGGCGCCTGGGTGGCTTAGTCAGTAGAACATCTGCCTTCGGCTCGGGTCATGATTTCAGGGTCCTAGGATCAAGCCCTGCATAGGGCTCCCTGCTGGTTGGAGAGCCTGCTTCTCCATCTCCTGCTATCCCTCCTTATGCTCTCTCTAAAACAAACAAACAAACAAAAAGGTGTTAAAAAAAAAAATGTGGGACACCTAGGTGGCTCAGTCGGTTAAGTGTCCAACTCTTGATTTCAGCCCCGCCTGGGGCTCTGCACCAAGCATGGAGCCTGCTTAAGATTCTTTCCCTCCCTTTGCCTTCTACCTTCCCCAAAATGGAATCCGAAATAAAAATGTCCCTGCACAGTAAGGAAGAGGGATGTTTTGTCAAGGAAGATTCCAATGAAAAAATGGTTCCTGTGTGTGCAAGTAGTTTGTAGAATAGGCATGATATGTGGATTGAGATAAAAACACAACTTTATTTTTGTGTGCTTTCTTTATTCAGTGGGAATATGCTCCAGTGCCCCGGGATAAAGACTTGGTCTGACCCATGTATTCTTAGAGCACTCACAGATTCAAACAAACAAACACCCTTCCAGTCATGGTTAGTTGCAAAACAGTTCTATTTCACTAAGTAAAATGTCCAGTCCTATGTAATAAGTCAAAATTCAAAGATGACTTCACCTTACCTCACTTCCAGCCTGGGCTTCCTTTGGGCTGGATGCGAGCAGTGGAGGAGAAGGTTTGGTCCCTCTGGTTTCACCTTTCTCTCCCGTACATCTCTGTCAGCTGCAGCTTTACTCCTCCCCTGTACCGAGCAGAGGATTAAGCCAATTTTTACTCTTGGGCTCTTGTATTAGCTCTTTGGAGATTTCCTACTGAGACCCCTCTCCTATAGCTCCCATCTCAGTTCAAAACTGTCTTTTATGATTTCTTCCTAGGCCCTAGTGTTCAGCCTCTTTCTCCCAGGGTTTTCTGTACCTCTAAGGCCCTACTGGCAGGATCCAGAACTATCCCACGCTCTCTCTTGCCTTGAGTGGCCCACATTTGGGCCACGGGAAATATTGCCACATTCCTGACCTGACCAAATTCTGAAGTGCAGCGGGCCTTTCCTGGCACACCACCAAAACCGTTGCAGGAACATATTTCAAAGTTCCCTCAGTGGTTCCTTTGAAGTTTCCTTCACCAGAAGGTAGCAACCCTCTTTTCCAAAAGGTTGGGTTAAATACTTTAAACTCTCTTCAAGGGAATTTCTTTGCTAATCTCTTCCTTGTACCCCTCTTATGTCATTGATCTGAGGATTCTAAGAGCTATGACAGGTTTTTGGATATATTCTCTTTCATGTCTCATTGTGGTAGTTCCTTGAGGCAGGAAAAGTCCTATTCTGATAGAATTCTATATTTATATAGCTCTGAAAATAAACATCTAGCAAATCTAAAAGTACTTGGTTTGCCCTGAAAAATGCTTAAAGTGATCTGAACTCCTGACTGTTATATAGAGAAAACAAGTCCTTTAGAGGAAAGATCTTTTAAAAAAGACAACTGGTAAAATGGTATCAGAGCAAGGTCCAGCTTCCCCAAGTTAGAGTACAGAGAGTTGAGGTGGCTGAGGAGGAAGCAAAGGCTATTATGCCAGGTGGCAGATGGTATGATTTCAGGAGCATAACTATCTCGGCAAATAGGAGGAAGGGAGGGGTGGCATATGATTCAGCAACCTCAGAATGGAGAAGGCATAGTCAGGGCAGAAGCTGTTTACAGTCCCTGTGGCACAGAGGAGCAGCCCTCAGAGAAGCAGCAGCCCCCCAGGAGAGGAGACAGGAAGCAGGAAGCCTCTGAGAGAAATACTGTCCAATTAGGGATGGCTCTGGGGAGAGAAACCTCCAGGAACTTAGTCCTGTGAGGTAACACGCATGGCACCGTGCCTTCACAGTTGCAGGAGACTGGAGGTGGCATAAGGTCACTTCTTTATTTGGGAGAGAAGAAAACTAAGGCACAGAGATTATTTATTAAAAGTATGTATTTTCTTTGGTAATAAAAATTCCAACAACCTTGAGTGTTGGAACGCATTCCTTTAAAAAGACATTGCACAGGGGTGCCTGGTGGCTCAGTCTTTAAGCATCTGCCTTCACCTCAGATCATGATCCTGGGGTCTTAGGATCAAGTCCCGTGTCGGGCTCCCTGATCAGCAAGAAGCTTGCTTCTCCCTCTCCCACTCTCCCTGCTGGTGTTCCCTCTGTGTGTGTGTGTCTCTCTCTGTGTTAAATAAAAATGATAAAAATACTAAAAAGACGTTGCATAATGTAAGGTTACTTTGTAGAAAATTTATCTTCATTAAATGGAATCCTTACTCATCTGTAGCCTGGATGTGGAGCCACGGGGCCAATCATATGTCATAAAGTACAGAGGCCTGAGACACTAATTACATATATAATTTTAGCATTAGGTTAGCTTGTTTAAAAGGTAACAGCAAGCCATTTTCCAACAGTCTCAATCAGAGAAAATCTGCTCTTTCCTGATCCATTCCCTCTCAGAAAAGTCCTGTGAGAGAATATATTATAGAGTAAAATCCTCAATAGTTCATTTTTGAACAGTTTAAAATTTTTGAATAAATTTCGTATGCATTAAGGAGATAACGTTTGAAGTTTGAATAGATTAACTATAGGTAGATTTAAAAGCAGCATCACACACATTCTCCCTTCTGGATTTTTTCCCATGTCCTAAGTTTAGAGTATATGAAAATCTGTGTAAATGCAAGAACAGACAGGCCTTTAGTATTGGCAAAATAAGAAAACTTCACTTACTGTACTAAAACTTGGTAGCGTAGTACGTAAATAATAGAAATAACATGCAGAGTATAAAATATAAACATCCAGTAAAAATAGTTGATATATCAGACTTTAGTGAGACAGAAACCACACAGTAATTTGAATGGGAATCATATAATGTAAGGGGTTGGGGTAATGAGGGATTGAATAGTAAAAATGAAAGAGAACTCTCTAGGAAGAGTGAAATAAGGAGCAGCCACCACCCCTAGTGCCTGAGATAGAGCACCCAACGTCAAGGCCCTACCCCTGGAGTTGAGATCCAGATGTCTGAGAAGGTTGAGCATAGCTCACTGGATATTGAAGTGTCTTGCTGTCCGGACTTAGCTGGAAAGCCCAGGGGGATGCTGATGGGAAAGCCATTCACAGGGAGGTGTAATGCCCAACAGCCTTCTGCTGTGAAATTGCCTGGAGGGCCTCTGAGGGAAGCTTCTGGTCACTCACCACCCATGGCCAGGGCAGGAGCCTGACTGCAGAAATCCTAGGCCTTTCTCTGAAGTTTACTAAGAATCATTTTATGTCTAAGTAATCTCTACAGCCGACATGGGGCTCGAACTCACAATCCCAAAATCAAGGGTCACACGCTCTACCAACTGAGCCAGCCAGGTGCCCCAGCTTAGAGCTCTTTGTCAGATTCAACCTGAGCAAAATTTGTACTGAGTTAGCCAATACAGCATCTGTAAAATATGTTAGACAATCAGTGTCTAATAGGAATTTAATGTGAGCCATAAATGCAAACCACACATGGAGTTTTAAATTTTCTAGCTGCCACATTGAAAAATCTATATAAAAAAAGGTGGGGGGGGGGCCTGGCTGGCTCAGTCAGTAGATAATGTGACTAGTTCTCAAGGTCATGAATTCAAGCCTCCTGCAAACTGATTAACCCACTCCCAGGTAATTAGAAATTGTTTGAAAATTAGCTTGCCAACTAATCAAAAGTGTAACTGTCAAATAGGCAGAATGCTCTGGAAGGCTTGACAAACACTCTAACTCTGAAAGAGCATTTTTAAAAAAGATTTTATTTATTTATTTGAGAGAGAGAGAGCGAGCACAGAGGGAGAAGGAGAATCAGACTTGCTGCTGAGCAGAAAGCCCGATGTGAGGCTCAATCCTAGGACCCTGGGACCATGATCGGAACTGAAGGCAGACGCTTAACCAACTGAGCCACCTAGGCACCCTAAAAGAGCATTCTTATCTTTGTGTTCTTGAGAGAACACCTTGCCATTGCTCATGAACTAACCAAAGAAGAAAGCAGGAAATCCTTGCTTTAATACAGAGCTAGTAGAAACTAAGATCAGATGCAGTGCCTTGGAACACAGTCAAGACAGTCGTTAATTACTCTCTAAGGCCACCCAAGTGGGTCTGGACCTTAAAGTACACACAATTACGAGGGAAAAGTGTGGGGAAAAACTGATCTAACATTCCCAACTGGAAGCATGTATACTATCTAAGCACCATCACAAGGAAACAAAATTCTATGCCTGTGGGCATTTGTTGTCACGTTATTTCTAATATATATATATATTTTTAAAAACTATAAATTGCCTAAGTAGAAGTTGAGTTAAATAAATTATAGTACATTCTTGCAATGGAATAATAATTCAATTGTTTAAAAAAACCACACAAGGCCTTACTATAAAGCTATGGTAGTCAAAGATAGTGTAGTATTGATGTGAGAATGGACATAAGAGGAACATAACAGAGTCCACAAATAGGCCCACAAATAATATGGTAAATTGATTTTTAACAGAGGTGCCACGGTAATTCAACAGAGAAGGAATAGTCTCCAGCAAGTGGTCCTGGAAAAACCAGACATGTAAAAAACCAGATATGTAAAAATTTTTTTTAAATAAAAAGAATCTCAAAATTTACCCTGTATTACGAAATCAAGATGTATCAAAGGTCTAAATGTAAAACCTGAAACTATATGAAAAAAACAGGAAAGTTCTATGAAAAAGACAGGAAAAAAAATCTTTGTGAACTTGGGTTAGGGGAAGATTCCTTATATATAATATAAAAAGCACAACCTATAAAAGAAAAAAATTACTAAACTGGACTTCACCAAGACTAAGGATTTCTGTTCTCCAAAAGGGATAATTAAAAATACATAAATAAAAAGACAAGACACAATTTGAAAATACATGCAAAACATATATAAAAATGACTTGTATTTAGAAGTTAACAATTATGTTTCTTGTTTTTTTAAATGTGCAAAAGATTCGAACAGATAGTTCACCAGAGAATAAGTGTGCATGACAAATAAACACATGAAAAGACTCTCCACATCATTAGTCATCAGGGAAGTGCACATTAAAACCACAAGGACATAGCACTGCATATCTAATAGAGTGGCTAAAATAGAAAGCAAATGAAAACTGACGATCCCAAATGTTAATGAGGAACCACTGGATTGCTTGCTCATTGCTGGTGAAAATGCAAAATGGTATAGCCACTTTGGAAAACAAGTTTGCTGTTTCTTTTTTTTTTTTTTTTTTAAGATTCCATTTATCTGTTTGACAGAGAGAGATCACAAGCAGGCAGAGAGAGAGAGGAGGAAGCAGGCTCCTGGCTGAGCAGAGAGCCCGATGTGGGGCTCGATCCCAGGACCCTGGGATCATGACCCGAGCCGAAGGCAGCGGCCTAACCCACTGAGCCACCCAGGCGCCCCAAGTTTGCTGTTTCTTATAAAGGCAAACATACACTTTACACCCCAGCAGTCTCTAGTATTTATTCAACAGAAATGGGAAGGCAAAGACTAGTATGTGAATGTGTATAGCAGGCTATTCCTGCTGTAGGAATTGAGATAACCCAAACACCATGACTGGAGGATAGATAAGTACATTTTGGTATATCCACATAATGGGATACTGCTAAGGGATAAAAAAGCAATCAGCTATTGACGCATGCCACAAAATGGTAAGTCTCCAAAGGGCTGGGCTAAGTGGAAAAAGCTGGTTGCAAAAGTCTAAATGTTGTATGAGTTTGTGTATTACTCTGGAAAGGTAAAATTATGTGGACGTAAAAGGGGATGAGGGAATTTTATAGGGCGGTAGAGGTATTCTATATTTTAAGAGTGGTGGTGGTTACACAACATTATGTAGTTGTTGTTTTTTTTTAATTCACTGGATTCTATACCTAAAAAAAGGGTGACCTTTAGGGGGCCTGAATGGCTCAGTAAGTAAGTAAGTGTCTGCCTTCAGCTCAAGTCATGATCCCAGGGTCCTGAGATCGAGCTCTGCGTCAGGCTCCCTGCTCATCGGGCAGTCTGCTTCTCCCTCTGCCTCTCTCCATCCCTCAACCCCTTGCTCATGCTCATTTTTTCTCTCTCTCAAATAAATAAAGAAAATCTTTTTAAAAAGTGACTTTTATTAAATGTAAATCACATTTCAGTATATTGTTTAAAAATAAAGGAAATTAGAAGACAATGGAGTAATGCCTTCAAAATTCTCAAGGAAATTTTTTACAACTTAAAACCCTATATCCAACCAAACTACAAAGTGTAGGGTGGAATAAAGACATTTTCAAATGCATAAGCTCTCAGAAAAATTAACTTCCCTGAACCTTTCTCATGAAGCTACTGGTGGGATAGGTTTCACCAAAACCAGGGAAAACAAAAGCAAAAATGGACAAAAAAGGAAAAAACATGGTATATTGAAAATAATAAATCCAACACAGGAGAAAGGTAAAGGAACTCTTGATGAAGAAGGCAAAAGGGGATTCTCCGGTGGAAACTCTGACACAGGGATAGAAGGCAAATTAGGAGAAAGGTCTAGGAGAGTTCTATGCAAGAATATAAACTGATAATCCATATCACATTTTAATGTCTTAAGATATTTTAGAAAATTGGTGGAATTGGGTTGAATCAATGAAAAGCACATAGAAAACTAAGCAAGTAAAAAATATGACAAAGTATGAATACCTCCCCCATATCATATACCTCATGCATTTTAATATTGAGAAAAGATTTTAGACAATTGTTAGAAAGTTTGGGTTGAATTTATGGTAAGTACGTAGAAATCTAAACAGGCAAAAAACATGACAAAGTATTAGTTCCAGACAAAACAAAGTCTACTAAACATCAATTATAATATATGTCATTGAATAAGACACCTAGGGGATGCTCCAAGTCAGAATTTCATAGAGTCAATCTATGAAATCTAGAGCCATTTCAGTAAAGGTAAAATATACTAGACTTAGAACAAATTCCCAACACAAAGAAAATAAAATTCCCACATAAAACCAAAACCATCTTAATTTCTGAAATTAAAAGTTCTACACATTTGACAATGTACATGAATTTGTGTTTTACTCTATGTAAGAGAATATATATAAAGGATGGGAGAATTAAATTAATAATTTCATGTACTGATTATATATGTAAGGAATAATATTCTTTACTGAAGCAGAAAACAAAATCAGGTTTTTCTTCTTCTTTTTTTTAAAAGATTTTATTTATTTGTTTGACAGAGAGAGGGGGAATATTAAGTAGGGGGAACAGCAGGCAGAGGGAGAGGGAGAAGCAGGCTCCATTCCAGTACTCTGGGATCATGACCAGAGCCAAAGGCAGATACTTAATGCTTAAATGACTCAGTCACCCAGGCACCCCCAAAATCAGGTCTTTAACTCTTTTCTTGCCTACACAATTCATTAGTTATTAAGGAAATCACCAGAGCTAAATAACAGAGTGTCTGTCTGTCTAACCAATCTCCTCTTGGTACATTTAACACACCTTTTAGCAAAGCTGCACCATTGTCAGATTCTTTTAAAAAGTATAGAATATTTTTAAGTATCTGAAGACAATGTTTTAGAATGGAGACCAATCTTAAGCTTTTAAATATTGCAAATTTTCCTTATTTCAAAAGCATTTAAGGGTGACAGAAATGAACTTTTAATGTTATTGCTAAGGGAAATAAGCCAGTCTGAAAAGACTCCATGCTGTATGATTCCAATTCCATCCTGAAAAGAGCAAAATGATAGAGACAGGAAAAATAGGGCAGAGTTGATTATGGTGGAGCAGAGGGGATTTTTAGGGTGAAAATATTCTGATACTGTAATAGCAAATACATGGCACTGAACAGCTGTCAAACCCACAGGACTTTCCAGCAGAAAGTGAACCTCAATAATGCAAATTTTAAAAAGTCATTTGCAAAGTTGTGGGTATAAGGCCTAATATTAAGGCTCAATATTACATGTTGCCTTGACATCTGGAACTATTGAGGGCCTCAAATGGCCCAGCTATAAGTTCTCCTCCCCATTCTGCTCCCATAGAGAAGTAGCCAAACAACCCTACTTACCAAAGGCTGAGCATAGTTAGTGCTAATCCCGGAGTAGTGGGTTCAGTTCCCTGTGAGCTTATAGAATCATTCAAATAACTAGTCCCATTTTTTACAAGAACTAGGAGGCAGACCTTCCTACTGATACTACAAAGTCTGCCTTCTGAAGCCACTGGTTGTTCATTCTGTTTTTAAGTGCAGCTCTGAGTTTTTAAGTGCACCTACATGGTACCCCCCCCCCCCAGGCTGTGAGTATATGTGACCAGTAGACCGCTCTTGATACATCTGCCCTGTGTTGGATATTGTGCATTTGGCCATCTGCAAAACCATAGAGAGGGAATTCCTCTCTCAACAACATGGTGCATAGGAGATTAAAACCAAGGTAGGGTATCCCGGGATGGAAAACAGATAGTGATAACAAAATCTATTGGTATTATTCTTGTATATAACAGCCTCACTGAAGAGAGTGGAAGGCAAAGGTGCTTACCTAAAGAAATGGTGGAGTCCAGATTAGCACTTGGAAATGAGGGGAAATCTATAAGACTAAAGACAAAAGGAACTGCACACAAGCAGGGGACTCAAGTTGATACAGTTGTTGTCCAGAGCAGTGGGGTTAACAATTCTGATACCTCCACAAATACATATGCTACTCTGATTGAGCAATTCAGTAAATGATTGTTAGATAATGGAAGCTAGGTTTCTCACTGTTGGAGTGGGAGTTTACAGGTAAGCAAAGGGAAGAGACTAGGCTAACCTATGCAGGAACGGATTAGAGTTGGTTGCATGAAATCATGTTAAGCTTATTACAGACAGGGACAGTTCTAGAAATATTCAGAGATACAGGTATATTTATTGGTTAGTATATACATATATATTTCCTTGCTCTGTCAGCTGAGGGTGTCTAGGAGCAATGACACTCCAAACACCAAATCCTGGGTTCTAATACCACTCTCTGATAAAAGTAACCAGGACACCTTGGAGAAATGGCTGATCCTAGCCCTGGGCAGCAAATACACAAGATTTCCTTGTAGCGCTAGAAAGTAAGAAAGCGTAAAACAGAAAAGCAGTAAAAATGACATTGATGGAGGTATGTCAAAAGGATATAGGAACTAACTGAAAAAGCACCCACTGATTAAAGCTGGGACAATCCGGGCAATAAATGAAGGGAGTAGGGGATTATAACCCAGTTATAAAATAAATATCCGTGAGTCCACACTGCTATAAATAAAGATGGAATAAATGAATAACTGGAAGGAAAGAGGCAAATCTCCTGTGAAGAATGACAAATTATTTATGTGGATAGCACACCCTACAGAAGGGGAGCACAACTTTGCAATCCTTAAGTGTGGGTTCTGGGTAGTGATTCCGTTTCAAAGAATACAGAAAGGAGTGCAGTATGGAAAGAAGGGAAAAGAGAGTAACTCCACAGTAGAGAAACCTGATGAACACAACCTCTGGCAGGTAAGTAAGGTCAACATCAACAGTGATAAACCATATGGACAGTATGAGCCCTTGATATGATGTGACTAAAATGGACCACTGTCTGTGTTCTTCCTCCCAAACCTGTAACATCAGTCTAGCCATGAGAAAAACCAAATTCTGAAAGAGAGGCATTCTACAAAATATCTGACCGATACACCTCAATGCTGTCAAGGTCATCAAAACCAGGAATACCTGAGAAATTGTCACAGCCAAGATCATCCTACAGGGACAAGATAACTAAATGTAATATGGTCCTGGAACAGTAAAAGGAAATCAGGTAAAAATTAAAGATGTTGGAATGAAGTGTGGAGTCTAGTTAATGATAATATATCAATATTGGCTCATTGATTGTTACAAATGTACCACAGAATATAAGGTGTTGGGGTGCCTGGGTGGCTTTAAGCATCTGCTTTTGGCTTGGGTTATGATCTCAGGGTCCTGGATCAAGCCCCAAATTGGGCTCTCTGTTCAGCAGGGAGTCTGCTTCTCCCTCTTCCTCTGTGATCTTTCTCACTCTTGCTCTCTTTCACATAAATAAATGAATATAATCTTAAAAAAAAAAGAGTGTGAGGTGTTGACAATAGTAGAAACTGGCTGTGTCGTGTATGAGAACTCTGCAGTCTTCTCGCATTTTTTTCTGTAATGCTAAAGCTATTCTAAAAAATAAAGCCTACTAAAAAAGCATCTTGGGAGCACCTGGGTGGCTCAGTTGGTTAAGCATCTAATTCCTCATTTTGGCTCAGGTCACGATTTCAGGATCCTGAGGTCAAGCCCAGTATCAGGCTCTGCACTGAGCATGGAACTTGCCAGAGATTCTCTCTCTTGTGCTCTCTCTCTCTCAAAATCAGTCAATCAATCAATCAATCAATCAATCAATCTGGGAACCTTACAGAGTAATATTTCTTTTAAATAATAAATAGCTGAGGAATAAGGAATTTAGGGGAAGGAAAATACAATAAACCCAGGGATGAGGTTAGAACACTCTAGAACATGTTGTTAGTAACTACGTCTTTGTTAGAAGTGGGCTGTAAATTTGGGCGGGCTGAAGAGACTTTGTGTGTCTATTTCTTATAGCATCCCTTCCATTCCTACAATACACCCCTGCCCTAGGGACAGCAGCTCATGCCCACAGGTAGCCAAGCCAGCAGCTGCATGGGAGTCAGTCCCCAAGGGATACTACACATCTCTGGGGCACCAAAATAACACTCAAACTTTTATTTACCTGAACTCTTCCTGGAAAGGGGTGGTGAAAAAGGACCACTTTGCTAAATCACTTGGGGTGGGAGAGGAGCTCCCCCGCTACGGAATGCCCGATTCAATGGAATGTGTGCTTGGGGGGCCTGCTAATTGTGTCTAAGAAATGAGGGTCTGGTAATAGCAGGGTCTTCTCTCCCCGGGACACTACTTAGCAATCCTCAATTCCATGCCTTTCCACTTAGATAAATGTCAAACAGAAAAAATTTTTTTAGTATTTTTTTTAAAGTAATCTCTATACTCAACATGGGGCTCAAACTCATGACCTGGAGATCAAGAGTTGTATACTCTTCTGACTGAGCAGCCAGGCACCCCAATGTTGAATGAATTTTTAAAGAATATTGTTTTGAAGGGAACCAAACCAGTAGTCTGAATGGAGAGACAAATTATTAACCCATTCAAGATATTCAAGTGTTTATCTGCTCCTTGTATTATCAAATCGAGCAAAATCAAGCAAAGAGCAACCAGAAACAGGACAGTCCAATTACTTTAGTCTCCCTAAGAGTCTCAAGGATATTATTCCCATTAGCAGATAAAAACAGCAAAGTTTAGAGTCACATTTTTTTGTTGAATACATTTTTTGCTGCTGATCATGGATAGACCCACATGCCTGATCCTCAGAGAATCAGCCGGGAGGAGAGCAGGGTTGACGTTTTCTCACTAACAGTAATTAAGCCAACCAGGATCAAACAACCGTCTGTACAGAGAGATAGGCCAAGGGAGTTCTCATAAACTTCAGTGCTAAGATTTTCCCAAGGAAACAGTTCTGGACCTATCTCTACAAGGGTAATTGAAGCTTAAAATTTGTCATCATAAGAAGGTTCTAAACATTTTTGCCTAAAAACTTTCTAATTAGAGGAGTTAGGAATCATCTACTCTAGGTGACACTCATCCACCAACTAATTTTAATCACTGTAACTCCCTGGGAGTTAATATAAATTGCTCTTTTTTCTTTCCTTCCATAGGCTTATATTGCTTCTGGACCCTTCTAAATATCCACATTCTCTAAGTAAGTCTTATGTCCTTGGATCCCTTAATTCTATGAACCGGGGAGATCTCATTCATACTCATTGCTCTAATTCATCTGCATTTTGTAGTGATGACACCCAATCTGTCTCTAGGTTGACCTTCCCTTGGAGTAATAGACCTGTATTACCAGTATCATCCTGGATATCTTTACCTGAATGTCTCTTAGATGTCCCAATGTTACAAATAGAATTCTCTCTACAGAACCTCTATTTCCCATTCCCCCATTATCCCTCCAGATGTAAAGAGGTAGCCAAGACTTCTTCCTCACCCTCTCTGTCCACTGCTAATTCCATGTCTATGGCTTATGCTTTTCCTCTGCATACGTAAGGCCTGTTTCATCATTTCTCCACTAGATAATCACCAATTCTCTTGTTTTATCACCACTTTGGTCTTGTTCTTCTCCAATCCAGTTCAGAGTTTTTTTTTTTTTTTTTTTTCTAATCATTAAATAGTTTTCAACTCTATAATATATGCATAAGGTGCAAAACCAAAAAGTTAAGAAGGTTCACAGGGAAAAGTCTGCCCCTTGCACCTGACTTCTTGATCACCCTTTTCACTTACCAAAGGCACCCATAGACATCAATTTCTTTGGCAAAGAAAGTAATTCTAAAATGCATCTACTTTATATCTTCATGTCTTCAGGTCTTCCGTGGTTCATCACCTATAATGTCCAAGTTGAGAAGTACATATGAGGCTTTTCAGGATTTACTCCTGTTTCTCTTTCATTTCTTCTAATAAATTCCCCTGTGCTTCCAGATTTCACCCCCTGTAACTACTTTGCTCTCTCTTGAAAAGACATAGGCTTCTTTCCCTCGTGATTTTGCATATGCTCTTCCTTCTACCTGGGATGCCTTGTTCCCTGTGTCTCCCCAACACCCCATGTTACCCTTCTTTGAGTACAGTGCAATATCCATTTCTATTCTCCTAAATATATTCAAGTTGAAGACTTTATGGACCTCCACAGATAAAGGTTATGCCTTTCCTTCATGAAACCCTTTCCAAAGACCATAAATAAGGGGGTCTTGGCTAGCTCAGTTGGTGGATCATATGACTTTTGATATTGGGGTTGTGAATTTGAGCCCCATGTTGGGTGTAGAGAGTATTCAAAAAAAATCTTTTAAAAAAAGGACCATATACATGTTCTTATTATAGCACCTATCACATTGCTTTGCCACGTTGAAGGCAGTAGTGTTCCTTTGCTTTTTGAGTACTCAAAGTTCTAGCAAACTAATCCCGACTTGTTTAATTAACACTGAATATTAGTTACAATGTAATTAACCTAAGGACATGTTAGGCTCTATTAATAGAAGTGTAGTACTTAGAAGTTTTAGTTCTGGCCACCATATTTAGAGAAAGAGATTGAAGAAGTGTAATATCCACCTGACAATGTACAGTGTACTAACACTGTGATGGCCTTAGCAAGAAAAGCCCAAGAGAATGCATAGCTCCCACAGACTCTCTGAAGGGCCAGAGAGGAAACAGCTGACAATTACTTAGCTTCTTCTGAGACCAGAAATTCCCTATCAGGTTGTTGGGTCATTATGGTATGTCTTCACCGGTGCTGAGATATACTGTGACTTAGTTGTACTAGTAAAAGTTGAAGTACTGAAATCTGAAAACAATTTACCTTTCCCTCCCTCCTAAACTAGTATGCAATCAAGGTTGCTTCTGTATAGTCACTCCTGCCCACTTACATTCCAATATACTTGGCTTGAGATAGAGGGTAGGGTTACAACTGATGGGTCTGGAAACTGGTTGTAAACCAGTTTGCCTTATTTTCACTTCTACCCTAGGAGAATGTTGAGCGTGCGAATACTCTCTGTCCCGGGTGGGAGAAATATAGAGAACTCTCACCTTAGACTATGAGCTCCTCAAAGGAGGGATCATGAATCTTCATTTTGTATTTATCCACAGTATCTGACAGTGCTTGAAGAAAGAAAGGAAGGTTTGGGGATGGATCAGTGGGATAATGAAAGGAAGAGAAGTGGAAGCAAATGGGGCAGAAATTTTTTAAAAGGAATGAAGGAAAGAGAAAAAGCAAAAGATTAAAGAAGGATTATCATTTACCTTCTTAGGAACTCTTAATTGAATTCAGTTTTTAACTCATAAGAAAAAAAAAAAAAACAAAACACCCAGCAATAAAAGCTGCTTAAACTGAGACTATGAAAGACCCAGTTAAGGTGAGCTCTAAGTTCCTACTCAATCCTTTGATCTAAGATTCTAGGTTTTCTTTCCCCAACAAGGCTTTTGAGTAAATAGTGGCATTTAATGAATATGTATTGAAACTATAATCTAAAATATTAGAACAGAAACAAACTGATGTTTCTCTTAAAAAAAAACCTTTATATTATTTTCTTAATTGGGTCTTCATAGTTTCACTAAGAGATTGGCAATTGGTTTGCAAAATTCAGCTTCAGTTTGCTTCTTTGTAAGATGCTCCCCAGCTTAACCATACAAGGTTGAGGTAGCTTGTGACTTTTTTCTTTTAGAAGAAATAATTTTGCTATGTTAAACTCTAGACATGATGCAAATTTAGAGTCATTTTAAGATGATACTTCGCTGGTTAGGGATGAAAGGTCCTCCCCCTCCCCCCAAGATAATCCGGTAAATTATTTCTGCTTTGTAGAGATCCAAAATGTCTGGGCTGCAGAAACTCACAAGGCAAACAAGAAAAGGTGAAGAAACCAGAGAGCAAAAATTGCAACAGTAACCACTGCCCAACCCCCCAAATGTGTCAGTAATCAGACTTCTTAACTTCATGGTCCTTCAGAATATGTGCGGTCCCTAATACATAAAAACTGATCATCCAAGCCTAGTTGTGACTGTTTTAATTCTAAGCGCCAGCTTTTGCTTCCCTTGCAATGCTGTGCTTGGAACAAAGCAGTACTTAATTCATGTTACTTTGATTTCATAAAAAGAAAGTATATAAACATCAGAGGAGCTGGGTTACTTTGATTAGGAACAAAAAGGACAACATTTTTAGTCTTACTTTTTTTTATATTACTCTCTTGAAGAGTTCAACTCTTTGCCCATTGACACTGGCCCAAATGCTATGACACTGCAAAGTAGAGATCATATCTTGTTTGTTTGGACACTTCATTTTACCCATGTCAGGGGAATACAACTGAGCAGTGAACTCGCTTAAAAATTTAATAGAAATAAGCATGCTTTCCCTACTTCCCCTGTAACATGGGACATCCCATTTGTAAAGATAATAGACTAAATCTTACTCATTGCAAGTACAATAAATACTTGTCGATTGACTTGTAAATATAAGCCTTGTTTTCAGTTCAAAGTCTCCATTTTATCGGTAATAAAAAAATATTAATTCCTATGTCTGTAACATCCCATTCCCGAGCACACGCACGTTCACAGTATTTCCAACCTGCTCCTTCCAACAGAGCTTGCTTGGGAAGGAAATTTCAGAAAAGCATCCAGAAGGAGGAAAGCTGTCGAGGTGCCCAGTAGCAACTTACTGGTTCAAAGTAACAACAACAAAGAACCAGGACGGTGGGTAGAAAAAGGGGAAACTCCATCGAAGATGCAAGTGACAACTCTCCGTGGCTTTTAGATTCCATCCGCACAGAAAAAATGAAGAGGTTAGAACATTGTGGCAGGGCGGTGTCCCCTGCCATGTCTCAATTCACGCCGCACTAGTAACCAGCCACACAGCTGCCTCGCCCGCGTGGGCTTCCCCAGTGCCCATCTATCCCCTCGGAATCGCAAGGAGAGCGGAACCCCTCCCCACCAGGAACGATTCGGGGAGATCGCCGCGGGCAGAACTCGGCCACAGAGGACAGCGGCCGAAGGGCTGCCGCCCTCCTCTGCAGTTCAGGAAGCCCTCTCCGGCGCGCAGGTGGGCGGGCGCCCCAGGCCGAAGCGGAGCCGCGCGAGAAGGGGAGTACCGGTGGCCCTCCCAGCGACCCCTGCCCGCCCCGCCAGGGGGAGCGTCTGCGCCGGACAGCCCGCGGCAGGGACCCGGCGGGCGGCGCTGGGCGGCGGCTCGGCGGCACGGCTGCCCTCCCGCGTCCCCACCCCCCTCCCTGCCCGCCCCCGGCGCGGCCCTGCCCGCCCCCTCCGCCCCCTCCCGCGGCGCCATGCGCAGACTCAGTTCCTGGAGAAAGATGGCGACAGCCGAGAAGCAGAAACACGACGGGCGGGTGAAGATCGGCCACTACATCCTGGGGGACACGCTGGGGGTCGGCACCTTCGGCAAAGTGAAGGGTGAGGACCCCTCGGGGCAAGGGTCGGATCCAGCCCGCGGTCCGGGTGACTTCCGCCTTTCGCACCCCTTCATCCTCCCCCGCCCCGGCGTTCCTCCTCTCCCGGGCTCTGCAACCCCTGTCCTGACTCCGGCGGGAGCGGAGTCAGAGGCCACCGCGGGACTGCGGCGCGACCCTCTCCGGCCGGGTGGGGGTGGGGACCGGTCGCCATGGCGACGGCGCCGCGGTGCGAGGGGCTCGCTGGTGCGAGGGGCGGGGATGCGGAGGTGCGAACTTTCCCAGGTGGGGCAGTGTAGGGCTGCGCGGCGCGCTCGTAGAGCTGGGAGGGGGGTGCGCCGGGGTCTCGGCCCGGAGCCCTGGGGACAGGGCTTCTTGTTCGCTGGGGCTGTGCTCCCTCGGCTCAGAGCCAGCCCATCGCTTTCCTGGCAGTTCTCCGTATTGTCCGTATTTCCGTCCTCTTTGGGATGTTCTCGACTTACCTGCCTGGGCTGATTCTCAAGTGTGAAATGTGTCCCCCCTTCCCACCTCCCCCCAAAAGTAGGCTTGCTTTGGGGGTAGCTTACAGAATTTTTTAAAAAGGGCCATCTCGTTGGGAAGGATGACTAATTTTTTTTCGGAGCAGTTAATTGTATTTGCGATGCATGGTTTATGTTCTGAATGCAGACTCTGTGCCTTCAGTGTTTCTGAATTATCAGTTTTGCAGACTCTGTGTGCCAAACCTGGTAGGTAGTGCAGATGTTGCCTCCAGATAGTATTTATTAGCTCATTAATGCAGTTCGTTTCCATTTACTTTCTCAGGATATTTGTTTTAATAATTGAGTGCACATCATTTGAACTTTTTTTTTTTTTTTTAAAGGAAAGTGGGAATTCTCTTACCCTTGTGTTTCAGCACAATATTCTGGGAATAACAAACCTGATCACCAGTCCACCAATTCTGGCACAAAAAGTTTAATTGCAAACTTTGTGAGGCATAAGTATTTTTTCTTTAAAATATTTGACTTTGTTATTAGGGATGTAGAGAAAGGGAGCATGGAACTGATAAATGTAATTCATTCATTGGCTTTGGATATATAATAAACTATGAATTGCATACACTAAGCTCTTGGTAAATATTTGACTTGAAAGAAAAAAAAAAGTTGTGAAAGCCTGTACAGTGAATTAACTAACTGAGCCTTGCTTTACCGGAGCTAAATAAACATTTTCTGATTTTATCTAGGGATGGAAGAGGAGAACCCTTCCTTCTCTTGCTCTTTCTGAGTCATAGAACTGGAAAATTGCTGTATAGCCCACAGGGAAGCAACTGCCTAAGCCTTCTTATGAAAATCAGCAAGGCCAACAATCTAAGAAAGTAAGAAGCAAATGCCAGAATAGGGTAATAAGAGCCATCAGGGTGGGTCTGTATTAGGCCAGTAAGATGTCTCTGTACCCTCAAAATTATTTATTTTTGGCTATGTTGTCTCTTTACTTGTTAGCAATTACAAACTGCATTTAGTTTACAGTATTTGTAAGAAATGCTCATTAATGCCCCCTAATAGTGATGACAGTCTTGAAACACTCACTCCTTCCAGGGTTCTGCTTGGATTACGATGCTCATCCTTCTAATAAAGACCTGTGCAAAGTCAGGTCTCATTTTCTTATTTGCTCAGTGGCTTTTGGCATGGCAGATGGGAAAGCAAGAGGGAGTTTTTCATTTTCTGGATTTGAACTGTGATGTGGCTGTGACATGAATCCTTTCAGTGAATGGTGTTCCCTAACCTTATTCTTCCACACATGCCTCTCTTGAAGTGTTAAATACTGTCAAAAGTCAACTCTCTAAATTATAGAAAAGTCAATAGTCATCAAAGAATCAGGTTTCATAGATAGGGTTAAATTTGTTCGCAAATACATTCGTTGATATTGCTCAAAATCCTCAACCAGTGCATTTTTAAGTTGTTAAACAGTTGGGATGCTTTTTGCTCCATGTATGGTAATAGAAAATCCAACTCACCCTAGCTAAGAACCTTACTTTCTGTGGTTCTCTCTCCAAAGTTTGGAAACTTCAGCATAACTCTCTTGAGTCTCACTGGCTCATCCAGTCCCTGGGGCCAGGGATGCCATGTGCTATTTGGTTCAGGCTTGTGCACTAGCAAGGGAGATAGCATTTCTCTTGGTGGAATATGGCCCACTGTTGAATTTGTGTGTGTGGTGGGGGCATTTTCTTCTGAAGTACTTCATGTAGATAAATACCTATACAGAATGGGTATTAATTGTTAGGCGAGAGAAATTAGATGTTCAGTGAGCAGGCAGAAACAGCTCTTACAGTGGTGATAGCCTTAATTTGACAAGAATTCTTATCAGTGGTATGATTAGCCAGATACTTCAGTAGAGATAATTTGGAGTAGGTAGAGCTTTTTTTTTTTTTTTTTAAGATTTTATTTATTTATTTGACAGAGAGAGATCACAAGTAGATGGAGAGGCAGGGAGAGAGAGAGAGAGAGAGGGAAGCAGGCTCCCCGCTGAGCAGAGAGCCCGATGCGGGACTCGATCCCAGGACCCTGAGATCATGACCTGAGCCAAAGACAGCGGCTTAACCCACTGAGCCACCCAGGCGCCCCTAGTAGATAGAGCTTTTAAAATTAGTTACATGTTGGTAAATTTAACACAGAAAAGGAATCTAATAGAAGATATGATATATGCAGAAAATTCGCAATATGATATTACATGCTTAGAGGAAATTTAATTTGGGGGGCAAAGGGGACTATAAATTCACAGTGATTATTTTGTTCCCTATTACAGGCTGAAAAAGTCATTTGGCAACTTATTGTGAGGGGAAAGTTTAAACAGGCAACTGGGGTTGGGTTTGGGATTATGTTTGAATTACCTTTTATTATTCCCAAATTGTCTCCCCCCCCCCTTTGGTTATCAAGGTGTTAGTCTCTACTTCCTTGTAGGGTCCACTTGCCTTTCCCCAGGTACAGCAGTTATAAAAGCATGGATGAACAGAGTCTCATGTTACTATTGCAGTAAATTAAAATGGCAGTTTTTATTAAGTTTTCCAAGAGAAGAGAAGACGGTCTCTTTAGTGGTATAGGTGGTCTTCAGCAAATGAGTTGTTTATACATTACAACCTATTTATTAAGTTGGTGAGTATTTTTCTACATAAAACTACAATTTCAGGTAAATAGGTGACTAATCTCTTTGTGAATCAATCATAGTAGAAATTACTTAAAAATTTCTTTAAGGGGTGGTTCCTGGCTGGCTTAGGCAGTAAAGCATGCAACTCTTGATCTTGGGTCATGAGTTCAAGACCCCACACTGGTAGAGCTTACTTAAAAAAAAAAAATTCTTGGGGCGCCTGGGTGGCTCAGTGGGTTAAAGCCTCTGCCTTCGGCTCAGGTCATGATCTCAGGTCCTGGGATCGAGCCCCACATCAGGCTCTCTGCTCAGCAGGGAGCCTGCTTCCTCCTCTCTCTCTGCCTGCCTGTCTGCCCGCTTATGATCTCTCTCTCTGTGTCAAATAAATAAATAAAATAAAAAAAAAATTATTTAAGGTGGGAAAATATCTATATATCTATATTTATATCTATATCTATCTCAAGTTTAGAGTGGGAATGAAGTTTAGGCCACAAAAACCAAAGAAGTAGACTACTCTCATGTTATTTATATAAATTTTAAAATCATGGAAAACGCCCGGACATTGCTAGTGAGAGTACGATGTTGCCACCTCTATAAAGTGTGACAGTATTTATTAAAGTTAACCCAGTAATTTAGACTCTAGGAATTTATCCTATAGATATACTGGTATGAAATAATGAGTTATTCATTGCCATATTGTTTATAAATACAAAGGTTAGAAAAAACGTTTCTAGTAGGACAATAGTTAAATTATCGTTATCCATGCAATGATATACATTGCAAACATTAAGAAAAAAAACAAGAGACTTTATATAATTTAGGAAGCAATTTCCAAGGTGTATTTTTAAGGGGAAGAATAAGGGGGTAGTAGAACAAATGTGTCTAGTATACACATTTTATACACATTTGTGTATAAAAGTAGGGGCAAGGAAGGTTTTTAAGTGTAACTACTTGCACGTGCATGGAGTGACCCTTTAAAGATACACATGAAACACATTAGTTCAGAGCGGGGGAGCTAGGTAGCAGGGGGCTATTTCACTGCCCATCTTTTTGTACCATTTAATTGTGCAGTGCAGGTATTATGTATTCAAAAGAATATATAAAATTAGGGGCGCCAGGGTGGCTCAGTGGGTTAAAGCCTCTGCCTTTGGCTCAGATCATGATCTCAGGGTCCTGGGATCCAGCTCTGCATCTCTGCATGGGGCGCTCTGCTCAGCGGGGAGCCTGCGGGGAGCCTGCTGCTTCCCTCTCTTGGCCTGCCTCTGCCTGCTTGTGATCTCTGTCAAATAAATAAATAAATAAATAATTAAAAAAAAAAAAAGAAAGCACTAATATGCTGTTAGTTGGAGGGTGACTAATTCACTGCTCTTGTGAGGGAGACATTGTAAATTTTGGTAGCCTTTGCTATGAGTGACCTGTAAGTGTTCCATGACAGAAATACCTGTTTTCTCTTTTGTTCGAAAACAATCTCATAGGGGCACGTGGGTGGCTTAGTTGGTTAAGATATCAGCTCAGGTCATGATCTCAGGGTCGTGAGATGGAGTCACACGTTGGGCTCCACACTGGTTGTGGAGCCTGGTTAGGACTCAGTCTGTCCCTCTCTCTCTCTGCCCCTGCCCTGACTCATACTCTCTCTTTCTCCCTCTCTCTCAAATAAATAAAATCTTTAAAAAAACAAAAACAAAAACCCCAGTATCTTAGCAGTACTGTAAAACAGTAACAGTCTGAAGAGTAAAGGTTTGAGCTTTGGAAAGGGGGGTGGTTCTCTTAATGCATATTCCTGACAAGGTGCACTTGTTACTGATTGATTGACTGTGGAGCAGCAATTAATTTGGCTGCAACTGAGATTAATATATGGAGAATCCTTTGCTTAGTTTTGAGAAGACTTCAGGGTTTGGGGTTTGATATTGGGCCTAGCTCCCCTGCCCACCCCTGCATATTGATGGTGTGGTAGAGTAGGTAGGTCATAAGACTTGACGCCAGAAGGCCTATCCCAGCTTGATCACTTAATAGCTTTACTGCATCAAATTACATAATCTCTTAGAGCTTTGTAATTACCTATATCATAGGTTTGTTGTGAGGGTCAAATGTGATCATATAAAATCCCATTTTCAAAAGTATTGTTACTGAAGTTCTGATATTGAAGTTTGTTGGTAATTGGGTTCAAGGCAAAATATCTGTTGCTATAATTAAGGAAAAGAACAGATTATCATATGACAGCTTTAAATTGCCAAGATTTTCCTGGGAAGAAAGAGGGAGAAAGATGATATCCAGAGGGCTATTGCCTACTCTGAAAGAGAAAATATTTGAGCCATCAGTGTTGGGACATTATTTGAAAACCTTGAAGGGAAGAGTCTGTATCCAAGTAAGACAGGTTAAAAATGTTTAATAGGTTTCTTTACTAGGCAGTCCAGAGCCATTATTGTGTTAATATGTGTAGTGGGTTTCCAAAAGGGAGAGCATACATCCTTTCCCAGACTTCCTTGCTGACAAAATCTTTTTCTGTGTAGAGGCTTCAGTCCTAGTATTCTATAGAACATAATTCTTTTTTTTTTTTTTTTAAAGATTTTATATTTATTCATTTGTTTATTAATTATAAACATATAATGTATTATTCGCCCCAGGGGTACAGGTCTGTGAATCACCAGGTTTACACACTTCACACCACTCACCATAGCACATTATTTTTATTTATTTGACAGAGATCACAAGTAGGGAGAGAGGCAGGCAGAGAGAGAGAGGAGGAAGCATGCTTTCTGCTTAGCAGAGAGCCCGATGCGGGGCTCGATCCCAGGACCTGAAATCATGACCTGAGCGGAAGGGAGAGGCTTAACCTACTGAGCCACCCAGGCGCCCCTGTAGAGCATAATTCTTAAAATTCATTGTAACAGTTATAGTTTTATGATTTTTCTAGCCCATAGAAAATTTGAATTCCTGAATTAGAACATTGGAGAGGGGGCTTAAAAGTTGACTCCTGATAGGCTGTGAAGGATGAGACACAACTTCAAAATGCAGAAAACTGTGGAACGTAATAGCCTAGGAGCAAGAAGTCCTATCCAGCTAACTCCCACAGATGTCACCGTGTGAGGGCACAGGGGAGTAACTGATGCTCATACAAGGTGAACATTTGCTTGTTTCCCAGTCATTATGTACATTTCCCAGTCATTATGTACAGCGTGTTCCATTTAAGAATTCTTGGAGCATTTGTAGTGCAGATTAGAAAACCAGTTTTCAAAAAAGATTACTTTTGTTAATTTGTTAATTTTAATGGTGAATATCATATTTTAGGAAACAAAACAAAACAAAACTATGTTTCCTGGGGCTGCAGTAACAGTATCACAAACTGGGTGGCTTCAAACAACAGAAATTTATTCTCTTGAAGTTCTGAAGGCCAAAAATCTAAAATCAGGGGGTTTGTAGGGTTACACTTCCTCTGAAGGTTCATAGTGAGAGTCTTCCTAGCCTCTCCAGCTTTTGGTGGCTCTTGGTGTTCCTTGACTTGTGGTAGCAAAACTCTAGATTCTGCCTTTGTCTTCTCTTGGCTTCCTGTGGATGTATCTGTGCTCTCTTCTCTTCTTAAAAAGGATACCATTCATTAGATCTAGAGCCCACTCTAAACCTAGGATGATTTCATGAACTTCAGATCCTTAACTGATTACATATCCAAATACCCTATTTCCACATTAAGAGCATATTCTAAGTTCTGGTGGACATGAATTTGGGATGCAGGGGCAGTATTCAAGCCATTACACTTGTTATTTTATATGCTTTTGATTTTATACTCTTGGTTTCTCCCTTATAACACTTTAATTTTTGAGAAACTTTTAAATTGAACTGGTAGAATGAATAAAATATGTTCTTTGTACCTTGTCTTAAAACATTGAAATTGATATGAGGCAGGTTTTTAGTAGACTGAATTAATTTTCTCATATATAGGAAAAAGATTGTAGTAGCAATGCCAGACACATAGTAGGTACAGGTACTCACTATTTCTTTAATCAATGTTTGAATTTTTAGAATATTTCTTACTGGTATGGGGCAATTCAGTCTATTGTTGTTTTCAACATTGTAAGACTGTAGGGCAGCCTGGATGGCTCAGTTGGTTGAGCGTCTGACTCTTTGATTTTGGCTCAAGTCATGATCGGGGATCTCTTCCTGTTCCTCAATTAACTGTAAAGTGTTACTAATAATGTCAGTCTTCTAGGGTTAGTTAGAGTATCAGTAGGTTTGGGCATAAAGTGGGTATGTCATGAATATTAACTACACAGTTGTGTATCTTAATTATGTTACGTGTTATATATCAACTAGATTTATATTTTTAAAAAATCTGATTTAAATTCAAATCTGATTAGCCTGTTTTTTAGCTCGGTGCTCTTATATGGCTGAATAAGCGTTCCTGTAGTTTTTAGGTAGTAGGTGAAATAACATCAAGGCTTGGTGCCAAGTGTGTATGTTTAGCAATATTATGTTGAAAATTAACCAAAGTTATGAAAGGGTTGATTTTAGGAAGCTAGAAATCTCAGGATTGATGTGATGGGAGGCGGAGGATGGGTATGTTGGTGGAACTGAAGCTTATGGGAATGGGAGCTAGATGCATAGAAATTTTAGCTATTAATTATTTAGCACTTATTATGGGCTTAGATAAAGGGATGCTACTGAATCTAGGAGGATGAGGACAACAAATAAAGGAACTGAGGTTATTGGCCAGATAGAGATTAAAGCAGAAAATTTAGGGCTGATTAAATAGGGATGGGGGCAGGTATGGGAGCAGTGGAAAATAAATAGCTCTAAACAGTGATAGCCACCATTTATTTATCAAGCATTTACTATGTCAGATACCATGGAAAGTGCTTTACAAACCCTACTTCATGCATTCCTTACAGTCACTTTTATTTTACTATTTTTTAAAGATTTTATTTATTTATTTGATAGAGATCACAAGTAGGCAGAACAGCAGGCAGAGAGAGAGAAGGGGAAGCAGATTCTCCCTTAAAGCAGAGAGCCTGATATGGGGCTCGATCCCAGGACCCTGGGATCATGACCTGAGCTGAAGATAGAGGCTTTAACCCACTGTGCCACCCAGGCGCCCCTACAGTCACTTTTATATGGAGTATGTGGTATTCTTATTTTTACAGACAAGTGAATAGAAGGCTGACATAATTTAACTCGCCCAGGTCAAACATTAAATAAATACCCTTCATACTGGAAAGAACCCAGGTCTCTGTCTATGTTTTATACATAGATTGCCTTCTCATGTAGGAGAATGGGGTGTTTAGCCCTATTTCTGAAAAAGTTGAATCAAACACCTATCATTACTTTTTTTTTCCTTCCCTTTGGGATTTTTTAATAGTAAAGAATATAAAACAGTAAGTAAAATTTGAAAAAAAATCACTGTAGGATAACTTCTCATTTTAGCACATTATCACTGTCATAAAAAATTTTAATATAGCTAGAAACTATAGATTGTATATATAATTTTTGTTTGCTCTTTTCATATTTATAAAAATATTTTCTATAGTCTTATGAGAGAGCCTGTTATGTTGGAATAGCAATGTATTAAACTGTTTTCTGAAATTGGTCATTTGGTCATTTGCCATCTTTGTTCTTTTTTTTTTTTTAAAGATTTTATTTATTTATTTGACAGACAGAGATCACAAGTAGACAGAGAGGCAGGCAGAGAGAGAGAGAAAGGGAAGCAGGCTCCCTGTGGAGCAGAGAGCCCGATGCGGGGCTCGATCCCAGGACGCTGAGATCATGACCTGAGCCGAAGGCAGCGGCTTAACCCACTGAGCCACCCAGGCGCCCCACCATCTTTGTTCTTAAATAAGACACTATAATAAAAATAATTATGCACATTTAAAAAAAGATTTATTTACTTGAGAGAGAGAAAAAAGAATGAGTGGGGGGAAGGGCAGAAGGAGAAAATCTTCAAGCAGTCTCCTGTGCGGAGCTGAACATGCGGCTAGATCTCAGGACCTGTGAAATCAAGACCTGAGCCAAACCAAGAGTGGGACACTGACTGAGGTACCCAGGTGCCCAATAATTATGCACATTTTAAAATTTACTTAATTCTGGGGCGCCTGGGTGGCTCAGTGGGTTAAGCCGCTGCCTTCGGCTCGGGTCATGATCTCAGAGTCCTGGGATCGAGTCCCGCATCGGGCTCTCTGCTCAGCAGAGAGCCTGCTTTCCTCTCTCTCTCTCTGCCTGCCTCTCCATCTACTTGTGATTTCTCTCTGTCAAATAAATAAATAAAAATCTTAAAAAAAAAAATTTAAAAATAAAATTTACTTAATTCTAAGTTAAATTCTAAGTAAGGAAACTACAGATCTTAAAAATCCATATATTAAAATATATATTTAATTAATATATTAAAATATATATTAATATATATTGATATATATAAATATATATTTTAAGAAATATATATTGCTCTTAAGGCTATTCTAGGATATCAGTTGCCTTTTTATTTCCCTAAAATGTTCTTTTGTTATACCAGCCATGAAAAAGGAATTAGTATATCAATTTTTCCTTAACAAAAAACCAAATCGATCACATACCCTGCTTCTTTACTTACTTAGTAGTGTGTGTGTGTGTATATGTGAGACAGAGAATTTGATTTCATTACAGTGGCTGTCATGACACCTTCCCCTCCCTTGCTACTGTTCAATTTTTATTTGAATACTATTTATACAGTCATACTTTTGTAATTTCTATTGCTTCAAAAATGAAGATATGCCTCTATTTCTGATTAATTTATAATTTGATGAAATGTTTACATATTAGAAAAAAGTCTAGTTGTACCTTGGTTGTTTGGTTACTGATTTCATTTTGTTTATTTGGCCTTCTTTTGTGCGGGAGGTCTATTATTCGCAGGTGGAATAATATTCTATTCCCTGTTACTTAAGAGTTGAATTTTACTTGACTCCCTATTCTTTGTCTATCACCATCCCGCCTTCTCTTGCTAATTTCTGCCTCAATTTTGGTATGTGTTCAATGAAATTTTCTGTCACATTTCTGCAACTTAACTGCTTTCTAAATGATTTTAATTGTTCTGTTGTATAAGTCTTCATACTCTGCTCTTATTTTGTAACTTCTGTATTTTTCTTTCTTTTTAATTTAAAAGATTTTATTTTTAACTCATCTCTACATCCAGTGTGGGCCTCGAACTTAAAACCCCAAGATCAAGAGTCCTGTGCTCTCCTGATTGGGCTAGCCAGGTGTTGAATAACTTCTGTATTTCTTATCACTTTGTGATAGTTAATTTTTTCTACAACATTCATGTAGCTCTTGGAGAGCATTTATTAATGTGTATTCTTTTTGCTTTAGTTTTTTGTACTTTAAAAACTTTTTGTTTTTTCTTACTTTATAGTTATTTTGGTCATCTTCAGAGGCCAGGATGGTCCCAGGGACCCAGGTTGCTTTTGGTCAGTACTGTTTTCTGTGACAGCATTACTGGCATATAGTATTCTATCATTAGTTAATGATAGAATATACATCTGGAGTTCCAAGAAGACCCAGTTGTTACTTACAGTTAATTGGGGTTGAAATTAGGTTGAGCAGGGTGGGATATGAGAGGGGACTGTGGTTGATTTGTGATGAATTGGAGTTCATTCCCAAATGGGTTTTGCTTTCATATTCTTTCCAAATCTGAGTCTGCCAGTAGTATCCAGTATTGTGGCTGTTCCCAGTCTTGTTTCAGCTATTCAGTTAATGAGAGAGGGTTTCCACTAAGCCATTGCTTGGAGATTTTGGGGGTAGTTGGACAGATTAAATTACTAGTTGTTTAGGTAGCAGTACACTAGGTCTAAGAAAGAAGATACTTACTGAATTGGGGCTTAACAGTCAAGTTGACTGCTGTTAATCACATCTGATTGGTATAATAGATTATAGAAAGCCTTATCAGAAATTAGGATGTGCTTCTAATTTCCACAGTCCATTTCAGCTATGATTATAGGTTTTTCTTTGTCACTGATTTCATGTATATTTTAATGAGTTTTTGATGGAAGTATGTCCAGTGCATTCTTAATCTGTCTTCTTTCAGGAAACTTCTGTATTCTTAGCCATGGATGGTTTTGAGATTAGATGAGCTATACAAATGGTGGTTATAAGAAAATTTAGAGATTCCATTTACATTGTAGTAGTTTATTTTATTTATTTATTTTTAAAGATTTTATTTATTTATGTATTTGTCAGAGACAGAGACAGAGAGAGACAGCGCATAAGCAGGCAGAGTGGCAGGCAGAGACAGAGAGAGAGGCAGGCTCCCTGTTGAGCAAGGAGCCTGATGCGGAACTCAATCCCAGGACTCCAGGATCTGACCTGAGCCAAAGGCAGCGGCTTAATCCACTGAGCCACTCAGGTGTCCCCACATTGTAGTAGTTTAAAAATTTTTTGATTCTGTGAGTTTTTGATTCTGAGAGTTGACTATGGTGCAGTTACACATTTGCTCATTTTCTGAAAAGATCTGCATTATAGAAGGATTGTACAGGTTAAAAAATCTGGACAAAATGGAAGGTAAACTTAGGTGGTAAATCATATTTTTGAAAAAGATTCAGACTTACTCTGACTTAAATACTTTTCTTTGAGTCTTACTTAACAAAGAGTTTTTTCACCAAATGTGAAATATCTGTATAATCTAACCTCGGATTTAATATTATTAATTAAAACATTTAGGGAAAGTAGCAAATGCTTAAAAAAAATTCAAAGTAATGAGGAATTACCCCATCCCTTGCCTCTCTCAACTGCAGGGGGTGTCTTGGGGGGCAGAAGAGCCCATCACTCATTATCTTGGTTGGCCTGTTGGGGGAAAATGTTGAATTGTTGAAAACCATTGGACCTGAAGTTCTGTAGAGTTCTCTTTAGTTTCTATAATTCTATGCTTGTTATTGTTAAATCATCAAGAGCACATAGTGAGTGAGGAGCAAGCAATGAGTCTTTTGTCTTTTAGAAAGATAATTTAATTATCTTGTTGCTCCCCTGCTTTAAAAACCTGCAGTGGTTCATAATCCTTGAGGGTTTTTAAAGGGTGGGCAGGCTCAGCTCCATCCCAAATCCCAGATTAAGTGGGAAAGCCTAATTAGATTGGAATAAAAAAGACAAATTCTTGGTGTAAAATAATATTTTAAACGTAAGTTTAAAATACCAGTGTTGAGTTTTCTACTTGGAAATAGTAAGAAGTATTGTATCAATCTGCTAAGGGTTTCCATAACAAAATACCGCAGATTGAATGGCTTTTAACAACAGATATTTTCTCACAGTATGGAGGCTAAAGGTTTGAGATCAAGATTTCAGTATGGTTGGTGCCTTCTGAGGCCTCTCTTTAGTTCACTGATTGTGGCTTCCTCCCTGTGTCCTCACACAGTTTCCTGTGTGTACCCTGCTGTCTCTCCGTGTGTCCAGATTTCCTCTTAGAAGGATATCATGAGTCAGGGTGGATTAGGACCTACCAAAACTGTTTCATTTTAATAGTCATTTCTTTAAAGGCCCTGTCTCTAAATACTGTCTTATTCTGAGACCAGGATTAGGGTATCAACATATGAATTTTGGGGGAGACACAGTTTAGTACATAACAAACATAAATAACTAAGAAGGGATTTCTTATTTATCATTATCTTTGCTTTTCAGCTGGTAATTACAAAGATTGCCAGGGAAAGCTCTCAGCTATTGGTCTTACAAGCTATGTCCTAATTTAGAAGAGAACATTTTCTTCCTAAAAAGCTAATCCCCTAAGTCACTTATTTAAAAACAGAAAATAAAAAACAAAAAACAAAAAACCCAGAAACAAAACTTGATACATGTATATTTCAAAAAGTCAACTAATGCTAAGAGGTATAGTTATAAAACAGAATTCCTTACCTTTACCCTCAACTCTTTTCTTCTAGTATTTACCTCTAGGTTGTGGTGTTTTTTTTTTTTTTAACTTCCATATTTCTAATTGACCTATGCATGCACACAAGCTATTTCTTAATTCTTATTGATGGATTTTATTGTTGTTGACTTTCTATTGTGGTACATAAGGATTTCAGTTCTCTTACACCTTTTCCTCTACACTGTCATTCTCCTAATATAATTATATCATACTTAAAAAAATCCATATTTAGCATTTAATAATTGTGACTATGTAAAGACTTATTTGCCAATCCAAATCTGTGACTATTTTCTTTATAATTTTTCCTGGAGTTATTAAATTACCTTGTTTTTTCCATTCGTTTAGTTTTCTTTGAACCTAAGGCTGAATGTCCCTGTTTCTTCAAATGCCTTTGTCAAAATCTTTCTCAATACAATACTTTCAAACCTGTAAGATAATTTATTAGTCTCCCCTTCCCCCAGCTGTCTTGGATCCTCTGTCACATTTCTGTCCAGATTTGTTGTCTCTAAGCCTTCTACACATCTGTTACCTAGGACTTTGTCTCATTACCATATATTGGGTATTCTCTTAGTTTTTCTCCTGTACTGGGTCCCTTCTTTACTGGATATTATGTTCTTGGCTTATTTTCCTGTTTTTGGTAGAATATATATTCTCTGGTGGGTTCTTGAGAAAAGGCAAATAGAAGCTAAATTTTTGGAGAATAAATTCTGTTATCACCATTAATTATCTGAGCCTAGCATTCAAATTGAAAGAAAATCACTTTTTTTTTGGTTGTTGTTCTTAAAAATAGAAACTGCATGTTCATGAATGGAAATTTGAAAGGTTCAAAAGGTTATGGATGGGGGAAGTGTGTTGGTAGCATCAGGGAGTTTTTGGGATGATGAAACTGTTTGTATTTAATTTTAATGGGCTTTACCAATTTCTTTATGTTAAAATCCATAGACCTGTTCACCAGAAGAAAATAATTGTGTGGTTTTTTTTTTTTTTTGAAGTTCAGTTTGTATGTATGATAGCTTAAGAAATAAGTAAGAATTTAAAATAATAATAGAATTATTAAAAAAATAAGTAAGAATTTAAAAGGACAAAAGGTATACAGCAAAAGGGAAATCTCTTTTCTTTCTCAGTTAGTTTTCTAGTTTCCCTTTCTGAAAGAACCACCATTATCAATTTCCTATGTATTCTCCCATTTAATCACTCTTGGACATGTAAACATTTAGGGGCAAATCAGGCAGAACTGAAAGGAACTTAAATTTGCTCAGTATTTTTGGAGATTACTACTCTTAGAATACATCTAAAATGTTATTAATCAAGTCTGGCACTAATTTGTTAAAATTATTTTTCCTACAGTTGGCAAACATGAGTTGACTGGGCATAAAGTTGCTGTGAAGATACTGAATC
The DNA here is from genome assembly GCF_011764305.1 of Mustela putorius furo. NCBI lineage: Eukaryota > Metazoa > Chordata > Mammalia > Carnivora > Mustelidae > Mustela > Mustela putorius. Next base: position 13,370,480 of record NW_025421373.1, on the reverse strand, counting down.
GACAGAAGATTCGAAGCCTTGATGTGGTAGGAAAAATCCGCAGAGAAATTCAGAACCTCAAGCTTTTCAGGCATCCTCATATAATTAAACTGTAAGAGCTGATTATATTAAATATAGTCATATCATTTTTTAATCATTTTTGTTAACCTGCTTAATCTGACAAGAGAGAAAGATGACTGACATTTCTTGAATCATCTCTCAAGGTTTTAAAACTTATGCCTGTTCATGTATTTATCTAACCCCATTCATGGTCGCTTAAACCTATATCCATGTTTTGCCCTTGTGCTTATCAGCTGTTAACTTTCTCGTTCTTTCTTATCTTCTGGACATGCTGTCTGATCAATCACTTTCTGTACCCCTATTGCTGTAGAAACAACAGTGATTCGCTAGTAAAAAATGTTGACCTCCACATTTCATATCATGTCATTTAGCCTCACTAGAGACAAGAGAAAGGCAGTAGAAAGGGTTTTTCCCCAAGCTGCTTATATCTGATAAAGCAAATAACAAATGATAGAATTTCAGCAATCCAGTATATAGAGGGGCAGTAGTAGTATTATGGTGGTTTTACAGTTGCCAATTGTAGGTCTGTATAGAACTTATTTATTGCTCCGTTTTCTTATGCGGGCTGTCACTTACAATGCTAAGGCTTTTATACTGACCTGGCTGGCTCCAAATTTGTTTCACTCTCACGTCTTCTCATTTGCTGAGGTACCATGGTTTTAAGGTGCGTATGGGTGCTGATGACCCCTTAGTACACCTTTCCTGCTTTTATACCTCTTCCCTGAACCCAGTTTCATACACCCACTGCCAACTCCGCATCTCCATTTGGATGCCAGAATTGAACTTTCTGTTACCCTCCCCCAAACCTGCTCTTACACACAGTTTTCACCCTCTGAGTTACTATCCAGTTCCTCAGGGCAGAAACATAGGACCCATCCCTAAATTTGTTGTTTCTCTCACTTCCTACCATCCATTCCATCTCTTTCTTCAAAATAGATCTAGGATCTGAATGTTTCTCAGTTCCTTCATTGTCATCAACCTCGTCTGAGCCACCATCATCTCTCTCATGGACTCCTGCAGTAGCCTCTTGCTTCCCCTATACTATCCACAGTCAATTCTTCACGTTGCTGCCATAAAGTAAAGTTACCCTTTTAATAGATCAGACCACATGACTAGTTTGCTTAAAAACTTCAATAGCTTTGCATTTCCCTTAGAGTAGAAGCCAAAGCTTCATTCTGGCTTGTAAGGTTCTCTTTCCTCTGGTCTCCAATTACCTCTTTGACTCTATATCCTGTTTGTCTCTGCCAGCTCACTCTGCTCTAGCCTTCTTTCCATTCCTCAAACATGCCAGGCAGGTTTCTCCCTCAGGACCTTTTCACTTGCTGTTCTCTTTGCCTGGTACACCTTCTTCCAGATCATGGTGTGGTTTGCTTCCTTCTGTCAGGTTCTGGTCAAATGTTACTTTATCAGAGAGTCCTCCCTTAAACCCCCCGTATGAGCGATTCCCCTTAGTTTGCTTTGTTTCTCTTCATAGCATGTTCCACCACCTGAGATACTGCTTATTCATATAGTGTCTGTTTCCTGGCTCCTGGAACATGAACTCCATGAAGGGAGAGAATTTGTTTTGTTCCTGCAGTTTTCCCAGCTTCTAGCACAGTGCCTGCTGTATTATAGGCGCTTAGTAAACATTTACTGAATGGATGAATATACATGTTTTAATATTGGTAGATAATGTTTTCTCTCACCAGGTACCAGGTCATCAGTACACCATCTGATATTTTCATGGTGATGGAATATGTCTCAGGAGGAGAGCTATTTGATTATATCTGTAAAAATGGAAGGGTAAGCAGTTCTGATTTAATCCTGTATATATTTTGTAACTCCCCTTCTTCCTTACTAGCTTCAAGATGTCAGAAAGCGATTTTGTTAAGAGGTCTACTTAATAATCAGTTCCCTTAGTCATATATTTGTCTAGAGTCATAGACTATTTAGAGTTAGGAAAGACCTTAAAGATTACTTCCTTAGCCTGCTTACACAGATGTGGAAGCCAGGATACACAGTTTATGTTTTTAACTGTAGATCACTTGATTTATTAATGACAGAATTGGATTGAGACCCCAGAACTCATAGTCTTCCAACTCGTGCTTTGGGGTATAGAAATACTTGTAACATATATCTTGAATTATATATTTAATCCTTACAAAATATATTAATTCTTAAAGATCTAGGCCTTGGTAGTCAACCCTAGCCACATTTAAATTGCATTCGTTTTTTGGTTTCAGAAATCTGATGTACCTGGAATAGTAAGAACAGGCTCCATGAAGGAGGTAGGAATTAGACTTAAAGAATTTAGAGTTGGAAGGAACTTTAAAAGGCATTTGGAGCAGTATCTTAAGTTACAGACCCAAAAAATGAACACTGCCACCACCCACTTCACCAGCGTCTCCCCGCCCCCCGCCCATGTATTTTCTCATCCCAGGTTATGTGGTATGCTAAAACCTCTTTCTAGGAGACCTATATCTAGCAATAAGAAGCCATTTTTTTCCCCTCTCAAGCTAAAATTCTTTATATCATTCATTTGTTCTATATAGCATATCTGTTTACTTTTATCAAAACCAAGCTCATTAAATAATCAAGTTAATTTTGATTTTACCATTTTTTGACATGGTTCATTTCAGTTTTCAGGTATTCCACTTCTTTGTTCACTAACACCCGCCCCCCCCCCCCACCATGTTATGCCTGGAAAAATGGAAACAGGCACAAGTTGAATTGGTATCTTGTTTTCTTATCTTTTCCATTTGTCATTTCTTGATCATTTTGCTTTAATTACATCATGGGAATTTTCTTCAATTTTTACTTGTTGTATACTAACAGTTCAGCTGTCATATTTTCTATTTCAAAGATCTTTCTTGTTTTCTGACTTTGTTTTAAATAGCTAGTTCTCCATAGATACAATAATCTTATCTGAGGATGACAATTAGGTTTTTGTTTTAAGTTTTTAATTTTAACTCCAGTATAAGTAACATACACTGTTATATTAGTTTCAGATATACATACAGTGATTCACCAATTCTGTACATTATTCAGTGCTCATCATGATAAGTGTGCTCTTAATCCCCATCACCATTTCACCTGTCCCCCCCCTTACTCCCACTCATCTCTCCCCTCTGGTAACCATAAGTTTGTTCTCTATAGTTAAGAGTCAACAGTTGTTGTGTGTGATTAAGTCTTCATCTATTTTCTGCATTGTTACTGTACCTTCTGTGCTCCATTTTACTGGCCTTGGTGTTTTGTACATGGCCCTTCCTCAGATGTCTGGTGATTCTTGGTTGTCCACTTATATTTGAGTGAGGTGCTAAATGCCAAGCTCATGTTAGGTGGAACTTACTGATTGGTGGGCCTTCCCATTGGTTGAACAGGTAGGGATCTGTCCATTTTATTAGGGTATACCAAATGTCCATGATTTCAGATATTTTCCTTAGATCAGAAAGTTGCTCCAGAAGAAACCTTCCAATTTCCTTGAGGGTATTAGCTTTTTCCTCAGTATTCTGAAAGCTGAATTGAGAAGAGGCCTGCAAGTCTCAGTAGTTAGTATTTGAGTTCCACTTAATCCCCATGTTTTCCTTCTGGTGCTTCATCCCTGCCTCGGTGTCTTTGAGAACAGAGCTGGTTCCTAAAGAGTGAATCATGGGTCTCATTTACTGGTTGGGGTGAGTTTAAAACTTCTTTTTTAACCAACTGTCCTGTTTTCAGGTCTCCTCTCCTTCCTCCCTTCCCAAATTCCCAAGGTTTCTAAGCTTTTCCAGGGTTGTGTGTGCAGGCTAGTTTACTATTGGTTTCCACCCCTGTGGGCTTAGGGTTCAGCTCTCTCTGGTGAAGTCTGTATTACTGTTCATCTATTCTACAGTTTAGTGATTCCTCTTTAAAAAAAATTTTTTTTTTAGATTTAATTTAGTTAACATACAGTGTATTAATTAGTTTCAGGGGTAGAATTTAGTGATTCATCAGTTGCATATAACACCCAGGGCTCATGACATCAAGTGTCCTCCTTAATGCTCACTGACTCCTCTTGATTACTGTTGTCATTTCTCTTGCTCTTTTTGTCTTTGCTAAGACACTTTTTTTTGTCTTTGTTAAAACACTTTTGCTAAGTTAAAGTGTTTCAAAGTGTGGAGACAGAAGGTTTAATCTGCCATGTTTAACTGGAAATAGGCTTTAACTTTTCTAATACTCTTTTGTAGACTTCCCTTCCTTTATCTTCTGTATTGTATTTATTGTCAATATAGTATAATTTTAATTTTTGTAGCCTCTTTGGTTTACCTGTTATATTTTGTTTAATCAGTTTTCTTTGACATTTAGAACACATTCTTATGTTCATTTAGTATATTTGACATAAAGTTGTATTAAAAAAGCGAACCTACATTTCTTCTAGAAATAAATGAGATTGCTAACACATTGTTATTTTCTCTAGAAGAAGGGTATCCATACTACTTCAATAGTTTTAATTTTGCTTTCAAAAGAAATTAAGTTTATCTTTTCTCCTAGATTGTCCATGCCTTGTGAAGTGTAGAAGTCTGGTTTTAGAATGCTAATTTGTGGCCTCTGTTAGAGAATTGCATATTAGAGTCCTTTGTCTAGAGAGTTAATAGGCTATTTATTAAATGTTACTTCTTGGTGCAGGCTCATCCAAGTAATGGTAATTATTCCTGGGGAAAGGAATCATAAAGTAAGAAAATATGGATAAATGGAATGAGAAGTTTTTTTGTATGAGAACTTTTTAAAGAATATTTTTAAAAATGTTAAGTTGCTACATAACTTTTTTCAGAAAACAGACTTAAAGATACATGCTTTTTATATCTTATAGAAGAAATTAATAAAAGGTTTTTTATGTTAAAATTAAATGTCTTTTTTTGAGGACATATAATTTGGTTGCTCACTAATTCATTAAAAATCTTTAATGTTACTTCCTCATATAGTCTAAAATATTATCATCCATACCAGCATAATTCTTTGTGCCCTTATTCTGCTTTTTCTTTAAAACACTCCTTGATGTTATATTTATTTCTTTATTGTCTATTTTCATCAACTAGATGAGGGTCTTTGTTTTATTCACTGCTGTATCTTGAGTGCCTGAAACAGTGCATGGCACATTGAAGATGTTCAATAAATATTTGTTAAAGGAATGAAGGATTAAACATATCCAATTTATAGGAGAGAAAATAGGTTTAGTTTCAGGTAGAAATTGAAACTATTTGACATAACGCATGACATACAGAGGAAAGCAAGCTATTAAAATGTATTTGGAAGAATGGTAATAGAAAGTCAAGTTACTGATTTGGATTCCAGGGTCCTCTTAGCATTTTGTGCTGTATATATCCATCTTGTCCCCATTTCAAAAGTATCTCGGGAGGAGGTTTCGTGCATTTTGACAGTCTTATAGGTTGGAGAATTGTAGGTAGAAGAATTTCTTCTGAAAAACATATCTTTAAAATGCCTCTCTACTTTTCTTAGCTGGATGAGAAAGAAAGTCGGCGCCTGTTTCAACAGATCCTTTCTGGTGTGGATTACTGTCACAGGCATATGGTGGTCCATAGAGATTTGAAGCCTGAAAATGTCCTGCTTGATGCACACATGAATGCAAAGATAGCTGATTTTGGTAAGGAGATTTTTATAGTTTCCCATATCCATTATGTTTAACAAACATCTATAGCATTCTTCAGATAATTTTTACTTCTGCACAATGGATTGAGTACCCCAAAATAGTGTATCCTCATCATTTTGTCTATGAACATACAAAAAGAAGACATAAGGAATTCTCTTCTTAGCTTTATGTTTTAAAAATTGAGTCTTATGACAATGGGTAAATAATTTAAGTAGGCAGCCTTAGAAGCATCATTTGATTTGCGACTATCTGTGAAGAAGTTAGCAACCTTATTTCCAGTGTATTCCTTTGATCAAGTATAGAGCAAGAGGAAAGAGATTGGAATGGAGCTACTCAGACTCTGAAAGCCAGGGGTAAATTATATGAACAAAATTTTTTAAAAAAGTAAAATATTTTAAATGATAGGAAAGCATCATTTCAGCTTGGAGGAATATTATTTTGATTGTCAACAATGAATTTATTTTTCCTTTATTTTCTATGTAAGTTGCCACTGACATTATTAAATCTAAGAAAATGAATCTCTGCAACTCTCTTTTGCTTAGCTTCAGTTCAAATCAGAGGAGATTGTTATAACTACTTTCCTCAGTTTTGGATATATGTATTATAATGTTTAGAGATTCATTGAGCAGTGTCAGCTCTGAGCTACTGATTTGCTGCTGCTATTGTAACTGACTGACTTATTTGACTTCCTTATTCCTCAGTTGTCATGATGATGATTATTTGTTTTGTTCTTTTTTTTTTTTAAGATTTTATTTTTAAATAATCTCTATACCTAACCTGGGGCTTTTACTCACAGTCCTGAGTGTAAGAGCTGCATGCTGGCAACTGAGCCAGCCATGTGCTCCGGTCATGATTATTTTTATTTAGTGCATTTTTGAGGAGGCAGAGGTTTCTTCTTGGAGTAAAACTGTGCGGAAGCTTTGATATTCAAAGTTAATGTTTTTTTATTTCTTTTTTAAAGAATCAGAACAGGGGTTAATAGAAACTTTGAACTTTAATTCTTCTACTCATCTGTTGTACATTTTTTCCTAGTAGTTTCTATATTAATAAATTTAAATATGCCAAGTTTATTCTAGTAAGCAGAATAATCAGTAGCTTAATATATGCTCATTAAATTCCAATAATGCACTAACTTTAAATAGTGAAATAGATTACAAATTTTAGGACATAATGGCAAAATATTTGGGAATAGTAAAGACAGAATTTGTTGAAACAAAGGACAAAATGATGATTTATCACTTTAATGCAAATTAAATTTTATTGTTTAATGGAGTTTTATTTTTATTTTTGTCCTTGGAAAGTCTTGAATAGTTGATTTTGTGCATTTTCAGGTCTTTCAAACATGATGTCAGATGGTGAATTTTTAAGAACAAGTTGTGGCTCACCCAATTATGCTGCCCCAGAAGTAATTTCAGGAAGGTAGTATTTGACACCGTTTCTTCCACCCCAGTACATTTATAATTGTCTTTTTCTCTTAGATTTATCTATCTATAGTAAATTCTAGTGAAAGGAAAGACATGTAAGGCTTATTCTTTCCTTATCCAGAAAGTGTTATGTTTTAAGACTAAAACATAAGTGAGTAAGAATTAAGGATTCCATTTATAGAAGAGAATATTGGTTTGGAAGTCAATACTGTATATAAAGTAGTTAGATGAGAATATGTCTCACTTTTTCCCCCAGTAGAAGAAATTGACGGTTTAAAACTAGCAGGTTTCTTTTTCTTTAAAGATTTATGTATTTTAGGGATGCCTGGGTGGCTCAGTTTCAGCTCAGGTCATTATCCCGGGGTTCTGGGATCGAGTCCCACATCGGGCTCCTTGCTCCGCGGGGAGCCTGCTTCTCCCTCTGACTCTGCCTGCCACTCTGTCTGTCTGCTTGCTCTCGCTCTCTCTGACAAATAAATAAAATCTTTAAAAAAAAAAAAAGATTTATTTATTTTAGAGAGAGAGCATGTGCTTGTGTGCATGTGAGATTGGAGAGGGGAGAGGGTGAGAGAGAATCCTAAGCAAACTCCCTGCAGAGCATGGCGTCTGATGGTGCAGGGGGGGCTCAATCTCAAGAATCAAGACCTGAGATCGAGCCCTGAGCCAAAATCAAGAGGCAGAGGCCCAACTGACTGAGCCACAGTAGCTCACAGATCCTAACACCAGCAACTTTTAGAGGTCACACATTAAAAATTTGAATATAGAAATAACCTACTAGTTAGAAATGGTTTACTTAGGTGAAGAGTTAAACCTGTAATGTATACCTTTAATTTTTCAGATAGAAGGCATTTTTTTAAAGATATATTTACTTATTTTACAGAGAGCGTGCACAATCCAGAGTGTGTGAGCCAGTGCACACACATGCATGAGTTGAGGGTGGGGTAGGGGGAGAGGGAGAGAAATCCTTAAGCAGACTCCCCACTGAGCGCAGCCCCGTTCCCAGAGCCCTGAGATTATGAGCTGAAGCAAAATAAGAGTCGGATGCTTAATTTGACTGAGTCACCCAGGTGGCCCTGATAGAAAGGCATTTTGTAGTAGCTTTATGTTTATGGTAAGGTGTCCTGGGGAATTGGACTGAAGTATGCTAAAATCTTCAGACTTCTTTATTTTGAAATTTTCATTTTTAAATCTTCTAGAGACTACAGTATTGTAAGAATTCTAACCTCTTAATTATTGGCCATCAGCATTGAGAGAGAGCATGAGGATCTTTGTACAGTACATAGCTTAGATGGCAGGAAAATTGAATTTTTTGAAGAGTAATTTTTCTTGGGGCACCTGGGTGGCTCAGTGGGTTAAGCCTCTGCCTAGGACTTAGGTCATGATGTCAGGGTCCTAGGATCCAGCCCCACGGCAGGCTCTCTGCTCAGCAGGGAGCCTGCTCCCTGCCCCTCCGCCCCTCTCTGCCTGCCTCCCTGCCTACTTGTGATCTTTCTCTCTGTCAAATAAATGGATGGAATCTTAAAAAAAAAAAAAAAAAGTAATTGTTCTTCACTCTCCTACAAAAATTGAAGAGTTAGGTTTACTAATTTTTGTAATTAACTTTTAATAACTTTATACTCAAATCCTCTTTGATTCACATTCTAATTCACAATGCAGATATACTATGGTATTTTCTGTCTGTTTTCATAAGCTTGCTTGCCTAGTCTGCTCAGAGAAATTATATTTGGGTAAAGGCATGGCTATGAATAAGGCAGAAGTATTTAATTTTAAATTTATCAAGGTTCATCATTATCTTTTTATATCAGCTTAATGTTCAAAAAACGCTTTTAAATTACTTCATTTGTGTCATGTAAATTGTTTTGGAAGAAAACAGTTCAAGACCTTGTGGTAGTGTTAATTAAATAGAAGAAATGTATTATAAATATGCATATATACGTGGGTCATTAATGAAGTCTCCTTTTTCAGTTTGGATAGGTCTTCCTGTGAGGTCTGGATGAGTGGGAACTTTTACTCAAAGCAGTATTTGTGGATCAGTTCAACAATTTATTTCATCAGTTTATAGACCTCCTTTCCCCAAAACCAGACAGAGCTAACAGCCTTCCATAGTTAAGTCAGTTGGCTTCATTGTATTGCAAATATCAGTTTAGAATCTTCTGTGAACCAGTCTGGTGGGCTTTCTTCCACAGCCTCAGGTCCTTTTTGCCTCGGTAGGAGGTCTTGGGCTATTGGGAGAAGTGGGTTTAGAGTTGTCACTAAAGAACATTCTTAACTGATGTTATAAGGACCACAGAAAGGTAGTAAGAACGGAATTTTAGCTATAGTCTAAACTTTAAAAAATTCTTGACTTTTGTTTTCAAAGATGATACTGATAGAATTAGTATAGAATTTTTATGTGTAGTGTGTAGCGATGATCATAGAAACCACATTCTAATAATGCTTTATAAAGTATCCATATTTAAAATTTTTGATTGATTGACTCTCAAGTTTCTAATGATTACATAATCCAATTAATGTGTCCTGTTACAGATTGTATGCAGGTCCAGAGGTAGATATATGGAGCAGTGGGGTTATTCTCTATGCTTTATTATGTGGAACCCTTCCATTTGATGATGATCATGTGCCAACTCTTTTTAAGAAGATATGTGATGGGATCTTTTATACCCCTCAGTATTTAAATCCGTCTGTGATTAGCCTTTTGAAACATATGCTACAGGTGGATCCCATGAAGAGGGCCACAATCAAAGATATCAGGTAATAATGCAGCTTGGAGATTATCAGATCTAATAGTTTCAATGATACAAGTTAAGTGAAAGAAAAAGTTGCAGGACAGTATGTACAACATAATGCCATTTTTATATTAAAAAATACAGCATATAGGCACATTTATTTTATTTTGGAATTTAAAAATACACACTGAACAGGCACCTTAGGGAAAGAAGATTAGTAGTAAGGAGGGCTTTTGCTTTTTCACTTAGCATCTTTCTTTTGAAATTGTAACAATGAATATTGTATTTGTTTTTAAATTTGAAAAAACCACTAGTGTGAAGTAAAAAGGACCCTGGTGAGATTTACATTTGTAGTGACTCTTCAAGATTTTCTGTAGTATGCCTCATATTTGACTTTCATGTATTCTCATTAGGATTAATACTTTTCAGTAGTAGTAAATTTCTGTTTCGCTGTTTGAGTTCTGATCTTTTGAATTACTCTTTTCTTCTTTTGTTCATTTCAAGTTATAAAGAATTTTAATTTAAGGTGTAATTTTGGGCTAGTACATACTGAATCACATGTGAAATTACTGGTTTATAAGTTTAATATGGAAGGGCATGTTCCACCACCAGTGGAAAAGGACAAATCATTCTCTAAAATTTAAAATATCTAAGTGAGAGATCCTTTTTCTTGTGTTTTACATATTTTTTCCAATTTGAATGTAATGTGTGACAACTGAAAAAGACTTAGAAGACACCCAAAAAATAGAGAACTAAAATGATCTCTAATTCTGTCACCCAGAAGATAGTCCTTATTCTTTTGGGTGTTTTGCTTTCTTGATGTTTCTAGTTTTAGCAGTTTGGGACATAATTCAGGTGAAACATATCCTTTTATATATGAAGTTAGGAAACTCTCAGTTCCTTCATTAAAAATGCAGAGATATTTTTATCGTCATAGAACTGTTTTGTGAAGTGAGATAATGTACAGTAAGTACTTAGCCTGAAACCAGCCACATGGTAAGCATTCAGTGAATGATACCTGTTTTTGTTGTTATGGTTTTTTCACCTGACATTATATCAAAAGAGAATTATAATGAAGCCACAGAATATGTTATTTTTCTGAGCTGGAAATTAGCTGGTCTTTGTCATTTATTTGTCAGTCATTTGTACCAAAACTTTAAATAAAAGTGGAGACATTTCTTTTCCTGTTGGTACGGCACTGCTTTCTCCTTAAAACCAAAAGGAGGTTGAAGCATTTCCTCCAGTGTACACAATGAAATGTGAGCCAGAAGAGGAAAGTCTGTTTGAAAAAATGAAAATATAATATGAATACAAATATAAATGAATTCATATCCTAAACTCCCCAAACTGTTACTTGCAGTCTCATCTCTACTCAAAATTCTCCTCCTGACCCTGCCATTTTCTCTCAGGGAACATGAATGGTTTAAACAAGACCTTCCAAAATATCTTTTTCCGGAGGATCCATCATATAGTTCAACCATGATTGATGATGAAGCCTTAAAAGAAGTATGTGAAAAATTTGAGTGTTCAGAAGAGGAGGTTCTCAGCTGCCTTTATAACAGAAATCACCAGGACCCTTTGGCAGTTGCCTACCACCTCATAATAGATAACAGGAGAATAATGAATGAGGCCAAAGATTTTTACTTGGCAACAAGCCCACCTGATTCTTTTCTTGATGATCACCATTTGACTCGGCCCCATCCTGAAAGAGTACCATTCTTGGTTGCTGAAACACCAAGGGCACGCCATACCCTCGATGAATTAAATCCACAGAAATCCAAACATCAAGGTGTAAGGAAAGCAAAATGGCATTTGGGAATTAGGAGTCAAAGTCGACCGAATGATATCATGGCAGAAGTTTGTAGGGCAATTAAACAGCTGGATTATGAATGGAAGGTAAGAAAGAAAGGGCAATCTGATTATAAGCACATTTGTCAAACCTGTAGTCTATAAAGTGTTTTCTAGAAGAACTGCTTTTGATTTTGTTTTTGTCCATACCATACACTAGGTTGTAAACCCCTATTATTTGCGTGTTCGAAGGAAGAATCCTGTGACAAGTACATATTCCAAAATGAGCCTACAGTTATACCAAGTGGACAGTAGAACATACTTACTGGATTTCCGTAGTATTGACGGTATGTACATCCCACAAAATAACATAGTTGACATACTAGACTTGTTACCTAGTTGGCTTTTCAGTCTTTGATTCTTTTGAAGCTGCTGCTGCTGCTTTTTTTTTTTTTCCCCCTTTTGGAGAAGGTTTATTGAGAGAATTTCCACAGTGAAGTACCCCCACATAAGAGTAGTTAGCACGTTTCAGCTTGTCTTGTTTAAATCTGGGGCTGTCCTTCACCTGCTTCTGGCATTTTAATGGGCTCTGAAAAGGGCAGATTTCTCCCCTTGACGTCAGGGTCATCTTCAGTTACACCCCCAGCCTTTGCCTGAGGCAGGTCCTAGAGATCCGCTTCTGGCCTGGTCCTTGAGCCACAGATGCTCTTTCAGTTGCCTTCCATTGATGAGTAGAACATCCTGACTCTCAGGTGGTGCCTCCTCTTGTTTCGGTCGCTCTCCCTGGGTGGTTGTGCACCCACATGCTGGTTAGACCCTCGGTCATCTTTTCTTTGTTTGGATTTGGATCTTGACCTGACTTGGCCACTCCTGGTTCACCCAGTTGAATTCAGGTAGCGAGAAAGCTCACAGCAGAGAGAACACAACCACCTCGATCGAGGCTCTGCTTACCTCTTTCAAAGCTTCTTGGATTGTTCCTAGTAATTCAGTAGCAAAGGAGTATAAAATGTGATTTTGTGCCTCTGTGATGTCAGCATTTATGAATCGTGTTTTTCTTATAATCTTACAGTGTATTGTCCTTTTAAGATTATCTTAAAGCCAGATGCAATCTGATCCTAAAGTGATAGTTTCTGCCACATTTCTGGTTTTTGGTGTGGTTCATTTTGGTAAGATAAAATGTTTTATTTGGAAATAAACGTTGATTTTTTTATTAAGTATTTTTTATATTTGATATTTAATATTTTTAATTTTCATTTAAAAATTAAAGTACAGTTAGCTTTTAGAGTTGATTGATAAGGCAATGTGAACAGATTTGATTAGTAGCTCCTAGAACAAGAAATTATTTGTCAATTAAGCTTGCAGGGGACTGAGAGAGAAGTGTTTTGGACAGGTTAGGGACTTAACAGTTATTTTTCTCCTCTCACCCAGTCTTTTGCTCCCAGCCTGAAGCTAGAGACATATTAAAGATATGCATCCTTTATTAGTTTTGTGAGAGCTGCATGATTCCAATTTTATCTGTCTCTCAATAAAGTGTTCTTAAATAACCACTTTTTTTTTTTTTAAAGATTTTATTTATTTATTTGACAGAGAGAAAGAGAGAGAGCATACAAGCAGGGGGAGTGGTGGGTAGAGGGAGAAGCAGACTCCCTGCTGAGCAGTGAGCCCAGCCCCGATGCAGGGCTTGATCCCAGGACACTGGGATCATGACCTGAGCTGAAGGCAGACGTGTAACTGATTGAGCCACCCAGATGCCCCAATAATAGATAACTTTTATATGAAGTCACTGTGTAAGAATTCCTGGGACTAAAGCATCTTATGTTCAAGATAACTGTCATAATTAGTTAAAAGTGATGTTGTTAATTTTAATTTTAGATTGTTGTCCATTTCTGTTTATCTACAGTCATAAACAATCAGAGACAATCGATGGTCAAATCACTGAAATATTCATACTTTTTAAGTGGGGTATTTTATTTTAATTGGTCATCAAAATGATGACATTACTGCAGTATAAAATCTTTAAGTACGTTCTTGAGTTTTTTTTTAAAGAAACATTATTGTTTTACTGTTTCAATATTTTGAAAACCTGTACTTAGAAAATATATCTTTGATTACCATTATGTATAGTTTGCTATATATAACTATACTTAACTATTTAGACCAACTAAGTTGAGGCAAATTATTAATTGCAGAAAGCAGACGTTTTTTTTCTTATTTTATTTTGTTGTTGTTATTTTTAAATGGGAAAAATACCTTGTATGGCAGTGTGCCAGTGTATATATATATGAGTAGATTATAATAGACTTTTCATAAATGTTGTGATACCAAACATGGTTTGAATTTTTTTTTTTTAAGATTTATTTATTTAGGGGTGCATGGGTGGCTCAGTTGGTTAAGTGTCTGCCTTTGGCTCAGTTCATGATTTCAGGGTTCTGGGATCTGGTCCCACATTGGGCTCCCTACTCAGTGGGAAGTCTGCTGCTGCTTCTCCTTCTGCTGCTCCCCCTGCTCATGCTCTCTCTCAAATAAGCAAATAAAATCTTTTAAAAAAAATGTTTCAAAAATTTATTTATTTGAGAGAGAGAGAGAATAAGAGGGAAAGGTGGCTAGAGAACACCAAGCAAATTCCCCACTGAGCATGGGGCCCTATGTGGGGTTTATCCCATGACCCTGAGATCATTACCTGAGCCGAAATCAAGAATTGGATATTTAACTGACTGAGCTACCCAGGCACCCCTGAAATTTATATTAACTCAGATTTCCCATGTATGTACACTCTTAAAAACTAATTTATGTTATCTGTTAAAAAGCCTGATGGAACACAGGTGATTCACAATTCAAGTAAATACTCTATCCCAGCATTATTAAAGAGTATAACTATATATATATGTTCTCTCACAGCAGAGCCTTTAATTAAGTACAAGTATATAGCAGTTCTTCACTGGCCAAATCAATTGAATTAAGATTTATTACTACTTCTGTTCATCTAAGGTTATATGGAACTGTTAGATGAGATTTACCTATGAGTTTTTTGTCTTCTTTATAAACCAAAGGATAGTACCTTTTTAGTGTCAGAAAGACACAGGTTTGAGTGGTGATAGAGTGGCTAGAGCTGTTTGTCTGCTTCTCTCTCTGTCCAGATGCTGTTTATCCGCTAACAACATATTAATGTTGTCTGCGATATGGAATGTATTTTATATTTCTCATTGTATTTGGATCAGATTTATAACCTTGGGTTTATTAGCCTCTGAGTTTGCCAGTTGAATGGGTATTTACTGTTTTGTTTTAAAGATTTTATTTATTTATTTATTTGACAGAGAGAGAGAGAGAGAACACAAGCAGGGAGCGGCAGGCAGAGGGAGAGGAGAAGCAGGCTCCCTGCTGAGCAGGCAACCCGATGCAGGGCTCGATCCAAGGACCCTGGGATCATGACCCGAGCTGAAGGCAGATGCTTAACTGACAATGCCACCCAGGCACTTTGAACATTTACTGTTTTTGTACTCTGTTTCTAACTTTAGTTTTTCCTTGATTTCTGTTTGTTAGAATCATTCTCTTCTATGAGATCTTAACTATGAAGAGCAAATGGGAGAGTGAAAAGCACTGAAATGATAGGAGATACAGGTTCTAGATTTACCTCTCTGTTCATTTATTGCCTATGGCAAGTCACTTCACTTTCTGGGGTTTTTATTTATTTATCAGTAGAACAAAGGGTGGGATGAGATGATTTCCAGTGTTATTTCCAAATTTTAAGTGCATTTATTCTATGATTTTAATACAGAGGGATTAATTTTTATCACTAGGGAAGGATGTTTATTGAGTCCCATGGTTATTAGTTTATTGGGCTTTTAGCTTTGGATTGCAAGACTGATGAGTAACTGTGTACTGTACCCAATCTTGATCAGCCATCAGGAGAATACATACTGTAAGGAAAAAAGGCAAATGGTTTTAACACAGACTCATCACCTCTATTTTAGAAAGTATTCAGCATAAACATGGTTTTAGTAGCTGGTCATTGGTCTGAAAGAAGCAAATTAAATGCTATTAAACTTTTGGGGGGTGTCATGGATTATAATACATTGAAATTTTTTTTTGTCCAGATGAAATTACTGAAGCCAAATCAGGAACTGCTACTCCACAGAGATCGGGATCTGTAAGCAACTATCGATCTTGCCAAAGGAATGATTCAGATGCTGAGGCTCAAGGAAAATCCTCAGAAGCTTCTCTTACCTCATCTATGACCTCACTTGACTCTTCTCCTGTTGACTTAACTCCGAGACCTGGAAGTCACACAATAGAATTTTTTGAGATGTGTGCAAATCTAATTAAAATTCTTGCACAGTAAACCTAAAACTTTGCTTATTTCTTTGATAGCAATAAGCATGCATAATAAATAATAGCCAAATGCTTCCATATATAATCAAGTTATACCTAATTATAACTGAGGATTGGCCTTTTGGAATGCAGTTTGCACAGGAATTGGAATATGATTAATAGTTAAAAGCCTAATGTGCAAAAATGAATTAAGATAATTTTGTTCATTGTTCAGTAGGCATATAGCATAATGTAATATTCACAATGAATTATAGGTCTCTCAGGCTCACTTGATATTTGGCTATTTTATATTTAGTGTAGACAGGGCTTTGTAGAATATTAATTTACCATAAAGGCCTTCATATATTATTACATGTTGATGTGTTATATAACTGCTTCATAAATTTATTCAATAAATATTTGCCTAGAATCCCCAGAGATCTTTATAGGTGATTTTGTTTTGGGGGCTCCTTATCTTCTTAAATAGCAAGTATCTTCTAACTGTAGTGACAGTCTGGATGACTACTCCATATCTCTTCCCTTAATATTTTTTAGTATCTGGTGAGCACATCAAAGATGTTAGATACAATTAAAATTTTCTCTTTAGCTTGGTAAGTCCAAAAATGCACAGAACTTATATATTCAGATACTCTAGGCACTAAGGTAAATCTTAGTTTGTCTTACTATATTCTGTATATAAATCTCTTTTGTCATAAGAGCTGAGCTGCATATACTCTAAATCATGTTTTTGTCAATCTCACAAAGTTCGCTGCTCATATCAGTATTGAATGTATATAAAAAGTTTCTAGTCATTCAGTTATGTATCTTTTAAATTGATTTAGCACACAGAAAGAACATTTCTTACAAATTGTTTAAATGCTCAGATACGACTTTTTCTCCCAAATTTTATTGTGAACATTTTTAAAAACAGAAAAATTGAAAGGCTGTAGGTTGGATCACATGTGTATCTACCACTTAGATTCCACATTGGTCAACGTTTTGCCATGTTTGGTTTATATCTATATCTATAGATATAGATATAGTTGTGTATATGTGTGTGTGTGTGTGTGTGTGTGTGTTTGTGTGTGTGTATGCTTTTTCCCCCTGAACCACTTGGCTGTTGCTGACGTAATCACCCTCAACATTTTAAGCATTTCCTAAAAATAATGACATTTTCCTAAAACATAAAATTAGTAATTCCCTAATGTCATCCAACCATGCCCCAGTTGCCCTCCAAATTTCTTACATAGCTCATTATTTCAAACTAGGATTCAGTGAGTTTACACATTGCATTTGGTTCTGTCTCCTTAGTCAGATAGGACATTATTATTTCAGTATAATATGGAACAGATTGGTTAGTGCTTCTAAATGGTCACATACGTTTTGGATTTTAGTCACTTTTTAAAAGGTAGCATTATGGGAACTGCCTAAAGATGGTTAAATATCTTTGTACGATCTCTATATTTTCTTTTCCTTGCTCTTTCCTTTTTCCTAGAAGCATTCCGTAATAGTTGTAAATGAAAATTTAAAGTCATATCAGTTAAAATTGGTGTCCTGTGTATGCTAATAATAAAAAAATACTATATCACCCATAATTGCCTTATACTATTTTAACTCCAAGGTATTGATTTTTTTGGTATCGATCATTTTTCCATTGCAAAAGAGCTATCTTATTTCTCATTTCATATCTTTGTATTATAGAAATGTTTTTGGCAAATACAGTGAGCACCTATGTATTCAGACAGTAATGTACTCAAGTGTCTTGATAGCTTACATGCTTAACTGTCGTAGATTTGGTTCCAGCGCCCCTAGAAAGGTGCACTGAATTCAAAACTTGTTTCTTTTCGTCCAGGGCTTCTCTATTCAACTTAGAATCTGAAAGTTGTATAAACTAATAGGAGTTCAACTTAAATAATAAGTTCACAAGTGTATTTATAACTTGTATGTGGTCCCGTGTTTTGGGGAATATTGGCTTAATGTAAGGTCTGTAAAATGCAGCATTATGTTCCTGATGTTAAGAACAGAAGATTGTATTTTTAAAGTTACAAATTTGTATATAACTAAGGCATCTTCATAATGTCTCTATAAGCTGTTGAGGGGAGTTCGGGAGAACAAAAGGAGGAACCAATTAAATAGGACCTTCTAAAAATTGTTAATTTTGTAAACTTTGCTTCTTATTAAGTTATTGTGATTCCTTTTAGTTACTGAATTTTATTTTGAAGATATTTAAATATTGCACTTGTACAAATAGTATGATAAACGCACAGATTATTGCAGTAAATTCTTTTTTAAGCTGGGATATTTGAAATGACAACTTTTGGTTGAATATGTCAAGGTTGCATCAGAACTTTCAAAAATTTGTAGTCTGCAAATTCTTACTAACTGAAGATAAAGGGAGTCAATGCAATGATTTTTAATCTTTTTTTATTATCTTTTCAGCAATTTATATTTTTTGTGATTTTCTGCAACCATATTTTTACTTTGTCTTGACAACTGAAAGATGTATAAGGTTTTTGCCAGAAATGTACTGTATACATAGTTTTAAATATAACAGATTTTACTGATATGTAAAAAAATTTTGCCATTAAAATAAATGATTTCTCACCGAGAGGAACTTTTCTACAGGTTGGGGGATATGGGAGCTTAATATATCTAATTTAATTTCACTGAAATAAACTCCATTGCTTTTACTTTGATTATATTTTCTCTTGAGATGCGTTTGTAGTTTTTCAGAGTTTTAAATTATTTTATACAAAAAGATGAGAGCACACTCTCCATCCCCCCTTCCCTGATTTTTGCAGTGCTACCACTTAAATGAATAAATGCTTGGTGGACTGTGGACTGTGGCTGGATGGAGAGCTTTGTGCATCTGTGCTCTGACTGGCACCTTCCAAATAAGAGACAAGTGTGTTGTATAAATCTTTTCCCCTAACTCTTGTCCATCTTCTCCACCCACAGCAGAAATCTCATTTTCATTGTGAATTCTCCTGACAAGGTGACTGAAATTCCACGTACAACACAATTATACATTGGTGATAGGGTAGAAATCAATCTTCGTAGTACAGTATCTCTGAGATGTGTTCATGTTTGTTTTGACTGGGGTATATTTAAGCATATAATTTAAAATACTTTGATTTAAAAAATGGATGATAAAGAAAAACATCATTTTTCATGTTACATTGTGCTTAAATTTTTTAACTTCTGGGAAAGCTAAGAAAAAAAGCACCTATTCATAGACCACCTGTGCATCTTTTTGACAATGTTTCTAATTATAAAATACAGTGCTTAAACACATCTTAGCATTCAAATGTGATCTTTGTCTCAACTAAATTACTGATTTTTTATTTCATCTAAAAACCACCTGAACAAAAAATACTAAGATAAATACAATAAAAGGCAATGTAGTTACCCATTTTCTTTGTTGTCAACATTGGATCTGGTTAGAATTCCACTACTGTTAGAATTCAACTATAATGAAATCTTACATTCCATATGGCATCATTAGGCAGGGCTTGATTGAGGTAGATTGTTGGCATTCTAAATCTTTAAAATAGTTTGACAGTTGTAACAAAACAGTACTAAAGAATGTTATGAATAGCATGTAAGATTGTTTTTTAGGGAATTTATAAGGTGCTCTAGATTATTTTCCCTGACTGTATAAAATTGTACAATAAATTTTCTTGTTTGAAATATCAATATTTATTGAACTGTCCTATTGTAGACAAATAGGCTGTTCTATTTATTGTGAGTACCAATAAATGGTAACTATGACAAACTTAGAGGATTTCCAGCAACTTGGAAAATGATTATATTGTCAATTAACAGCATGAGAAATGTATTAAATATACTCTAATAGGTACTTCAAGTTCATAGGCTTAAGTAAGTGGTAGGTAGTGTGAAAACTTGGTGTGGGAGGTTGCCTTTACCAGTGTAAAACTATTTGAGAGTTTTAGGAAAAGATCCCTAGAAAGGGGTACACCTTCAAGTACCACTTAATAATTTGCACTGCAACCCATATGCCCTCAAACAGCTACTATGAACCAAGCACGAAGAATGTGACCATAAGGCATAAACCTGTGGTGAGTGTCTTGTCAGGGAGATACATGTTCTTTAAAGGCTACAGTGGTATGTAGCTTAGAAAAGTACACAAATCATAAACGTTTGGCTTGATGGATTTTCAGTGTTTTAGATTTGCAGTGAACCTGGCCATGTCAGCTTCTCCCCATATTAAGAAACATGCTGCTACCTTTGTGTCTTTCATAATTAATATTAGAAGTTATATACTTCTATATGATACACTTCTATGATATGACAGTATATTCTGGGCAACACCATTAACTGTTTTTCTTGAAGTTAACGGGCTCCATTTGTTTACTTTCAGGGTAAGGCCTATCACATACCCAAGCCTGAATAACCAGCTGGACGGCTGGTTGTTTTTCTAAATAAGAGTTGTATTCCACAAAAACGTATGTATTTCAGTTTATAATGCAATCTCACAAGTGCTTTTACTTGAGACATCCTACTTCAATACATAGCAGAAGTACTTTATGAGCATCAAGGGTTCAAGGGTCATTTTAATAAAATAAGTTTTACTACTTCCTGAAGGATATATATATATTTTAAAAGATTTTATTTATTTGACACAGAGAGAGAGAGAGAGAGAGAGAGAGATCACAAGTAGGCAGAGCAGCAGGCATCGGGTGGGGGAAGCAGGCTCCCCGCTGAGTAGAGCCGGATGTGGGGCTCGATCCCAGGACTCTGACATCATGACCTGCGGAGAAGGCAGAGGCTTTAACCCACTGAACCATCCAGGCGCCCCAGTGAAGGATTTTTTTGGGGGGGAGGTACTATGAGTGTGGTGGAGAAGAATACAAGGAAGCTAGCACAGTTTGGTATTGCCTTGATGGCTGAGCTGCCATCAGTTTTACACACCCCTGCTTTTCCGTTACCAGGGCAATGTCAACGTTGTGAAAAGGCAAACGATGTCTTACTGTGAACAGGAAGATAATGTGAAAAGGTCTTGGCAACCCTCGGGGGTCTGAGGCTTACCTCGGAGCATCACTGTTCCACAACAGCGGTTCTCAACGGGGCAGGGGTGGGGGAACGCTTTTCCTTCCAGGGACCTCTGGCAGTGACTGGAGACAATTCTGGTCGTCACAAGAGGTGGTAGAGGTGGTGGGAGTGGATGGAATCGAGTGGGTAGATTCCAGGGGTGCCGCTGAACATCCTACCCCGCACAGGAGAGCCTCCCTTTCCCCAACAAGGAGGATGCAGTTTGAAACAGAACGCTGAGGTTGAGAAAGCCTGGTCTACAGAAATGATCTTCCTTTGCACAAGAGAGCTACATCGGTAAATCCACAATCCTATTTTTCCAATTTCCTGAACAGTTCTCTGAGTTACATTTTCCCACTTAATTATTTTCAAGACACAAACTGATGAAGTTCTAGAACCTAGGAAGGGGAGGTGAGGTGAGGAGAAGGGAGGTTTCAACGGGAGTTTTTATATGCTAAAGAGGGCCTACCAGGTGCCAGGATATCGGAGGCCTACCGGAGGCCTTGTCCTGGCGGCTTGATCAATGTTGTCTTCAGACCAGCCATTAACATTAAGATAGTTGGGAGACTTGTTGGTGGGGTGTCACAATCCTGCTATCAATCGTCTTTGTTAGTGAGATTCAGGACATTTGCAAGCCAAGGGAGACTCCAGTCTAGCAGGATTGTGAGCTCTGCAAGTTAACTATTTGCTTATTGTTCGTGGCAGTCAGGGCTGCCTGAGGGATGCTACACACAGGACAGAGGGGAAGCGGATGGGGGGGGGGGTACAAGGCGCCAGCTTTTGCTTTGTCCTCAGCCAGCCTCGTGCTCCCTCATCAAGACCACAGCTACTTTCAGGTTATACTTCTTATGGGCCCAACTTACCTGTTTTTTCCAACGTGAAGCCTACGTTTGAACCAGGGGCCTCTCTCCCCGACCTGCTCCCCTGGACTCCTTTGCCGTGGATTTTTGCTTCTGTCCTTTGTGACTGGCCGGTCTCTTAGGCTGTAAAGTCCTTTAAGGGAGGGTCCTATCGTAATGGGACCCTCAGCCTCGACTGTTCCATCGGCGTACTGACCGGGCACGCAGTCTGGCTGGGGTTGCCTCTCTCTGCGCTCCCCTCAACGCGCGCAGCCCTAATTTCCCGCGCTCCCGCGCACTGCGGTCGCTTGTGCGCCAGACGCTCCCGGCTGCTACTAGAGGGCGCTCGGGGCGCGGGTGGCTCAAACTACAAATCCCAGAGGGTGGTGGGGTGGGAACGGCCGCAGTGACCTCTGGGATTTGTGGTCCCGAGAAAGGGATTGGCAACCACAAGGACTCTGAGAGTCGCCTCTTCCCTGCCAGTCTCTCGGCGTGGTTCCGACGCCCCGGGTCGGCCAGGTCAGTTTCTTGGGAGAGACCTAGCGCCAAAGGCAGGTCGGTAGGAGGTCCAGCAGGGTAGCTTCCGGTTCCGGTGGGTAAAGGCAAGCACAATGTAAACACGGGCCCAGGGGAGTGGTCATCAGGTAAGTGGGGTTTACGCTGACCATGATGGAAGCTGGAGGAAGAATCCTAAACGAGGCTGGTGCGTCTGGTGGTTAGGGGAAAAAGCTTCAGATGTCGGAGTTGACACCCAACAAGGGTGTGGGCAGAGCGGGGACGCTAAGGTTGATCTCTGGAGACGAGCGGTTCCAGGGGGTCAGGCCCTCCCTTACGCCTGCGTCAGGAGCGGCTTCCGCGTCTCCACGGAGGCCGGGGCTGCTTCGACCTTCCCTTAGCGGTGGGAGGAGCGGACCCGAGCTTGCATCCCACCCCGCGATGGGGGTGTCTGCAGCTGAGCACGGCCTGGTGAACTCGCGGGGGACGTCCAGGGCAGCCTTTATGAACTTCGCACGGGGAACTTGCTAATACAGGTTTCTCTGTTACGGTGCCGTTTTCGGGTAAATCGCTTCTTGAATTTCTGACCTCCGAGTACATCCCGGTACCCGAAGGATGCTGTTTCGGTTTCCTAAGGATGCTGGCGGTTTCTCGTCTTTGGTGCTGCATCCTCCAGCGCAGTGAAGACATGCATTCTGGGCTTGTGGCTGGGAGAACTGTCCAGCCGTCCACAGTGATTGAATGCCTGCTGTAAGGATCGTTGGACCAACAGAAGAATTTAGAGCCCCGCTTTGTTGTTCAGAGTTTTCATGGTGTTCATTAACTATAAGTCTGTATTAAATGAATTTGTGTTGTTTCATGAGTTTAATGTGAAACCTATAGGATTATAATTTACCCATATGACTTCTTACCCAGGTGAAAAAACGTAAGGGCTGGGATGTTGGCGCCTTGTGCATCTAACTATAGACTCAGGAAAGCCTTATTTATAAGAAGTTTTAATTTGACGTTCAGATAACCTTATGGAACAACAGACTAGTACTAATTAAGATACCTGAATCAACTCTGAGTGTTCCGTTTTTCAGTTTAGAGACTGTTTCGCATATATCTTAGGACTCACCCTCCTTTTAAGGCTGCCAACTTTTATTTTTCAAAACTTATCATCCTCCCCTCCAGGAAGCCTCAAATGTCAACATTGAAGTTATAGTATCCTTTTTTACTCTCTAATAACACTTATTCTGGAGTATATTGACTCTACTCTTGTCGTCTCCAGGCAGTTTTGAAGAAAATACAAAGCTCTGCTAATGGTCTTGGTAACCGATTCATGCTTTTTAACCTCGAGTGGGACCTTGATACTGTTTGCTATCTTTATTCATCCTTTACTGTTGCTTTTCCTGTTTTCCCATTCTCTATAGTGATTACTTTGGAACTTTTCTATTCTTCTCAAATACTCAAAACTGTTTCTTTTCCCTTTACTTGGAGCTGCCTATTTCTCTGGGAAATGTGAAGCTTAGGGATAGGAAATCCTTCATTATTTTTTACCCCTATCCCTGAACTTGCCTGTGCTTTTCACTCAATATTAACTCTTGTCTGAGAGGAATGTATTTTTTTCTCTCTCTTCAAGACTAAACTTGTCAACTACTAGTGGTCATCAGGCCTTGTAGAACACATGTAACGTCCTTCTCGCCTGACCTCCACAGCCTCTGACCTCTAGAAGAGCTTAAAGGATTTGTGGAGGAAGATGGCAGAAACACCCAAGGCAGTGTTGTGTGTGACTTTTTCCATATATGGTTGAGAACCTCCATCTGGGGTCTAAGCCTGTCCCTGTCTTTGACATTTAGAACAATGGTTTGGGTTGAAGATCTCTGTTCCTTTTTCCTTTCCTCTCCATCTTAACCCCTGCTCCCAATAATAATATAGACTCGACTGATGATTTTTAATGTAATTTTCCTACATAAATATACCAAATTTTCCTCTGTTAACAGGGGTTCCCACATTACCTGGTTCCTCATGTTGCTGAATTAGAAACAAAGTTCCATTTGGAAACTTGAAGCCAGAAAATGTAATTATCCTCGTTCTTGTCATAGGGACAATTATAAACACTAGAGTTCTTATCTAGGTATATTAACTTGGTATCTTATGAGACCTTCCTAATGATTTATTCTTTTACACTGTCTTAACTCTGTGCCTCTGGCCTTCTGTTCCAAGGTAACCACACTTCATTTTGAGTCATTTCTTGGTTCTTCCCCTAAGTTACTTAAAGTCCTCTTCAGACATAGGAAACTCATATATATATATCATATAATATATCTCCTATATTATAACGGGTCTGGGAAGAGAGTTTGGCATTGTCCTAATTCCCCACTGTAGCTTATAATACATTACCCCTCTGGACTTTTTGAAAAACCCCTGCTCCAGTGGAAAGCATGTGGTTCATGTGTATCTGCCCATGCATTTCTTGATTGCTACAATTTATTGAACCTTCCTTGTATTCCTTAGAACTTAAGCACATGACCTGTAATTTTTTTACCCCTCCAAGTTCTGCCGTTATCTTGGGCCTTCCCATGTGCATAACTTCATAGTCCCTTTTACTTTTTTGTCTCCTTTCTTTTATTGATTACTTGTATTTTATTTCAGCCATGTACATCAGTGATGAAGACCTTGACATCTGCTAGAACTTATTATTTCATTTCTCTCTCTCCCTTACTCCCACAATGCCCATTCTTTGATAGTGTTTATAAACACCTCTGCTTCATGGCTTTTCCTTATGCCCCTAGTTGATTATAATCACCTCAGGGTTTAGACTCCCTTAAGAATGGAATGAAAGCTGAGATACTCTTCTCCAGAATGCACACATAGAAAAAAATATATATACAATTTCAGGAATTTCTCAGTGTCTTTAAGCTCATCCATGCACATAGTAAGAGTTCTTGAATTCCTCAGTAAATCCCTTTTCTAAATACATAATTTGTAGAGTGCTTCTATGGTTTTCTTTAATTTTGTCTCACCAATTGTCCTTTCTTTCTTATCCTTTACATATGTGTATCGTTGCTGATTTACAAAACAGCTCAACATGTATCATCTTTTAAATTTACCCAGTAGTTCTGTGAATTAAGTTATTTACCAAGTTTGACTCTTTTAAAAACTTTTTTATTGTGAAAAATTTCAAACATGTATGAGAAAGGAAAGTACAAGAAATCCTGTGTATGTATCACCTAATGTTACCAATTATCAGCCCAGAGCAATCTTTTCATCTATATTTCTCCTCTGTTGCAACCGCACCCCGGGTGATCACTTTGAAAAAAATTTCTAGATATCATTTAATCTCATGAAGTATTTTAGTATATATTCCTAAAAGATAAACGTTCTTTTTATAAACATTTATTATAATAGTATTATCATACCTTAAGCAATAGTGATAATTCCTTGATATCATCAAATATCAAATCAGTGTTCTGGTTTCCCCTATTATTTCATAAATATTTCCTTCCCACTGGCTTCTTTGAATCCAGAGCTAAACAAGATGCATAGGTTTTATTTGGTTTAGTATGTCTAGGTTTTATTTGGTTTAGTATGTCTCTGAAGTTTCTTTTTAATTTCCCATCTTTCTCTTTTTTCCTGGAAGTTTGTTTCTTGAAGAAACCAGTTTTATTTTTCTAAAGGTTTTTGCTGTCTTCATCTCTAACATGTTATCTAGCATGCTCATCCACATCACAGGTTTCTTATAAACTGGTAGAGTTTGGTACACTCAGTCTGATTCAGAATTAGTTTTTGACTTCATAGGTCCAACATCTGTGACCTTCATAGGAACTTCGTTGGTGGTATGGCCCTTCCACTAGCAGATACTGTCCAGTTGGCTTTCTTTATGATGTTAGCAACCTTTGTTGACTATTGCCTTGATCCACCATTTAATTAGGAGTTTAAAAAGTGGTGCCAGTCTGATTCTGTTATCCCTTCTTCACCTATTATTTGGAGAACTTCTATAAAAGGCCAAGTTTGAATTTTAAAGCTGTTTCTTTGTAATTTCCCAGAATGGCTTCCTTTGGATGGAAGAGGAAAATTGGCGAGAAGGTCTCAAAGGTGACTTCCCAGCAGTTTGAAGCTGAAGCTGCCGATGAGAAGGATGTAGTGGAGAATGAAGAAGGGAACTGGCTTCATGGCATTAAACGAAGGAAAGAAATGCTTTCTGAGGGCTCTGCTGAGAAGAGTAAGCAGCTGAAGGATGAAGGAGCCAGTTTGGCTGAAAATAAAAGGTATGTTTTTAAGGTTTTCTTACAGAGAACGGTTTACATTTCTGTCAGTGATGAGATGAAGAGCTATGAATTCTATAAATTCATGTCTTACAATTCTGATCTAGATGGTAAATTAATCAATTAAATAAGTTTTAAAGACACCTTGAAACATTCCATGGAGTCTGAAAGTTTGTAGAAGAGTCCCTAAGATGCTTGGAATGTCTGCTTTGCTATCGTTTTTGTTTTATCTGAAGAAGAGTAAATGCTGAGTAAAATGTAATCCGCATTCTTGGTTGGTAGGAGATAGTTTAATTTCTGAAAACTTTCTCCTTGTGTTATTATATACCAGACAAATTGGGTGTTTCCTGAAGGGCTTTGAGGGCATGTACTTTTTTTTTAAAGATTTTCAGTTATCCTTTTTTCATTGGCTTTTATGTACTTCAATAAATATGGTTGTGCATAGGAATTTGATAATAATTTCACTTATCTTCAGCCCTTATTCTGCTAAGCACTTATGCTTTTGCTCTTTACCCTTTACCTTTTTCTGTTTTCCTTTTTTTCCTACATTCTTGTTCCTTTTCTCCATCTCTGGTTAGGTCTTTCCATGGGAACAAAAATCATTCTTTCACAAATCAGTGGGGACTGAACCCATTGGCTTGGAGATTCTATAGAGAAAGCTGGAATTCTCTATATAGGAAAAGAAAATGGTCTCTATCTGATACCTCATACAAATATGGACTCTAGAGAGACAAACAAACAAACAAAAAAAACCTTAGTGTGAAATGTAAAACTACACAGTTAATGAAAGAAAATATGGAAGGGTATCTTTATGACCTAGAGGTGGAAAAAGACATTTGTATTTTTAAAAATTTCAAATCTACATTAGAGTTAAAATAATAGTTCAACCTCTGTATTCCCTCTACCTAGACAAAAAATTCCTATTAACTGCTCTATTTATCTATTTCTACACATACATATATACACTGACATGTAATTATAAATTTACAGGTTTTTTTTATGTTGTCTGAAAGTAAGTTGTAGACATGACACCTCTCTCCTAATTTAGCATGCTTTTTATAAGAGTAAGGATATTCGGGGGCGCCTGGCTAGCTCAGTAAAGCGTGCAGCTCCTGAGCTGTAGGTTGTTAGTTTGAGCTTCATGTTGGGTATGGAGTCTACTTAAAAAAAAAAAAAAAAAAAAAGAATAAGAATATTCTCTTACTACACACTGTAACTATCAAATCTGTGAACGTTAACAATTTAGTAAACTAATATGCAGTCCACATTTAGATTTTTCTAATTTTCATTGAAATGTTTTTTACAGTTTGTTTTCTTTTGTTTTGTTTTTAAATCAGGATCCAGTCAGAGTTCACACATTCATTTCATGGTTGTAGCTCTTTAGTGTCTACTTAGGTCCCCTACTTTATCCCCCCTGATAGTGACTTTTTTGAAGAGTCTAGACCAAGTTTCTATTTAATTGTTCCTTATGGATGTCATTTAACTTGTTCCTCTGTTTCATGTGTTTTTTGTCAACTGAGGTAAGGAGATTTGATTTCGATTCTGATTGACTTTTCTGCAAGAGGACTTAATAGGTTTGTACTTTCTACTGTATCATATTGGGAGAGAAGTAACATGAGGTTGTCATCAATGCAGCCATTTGAAAGATGTCATGCCTATGTCAGTTTACTGTGTTTAATATCTGCTGAAAGTCATATTTTAATAAAAATCTTGAAATATTGGAGTGCCTGGATGGCTCAGTTGGTTAAGCCTCTGCCCTCAGCTCAGGTCATGATCTCAGAGTCTTGGGATTAATCTCTGCATCAGTCTCCCTGCTCAGAAGGGAGTCTGCTTCTCCCACTCTTCGCTCATGCTCTGTCTCTCTGTATCTCTCAAATAAATAAAATCTTAAATAAAATCCTGAAACATTTATCCTTGGGGAATGAAATATATTAAGAGAATTATACTAGCTAACATGAGGAGTTTTTTTTTTTTTTTTTTTTTTTTTTTTTTTTTGCACTAAGGATATTATTTCGAGAAGATACATGTATGGTCGGCAGGAGTGGTATCTGAATAGGTCAGAGTTTAGGACAATACCCTTCAGGTCATCCAGAGATCTAAAATCAGGCCTGTGTGCCTTTGACTGGTAACTTCCATGTGGTAATGAAAAATTTGAGAAATTAAAAGTAGTACTGAGGGGCATCTGGGTGGCTCAGTGGGTTAAGCCTTTGCTTTCGGCTTAGGTCTTGATCTCAGGGTCCTGGGATCAAGCCCTGCATTGGGCTCTCTGGACAACAGGGGGCCTGCTTCCCCCTCCTTCTCTGCCTGTCTCTCTGCCTGCTTGTGATCTATCTCTCTCTCTCAAAACAAAACAAAACAAAACAAAAAACACAAAAAGAAAAAAAAAGCAGTACTGAACAAAAAGCAGTTTTCTTCTCTTTGTTCTTTTTTCTTCTTAATTAAAATTGCTCAGGGTGGGTATAAGATTCCTTGTTAGTCATTTTTGTTGTGAATGAGTCAGATTTGAAGAAACAACATTTTGGTTTCTAGTTCTGTTTTTATTTTTGATTTTGGAGTAATCTTTTATTAATATATTTTAATGTAAAACATCAACTGGTGTCTAGACTAGAGTATATTAGCACCTCAAATTGGAAATGAATGATGGCAAATAAATAACAATCAAGGACAACTAACATGTTATATTCTTAATCCTACTTCTGATATTTTATGCATAAAAAACTTTCTTTTGGGGCGCCTGCGTGGCTCAGTCAGTTAAGTGTCTGCCTTTGGCTTGGGTCATGATCCCAGGGTCCTGGGGTTGAGTCCCACTTCCAGCTCCCTGCTCAGTGGGGAGTCTGCTTTTCCCCCTTCACTTTCCCCTGCTCATGATCTCTCTCTCACACTCGCACTCTCTCAAAGAAATAAAATCTTTTAAAAAAAAGTTTTCGGGGCACCTGGGTGGCTCAGTGGGTTAAGCCTCTGCCTTCGGCTCAGGTCATGATCTCAGGGTCCTGGGATCGAGACCCGCATCGAGACCTGCGAGACCTGAGTCAGGCTCTCTGCTCAGCGGGTGGCCTGCCTCCCCACCCCCGCGCCCCGCCTGCCTGTCTGCTTACTTATGATCTCTCTCTCTCTGTCAAATAAATAAATAAAATCTTCCAAAAAAAAAAAGTAGAACTTTTCAAGATTGACCATTCTTAGAAGAAAAACCACTATAAATTTTCCACATTTATGAAATCATTTTCAGAACATTGATAAAACATCTTTAGAAATTCCTGTAAGTGCCTGTTAAAAGTTCATTAACTTTGTTTATGCCTTTTTCTCTAGACCACACTAGTGTGCAGGAGGGAAAAGCTATTCAGTTATTACCATGGGAGTCCCTCTGAATTTCCTGTGATACAAGGGAGATAGCAACTCTGTAGATAAACAAAATAACTCTTGTTTTCTGCCTGCATGTCAAAACATTGAGTCGTTTCACTGACATCAGCTGGGTTTGGTGCTTTATTTTGAATAGAGAACACTGTGAAATGATTGCGTATTTTTGCTGGTCAGCATTTGTTTTGGAGTAATATATACACAGCTTTAGAAGATAACTAAACAGAATAAAAGGAATCTAGTGGGATTGAACAGTTTGGCTACTCTGTGCCAAAACTAAATAGAAATAATAGTTTAAAAAGACCTAAGATAACATTAAACTTGATTTAAGTTAATATGAGGAG
Organism: Mustela putorius furo; assembly: GCF_011764305.1. Taxonomy (NCBI): domain Eukaryota; kingdom Metazoa; phylum Chordata; class Mammalia; order Carnivora; family Mustelidae; genus Mustela; species Mustela putorius. The sequence continues at coordinate 13,340,241 of NW_025421373.1, read as the reverse complement.
TAAAAAATAATTCGAGGAGGAATAGTGAAGCTAAATTAAAAAAAAAAAAAACAACATAAAATGAAACAGGATCGACTGGGTGGCTCAGTTGGTTAAGCTGCTGCCTTCACCTCAGGTTATGATCCCAGAATCCTGGGATCGAGTCCCGCATTGGGCTCCTTGCTCAATGGGGAGCCTGTTTCTCTTTGGGGCGCCTGGGTGGTTCAGTGCGTTAAGCCTCTGCCTTTGGCTCAGGTCATGATCTCAGGGTCCTAGGATCAAGCCCTGCATCAGGTTCTCTGCTCAGAACCCTCTCCCCCTCTACCTGCCTCTATGCCTATGTGTGATCTCTCTCTCTGGGTCATATAAATAAATAAAATCTTTTAAATAACAAAACAAAACACTACAGAACCTCAGGGCCTGTCTTCTGAATCAACTTCATCTTTAAGCATTTTCATTATCACTACATTTTAGCAACACTGGCCTTCCTTGTGTTTTTGAACAAAGTTTTTATACAACTTTGTCCTGTGATGCTCTGTCGGAAGAGCTCTTATCTTCTGTCTTCTAATTTCTCTCTTCTTGTCCTTCTGATCTACACTCACATGTGATCATCTCCATGAGCCCCTCTTTGAGCATCCAGTCGGAGGTAGTACCCCCAAATTAGAACAATTTGTGGCTCCTATCAGACCCTCAAATGAAGCTGTAAATGTAATGAAATTCCAATCAAAATCCTGGCAGGCTTGATCTTGTAGTAATTGACAAGCTTATCCTTAAATTCCTAAGGAAATGGAAAGAATCTAGACTGGCCAAAATAATTCTATGGGCCAAAAAATATGTAGAGAACTTAACGCTATTTTATTGCATCAGCACATTCTTGAATGCTGTGCCTTAATAGTGTTAGTGTAAGAATGGACATCTACAGATCATGAAAAGAATATAAGGTGCAGAAATTACTCACATTTATGTGGTAGTTGAGTAAAGTTGAAACATCTGGTTATCAAAAGGCATAATTGAGAAAATGAAAATTCAGAGAGAATATTTATAATGCATATATATCTGACATAGAACATTTTCCTATGTCCATATCTGACATAGGACATAGACACTGGCACAACTCAGTGGCAAGACACTAGCCAGTTAAAGATTGTATACAAAGTTTGACCTGAAGCTTTACAAAAGAAGATACATGAATGGCCCACATGCACATGAAAAGCTGTTCAGCATGAATAGTCCCTAGAAAACTTCCAAGTAAAACTACAGCATACTGCTGTGTAACTACCAGAATGCTAAAATGGAAAGGACTGACAATACCAAGGGAGGATGTGGGACAACTCAAACTTTCAAGCCATTGTCCATGAAAATGTAAAACAGTTTAACTACTTCAGACCACAGTCTGGCTATTTCTTCTAACGTTAAATATACAGCATTACCATACAATCTAGCAGTCTACTCCCTCCTAGGTATTTATTCAGGAGAAAGGAAAATATTCACTCAAAGACTTACCTAACAGTGTTCCTAGTAGTAGTATTCATAGTGTCTATGAAGTGGAAACAACCAAAATATCTATCAGCAGGTGAATAGAGAAATAAATTGCGGTTTATCCATCCAGCAGTGTCCTATGGAGCAATGAAAAGGGATGATTAATGCATCCAAAAATGATCATGTTCAGAGAAGTCAGGAAGAGAGCATACTGATTCCATCTATGCAACCCCTAAATGGAACTCTAATCCATAGTATTTGTCTGGAACCAGAAATTGGGGTGGGTTGTTTGCGAAAGGGCCTAGGGAACTTTTTGGGTTACTAAAAATGTTTCTTATGATGAATGGTTGTGGTATTTACCTGTATGTGTACGTTTGTAAAAGCTCATTGAAGGATATGCTTAAAATGGGTACATGTTTTGGCATCTAGATTATAGTCCAGTAAATTTGATTTTAAAAAAAAAATCAGGGGCGCCCAGGCATCTTGGTCGGTTTAGCATTTGACTCTTGATTTAGCTTGGGTTATGGTCTCAGGGTCACTGTGTTAGCCTTTTAAATTATTTCCTGTGCTCTGGGAGCAGTGGCAGAAGTCCCCAGTCTGGAAATGGGGTGAGGGGTGGGAATTTTGCAGTTGCACATATTCCCAATTCTTTTTTTTTTAAAAGATTTTATTTATTTATTTGACAGAGGGAGATCACAAGTAGGCAGTGAGGCAGGCAGAGAGAGAGGAAGAAGCAGGCTCCCTGCTGAGCAGAGAGCCGGATGTGGGGCTCGATCCCAGGACCCTGAGATCATGACCTGAGCTGAAGGTAGAGGCTTAACCCACTGAGCCACCCAGGCGCCCCCATATTTCTAATTCTTGAATTAGAATCTCAACTCCTCAAGTTCACATCTCAGGTTATATAAAATCGTGTCACTTTTTTTAGTTGTTGTTTTTAAATGATGGTAAAGATTAAGTGCATCAGAATTTGGAACAGCTTTGAACTTGGCACGAGTATGAATCATTAGAATGGTAGAGAAGTAGGAGTGCCTCTGGAGGACTTGCTAGAGATGGAGGAAGGGAGAAAGGTTGATGAAGAAGAGGGAGTTACTTCTACTTTCTAGCTTTTGCCTCCTTGTGATTTTCTTCCTTCTTTCCCTTCCTCCTTCCCTAGCTCCTTCCTTCCTTCCTTTTCTTTCTTTCTTCTTTCTTTCTTTCTTTCTTTTTTTTTTGCACTTAGTATTTTCTCATTTAGTTTTATTTAGCACTTAGAGTGTGGTCTGAACACATGAAATATAGCACAAGCCAAATGTGTTAATGTCATCCTCAAAAGGCAGCACAAGTTTTTGGCATTATAGGCTCCTGCTGTGAGTTTCCTTCATTAGTAACTAACTACCCTTAGAAAACTTTGGTTTGCAATCGAATGGTTTTTAAGATCTGGAGTTCTCCCTTATAGTATTTATAATTCTTTGTAACCAAAAACTGGTGTTCTCCTCTAAACACTAAGTGATTTTAATGCACAGGCATAGTATTGTGAGTATAGTGATTAAGAGTGTGGATTTTGAAGTCCTCTTACCTCTGTTCAGATCCTAGCTTTATCATGTCTATGAAACCTTTGGCAGATTATTAACTTTTTAAGTGTCAATTTCCTCATGTATAAAATGGTAAGACTTCTCTCATAGACTGTTGGGGGATTAAAAAGCAAGTCCATGTGAAAGAGCTTAACATGTCATCTGGCACCTCGGAAACATTCAATACATGTACTTCAGATATTATGTTTTAGGATTTTTTTTTTATGTGATTGGTGCGTTTCATGTAATATTAAGATTTTTTATAAGTTATTTTGTGCAGACACCTTTTACTAGAATTGTTACTAATTGGGTTATACCTTTCAGGAGTCTTGGTGTGAGTCCAAACTTTGATATGTTGACTTTTAAGGTTTCAGCCACTAGATGGTGATATTTGATTATGTAGATAAATTGTCTGATTTTCCGCTGTGGAATTTAGTGTGTGTGTGTGTGTGTGTGTGTGTGTGTGTGTGTGAAGCCGAACTATAATTAGAATTTATCATGAAACTTATTTCTTGTCTAGAAAAGTATACCTATCAAAGTGAACATGAGGGCAGTCTGGCTGCATGGCACGCATTTTATTGACGTCAGCATGGATCTGTGTAAAGACCGTGATCCTCCTTTGGGTGTCATATGTTCCTCCCTCTCTTTTGGTTTCTTCTCACTGGTGTACGAAAATACCTTGATGACAGTCATTTGAAAAGCTTCCCTTGTCTGTGCGTGCCCTCCCATTTCTTCGCTCTCCTTTTACCACAAACTCCATTTCCTTGATGAATCTTCTCTGGGTCTCTTCCAGTCAGGTTTCTATTCCCACTGGTCCCCCGCAGCCTTCTTGTGAAGGTCCTATGACCTCCGGTCATCATGTCTCTGTTCTCATTCACCGTACCCGTCATCCTCCAGCATAGCTGTCCCCTGTCTTCCTAGATACACTGCTCTCTCATCTACAGCGCCACACTCCTGGTTTTTTCTTTGGTCTTACTCTCCACTTGTTCATCTTTGCTTCATCCTCTTCTGTTCATTTTCTAAACATCAGTGGGCCAAAGTATTTATGCAGTACTTCTTCTCTTTTCTATATCCTTTTCCCCCCTTTCTTAAACTTACATAGTCTCTTGCTTTCAGTGCCATCTCTATCCCGATGACTGCCAAATATGTCTATAGTGCTGTCTTCCCACATGAATTCCAGACTCGTCAATCTCCAGTGCTTACTTTATACCCACTTGGATGTCTGATTCATATCTCAGATTGAACATGTACTAAGCAGAACTCTTGATTTTTCTTGCAAACATCTGGTACTTTTTAGTCTTCTGCGTGTCAGTAAAAGGGATCACCATTTACCCAAGTCCATAAGCCTGAAAGCCAGAGTCAGCTCTGTGGGTTTCTGTGCCAGTGCAGAGCTAATTGGCCTCAGGTACTCCCATTTGCCTGCCCCTCATGCTGTTCTTTTGGCCATGAAGCCCTGGCAGCTGCTGCTGTTCTTACGGACCAGACAGCCTGCATTCATTGTGCTACCTGACAGTCCAAGACCATCACACCTTGACACTGGCCATTTTGGACCTGTAGGTGCTCTGGAAGGAGTGGGTCACATGTTGAGAAGTGGGAAGGGTTAAAAGCTTGTGGGGTAGAATTGGTGGGAGAAGGGTAAAGAAGGTAAAATTCTTCTTCCTTCGTCCTCTCACTGGACAGTTTCCAAGACACACAGGTTTTGTACAGTCTTCTGAAAAAGTTTTACAAGATTAGCAGTCATTTGTCTGTTTTTGAAGCTTTTGCCAGCTCAGCAGATGCCTTGTATTTATTCTCCCTCTTTGCTGCCTTACTTGTCTTTTTTTCCCTCACTCTTCCTTCCCTGGGATCCTATCCCCTACAAAGAACAAGCTTAGGTCTCAAGCTCTGTTTCCTAGGAAATCCAAGTTAAGATGTCATCCTGGATTTTCTTTCTTTTTTTTTTTTTTTGCTCCTCATATCCAGTTTAAGTTGACTTTATTTTTTAAACATATTCTAAATCTTTTTTATCCTCTCTATTTTCACTGCTGGATTCCTAATCTCATCTCTTACCTGAATCATTCAGGTGGTCTCCTAATGGCTTTCCTGTGCTCATTCTTTTTTTTTTTTTTTTTAAGATTTTATTTATTTATTTGACAGACAGAGGTCACAAGTAGGCAGAGAGGCAGGCAGAGAGAGAGGAGGGGAAGCAGGTTCCCCGCTGAGCAGAGAGCTCAATGTGGGGCTCAATCGCAGGACCTGAGATCATGACCTGAGCCGAAGGCAGAGGCTTAACCCACTGAGCCACCCAGGTGCCCCTCCTGTGCTCATTCTTATAGCTCTACAGACTCTTCTCTTCCCTGGGCCTGACTGATCTTTTCAAAATGTAAATCGTGTCTGTGTGTTGTATCAAATCTCTACAGATTCCACATCATTCATGAGATAAAAGCCACACTCGTAACCATGGAGTTCCTGGTTCCTAAGTAATCGTGGCCTCTTGTAGCTCTCATCTGCCTTCCTCCTCCAACTATAGCCATGATAGTTTTCTTTCCTTTCCTCAAAACATGAGGTGTTTGGTCCTCCCTTGGCTTAGGCTCTTCCCATTGTCTGGGATGAACTTCCTCCAGATCTTCAGTTAGCTGACCACTTTTTGTCAGTCAGATCACAGCTCAAATGCCTTACTAGAGAGATCTTTTCTGACCATACATTCAGAGTAGCCATCTAGTCATTCCCTTTCATGTCCCTCCACTTTTTTTTTTTAAATCCACACTCATCATATTTTAACTTAGGTTTGTTATCTTTCTCTACCTTCTTCCTGCATGCAAACATTCTGGAATGGAAGATCTAGAAAAACGGTAGGTCATTTTATATCTTGTCGAATGCCGTATTCTCAGTTTCCAGAAAACTACCTGGCTCAGAGGAGATGCTTAATAAATTTCTGCCAGATGAACAAGCTTATAACTACAGAGCTCATTAAGCTTGAAGCTGTAGTAAATTAGAAATCTAATTGGGAGCAAAGTAGTTAAACACTTTGACATTTCTGTCTGATAAATGAGTGTGCTCACTTGCTTGCTTGTTCACCAGCTGTTGTTCTCCTCAGTGTAGGGCCTACCTCACCTCACCCTGCCCAGCACGATCCCTGTGCCCATTCTCTTTGTGCTAGCTCACCAGCACACGGCTCAGGTTGTCTTTACACTGGCTGAATCAGACTTTGGTCACTTATTAACCATAGTGACTTTAAACCAAGTTTTTATCTTGTAATGCTTCCTATCCAACAGCTGCAGTAGGGCCGTGTCTGGTCAGTCTGTTCCAGTCTCAAGTTGAATTAAGAGATATGCTGGAGAAGTTATGAGAGACCATCGATTTATTGGGTGCCAAGTTTCCTGGGATCCAAAAACAGAGGAACTGGGGGTTGGCACCCTTTGTTTGTAGGCCAGGAGACATATATCAGAGAGAAACGAAAAATGGGGGAGGAGAGGGAATTCAATAAGCTTATGATAGTGAAATAAATGCCCACCAGTTGCTGCTGCTTTTCAGTTGGTGGAAAACAGCTCACTTTTTCCTTCAAACCTTTGCGTGTCCCGTGGCCATAAAACACATTTCACTTAGCAACGCCTTCAAAATAAAAGCAGCACCACTAAGAGGGTGGAGTGGCCTTTTCTTTTTTTCCCCTCAAATCTCTGTGCCTGTGTTTGCACATGTATATGTTGGTATGGGTACCTGTGTGCACGTGCTGCCTAATGAAAAGAGAAAACAGAACTAAGCCATGGTCAGTGTTACCGGGAACTTCTCGTTTCCTACTTTGCGATAATGGAAGCAGCTTGAGGGGTGGGAAGGTTAGGATGGGGGAGGCTGCCCTGTTTCTCAGGAACAGAGCTGTTGGCATTTTGGGCAGGACAGGTCTTTGTTGATGAGGATTGCCCCTTGTCTTGCCACATGTTAGCATCCCTGGACCCTTGTCAATAGTGTCCCTAAGTCACAATGACAACCAGACCACCTCTGTGAATTGATATAAATGCCTGCCATGGGGGTGATAACAGTTCCTGGTTGAGTTAGGCAGAAACTAGGACTGAAAGTGAAAAGGACATTTGACAGATGTGACAGATTTTTTAAGTGGTTGGACCAAGTAATGCAAGGGTTGGCACACCACATTTATAAATTTTTTAAATAAACATTTATAAAGTTTTATTGGACACAAGCGTGCATCTTTGTGTATTGTTATCTGTGACTGATTTTTCTGCGGCAGCAGAATTGAGCAGTTGTGACAGAGACTCCATGGTCCGCAAAGCCTGAAATACTCGTTATAGGGTGCTTTACTGGACTGACCTTGGTCTCCAGACCAGCCCCTTTTTCTAAAGCCATGGCTCCTAAACCTCACATATCCCAGTGTCTTAAAGTCCTTCTGCTCTACGTAGAATTTTAATCTCTTAGTTCTTTCTACCCATATTCCCATTCCCTTAGTCTTGGGATTTCTTGTAACTTCTATACCTGGAATGGTAAGATAGAACAAAGTAAGAATTAAGGTATCTGCTACTTTTCTTTTAAGGTAAAATTTGTTTTCATTTCTTTCTTTCTTTCTTTTCTTAAATGTATTTTCAGCAGGCTAGTTTTTGTCCACATGTTTCATGTCTCATGCTTTTCTTTGCTGCTTTCCAAGACTTCTCTGAGAGAAGGTAGGGTAGGTAGATAAAATCTGTGTGCCTGGCCTTGTTCTGGCTGTTGTAGAGAGTACAGGTGAAACTACCTTTTGGTCCCTGAACTCATTAGTGAAGAGAAGACAAAAATACATGAAAAAAATAGAGAAAAATGAAGTGGGAGAAAGCATTAGGTAGCCGGAAAAGCATTAGTCTTGTAACTGTAAGAGCTCGCTTCCTGGTTTTCACAGGATTAATACCATGTGCCTGTGGACTGGTCCTGTAGCTGTTCTCTACCTTTGTTTCCTCTTCAGTAAAATGAGAACAAGTAATGCCAATCTTGGAGGACTTTATGAGCACTAAGGGAATGAACTTTCTGTGAGAATAATTGTTTATTAGTGATGGTATTCAAAGTACCTTGTAAAACAAAGTACTTCAGGAACACAAGTGATGCTACACGGTCAGGTAAGTGGTACTCATACGGGCTTGATGAAGAATGGAATTTTAACTTGGTCTTAGAGGAGAGCAAGCTTTTGAATAGTGAAGAGGGGGAGGAGGGAAATCTTAGATGTGCATATGTTTGTGTACTGGGGAGCCCCCATGAACAAAGAACGACAGGATACGTGGGTGGAGACTGGGCACATGAGCAGCTGAGTGGAGCAGAGGTGTGGGTGGGAGGGAAGTAGAAAAAGATCGGCCTGATAAGCTAATACTGGAACAAACAGATTCACTAGTTTTAAGTCCTACAGAATTTTCTACTACATTTCTTAGAATATTATGAGTAGAAGGATTATTATGAAGGAATAATTTAACTTTTCAGAGACTAAAACATAGCACATTTCCAAAGTTTTTCATGTTGTGTCTGAAATAACATTTGGAAATACTTAGAGATAGGCTGAAAGTCACCCATAATTTGCTCTCTTCTTAGGTGACATAGTAACCACTTTTAGACATAGTATCATTGAAGCTTAGTGGATAATCGCACCATGAAATGGAATTTCTGTGATTTATATACTTTTTGTTAGGAACTTTATAGGGAATCGCTATAAAGAGTCGAAATGGGTGTTAAGTATTATTGAGAGTCTTATACTTTTTTTCCCTGTGTTATTTGTTACATATGAGTTTTTCTTATTTTCTGAGGTGTATCCTACATGGTCATGTGAACTTTATACTTTTTAATAAGTTGCTGGATTTAATTTGTTAATAGTTTAGGGTTTTTATATTTAGCTTATGCACTGGAAAGTCTGTAGTGATTATTAGGATTCTCTTTTTTTCAGATAATGTATCTTTCTTAGGACAAAAGCATTTCTTATTTTTATTGCTAGATTGTCCAAATATGCTGAAATGCATTAGGACTCTTAAGACTATTTTTTTTAACTGTGGTATTTAAAACTGTGGCTTAGGCAGTGGCATATATTTCATGGTCAGGATCATATTGTCTTTGTTTATCCCACGAAGACGGTCTACCACTCCCATGTCTACCTTATTCTTTCAGTAATTATTGATATGTGTTAGGCCTGTTGTGTTACGTGCTAAAGCTGCATATACCTTGGTGTACATAGAGCTTCTGGCTTAAACAAAAAGAAATAAATGTAAAGTTTCAAGTTCTATGAAGAAAAAAACCAGGTATCATGAGCCAATATTCACAAGAATGATTTAAGGCAGAGGGGCAGAGTGAGCCTCTCTGAGGAACCAGGAAGGCAGGTTGGTGGGGGTTTAGCTAGGGAAGGGAGTCCTGATTCTTATTTTGCTTTTTGCATAATTTGTGATTTTGTCCTATATTTGTCATTAAAATAAGGCGACTTGCTATAGTCCTGCCCATTTACTTACATGTTTTAATTTGATCCAAGTTATTCCATGATACTAGAATTAATTTCTAGTGAATTTTATTTTGTGAAATTTGTGTGTATATGCTCCGTGAGTGAGTAATACAGATGGTAAAAATAATTTTAAATCGTCTCTGTATCTGAAGTAGAAATTGGGAGATTAAAATTGTGACTTTTTACTTGTTTTAGAAAACAGGTTGTCTAGTATGGCAAGGAGGAGAAGAAGGCAATTGCTTTCAATACAATAACAACTAAGAAACATCCTGCACTAGGTAGGAGTTGACATCATCGTTTTAATTGCTTTGGAAAATGACCTTTATTCAGTGTGTGTCCACATTGATGTAACTTCAGAGCTCCTTCCTGCTGTCTCCGGAGGCCGTTGATCCGCCCTGCATTGTTTGTTCTTGTCTGTAATAAATTAGACACGTTTAAGATAGGTTTCTTCTTTTGTGCAAGTAAATAGTTGAAGTTTAAACTGTGACGGAACGTGGGCTTTTTTGACTTGACCTAATCCCGTGTCCACATAATTTCAATAAGTGATAGTGACTAAGACTCGGAGCAGTTTAGAATTTGTCAAGTGTACTTCTGACTTGTCCCTTGCCTGATAGAATCACCCAGGGACTCTGGTCTGAGCATCATCTCAGCAATTCTTCCCAACACACTTCCCCTTCTCCTAAATATGTATGTTTTGAGAAAGTATGCCATGATTAGGAAGTATGTCTTTTTCTTTTATTCCCTTTTTGTTCTTTTTTCTCTCTGACCTTATCTTAGGTATGGAAATTAGGTTTCTTATGACAAATTTTCATTGTATTACTTACACATTATTTTGTCCTTGCTTTCTTCAGAGTGCTGCTCCAATTTCTAGACAGAGAAGCTCAAAATAACTTAACCATTTTGGGGGAGTTTAATTAAAAAAATTGATCATTACGTAAAAGTTGGAACTTGATTTACCTACATTGCAAGTCACACAGCTTTCACTCAAATTAAATCTATCAAAAACTACTTTCAATATCATTGTAATGTTTATGTGAAAGCTCTTACAAAATCAAAGAAGAAAACTAAACTTTCGATTTCAAATATTATATTCTGAACAAAGGAAAGCCACTTCGAATAAAAAAATATAAACTGAGCCAGAAAAGTTATTTCTATCATGAAACATTTTTGGGCACAATTACTGTAAATATTATTAGAAATACAATGTAAAATAAGGTGAAAACTTTGAAGTTTTTGATGACATAGTTTTTAATGAGGAAATAAAATACGAATAAATACGAATAAATAAAATACGAATATTAATATTAGCTAGGGATTTGCTAAAAAGTGTACCTGTATAGAAATAGCTTTTAGGGGAGATGCCTGGCCGGCTCAGTTGGTAGAACATGCAACTCTTAATCTCAGGGTCGTGAGTTCAAGCCCCATACTGGGCATAGGGCCTACTTAAAGAAAAAAAGAAAAGAAAAGTAGCTTTTAGGAAACTTCTTCCTTTTTTACTTTAAGTAATCCTTATACCCAGTGTGGGATAGAAGTAGCATTTAAATTTGTCTTGATATTTCCATATAAGGATGTAAAATTGTGTGATAGAAATCAAATAGAAATCTGTCATGAATTAGTGGAAAGTAATATTCATTTGTGGCTAGTTACATTCTGTTTGTCATAGAAAAAGATGCTATAACATTTCTTCTTAAAGATGGTCATCCTTCTTTCATGGATTCTGCCTTTTTTATATATATATATATATACACACACATATATCCTTTTATATATATACACACACACACACACACATATATATATATATATATATATTTTTTTTTTTTTTTTTTAATTTGAGAGCGAGCAAGCAGGGGGAGAGAGCGTGTGTGAGCAGGGGGAGAGATGAGGGAGTGGCAGGCAGTGAGGGAGAAGCAAACTCCCCGCTGAGCAGGGAGCCCTTTATGGGGCTCCATCCCAGGACCTGAGCTGAAGGCAGACGCTTAACTCTCTGATCCACCCAGGTGCCCCTGGATTCTGCATTTATGAGTTTACCCACTCACTAAAGTATATTGGTAACCCCCAAATTAATACTCACGGTGCTTTCACAAGCATTAGTGAACATGCACAGAGCTGAGAAAAATTTGAGTGCCTGCTGTGGCTGTTCCCAGATGAGTCAAACAAGGTGCAACTGTGTCTCCTTGTTCCAACTCTTACACTGTAAACAAGTGTCCTTTTTGTGGTCTAAGTTATATTTTCCACACATAATGTGTCTTTTGTTGGTGGTTTGGCTGTTTAAAACGGCCCCCAAGTATGGTTTAGAAGTGCTATATTCCTAAGGACAAGAAGGGTGTGATGTGAATGAGCACAGATTTGACAGAGAAAATATGTGTGTGTTCAGTAACCTTTGTCCAGGCATGAGTTAAAGTGCTATTGGCCATGAGTTCAATGTTAATGAATCATAAATATATATTAAATAAGATGTCTTTAAACAGAAACACATAAAACAAGGCTATATATTAATCAGTTGATAAAAATATGACCAGGAGTTTGCAGGGACTTAACCCTGTGTTTTCCAGACTACGAGGAATGATTCAGTATTTGCTAATTCAGTCTTTACAGCGACTTTTTAGAACATAACTTTGGGAATGAGAATCAGCTATATCTGGAATAAAGCTTTTGAGCTTAATAGTGTTTTAATATCTGCAACTTTTCTTTTTATCAAGAATTTAAATAACCAGGACAAGTAATTAAAATTGTCTCTAAAGCTGTTTAAAATCTAAATCTTTCTGGTTCCCGGTAGAGTCTGGATAGTAAGAGATTTACTGTATAGCCTTTTTTTTTTTAAAGGCAGTTCTGTACATAATAATACCAACATATAGTGAGTAAAAGGGCAAGGGAGAGAATTGTGTGTATATTTAGAATGTTACCATTTATGATGTTTTAGAAGATACATAGGTCCACATGCTTATAAATCTAAAGATTATCTTTGGCAGGATATCAAGGAACTGGTAACTAGTTGCCTGTGGGAAAGTGATCTAATAGACCAGAGGACTGGAGTGAAGGCAAGATTTGCTTTTAATTGTACAAATTTGGGGGCACTTGGGTGGCGTAGTTGGTTAAGTGTCCAACTCTTGGTTCAGCTCAGGTCATTATCTCAGGGTTGAGTTTGAGCCTAGCACGGGCCAGCAGAGAATCTGCTTAAGACTCTCTGTCTTATCCCCCCGTCCACCGCCACCTTCCCCAATGCACTCCCCTTTTTTCTTTCTTTCTTTTTTTTTTTTTTGAATATATTCTTAGCAAATAACAGATGGATTTTAAAGGTCAGGTGTTTAACCTACTGAGCCACCCAGGTGCCCCAGTGGGTCATATTAATAGAAAATCTGAAGGGGAAGAGTATAGACTTAGAGTATAGCATATTATAGTAGGTGTCCTAGTGGGTCATATTAATAGAAAATCTGAAGGGGAGGAGTCTAGACATATATTATAGTAAATATAATATTTACTATATATAATAATGCTAATACTGATAATACATAATAATGTTAATATAATAATATACATAATATAATATACTTATTTCTTCCTTCATTGGCGTTTTTCTTAAAGGAAATTAATGAGAATGATATTTTAAGTTGTACCATCCTTCCTTCTAAAGTGATCTCATTTCCAATCAGTTTTATATCAAGTATAATATGTGTATATTTGACCTCCAAAATACAGCTTTCCTTCTTCAGCAATTGTTCATGGCCCACTTCCTTCCAAAAAGATGGCTGTAGTGACCAAAGGGTAATTTTTTCAAGATTTATGGAGATATAATTGATCTATAACATTATGTAAGTTTAAGGTATAGGATGTGATGATTTGATAAACATATATATTGCAGAATGATTACCACGGTAAAAAGTTAGTTGATACATCCATCACCTCACATTTGCTTTTTTTGTGTGGTGAGAACATTTAAGATTTACTCTCTTAGCAGCTTTTAAATATAATGTCTAACAGTAGAGGATCCATTTGAATGAATTTTGTGTTGAAACAGTAGTAATCAGTCTCTGAGCATTATGCTACAGAGAGAAGCATTTGATAATTTAAAGACATTAAAAAAAGTTTCATATGTCTTAAACTGGAAGAATATACAATAAAGTGTTAACTATATTAACTATGGTTGTTGTCTTTATTTATTTATTTTTTAAAATTTTATTTATTTGACAGAGAGATCACAAGTAGTCAGAGAGGCAGGCAGAGAGAGAGAGAGAGAGAGAGAGAGAGAGAGAAGCAGGCTCCCTGCTGAGCAGAGAGCCCGATGCGGGGCTCGATCCCAGGACCCTGGGATCATGACCTGAGCCGAAGGCAGAGGCTTTAACCCACTGAGCCACCCAGGTGCCCCGGTTGTTGTCTTTAATTTCTGTGTGTGTGGGGGGGGTATGGGTGTGTATGCATGTGCTTTTCTATATTTTCTGATTCTTCTCTGTGTATTTGGGAAATAGTTTTTTATATCAAAACAAGTGTCCTTTACTCAGGTATAGAAACAAGAAAGACCTGATTTAAGAACATTTTGTATAAAAACAAACTTCATGTAAGCACCGTAATGTTATAGCAGCGTTATCAACAATAGCCAAAATATGGAGAGAACCCAAATGTCCATTGACTGATGAATGGCTGAAGAAGATGTTTAAAACACACACACATACACACACACACACACACTCGAATATTACCTAGCCATCAAAAAGAATGAAATCTTGCCATTTGCAACAACATGGATAGAGCTAGATTATATTCTGCTAAATGAAATAAGTCAGAGAAAGACAAATCCCATATGAACTCACTCATGTGGAATTATGAAAGAAAACAGGTGAATGTGTGGGAAGGGAGAAAAGAAAAAAAGGAGAGAGGGAAATAAGCCGTAAATGACTCTTAACAATAGAGAACAAACTGAGGTTTAATTGAGGGGGTTGGGGAGTACTAAATGGGCGATGGGTATTAAGGAGCGCACTTGTTTGATGGGCACTGGGTGTTGTATGTAAGCGATGAATCACTGAGTTCTACTCCAGAAGCCAGTATTGCCCTGTGTGTTAACTACCTAAATTTTTTAAAAAAGATTATTTTTTTAAAAAGGTTTTATTCATTCTTCTCATACCCCCTTAACCCCCTATGTTGCATCTCCACTTCCTCATATCAGGGAGATCATATGAAAGTTGTCTTTCTCCGACTGACTTATTTCGCTAAGCATGATACCCTCTAGTTCCATCCATGTCGTCGCAAATGGCAAGATTTCATTTCTTCTGATGGCTGCATAGTATTCCATTGTGTATATATACCACATCTTCTTGATCCATTCATCTGTTGATGGACATCTAGGTTCTTTCCATAGATTGACTATTGTAGACGTTGTTGCTATAAACATTCGGGTGCATGTGCCCCTTCGGATCACTACGTTTGTATCTTTAGGGTAAATACCCAGTAGTGCAATTGCTGGGTCATAGGGTGGGATTGGGAGGGAGACAAACCGTAAGTGACTCTTAATCTCACAAAACAAACTGAGGGTTGCTGGGGGGTGGGTTTGGGAGAAGGGGGGTGGGGTTATGGACATTGGGGAGGGTATGTGCTGTGATGAGTGCTATGAAGTATGTAAATCTGGTGATTCACAGACCTGTACCCCTGGGGATAAAAATATATGTTTATTAAAAAAATATATATAAAAAAGTTTTTATTTATTTTAGAGAGAGAGGGAAAGAGAGAGCAGGAGCGGAGGGCCATGGCAGAGGGAGGGGGAGAAGCAAACTCCCCACTGAGCAGGGAGCCCAGTGCGGGGCTCAGTCTTGGGACCCTGAGATCATGATCTAAGCTGAAGGCAGGTGCTTAACCGATTGAGCCACCTAGGTGCCCCTCCCCTCCCGCCAAGAATATTTCTGATGCAGGCAGAAGCAGGGAAAAACATTCAGCATTGTGGTAGCACATCATAAAAATGAAGTGCATAATGGTCACACTGTATTCCTAAAACTCTAGTAGTCTAGAGAAGTAAAAACAGTGTTCAAATAGGTAACTCTTCAGTACTAAGCAGGGGCCCCTGTTAGGGAAGAAGATATTAACTGTGGTCCAGGCAGTAGTTCTGATAGCTATGTCTGCGTTTTCAGATTGGTTTGCCTGGAAGCAAAGACTACCAACTTTTGCAGGGTCAATCTGAAACATCAAGCTCTGTCTAGCTTGCTGTTACCAAGTTGTGGTAGCCACTGCTGCAGCCTATCATGGCAGCTCTGGCAGGATGTGTAAAGCACACTCCTGCCATGTTCACCTTCCCCCTGCTGCTAGCCATGGAGCTGGCTCTGTGGAAAACCTATTTACAGGTGTCAGTAGCCCATTTTCATTTGCCAAGACGGCATGAGACCCCTGGAAATGGTACTGCCCATCCGTATTCCTTGCTAGTCAAGGAACTCTCTAGCAAGGTGAAAACAGAATGCACTTTTTTATGTTCTTCAAACTTTGCATTTTCTCCCAAATGTCACCTGCATTTCTCTACTTCACCTTCCTCTGTTTGAATAATAAATAATAATAATAATAATAATATTGCATATTGGCCCACATTTTGGTTGGTATCTTTGGTTTGGATCACATATTCAAGGAGGAAAATTATGCAAAAGAACACATACAGAGGAAATGAAGGGTCTGGAAAAAAGGAAACAATGAGTGATTCCATAGAAGGTAGCACATGATAGGTCTTAATACGTTATGAAAGATATTATCAATGGTTCACCACCTTGGTGTTTATTAGCATTTCCTGGTTCAAAAAATTTAGATGCCTGGGTCCTCCTCTGAGAATATATGTTTTAGATGAGCTGAGACTAGGCCCAGCTCTGTGTATACGTGGTGTGTGTGTGTGTGTGTGTGTGTGTGTGTGTTGTGTATTTCTTCCCTTCCAGAATCTCCCTAGATCATTCTGGTGTAGCCAAGAATTAAAACTAGTAGGTTACATATTTTCTGTTTATCTTGAGAAATTAGAATTAGTAGCACTGGGAGGAAGGTACAGAATAGAAAGTTTCTGCTCATTGTCATGGAAGATATATTCTGGCAAATAGGACTTTCTCTTTCTAGAAATAGTCCCATATACGTGAGTTAACCACTTGTGAAGGATACCATATAGGATAACATACAGGATAACATATAAGGATAACATATAGGACTTTGTTATTCCTTAATTTTATTTAAAAAAGAAAGTGCTGCAGTGCTTCTGCAAATTTGGATGTGGCATGCTAACATCGGTTTTAGACAGGAGGAATTCGTGGTGTCTTCGCAGAGATGCTAGTTGACCATACAGCTCTGGAGATCACAAGAAAAACCTCACTAGGAGGACATCAGTGGAAAAGTGCTAGTGGAAATCACCATCTCTAAGCTGTTTTTCATTCATTTGACCCATTTTTTAAAAAAAAAGATTTTATTTATTTATTTGACAGAGCTCACAAGTAGACAGGCAGGCAGAGGGGGGGGGAAGCAGGCTCCCCACTGAGCAGAGAGCTCAATGTGGAGCTCGATCCCAGGACCCTGGGATCATGACTTGAGCTGAAGGCAGAGGCTTAACCCACTGAGCCACCCAGGTGCCCCTCATTTGACCCATTTTTATAAGCTTACCTTGTATTAATAGTGATGAAAAGATATAGTTCCTGAGCTCATGGAATTTACAGACAAGAAAACTTAAAACTGAAGAATCTTTTTTAAAGATTTATTTATTTATTAGAGAGAGAGAGCGCGCGCAAGAGCCAGGGGGGAGAGCAATACAGAGGGGGGAGAGAGAGAGAGAGAATTCTCAAGCAGACTCCCCACTGAGCACAGAGCCCGAGGCAGGGCTCAATCCCACAACCCTGAAATCATGACCTGAACCAAAACCAAGAGTCGGATGCTCAACTAGCTGAGCCATCCAGGTGCCCCAAAAGAGTCTTTACACAGTTACCAGGCAACTTCTTAAAGTGTTCTGTGTCAGCTAGATTGTTTCAAGATTGCCCAGGACTGCAGCTGGATTATATATTCCTCAGAAAAGTCCTTTGTAATCCTTGCGACATGTATGACAACATTTGCAGACACATTGGGGTTGATGAAAAAAGGGAAATATTGATGACGATTTCTCAGCCAGGAAAGAGATTTCTAAGATCTCTTGCATTTATATTTGTCTTTTTCTCTTTTGCTGTCCTTTCCCTTTATCTCTTAATTTTTCTTGCTTTTATAATATTATTATTGTCAGTTCTTGAATAGAGCTATTTCTCGATATACAAGTATTCCTTAGTACCCGATTTGAATATTTAGTAAGGTACTCTCAAGGCCTTATTAAAAATATGATATTAATGTAACTTAATCACAGATATCGAGAGGCAATTCAAAAATGGGATGAAGCACTGCAGTTAACCCCAGATGATGCCACCCTGTATGAGATGAAATCACAGGTAAGGATCACGGAGAATTTCAGTTTCCTTATGAAATCTCACTGTGTTGTGTTCATATGTGTTTGGTGCACAGTAATGAACCAAGACCGCATTTCTTTCCACTTTCTTTCTCAAATATGTCTTTTTCAAATTTTGTAACATTTCCTTTCCAAAATGTATTACCGTATTATTATTGGTAGGCCCTGGGTGATAAAATATTATCACTGTATTATTTATGGCTCTGCCTTTTGTATGACATTAGAAGTTCATTAATTTTCATAGTGAAGTTAACTTATTTCAACCTTGGTAAGGTATGAACAGCTGCCTATCTTTTAGGAAGTCAGTGGTGATTTCTTCTTCCGTTTGTTTTTTAGTGATGATTTCTTAAATGAAATGTGTTTCCTTGCCTTGGAAATTAATTGTAGTGAACTGAGCAATAGCTTTGTTTCTTCAGAATGAGGACAGTTGGACTCTGAATGATGATATTTCTCTAAAAATGGCCTAGTCCTTAGCAAAAGGTCAGAATAGACTCAATTTATTAATAGTTTAGAAATAACATTTGAATTTTAAAAATACATTTCTATTATTTTGTGGGAAAGTCTATAAAGAAAATCTCTGAGCGCTTGGATTAAGTTATCCAAAAGACTTTAAAATCTCTAATGGAGTATCAGACATATTTTTGGGAGGGAATAGTTG
This sequence comes from Mustela putorius furo, assembly GCF_011764305.1. Classification (NCBI taxonomy): domain Eukaryota; kingdom Metazoa; phylum Chordata; class Mammalia; order Carnivora; family Mustelidae; genus Mustela; species Mustela putorius. The sequence continues at coordinate 13,321,717 of NW_025421373.1, read as the reverse complement.
CAATTCAGCCTTGATCTACACACTTTACAGATACCTTTCAGATGATGATCTCAAACATAAGGCACACTGTAAATAGAAAACCACACTGTAAATAGAATAATCAAAAGTGGAATTAAGAGTTCAAATATCTCTGAACCATGGCTAGATCATGATCACCTTATTTTAACTGATGGACGAGAGTGTTCAATGACTGAGAAGGGGATAGTTTATATTTTCATAGTTATTTTAGAAATAGGAAGAAAAGTCTTTCCTGACCCTGCAAGGCAGTGGTGTGGGTCAAAACCACTGAGATGCTATATTTACCAGACTAAAAATATTTTTTTTCAAATGAAAAAGTTTATATATGGTTATTCATTAGTAGTTTGCTAGTTTATGAGTATTACTGACAAGTTTTGTTTCTTTTTTTTTGGCTACAGGTCCTAATGTCTCTTCATGAAATGTTCCCAGCAGTACATGCAGCTGAAATGGCTGTCCAGAGAAATCCACATTCATGGGAGTCTTGGCAAACTTTGGGACGTGCTCAGCTTGGATTAGGAGAGATAGTCCTGGTAAGGAAGTTAGATTATTATAATGATGAAATTTTATTCTGATGTGTTTTTGATTAGCTGAGCCAAAAAGTAAATAGCCATTTATCACATCTGTGCAAAAAAATAAATACCTTTACCTCGTAAAGGTAGTAAGCACAGATACAGATCATAGTTTTTATTGAATGTCTTTTTCCGTTGTAAACATCAATTATCTTAGAGTCAGAATATTTTTTCCAGGGGGCACCCCGCTGGTTCAGGTGGTTAAGTTTCCGACTCTTGGTTCGGCTCAGATCATGATTTCATAGGCCATGAGATTGAGCTCCCTATCAGGCTCCGTGCACAGTGGGGAGTCTGCTTAAGAGGCTCTCCCTCTGTCCTTCCCTCTTTCTCTCTCTCTCTCTAAAATAAATAAAATCTTTAAAAAAAAAAAGAAATTTTTTTCAGGTGTTAGATAGCACAGGCAGAAGAAATGAGAGTTGACTGTGACCATTAAATCTTGTTTTTGTTTTTGTTTTGGCATGGCTGGCCCCTAACACTCTACAGAGTGTTTGCCAATCTAATACAGTAGTGCCAAATTTTCTGTTTGTCATTAATTAAGATTTTGCATGGCTTTATTTGCCTTTCACAGTTAGAAAAAAAATCAAAAATTAAAAATAGCTTCTTTGAAGGCTAATGAAATGACTGGTAAACCCTGAACCTAACTTTACTAACAATGGCTTTAGTAAGTTATGGATAACTTAGATTTTTCTGATAAATATCATTTCTGTTTACCAAAACAATGGTGTTGGTCAAATTCTCAGAAATGATAAGTAAGGAATTTTGATGAGAGAATAATTGGTGTCAAGTAACTTAAACATGATTAATCTGAAATGAGGTTCACAGTGATGGAAACCAGTTTAACCAAAGTCCCTATTTTTTGTTGTTGTTGTTGTTACCTGAAGACTTAACTCATACTAGAGTTGGAAAAAAGAAATTCATGGTGTTTTGTTTTCTAATGGGTTAACAGGAAAACAAATAAAGCCTATCACATAATACTTGCCCCCCATTTCTGCTTTATTTAAAAGCTTACAAAGCATTAACTTTTGCTTGTTAAGTGTCTATGGTAATGGAAAAAAGTCTCTAGGATTTAAAGTTTAGCAAAGATTGTCCTGTAAAGAAAGAAAATACTCTAGGAGACATAGTAGAGGTACTTCCAGTCAATCAGGAAACGTAAATTGTTTAAGATTTTAAGTTTTTTATTTTGCATAAGGGTGCCAGTTCAATATTTTTGTTTGTTTGTTTTGTTTTGTTTTTCCTGCTGATACGGTTCTGTCCATTAAAATTATGAAATTCTTGCAGGGATTAAAAGTGTAATTTTTTTCCTCATTTAATATAATTTTTAGGGCTGTACTTGGGAAAATCTAAGTTTATAATTTTTATGTAGACTTAAGCTATTTTGAAAGACTGGAATAGTAAGAATAAAAAAGACTTAAAATGTTAAGGAAGGGTTGCTATGAAAAATATATTGAAAGCGAGCTAAAAATTGTTAACATCTAACCATTCTTCCTATATTTGCATGTATTTGGACAAAAACACAAGATAATACAAAGATAAACAGACCACGTGGTAGATTAAGAGTCAGTAGGTGGGGAGAGCTCCAGCAGTAATTATTTAGGATTTTATGTACTCTTGGGTGTTGGAAGGGACGAATCATTAAATTCTACACCTGAAACTTACATTATATGTTAACTAACTGGAATGTAAATAAAAACTTGAAACTTAGAGTGAGTTGGGTGTTGGAAAACAGTTATAGGCTTAGTTCTTCATTTTCTAATTGCTTGAGGTGTAAAATTAGCTCTTTAATTGAGATCTTTCTTCTATAAATGTCCCTCTTAGTTCTGCTTTTGCTGCATCCATAAGCTTTAGTATGTTGTGTATTCATTCTCGTCGTCTCCAGATGTTTTCTCATTTCCCTTATGACTTACTACTCTTTAACTCATTGGTTGTTGAAGACTGGGTGGTTTAGTTTCTGCTTATTTGTGAATTTCCTGGTTTTTCTTCTGCTACTGATCTCTGGTTTTATTCCATTGTCATTAGAAAAGACACTTGGTATGATTTCAGTCGCCTTATATTTGTTAAATTTTGTTCTATGACCTGACATGTGACCTCTCCTGGAAAATGTTATGTTTGTACTTGAGAATAGCGTGCACTCTGATGCTGTTGGGGGGAATGTTTTGTCTATGTTAGGTCCCTTTGATCTATTGTGTCGGTCAGATCCTCTCTTCCCTTAGTGATCTGCCATCTGGGTGTTGGGTCCATTACCGATGTTGGGTATTGCGGTCTCCTGCTGTCTGTTGCTGTCAGTTTCTCCCTTCAGTTTTGTCCGTGTTTACTTTAATACTTACAGGTGTTCTGGCTTTGGGAAGAATATTATATATAAATATATAAAGATATAACCATTATGTTTACTTTATACTTACAGGTGTTCTGGCTTTGGGAGGAATATTATATATAAATATGTAAAGATATAACCATTATGTTTATAATGTTTATATACCATTATGTTTATAACCATTATGTTTATAATGGTTATATCTTCCTGGTGAATTGACCCTTCTGTCATTCTATAATGTCCTTCTTTGTCTCTTGTGATGGTCAATACATGTTAGCATTATTTGAATCTAAGCTCTGGGTGTCAAAGGTAGGCATTCCCAGTACCTTTCTGATGATGGGTTAGCCAAGAAATCCCTAGATTCTTACAGCTGCCAGCCTACAGGCGTGGAACAGTGCATTTGCCTTGTCTTGAACTAGAAAGCATTCCCTGTACTTTAATGGACTGGAGTTCTCCACAGCAGTTTGTCAGGTACTTTCTTTCACACTTCTTTAACTTTTTTCTTTTTTTCATCATAATCATCATCTAGTGTTTAGGGCACAGCCCTAATTTCTATCCTTACATTCTAATATGTTTTAAAAAAATGTCAAACATACACACACACACATACACACAGTGTGTATAATATATAAAATATATATATGATATATATATTTTAAAGAGATAGAGATAGATATTATGATTATATATATTAAGTCGACTCATTTTTTTAAACAAAGCAAACAAAAAAAAACTTTGATTTTTTTTTTTTTTTTTTTAATCTCCCTTAGGCAATTCGAAGTTTTCAGGTCGCCCTTCACATCTATCCAATGAACCCTGAAATATGGAAAGAAGACCTTTCTTGGGCAAGAACGCTCCAGGAGCAGCAGAAGGTTGCACAGAAGATTAAAAAGTGTGATGCATCAGCGGAAGTAACCCATTTCTCACCAAAGTCAATTCCTGACTATGACTTTGAAAGTGATGAGATTGTTGCTGTTTGTGCGGCGATTGCTGAGAAACAGAAGACGGTTCCAGCAAATAAAACAATGGTTATTGTGTCGGCTTCTGGGACTGTGGAGACAGTCACTGAGAAGGAAGACGGGGCTACACCACCAGATGGCTCTGTTTTTATCAAAGCCCGATGAAGTAGCGGGAATCCTTTGAATCTTTTTGATTGCCACTTAAAATTTTAGGTGTAGGGACATTAGCTGCGGAGGAACAGAGCAAAACTCCTGTTTGTAAAGTGAGTTTTGCAGATGAGGCATATAAAAACCAAATGGTAGAATTACGGTATAGTGTTTGGACTACGCTTTGTTAAGTTATGATTTAAAATTTCTTAAGATTAGAATTCTGAGTACAGTGGCTTTTGATTCATAAACTTAATTTAATCCTAAAATATAAATGAGTGCATTTTAAGACACAACTTGAAAAGTGAATTCTTTAATAGTGAATCACTTGATGGCCAGTGTCATAGAAATGCTGACTTGTTGACTTTTCTTCCATGATAAAGGAAGTCAGAGATTTCTTTTCCTCCTTTTAGAAATATACTGCTCTTGCTATTCACTATTCTGTTTTTCTGGTCGCAATAGAGTAGCAGCTTTGTCTGTCACAAAGCTCGAATATTTTTGACATTCAGTTTGATTCAAAGTTGTCATTTGGTTATATGTGGAATCTTTGAAAGTTTGTCTGAAAATGCATGCAAATATCTACATTCTAAACATTTTCCGAAGTTTCTCTTAATTCTGATTTGAGCTTTTATTTTGACTTTAAGATTATTATGACAATAGTAGTTGCCTCCTTCAGTATTAGATATGTGAAATACTGATACATGTCAGAATGATGGTTTTATTTTTTTAGTTGTTGAAGTGGATAGTGTTCCTTTCCACAGGTGGGTCTTATTTCAGATGTGCATTTTTAAAAAGATGAATGGTTTTTATAGATGTGTAATAACAAATTGTCCCACTGCATTGTCCCAGTCAAAAGCAGTATTTTCTTCTTCTTTTTAAAAGCTTAAAAATTCAGAAAATAATTTATCTTTTGCTTATAACTTTCCAGCTGATGGTTTGGAAGTCCTTTTCTAGATAACTTTTTTGGAACTACTCAATTAAATTACAATTACAATTTTAAATAACAGACTATGTCTTTCTAAAAATAAAAAAGTAAGGCTGTTAATGAGTGCCAGTGAATGAATAATTTAGGCACAACATACATAGAAACTGAAACATGACTGTGGTACAATACATGAGTAGAGAAGGCTATATTTAAAGAAATATTTCATTGAAAGGCCACAGTCATATTCACAAATCAATATGTTAATGTGAATTATTATTTTTACACTACATATATTGTAGTGCAATTATATAGACTACTGGGTACTGTTGCTTCTGACACTCAGGAAGGTATTATTACTATAAAATTAATTTTATCCTTGTTAGAAATGAAAGTGAGCTATTTTGTTTTAAAGAATCTTACCTTACCCTGTTGCAGCATGTGTGTAATGGTCATTTTTCTGAGGTGATTTTTTTTTTTCCTTTTTAAATTTTTATTTAAATTCTAATTAGTTGACATACAGTGTGTTACTGGTTTCAGGAGTAGAATTCAGTGATTCATCACTTCCATACAACACCCAGTGCTCATCATAACAAGTGCCCTCCTTAATGCCCATCACCCATCTAGCCCATCTCCTACCCTCTGAGATGATTTAAAAAGTTTTTCCTTTAGTGGAATGCTTACCTCTTTTTTTTTCAGAGTATTGTATTTTTTCCCCAAAGTTACATTGCAAAGTCAGCTCTGGTTAGAGAGGTTAGTTTTAGAGTAATCCAAAGAACAAATACTAATCACATTTTATTTCATTTAATAAAAGATATTCTCCCAGGGTAGATACTTGAGCATCTACAGAAGTGAGCATTCACCCTTTGGTATGTTGTTTTGAGTATTGGGCTTTTGTTTATCATGTAATTTGTAAATAAATAGTTTTTTCCTTCATTTTAAAGATTTGCCTCTTTGTGTTGTTAGCTTTTGAAAAATTAGGTTGATTTGTTTAATTTCTTTGTTATGTGGGAATAAAATACGTAAAACACCTTGGATGGAGTCTTGCATAGGATGTCCACAGTAAATGTTAGCAGTTTCTGTGAAGAACTTGACTTAGTTTAGAGATATTTAACCTGTTTCTTCTGAGTTAAGAAAGTAGGAGTATTTTTGTAATCTTTATCTGAAAGTGAAGAGTCACTACTTTTGATATTTTAGAACAGATGGTTATCAGTTGGGGTTATTCTTGTCATAACGTCAGCCCTAAAAGAGGCAAGACCCAGGATGGAGGGCATGTAGCTACAATTCTGTTAAAGAACCTAGTGCTTTTCCTGTATTCATATCAGTGGGACAGATTTGTCTTGTTCTTACTCAGATATAAGACATAAATTGGAAGACATAAAATGGAGGGAAAAGGAATAATGAATTATGAAGAATGAAGGCAGCTCATTTACTCATGCCCCAGAACATGCTCACCTAACACTCTTCTGCGCATGAAGACGTGAATGCACATATCATTTTATAAGATGTGAATACTTATACATAGACATTTGCTAAGCTTGTTAACTGCAATAGCAAATACTTCTAAATCTGAAAGAAAAATAGTTGATGTTTATAATAATGATGCAATTAAAGATGTTTAATATATTCTATGAAATAACATTATATACTATATTGAATATAATTTGTATTATTCTTATTTGAAAATTGTATGGGGTAGACACTCGGTAGTCCGAACACCACACATCCAGATCATGCCTGATAATTTGAGAATCCGTATATTATTCTCTAGACAACAGGTTTTTAGATTATAACGTATTTATCTTAAGGGCGCCTGGGTGGCTCAGTGGGTTAAGCCGCTGCCTTCGGCTCAGGTCATGATCTCAGGGTCCTGGGATCGAGTCCCGCATCGGGCTCTCTGCTCAGCAACGTATTTATCTTAAATATGCTAACAAATGCTACACAAACATTGAAAAACACGCAAGTCGTGAACCCAGAATCACTGCAGTTGGGGCCTTTTATAGGTACACACTTTCATAGTAGTAGTCTTAGTGTAAAGAGGTTTTAAATTGATGTTATATGACAAAACTGTAGTGAAGATTTAAGTAAAGTTTTGTCTGAGAAAGCTAGAGTTCCTATGATTATAACAGACCACTATAGCCTCTTGAGTTTGAAAATTATGCTTTATGTAATGATGTCAAAAGTTTGTTTTACTGCCTTTCCCAGCAGTAAGAAAATTCTTTTTTTTTTTTTCCAGACTTTGTGAGTCAGTAGCCTTTCTAAATTGACTCTGGACCAGCCATCCTGGAGCTTTGATTTCATGACATACATGTATCTACATGAGTTGTGAGTTGACACAGAAACCATAGTTCCATAACTATCTTTGAATTAATTAGTATACTCAATGGATTTTTTTTCTGAGAGACTTATATTAAGCCAATGGTGTGAAATTGATGACATTTTAGGGTTGAGAAAGTAAGGTTTTCTTTTTTTTTTTTAATCAATAATAAAGTACAGAAATTTGTGAGTGATTGACTCATTACCAAAGTAAATTAAAATGAAATATGTCACATTAGTCACTTGCAATTAAATATGCTTTCTGGAAGGGGTAGCCCTGTGGCTGGTATGCCATGAATTGTGCCTTAACGCATTGTTATATGTGAACTTGGTGTGTGTGCCACGGTGGAAGACAGGTTGAAAAATGTTGATCTACATCTTGTTGAGATGGCAGAGGGTAGAGGTGGCCTCCTCTGGAGGTGCTTCCTTACACATCCATTAAGCAAGGACTCCTGATCGCTCCCTTCTCAGATCACCCCAACTCCTTGCAAAAGGGAGTTCAGGATAAAGAACTGGACATGCAAACCTTTCTCCCCTTTCTGGGGATTTGTAATGCTTGCAGAGAGCCTGTGTTTTATTCTCTTGACAGACATGGCATAAGCTTTGCAGTGAAAGGCTCTGTGACTCTGCAGGGGGAGCCCTGGAGTTGTGCAGGACCGCCCATTCCTTGGTGAGCAGGTCTGTCTTATTCTGGGTTAGATATTAGGTGGCTATTATTGGTGCAAACCTAAATCTGATACACTGAATCTCCATTGCCTGGCTTGGCCTCTCAAGTGGCTCAGAAGCCAGGAGGGGGACGGGGAATATTATTTCATGATTCCCTCAAACCTCAACAAAAATTAGTGAAAATTGTATTTCAAAGTAAGTGTAAGATAAACACCAAATTGGGATTTTTTTTTTCTAATTTTACCCATTTTTCAAGTCATGGAAATTCTGTTGGAAATGGATAATGTCAATCACAAGACAATATGTAAACATTTGTTCAGGATGTCCAAAGACCTATCCCCTGGGAATTGTGAAAGACCACAGTATTGACTCTAGATTTACTTAGAAGGAGAAAATGTAAAATCATATTTTGTGCCCACCCTGTTAACTTTCTTAGAGTATAGTTTATGTATAGTAAATGTACCCTATATTGTAAGTTTACAGTTTGAGGAGTTTTAACAGATGTGAGCAACCACACAATCACCATTACCATCAAGATGTAGAATATTTCCATCACCCAAAAGTTCTCTAATGCCCATTTGCGGTGAATTCTCCTCCACCCCAACAACCAGGACTGTTCAACCACTGATTCCTTTCTGGGACTATAAATTATATTTGACTCTTCTAGCATTTCAAATCATACAGTATTTACTCTATGTCTGACGCTTTTGCTCAGCATAATACTTTTGAAATCCAGTTATGTCGAGATTCATCTGTGCTATTATGTGTATCAGCAATGGGTTTTGTTTTTATTGCTGAGTATTATTCTGCTATATGATTAAACCACAGTTTATAGCTATTCATGTATGTTGATGGGCATCTAGGTTGTTGATGAACATCTAAGTTTTGATCTCTTATGAATAAAGCTTCTCTGTACATATGTCGCAGTTTTGTGTGTGGCAGTGTGTTTTCATTTCTGTTGGTGAAATACCTGGAGGTAGGATGGTTGAGCCTTTTGGTAAGTGCAGGTCTAACTTTCGAGGAAACTGAAACTTTTCCAAAGTATTTGTGCCATTTTGCATTCTGACAAACTGTATTTAAAAGATTTCAGTTGCTCCATATCCTTGTCAGTGCTTGATGTTGTCATTGTTTTTCATTTTAACCACTTGGGTGGATGTGTAGTAGTTCTCACTGTGGTTTTAATAGGCATTTCCCTGATGATGTTAAACATTTTTTCATATGCTTATGTGATAATTTGTCTATATTTAGGGAAGTGCCTGTTCAAATCTTTGGCCGATTTTTTATTTGGGTTATCTAATTATTGAGCTGTAAGATTTTTTTCTATATTTTGGATAAAAACTCTTTACAAGATAATTGTATTGTGAATATTTTGTTACCATCTATGGTATGCCTTTTTTTTTTTTAAGACTTTATTTATTTATTTGATAGACAACTAGAGAGGGAACACAAGCAGGGGCATGGGGAGAAGGGGAAACAGGCTTCCCACTGAGCAGGTAGCCCAACTCAGGGCTCCATCCCAGGACCCTGGGATCATGACCTGAGCCAAAAGCAGACGCTTAACCGACTTAAGCCACCCAGGTGCCCCATCTTTTTGTTTCCTTAATGATAACTTCAGAAGAGCAGAATTTTAAAATTTTGATGAAGTCCAATTTATATTTATATTATATATAAAGTCCAATTTATATATTAAATATTTAAATATGTGTATATATATATATATATATATACATATATATGGTTGTGTCTTTTGTGTGCTGAGAAATCTGTGCTTACTCCAAGATCAGAAAGATTTTCTGTGTTTTCTCTAGAAGTTTTACAGTTTTAGTTTTTATAGTTAGTTCTGTGATCCATTTGAAGTTAATTTTTATGTCTTGTATAAGGTAAAGGTCAAGGCTCATTTAAAAAATTATTTATTTATAATCTCTACAACTGACATGGGGCTCAAGCTCATGACTCCAAGATCAAGAGTTGCGTGCTTTACTGACTGATTCAGTCTGGTGCCCTGAGGTAATTTTTTTTTTTTTAATGTCCAATTATTCAAGTACTGTTTATTGAAAAAACTTTCCTGTGGTATACCTTGAAATCTTGAAAATCAGTTTACTGTGTCTTTGCAGGCTTGAGTTGTGTATTCTGCTACACTGATCTATATGTTTATTCTTACGCCAATTTCACACTGTCTTAGTTACTGTGGCTTCAAAATTGTAGTCTTAAAAATCAGTGTGGTTTTTCTAATTTTATCCCCCCACCAATTGTGGAGCTAATCTAGTCTTTGCTCTTTCTTTTTTTAAAAAAAATTTATTTTGTTTGTTTCTTTGCCCTTTTAGAATTTTTAGAATTTTAGAATCAACTTGTCTCTATCTACAAGTCTGCTGGGATTTTGATTTCTACAAATCAGTTTGGGAAAAATTAATAACTATATCACATATTTGAATTCATGATCTTGGTATAACTGTCATTGTTTTAGGTATTTCATTTCTCTTAGTTATGCTTCTTGGTTTTCTGTGAATAGGTCTTGCCCATATGTTTGTTGTTTATCCTTAAATATTCCATATTTTTTTATGCTTTTATAGGGAATGTTTTTAAAATTTTATTTTCTAATTTGATACTATTACATAGAAATACAATAAATTTTTTTGTGTATTGAGCTTGTAACCTACCACCTTGATACTTCATTTATTATTTGAATTAGCTTTTTGTAGATTCCTTACAATATTCTATCTATAATCACAAGTCTCTGTGCATAAAGACAGTGTTTCTTCCTTTTCATACTGCATGACTTTTATTTCCATCTCTCGCCTTATTGCACAGGCTAGAACCTCCAGGACAATGTTAAATAGAAGCGGTGAGAATGGACGTTCTTGCCTCATTATAATCTTTTGGTCTTTCATCATTAAGTATGATGGCACCTGTAGTTTTTTTTATCCATGTCCTTTATTAAATTGAGGAATTCCCTGGGCAGTTACATTTTGTTAAATGTAAATAAAAATGTATTTTCTGCATCTCTCAAAAGATCTTATAATTTTTCTTTTATCCTGTTAATATGATGAATTACATTTATTTTTCAAATGCCAAATCAGCTGCATTCTTAGATAAACCCTAAAGATCCTTTTAGATCTTTTTAAATTAATTTCATAATATTTTATTAAGGATCTTTATGTCTATGTTCATGAAGAATATCAGTCTGTAATTCTCTTGTAGTTGTCGAATCAGGATAATGCTGAGTTCATTTGTAAAAATATTGAGTATTTCTACCTACTCTTTTCTCAAAGAGTTTCTGTAGATTTGGTGTTTCTTTCAGTAGTGCTTAATAGAGGTAACAAGTGAAGTCACCTAGGCCTAGTGCTTTCTTTTGGGGAGGGTTTTAATTATAAGTTCAGTTTTAAAATAGCCACATTGTAGGTCTTGTCAGTTATGTCACATTGAGTAATAGTATGGTTTGATTAAATCAGGATTCAAAAAAAGTCCATTTTATCTGTTTATATGTCTCTTCATTTTTTATTTTTTAAAAAGATTTTATTTATTTATTTGAGAGAGAGAGAGAACACAGGAGTGGAGTTGGGGGTCAGGGGGTAGAGGGGTAAAGGGAGTGGGAGAAGTGGACTCCTCGATGATCAAGGAGCCCAACATGGGGATGGATTCTAGGACCCTGAGTTCATGACCTGAGCTGAAGGCAAAAGCTTAACTGACAGCCACCCAGGCGCCCCATGAATTTGATTTCTTATAGATGGATATGATTTAGCTCTCTAACATTCCCCCCAACATATTATTTATTCACCACTTCTGTCTCCATTGCCATAAAACTGATTATCATTTTGGCTTCAATCTATATTAATTATTTAATAAGATATGTAATTATCACACATAGTTAATCTGACCTAGGATATTATCAGTTTCCCTTTTTTTGTACTTTGTTGTGTACGCAATCGATAATTACTTCTGTTGTTTTTCTGTAATTCTCCATATATATATTACTAGTTTTTCCCTTCACTGCCTAATAGAAATGTAATACTACTCTCAGTATTGCCAGATGTTAGCTAATCTGTTAAATTTTTTTTTTTTAACCTTGGAGAGATCCTAGAGCCCCTCTCCTGCCTCATTCTAGATGCACGCACTCCTGGCCTGCTACAGGACTGTTGCCTTGAGCTCTTTCATCATTGTTCTCCGAATTCTCTTTGCTTCTCCCTTGCATGGAATCTTGTTTCACCCCTTCTCCAAAAAAAAAATTGACCTAATTATTCAGATTTTGTGTGTGGACTTGCCAAGGTTAAACGTTTTCTGGACATAGGAATGTTTGGCGGACTCTTCTGTTGGCTCCCATGCTGTGGAATGCGGTGGGTGACCTAGAAAGGTAAAGATAGGGTAATGAATGAACGGTAAAGACATTGATTTGATATGAGAATCAGAGGCCCAACCATCTTTTCTTTCTTTTTTTCCCAAAGTGCTTCCAGCCTGCAGCTAAAGCCCCAGGTGTGCCCCAGGACAGCTTCATGCTAAACAGCAGGATGAAATGTGCTCTTTTGTTATGAGTCTCTTTCTCTCTGGTTCCATTTCTTGTGTATCTGGAGAGCCACCTTGCGATCATACTTGCAGCGTCTGAGACTCAGGTTTGGAGGTGCTGGGAAGGGCATGTGGTGGGGAAGGCCGTGGAAGTGAACACACTTTATGGTATATTTTGTTCTGAAGTGATCACAAGGACAGGTTCACTGCTGTCTGGAAGGAAAGCAATGCTGCTAAAACTTTCATAAGTTGAAATGGTGTGAAGTGAAGAAGCAATGACCATTAATTTGTATGGAAAAATTCTTGAGCTTTCTCAAACCCCAAAATAACCTTAGACTTTTTTGATATCCTAGGACACATTTTGCCAACAAGTGCACAGAAGAGCTCCAGATAGAGCACAGGCACTCACAGACACAGTTCAAGCCCTGGCAGCTTGGTACCAGGAGGCTGAGCATCAGTTTGGGGCAGGAAATTGGGGGGCCTCTGTCGCCGCTCAGGGTTGCGCTGCCTCTGGAATGGCTCGATGCGAAACCAACACTGAATGCTAGTTTTGCTTTTCACCTTTTTTGCTAAAAGCAAAAGTCTTCCTTGGATTTCTTTGGGTGAGAGAAACCATACTAATGTAGGTCTTTTGTTAAGGGCGAAGTGGTGTAATGCAAACCTTGGGAAAGTGGGAAATGCCTGTAGCTTAGGAAAAATGACTGTCTCGTGTCATGTGGCTATTTCTGCATTAATATTTAAGGCCAAAGGCATAGCTAACAGTAAATACTACTGTACCTTGGTTTTCCCATGGGCCACGGGACCCATGGGACCCTTGTGTTTGTGACCCCAATAAGAAACCATGGAGAGGGTCCTTTGGGAAAGAACTTTTGTATTCCATGGTCTTCTCATCAAAGTACCACTTAATAGCTGTACCAGTCTCACCAACTTTCCTCACACACTCGACGTGTTGGTTAGATTATCTTAAAGATGAGGAGATGGAGTTAAGATGATATATCTGTCCACTATATCCTGTTGGGACCATGAAGAGTTTAATACAAGCCAGTCAGACAATCAGAATTTTCTTGCATAGAAAGTTTGAAGCTCTAAATGTTCAGGAACAAGTTTCCCACTAGAAACTATCTTCATATCACATAGCTGCTAAGTTTTATAAATAAATGTGGAATGGATGATGGACAACGCTGAAGTTTTTCTTCCTCGACTCTTCCTTTAATAAGCCAGACGTAACAGTCAAAAGACATTGTCATGGACTGAATTGTATCTCCTTGAAATTCAGATGATGAAGCTCTCTCCCTGATCCCATGTAGCTGTATTTGGAGGTAGGGCCTTCAAGCAGATAATTCAGAAGGGTGGGCCCTAACCGAGTATGAGTAGTGTCCTTATAAGAAAAGAGACATCAAGGAAGCAGGTGTTCAGAGAGAAGGCCATATGACAGCATAGCAAGAAAATGGCCATCTCAAGGCGAAGAGAGAGGCCTTAGGATAAGCCGAGCCTGCTAGTACCTTGACCTTGGGCCTTCAGCCTCCAGACTGTGAGAAAATAAGTTTCTGCTTGAGGCCATGTGGTTGTGGTATTTTGTTATGGTAGCCCTAGCAAACTAATATGGACATAGAAGCCAATTTAAAAATGTACAAAGGATTCAAATAGACATTTCTCTAGAGAAGATAGAAAAAAGGCCAGTAAGCATGTGCAAAGGTTCTCAACACCATCAGTCACTAGGGGAATGAAAATCAAAATCACATATCCATTAGGATGGCTAGAGCCAAAAAAGACAGTAAATACTAATGAGGAAAAAAATGTATCGATGAGGATACAGAGAAATTGAGCCTCTTCTACATTGCTGGTGGGAATATAAAATGGTACAAGCACTTGGGAAAAGTTTGGCAGTTCCTCAAAAAACTAAACATATAGTTAACATATGACCCAGCAATTTTATTCCCAGCATATAGAGAATTGAAAACATGTTCACATAAAAACTTGTATACAAATGCTACTATCAGAAATACAGAATTTTAAAAAAGGAAATACAGAAGTATTACACAGCCATAAAAGGGAAATGAAGTACTGATTTGTGCTACAACATGGACGAACCTTGGAAATATGCTAAGTGACAAAAGCCTGATATTGAAGGCCACATATTGTGTGACTCCATTTATGTCCAAAATAGAATCCATAGATAAAGTAGTTCACAGGTGCTAAGGAGAGAGGAGAATGGGGGGGGGGTGCCTGCAGGTGGGCATGTGGTTTCTTTTAGGGATGGTATGTCCAGGGATCAGCAGTGATGGTTGTATTCTGAGAACATACTGAAATATGGGGCAAACTTTATAATATGTGGATTTTATTTTAATTAAAAAAAAGAATAAACCAGAATCCATATTCTGGATGGTGAACCTCTGAAGTAAAGTGTGAGTGAGATTATGCTTTGAGTATTAGTAATGCTAATTTGTGAATGAGGCTTTGTTTTTCCTCCATAAACACAGCTGATATATAGTATGGGTGGTATATTATATGTATTTCATTTATATACAAATCTAAAGATTGTCTCATTGTCCATATACATGGGAGAAGAATGAAAGCCTCTCTCACAGGTAAAATATTCTCTGAAAACATTGTTTTTTAGGTTTCGGTTAGAATGGGGAAAGAGAACATCTCAGGCTTGGGCCAGAAGTTCTTTCTCTAAGCTTCCCTGAATCAGCTGAGAATCACTGTGCCTTTGGGTCTGTGAAGATGCGAGTCCTGACATCATCCAAAAATATCTTTAAAAACTTGCAAATGGCAAGTCACAACCTCACTTCTGGAAATTACTCTGAGTGTGTCCTTATACTGGTACCATGCGTCAGCTAGGGGCTTTTCAGAAATGTGCACACCCCAGTCCTACAGATAGTGTTCTCACAAGCTCTTCAGAGGACTGTGCATAATCAAGTTTGAAAAGCACTGATTCGGAGAATTTACAAGTCGGGAGGGCCACAAGCTTAGGCTGATTTTTTTTTTTTTTTAAGATTTTTTTTATTTATTTGACAGAGAGAGATCACAAGTAGGCAGAGAGGCAGGCAGAGAGAGAGGAGGAAGCAGGCTCCCTGCTGAGCAGAGCGCCCAATGTGGGACTCAATCCCAGGACCCTGAGATCATGACCTGAGCCGAAGGCAGCGGCTTAACCCACTGAGCGACCCAGGCGCCCTGATTTTTTGGTAATAAATATTTGGGTTCTCCACACAGAGTTCTCCATAAGTTAGGCCTAATACAGTCTCCCCTATACTCTCCTCCGCCCATATGTGATTTTAAGCCCACTTTACACTGAGATCTTGGTTTCTAAATATCATTCTCTATTAAGTGGATCCAAGGCTTTGTACTGTTGTAACTTTTTTTCTAAATTTGACATGACTTCAAAATAAAATAATTAAAAAATTCCAATTTAAAAGGATGTAGACGATGACCTGAAACAAACAAAAATCACACAAGTTTTCCAAAACTGAGGATATGGAACTCAGACTGAGTGCATTTATTTATTATCATTTCCAAAATAATTTCAGTTGGTACAACTGCTTCTTAAAACCATATCTCTACCAGGCTCAGAATTTAATTACAACCAAGCAATTCACAAAAACACTTTAAGCAACAAAACATGCTTAGTATTTCCTTGAGAAAGGTCCTCCAAACGTGTATAGCATCGCTGGGTATTACAGAGAACCGCTAGAACTGTGTCCCAGTTCTGCACTCCTCATGTTGTTAAACTCTTAAAGTTTCCGGGATACTTCCACATCTCAAAATAAAAGCTTTCATGGGGCAGTCTGCCTTCCTCTTAAATTTTAAAGGGTACTCTAGATCATTCCTTACGAAAGGAAAACTATGAACACTTTAAGAGGGAAAACAAGTTGCTTAGACTCCTTTTATATTTTACATTTCAATTATGGGTTCTTTATTCAGACCTTTGAAAATCTGTTATATTTTAAAAAGTATCAGTGGGGACAACAGTAGAAAATATTTACCAGCAGGTTAGCTTCTTCCGAACTCACAGTTTTCTGGATAAATACATGTAGCATCACTAAAAATTTTTCACTATGTATTACACATAGGTTGGAAAGAACTTTAATATTCTGGACTATAACATTCATGTCTTAAAATAGTATCTTGCTTTATTCCTTTTATAATACTAAACTCTTTTAAAAATTTATATCTTATTTTATAGCTATGAATCTCACTGTGTATTTTCTACACCTTGGCCTGAATTTGTTTATGAAAAAAAATCTAACATCTGCAACTTCAGCTGGTTATACTGGGAAGGGGCGGGGGAGGTTACCATAATTTTATTATACCTTGTATTAACAATAAACCTTCTCACAGAGAAGAAAATAGTTTAAATACCTTAAATCATATTTACAACAATAAAATTCACATTTCATGCTTTAGTGAGACACTTAAATCACAAGATAGTCCTTATAGTTTATTGGAATAGAGCCCTTCAGTACCTGGCCTTCTGCTGTATGCCAGATACAAAGCTCTGGATGTTACGAAAATAGCAAAACTTACGCCATCTTCCTATCAAGTAGAAAAACTGAGGGTAGATCTTCCCAGCCATCAAGTGGTGACAGAAATCCTGTGTCATAGTGAAGTGAAAAGCAATGTGCTTCCAACCACGGGTTCCCTATGAATCCACTTATTGTCTGGAAAGTGCTAAAGAGCCCAGATGTTCTTTAATACACTTCCTTCATGTGTCTATTGCACAGGATTTTATATGCTTCCAGAAATAGTGCTGTATTTCTTTCCTTAGCTACTATATACATTTTTCTGATAAGTTCAGTGTTTCGTTGGGAAACGGGACTTGCAGAGAGTTCCCTTTGGGGGCAGGCCCAGACCTGCTGCTCCCATTAACCTCATCCACCAGTAATACACTCTCTGAATCCTGCCCCTGGGAGGAGTCCGAGGTCTCTGATATTCGCAAAGTCCTCAGGGAGGTGGTGTCTGCTTGGGCCGGGCCCACTCCAGGTACACCCGGAAGCAGATTCCTGCCTCCAAGACCATTTTCGCTGAGGTCTGGCATGTATAGGAGGGTCTGAGATGTGCTGCTGATCTCCTTCAGCTCTCGGGAGAGGAAGGAGCGGGAGTGGCCAGACATGGCGGAAGATGTCCTTCTGCTGTCTGAGCAGTGCTGTCCCGAATGATCTCTGCGGGACCCACCAATGCGGCAGAAGAGGCATTTGATCTTCTCTATTGCTTTGCTGAGCACTGTCTTCCGCAGAAGGATGTAGATCCAGGGGTCCAGGATGGGGTTCACAGCAGCAATTCGGATGGCCTGCAAGTCTGGGTTTTTGCTGATTTCTCGCACCAAACGTGGCTGATACAACTGGTTGATGAACACCCGTACCTGCATAAATTAGATGCTCATGTTTAGGTGCTGTCACTCATCAGCTGGGGAAATATTTGCATCAGTGTCTAACGTACTAATATCAGCTAGCAGCTCTCCTTTCTATTAATAAGTGCCAAGAAAGAGCAGCTTACATGGTAAGCCTCAGAAAAACCGGTAGTTGTGCAATCGCATTTGTTTTGAGTTAGTGTGACTTCAATATTTCTGTAACTATCTTATGACTATCTTCCCTTGATCAAAGAAGGTATACAAAAATGCAATGTATTTACAGGCAACACATGTGTCCTCAAGAAACATTTTATTAACTTGCTTTCTGTGAGTGCTTTTAAGTTTTTGCCATTCAAATGCAATATCTTTTTCCCTCCATACCCACTGATTTTCCTTATTCCAGTTGCCTTTTCATTTTTTTTATTTTATTAATTTTTTTAAAAATATTTTATTTATTTGCCAGAGAGAGAGCGGTTACAAGGAGGGGGAGTGGCAGGCAGAGGGAGAAGCAGACTCCCTGCTGAGCAGGAAATCCAATGCAGGACTCCACCCCAGAACCCTGGGATCATGACCTGAGCTGAAGCCAGATGCTTAACTGACTGAGCCACTTAGACACCCCTCCTGTTGCCTTTTTATATATGTAAATGAAGCTGATTTTGTAAGGTAACTAACCATCCAATCATCACAGAAAAGTCCAGAGATTCCTTTATTATAGAGTCTAGTAAGAATACACTGGAAACTTTTAAACCACTATCTGAATCTCATATCATCCAGAATGACCAGAGAGTAGTTTCTGTTTTCTCTTTAGAGTCTGATCATACTAATTCTCTGTGTTACCAACTCTTCCTTCAAACACCTTTTCCAATTTTTTCCCTCCCACTGCATTTCTCGCCTGGATGATTGCCTCAGCCACCCAAGTGGCTTTCCTACCTCCAATCCCTCTCCTCTCCAATTCATCCTCCAAACTGCCACCAGAGGATTCTGTCTAGAAAGCAGATCTAACTGTGTTGCTCAATTGCAAAACCTTCAGTGGCTCCCTGCTGCTTGTAAACTATAGTTTTGTTCAGCAACTGCCACTCTGTGCATCTTAACTGGAACTCCTGTCGGAATCAGTCCCTTCTGGGGTGCCTAGGTGGCTCAGTCGGTTACTGAGCCACAGTCGGTTACTCAGACAGTAAAACTCAGTCGGTTAAGCGACTGCCTTCAGCTCAGGTCATGATCTCCCCCAGTCCTGGGATCAAGCCCCACATTAGGAAGCCTGCTTCTTCCTCTCCCTCTGCCTGCTGCTCCCCCTGCTTGTGCTCCCTCTCTCAAATAAAGACAATCTAAAAAAAAAAAAAAAAATCCGTCCCTCCTTTGTGTCTGTCTAGCATTTGAGGCAGTAAATAGCCAAGTGCTGAAAGCAGCTGTGCACAGACCAGTCAGGAAGAAAACTGGTTCTACCACAGTTTGAACTGTTTTACGGCAAAATGCACGTCTGCAGCCCGCGACAGGACAGGTACGCATGAATGACAGGAGCATAAGGAGACCCTGACAACCTGTTTAATATTTTGGAGTCTTATTTTTGACAGTTCACAAGTTTTGCACTTACTATAATCACTTACTCATATATTCTTTCATGCATTTAATCATTTAAGAGTAGGCAGCTATAGTGTGTTAGGCGTTGCGTAAGTCTGGCCACAAAAAGTTGCATTAAATACCACAAACTTCTTGAAGGCAGAGAATAATCTACAATGCAGAAGACAGGAAGGAAAACCAGCTGTGACTGCAGAGTGATTAAATGAAATGGGAGAAGAACATAGGGGAGCACGACTAATCCAGATTGGGGGCAGGAAGGTGTCAGAGGAGGCTTCTGGAGGCTCCTGCCAGAGGAGGGAGCTTGCCTGGGGTTTTTGATGGATGTGGGGGAGTTTGCTAAATTTAGAAGGAAGGACATAGCATTTCAAATAGAGGTAATTCCATGTGTAAAGTCATAGAAGAATGAAATAATACGCCAGCTTCTGGGAACGTCAAATGATTTCCTTCTGAAAAGAGCATGGATTTATGTAAACTTAAGGATGACTACATTTTATTCCTTAGAGGAAAAAGCACTTGCCGAATGTACACTCTTAAATTTACTCTTAGAGTATTGTTGTCTAAATCGTCCTTCTAATTCCACTAGGATCTTTTATGTAAAAATCTCACTTCACATAAAGAGTAGTTTTAAGATAACTGACCTCTGTCTTGAGCAATTGTTTAATAATTATTACTTGCCTTTAGTAATTATTTTAACTTGGGGAGAAGGAAGAGGGTAGTCCCAGTCAAGGATGCATTAAAAACCACAAAAAGGGAGAAAGAACTCCTGAAAGCAGAGCTGGAGCCATTTAACTAGGGGCAAATACCTCTAATGAGAGTTGAGGACAATGCTGCTTTACCATACCATATAATAATTAATGTTCATGGTGCATTAATCACCATGAATGAAAGAGAAGGGATATTTTAGAAAGATTTATAACAGTGTAGATACAATAAGTTCAAAATGCTGAAAGAAACAAGTGACATTAATCTGCAAAACTGAACTCATGAGAAACTTGTCTAGATGAAGCTAGATCAGTGAGGTGTAACCATATGTCAATTTCTTCTTTAGCGGGAATTCAGAACTTGATCAGTTACAGGTCCACAGTCCTTTTCTAAGAAATTCGTTTTTTATTTGCAGTTATTTTATTGTTATTCTTTCTCTTTTTTTTTCTTTTCTTTCTTTCTTTCTTTCTTTTTTTTTTTTTTGATTGCAAAACCTGACCTAAACTTATTTTGGCAGTAAAAGCTGAACTGAACTAGACCATGGGGGTATTTATACTTTATTTATTCTACTGAGTATAAGTATTCCTGTGTTTTGCCTCAGAGGTATTGTCCCAACTACATATTAAACAGTACATTAATTAACTGGTTTTCTAAAAGCCAAGAAATTCTGAATTCTAAAACACATCTGGCCCTAAATATTTTAGATAAGGGATTATGGTCCTGTAAATTTCATAGAATAAAACAAAATGGCCAAATGGCTCTCAATAGCATAAAATTAATACCTTGGTCTTTGGAAGATAACTAAATAAAAAGTGAACTAGAATAAACAGAAGTATATGATGTCTTAATAGACTTTCGGAAACCTGCTTGCACAAGCGATACAAGTCAAAGCAGGATTGATTGTCTATCTTTATAAACTAGTGAAACAAAGCATTTTTGTTTTGTTTCTTCTTACCATAAACTTTATTGAGGCAATGAGCTGCGTTTGGGCACTTAGAGATGCCTTTTCTCAGATGAAGTGTTACCAAGACCTGAAGGTTCTGAGGAACTTATCAAGCCACCCAGTCAATGGCTAATTCTGGTCTGGGCCCCAGCGTCTCCCAGTGAATTCCATGTTGCTTTTTCTGTTCTACAGGCTGGCTGACTTTCTGTTTAAGAATTATTTCCTGACAATGGAATCATTGGTACAAAAAGCATGAGGTTTATATATTACTCGTATCACCTACTATGTTCCTAAGGGTCAAAGAAATAATGGACTCAAATTTGTTAGTATCAGACCTTCCCAGTGCACAGCCTTTAGGAAAAAACCGCAGGACGGGTCTGTGAGAACTTGAGACTTGCAGCCTCTAGGTGGCGCTGTTGCTCCACCTGGGAGTTTTTGCACTACAGGTTCTCTCTAAATAAAAGTTTTCACAGCACTCTCTAAGACCCTTTTCCAGAATAGAATCTTGGTTAACTCTGAACTTTACATTTCTGAGATTTCTAGCATTGAAATCTTTTGTTGCTGGTTGCCTCTCCCACCACTACCTCAAAGGAAACAGGGTGAGTATGGCAAGGAGAAAAAATTTTGAAAGGTTGAAATGGATATAAAAGGAATGAAATTTGTAGCTATTTACAGGAATGTATTAGGAGTTAGCATTTTATTTTAGAATTTCTACGATGTTTTAGAAAAGCCAGAGAGTTGTAAAAAATTAATAATTGGGATTTTGTAATCCAAGGTGATGAGAAACATCACAGCAATCTGTGTTTCCCTTCATCCAAAGCTGTATTTTATTTGACTAGTGTCTAAGGGAACGAAGGAAGCCCTACTTTAGTTCCATGGCCGGGTGGGGGGTGGGGGGTTGGGAGTGGGAGGTGGGAGGTGGGAGGGGGGTGGGGGGTGGAGGGGGAGGGTTGCGGCGGTTGTGCAAGCTTACAATATAATATAAGCCACTGAGCCTGGTTATTTAATTTCATTTTAGGAAAGGAGAGCCCACAGGATAGCAATAAAGACCAGCATGAAAAGTAACATTTCAGGTTCAGATCAAAACATTCTTAAAATGTGTTCAAACCATTAAAAAAAAAAAAAATCAAGACGAACCAGTTTTCCTTTGTAGCATGTTCTCATTGGAGATTGACTTGAGGTGGAGAAAAAGACAAACATGAACAAAAGCTCCATGTTCTCCATAGGGTTTGAAAAAGTCTAGCAATCTCTGTCTCACTTTAAAGGCTACTCTCCCCAAAGCAGGGGAAACTCCAGATTAAGATGGGAATATCCATAGCAGTAGTTCAATGTCATGTGGGGAGGTGAAAGTGCTTGTCTGGAATTCCTGTCAAAATAAACAGTTTTCAGTGTTGGAAGAGTGTGCTCCTGATAAAACAGAACCTCTGCATGGGCTGGCGGGGGGGTTGGGTTAGAGACACCTTAAAACAGTTCACTGGATACAAACAACATGTATACTTCTTGCAATTTTAAAAGTGAATCTCTTTTTTAGGAGCCGCAGATTTGTGCGTGTGCTTTATCTTTAATATTGGCAGACACTACAATATTCTGAAGTGCTTGAAGATGACCAGAAATTAGGACTCAGGAGCACTGGAACATAACTTGGAGAAAACACGATAAACCCAAAACAAGGTGTGAGGACAAGAGAGCTGTGTGTTGCAGAGGCACAGGCACACGCTCTGAATCAGATTAACCTCTGTTCAAATCCTGGCCCCGTTCCTTCTAATAATGAATGTGCAGGTGATGACAGGGCTTCGTACAATGCCTGGCACATAACGTACATGTCTGGTGTCCTTGCTTTCTTGGGAGCCCATGCATGTAAGTTTGGCTACTGTGGAATACAGGAATAATTTCAAAACCACAGTTTAGAAGTAACTTTGGGGTATAGTTAAAGGATTTGGTATCAAAAACATGTCCTTCCTATGTAAGAAAAACCTGTTAGCAGGGAATGTCTAATTGAAGAATGTTGAAATTTTGATGAGACTGATTTAGTCATTGACTGTCAAAGTACAAATGCTTTCTAATAAATGACAAGATCCTAGAGCAGGGTTTGTGTGTGCTGTGTGTTCTGTTCCAAGAACATAAATGGAATTATCTGTGTGTGCTCAGTTATCTAACTGCCCTGTGAAGAATCCAAAATTGACACAGCTGTTACTAGAAATTCTTACCACTTTTTTTTTTTTTAAGTGACAAAAAATATTTAAGTAAAGGATAGTGGAAAGAATTCTTACCTGAGTGTCAGTGTAAGGAAGCTCCGTTCCCCTTCCCTCTGGGTCACTAATGAGCCATTTATTGTAGGCAAATTAATTTCTATAGGTCAGTCTCTACACTGAAAATACATTTCTGAAGTCACTTTTTTTGTTGTTGTTTGTTTGTTTTGTTTTTTTCTATTCAAGCTTTCAGTATTCTAATGGGCGATTACAAGAACCACTTTGTGTCTTGGGGGGAAAAATCTTAGCAGATATTCATAAAAACTGAGCTTTGACAGGTCAGCAAAGTGTGGTAAAAATCCAGGAGACTGGGACCCCCCTGCCCCCAACAGCTCCTCAGCAAGTTGCAGAAGGATAGAAATTATTCAGTGCCCTTGAGAAGACTGAGGAGCAGAGTGCAAATCCTGGCTAGACTTGCTTTCTGCACTATTGGGACGAGATGCTGGATGTGGGAATCTCTTCTTTCCATGGGCTACTCTGCAGTGTCCAGCGTTCTACCATCAACTTGGTCCGCAATTCCAGGGTTATGACTAAAAGACTGCTTTCAGGAACGGCTGTGTTTTTAACTTAGCCAAATTTATTTGAAAAATAATCAAATGGTTCAGGTTCTACTGTAAGAGTATTTGAATTCATGGCATTCCTCTTACTCCTTTAACTGTGATTTGTACTTCCTCCCAAATCCCATCAGCTGTCCGGGGACTCTGGTTTGCTTTCAGTAAAGTCTATCTATTCCCACCGTTTCCTCTGCTCTAATAAATCTTCCTTGATAGAATGCTGGTGAAGGCTTTATAGAGACATCGGGCGTATAGGAAACAACCAAATTAACACTCACAAGAAGCTATTTTCCTAAAGATCAGTGTTTTCCTTGTCCAAAGCAGAAGGCGAACCAAACTGGCCATTCTACCCCTAAAAGAGATGAATCCTTGTCACTTAGAGTAAGAAGAAAGAAAATAAGAGAAGGAAGTAAGTGGTAAATACGGCCTCGGCCTGCCTATGCAAGGGGGAATATGCTTTTCAAATCCTACGGCATTAACTGTTTAGTGCTGGGGCAAAAGATTTGATTTTAATTGTTAGCTCAACATTAGTGACTACAGAATTGGGCACCAGAAGTTGATCTAGCTACAGTATTTAACATTGGGACCATAGGAGGCTGTTGTCTTGTTTGCATATTTCAGAAGAAGTCAGTCCCTTTTATTTATCTTAAGTGTAGACTCATTTCTTCACCTTTTTTTTTGTTTAAAAAAAACAGAGACTGGTTTTAAATGGAAGAATAGGCAAAATGACAAGAACCACCTTCCCACCAAATCTTGTCATGTAACGTTCCTTGTTGAATGTACTTATAACACCTTCTCTGTTCATTGATTATGACTCATTTTAGAAAATTTCTCAAGTTTAGCACAGTTTCTTTTATCTACGATTAAGCTCCCAATCTTTCTCAAATTTCCATTCCAAGCTCTGTTTAAAAGACATGTGTTTTGGATAACAAATTAAAATTTACTTTTTCCTATGTAACTCAGTATCAGGTGCCCTCTAAGAGCCACTGTAATTTTTTTCCCCCTTGTGTCCAAAAGACAAAATTTGGCTGCTTATTAAACCTCAAACACTGTGTCAAGCTTTCTGAAACTTCAAGTAAGATCTGTTTGCTCTCTTAGCCTTTCCAAAGCGTTTTAACTGTTTTTGAAGGGTTTGATATTCCTCAAATAGGATTAGCAACCAACTTGCTTTGATAAAGGTAAAAAGGGTGCTTCATTACTTTCCTTGGAACTGAAGATAGGTCTGATGGCTTTACAAGTCAGAGTTCAGAAACTTTAAACTTCAGTTGCGATCTGAATATGAGAAACATGAAAATACAAGAAAGCTGTAAAAGTAAGCCAAGGAAGACTAGTTATGGGTAAATTCCCCTTTTAACTCTTTCAGTAACAGGAGAACTATGGGTGGGATAATGACTTCCTTGCTTATCATTAACTTATAACTAAACTGATTCTGAAATTAGACTTTTGTAGCCAGAACTAAAGGCTAAACCCCAAAGTTACGGTTCCTTGATTCCTTATTACTTACAAAGACTTGTAAGTACTTCACTGTATGACTACTTCTTAGCTGAGCCAGTTTCAATTTACAGAGTAAAACTACGTAGTATCTCCTGAACTACTGACTTTATATAATAGTGGATAGTATGTGTTGGTTAAAATGTGGCTAATTTGCAGACTACAAGTATACCTCCTATAGTTTCTTGCCTCTAGCTTCTCAAATAACATCAAAGGCTTTGTGATAAATGGCCCCTGTACCAAAGGGGCAGGTCCACTTCAGCCCATAAAATGAATGAAGTTTTTTATGCCTCTTTGGATGTTTTAAGAAAACAATTCACCTGTCCCTGTGCAGTCATCAACAGCTTCATATGCTTACCTTCAGATTTTACAAGTATGTGCATGTTGCTAAACTAGCTCTGTTTTCTCAGTTAAAGTGGATATTCTTCTGTATATAACAGCCCCTCACTTTGTCATTTATTGTACTGTAAAACATTAGGCAGCAGCCAGAGAAAGGAGCCTTAGCGGGAACAGGGTTGTTTCTTCCAAAATCTCACTGTATTCTGAGTTGCCATTACAGACAGTAAAATATATTTATGTGGCTCAAGTGTGACTTAACTTGGTAAATTATACTGCACCCTGGAACGGTTTAAAAGCCCTTCTGGCCCATCATATATATTTCTGTTTTTTACAAATTGTCAAGAAGCTACTGTGTGCTGGCTCTCAGCCACATCTAAGTTCCTTTTGTTTACACTCACTTTTATCAGAGATATAATATTTTGATATGAAAGATCCCTGGACTGTATTAAGAGAAAGAAAGGAAGAATAGCTCATTAAATTTATTTTCTCTTGTTCCCAATCAGCAGAAGAAAGAAAAGTTCTCTCTTTTTGAGTTGGTAGTTTAGAATTTTTAGAAATGGAGTGTTTGAGAGATTGAAAAACCCAGAACTTGTTGCTTTCAAGAGAAACTCTAGGAAGGTGTTATGCACATGAGCCTATCGGTTGCTGGTGCACTCTGGTTTAAGGACAGGCTGAGAAGAGAACTTAGGTGCATTTTCAACCTTTCTGTTAATAACATTTTGAAAGCTAACCCAAAGGCAATTTTAAAGAAGGCAGTGTCCCAAAAGTGAACTGTGCCAAAACTCAAATGCACACACTGTACGAAGGCCAAACTTAGAAATGTTCTAGGAGTGAGACATGATGTAATATTATGTGAACAGGGTTTGGAGTCAGGTGGGTCTGAGGTTCATCACAAGCTGCAGGGTTTTGGCTTGGCAATAATTAGATCACCACCTCTAAAGCTTCCTTTCTTTAGGATGGCACTGTACTTCTCACAGTTATTGAGAAGGCAAATTCAATAACCCCTTTACATCAGCCTGCCCTTCACAGGCTTGAGAATCCTGGCTTTCCTGGTCCCAAGAAAGAATGAAAGAACCTGACTCTGGGACATGCCCTAGTAGGAACTGGGACCCACACGTGCAATGCATAGCATGGTAAAGGCAGGAAGTCCAGCCTGACGATAGTTCTGCTAGATTATTTTAAGCAAGTCACGCCCTGTATCATGTGAGGGCGTCGGACTAGACCAAAACACATCCAGTCTCTCTAGCTCTAAACTTCTACATACTCTACCAAAATAAACAAACAAACCAAAAGAAAAAACTTAATGCATAAATCACAGCACCAAAACCCCATTGCCCTAAGGAATGGTGTATAACAAAGAGATCACCACCCCCGAGGTTTCGGGCTTCTGTGGTTCACAGTGGAGGACCTAAGTCACACTACAGCGGTTTCCCCTCCGCATCTGACAGTGTCAGGTGTTCCCGGAAGGCTCAAGGCCAATGTCAGGCAGCGAAGGGTAGGGGCTGTCCCGGGAGAGAGAGGAAACCAGGCTTTCGGAGAAAGAAACTGGGGGGCCTAGGAGAAAAGCACCTGCTACATCTCACTGGGGATGCGGTCAACGAGGAGGTTGGGCCTGCGCTGTGAGAAGTCCAGCGCCGAAACTCCAGGCCCGACCTGGAGGCACTGTCAAGGCACAAAGAGGGAAAAGAGGAAGCGGCAGACAGAGGAGGGAAGCGGCAGACAGAGGAGGGAGGTGGATGCGGGGCAAGGACCCCTGAGGGCCCCATTCCCAGCCACTCACCACGAGCGGGATGGAGCAGATGAGCACCACCAAGGAGGTGGCGATGAGTAAGATGACCATCTGGATCTCGGCGCCCGCTATGCCGCGGAAACTCCGGCGGCGGCGAAAGTCGCTGAGGCGCGGCAGGGCGGGGGAGGCGGCGGCCGCGCTGCTCCGGCAGGGGGCCCAGGGCACCGCGAGCGGGCCCGCCGTGTGGTGCTGCTCGGTGCCCAGCGACGTGCGGCGCATGAACTGGCGGTGCATGCGGAGCAGCGCACCGCACACCAGCACGTTGCAGAGCACGGTGGCGAGGATGAGGAAGGAGCTGAAGCCGGCGTACATGTAGGAGAAGGCGGCGTGCGCCGTCACGTTGGTGGTCCAGTCAATGAAGCACCAGGTGTCCGGGTACTGCAGCCGCGAGCTGCCCAGGCCCATGTTGGGCAGCGCGCAGAAGAGCACGTTGGACGCATAGACCGCGACGAGCGTGAGGCCGGCCAGCCGCTTGTCCACGTAGTGGCTGTAGAAGTAGGCGTGGTTGATGGCCAGGTAGCGCTCGATACTCATGGCACAGATGATGCTGAGGCCGGACAGGCTGAAGAAGAGCAGGATGAAGGTGCTGTACTCGCAGAGCGCTTCGCCTCCGGGCCACTGGCCCTTCATGTACGTGGCGATGGTCACCGGACTCACCAGCAACGTGCCCAGCAGGTCGGTGACGGCCAGCCCGCATACCAGCGTATAGAAGGTCGTCTCCTTCTGCTCCTTGCGCGACTTGCACAGCACCACGATCGCCACCAGGTTGCCCACCACTCCGAAGATGAACATCACCGCCGGGATGGTCACCGGGCTGTTCGGACGGTCGGGGGTCGAGGAGGCGGACGCATTGACCCCAGGCGTGGACATGATGCTGGCCGTCGGTACGCAGCCTTGGAGTTCGAGGCTGGGTCTGGGGATGGCAGGAAAGACAAAGGCGCGGTGAGCAGAAATTACCCCTTGCCGGGTGTCAGACCCAGGCCCAGGAAACACTGTGCTGATGAGACAGGACGAACGACTGGACCCTGCACGGTGGACTGTAGCCACTTACCAACTTCGGTCACCGAAATCTCAAGGCTCCGGACACGTCCTGCCAGAAGCACCACTCTACTGCCATAATATTTGTCGGTTGATACTGCCAATCTCTCCTCCTCCCCCAGCCCAACTCTCTCCACCGCCAAGATGAACAAGACCTATCTCTAGGGATAAGTGAGTGGTTCGCGCTTATTCCCGACAGATTCTGAGTCAATAAAATCCTCACTGAAAACAAGTTACGGAAGGCAATTTGGAAAGCGCGCTAGCTCCTCCCGGGCCCGGCTGGAGGAGCGCCCGCCCACCGCTCCCGGCCTAGTGCCCCCAACCCCTAGTCCGTCTCACCTGTGGTAGCCGCGGCGGTGGCAGCAGCTAGGACCCCAGGGTCAAGGCTCAGAAATCCACGACACGCCTCTAACCTGCCCTCAGTCTCGCCTGCTCAGTGTGGAGCTTGCCAAGCCTTTGTCTTTGAGAAGAGCCGGGTCCCGGTGGCTGCCAATTTTCCGGAACTGGGGTCAGAATGGCAAGCTTTCAAAAACTTGGGAGAACCAGAAGGGTCGCGGGATGGGTCAACGCAATCTGATCTTGGATTTCTTTCTTCCTTTCTTCTTCTTTCTTCCGTACCTTCAAAGACGGGACCAAACTTCGAGGAGCCCGCCGGTCCGGTCCCCCGGCTGACAGGGCGCAGGTGGGGCCGCGCGCGCAGGTGGCACGGAGCCTCGGTCCCGGATTCGGACCACCCTCCTCCTCAACCCTGGGCAGCACGGGCGGCTATCGGGGCTGGCGGCTGCCACTGAAGCTGCTTCCGACGCCCCGGGGGCGGCTTGACGTCCACTTGGCCTGAGGCTCTGACCTGGGATCTTTCATCTTCTTCCTCTTGGCTGCGGGGTTGCGAGCTCCGCTCTCGCCCTTCCAGCCTCTGTACAAACTTTTCTTCTGCTCCAAGTTTCCCTGGCGGAGGCGGGGACACGCAGAGCGCGGCCCGGGCGCCCATTGGCCGGCCGGGGAGAGGGCGGGGCGTGTTCTCCGTCGCCAGCGCCGCGGGGCAGCGCGCGGGGCTGGGAGGCGGGGCTCCGAGCCGCGCGCGAGGGCCCGCTCCCCGCGGCTGCCCGCAGCTTGCCCCGCCTCGTCCGGGCCGGGGTCGCGAAGACGGGGCCGCGGGTCTCAGGCTAGTGTGCAGAGTGCTGCCGCGGGCGGGGGCCCCGGGAGTCCCTGGTGCTCTCCCAGAACCCTCTGAACCAGACTCGGCTTGCAGAGGGGACTAACTCTGAAGCCAGCATCTCTTCTCCCCCACTGCCTCCCGCTCCGAGTCAGCTATTTCTCGCACCTCTGCACGTGGACCTCCACACCTGGGTGCTGGGAAGGGAGGTCGACAGCTTTAGAACGCCACCTTAGAGCGGCCCATCGGTGTGTGTGCGCGCGCGCGCGGTCCCGGGGGGGTAGGGCGGAGAGGAGCGGTGCGTGCGCGCGCGTGGCCCGGGGTTCCAAGTCGGGAAAGAGCGCGCACGCGACCGGGGGCGTGGATGGGCTGTCGCGTGCCACGCTTGGGCGGGGGAAACAACGGAGAATCTGTCCTCCAAAAGTAATTACAGTCGGTCCAGGAAAGTAGTTGGTTGGCAGTGCCCAGGCTGTGCGCATCGCTCTGTCGGGCATCCCCGGGTTTAAAAAAAAAAAAAAAATAGCGCCCGAGAGACGGGACCGCCGCCTCTCCCGAAACTGGTGGCGGAGCCCTGCGGCTGTGGAGACGGGTGACCCGCAGGTACCACGTGGGACAGTTAGGGTGGGAGGGCTGTGTAACCGCGGAGCTCTTTCTCCTCCTCCCGGGAACTACTCCCAGTAAGAACGGCCTTCTGAGCTTCGAGCCTTGGCCGTGTTGTATTCACGTTGGGTACTTTCACCACGAAGCCTTTGAACCGCTGGCAGATGGGTGCGATGGGGATTTGAAAGTTTTTCCAGGGAAGGAATTCAACAGTCATTGTCTCCATGATTAACTCTTGGAACCGCCCAATAGCTCTACCTTTTTTCTTTAAATAACAGATTTACTTATTTGGTGGTGGGAACAGTGTTTTTGTAACAAACTCATTGTTCACTTCTTTGTACTCTGGTTCCTAAAATCAGGACTGAAAACAGAAAAGAAACGATTGCAAAACTCCATGGTGTAATTATAACTGCTTCGCCGGTTTTGTTTTGTTTTGTTTTGTTTTTGAACAAAATTAAGAGATTCTGTGGGCCTTTTAAATTCCTAGAAAAATCTGTTTCTAAGTACCGGATACATGCATTTTAACATACTACATTTCCTCATAGATTAAGCAACTAACTCGATTCTTTTATGTGATAAGCAGGTATTCATTCCTTAACTGTTATGTCATAAACAAACAGACCCTCTAAGAATTGACCTGGTTCTCCTTTTACTGTCAAATGGCACTGTGGAAAAAAAAAAAAAAGAGCAATGGGAGAACCAGAAAGGGCATTCCAGACTTCACCTCAGCACAGGACATGAAATACCTGGAATTACTCTTAAAGATACTACATGGATATATTAATATAACATTGTTCTATTGTTTATGCTATTTCCTCATGAATATCGGAGATTTGGAAGGAATCTATAAAAATAATTGCCCGCAGTTGGTCAGTTGCTCAGTCTTAATCAGCATAATAGCCATTTATGTTTGTCTATGTTTTCTGTGAGTAGTAAACTCTAAGGTTGTGTCAGCCTTGAAAACAAGATAACACTAGAAAAAGGAACCCGCACATTCTACCCCCATTCTTCCCTAATCTGTTGCATCATTATCACCCTGTCAGGTGGCTATCAGTAAATATAGGAAGGAGAGGTGGGAAGTTCTACTTATACTCATGCTAATAAAAATATTTTTTCCATTTTTCTTTCCATTTGATGTTCCTCAAATGGAAAACAGGATTGGTACTTGTTAATTTTTTAAAAATCTTATTTATTTATTTATTTACATATTTACTTGTCAGAGGGAGAGAGAGCACAAGCAGGGGGAGCAGCTGGCAGAGGGAGAGGCAAACTCCCTGCTGAGCAAGGAGCTAGATGCAGGACTCCATCCCAGGATGGAGGATCCTGTGGGATCATGACCTGAGCTGAAGGCAGGTGTTTAACTGGCTGAACCACCCAGGCATCCTGATACTTGTTAAATTTTTAAGGGTGAAGAGTGTATTAAATATAATAATAGAGGCACACTGCTGAAATGATTAGTGAGGTTACAAGTTTTAACATGTCATTGATAAGCTGGGCTTGTTATCAATGGAACCATCTTTTTTATACTGGTCTTTTAAATTTTCTTTTCACAGTAGTTCTAGCAAGATGGAAATAAATGAGAAACCAGGACACCAGATGAAAAGAAATTAATGAATTTTAACTGTATCCTCTTTTGCTGTATGATTCTTAAAGCTTAAGTTTAGCCTTCAGAAGTCGAATTTGAAGATTAGGGAAACAACTATTTTATTTTCTTAATTTGGAAAACTGGAACACAGTGGTTCAGTTGCCCTCACATTCTTCCAGGAATCTATACTGCAAAAGGAAATGAAGAATTTTCATGACATGTAGACCATTTTTGTTCTAAAAATTATTTTCTATTCTCCCTTGCAGTTTTTACCTCAATCCTTATTTCTCTGCACTGGAAGACCGGGGTTCAATTCTTGAGAATTGTTGTTAAATCCTTTT
Source organism: Mustela putorius furo (assembly GCF_011764305.1). Lineage (NCBI taxonomy): Eukaryota > Metazoa > Chordata > Mammalia > Carnivora > Mustelidae > Mustela > Mustela putorius. Next base: position 13,289,600 of record NW_025421373.1, on the reverse strand, counting down.
TGGAAGTTTAAACTAGTGTAAGAGCTGCCTAAGTAATCAGTCTGTTTTAGCTAAATATTTGCCTACTCTTTTGAGTAAACATCTCCAAGGTAGGAACCTCTTTAAAAGCTAAGGCTGGGGGCACCTGGGTGGCTCAGTGGATTAAGGCCTCTGTCTTCTGCTCGGGTCATGGTCTCAGGGTCCTGGGATGGAGCCCCGCAGCGGGCTCTCCACTCAGTGGGGAGTCTGTTTCCTTCTCTCTCTCCGCCTATTTGTGATCTCTGTCAAATGAATAAATAAATCTTAAAAAAAAAAAAAAAAAGCTAAGGCTGCTTGGAGGCTACCAACCACATTTCCTTTGACTAATGTGAATCCTCCTGGAAACAAAGGGGTGGGTAAGGAAGAGGTAATTCCTGCGAAGAATCCCATTCCTGGAATGGGTAATTCCTGCTAATTCCAGTGGGATTAATCAGATCTGGCCTGGATCTCTTCTTAAACCTAATCTGGCCAGATCTTAAAGCACCTACATTCATGTAGCACATCTGTGCAAATTGTGTTTGCTGTCCATCTTCCCTGACAGGCCATGTGGATACTAAAAACAGTGAAAAAGGCATCTTTATGGTGCAAATAACACAGTGCTTTTGGATACAGTTGTTTTCCATGTGTTCCCTGATTTGGTCCGGTGGATGACAAGTGTGGCATTAACCTGAGCTTGGGCATGAGGAGAGGTCCACAGTTGTGGTTGTGGCCCTCCAAGGACCGCCCTCCTTTTTTATTTATTTATTTTTTTTATTATTATTTTTTTAAAGATTTTATTTATTTATTTGACAGAGAGAGATCACAAGTAGGCAGAGAGGCAGGCAGAGAGAGAGGAGGAAGCAGGCTCCCTGCTGAGCAGAGAGCCCGAGGCGGGACTCGATCCCAGGACCCTGAGATCATGACCTGAGCCGGAGGCAGCGGCTTAACCCACTGAGCCACCCAGGCGCCCCTCGCCCTCCTTTTTTAGTGGTATATTTCAAATGTGTGGTCCCCAATTATTACCACTTTCTGATCATGAATTTCAGGCTGAGTCTAGTGCCTGGAGTTCGCCCATGACAGTACTGTGCTAAAGTCCCCGGCATCTTCTTGTGGAGATAAATTTACTGCAGTGGAGGCCAGTTGCCTCCAACTGACTCCTTTAGGTTGCTTCCTTCCCCAGAGGTTTTACTCCTCAAAGTGTTGGTTTTCTACCCTTTTTATTTTCCCCTTCTTTGCTCTCAAGTATTTCTACAGCACTCCCATTGTGGATAGGCCAATGGGCAAAGAAAGGATTGATTACTTATTGTTGCCCATTTTGAAGATCTAGGTGGAGAGGGAAAGCCTTACTAGTTCAGGAGTCTCTTCTGTTGGAAGGCGGACATTCTGATTATACTTGAGTTTCTTGTCACATTCTCACCAGTCTCTCTGAGGCATCAGTCTAGGCCAGTCGGAAGGAGGAACCTGTGACTTGAGAGAACACGTTGATGTGTATTCTGCTTACTGAACCCCTGCAAAAGAAGTTCAGAGCTCTTAATTGGGGAGCAGAGGGCGAATGAAGTAAGATTGCCATCTGTTGGAATTCAAGCCAAAAATTAGTCTCTGGCCTGGCCTACTTCTTGACCTCCTACTTAATAGGTGTAGATCACAAAGCATGCTAAAGTGCTGAGTTGAAACTCTGCTGTAGTTTAAGAAGGTCTGAAGATATGAAAGTCTGAGGCAGGTCACCTCCTTGAAAGCAAAGAAATTAGATGGGCAGCTAATTTTATTGGAAAAATTTATTTTATTTTATTTTTAAGAGCCACAGTGTTTGGTTTAACAAGAAATGAGATTAGATTGTTCACATAGGAAAGCAATTTTAAATACGATTTTCTGATGTCAAGTTATTTTGAGTGTCTATTTTCCTATAATAGATTATATATGATAAAGAGCTATACAATTTACCTAAAGCATTTTTGCAGAAAGATTCATTCATGGACTCTAATAGAAGAACAGCAAGTACATTTTGAGCTCATCTAATGTGAGGGCTGAGCATCAACTATGGATTTTTTTTTTCTCTCAATTGCGAATTAGTATAAGGTGTCAATTGTTAAGAAATTTTTAAAAAATGTTGAAATTTTAGTAGCTGAGATACTTCTCAAAAATGTCTTCCTATGTTAATGATTTGACTTCATCTCAATCTTATTACACTAGTGCTGCAGTGTTTTTAAAAGAACACTGGCAGTGCATTGTCTAAAGTGCAAGTCACTCTAAACTGTGTTTAATTTTGACTTTTTAAAAAAATGATTTTATTTTTTAAGTAATTTCTGTACCCTATGTGGGGCTTGAATTCAAAACCCCAAAATCAAGAGTTGCATGCTCTACAGACTGAGCCAGCCAGGTGCTCCTAATTTAAACTTTGTTAGCGGTTAGTTCTTACCTGAGTATTCTACCGATGGACTAGATGATTGTTTGCAGCCAAACAAACTATAAAAAGAATTATTTAGTTTTGTCTTCCTTTTCCTGGCTTGCATCTCATCTTTTGTTTTGTGTCCCAAATTGAACACTTAAAAAAAAATCTCTTCTCCCCCAAAGAAACAAAATGTATTTTCCTCTTAAGGAGGAAGCTATATGCTAGATAAGGGTTTTACCTGGACACCCATAATTTTGGAGATCTCGTTTGCAGACTCCTTTAGTTTCTTACATGCTGTATGGTCACCTGAACTTGAAGGCGTGGTGCTAAAAATACCCATTTTATGAAGCGTCTGTGAATCCTAGGTTGTCAGAGAAAGTCCAGGGATCTCTTTTTGGCTTAGGACTGTTCAACTTTTAACCCCAAAGCAGGTCTTTTAGCCTTTGCCAAAGGTGAGTCTGAACAGAAGAAAGATTTAAAAATGTATTTCAAAAAATTCAGTTATTTGTATTTTTCATTGATTTTCCCTTGATTTTTTTTTTTTTAATTTATTTATTTGACAGACAGAGATCACAAGTAGGCAGAGAGAGAGGGAGAGAGGGAAGCAGGCTCCCTGCTGAGCAGAGATTCCCGATGCGAGGCTTGGGATGGGGCTTGGGATCATGACCGGAGCCGAAAGCAGAGGCTTTAACCCACTGAGCCACCCAGGCACCCCTTCCCTTGATGTTTTTAAGGGTTAGTTTATTCTCTTAAGACCTAGAATATGTTTTTGCACTGACTTTTTCCCCCCTGCGTCTGTCTGTCTTTCTCTACACTCAATGTGGGACTCGCACTCACGACCCCAAGATCCAGAGTCAGCTTTTTCTCCAATTGAGCCAGCCAGGCACCCCCACAATCCCACTGTGTGTTTCTAAAATGAGATTATACAAAACAGTTAGAGGGTTGCATCTGCTGTTTTACTGATTTGCACAAACAGCGCTTGTAGAGAAAGAGGCCTGAGAGCTGTAGCTTTAGAAAAGCTGTATTTGGGGCGCCTGGGTGGCTCAGTGTGTTAAAGCCTCTGCCTTAGGCTCAAGTCATGATCCCAGGGTCCTGGGATCGAGCCCCGCATTGGGCTCTCTGCTCAGCGGGGAGCCTGCTTCCTCTCTCTCTCTGCCTGCCTCTCTGCCTACCTGTGATCTCTGTCTGTCAAAAAAAAAATAAATAAAATCTTTATTTAAAAAAAGCTGTATTTATCAGAAATTCCTATTTCAGGAATTTTTCAGTTTTTCCCAAGTCATCCCCTGCACTACCGTGTGGTGATTTGTGGAGCTCTTGTTTATTTCTAGAAATCTGAGGGAATCATTTATGTTACAGAGCCAGTATCCGCTCTATAATCCGTGAGCTAATGTGTTAATTGTGGTGGCATTTTAAACCTTGGGCAAATGCTAACATCTCATTTCCCCCTTCCATCCATAATAATGATCAGAGCTTTCCTATAATTCAAATGAAGGCTCCCTGTTGCGAGCTTTTCCTTTGCACACTCTCCCTGCTCTGCAACAACGGGTCCCCATCACGCCTCCGAGAATAGCAGCACCTGTTGAGCCTTAAATCCACAAACCCTGCTATCTAAGACAACCAGGATTCTAGACACCTTCTGAAAGAAGCCAAGCAGATCTTCCCTCTTTCTTTTTCTCCTCACCCTTTCCATTTCCCTATCAACAATATCAATAAGTAGCATTTATTAAGCATTTACCAGGTACCACACAGTGTTTTGGGTGAAATTTTTTTTGCTTTCTGTAAAAATTAGAATACTTCTTCTTCTTCTTTTTTTTTTTTTTTTAAGATTTTATTTTTAAGTAATCTGTACACCCAATGTGGAGCTCCTACTCACAGCCCAGAGATCAGGTTGAATGCTCCCCTGACTGAGCCAGCCAGGCGCCCCTATTTTTCAAGGTCACAGAGCTCATGAGTGCTGTGACAGAGAGTACAAGTTATTGAGCACTGAATTACAGAGTCTTTTTCCCAAATATTGAGCAGGGGCCCACTCCTAAGCACCTCAGCCCCTCCCTGAAACAAAAAAACAAACAAGTAAAAAGGCTACCACATTTTAATAAAGGATACAGGTAAAACTTCTCTGAACAATAATGGTATGTTCAGTCTACACACCTGCCATGCCTGTGCCCCTAGGAAGCGGGTACAAAAAGCAGGAAGTAGAAAATTCAGTGTTTCTGATTTGAGTTCCATTTTCCATTGTATATGGAGTAGGTTACCACTTCTGCAACTAGCAAGGGGATCAATAACAATTTCTATGACATTTAAATGACCGACTACTTCCTTATAAAGCTCTGGCTTCCTCTCTTCCCAGACAGTGCCCAAATCAACTTTCCTGCTTCGGTTGAACTTACAGTGGAGAGTGGTGTCCGTAAGCTGCAAAAGCATTGATTGAGTATCAAGTGTAAGCCATATGTCATACTCAGCCCTGTAGATTTATCTTCAGTGAGCGTCTGGTGAACCTCCAAGGGGGTTGGCATTATTGCCCTTGTGGCTCCATCAGGATGTAAAGTCAGTAAGAAAATCTGCATTCATTTGGTCTCCTTTTTTATAGGAGATGGTGTGGGAATGGGTATAATCAAGAAAGATTAGCATAAACTCAGGAATGGGGGTGTGGGGGGGAGAAATAGATCATCTATCCCTTTTTGTCTTCCTAGATTCATTACAGACATTGCTAATCAGTCGCATCACTCTTTCCTTTAAGGGCCCACCACCAGTTTACTAGTAATGGCACAAGAAATGAAACTCATTTGCCATGCTCGATCTAGCATGCAATTTGTAGAGTTGGCTTTAAGAGACCCTAATAGATGGTGGTTTTGTAAACCTGTGATGATACATGTGTGTGGTCCTTTTTGCCTAGATTATGGAAGGGCTATGAAGGTCTTTTATCAGGATTTTTTGCTTTGGAGAGCAAACTTTGTATGAAGAGAATGTGAAATGGGTATAGAAAGAGAGAGATCATGATCACTAAATATGTAACTAGAAAAAAAACCTCACACAGGATAGAGGATCCTGCAAAACAGTTCACCTAATAGGTACTTCAAGAATATCTGGGATGTATCTAGTAGTGTAATAAATGACTTTATGCAAAATAACCACATTTGCAAGTCAGGGAGTAGCGGAACACAAACTGAAGAGGCAGGAAGAGATTGTGCTTGGGTCAAACTGGCATTTAAGTCTGAATGTTTTCAGCTCTAACTGGATAAATCTTCCAGGACCTCAAATAGAATTTTGGGAGCCAAGTAGGGAGTAAATGATGGGGTGGGGGAGGGGGAAGATGACTTAAAACCTAACTACTTTATTCAGTAGATACTCTGATGTCTAAAAGAACACAAAAATGAGTATTTGGAAAACCGAATTGCTTAAAACCTCTAACAAAGAAGTTTGCTAAAATAATAGAGCCCTTTGGGGGATATTTCCTTAAAGGATCAAACATTTATTAATTATATCTATTTTCTCTTTTGCTGTTGTGTATTTTAACAGTTCTCACTTATATAAAGAATATATATTTAAAATTTTATTGATAGTAATCAAACTCTTGTTTATCTCCCTTATCAAAAGGGTAAAATGCTATTTGTTTCTTCATTATGAATGTAGTGCAGTGTACAATTTTAGAACTAGAGAGAGAAAACACCATTTTTAGTCTCAGTTTTTACCTACCTTAAGTTCCACAGGATTAAGCTTATTCAGACTGATTATGTTACAGCACATCAGTGTTAAATGTGTGCACTTGCAAGAGCTGAATCATTTTCCTAAATTTTTGCTGACCTCCAGTGTTTGGATGAGGAATCTCAGAAAAATTCAGCTTTCTAGCTAATATTTCTGAGCAAGAGAACAGAACATATTCTATAGAATAAAAATTCACTTGAGGGCCACTTGGGTGGCTCAGTCAGTTAAGCATCCAACTCTTGCTTTTGGCTCAGGTCATGATTTCAGGATCAGGGATGGAGCCCCAGGTAGGGCTCATCTGCTCAGCAGGGAGTCTGCTTGTTTCCTCTCCTGATGCCCCTCCCCCTGCTCCTGCATGCTTGTGTGCAGGGGCACTCTGTATTTCTCAAATAAATAAATCTTAAAAAAATTCACCTGATAAGTTGATAACCTCTGTAGGGTATGGAAAAAGAATATATTGAAACTTCGGTTAATGGGAAATTATATTTAAGAGTAATAGACTCAAAATGGTTCGTGAATTGGTGTATGGTTAGATGAAGAAACACTTTCTTAACACATCAGCATTCTTCTCTATTAACTTAATACTCAACTTCATTAACATGAATACTGAAGAGAGGGTATTAGCATTTTGTTTGCTTTGAGTCCTCATTCTTAATTTTATTTTAAAGTGCAGTTGAAAGAAATACTCCTGCACTTTGGCTTTAAAGCATCCGTTGAAAACAAAAAGCAGAATCAAACCTACAAGTACAGAGAGCAAACTGATGGTTTGTTCCGAGGGAAGGAGGTAGGGGGATGGGCAAAACGGGTGAAGGGCAGTGGGAGATCCAGGCTTCCAGTTACAGAATAAAAGACAAGGCAGAGGGAAGATCGTCAATGAAATTGCCGCAGCAGGCCTGGTGACAGATGGCGGCTACACTTGTGAGCAGAGCATGACGTGCAGAGAAGCTGCGTCACTGTGTTGTACGCCTGAAACTAATGTAAGGCTGTCAACTACACTCAGATAAAAAATATTTTAAAAAGCATTAGCTTAGTAACTGGGATATTTTCTCCCTGACAACACCACCACTTAAAGATAAGAATGCCTAAAGAAGACAAAATGTCAGTGTTTTCTATCAATGCATTTGAAGGGGGGGAGTGTGAGAAAAAGGAAAGGAGGTAGAAAGGAAGGGAAGGACCAAGAGAGAGAAAGGAAGGGAGGGGCGTCTGGTGGCTCAGTGGGTTAACGCCTCTGCCTTTGGCTAGGTCCTGGGATCGAGCCCCGCCTCGGGCTCTCTGCTCAGCAGGGAGCCTGCTTCCTCCTCTCTCTGCCTGTCTTTCTGCCTACTTGTGATCTCTCTCTGTCAAATCGATAAATAAAATATTAAAAAAAAAAAAAAAGGGATAAAAAAGAAAATGACTGGCTGGTAAGTCAGGTGCACATTTTCTCAGAGTCACACCCATAGATCAAATCTGATGTTGTGGGCACGTTGCTCTGGAAGTTCCATCTACAAGCTCTGAAGGCAACAAATACGAACCTGAATGGAAAGCCTGTGTGTCACTCACTACTATCAATAATGTAGAAGATTTGGATAACTTGTTAGAAGTTATTTATATTCTTTTAGAAGGCCCATTATCATTGCAGGTGTTTCGGGACAAGCTGAGCTACCTTTCCTGAGAGATCAACCCTTTGAGAATGACAAGAGGAAATATTAATGTTTTCCTACCTCTTCATTTTTACCACTATAAAAGTATTTTGATTATGTTAATAAGGGATAAGTGTATATTATTATTTATAATATCTATTTGTATAATTTGTGGCCTCAAAAAGAAAAACTAACTTTTTGACAATTAATACTGCATAGAGCCTGCTTTCAATAACCATCCTGTCTAGAAGAAAGGCTTTCATGGTCAGATACATTTTGGAGATGCTGTACTCTAGTCCCTTGTTAGAAAGTCTTGTTGTATATTGTTTTTTTTTTTTTTTTTTTTAAAGATTTTATTTATTTATTTGACAGAGAGAAATCACAAGTAGGCAGAGAGGCAGGCAGAGAGAGAGAGGAGGAAGCAGGCTCCCCGCTGAGCAGAGAGCCTGATGTGGGACTCGATCCCAGGACCCTGAGATCATGACCTGAGCCGAAGGCAGCGGCTTAACCCACTGAGCCACCCAGGCGCCCTTGTTGTATATTGTTATAAAAGGTCCTGGGATGTCTGACAATTGAAAAAATTCAAAACTGTTTAATTTTGTTTTAGTCACCTTCCCCCGGGCTTATGTGATCATGCATTCTTTCATCAGTAACACCTGTTAACATGATACAATTTAGAATTCCCTGGATTCACTCAGGGGATCTTTCCTAATATGCAAAGGATAATTTATTATTTGGGGAGTGATTGAGAGACAAACATCATAATTGCAGTAGATACATTTTTCTTTTTATGTGTTAGGAATGCATAGGTCATTCATGATTTTATGGATACTGTTACTTAGACTGACCCTAAGTTGTCTATGTGAAAAATGAGTAGATTTAAAGAAAATATATAGTGAATAATGTAGAAATAACATACAGATAGGGCAAAATCATAAGGGTGGTAGGTGGTGAGTATCTGAAGATTGGGGATTAAAAATAGGCTGCAGTAACTTGAATATATATATTCAGACTCATCATCAGAAAACACGGGGAAGAAGGATAGTAGCTCTCTGCTTCTGGCTTAAAATAATTTTGTGATCTGGGAAGAGAAGCTTGTTCTGGATGAACCTCAGTTTCCTTATCTGTAAACATGGAGAGCTGGATTGGAGAATATCTGTGGTTGACTTCAACTCAACAACATTGATGTGAATGGTAAGGTAGAGGCAGTCTGATCTGCTAAGTCCCCTCTGGCCCTCTGGAACTCAAGAAATCTCATTTATTTTGGGGTAGCAAAAGAATTATGATCCTGTAACTATCTGTACCAGGAAAACAGTGGCCAAATGTTGCACTGACCACACCTTGGTGAACGTTGGCTGGGCTGGCAGTGAAGCAGAACACTTCATTCTTTGACGTGCCTTTCTTTGGGATCTCTTTACATCCTTTCCTCAAAGTAGCTGAGCCAGGTTCCTGGATTTGAGCTCTTTGTGTGAATGGAGCTCCTGGCAGTTCTAGCTTCAGGGAATTCTCTGACCTGTGGAGGAGACTGTCTGGAGAACAAGGCTTACTTTCTTTGGTTAGAAGGCTACACCTCTCCTCCCTCCCCTGCGGTTTTTTTGTTATCTGGAGAATCAACATGTATATAACGTAATATTTAGTCTAGCAGTCTGGTCTTATTTTAAAATTTCAAAAATATGACTTTCTTTTGTTAGATTTATCCCTAGGGATCCTTGGCTTTGTTCTGATTTTTTTGTTTGTGTTTTTAATGATTCTTGATTTATGAATGGGATCCTGTGCTCTATTACATTTCTAATGGCTGATTGTTAGAGCAATATAATAGCATGGTTATGTACAAATACAAACTCTGTTAGGCTCTGTCACTTGCTAGCTGTGTGTCTTTATGTAAGTTTCTTAACCTGTCTCTTCCTTTGGGTGTTTTAAGTCTTTAAAATCAGGACAAAAAAATAAATTAAATCAGGGTAATAATACTAATCTCCCTCAGAATTAAATAGTAAATACATTTAAAAAGCACTTAGTACAGTACCTGATAAATAGCCCTCAGAAATTGTTAGCTGTTATTATTACAGCTGATGTCTAGGACAATTTTTTTTTTTTTTTTTAAGAAAGAGCATGAGTGGAGGAAGGGGAGGGAAACAGGGAGAAGGGGAGAAGGGGAGAGAATCCTAAGTGGGCTCCACCTCCCCTCCCGTCCCTCACCCCCCCCCCCAACAGTGGGGCTCGATCTTATGACTCTGAATCAAGACTCTTAACCGACTGAGCCATCCTGGTGCCCCTAGGACAATTTTTGGTCAGATTACTGAATAGTTCCTCATCTATCTACTATAATTTATAATCAATTTTATGTCCCCCCTTTTTTAAAAAGACTTTTTATTTATTTATTTGACAGAGAGAGAGAGGGAGATCACAAGTAGGCAGAGAGGCAGGCAGAGGGAGAGGGAGAAGCAGCTTCTCTGCCAAGCAGAGAGCCCAATGCAGGGCTAGATCCCAGGGCCCTGAGACCATGACCTGAGCCAAAGGCAGAGGCTTAACCCACTGAGCCACCCAGGCTCCCCTATGTCCTTTTTTTAACTTACCATTATGACATGAGCATTTTTCATGTTAATAAACTTTTGGTAAACATTATTTGTTCTAGATTATATAAAAAATTATGTATTACAAGATATAGCACATATAAATATACTAAAATATAAAATTATGTTTAGTTTAAATAATGATGATAATACTAGGAACATCTGTGTATATACCAAGCTTAAATAGAATATTAGGAAGCCCTTAGGAGCTCTTTATGCCTTTCCTCATTTGCATCAAGAATTTTTAATCCATCATTTCCTTAATTTCCTTTTTCATTTTACCACCAATATATAAATATTGCCAAATAGATGTATTATAGTTTATTTAACAGTTCCCCTATTGTGATTATTTATATGGGTTTATATTTTGGATGTTGGGAGTTGAGATTTCTCATATTGAAGATTCTTTCCTTGGGATAGATTCTAAGACATGGAATTACTAGGTCAATGGGTATATGATTATTTAAAAACCTTTGGCCAAATATTGATTGTCAAATTGCTTTCCAAAAGGCCTACATCTATTTATATTCCCCCAAAACAGTATATATAAGAATGACCATTAAAGTTCAGCAGCCATCAACACTGAAGGGTAATAACTTGAAAGGCAAGAAATAATCATGTTTTTATAAAACTTCTAAAAAGGTTTTATTTTTTAAAATGTTGATTAATTTTTTTGAAGGATTCTCTGTATATAGAAATGTTCACATCTCACAATTGTTTAGCTTGATGAATTTACACAAAGAACACAACTTTGTAACTAACACCTAAATCAAGAAATATATCAATGCCCAGGTATCTTTGGGCTCACTTCCAGTTTAAATTTAAAGACCTTTAAAGAGAGAACCTTTGAAGAGAGAAAATTGACCTTTCTCTGACCGACTTAGTTATAAGAGCCAGCACTAAGTTTTTCAATTATGAAGGAGGGAAGATTTATAAAGATTTATAAAGATTTATATGAAGGTCTATATGTGATCACTGAAATAGTGATTTTTTTTTTTAAAGATTTTATTTATTTATTTGACAGAGAGAGATCACAAGCAGGCAGAGAGTTAGGCAGAGAGAGAAGGGGAAACAGGCTCTCCACTGAGCAGAGAGCCCGATGCAGGGCTCGATCCCAGGACACTGAGAACATGACCCGAGCCGAAGGCAGCGGCTCAATCCACTGAGCCACCAAGGTGCCCCTGAAATAGTGAATTTATAATTCTGACCAAATATCTCTCTTTTGAAGTGGCTTTATGTCATTCAAACAAGCTATCAAACAAGATAACTTTGCAATTACTCAATTATGCAAGCCCTCATAGTGTAGCCTGTAATGCAGATACTTAAGTTATAGTGTCTATAAAGATGGATTAGACACAGATTCCTGGGGCCCAGCTAAGACTCACTGAATCAGCATTTGCATTTTTATGAGCACGTGGCTGGTGCTGATGCACACAGTGGCCCCTGGACCACATTTCAGTAATATTTCTCTAGAGGGTAAATACCACTTTTGAAGAAAGACATTGTGCAAATGTTGGTAATTGAAGCAGTTACCTAAGGCAACCCTTCTATATTGCATGACCTTAGTTGTTGTTGTTGTTTTTTTTTAAAGATCTTATTTATTTATTTGACAGACAGAAATCACAAGTAGGCAGAGAGGCAGGCAGAGAGAGAGGGGGAAGCAGACTCCCTGATGAACAGAGAGCCCGATGAGGGGCTCCATCCCAGGACCCTGAGATCATGACCTGAGCCAAAAGGCAGAGGCTTTAACCCACTGAGCTACCATGACCTTGGTTTTTAAAACATGTAATAATATAGGGGTGCCTGGGTGGCTCCATCGGTTAAGTGTCTGACTTTGGCTCTGGTCATGGTCTTGGAGTCCTGAGATGAAGCCCCTCGTTGGGCTTCCCGCTTAGTGTGGAGTTTGCTTGTCTTTTTTCCTCTGCCCTTCCCTCTGCTTGTGTACACTCTTTCTCTCTCAAATAGAGAAACTTTCCCATTTTCTGAAAAATGGAAATGTTTTTCAGAAAAACAAAAACATGTAGTAAAATTTTTTTTCATCCTTCTATCCTTTCTAGGCTTTCCTTCTGTGGACCTAGACACATGGTGTTTAACATAGGGGTGGTGCAGTTTGTGTAACCGGAACAGGAAACATCTAGCTGGAGACACACCCCTTGATTGCAAAATCTCTGAAACTGACCTGGTAGAATGGATCTAGCTTTTCAAAGGGTCACCCTTAGCTTATTTATCTTGGCTATCTTATGGGTATATGATCTGTGTTATTGTGGTAGCTAGGTGAAACAGTGTAACTTCAGGTTTTACCTGACTGTACATATAGCAATAAAACGGAAACAAACAATGGACTTGCTCCCTCCCAAATGTCTTCTATTTAACCTAAGTTTACCTCTTTGGTGCTGCAGCTTTGCAAGTGGATCATTTTATAAAAATGTTGATAATTCAAATATTTAGTCAAAAGAGTAGTTTAGAAAATTATCCCTCTGTTTCTTCTCTCTAGACATTGAAGAACACTAAAGTTCGTATGTTTTTGCAGAGTCATTTTAGGAAAAGCAGAGTGCTGGGGCGCCTGGATGTCAGTTGGTTGGGCATCCAACTCTTGGTTTCAGGTCAGGTCATGATCTCAGGGTTCTGGGATCAAGACCAAGTGAGGCTCTGTGTTTGGTGTGAAGTTGGCTTGTCCTTTTCCCTCTGCTTCTCCCCCTTCCCCTGTTCATGTCCTCTCCATCTATCTCTAAAGTGAATAAATAAAATCTTGAAAAAAAGAAAAAGCAGAGTGCTTACTAAGTAGTCAGATACTAGGTAATAATCAGAAAAATTTTATGGGGTTTGGCTTTTGCTTTCAATTATAATTTTTTTCTTTTTTAAAGATTTTACTTATTTATTCATGAGAGACGGGGTGAGTTGGGGCAGAGGGAGAAGCAGAAGTCCTAATGCGGCACTCCATCCCAGGACCCTGCGATCATGACCCAAGCTGAAGGCAGACGCTCAACTGACTGAGCCAGCCAGGCTTCCTGCTTTCAGTGACGTTAATTAGAGATATTGCTTGTTCTGCTAGACTTGGTGGATTAAAGTCATGTTGATTCTGATCCCTCAATATTGCTTGAATCCAACCTACTTCTCTCCACCTCCACCACTGCCCTGGGCTGATGCACCTGTTTCTCCTTTGTGGTCTGCAGCCAGGGCTACTAACTGGTTCCCCTTATATTCTTGCCCCCTTCCATTCAGTTTTCCACCTTACTGTCAGAGTGGCCTTTTTTAATAAAATAAATTGGATCATGTTGTTCTTTTACTTAAAATCCTTCAGAGGATTTCCTTCAGTGCAAAGTCCTTATCATGGCCCACAAATTCTTTCACCGTCTGCTTCTGGGCTCCCTTTTCCAACTCAACTCAGTACCATCTCTCTCTTGTTCATTACACCCAAGTTGTTCTTTTTTTAAAAAAATTACTTTATTAACATATAATGTATTATTTGCCCCAGGGGTACAGGGTACACAGGTACCCTGTGAATCATTAGGCTTACACATTTCACAGCACTCACCATAGCACATACCCTCCCCAATATCCATAATCCAACCACCCTTTCCCTATCCCCCAGCAACCCTCAGTTTGTTTTGTGAGATTCAAGATGTTTTTTAACTCCTGAAAACCCTTTCTTATCTCAAGGCCCTCATGCAGGCTGTTCCCTCTGCCTGGAAGTCTCTTCCTAAAGTTTTCATCTGGCTAACTCCTGTCTGTCTTCCATCTGTGTTCAAATGCCACATCCTTAGTGAGATCCTCCAAGTCTAGATTATGTCTCTCTAGTGTTTCTCATCATGTATTCTTTTTCTCTCAGTAACTTATCACAATTTGTAAATATAAACACATGTGTTTGTTTTTCTCACTAGTATGTTTTGAGGGAATAATTTAAGGCTATGTTGTTCCTCATTGTATCCCTAGTGCCTAGCACAGCGCCTGATCCTGAATAAATACAAGTAAATATTTGTAATTACCCCATGTGTAAGTTATCTCCTGCTGTGTAACAAATTTAGACGTTTACTTAAAACAACAAAGAGTTCCTATGTTTTGTTGAGCCAGGAATTTAAAAATTTAACTATTTTTTTCTATTTTTCTGTGGATTATTAAGGCCATTGGCAGAAGGCCTCCAATACATGCCTCATGGTGAGTCTATAGAGCTGTTGGAATGTTCCTCAGACATGGCAGCTGGCTTCTTCTAAAGCAATGACCCAAAAAACAAAGAGAACTTTGGCAGTCACATATGGTCAGTTTCACTACATCCTACTTGTTAAAAGAAAGTCGCCAAGTAAAGGTCATACGTAAGGGGAAAGGAAATTGGCTCTATCTTTGGAAGGGAGAGGTGTTAGAGAACAAGAGGGCATTTTTGGAAGAACGGGGTCGGGGGACCCTTTTGGAAACCACCACAGTTTTTCCTCTCGCCACAAATTACTTATATTGCCTCCATATGCAAAATATACTAAACTCTCCTACTATTCCCTAAGAATTGTATCCATTTAAATTATGAGCTTGAAATGCGGGATGTTAGCTTCAACATCAGGTCCAAGAGTGGAGAGACAAGTTCCTGGGTGTAGACCCTTAAGTATAGCTCCTTTAATACCATTCCTCTTGATCTTAAGGCTTAAGAACTGAAGAGACAAATTATCTACTCCACCCACAGCCAGTGTGGTACAGTGGTGGGATGGGCCTAGCATAACCACTGTAGACAGTTCTGTCAAAAAGGAGGCATACAGCTTGTGCACTGCAGTCCATGGTCTATGGCAATTGTGAAATCCAGCTGTGCACAGGTGAACAGTTCTTAATTAGGAATCAAGGCTGGGAAATAATGCTGTAAGGCTCTTTGTTCTTATTTTTAAGCTCTGAGCTCCTATCCCCCCATGAAAGGTATGTGTTAGCAGTTGAGCAGTCTTTTGAAGCAAACTTCCTCCTTGTAGAAGTTAGGGCGTGTAAAGTCCTCTTGTCACTTGTATTCATTCTATCTCCATCTAAGCTGGTCGTGTCTATGTTAATGTGATGTATGTAAAAATGTAAGTGTTTATAAGACACAGAAATAATATGGAGGAAGAGATTAATTCTGCTGTGGGCAGGGAGGACTGGGAAGGCTCCAAGACAGATGATGTTTAAGCAGCATTTTCAAGAATGAGTAGAAATCCATTAGGAAGACCACACAGAGAGGAACAACCTGAACATAGGGAAGAACATGTCGAGGAGAACCACTGGACTGAAATTGTTATGTATGTACAGGGGCTTATGTGGAACTTGTTATTGATAGGACATATGGTATGCAAGACTTGTATTATATTCTGTAACTCAGTATTTCTCAAAATGTGGTCTACCAGCCTCTCACATCCAAATCATTTGGGCACTTATTAAAAATGCAAGTTCCTGAATTCTACTCTGGACTTAGTGGAGTCATATCATACCCTTGACCCTCTTGAGGAGGAACTCAAGGACTCTTGAGTTTTAAGGTTAGATGCCCTAAGGGTGTTAGAAGGTTCTCAGTAGGTTCTAAACATGATTTGAAATGTAGATAATATTGCTCTGGAAGCTGTGCAGAGGGTGGTAAGATGGTCAAAGAGGGAGAAAAGTGTGGAAGCTTGTGCTGATGGTTCTGTAAGAGAAAAATGGAAGGCCTGTGGAGATGAAAAAAGGAAAATTACGAGTTTTAAAGATAATGAAGATAACTCAGACAAAGGAGATTGATACAATGAGGTTTTTACATATACATGTATAGATATATAAAACTTACAGTGCATTACATGTGTGAAGTTCTGTGGGATCTCAGGAGGCAGAAAATAACACTTGTAGTCAGAAATGAGATGGAGAACAGTGGGAGTGATATTTGAACTGGGACTTCACGTACGAATAGGAGTTTACAAAACAAATAAGGGAAGTTATACGTAGAAAAGAGCATGCATAAAGCTAAGTGAGGATCTGATATGCTTTGGAATAATAAGATGTTGGGTTAGATTTGAATATAGTTGCTTAAGAGAGAGTGGTAGGATATGAGGCAGAAAGGAGAAGTTAAGATCTCATCAGAGAATACCTAGCTGCTCACCAGCCCGTTTCTTCCTCTTCCTGAGCACACAAATTTCCTTCTTGCAGTTAGGTGAGGTCATGTGATAGAGTTCTCACGGTTACAATGTGTGTGGAAGTGATTTGCACCATTCTGGGTCTGGCCCTTGAAAGTCTCCTAAGAGCTGAGCTAGTCTCCATCACTATAGATATTTGTGGCAACCTCAGAAGCCACTTGCAGGAGATAACAAAGCCACAAGATGGAGAACACCTGGGTTCTTGAATCACCTTTTGGAGCATAGGTGCCTGCAGATAAGAAACACCCATTTTGGATTCAGTATAAGTAAGAAAAGTAAGAAACAGCCTCCTTGGGTTTGAGCAATGGCATATGCTTGCTATGCAAAAGAGTTTGGACATTATCTCATAGGTGAAGAGTCATTTCCAATAGGGAGTGATGTGATCTGGTTTGTCTTTAGGGGAAAATCACTTTCAATATTTAGTAATGAGAAGCCTTGGGGTAATGTGAGGGTCTTCCACAAACGTTCAATAGCTGTCTGGTGAATGTGGGAATGAGTTTCTCTAGGGCTGGGTTGTAGACCAAACACTAAATGCATACATGAAAGTTATAGGGAGAAAGGTTGACTAGCGTGAGGTTTCCTCAGTGAGGTACTTCTCTCTGAAGAGAGGGCCAGAGGGAGCTGGGGGAATTCTGTTCAAGTTTTTGGTGGGGGACTGAAATAGAATACCTTTAAGATGTTTTCAGTTTGGGGAGCCCATGACCCAAAGTGATTATTTCGGTCTGAATTAACAGACATGTGCATGTGTGTCCCACATGAGCCATGCAATTAGTCTCTTCTCTGTTTGTACCATTACACCTACATTTATATTATCTAGGCATTGAATTTGAATTCTGTGTTTCACTTTATGTATAAAGCCACAGTCACCCTTTCCATATATATAAGCTTGAACCTGCAAACACAGTTTAGCAGCTATGAAATTTGCATTAACTCCCCATCTGTTTATTAATATTACTTTCTCTTTCCTCAGTGTCATTTCCAGCAAGTGTTAAATAGGCTGAGCTATCACCCAATTATGAGAATGAATGCGGAGACTTCAAAGACACACACATGCACACGCAGATAATTCTCATGAAAAATAACCTATAAATTATTTCTTTTTAGGAGTGCCTGGGTGGCTCAGTTGATTAGGTGTCCAACTTTCGTCCAACTTTCGACTTCAGCTCAAGTCATGATCTCAAGGTCGTGGGATTGAGCCCCATGTTGGGCTCCACACTTAGTGGGGAGTCTGCTTCCTCCTCTCCCTCTGCCCCTCCCCCGCTTACACACATGCACACAAGCTTGTTCTCTTTTAAATAAATAAATGGATCTTTTTAAAAATATATTTCTTTTTAAAAAGATACAGAACTTTTCTTCTTCCTGAGACCTGTCTTGATTTCTTTTAGTTCCTGGTTCTACATTAATTTACATAACTGCATAAAATATTGTCAGAGATCATGAAAGAAACAGACAAGATTGTAACATAGCAGTCTTTTGATTCCAGATTACATAGCTCTTGAACATGAAAAAGGTGATTGACGTGGTGTATCTATGACATCCTACATATTTCCTGGGATCTGGCTGGCCATCTTGGCTTTAAGAAGACTGAACTTGGTAATGTATGGTTGGGAATCGTTGGGAAAGTTTATTAGCTCTGTTTTAATTAAACTGGTACAGTGCAGTAGGAGCAAGGATATCACTGCCCCTTTGTTACTCTTGGCGATCCTCCAATTTCTCTTCTGTGATAAATTACCCACCCTTTGGCCTCTGATCATCCACCAGGGAAACAGGTTATTGCTTTGTGGAGCAGAGGGGGAAGTATATTATCGTTTAATTTTCAACGACAAGGGTTGACATGTTGTGTTAGGAACAAATAACTCTTAAGAGTTACTAATCTCATGTTTAAGCAATTCCAGGATTCTTTTATTAGGACTTTATGGAAGCCTTTCTGTAAAGGTTGTTATTCTTCTCTGGGTGGTAGGTACCCAGGTTTTTAAGCCATGACTGGGTCGTGTCTCTAGAAATGAAGGAGTTATCTTTTCTGGCAGGGAATGAGACCTTTCCCAGAGAGGTCTATAGAATAGGCTGTACAGTATTGCAAACCTGTTTTTAAAAAGGTTGTTCCAGGGGCACCTGGGTGGCTCAGTGGGTTAAGCCTCCGCCTTCGGCTCAGGTCATGATCTCGGGGTCCTGGGATCAAGCCCTGCATCGGGCTCTTTGCTTGACGGGGAGCCTGCTTCCCCCTCTCTCTCTCTGCCTGGTCTCTGCCTACTTGTGAGGTGTCTGTCAAATAAATAAATAAAATCTTTAAAAAAAATAAATAAAAAATAAAAAGGTTGTTCCGTTGGGGCGCCTGGGTGGTGCAGCGGTTAGATATCTGACTCTTGCTTTCAGCTTGGGTCGTGATCTCAGGGTCATGGTATTGAGCCCTGAGTCAGGCTCCCTGCTCAGTGTGGATTCTGCTTGGGATTCTCTCTCCCTCTGCCCCTCGTGCCCCCCCTCCACCCTACTCTTTCTCTCAAATAAATAAATCTTAAAAAAAAAAATAGGTCGCTCCATTTAAAGCAAGAGTTTTGGGCGCCTGGGTGGCTCAGTGGGTTAAGCCGCTGCCTTCGGCTCAGGTCATGATTTCAGGGTCTTGGGATCGAGTCCCGCATTGGGCTCTCTGCTCAGCGGGGAGCCTGCTTCCTCCTCTCTCTCTGCCTGCCTCTCTGCCTCCTTGTGATCTCTCTCTGTCAAATAAATAAATAAAATCTTAAAGCAAGAGTTTTACATACCAAATAATTGACGGTGAGTATTTTTTTGGAGAAGGATTTGGTGGCTAGTCAGCAAATAGGGGAAGCTTCCATTTTTAACTTTATGTACACTCATATTGTTTGATTTTTAAAAACATAATGGATGTTGGGATGTCTGGGTGGCACAGTTGGTTAAGGGGCTGCCTTTGGCTCAGATCATGATCCCAGGCTTCTGGGATTGAGCCCCATGTGTGAGCCTGCTTCTCCTTCTGCTTACCCCTCTCCCTGCTTTTGCTCTCTCTTTCTCCATCAAATAAATAGATAAAATCTTTAAAAAACAAAAACATAATTGAGGTTAATTGCATTTGTAAGAAAGAACAATCAGGACAAAAACTAGTAGCTCTCAAATGCATTTAATTTTGGAGAGAGACTGACTACTGTATCGTCCTTGCTAAAAATAAAACAACTTGTCAGCATGTCTGCATGTGCCTCAGAAATGATCCTCTCACCAGAGCTATAGCTTATATTTTAAAATTAGGCACAGGTGAATGAAGAACAGGGCAGGGAATTTAACATGGAGGGGAAGGCAGACTTGAGGTAATAGGGACAGAATTCTTGAAGCACCACTCTAAGGAGCTGGTTTGATGGGAAGAAAGTAAGCCCTTCCGTGGGTATATCAGTCTGCTAGGTTGCCCTACAAAACACCACAGACTTGGTGGGGCTTAACCAGCAGAAATTATTTTCTCCCACTTCTGAGGCTGGAAGCTTAAGATAAAGATGCTGGCGGGTTCAGTTCCTGGTTGAGGGCCCTCTTCCTGGCTTGCAGATGGCCTCCTTCTCGCGGTGTCCACACATGGTCTTTCCTCTGTGTGCACACATCCTGGTATGGCCTAATTTCCTTTTATAAAAAAAAAACCCAAGCAGATTAGATGAGACATACCTCAGAGGCCTCTTTCAGCTTGATTATCTCTCCGAAGGCCTTATCTCCAACTACAGTCACACTCTGAGGTTTAGATTTTAACATGTGAATGGGGAGAACATACCATTCTGTCTGTAACAATGGATATGTTTTCCATCCACGGTTTTTTATTCTTTTTATTTTTCGATTTATTTTTATGTATATATATTATATATATATATATGTTTTGTATATTTATTTACTTATTTTTTATTCTTACGGATTTCAGTGAGAATGAGTTGGGAATGAAAATGACTATAAATATGCAGACTGGACTCGGGGCGCCTGGGTGGCTCAGTGGGTTAAGCCTCTGCCTTCGGCTCAGGTCATGATCTCAGGGTCCTGGGATCCAGCCCCACATTGGGCTCTCTGCTTGCGGGGAGCCTGCTTCCCCTCTCTCTCTGCCTGCCTCTCTGCCTACTTGTGGCAAATAAATAAATAAATAAATAATCTTAAAAAAAAAAAAGCAGACTCAAAGTAACCACAGTTTACTAAAGAATAAGAGATGATCACTAGCCCGTTGTGCAAAATGAAATTAAAACAATACCAAACTGAAACTTAAGCAAAGATGTGCTACACATTTAATGCATGAAGAATAACCAAGAAATTGTACATTTACAGAGGAAGGTGGCAGTTCTGTTGTTTGTGTGGTTTATGTTGAAAATCTTGCTACTATTAGAGTCAAGGGATTTATGCTACCTTATTGTATTTTAAAGAAAAGCAGACATGGCAAGAAAGTGTAAACATTAAACTCACTGAAGCTTTTATAGAATGCTATTCAGTAACAAAGGAAATATTTACCTGGTATCCAATTAAAAATCCTTTTAAAAGCATAATCAAGGTATTTTAATCAGAGTATGTATTTAGTAAAATATTTGATATCAAACATTTGATATGTTTGACTTTAGAGTATGTATTTATTAAAATGTTTGATATTCCAAGATTTGAAATGTAATAGCACCACAATTATAATAGAAAATATAACACATCTCACAATTTTCTCATTTTGACTTATTCCAAGAGGTTTTTTTTACTTCCTTCGTGTTTAGAATGTTCAATTCTCAAGTTATTTCTAGAAGAATTCTTTTTACACTTACTGCCAGCTTCTCAATTTGACATATACCACATGTTGCCTGTGTTGTTATTGTTGTTTGTTTGTTTGTTTTGCCATGTTCAGATATTGTCCCCACCAGTAAGGCAGTGAGCATCTTGGGAAGGGCCAACACTAATTTGTGGTTATTGCTCTAGACCCCAGCACATAGTTGGTAGCTAGTAAAATATTTATTAAGGCCAAGTAGTATAGAAAATTTCTCATACATTTGATTATTTTGTAAAACTGTGGAAATATAAACTATGAGAACAAATGTCAGAAGATTGCTGGGTGAGGCTTTAGTTTTTGGGTTAGTTGCTCAAATAATTATCTCAGAACCCCAAATACTTTAATTTGAAATGCTTAGAAAATGGTTAAAATGCCTTAAAGATTATTGGCTTATCAAAGAGAGAGCACATACGAGAGAGAGAGAGAGAGAGAGAGAGAGAGAGCGCGCGCACAGGCAGGGGGAGAAGCAGGCTCCCTTCCAGAGCCTTAAGATCATGACCCAAGCTGAAGGCAGCCGCTTAACTGACTGAGCCACCCATGCATCCCTAAAATGTTGTTTCAGTTTCTTTTTTCAAATTATCCGTGGTAGGCATGCCTAGTGGAAAAATGTGAACTGCTGTGCTCGTCATCCTGGCCTTGCCATTAACTCACTGTGTGATGACGGGCCAGTTCTCTGTATCTGTGCCTGAGTTTCCCTTATAAAATGGGATGATATTAATACCTCCCTCTAAGGGCTTTTCCTCAGGATTTAATGAGTTGGTCAGTGAAAAGCTCTCCGAAGGGTCTGGTGCATCATAAATGCTCCAAGTGTTTGCTTTTTAAGATATCTTTATCAGTTCATCGAAACAGGTGTAGACCCCTGGCTCCCAACCCAGCTACTTTCCTCGGTCTCCTTCACTTGTGATGTTATTCAACTAAACAAACAAAGCAAAATCATTTCGCTGGCAAAGTAAGTTTTAACCTGTGAAATTAAGACACACTGCCCAGGCCAAATTTCAGCTGAGCAACAACGGCGCAAGCCTCCAGAAGCAGTGGCTCCCTTGGATCTTTCCCCGTGAGTGCTGTGCCCCGAGTGAATGGTCAAGAAATGACCTGATTAAAGTGAAGTCCAGACGGGATTGATCATACTTACCTACAAAGGAATCAGTCCGGAAATTGATTAGAGCATGGAATGACCTTTCCTCAGAACACCGCGGGTGTGACTTCAGGGTGGTGAGTTACTTAGCAGGAAGGATCAAGGACACAGGACATTGGACACCAAGAGCACTCACTTGGCAGCCTTTGAGGGCCCACAGGTCAATGCCCAGCAACTGAAAAGTGAGTGCTTACAAGTAGAATCCCAGTGGAATCACAGGGAAGCTGTGGGCGTGGGTCTTGGTTCATAGGAACTGGGAGATACGGGTTGTTGATGGGAGGTTACCTCCTCTAACACCTAGGATACCTTTGGTTACAGTCCTGAAGTTAACCGTCAGATGTTATTAGAGGTCCTATCACTACTTGACTTTATGGCTTTGGGCTTGTCTCTTAACTTCTTTGGACCTCACTTCCCTCATGAATGAGGGGATAGGGCAAGGTGTTCTTCAAATTCCCATCCACATTCAGTGGTTTATGATGATTCAAGTAGAAGTACAGTCAATAAAAATCTATTTCACGAGCTCACTATACCTCTTCATCAAAGCAAAGTCAGAGTTTCTACAATAATACTGTCAATTCCTGTATTTGAAAAAACCTGTGATTATGAGAACAGGAAATGAACTGATTCAGACTTCAAATTAAATTAGTTAATATTATTCTTCTTATTTTTTAAGTATTTGACTTTTAGGAGAAAGAAGCAAAAATAGTTTATTATAAAAACCAGATATTCCCAGGGGTGCCTGGGTAGCTCAGTTGGTTAAATGTCTGCCTTGGGCTCAAGTTATGATCCTGGGATGGAGCCCTTCTTTGGGCTCCATGCTTAGAGGAAAGTCTGCTTCTCCCTTGCCCTCTGCCCCTCCCCCCATTTGTGTTCTCTCTCTCTCTCTCAAATAAATAAATAAATAAATAAGATCTTAAAAAAAAAAAACCCAACAAACCAAGGATCCTCAAATCAATTGTCAAGGCCTAGCACAATTCAGTTTTATCTCCTAATCTTTACATCTTTAATATGCTGTTGCTATAATTGATGCTCAGTAATATGTCCCTAAAATATCAAAGACAGATTAATTACTTTAACTAGGCTATACTTAGAAGTAATATGTCTCAATATATTTTATGTCCTTGCCGCTACATTTTAGAAAGCTTTTTGATCACCACTACAAATCAAATGGGTGTCTTGTACAACTTTAATGAGAAAATTCAATTTACCAGACAAGAGTTGGAGGAGTGGGATTGCACTGTACTTTCACTACTAACCCGTGTGCATTTAAACGAATCGCTTCATTTTGTGATCCTCCCTTTTCTCAGACAAACACAGGGTAAGAGAAAAGACAATGTCTAGGATGCTTCTTTATTTCTAAAATGCTGTGTGAAGGCAAGTTCTCCACTCCTTTCTCCTATTTAAAAGATCCTTCCAGCCATTTTTTTCCTGATTCTCCCCAAAAAAAACTCCCTTCACTTAAGCCCCCCCCCCCCATACTCATACCAGTAGATACTATATGCTTTCACTGACAGTAATTGGCAAAGGAAATGTTTGACTGTTTTTTCCCTTTGCTGCTTGCAGAGACTTGGCAAGGTGTGGGTGGTTCTTGGGTGGTTTCATCGCCCGTATAAGTCCTAGGCAGAGATTAGCAGATAAGAGGTGCAGATGACTGAAACCTGAGTTAGTTGCTGAACACAAAGCAAAAATGTTTCCTAAATCCAATTAGTCAAATACCTAGCAAATATGTGACAGACCGAGGTCTAAGTAATAGCCCTTGGTTTTGAGAAATGTATACTTAAAAAAAAAAAGATTTATTTATTTGAGAGAGAGCATGAGCAGTGTGGGAGGGGTGAGGGCAGAGCCAGAGGGAGAAGCAGACTCCCCAGTGAGCAGAGAGCCCAATGTGGGGCTCAATCCCAGGACCTGGGGATCATGACCTGAGCCAAAGACAGACCCTTAACTGACTGAGCACCCAAACACCCTGAGAAATGTATACTTTTAACAAAACAAGTTGGTGCTGATATATCTGAGCTCTTCAGATAATTCTTAAAAGCTAAACTGTATGAAAACTAACTGTTATTTGTATTAAAGTTCACAGAAGGGAGAGATTTGGGTTTGGAGTTGTCAGAGTCTGAGGGGGGAGATATGACCTGCAGAGCATCTTTAAGGAAGAATAATATGTATGATTCTTTAATACATTAATTCATTCAGCAAGTATTTATTTAGTGGCTACGATGCTTTGGACTTCTTTAAATGTTGGAAATATAGCAATGAACAAAATGGGAAGAAATTCTTGCACATAGCTTGCATTCTAATGGAGGGATTTTAGAAAAATAGAGTGTATATTGTATCAAATGATAAGTACTTTGGAATTAAAAGAATATTCAAGAAATTAAAAATAGAGCTTCCCTATGACCCTGCAATTGCACTACTGGGTATTTACCTCAAAGATACAGATGTAGTGAAAAGAAGGGCCATCTGTACCCCAATGTTTATAGCAGCAATGGCCACGTTCACCAAACTGTGGAAAGAGCCAAGATGCCCTTCAACGGACGAATGGATAAGGAAGATGTGGTCCATATACACTATGGAGTATTATGCCTCCATCAGTAAGGATGAATACTCAACTTTTGTAGCAACATGGACGGGACTGGAAGAGATTATGCTGAGTGAAACAAGTCAAGCAGAGAGAGTCAATTATCATAGGGTTTCACTTATTTGTGGAGCATAATAAATAACATGGAGGACAAGGGGAGATGGAGAGGAGAAGGGAATTGAGGGAAATTGGAAGGGGAGGTGAACCATGAGAGACTATGGACTCTGAAAAACAATCTGAGGGTTTTGAAGGGGCAGGGGGTGAGAGGTTGGGGGAACCAGGTGGTGGGTATTAGAGAGGGCACGGATTGCATGGAGCACTGAGTGTGGTGCAAAAACAATACTGTTACGCTGAAAAGAAATAAAATAATTAAAAAAAAAAGAATATTCAGGCTAATAAGGTAGGTTTTGAGAATGCCCTAAGAAGTGATACAATCAGATTGTATCATGCCAACCCTCTCATCTTAAAAATGAGGAAACTGACGCTCAGGGAGGTGGAGTGATGTAGCTAAGGTCACCCAGGTTATTAGCAAGAGAGGAATAAAACTCCAGTCTTACCACCTCCTAGTCTAGTGTTCTTCCCCATATATGCACACCTCCTAGATGGTCAAGTCACAGCTACAAAGGGTGCGAGGGACAGGCATTTTGCATTGGGGGACAAGTGGAAGATTCGAGTAGATGGGAAGGCTAGTGCCAAGTCTGCAAAGCCAAAGAGAGAAGTTTAGATTAGGTGTGCTGATGGGAAAGACATGAATAAAAGGATTCCTAGAACATTTTGAAAGTATTTAGTTGATGACTAATTCGTCAGATTACAAAATGCTTCTCTTATGTGATTGCTTTCCTGTCCCTTTCTTTTCCTCTCCCTTAGCTCCCTAAGAAATCAGTCCTTTGTCCATTGCTGTTTACCATCAGGTAGAACACTGCTATTTTCTGAGAATATCAAAGATATTCTGCTATGGTTTGTCTTGAAACTAGAAATAAGGCATTTTGGATAAACAGAAATATTTTATTTTATTTCAGCTCCACATCTAGGGATTCAGCTGTTGCTGAAAGGCATGTTGAGTGAGAACTAAATCCAGACGTGAGATGTGGATAAAATGAACAAGTTGAATCAAATGGAGAGATGCTGTTACTCATACTTTCTTCATAAATTAGGAGTTAAATACTTAAGTTCCCTCGGGAGTCAGTGCATAAATTATAAACCAGATCATACATTTCCTTAAGTGCAGCATTCACTGTTGCTGATTCATTTTCATTTTAAGTTTCCAACAATTAAGAGGGAGGGAGGGGCAGAAAGAGAGAGAAAAAGAGAGAGAAACCACCAGCCAAATGCACAAAGAAGGATTTATTTGCAGGTACAAAGATGCCATCATAGCATAATAGGTGCAGAAATAGCCTTAGTTTTTACTTTTCTTTGAGAAAGAACAGGAGCTTCAGGGAGGAGGAAAATATATGCCTTAAAGTAGTTACCACAAGTTCAGTAAGCAGAGATAATCAATAGGGCAAATCTTATCTTACTTAGTAGCTGCTGCTAACATGTTAAATATGAGTGCTTACTTTGGCCCAAATCTAAAGCACGTCTTGTTTTGGACATGAAGGGTATCCTGGAAAGGCCTCTTAGATGCTTGCGTATAAGGTTATAGCCTGGGAACCTTTATTATGTGGGGGTCATGGAATACATTCAAGGACCTAGCCGTGCATCTTGAGGCCCAAGTAAATATTTAGGAAATGGTCTAAGTCCATGACCCTCTCATTTCAAACATGTATTTAATGCAGTACAAAAGCTACTTGGATTTTTTTTTTTTTTTTTTTTTGGACTTATGGTTGGGAAGGGTGTGGGGATGTTAGTTCTAACACTCACTTGTGGGTCATTTACTGCCTATTGCAATTTTCACCCAAAGAGCAGGATCACTTCCGTAAGTAATACAGAGTTACTCAACAAGAGGGTCTCTCCTACGCATTCACTTTATTTCAGGCTTCTGTCTACCTTGGGGTTAATGACCTATGAAACGAAGGGGTCTCTAAGTAGTGAGAAAAATACCCATCAGTGAGTGTGAGTCCGCTGTTGGGGTTCAGAAGAGGTGTGACCCTCAGGCCTTCTTCCGAAACACACAGACTACACAGAGGATCCCGGGTGGAATGTCTCAAAAGCTGAAGCGCTAGATTATGCATCTCGAGCACAGTCGGTACTTAAAAGTTGTGGAATAAATGAATGGAAAGGGAGAAGAGTGCCAGAGAGGACTTCAGACTGTCAGAGTCAGCAAAATAACGCCAGGACCAGAAATGGGGAAGGCAGGAGGGAAGAGCTGCCTTTGGCAGAAAGACAGGTTCCATTTGGGGTACATTACATCTGTGGGGGGGACGAATCATGCCAACAGCTGCTATGTCGTGCCTACCCTGCCTTCCTGACGGAGTCCTTGTGTGCTTCTGGAGCCCCTCCTGCACTCAGGGTCTCCAGTCATGACCACTCCTATTCTAGCTCTCCAGTTTTCCCATAAGCCCTTCTCTGCCTTGCTTGGGATCTTGTTCCTGCTCTTTCCCTGACCCCATTTTACTCAGACTCAGAGTTTCTGTAAGGAAGCCTTTTTTTTTTTTTTTTTTTGCCATGCAACTACCCAAATTAACTTCCCTGTTACAGTCCTCAGTGTCCTTTCTCTAGATGGCTCTTTCATGACACGCATTACTCTTGTACTTTTGCAATGATTTGTTCAAGAGCTCGCTCCCGCACTAGATGATAACCTTCATAGAGGCAGGAACCTTACCTGTTTTGCTTATCGTTGGGCTCCCAGGGTCTAGCACTGGGCTTCTCACATAATAGACGCTTGAATAATTGAATGAATATATGTTAAGTATATATATACACATACATACGTATGCTTAACATATATTCATTCAATGAATATATATTCATTCAATGAATATATGTTAAGGGTGCCAGGGTACAAGTCACGTTGACTCCATAAAACATATGTATGTGTATATATATGATTACATATATATGACCTTGACATATAACTTATGTTAGTTTCAGATGCACAACATAAAGATCCGACATTTATACACTCTGTGAAATGATCACCACAGTAAGTCTCTTTGTCAAGTGTTTTTTTTTTTTTTTTAAAGATTTATTTATTTATTTATTTGACAGAGAGAGATCACAAGTAGGTAGAGAGGCAGGCAGAGAGAGAGAGGAGGAGGAAACAGGCTCCCTGCCGAGCAGAGAGCCCGATGCGGGACTCGATCCCAGGACCCTGAGACCATGACCTGAGCCGAAGGCAGCGGCTTAACCCACTGAGCCACCCAGGCGCCCTCTTTGTCAAGTGTTTTGCATGCAGTATCTCATTGAATCCTCACAACAACCCTATGAGGCAGATAGTGTCATTAATGACATTTTACAAAGAAGGCACGATAACTTGTGCATAGCAGGATTGGACCCTGAATTCTGACTTCTCTGGTGCCAGAGCTGTACTTTTTAATCTCTGGGTTATTCTGCCTCTGCCAGAATTAGGCACTGGGAGTGCAAGCATAACTGTAAGAAGTCAGAAAGGGACACACAGAGGGAAGAGTAAAGGGTGTTAGGAAATTGCAGGTGTTTAAGTGAGAAGGGATCTTCAATTTCACGGAGCCAAAACCCTTGATTGCATGGTGAAGAAGAGAACAGTCTAGGAGGTTAAATTTCTGTGCCAAGGCCACACCGCTGGCTGTTCTTTGGAATGTGCTAGATCCCAGGCTCCCAGCCTCCAATTCTGTGCCCCTTTCCATAGGCAGGGCAGATGGGGCCGATGAGGGTGCAAGTCACATGGACTCCAAGCCCCAAGTTGAAGACAGGGGGAAAAAAAAGTAAGAAGGCACCGAAGTAAGTATTGTGGTGAATGAGGTGCTTTATGGGACCTTGTATGGCTCTGATTACACTCTAACCATCCTTTGTTGTAGCAACAGAATTGGCTTGCCTTTGATGTCTGTGCCTCAGTTCCTTTCATTCTCTTACTTTTCCAGCATGATTGGGGAAGGGAGAGAATAGCCATGCCTTTGCCTCATGAAAGAATATGGGGTTTCTCTAACACTCTAGGGTTGTCCCTACCCTGCTTTCCACTGCCCTGCCAGTCTTGCCAGTGAAGAGAGTAAAATCTAGAGAGGTTAACTGATTTTTCACTTGTGGGTAAGAAAGTGGGGTAGACAGTAAGAAGTAACAAGGAAAGAGGAAAAAGGGGAGGTAAGTTAATTTGTTACCAGATTAAATTTGGGTTATATGTCCTGTCTTATACATGTCCAGGGTGACATAAACCTGTCCATTTGACATAGATTTGTAAATTTCTGTCCTCAAGAATACTTGGGTGGGCACCTAGCTTCAAACTTCCCCTCAGGTCAGACTGATGCCTCCAGAACTTGTTTATCTAATTTGAACCTTAGCTTCACCTTGGGAAGAAGTTCGCTTCTTCCCAGAGTTAGCTTCACCTTGGGAAGAAGGAAGATGCTGCTTCCTTTTCTAGGACCTTCTCCATAGGGTGTCTGGTGTGTTGTTGGGGCTACCACAGAGCTGCCCACATCCCTGCCAGGCCTAGAACAGAGGGGGATTAGAGATCAGAAGGCCATCGCTTGGTGCCCTGATCTGAACTTTATTTATATCAATACAAATGACACAGACTGCTTTTGTTTTATTTCTCAAGACTCTTCTCTATGTTCAAAGCTTGGCCACTCACATAAGCATTTCCCTGATGTAAAGGTGGTCCACTGTCTTCTCCATGTTGTTGCCTCCCCATCCGCTTTTGCAGGGTTGTTGTATGAAAGCCGTTGTCAAGAGGCAGATAGATGATCCTGTGCTATTATTACTATTATCATTATGATGCATGTTTGATGAAAGCTGAAGTCTATGTTGGGATAATTTCCCTGAAGTTATGACTAGTGAAAAATTCCCCTTTGGTCTGGCCTTTGTAACGTTGTTCTAACAATGCCAGGAACGAATCTGGCATCCGTTTTTATAGAACTCAAAGAGATTAACAGATGTGATCCAATTAATCTCCTAAATCCCTGGATGTAGCAGGCAGCAAAGCAAATTCAACCAACAGAAACAATCGGATCACCAGGATTGAGGTGAAAGGTCCTTTTCAAATCATATCTTTATTTGTGCTGGCAACATGAGACTTTTTGCCTTTCAGCCGGGCCTTGTCTTCATAGAGCAAGATATATTGTGATTTAGCTCAGTGTCCCAAAGACAAACTTCCCCACTAAGGGACTGTACTTCTCCATACTATAAAGAAAGTGTAGTTCTCAAGGGCTGCACTTCCTCTTATTATTGGGTTTTTGTTTTGTTGCTTATTTGTCTGTTTGTTTTTGTAGAGTGAGCATTTGAGTGGTGAGGGACAAAGGGAGAGAGAGGGGGGAGACTCTTAAGCAGGCTCCAGGCTTAGCTTAGAGCCTGACAGGGGACATGATCTCAAAACCCTGAGGTCATGACCTGAACTAAAATCAAGAGTTGGACACTCAACTGACTGAGTGACCCAGGCACCCCTACCCTTATCCTGCTTGCTTATAGAATCAAATAAAATCAAATCAGAACCTGAGCCAGAATGTTCTAGAGTTCCTTATCTTAAAAGCAACTGAAAAACAGGATGAGACTTAAGATTAGGGCTGGCATATGATTTATCTTGCCAAACATGGCACTCTTACCCCCCAACAGGCTTAACGGCCCTGGGTAAACCAGGGTCCTGTATTTACTCAACTAACAATGGTGGTGGCAGTGGGGTGTAACTTCCCAGAGTTGAGGGCTTGGCACATTTCACTGCCCAATCTAATATGTAATGAAGTCCTATTGTAGGTGCTTGGGACAAATAGATACACATCTCTTACCCTCAAGGAGTTTACAGTGTTGAGAAAGAGATGGCTGTTATTGAGCCAAAATAATACTGAAACAATACTGGTATGTTCTGACTTATTTTAGCCTCTGTTCTCATGATGTTAATCTTATAGATTATCTGTACTTCTTTATCTGAAAGGAAATGCTGTAATATCTTTGTTAACATCATTTTAGTGAGATATATTTTACAGAAATTCAGTTCTCTTTATGAAATGTTTTTCTTTCCTAGTTGACTTTAGAGATTTTTTTTTTTCAAATATATTCATATGGGCCAGAACCATACTAGGTATGACAAATATTTTAACAATTAAAGAAGGAATTACTTTTTTTTTTTAACAGAATTGTATTCACTTATGTAAGCAAACATACATACAATTGTGTAGTGTTTTCAAGTTTACAAATTTATGTTACAAATGAACATAAATTCAAATATGCACCAGGGCAGAGGTCTTCTCTGTCTTGTTCACAAGGAAAACTCTAGCACCTAGAGTGATAAAGTCTGGTACATTGTGGCTACTTAACAAATACTTGTAAATTTCCTATAATTTTTGTAAATTAGTAAATTTCCTATAATATTATAATATTTTGTAAATATAGTAAATTTCCTATAATATTTGTATTAATTTTGTCCAGGGGGTCATTTATTCAAATAAAACCTTACTTAGATTTAGCAAAGAAACCTGATTGTAGTAGAATTTTTGCGGCTAAAATGGGAGTGTGGTTGTGAAGTCCGTGCTCCCATCTTTTACAACCCCTGTTCTTTGGAGCAGATATGAAGACTCCTCATCAAATATAGGAAACCATGGAGAATACAGCATTAGATCACGTAAAGGCAGAGAGCTCATTTTGTCCACAAATGAAGAAAATGAGGCTCAGTGAGTTTAAATAAAATGCCAAAGGCTATTTGTTGTGTGATGGGACTGGGCTAGGCACTCGGACCTCTTGGCACCAGGGCAGAGATTTTCCTATTACAGTCAGAGCTAGATTAAGGGGAATGAGAAGTGGATTAGCCCGGCAGCCCCAGAGGAAGCCAGTTCTCCTGGGAGCTGGACATTACTGAGAACATAATAGAAGGTAACAGGATAGAAAAAGTTAGCAGAACTCTACCCTGAAAGACGACTGACTTTGTTGGAAGAAGGATTGTGGTCAGTCATGGGCGTGAGGCGCTGAGTTCCCCTCATCTTGGTGTGTTTGGAAAACGCAGATAGTCCTGAAATTGCTTTCAAGGAAGATTGGATGGATTGGGGTTTGTGTCACTTGGTTTGAGTTTGCGGATTTGGGGCTAGACTTGCTGATGGAAGAACTGAATAGAGTGCTTTCCTTCAAATACACGTCGAATATTTGTTTAAAGAATCTCAGTGTGACAGGGTGCTAAATGAGTGCCTCTTCAGGATTCAAAAGTCTGGATCCAGTCCAGATGATCAAACTCTGACTTTCTCATTTGCAAGTTGGGAATCGAGACCCTTCCCCTTTGGAAAAATAAATATGTTTGATTTATCACAACAGAAATATGTTGTGATATTGTAATCATATAGATAAACAGATTGTAAGGTTTTTTTTTACTATTGTCCTCACTGAAAGAAGGTAAGACTATACCAACCTGGTAATAACTTTTAGGGAATTAAACTGCACTTTGGGACCTTAAAAAAGTTTAAAATTGGCTTCAGTCTACAAAATATCAATTAATCAATATCCTGAATGTTTCTTATGCTCTTATGGTAATATTTTCCAGACATTTTTGATTATAGCATACTATAAGAAATATATTTGATATCACAGTATGCACATAAATTAATATAATTGAAAAAACTCCAAAGTATTTTTTTTTCTAAAAACTCCAAAGTATTATGAAATGGTTCTTACCTTTACTACGTATTGCACTTTCATGTTTTTTATTCTGTTTTGTTTAAAAACTGCGAGTTATGACCCTCTGAAGTGATATCATGACTGTAATGAGTCATTACACAAAATGTAAAAATCAATGCTGTAAACAATATGAGAGGAATTGAAGGTAAAGGGAGAGAGACCTGTAGTCTACTTGGGGAGAGAAAACTAATTTATAAGCCACTGGAGCATATTTTTTTCTTTATTAATTTTTTTATTAAAAAATTTTTTTTTTCAAGATTAGAGAGAGAGCCCACAAGCAGAGGGAGGAGCAGAGGGACAAGCAGACTCCCCACTGAGTGCAAAGCCAATGCAGGGCCCCATTCTAGGACTCTGAGATCATGCCCTGAGATGAAGTCAGATGCCTAACAGACTGAGCCACCCAGGCACCCCTATTAAGTTTTTTTTTTTAATTCTGATATAGTTAATATACAGCATTATATAAGTCTCAGGTACAGAAATTCAACAATTCTATACTTTATTCGGTGCTCACCATGACGAATGTGCTCTTAATCCCCTTCACCTATTTCCCCCACCCCCCACTCACCTCCCTCTGGTAACCATCTCTTTGTTCTCAGTAGATAAGAGTCTGTTTCTTGGTTTCTCTCTGTTTCTTAGATTCCACAAATGATAAAATCATATGGTATTTGTTTTTCTCTGACTGACCTATTTTGCTTAGCATTTATACTCTCTAGCTCTATTCATGCTGTTGCAGATGGCAAGATTTCTTTTTTTTTATGGCTGAATAATGTTCCTATCTATCTATCTATCTATGCCACATCACATCTTCTTTATCCATTCACGTATCAGTGGACACTAGGACTGCTTCCATAGTTTGGCTCTTGTAAGTATTGCTTCAATAAACATAAGGGTGCATATATTACTTCAAATTAATGTTTTTGTATTCTTTGGGTAAATCCCAAATAGTGCAATTACTGGATCATAAAAAATTAATTTTTTTGAGGAGCCTCTATACTGTTTTCCACAGTGGCTCAATTAGTTTGCATTCCCACCAACAATGCATGAAGTTTCCTTTTTCTCTACATCCTTGCCAACACTTGTTTCTTGTGTTTGATTTTAGGAATTTTGATAGGTGTGAGGTGATATTTCATTGTAGCTTTGATTTGCATTTCCCTGATGATGAGTGATGTTGATCATGTTCTTATGTCTGTTGCCCATCTGGATGTCTTCTTTGAAGAATGTCTGCTCGTATCTTCTGCCTTTTTCCTTTTCTTTTTAAGGGAGAGGGAGAGAGAAAATCTTAAGCAGGCTCCACACCCAGTGCAGAACCTGACATGGGTCTTGACCTTATGACCGGAGCCATCAAGAGTTGGATGCTGGGGGCACGTGGGTGACTCAGTGGGTTAAAGCCTCTACCTTTGACTCAGGTCATGATCTCAGGGTCCTGGGATCAAGCCCCTCATTGGGAATCTCTGCTCAGCAGGGAGCCTGCTTCCCTCTCTCTCTCTGCCTGCTTTTCTGCCTGCCTCTCTGCCTACTTGTGATCTCTTTGTCAAACAAATAAATAAAATCTTTAAAAAAAAATAAAGGAGGCTACAAAGTAAAATTTAGAAGTACTAAAAATGCATTGTGTCAGTGTTTAAGGGACAGCATTTTTTCTTAGTTACTAAATGTCAGTGGCATTTTACACTCATGATCAGTTAAAAGCAAATGTTAATTAGAACCACAACATTATACAACGACGTATCTATCAGAATGGCTAAAGTTGAAAAGACTGAAGAAAGCAGTTGCTGGTAAATGTGTGGCACAACAGGAACTTTCCTGCATTGCTGGAAGGAATGCAAATTACACAATTATTACAGCTTGTTACTAAAAACACACCTAGTGTATGTCCCAGCAATTTCACTTCTGGGTATTAAACAAAGAGAAATGAAAACACATTTGCTCAGCAGGGAGCCTGCTGAGATGTGTAAGCAAATGTTCGTAGTAGCCTCCAATGGGAAACAACCGAAATGTCTATGAACTGTGACTAGATAAATAAATTGTGGCATACCTGTATAATAAATTTTTTTATTCATCAACAAAAATGAATAATCTGTGGATACATACAGCATCATGGTTGAATCTCAAAGTGAAAAAAAAAGTCCAGTGCAGAAATCTTCATATTGTATCATGTCAATTATACAAAATTCTAGAGAAGGCAAAAACTCTGTCACCATATGGTTAGAAAGCAGATCAGTAGTTGCCCAGGACCAGGCACTAGGGTGAAGAGACTCTATACAAAAGTGTGGGAGAAAACAGCCTGAAGCAGTGGAAGTGTTGTCATGACATTGGTGGTGGTCACACAACTAAATGTATTGGTCAAAGCTCATTGAATTCTATGCTTACGGTAAGTTTCTTGCTTGAGTGTCTACTGTATACTCGGGGCTTTTCATGGCTCATCTTATTTAACCCTTACAACTACCACAAGAGACAAGTCTTTTTCTCATTTCCATTTCAGAGGTAAGGAACCCAAGGCCTTAAGAAAGTTGAGGATCTTGCCCAAAGCCACTCAGCTTGTCGGTGAAAACGTGGAATCCCTTTGCGATCGTATGGGGAATTTGTTTCTGTTCCATTTGAGAAAAGGAGACAATACTTTCCAACTCGCATAAGAGAAAGGAAAGCTGATTTCATCACCCATGCTCCCATGTAAATTTATTTTTTCAGCCTCATTTCCCTCAGAATTTTAAAGACTTCAGCCCTCTCTCTTCTATTCTTCTGGTGTAAGAGCTTGGACAAGTCACCCTTTCCTCTTTTTCTATAAGAAAGAAAAAAGTTACCCAAAGGAACTTTAAGCCAGTTACTTTACTTCCCTAACCCTTAGTTTGTTAGTTTATCTGTAAAGTGGGGACAACAACAATACTGATCCCATCAGGCTGAAGTAGAAGTTGGGTAGAAATAGTGTGGGCAAAGCAATGAATAAAGTCAGGATTCCAGATTGTTGTTCTTAACTGCTGCTGTGTTTGGAGAATTCTTTCACAAGCAAAGGGAAGTGGGGACAGAAGTTTGTATGTAGAAATGTTTTCCCCTTCTTGTACCTAACCTTGATGCACAGAGAACTTCAGGGCTGTTGTTTTTATCTGAAAAATTCTTCTAACTCCCTTGCTTTCTGTTTTGAGAGTAGGGAAATACATTTAGAGAAGATTGATTAGCCATGAAGATTATTGACTGGAGATGCTAGAGGAACTGTGTTCAGTTTTTTCTCAGTCTGGTTGGGTTAAACAGCGAAAGGAAAGCCTTTTGCTGTCTTTTAGTGCCTGAATAGAAACTATAACCAGGGTTTTGAAATATGAAAGGTGTTAATATTTGTATGTATCGGAGCTAAAGTAATTTTTATGTGTTGCATAATTACTAAATGCCTATTTGCCACATCCCTTTTTCTGGTTTGTTTTAGAATACGAAGGAAAGGGTGTGTATTTGAGATATAGATCTTCCCATTGGTGCATTTGTAATTAAAGTACCTGTGTTAATGGCACAACTTCCATTTAGAATTTTTTTAATTCAACAAGCATTTATTGCAAAGTATCGAATTGCAGGGAAGGTCAGATGACTAAAGACGCCATCTCTGCAAAGTAGTAATTTAAGGAAGGAAAAGAGGGAGAAGAAGAACATCACATGCGCACAGCTGATTGGGAAAGGCACATCTGCCCTGTGCCAGGCAAAGAGCTCTGCCTGTTACGGGCTGCTGCTGACAGGAGCTCTGCTCTGCCTCTTCAGGAATGAAGGGTGTGTGACCCCTGCGACCCACATGTGAGATGCCTTCCGGCCTGGCCTCCCTTCCAAGAATAATTTCCTTTCAATGGACCAAACTTAGTCAGAAGACTTCACCTCTCTTGAGAGTGTTTTTATCCAGCTGGGGTCTGGTGGTTTTACTGTAGCAACTTGTTTTATGGCTTGAGTTCTGCCCTTGATTATGTAATCTTTGACTATTTTATCATCCTCCACTTCCCTTTTTCTTTCACTTTGAGATGCAGAGCAAGTCACAGAGTGTACAGTGATGAGAAATGTAGCGAGTGAGTATGGAAGAAATGGAATTTGTAGCGACTGTAAAAGGTGACAGGCTGTGTCCCCAAGAAGGAAGATTTCTGTGTCTCCTCCAGGCAGCCCTGCCCGAAGAAGACCTCTAGCTTTTTCAGAGTAGCCTGGCTGATGGACAAGCTCCAGTCTTACATCTGATAAGTTAGAAAGACCCTTCCACCTTCGAGAAGTATCCTTCCAGGTAATTCAGGAGATCCAGAGAATAAGCTTCCTTGTGAGAGGGCAGGAACCTAGTCCTAAAGATAGCTCATGGAAATTTCTACATAATGCTATTTTCTTACTTCTAGAGCAATTCAGAGACTGTTGTAAGAGCTTTGTCGAGTATCCCCAGTGCACAGTCCAAGCCAAGTGAAAGCTCCCAATTAGAACATTGAAGCTTTGATGCCAATTAAAAATAAATGATGCTGTTTATGATAGAGTTGTACATGGACGGGGGGAGGAGGAATAGACCAGAAACAGGGACATTAAAAGCTTGATATTTAAAAATATGAGCAAACTTCATTAATAAATGAATGAATATTTCAGAGACTATAGTTGCTGAGCTCAAGCCTAAAATTCTAACAGGGAATAAAGGGTTTTCAAGTGATAAGTGCATTAATTTTAAAAAGGAGGTGGAAAGGGAAATAGATAAAGGTTATGATTTTTGAGGTTACAAAGTTGAGGTGATTTAAGGACAGAAGAAAAATTCAGCTGTGTTTCCAGTTGGCAATATATTGCAAATTGTTGTTCAGGTAAATCAGCTTTGGTTATGCCCAAACACAGAGCTTCTCAAAAAATCAGAAAGCAATTAATGTGTTTAAGTTTATATTTGTATTGCTGAATGCCGATGGATTGGTTTTCCATTTTCCTTCTTGAGAAGGCTTGATTTTTCTTTTGGTAGTTGAGGACCTCTACTTATCCTTGAGTAGAGAGATGCTACCTAAAGTGTCCTCAATTTTAGATTTTAAACAAGGTTATTGTTTTGAGTGGCTAGTTCTCTTGCAGTTCCTAGTATAAGGTCATCCAAAGCAGCCTTTTAATGTCAATCACAACTTCTTTTTTATTTTTTTTATTATTATTATTATTTTTAAAGATTTTATTTATTTATTTGACAGAGAGAAATTACAAGTACACTGAGAGGCAGGCAGAGAGAGAGAGAGAAGGAAGCAGGCTCCCTGCTGAGCAGAGAGCCCGATGCGGGACTCGATTCCAGGACCCTGAGATCATGACCTGAGCCGAAGGCAGTGGCTTAACCCACTGAGCCACCCAGGAGCCCCACAACTTCTTTTTTAAAAAGATTTTATTTATTAGAGAGAGAGCTCACAAGCTGGGAGGAGGGACAGAGGGAGAAGGAGAAGCAGATTCTCTGTGGAGCAGGGAGCCTGATGCAGGGCTCAATCCAAGGACCCCGAGATCAGGACCTAAGCTGAAAGCAGCAGTTTAACGGACTGAGCCACCCAGGTGCCCCTTAGTCATAGTTTTTAACACACGGGTATGAGAAACCTTCTTCTATTCATTAATTTCTTACTTCTCCTGACATTCTGTTTTTAAAGATTTTATTTATTTATTTGACAGACAGAGATCACAAGTAGGCAGAGAGGCAGGCAGAGAGAGAGGAGGAAGCAGGCTTCCTGCTGAGCAGGGAGCCCGATGCGTGGCTCCATCCCAGGACCCCGGGATCATGACCTGAGCCGGAGGCAGAGGCTTTAACCCACTGAGCCACCCAGGCACCCCAACTTCTCCTGACATTCTGTTGTAGATGCTACATAGCACCAAGTGGAGTGGAGGTACTTCTTTTCAGACAAGCTCTGAAAGAATGAAAGGGAAAATTCTCCTTAAATGTGAACAGAGAAACAATGCATGGTGAACAATTTCCCCTAAATTACAAAGCAATTATATTTCCTGTTTCAAAACAAAGCGCACCAGGGCATGTGTTCTTTTCTATTACATTTCTCATAAAATCTTATGTGGAAAGACACAAAGCAATAGAAATTATTTTCCAGAAACACCAGATGTTGACCCACCTGTCTGGTTACTGTTAAGAGGTCTAATCTTGTAGTTAGGTAAATACCTTAATTAAATCACATGCCATTCCTGCATCGTTAGAATAAGTCCAGAGCTGAAGTTTCTGTTCAGAAATGGGAGTGTGTTGGTTTATCTTCCACAGACTATTTGTATACTGCTCCTACACAGGTAGGCATCCACCAAGAGCTGCTGTCATTTGTGCAAAGCCAGATTCCAGGTTTGCTACTCATCAACACTGACTCACCTTGGGCCTCCTCCATTCCCTAATTTGGGATAATCGTGTCCACTTAATAAACTGGTTCTGCCTATGAAATGACATGCTGCATATGAAGCGGCTGGCACCTGGGAAGCGCTCAGTGATGTTAGCTGCTGTCTCTCTCCTTCCTTCGGTTACAGTATTGACGCAATCTCCCTTAAACATTATTATCGTTTTATTTATTAGCTGAAGGGCCTACAGTAATGATTCATTCTTGTATTCAACGTTCATTCAGAAATTTTAGTTTCATATTGTGTTATGCAAAAATGGATAAAGAGATGATCTCTGCTTCCAAGAAGTTCCTAGTCTAATGAGCCAAACTGATGATGGAATTTAACGCCGTTTTTTAACTAAGTTGCAAATATCTGTTCCCATTTCAAGTACATCATCTTTCGTTATTGAGTTATCGGGTCCCTTTACTCAGAGATAATTGACATTGGCTGAACACCAGAACCACATGGGCATTTTCTTAAAAACACTAATGCCTGGGCCTTGCCTGGATCAGTGACGTTAGAGCTCTGGGTGTGGGTGTGTCTACAAGGTTTCCAGGTGCAATTGGAGATAGAAATTACTGGGCTAGAGCCAAGCCAAACTTGACCTCCAGGCCTTATTCCACTTGTCACTCTTTTGTTCCCCTTCCATTTGAGTGTGCCATCCCTTTCTCTTTTCTCTGTCCCTGTCCCACGTGACCTTTAGAAGGAGGCTCCAAATCGCTGTTCTGTGATTCACACCTAGATTATGGTCCCTGTTCTGGGTGGTGCGCTCCTTACTTCTATGCCCCATTCTTCCATTTGGACATATCAACAAATGAAATTTATAAAAATTTTCTTTGCCTTTTGCTTTTGTTTGTTTTATTTCCCTAATCAGTGTGGAGGCTTCTTGTGGAAGAGGTCCATCGTCTATTTTTTTGGACAGCATTTCACAAGTATTTTTACACTGCGTGAGGCTGCTGTGGGCACTCCACAAATCGTCTTCACCAACTGACTCACTTCTGCTAAGCTGACTTCTTCCTCCAGCCTCCTCTGATGTTAGCAGCTGTGGAATCTCAACATGAATTATTGAACTCTTAACTTGATTTCCAACTCCAAATTTTAATCTTTTTCATCAGTCAGTTCTTTGGAATTTAATCTTCCTTCCTTCCCACTAGTCCAACTGGAATATATAAAAATTTCTTATCTTTAGGCAGTTTTGGAGAAGGTACCTGCATTAATTAAATCCAAATATAATAAAATCTGTAGCTCTGAATCATACTCTGCTAAGCATCTTGAAGACAGGGACCATGACATATTTCTCTTTGTGTCCCAGACACATGGACAAGTACCTGGCATGTAACAGGTTCTCAGTCAAGCTTGTTGAATTAATTACTTTAGTCCTTAGTCAAATTCAACTTCATTAACAGAGACATTCTGAATTCATCTGTTTTACAGATTATTTGAGAAATTGGATGCATTTCTTTAATTTTTTTTAAAAGATTTTATTTATTTATTTGATAGAGATCACAAGTAGATGGAGAGGCAGGCATAGAGAGAGAGAGAGAGAGAGAGAGAGATGGAAGCAGGCTCCCTGCTGAGCAGAAATCCCGATGCGGGACTCAATCCCAGGACCCTGAGATCATGACCTGAGCCGAAGGCAGCGGCTTAAGCCACTGAGCCACACAGGCGCCCTTTTGTTTTTTTTTTTTTTTAATTTGACAGAGATCACAAGTAGGCAGAGAGGCAGGCAGAGAGGCAAGCAGAGCTGGAGAGAGGAGGAAGCAGGCTCCCTGTTGAGCAGAAAGCCCAATGCGGGGCTCGATCCCAGGACCCTGGGATCATGACGTGGACCAAAGGCAGAGGCTTTAACCCATTGAGCCACCCCAGGCGCCCCTTGGATTCATTTCTAATAGCAATTTTTC
The DNA here is from genome assembly GCF_011764305.1 of Mustela putorius furo. Taxonomy (NCBI): domain Eukaryota; kingdom Metazoa; phylum Chordata; class Mammalia; order Carnivora; family Mustelidae; genus Mustela; species Mustela putorius. Next base: position 13,248,806 of record NW_025421373.1, on the reverse strand, counting down.
TCTGCATTTATCTTCTTATTACTCATAAGTTCTGGGAATCTGACTTTCTTGTTTTTTATACTGAGCCTCCTTTAGCTTTTTAGTTGACTCACATTCTGTTGAATTTTGTGTTTGCTCATGTTGGTCATTGATCTGTCTGGCTGTCTGTGGATCTATGAATATCTAACACCATACCTAAACAGGGCCATTCTGAGTTATTGCACTTAAAGCACTTAATTTATTTCCTGAAGCTTATTAAAGAAAACATGGAAAAACATGAAAAAAATAAAATGTCAATGAGTTATTCACTCAGAGACCATCACTGGGAATTGGTAAAATTTCTTATATCTGTACATTTTAAAGCAGAGTTGTGATCTAAAATTCAATTGTTCACTCAGTTGTATAATTCAGATTATTTCTTAATATTTTAAATTAAGTATTTTTCAAGGGTTTATAAACCTTTTGTCCTATTTAAAAATCTATTGTGTACTAATATATAGGTGTATAATAATTTTAATAAATCATCGTCTTGTTGAACTTTTGGATTGTATTCTGTTTTTTATTACTGTTAATAATCCTGTGATGATCATCTTCATGCATAAAGAATTTTCAATGAATAGCATTATGTTCTAGAAGCTGTGGCCAGGAGGATGTGTATTTTCAAGTTCTTGATACATGTGAATAGTTTATATGTCTCTAGGAATGCATCCATTTCTTCCAGATTGTCAAATTTGCTAGCATATAGTTGCTCATAATATGTTCTTATAATCGTTTGTATTTCTTTGGTGTTCGTTGTGATCTCTTTCATTCATGATTTTATTTATTTGGGTCCTTTCTCTTTTCTTTTTGATAAGTCTGGCCAGGTGTTTATCAATCTTATTAATTCTTACAAAGAACCAACTCCTAGTTTTGTTGATTTGTTCTACTTTTTTTTTTTTTTTTTTTTGGTTTCTATTTCATTGATTTCTACTCTGATCTTTATTATTTCTCTTCTCCTGCTGGGTTTAGGCTTTCTTTGCTGTTCTTTCTCCAGCTCCTTTAGGTGTAGGGTTAGGTTGTGTACTTGAGACCTTTCTTATTTCTTAAGAAAGGCTTGTAGGGGGCGCCTGGGTGGCTCAGTGGGTTAAGCTGCTGCCTTCGGCTCAGGTCATGATCTCAGAGTCCTGGGATCGAGTCCCGCATCGGGCTCTCTGCTCAGCGGAGAGCCTGCTTCCCTCTCTCTCTCTGGCTGCCTCTCCGTCTACTTGTGATTTCTCTCGTCAAATTAATAAATAAAATCTTAAAAAAAAAAAAGAAAGGCTTGTATTACTACATACTTTCCTCTCAGGACTGCCTTTGCTGTGTCCCATGAATTATTTTGTGTTTTCATTATCATTTTCCCATGAATTTTTTCAATTCTCCTTTAATTTCCCAGTTGACCCATTCATTTTTCAGTAGGATGCTCTTTAGCCTCCATGTATTTGAGTTCTTTCCAACTTTCCTCTTATGATTGAGTTCTAGCTTCAGAGCATTGTGGTCTGAAAATATGCCGGGAATGGTCCCAATCTTTTGGTACTGGTTGAGACCTGATTTGTGACCCAGGATGTGATCTATTCTGGAGAATGTTCCATGTTCCATGTACACTAGAGAAGAATGTGTATTCTCTTGTTTTGGGATGGAATGTTCTGAATATATTTGTGATGTATACCTGGTCCAGTGTGTCATTTAAGGCCTTTGTTTCCTTGTTGATCTTCTGCTTGGATGATCTGTTTATTTCAGTGATGGGGGTGTTAAAGTCCCCTACTATTATTGTACTGTTGTTTATGTGTTTCTTTGATTTTGTTATTAGTTGGTTTATAAAATTGGCTGCTCTCATGTTAGGGGCATAGATATTTAAAACTGTTAGATCTTCTTGTTGGACAGACCCTTTAAGTATGATATAGTGTCCTTCCTCATCTCTTATTATAGTCTTTGGCTTAAAATCTAATTGATCTGATATAAGGATTGCCACCGCAGCTTTCTTTTGATGTCCATTAGCATGGTAAATTGTTTTCCACCCCCTCACTTTAAATCTGGAGGTGTCTTTGGCTCTAAAATGAGTTTCTTTAAACAGCATATTGATGGTTTTTTTTTTTTTTTTAATTCATTCTGATACCTTTTGTCTTTTGATTGGGTCATTTAGCCCATTTACATTTGGGTAACTATTGAAAGGTATGAATTTAGTGCCATTGTATTGCCTATAAGGTGACTGTTCCTGTATATTGTCTTTGTTCCTTTCTGGTCTACCACTTTTAGACTCCTCTTTGCTCAGAGGACCCCTTTCAATATTTCCTATATAGCGGGTTTGGTGTTTACAAATTCTTTTAGTTCTTGTTTGTCCTGGAAGCTTTTTATCTCTCCTATTTTTGATGATAGTCTAGCTGGATATAGTATTCTTGGCTGCATGTTTTTCTCATTTAGTGCTCTGAATATATCATGCCAGTTCTTTCTGGCCTTCCAGGTGTCTATGGATAAGTCTGCTGCCAATCTAATATTTTTACCATTGTATGTTACAGACTTCTTGTCCCAAGCTGTTTTCAGGATTTTCTCTTTGTCACTAAGAGTTGTAAGTTTTACTATTAGTTGATGGGGTGTGAGCCTATTTTTTTTTTTTTTTTTTTGAGGGGGGTTCTCTGTGACTCCTGGATTTTGATGCTTGTTCCCTTTGCCATATTAGGGAAATTCTCTACTATAATTTGCTCCAATATATCTTCTGCTCCCTCTCTCTTTCTTCTTCTTCTGGAATCCCAATTATTCTAATATTGTTTTATCTTATGGTATCACTTGTCTCTCGAATTCTTCTCTTGTGGCCCAGTAGTTGTTTGTCTCTCTTTTGTTCAGCTTCTTTATTCTCCACCATTTGGTCTTCTTTATCACTAATTCTCTCTTCTGCTTCATTTACCCTAGCAGTAAGAGCCTCCATTTTTTTATTGCATCTCAGTAAAATAGCTTTTTTGATTTCAGCTTGGTTAGATTTTAGTTCTTTTATTTCTCCAGAAAGGGCTTTTATTTCTCCAGACAGGTTTCTCTAATATTTTCCATGCCTTTTTTGAGTCCAGCTAGCACCTTAAGCATTTTCATTCTGAACGCTGGATCTGACATCTTACCAATGTCTGTATTGATTAGGTCCCTAGCCTTTGGTACTGCCTCTTGTTCTTTTTTTCTATGGTGAGTTTTTCTGCCTTGTCATTTTATCCAGATAAGAATATATGAATGAGAGAATTAAATACTAAAAAGGTGTCAGAGACCCCAGAAAAATGTACACTAACCAAATCAGAAGAAACCCCAAATTGGGGTGGGGGGAGAATAAAGGAGGCAAAAAGAAATTTTTAAAAAATTCAAAAAATATATACATTAGTGTGGTGAATAGAACAGAGCCACCCACTTGATTTTAGGTGTATTTTGATCTCTTAGAAGAAACTACCTCCCAAATTTTAAAGAAAGAAAAACTTATATATATACTAAAATAAGGATAAAGACTGTGAAGGGATGGAATATGAGTGTAAAGATGAAAATTTTAAAAAAATTCTAAAAAAAAATTGATAAGATAAGTTTATTGGAAAAAGAAAGAAAAAAAAAGTGGAGAGAATTTGCTCAGGCTGGAGACTAGAACAAAGCCCTGTGCTAGATTTCGGGTATATTTTGATCTATTAGAAGAAATTGTATCCCAACATTTTTTAGGAAAAGAAATCCTATATGTATACAAAAAATAAAATTAGATACAATGAAGGATAAAATATGACTATAATTATGAAGGTTTAAAAAGATTTTTTTTTAGAAAGGTATTGTTAAGATAAGCTAGTTACATAAGGTTAAAAGAGGAAAGAGGAAAAGTTAAGAAAATTAGAATAAGAAAAAAATAAAATTAAAAAAATTTAATTAACTTTGCAATACTAAAGAATTATGGGGAGAAAGCCATGAATTCCATGCTTTGCTTTCCCCTCCTCTGGAATTCCTCTGTTCTCTGTGATCAGTGAGCTTGGTCTTGGCCTGATGTTCTTGCTGATCTTCTGGGGAAGGGGTCTGTTGCAGTGATTCTCAAATGTCTTTTTCACAGGCGGAATTGCACCGCCCTTGCTAGGGGCGTGCTAAGTAATCTGCTCAGGTTCGCGCTCAGGAGCCTTTGTTCCTTGAACACTTTCTGTACTGCTCTGGAGGACAGGAATGAAAATGGTGGCCTCCAGGGCTTCACTCCTCAGTGTGCCCTCAGAGAAAAGTGGTCAATCACTCCCATCTCCCTGGTCTCTGGCTGCTCTCCGAGCTCACCTGGCCTGTGACCGAGCGTTTCTCTCTCTCTGGCACACAGCCCCATTTGGAGTCTCCAAACCCAGGAGATTTTTGCCACTCTGCTCTTCCAGTGGAGGAAGGTGGGTCTTCCAGATCTTTCACTTGTGGGGTCCCTGCTCAAAGAGCAGTGGTCCAACTGTGCTATGGATCACAGTTTAAGGTAACCCCAAGCCGAGGGCTCACTCCTCAGCTCCGACTCTGTAGCCAGCTCCCTTGCTCTGATACCTGCGAGCTCTGCTACGCTCGGACACCCCCGATCCTTCTCTGACTCCACGGGACCTGAGACCACACTCTCCCTGTGAGGGTTCCCACTGCTTTGCCTCTGGAGTGATGTCCCTCAGTGAAGCAGACTTCTAAAAGTTCTGATTTTGTGCTCCATTGCTCCACTGCTTGCCGGGAGCCAGCCTCTCCCCCTGAAGTCTATGTTCCCATTGCTTCAGATTCACTTCTCCACATGTCCTATCTTTCAGAAAGTAGTCAATTTTCTGTTTCTAGAATTGCTGCTCTTCTTCTCTTTGATTTCCTGTTGGGTTTGTAGGTGTTCACAGTGGTTTGATAACTAGCTGAACTCTTGTGACCTGATGTCATCTCAGTCTGCTACTCCTCCGCCATCTTGACTCTCTCTTGATACATGTGAATAAACTTCTTCCCAAAAGATTGTAATCTCCCACAACCCTGACAATAGTGTATCAGTATTTCCCCTTTTAATGAACTCTTGTCAGACTTGAGGACTTACTTATTTTAAGGGGTGGAGGGGGTGGTTCCCAAGCAGTCTCCACACTAACATGGAGCGTGATGTGATCTCACCACCCCAAGATCATGACCTGGGCTAAAGTCAAGAGCCATATACTTAACTGACTGAGCCACCCAGGCACCCCTGAGGACTTATTTTTAATATCAAAAAGATAAGTTTTATTCTCTTTAAGAATCCTCTTACAGTCCCATGGTGCACATGTCTTTATGATTTTACTCCATTCACTTTGGCATATTGCCACAGCTACTTGTGACTCTTTCTACACCAATACTACCCGGGTGTAGTTGTTGATAGGAAGAAACAGGTTCCTTGGTTTGGTTTGAATGTGTTGCTCTGAGCATACAATAGAGACTGGTAGGCATGTGCAGCTGTGGAATGCCCAAGAGAGATGCTCAAGACACCATGTGACATATGTGTTAGTATATCCCCAAATTGAAACTGAAGCTTAATTCTTTGACTGGAGCTCTTTGAACAGGGTTTTGGATACCCAAGCTAGAGAAAGCTATAAAGTCACAGGGCATAACCTACAGACTTCTAAAAACGGAGTTAAAAATTTTTTTTGAAATGATAAAAGGCTATGTGGGTTCTTTGGATGACTTCAGTTGGCTCTGTTTATATCTTCAGGCCACTTCCGTATTCCATTGTAATGGTTGGATCCATTGTCACACCAAAAGAGATGAAATGTGGTTTTGGTTTTGACAACAGCATTGCTGCTATACAGTCAGAAGAAATTTTATTTAGGGCCATGGTCAGGTTGGCTGAAGCATTGGTTTTTAATATTTCATGAAAGTAGACCAGATACCCATTAAATTAGTTCTACATGGAGGAGAGATTTTATAGAAAAATATGAGATACTCATTTTTCAAGGTACTAATCAAATATCACATCTTCTCCAAAGCCTTGCCTGGCCACTCTAACTCCTGATTGTTCTCTTTGTTGGCCCCTTCTGCTTTTATAGCAATAACACTGCATTAGAGTTACCTGTTTACATGACTGCTTCCCCACTACCCAATTATGGTCTTGTAGACAAAGACAATGTTTTCCATATTGTATCCCCAAAATATTATATATCCATGTAGTACCTCAGAGGGTCTGACATTCAGTAGATGACTGATCATTGATTAGTGAATGATGGAAACAGGGACCTATAGGAAGAAATGGAAAATAATCTTAAGTGGATGTATCCTAAATAGCGTGTATCTTAAATTAGCTTTTTTAGTCAAAACAGACAATATGGAAATGTGCTTCTCACTTTATAGATGAGGAAGTGGATCAGAGAAGAGGAAAAGTGACTTCCTCAAGTGTCACAGCTGACACCAGGTTCAGCATGCAGATGTTCCACTTCTGAATTCCATGTTCTTTTCAGACTACCTCAATGTAATTCATTTTAGGACAATGGATGAATATAGTTATTTTCTGATTATGTGGGGAAAACACCCTGAAAAATAAGCTTCCTTCATTTGGGGGTGTGTTGATTCCTCCCAGCATATTTTGGAATAATGCAAATGGAGAAACACCCCTTAGTCAGTGTAAGATTCATGGTATTTTGGGACTTCATAAAGAAGATGGAAGAACTGAGTCTTCTCAGTGGAAGACTATATAAAAATTGTAATGTTTTAGTGTTAATGTCACATGCTGATGACTTTTACTAGTGCTATATTTGAACAAATGTCACACCTATATTTATACTTCATAATTTTTTGTGAGTTAATTAGTTGAGTAAACTCATATAATGACAAAGCTGTGTTTGACCCATAGTTTAGCAAGTGCTCAATATTTTTCTTTTTCTTCCTGTTCTTAATACAACATTCTTTACCCAGAATTTTTTTTCTGTCTTGAGGCATTCAGACGAAGCAATTTTAATGCTTTTTTATTATGGTAGCTAGAAGAAGCAATTGATAATATAAAAGTTATTATGAGCAAAAATATATGTTTATAAAAAATAAAAAATTATATAAAAAAAAGAATATAAAAAAATAAAAAATTAAAAAAAAAAGTTATTATGAGCAAAGGGAAGTTCCAGTAGAGAAGTTCACCTAATAGAAATCAGTCAGTTCATAGTCTTGACAGGTTACTGTATCAGGCTTTCATGATTAGGATTCTATTGCACCTTAGAGGGGGATGATCCATTAAGTAAATCATTCTCTTTATTTTGAAAGTAGGCACTGAAAGAAACCATCGGAGGAGGGTCACAAGAGAACCAGGCAGGGCTCCTGGTTTTCTAGGCACTCAAAGGCATCATGTAGATACCATGGACACAAAAGAGGCAAAAACAAAACAACAAAAATAAACTTTTTAACTTCAGAGAAAGTGACATCTGAGAATGGCAGTGGAGAGGGACAATGACAAAGAGCATGGGGGTGCGAGGGAGCACAGACCCGTAAATAATCTCTGTGTTCCACATGGGTTTCTGTCTGGCCTGTCTTTCATGTTTTACATCCAGAGAGCCTCCATGTCCTTTGGTTTCTCCATTAGTAAAAAGAAGATGAATGACAAAAGAAGTTTCTTTGCTTGCTTGGTCTTTTGGAATAAGATAAGGGAATGTGCCATTAGCCAAGATGTCCATTAATCTAACCACCACCATAGTTCTAGCTTATGGTTTTAATTAACATTATTTTCTTTGATTATATTTAATTACCCTTATAAGCCCTAAGCACTTTGGCAGGGATGTGATGGGGAAAGTTACTATAAACCAAATTATGAATTTTATTGCTATAATTGCAGTTGAAACCCATGACATCAATTAAATCCTCATTTCTTATTGCCTTAGTTCATATGATCATCATTCTAGGTATGTATAAAATCTCAGTGTGGCATAATTATGTAACTCCTTAAACAAAGGAGTTCTGGTACCCTGGTTAGAAGAGGCAGGAGTCTAAAACCTTGCAGATAACAATACTGGAAGGATTGTGAGAGCCTAGACTGTCTTTTTCCTTGCTGTCTCTCCATATCATGTAGCTCAGACCAAGGAACAGTAAAGAAGATTAGTAAGTGGTGCCTATGGAGATACTGATGCTTGATCTACCCAGGTACTGCCATGTTCAATTCCTGATGGTCTGTCATGACTTGACAGGTAGGTTTAAGTCTGCGTTCAAGTTTCAAATAGCATTGAAGTCACAAAATCTACAGAATCAGAGTTCTAGGATATGTTAGGGTAATTAATCTTAGCTGCAGCAACAAATAAAATCTTGAAATTTCGGGGGCTTACCAAATAAATACTTATTTCTTACTTATTGCCTATCCCATTTTGCTGCTATAGAATTTGGAACATGTGGTTTCTGTGGTGGTTTTGAGTGAGAAAATGGAGATGGTAGAGGTGGATTTGTTCTCAACTGCTTTGCCTGGAAGTGACATGTGTTTCCACTCGGAGTGCTAGGGCTAGAATTAGTTATATGACCTCAGATGTACTTTGAAATATAGGGGAGTTCATGGTATATTAGATGAATACTAACTGTCTTTGACACATTAACATTTCTGTGGAGCACCAGGGATTCCACTATAGCCTGAGGTACTGACCTGTGGATGCCAAATAATGTAAACATACAGATGAGCCAGACTTTGTTCTGTGGGAAATACTTTTCTTTTAACCTTAAAAATTAATTTATTTCTTAGCAAAGTAGAATTGACACATAACAGTTTATTAATTTCAGATGTACATGATTTGATACATGTATATATTATTTAATGATCACTATAATAGTTCTAATTAATATCTGTCACCATGAATAGTAACAATTTTTTATTTTTATTTTTATTTTTTTAAGATTTTATTTATTTATCTGTCAGAGAGAGAGAGCAAGAGAGCGAGAGGGAGCACAGGCAGGCAGGATGGCAGGCAGTCAGAGGGAGAAGCAGGCTCCCTCCGGAGCAAGGAGCCTGATGTGGGACTGGATCCTAGGGCACTGGGATCATGACCTGAGCCGAAGGCAGCTGCTTAACCAACTGAGCCACCCAGGCGTCCCTAGTTACAATTTTTTTTAATGATGAGAACTTCTAAGATTGCCCTTTTAGCAACTTTCTAATATACAATACAGTGTTATTGACTGTAGTCACCACGTTGTACATTATATCCCCAGGACTTACTTATTTTATAACTAGTAGTTTGTACCTTTTGATGCCCTTACGCATTTTGCCTACCCACACCCCTGCCTCTGGCAACCACCAATTTGTTCTCTGTATCTATGAGTTCAAATTTTTTTTTAATTCCACATATAAATGAGATCATCTAGTATTTGTCTTTCTCTGTTTGATTTATTCCACTAGCTAATGTCCTCAGGGTCCATTCTTGTTTTTGTAAATGTCAAGATTTAGTTCTTTTAATCGCTTGATAATTTCTATATCTATATCTATATCTATATCAATGCCAATTTCCTTCATCCATTCATTCATCAATAGACACTTAGGTTGCTTCCATATCTTGGCTATTATAAATAGCACTGCAGTGAATATGAAGATGCATATATCCTTTTGAGTTATTGTTTTCATTTTCTTTGAGGAAATACCCAGAGTGGAATTGCTAGATCATATGGTAGTTCTATTTTTAATTTTTTGAGGAACCTCCATACTGTTTTTCACAGAGGCTGCACGTATTTACATTCCCACCAATAGTGCACAAGGATTCTCTTGACAACACTTGTCATTTCTTGTCTTTTTGATAAATAGCCACTCTGACTGGTGTGAGGTGATACCTCATTGTGGTTTGATTTGCATTTTCCCGACGATTACTGATGCTGAGCATCTTTTCACGCACCCATTGGCCATCTGCATGTCTTCATTTTTTTTTTTAAAGATTTTATTTATTTACTTGGCAGACAAAGGTCACAAGTAGGCAGAGAGGCAGGCAGAGAGAGAGGGGAGGGGAAGCAGGCTCCCTGCTGAGCAGAGAGCTCAATGCAGCGCTCGATCCCAAGACCCTGGGATCATGGCCTGAGCCAAAGGTGGAGACTTTGGTCTCCAGGTGCCAGTACATCTTCATTTTTTAACTGGAATTTTTGTCTGTTTTTGCTTTTGGGTTTTTGCTATTGAGGTCTTTTACCTCTTTGGTTAGTTTATTCCTAGGTATTTTATTCTTCTTGTTGCAGGAAAACCTTTTATTAAAATAAGTTAAACATGCAAGACAGCTAAAAAAAAATCAGGTCATCTTTTTGCCATACCATGATTCTTCAGGATCTTTAACTGGACTCTTCTATTGAAGTGCAACGGAAAAATAATTATACAAGCAAGTTCCATTGTAGATTTTAAGTTGCAAATGTTCTTCCGTTTTGTGGTTCTCATCCAACCTGTATAATATTTTCTTTTTCATTTGGTATCTGTGTTAGTCTGCTAGGTTGTCATAACAAAGTATTGTAGACTGGGAATTTAAATAACAGAAATTTATTTTCTCAGTTTTGGAGGCTGGTAAGTTCAAAATTGAGGTGCCAGCCAGTTTGGTTCCTGTGAAAGCAGATGGCCCACTTCTCACTGTGTCCACGCATGACAGAGAGAATGAGCTGAACTCTCAGGTTTCTGCTTATAAGGACTCTATTGCTGTTAGATCAAGGCCTTACATCTATGATCTCATTCCATCTTAATTATTTCCTTAAAAGCCCTTTCTCTAAATACAGTCATGTTGAAGGTTAGGCATTCAGCATATATATTTTGGGGGGATATAAACGTTCAGTCAGTAGTGTCTTAGGCTTTCATATGAGTTCCTCGGGGCGCCTGGGTGGCTCAGTAGGTTAAAGCCTTCAGGAGGCCGGTTTAAGTTGTTGTTGCAATTTTTTAAAAACCCATCTGTCAAGACTTTTATCTCTTTTTTTTCTTACTGACTCTAAGAGCTGGTTTCTTGAATGTTGCATGTGGTCACATTTCTGTACAGATAGTTGGAATTACAGTTGTGTATCTTTCAGTTCTAGGAACCCAAGAAGGGTAATGTATATTTCTCAGATTTAGTTTTGAAGTTGTGCTCCTGAGAGACCATGTTTTCAGGTAAATAGCTGTCATTTGTAAATCCTTAAAAAGAGCCTTCAAATAATATGAGAAATTAATAGAGAAGTATTATGTTATATAACTATTATAACAAGTTACAATAAAACAGTAGATGAAACTGGCCACGTTTCATATAACAACCCATGTCCAACCCATATCCATGAATGGATAAAGATGTGATACACACACACACACACACACACACACACACACGCACACAATGGAATAGTACTCAACCATAAAGAAGAATGAAATATTGCCATTTGCAGAAGTGTGGGTGGATCTAGAGGGTATAATCATAAGTGAAAAAAGTCACAGAGAGAAAATACCATATGATTTCACTCATATGTGGAATTTAAGAAACAAAATAAACAAACAGGGGCACCTGGGTGGCTCAGTGGGTTAAAGCCTCTGCCTTCGGGTCAGATCATGATCCCAGGGTCCTGGGATCGAGCCCCGCATCGGGCTCTCTGCTCAGCAGGGAGCCTGCTTCCTCCTCCCTCTCTCTCTGCCTGCCTCTCTGCCTACTTGTGAGGTGTCTGTCAAATAAATAAATAAAGATCTTTAAAACAAACAAACAAACAAAACAAACAAAAGAGATACACAAAAAACCCCAGATTCTTAAACACAGAGAACTGGTAGGTGCCAGAGGAAATGTGGGTAGAGGGATGGGTGCGCCAAGTGAAGGAGATTAAGAGCCCTGAGTAAAAGATGGAATTATTGAATCATATTGGACACCTGAAACTAATATGAAACTGTATATTAATTATACTTGAATAAAAATATATAAAAATAAATTTAAAAATAGAATTACAACAAACGACTATATATTAATATTTTTAAAAGCCAGCACAGAACCAGGGAAGTGTTATTTGGTCATCTGAACCATTTCCTTAGGTTGTAGAGAACTGGCTGGCAGCAACATCATGTGTGTTTACTCTTAGCTCAGTCTTTTAGACCTTAGTGTGAGGTCAGCTGTTGTATAATATAGTTCACAGGGATTTCAGCTTTCCCTTACATCATATATCACGTTATCATAATTGATGGAAATCACCTTTTAAAATACCAAATTATATGGCTGAAGGAACACCTTATCAAAACAAGTGCCCTGTGAGCTGCATGGCTAATAGATGGAAAGATATCCATTAATTTCCAGACTTTGTTCTCACTTTACTTTTTGCACTATCCTCATCATGTTCAGGAGGCTGCAGTCCCCAAAATGACAGTCAGAACCCTCTGTGCTGTCTCGCAAGAGTCAGAATTGCTTTACCCTCCGAAACTTTTGCTTCCAAGGGTTAAAATGCATTTAGTATTCTATTAAAGCACTGATTAGTTAATAGTTGTGAAGTTCTTTGAGAAGGAATAGCACCCATTGTATGAATTTAAGGAGATATTATCTTTTCATTATTTATAAAACACCTTGAAGTGTAATTATCCTTGTTTTTATAAAAACATTTTGTTTGAACGCAACAGGATGTTGTGATTATTGTCTGAATTAGCGGGTGTTCTAAGAGCTATAATTAGACTGGAGAAACCAGAGGGGGATGTGGTGGACTGGAAGCTTGGCTAAGGACTAGGACTTAAGAAGAGGTGTATGCAGAAGGACTGGGTCACAAGTGATTGCCATGGTCTTCTTTCTGGCACTGGCTCTGGACGGCAAGAATATGGCTGAGGAAAGGAAATTTTCCTCATAAATAGCTAACTCTATAAATTTGTCATAGGTATAGTATTCTCTTGGCCTCAAGTATTATAAGCACAGTATAGAAGGAGCATGGGCTTTGACATCAGTCAGTTCTTGCTGGAATCTTGACTTTGTTTCTTTTTTTAAAAAATAAAATGTTTAATATGTAAATATTATGTAAATATAAAATATTTGATATGTAAATATTAAATATCTAATATGCAAATATCAAATGACACACTCCTGCACAAGCAATGGACCAAAGAAGAAATCAAATGGGAAATCAAAATGTGTCTCAAAATAAAATAAAAAGAAAACACAATGTTTTAAAACCTGTAGGATACAGCAAAAGCAGATGTTAGAGTGAAATTTATGTTATCATTGCTTGTACTAAGGAGAAAAAGTTCAAATAAACAACTTAACATTATACCACAAAGAACTAGGAAAAGAAGAAACTTGGCAGAAATTTAGTAGAGAAAGGAAATAACAAAGAAAAATCAGAAATAAATAAAATGGAGACCAGAATAAACAATAACATAACATTGAAAGTAATGACCTGTTTTCCCAAAAAATAAAATTGGCAGTGCTTTAACTAAGGAGAAAGAGAAAGAAGACTCAAAATCCAAAATGAGAAATGGAAGAGAACAATACAACAGATAACCACAGAAATAAGTAGTGTGGTAACAGATTACTATGAACAATTATATACTTGCAAGTCAGATAACTTAGAAAAAGAAACCAGATAATTCTTAAAAACACACAGCTTACCAAAATGGAATCATGACTCTTCAATCCAAGAAACAGGAAATATTCTTAGACCAATAACAGAATCAAGTTAAATTAGGAATCAAAAATCTCCTAGCACAGAAAAGCCCAACAACATGGTTTCATTGGTGAATTCTACCAAACATTTAAAAAAGAAATTAATGACGGTCTTTATCAAAATCTTACAAATAATGGAATAGAGAGAACACATTCAAAATCATTCCATAAGGCCGGTACTACCCTGATATCAAAGCAGGATAAAAGCAATACAAGAACAAAAAAATCTAGTTTGTCCGATATAAATATTGCTACTATGACTTTCTTTTGACATCCATTTTTATGATAAATGTTTCTCCACCCCCTCACTTTCAATCTGCAGGTGTCTTTAGGTCTAAAATTAGTCTTCTGTAGACAGCATCTAGATGGGTCTTGGTTTTTTTTTAATCCATTCTGACACCATGTGTCTTTTGGTTGGAAAGTTTAATCCATTTACAGTCAAAAGAATTATTATTATTTTTTAAAGATTTTATTTACTTATTTGAAAGATGGAGAGCACAAGTAGGCAGAGCAGCAGGCAGAGGAAGAGAAAGAAGCAGGCTCTCCGCTAAGCAGATAGTCCAGTGTGGGGCTTGATCTCAGGAACCTGGGATCTGGCCTGAGCCAAAGGCAGGCACTTAATTGACTGAGCCACCCAGGTGCCCCCAAAGAATTATTGATAGATATGTATTTAGTGCCATTGCATTACCTGTGAAGTTGCTGTTCCTATAGATTGTCTTGTTTCTTTCTGGTCTTTGTTACTTTTGGTCTTTCTTTCCCATGCAGAGTCCCTTTTAGTATTTCTTGCAGGACTAGTTAGTGGTCATGAGCTCTTTTAGTTTTTGTTTGTCTGGGAAACTCTTTATCTCTCCTTCTATTCTGAGTGATAGCCCTGGTGGCCATCTTTGGCTAGCAGACTTTCTCCATTCAGCACTTTGAATATATCATGTTGCTCCCTTCTGACCTGCCAAGTTTCTGTTGAGAAATCTCCAGTTAGCCTTATGGGATTTCCCTTATAAGTTAAGGATTTCTTTTGTCTTGCTGCTTTTGAGATTTTTCCTTTATTGCTATATTTTGTAAATTTAATTACAGTATGTCTTGGTGTTGGTCTGCTCTTATTGATTTTGGTGGGAGTGCTCTGTGCCTCCTGGATCTGGATGTCTGTTTCCTTTCCCAGATTAGGGAAGTTTTTGCTATTATTTCTTAAAATAAGTTTTTTGCTCTCTTTTCCCTTTCTTCTTATTCTGGGACTGCTGTAATGTGAGTGTTATTACATTTGATAGAGTCACTGCATTCCCTAAGTTTGTTTTCGTGCTGCATAGTTTTTCTTTCTCTCCTTTGTTCAGCTTCATTAGTTTCCATTATTTTATTTTCTAGGTCACTAATTAATTCCTTTTCTCCTTCTGGCATGCTATTCATTGCATCGGTCCTGTTTCTTTTTTTTTTTTTAATTTTTAATTTTTTATAAACATATAATATATTTTTACCCCAGGGTTACAGGTCTGTATTGCCAGGTTTACACACTTCACAGCACACACCATAGCACATACCCTCCCCAATGTCCATAACCCCACTCCCCTTCTCCCAACCCCCTTCCCCCCAGCAACCCTCAGTTTGTTTTGTTAGATTAAGAGTCACTTATGGTTTGTCTCCCTCCCAATCCCATCTTGTTTCATTTATTCTTCTCCTACCCCCTTAATCCCCAATGTTGCATCTCCATTTCCTCATATCAGGGAGATCATATGATAGTTGTCTTTCTCCGCTTGACTTATTTCACTAAGCATGATACCCTCTAGTTCCATCCACGTCGTCGCAAATGGCAAGATTTCATTTCTTTTGATGGCTGCATAGTATTCCATTGTGTATATATACCACATCTTCTTTATCCATTCATCTGTTGATGGACATCTAGGTTCTTTCCATAGTTTGGCTATTGTGGACGTTGTTGCTATAAACATTTGGGTGCATGTGCCCCTTCAGATCACTGCATTTGTATCTTTAGGGTAAATACCCTGTATTGCAGTTGCTGGGTCATAGGGTAGTTCTATTTTCAACATTTTGAGGAACCTCCATGCTGTTTTCCAGAGTGGTTGCACCAGCTTGCATTCCCACCAACAGTGTAGGAGGGTTCCCCTTTCTCTGCATCCTCGCCAGCATCTGTCATTTCCTGACTTGTTAATTTTAGCCATTCTGACTGGTGTGAGGTGATATCTCATTGTGGTTTTGATTTGTATTTCCCTGATGCCAAGTGATATGGAGCACTTTTTCATGTGTCTGTTAGCCATCTGGATGTCTTCTTTGTGGAAATGTCTCATTTCTTGATTGGATTATCTGTTGTTTGGGTGTTGAGTTTGCTAAGTTCTTTATAGATTTTGGGCATCGTTCCTGTTTCTAATCTTGTTTATTGTACTTTTCATCTCTAATTGATTCTTTTTTAACTCTTCTTTCAGTGGTAAGGGTCTCACTGATGTCTTCTACTCTTTTCTTAAGCCCAGTGAGTGAGTATCCTTGTGATTGTTGCTTTAAATTCTCCATCAGGCATGTTACTTACATCTGTTTTGCTTAGGTCTTGGTGGTGTCCTTGTCTTGTTCTTTTATTTGGGATAAATTTCTCCATCTTGGCATTTTGTCTAAGTCTCTGTCTTCTGTATATTAGACATGTCATTATGTTTCCTGCTCCTAAAAGGAATGGCTTGTGAAGAAGAGGTCATGTTGTGCCCAGGGCATAGCACTTCAGAGAGTGGCTCCATTGTGTGCTGTGTGCACATTGCTATTGTGTTTTGGCTGCTCTGTCCTTCAGACCAGTCATCTACAGAGGCTCTCCTTGCCTGCCGTGGACAGTTTGGTCCATGGCCTGAATGTGGTGAGTTTTAACAAGCTCAAATCTGCTTGTGAAATGAGACCTGTTGCCAACTCCACCAGTACTGAGGCCCTGTATAACTCTCTGGTCTGGAGACATGCTGTGGGTAGGGGCTTGTGCTCATTTTCTGGGGAGGGGGACGTGCTGCCCTGGGACTGAGGCAAATTTGACTGAGAAGGGCAATTCCACTGGAGCTCAGGGTGGTGGGGTTTGGTGTGAGTTAGACAGCCATTGTCAGTGCTGTGCTTCTCCCTCCTGGTAAGGGGTGGGGGAAGAAAATGGCACCATCCAGCTCTTTCATTCCTGGAAAGGGGTCTCCATGAACACTGCCTCTCAGGGAGGTGCTCAGAAAAGAGTGAATAATGTCCTCCTTGTGTGCCCTAGGCACTCTCGACTTGCTATTTCCACACTGTCTGCCCCAGGATGTTTGCCTGCCTTCTTTCCAGGACTAGTACAATGCCCTCCTGGATCTGTCCAAGCCAAGCTGCTGACCTTTAAAACTCTAGGCTTTAGAGATATGGTGTGGACAGGGGTGTGTGTGCTGTTTTTCTGGGGGAGGGTCCTGCCATGCTGGCACTGAGGCAAGCATGACAGAGATGGGCAGTCCCACCAGAGCACAGCAGGGCAGGGCTTGGTGTGGACAGGTGGGGCACCCAGTATCAGCACTGTACTGCCTCCGAGATGGCTCTGTGTTGATGCTGAGGGGCAGAGGTGGCAAATGATGCTGGCCAGCTCCCCTGCTCCTGGAGAAGCCTCTCCAGGAATGCTGCCTACCAGGGATGTGTCTTCCCACTGTGTGCCCCAGGCACTCTTCAGGTGCCATTTCCACATTGTCTTTCCCCAGTTCTTTCCCTGCCTTCTCTCCAGGAGCAGGGGAGGGTCCTCCAGGCTTTATCCCAGCCAAACCTGCTGACTTTGGAACCCCAGGCTTTATTCCTTGCCTCTTGTTTTCCAAGTGGGGGGCTGGTTCAAGGAAGTGTTCTTGTATGTTCCCCCAGATTTTCTTCTCTCTTTGTCTTTCTTTCTCTCTTTCTCTGGGGTATTTAGGATGATTTGATAGTTACCCAGTTGTGTTTGTGGGATGAGATGCCTAGGGTCCTCCTACTCTACCATCATCTTGGGGACTTTGACTTTGTTTCTCAGAGCTATTTTGATGCTGACTATTCACCTAACTTCTTTGATTTTAGCTTCCTAATCCACGAAATGGGACAAGTAATGCATAATGTGTGGCAAGTACTAATCACTGTGCCAAATTCACTATGGTGCTCAATAAATTGTATTGATAATCATGATAATTTTTACTCAGATAACATGAGAAAAAAAGATGAGAAAATTCAGCCCAATTGACAGTGACTTTTTTTTTTTTTTTGAGTTGCGCCTTGCATTGTAGTGGTTTCATCAGCTAAAAGTCTTGGTTCTAACAGGTTAATTGGTTACTCCTGTAAGAAAATAGCTATTTGCGTTTTGATAGATATCCTATAAGCATTACAATAATTTAACCCAAAGAATGGCTTTAGGAGGAATTTCAAGCAGAGTCAGGCTGGTGGAGAAAGACCTACTCTGGACTTTTATATGGAGGACAGTTTACATAACAAACAGCAGTGGCATTTTACCGTCAGAGCTTATGACTTTGGTGTTTGATGTGGGCATTAATGCAGTGGACAGGAAAGGGCACAGTACATTTAAAAGTCAATTGTTGCTACATTAAGATAAAGCATGACAATATTAGTCCTTTGATGACTATAAAATGGGCTTTTCTACCTCCATTACAGCACCTCATGGTTTCCAGACTTAGACTATGACTATTCCAGAAAGAATGAAAAAAAAATTTACGCATATTTTAGATACAGTTTAATTTCTCAATTGATCTACTTATTTTTTAAATTACTGAAATAATGCATATTTATTCTAAAAAAATAAACCCTAACCATTCAGAAGTATAGATGAAAAAAATTACCTTAAAGAAATTTTAACTTTGAAAATTTTTTGAAAAAAAATTTTGTCAACATTTCAGTGTTCATCACCATTTGAAAGATGATGAGGGACCTAGTGGCATCCTGGTGAAAGTTTGCAAACTCTCAGCATTTCAAGTGAGCACACTGTAATCTTTTTTATCCACAAGTTCTTTCAGGGTGACTCCTAGGCATAATGGCAGGACAGGGACCCAAGCTTCTGGCCTGGGAGCTTTCATAAAGGGTGAGGGATTGGGCACACATGAATGCAAGACAGAAGAACTTAAAGTTTCCCTTTAGGAATAACCAACCTCATAACCAACCAATAAAAAAAAATACTCCTGTAGAAGAAGGCTGTGGTCACAGTATAATGTATTTTGTTGGTGGGAGGAGTGCAGAGAGAGGGGCTTATAGCTTCAGTACCCTTTAAAGTAGAAAGGATGATAAATAAATAAAATCTTAAAAAAAAAAAAAAAGGACGCCTGGGTGGCTCAGTTGGTTAAGCAGCTGCCTTTGGCTCAGGTCATGATCCCAGCATCCTGGGATCGAGTCCCACATCGGGCTCCTTGCTCCGCAGGGAGCCTGCTTCTCCCTCTGACTCTGCCTTCCACTCTGTCTGCCTGTGCTCGCTCTCGCTCTCTCTCTGACAAATAAATAAATAAAATCTTTAAAAAAAAAATAAAGTAGAAAGGATGACATAGGCTTTCAAAGTTGAGTTTTGGGAGGTTCCATTTCTAGACTTGTCAGTGTGAAAAAGTAGCACAACTCAAAGGTAGTGTTGATCATTGCTGAAGATCTCTGCTGAAATTATTATTGCTAAAAAGTGTTTATAAAAGACCTGTTAGAGTTCTTGGTTTCTGGACAGGAGGAGCTTATGATTTCTCTTTACACCCATGGCAACAGATATTGAGGATGGATACACGGATGAGAAAATGTTGAATGAATTTATGGGTGTGCTATTGTATACAGGAAGGAATAAATATATGCTGAGTGGTGGAATAACTATGATAATACTTTAGGAACTTCATTTCAAAACTTGTTTTATTTGTTATCCATTTCTTCTTTGTTCAAAGAAAGGATTAGGCCAGCTTTTAGGGATGTGTTTAGTCATCTACTGCAGTGCGACAAATCACTCTGAAACTTAATGGCTTAAAATAATAGCAACTGTCTATGGATTGAACTCAAGTAGGTGGTTCTTCTGCTGGTTTTGTCTGGGCTTATGCAGCTTCTGTTATCTGGAGGTTATCTAGGGTTGGAAATCCAAAATTGCTTTACTCATACGTCTGTCTTCTCAGCTTAGGTATCTGGACCAGGCAGGGGCTAGCTAGCTGGGAATCTATTTCTTTCTCTCCTTGCCTCCCTCTCTCTCTCTCTCTCTCTGCCCACACAGTGTCTGCAGCAAAGGAGCTGGACATCTCTACAGTGTGGTTGAGAGCCCCAAAGAGGGTGAAAACAGAAGCTTCCATATCTCTTATGGCCTAGGCCAGGACTGGCAAAGTGTCACTTTCCCCATATTCTCTTGATTAAAGAGAGTCACAGGGCAGCCTGGATTTCATGTCAGAGGGAAAAGAGACTAATTTATTGATGAGAAGAACAGCCAAGAATTTGGGTCATCTTCAATTCACCAATGTACAAGACATCCAATAATAACTTCTAAAAATGGCCATTAAACTTTTTGATTGAAGGGCTACTATCAGCTGTGATGTTTTATACCAACACAAATGGTCTAATATTAGGAGCCCCAAAATTTCAACTTGCCAACTAGCCCGAGGTTTAAGATTTTTTTTTTTTTTTTGGATCAGAGTTACTCATAAAATTTTACAATATTTGGGAGAAAATTTGAAGGTCACCTAGCCCAACCGAATGTCTTTTGACAAAAACAAGATTACAGACATTAATCTGTAACACATCAGGGTAACATATGGACTAGCTAATTTGTTTATGTGACTAATTCACTATGACTTTGATTGAGAACAGGGTCATGGGACCAATACATTTACATGGAAGGGAAAATGTAGGAAAATATTCAGAGTATGGGATGTTTTCTTAACCTAGCAAGGCCCTGTGAATGGAGATGTGCATGTTAGTCCTAAATAACACAGAGTGCTTAGAATAGAGCAGAGATCAGAAAATCTGTAAGATGTATTCTACCAAGTGTACAATTTTGCTCCAGAGAGGAACTTTAAAGTGGTTTGCTACAACTCTCTTCCCATTAGTCAGAAGACTTCTTGTAAGAAGTGTTTCAACATCATTGGAAATGAGAAGCAGCTTTCTCATGAACTGCTTAGTTAATATAGAGAAATACTTAATTTTCCTCTCAGAGATTGTCTTTTTTTCATCTTCTTGTATAAGCTTGAGGTTTACTGAAAGATAAATCTTGGCTGATTCTTGTTTTCATCTTTCTGTAATATCTCTTTCTTGTCTTCTTAGAAGAGGAGGGTGTTAATCAACTAATCTGAGATTGTGTTGATTGCTGGCCTCTGATATTTTCAAAATGTATGTTTCTAGTGTAGGTTAGTGTTTTAGAGTGTGTGTTTATCCTAGTAGAACCCAGCAAAGCCCAGCCTACTGGCCTTTGCCCTGAGCTTGTAGAAACACATGTGTCCTATTTCATTTTGTAGTTATCCTTGTTAGCTGGGCTTAGCAGCTTTGGTCTTCTCATTTTCTGAAAATTATGGGTATGCTTTGAGGTGTCAACATGCCTCAACATGTTCTCAAGGAAGCTTCAAGAGGAGTTTCACTGTGAAGCCAATACATTTTATCTGGAAAAGGATAATTCTGTAAAAGAGGAAATAACAAGTAAGGGACAGCCCCCTGAAAATGGTAAGCCAGAGATTCCCTCCATCCCCTTCTCCTGCCCTTGAACAGGCTGATAGCATTGCAATTTCCTCTTCCCAGTTTCTAGCTTCTGTCTCCGCCTTGGCCAGCCCAGTGTCTATAACAGGAGCTGTGTCCATGGGCACTTTCTGAAAGGGGTAGAGCTCCTTTTTGTAACATTTGTAGGTTCTTTTTGGGCCTGAGTAGTTTTTTTTTAAATTTTCTTTCTTATCAGTTTATGTGTACTATGATCCTTGAACTTATGTGGAGAGAATTTATGCATATAGTGGGTGTATTAAAAAAAACCTGATTCAATTAAGTTTTTTTTTCTTAGACACAGAATAACTTCAAATGATTCTGAAGTCATTTAAAACGTCTTAGTATTTCCAAGAAAAATACTCAGGTCATAGCCTGTTTCTCAGTATAAAAGATTTGTGCAGCTTGGAACTAATTCACAACCCTAAGTTCCACTTCACTTCGTGCCCTTATGATTGAATTAGCTAAAATGTCAAGCATTTAATGAGTTGAGAAGACAAATTCCTGGTCTTATGTGTGATATTTGCAAAGCTTTAGATTTCTATTTCAATAAAGCTTAAATAGAAATTCTATGCAGTGAATCTGTGGGACTTTTGACTGACCAGGAAAGCTGGCCACTGTTGATATCAGCTTCTGCTGGGGTGTGATTTTTTCTTTTTGAAACTTAAAGTATAACAGGAGTAAACCAATGCCTATTGACTCACAGTTTGGATTTCTCATTTGTTCTACTGAACTGATGTGATGGCTCTTCGACTCATTTTGCACTGTTAGAAAGGCTAGAAGGTCCCTAGTTGTTTGCGGTGCCCACACCTTTACCCTTTGGTCTTCACTCACCTCCCCCCCCCTTTCCTGTGTGATCTCTGAAGGACAAGTTTTCTCAGAGACCCTCGAAACTGATCAATACCAGAAAGGTGGTCATCAGAAAGAGTAGTGCCTTAGGCTTCTGAGGTGAGATTCTGAGATGTCAGTGAGTCTAAAACAATTTAGGTGAAGGAGTGATACAGATCTAAAGGTCTGCCTTTCTGGTTCTTTGGGAATCTATGCTAGCGTGGGTCTGCCATGAGTGTTTTCTGATGGTGCTTCACTTGCATGGACCCATGTAGGGCTGGAAGGGAGGTGGGTGTGGCTTTTATAAAATGACCAGGACCTCCCAAACTTTCCTTTAGGGGCAACTGAGAGAAGAGGTATCCCCCAGCTTGGCCTCCAGACCCAGAGATCCTGCCCATTGTTATCAAAAATTGGATTTCAGACAGCACCATCTTCCTGTGGTTGTGGGGACTCTCGGAACAGGCTAGAACAAGAAGAGAACAAGTTGTCAACCAATTTTGCCCAAACTCGGGCTAGTTTAGCCATCTCAAAGAAAAAGAACAATTTTGCCTGAAGGCATTTCTGGTACTGATTATAGGTTGAGGGGGCCCGAGAGACAAGCAGCTCCTGACCTGGAATAGCTTGTCAGCTTCTAGGTGGGTCTGTGCAGAAGAGGGGTGGGTGGTGAGGAGATCTGTAATGAATCCTCTGGTAGAGGGCCTAGGTGAAGAGAGAGACAGGAGAGGAGGAAAGCAGAGGAAAGGAAGAAAGAGAAAGATTTGGGTTAGGAGTTTTCCAAGAGAATAGACATAAAAGAAAGGATTGGGAGGCCAAAGACAGATCCTTGAGGGACTCCTACTCCTGATGGCATCTCTGTCAATCCATCTTCCCTAGAAAGATGTTATCTGCACAGGACAATCTGTAGAGCAGTCTTACCTTCTTTCAAAGTCATGAGACACACATCTAGGTTTCTGGCATACGGCATATTTTCTTTCTCTCTGACATGTTTTTTTTTTTTAATAAATTCCTCAAAAGAATTCCTCCTTGCCTATCCTCTTTTGAACCCACTCCAGTTACACTCCCTTCCTTTCCATGCAGGTGAAACTCCTATCAGTGTCTCCAGGGTGCCCCAAATACCTACTAGTCTCCCCTCTACCCTATATTGGCCTTACTGTTCCTTCAGTACCTGAAGACATCTTCCACCTCAGGACTTTTCTTTGCTCTTTTGTGTGGACTGTCCTACCCTAGCTATGATTCAGTTTCATATTTCATTCTGTTTCTCAGAGAGGTTTCCAAGATTACTGTACCTTTTCCCTGTTTCCATGTCTTGCATTCTTTGTATCATTGCTTATGACATGACATTATGTACAACACCAGAATTTAAGCTTCATGAAGGCAGATACCTTACCATTTACTGCTCCATCTTCAGAATCTAGAACAGAGCCTTATGCATAATTGGTTCTGATTCATAAATGACAAAGCTGGATCAACCAGCTACCTTACCGTATGGCATTCAGATAGTTCTCAGGATGATAGATGTGTCAGTAGATTCATATTTGTGATTGATTCAATGTGTAGCTTTTGACTAATCCTACTTAATTCAAATTAAATATGTTGTTTTGTATTTGTGATAGATTGCAAACTTTATAGAAAGCATTATTTAACATCTGATAGTGTTACAACTAAGCAAATTGATGACATCAACACATCAATGTTATCGTCAAGTTTTATATACATATTTATTTAAAGAGTTAGTTTTTTAGAGCAGTTTTAGATTTATAACAAAATTCAGAGGAAGGCACAAAGATTTTTTTCCATATACCTGCTGCTCCCACTCATGAACAGGCTCCCCCATTATCCACATGCTCCACTGGAGGGGTACCTTTGTGACAACTGATCAACCTGCAGTGACACATGGTAATAACACAAAGTCCATAGTTCACCTTGGGGTTCACTTTTGGTGTGTTATACATCCTGTCAGTTTGCATAGAAGCATAATGACATATATCCATCATTATAATATCATCTAGAGTATTTTCACAGCTCTAAAAGTCTTCTGTGCTGTCTATTCATGTCCATCCCCTGGCAACCACTGATCTTTTTAACAACTCTGTCATTTTACCTTTTACAGAATGTCATATAGTAGGGGTCACACAGTATGTAGCCTTTTTACATTGATTTCCTTTATTTAGTAATATGCACTTAAAGTTCCTACATGTCTTTCCATGCCTTGAAAGTTTAGTTATTTTCAGTGCTAAATAATATTACATTGTCTGAATGTTTCTTTTAATCTATCCCTTTACTTACTAAAGGACATCTTGGTTATTTCCAAGTTCCGATAATTAGGAATAAAGCTGCTATGAACATCTGTGTGTAGGTTTTTAGGTGGACGTAAGTTTTCAGCTCCTTTGCCTAAATACCAAGGAACGCAATTGCTGGGTTGCACAGTAAGAGTATGTTTAGTTCTATAGGAAGCCATCAAAGTCACCGTACCATTTGGCTACCCCACCAGCTGTGTATCAAAGGTCTTGTTGCACCACATCCTTGCCAGCATTTGGTTGTGTCTTTGTCAGCGTTCCAGATAGTGGCCATTCTAATAAGGGTGTAGTGGTATATCTCATTGTTATTTTATTTTATTATTTTTTAAATATTTTATTTATTTATTTGATAGAGATTACAAGTAGTCAGAGAAGCAGGCAGAGAGAGAGGAGGAAGTAGGTTCCCCGTTGAGCATGTGGGGCTCCATCCCAGGACCCTGAGACCATGACCTGAGCCGAAGGCAGAGGCTTCAACCCACTGAGCCACCCAGGCGCCCCTCATTGTTATTTTAATTTGCATTTCACTGATGATATGTGATATGGAGTATCTTTTTATATGCTTATTTCTTATCTGCGTATCTTCTTCAGTAAGATGTCTGTTAAGGTCTTTGGTCCATTTTTTAATTAGGCTGTTTTTTTTCTCATTGTTGAGTTTTATGGGTTCTTTATATATTTGGAATAATAGCACTTTAGCAGATATGCCTTTGCAAATATTTTTTTCCTAGTCTCTGGCTTGCCTTCTAATTCTCTTGATATAGTCCTCACTTAAAAAAAAACTGCAGAGGGGCGCCTGTGTGGCTCACTGGGGTAAGCCGCTGCCTTTGGCTCAGGTCATGATCTCAGGGTCCTGGGATCAAGGCCTGCATCAGGATCTCTGCTCAGTTGGGGGCCTGCTTCCCTCTCTCTCTCTCTGCCTGCCTCTCTGCCTACTTGTGATCTATCTCTATCAAATAAATAAATAAAATCTTAAAAAAAAAAAAAACCCTGCAGAAAGGCAGAGAACTATTAGACTTCTTCCTTTTTTTTTTTTCTGTAAGATTTTATTTATTTGACAGACAGGGATGACAAATAGACAGAGAGGCAGGCAGAGAGAAAGCGCAGGAAGCAGGCTCTCCACTGAGCAGAGAGCCTGATGTAGGGCTCAATCCCAGGACCCTGAGAACATGACCTGAGCTGAAGGCAGAGGCTTAACCCTTTGAGCAACCCAGGTGCCCCTAGACTTCTGCTTGGCGTGTGATAGCTGCAGCAGAAAAATGTAAAAAAGGAAACCCACAAGAACCCCCAAACCTTAGGCTTGCATGAAAATCAATTCAGGTCAGCTAAATACTGACCAGGTGTCTTTGATGTAAGAAGTATGATAAAGCATTTGTTTTCATCTAGACTTCAACACTGTAGTGTTATACACTATGTATAGTCATTTTAAATTTATTTTTTACTTTTTAAACTTTTTCTTGTTAATTAGACAACCACAAGCAGAAGAATGAAACTGGACCATTTCCTTACACTGCACACAAAAATAGACTCAAAAGGGATGAAAGACCTCAATGTGAGAAAGGATTCCATCAAAATCCTAGAGGAGAACAGAGGCAGCAAACTCTGTGACCTCAGCCACATCAGCTTCTTGCTAGACATGTCTCCAAGGGCAAGGGAAACTAAAGCAAAAATGAACTTTTGGGACTTCATCAAGATAAAAAGCTTCTGTACAGCAAAGGAAACAATCAACAAAGCTAAAAGGTGACTTAGAGAATGGAAGAAGGTATTTGCAAATGACATATCAGATAAAGGGCTAGTATCCAAGATCTATAAAGAATTTCTCAAACTCAACACTCAAAGAACAAATAATCCAATCAAGAAATGGGGAGAAGACATGAACAGATATTTCTCCAAGGAAGATATCCAATGCCTAACACACATGAAAAAAATGTTCTACATCACTCGGCATCAGGGAAATATAAATCAAAACCACAGTGAGATACCATCTCATACCAGTCAGAACGGCTAAAATTAACAAGTCAAGAAACAACAAATGTTGGTGAGGATATGAAGAAAGGGGAACCCTCCTACACTGTTTGTGGGAATGCAAGCTGGTGTACCACTCTGAAAAACAGTAGGGAGGTTCCTCAAAAAGTTGAAAATAGAGCTACCCTATGACCCTGCAATCGCCCTACTAGGTATTTACCCCAAAGATACAAATTTAGTGATCTGAAGGTGGACTGGCACCCCAATGGTTGTAGCAGCAATGTCTACCACAGCCAAACTCTGGAAAGAGCTGAGATATCCATCAACAGATGAATGGATAAAGAAGATGTGGTTCATATATATGATGGAATATTACTTAGCCTCAGGGAGGGTGAATATTTACCATTTACATTGAAGTGAATGGAACTGGAGGGGATTATGCTGAGTGAAATAAATCAGCTAGAGAAAGACAGTTATATGGTTTCACTCATATGTGGAATATAAGAAACAGGCAGAGGATCATAAGGGATGGAAGGGAAAACTGAATGGGAAGTCATCAGAAGGAGAAACAAACCATAAGAGACTCTTAACTCTGGGAAAGAAACTGACGATTACTGCCGAGATGGTGGGGTGTATGTGGTAATTTGATGATAGGCATTAAGTGGGGCACATGATGTGATGAGGACTGGGTGTTATATACAACTAATGAATTAATGAACTCTAGATCTAAAATTAATGATGTACTATGTTGGCTAGTTGAATTTAAATTTTAAAAATAGTAAAATTAAAAAAAGAAAAAAGAGTTACCACCCCTAGAGAGTGGCCATTTCTGATACAATGCTAGCTAGCATCTTTGGACTATGCATTCTTGAAAGAATGTTGCTGAATATCTTGAGAATTAAAGTTTGAGCTGATCAGCACTTATATCCCAATAATGATTCTGAAGTATTTTAAGGAAAATATATAAGTATAGACTCTTCATCCATCAGAAGTAACCACTATTAGAATACATACTTCTTTGATAAATGTTTTAATGTTTCTGCATAAAACTAATTTATTTCACTGAGTTCTAAAACAAACCCCCGTGTAAAAAATACCGTTGTGTAAAAACAAACAAACAAACAAACAAAAAAAACAAGCACCAGGATAAATCATCATGAAAGCCAACAAACATTGCTGGAATCTTCCTGAATGGTTTCATCTAATCTAAACCTCACTTTTCTCCCACAGTATCCTATCCAAGATAGTATCCTATCCAAGAATAGCAAGGAATTCATGCTTTCTTGCTTTTTACTGTAGTTTCTTACCTAATTATGAGTCCTTAAACAATACAGTTTTAGTTTGCCTTAAATTTTAATGGTCTAAAGAAAGAGGCTTTTAAAAAAAAATAGTCTGTAAAAGGAGTTTAAGTGAGTTATTTTCTTCTACCCCATCAAACTAACCCCACAAATCCACTCACACTCTGTATGGCCCCATCAATCAGAAATGGATCCCTTCTGCATTAAGTTAGCCAATCGTTCATTTATACCGTATAATTCCAAAGGAAGGGGATCCGTATTTGCTGGCCGTCAATCTGTGCTTGTGTATGGAACATCCCTACTTCAACACACTGGCTTTCTCAGAATGTGTTTGCTTATCCACCTGGCACCTTCTTCAGTCTGGTAATTATAGTGGATCTTTAGCCTCTGTTACATTTCCTTCTAAACTTGAGTCCTCTTATTGTGCTATTTTCTTCCTGAATGTGGATGGTGATTTCGTTTGTAGAAGGTGATTTTTGATAGAAAAGAGGTAGTAGTTTTAGATGAGAAAGGAGCAATAGTCCTCAGTGATGTAACAGATGTACCAATGTGCTTCAATCTGTTGATGGTGGCGGAGGCTGTGTGTATGTAGGCGCAGGGAGTAGATGGGTATTTTCTGTACTTTCTTCTCAGTTTTGTGGCAAGCAGTAAATCAAGTCTATTTAAAAAAAAGAAAAGAAGTCTGTTGAGGATTTAGGTTTGGGAGCCACCGAGCTCGCTGAGGGGACATGCAGAGCAGAAGCGCCTGCAGCTGGAAAGCTCATCTCAGAGCTGCTGCTTCCTTCCTGTGCTGCTCCTCATCTCAGAGCCGCTGCTTCCTTCCCGTGCTGCTCCTCCGGGAAGCTCCCTATTCTCTAAAGCCTGTTCCATTGTTGGATGCCCCCAGGATTCAAGGATTCTTCCTTATACGGGACTGACGTCAGTGTCATTGTTACTTCCAATCATTGTGTGTAATTCCTCTCCCTGGAGCTATGTAGACTAAATCTAATGTTTCCCACACGAGGCCATTCGCACGTGTGAAGGCAACACTCCCATTCCTCCTGTCCCTACCCCACATCATATCTTCTCATTTCAAGGCTAAGGATGCCTGAACTTTGAATAGTGCTTCCCCTGATATAAATTCCAGGCAATTCCGATTCCTGGTTAGTTGCTTTCCTAGGAATTTCCACTTTGAAACTACTAACAATGCATATGGCAACAGGTAGCATCCGATCAGAGTGGAGCCCTTGGGTGGGCCTCTCATTACCCCTTACATTGTTGGGAAGGGGTAATGTAATTGTTGGGTCCTGGGATAAGGGCTGAAATGACATGGGGCTTAAGCAGCAGCTATTTACCTGCTGGTACTAAAGCATTTCAGTATTTTAGCTGTCAGACTAGCCATCTTGGGGCACACTTCCCAAATACCGGCCTCATCAAGCTCCCTCTTAAAACAGAACTCCAGTTGGGAACGTGACAGTAGAGGCGGATGTAGGCACAGAACTGAGAGTGGGACTGTATCAGCTTGCAGACAGAACAAATCTCGGATGTATTTTCAACTGAGGCCCCATGGAGCCATTTTTATCGCACCTACTTTGTGCAATTTTGCGTTTGACTTCTGAACCTGAATGCAGGTTCGTTTATCATGAGATTTACGGTTTCTTTTTTCCTGCCTTTTTGGACAGTTGGGCTGGTCAGGCCGCATGTGGTCCTGTCTTATGACTTTGTCCTATCTGTAATTGATGGCTTTTGATAGCGTTTTATGGAGATAATAAGGTCAGGGGAGGTAAGGCCGGAGAGACAATGCGACCACATACCGCTGGAGACCTCTGCGTAGCAAGCATTCAGTCCACTCATTCTAACTGGTGGTACTCAGAAATCACTGGAAGAATTTTTTAAAAATAGAGATAGCAGACTTTACCCCACACTTCTTGAAGTATCTTCTCCAAAATATCAATTTTTACAAAGCTTCCAGGTAATTGTGATAAATGGGCAGGTTTAGGGACCTGCCACTTTAATGTAGGCTCTCTAGTTCAAACCTTATAAATGCACTTACTGGCTGGGTTTTTAGCCCTTTTCACTAGATTTTGTCAAACCTTGTACCTTTAAAAATAATCTTCATGCACAACTTCAAAAATAATATTACTGTTCCTTTCTTTTCTAACTTGGAGTCTTCACTTTCCCTGAGAAAAAGATTTCTTATGATAAAATGAAAGAAATTAGACGACTTGTTCATTTCAGTATGTTCTAGAATATCCCCCCCCTCTTCAAGTTCTCTGTTCAACCAATTCATTTTATTTTGGGATATTCTGAATCCCCAGCTTCCTGCTTTGAAAAATGCACCAACATAATCCCCCCAAATTGCCTTCATCATGCATTGTCTTTCACTGCTCCAAGTGAATGGAGTGGCTGATATATTGATTTTATTTACCTCATGTACCTAGCAGACACTTAACGTTTATTGTATGACAGACACTCTTCCAACAGATTTACACATATTAATTGATTTAATTTTTTTACCAGCTTATGTGGTAATATTATTGCCTTTATTCCTCAGGAAACAAAAACCAAAAAGATGAAGTAATTTGCTGAAGGTCATATATCTAGAGAGAATGGACCTGGTTCCAGATTCCATGCCTTTAGCTACCAGAAAATATAAAAATGATAATAATACATCTAAAGTGGTTTTTAATGTGATGCTATCTGTTTTTTGAGGGGAGGAGTTTGATAGAGTGGGATAGAAGTCACGTGAATGAGCCCAAATGAGAAGTGGCAGTGTTTACCAGCTGGACCATTCACTTTTCTCTTACATAAATGTATAGGTTCTAGGCATTGATTTCCACATAGAAAATTCTCTACTTTCATAAATGCCCTAGCTCTATGATGTTTAAAATGTGTTTTGGAGTGAATAAGGGGAATGCAAATCGCTAAACTTTATTTTTTTATGTCTCCAATATAATGAAAAAACAACTGTTGAATAATGTGGGCTTTCAGAAGGTAACCTCTAACCTTGCCCCTAACTGTATCTGTTTTCTAGCAGACTTAGGCTCACTTCTTTAATGTCCCTGTGACTTGACCTTTCATTCATTCTTTTGTTCACCCAACAAATTTTTTTAAATTAACATATAATGTATTATTTGTTTTCAGGGTACAGTTAAGTGATTCTTCAGTTTTACACAACTCACAGCACTCACCCTAGCATATACCCTCCCCAGTGTCCATCACCCAGACACCGCATTCCTCCCACGCCCCCCCCCCAACCACAGCAACTCTCAGTTTGTTTCCTGAAATTTAGAGTCTCTTACAGTTTGTCTCCCTCTCTGCATTTGAGAACTAGTCGTAGGCCAGGCCCTGAGGTATAGTGACTGCAAAAATCTGGGTTCCTGCCCTCATGGACCTTAGACTCAAGTTGAAGAAAGCCATAATCAATCAAAATGTCATGCATTACTATACTGTGTATAATTTATTCCATCCTAACAATGTTCACAGTGAGTTATAACCATCGAGTTAATAGCCTGTCCCTGTTCTAATTCTAATAGGTTTGAGGGAAAGCCCTAGATTTCTTCTCTGTGCTCCCAGGGTTTGCTAATTCTGACATCCACTTAGTGCTTAATTGTATATTAAATCAGTGTGTGGATTCATGTTTTTCTAAATGTGGATGTGAAATGACTGGCCTATAGTGATTCCAATTTTGTCTTTGTATTTCAGAATGTATAAAGATACTGTTAATTTCAGGAGCAATTCAGGAGCATTTTAGGGCTTAGTTAATGAATGAGAAGATGATTTGATGAACCACAGTTAGAAATTTCACCATTTACTTAACATGAAGAATATGGAAGATAGACGAAATTTCCCTTAAAAAAAAAAAAAAGATTTCTTTATTTATTTCAGAGAGAGAACAAGAGAGCACAAGTGGGAGAGGCAGAAGGAAAGAGTGGATCTCAAGCAGACTCTGTGCGGAGCATGGAGCCCAACATGGGGCTCAACATTACAAACCTGAGATCATGACCTGAACCCAAACCAAGAGTGGGATGCTTCACCCACTGTGCCACCCAGGCACCCTGGAAGATAGATGAAATTTCTTAATGACCAGAGTCAGAGAAGTTTTTGTGCTCATAGAGATATTAAAGATCAGCTGACAACCTCCACGTATTGTCAAAGAGGATTTTGAGGACCAGAGGGGCTCATTAACCAAGGCCACATAGCTGTTAAGAGAGCCACAACTGGAAACTGGGCTCTGCACCATACTCTTTAAAACAAATCAAAATGAAAAACTATGTAGTGTTTGGTTTTTCATTTTAAAAAAGAAGAGTATGTAAGGTTATTTTCCCTTCCCCAGTTTACTGAAATTTTAGAATTTTATTTATCTATTGACTAATTGACTGGAATGCCCCCATATTCTTATTTAATGACAAAAGCAGATCTTGCTAGAACACAGATTATTCATGAAGATTATAATTATTTTTTCTCTTGTCTTCCTTCTTGAAAGGCTAGTCCAGAAATTTGTAGAGTAAGATATGGAGATTGTGGTCAATAGGGAGGTTGCTGGATTCAAAGGCAACTTATACAGGGAGATTAAATAGGCAGGTTTAGATCTGTTTAAAGGAATAGCGGAACAACCAGCTGACTGAATTTCCCTAGAAAATACATCAGGTGGCATTTTATATAGGCAAATTTCAAAATACACTCTAGTCAACTGAAAAGTAAAGCCATTCTCTGTTTCATTTTCTATAATCTGTATAGTTTCTGTTTTATCTGGAAATCCAGATGGGAATGATTCTTAGAACCCGGCATTAAGTGATTTCTATACTTCAAATTATTTTTAAGATGGTGAAATTACTGAGTCCTAAAACTGGATTTCTTTTCTTCCACTTCCCATCCTTTCCAAATACACTGATTCGTTGATTGATTCATTCATTCTTTATCCAAGAATATTTCGAGTGAATGTGTGCTTCTCTGTTATGCCTGATTAGAATACAAATGTGGGAATTAACTTGACAGGACTTAGAGTTTGTTTGGCTCAGCAACACCAAGAAATGTCAAGTTGTAGCTCTATCACTGTTACACTCTCTGACGTCATTGAAAAGGCTCAGAAACACACAGAAATATCATTTAGTGGCTTATATAAACATTTTGGAGACAATTCTATTTTCATTTTATATATTTTTTAAAGATTTATTTATTAGAGAGAGAGGGAATGGTGGGGAGGGGCAGACCAAGGGAGAGAGAGATTCTCCAGCAGATTCCCCACTGAGTGTGAACCCTGAGATCATGACCTGAGCAGAACCAAGAGTTGGATGCTTAACTAACTGAGCCACCCAGGTTGTATTTCATTTTATATTGCTTGAGATAATATTTATAAATCTTCCAAAAGACTACTATGTTCCTAACATATGTCTTTCAAGTTTCATACTTTAATTCTAGTTTTTGGTTATTAGCTGATGAGAGGCATATTCATCCAAATCAGGGTTTTATAAACTAGGACAGTGGTTCTCAAGTATGATCTGAGGATCCTGGGCATGTGCAGGATGGTGGTTGATAGTGCAGAATTATCACAAGAATTATCACAATTTCGTGTGTGCCCAAACATTGTCTCTGGTTGGATAAATATATAATGTCAGACATAAATACACATGTACCAGATATATGTAGATAGTGCTGAGATGAATTAAGTGCAAGTTAACTATAAAATGATTCATTTGTGAACACTTTTTGTCATAATGTATTTTCCCAATCAATAATTATTAAGTGTTTAAATACTGTAACATGTATTCTCAAACCATTTTGATAAGGTTTTCATACTCAGAAAGATGAGAAGCCACTAACATAAAATATGTCCCTTAATGAGCTTTTCTTGGTGAAAAGTTCAAATCTACTGCCCTCTGCTTCAACACTTTGGTTTCTGTCTTCTGCACCTTTTCTAATACTGTTATGTCTTTCCTTAGGCGGAGTGATAGAAGTTTCACACAAATTTCTTGTCATACAGAGGTGAGATAATTATTGTTTTGTTTATATCATTTTCTGATTATACTAAATATTTTCTGGGTTCTCTTGGCCACAGCTGCTCACTGGTCCTGTGTTCTAAGAAAGTGAAGTCATAATTCATTCCAGGAATTGATTTGTACTTTGAGGCTTGGGGATTTCCTGTGATCCCACTAGACTGACTGTAGAGTCCTAAGCCTTCCATTCTGTGCTGGATTTCCCTTGCCTCCCCCACCTAGGAATATCAAACTGTCATCCACACCTTCTCATTCCTTTTCTCTCTCTTTTTTTTTTTTTCCAATCAACCTCTCCCTATATTGGCGCTCTCTCCTGTGACCATCCTTCAGCTCTCCCAACTTAGAAAATAATCCTGGAACACCTGGGTGGCTCAGTCTGTTAAGCGTCTGCCTTTGGCTCAGGTCCTGATCTCAAGGTCCTGGGATCGAGTCCTGCATTGGGCTTCCTGCTCAGTGGGGATTCTGTTTCTTGCTCTTCTTCTCCTTCTCCCCTCACTTGTGCTCTCTCTCTCACTCTCTGACAAATATATAAGTAAAAATCTTTAAAAAGAGAAAGTGGTGCCTGGATGGCTCAGTCAGAAAGTGCCTGCCTGAAAAGAAACCTGTAACCCAGTATTGGATCCCATTGTTCCTCTCTTCACTGTCACACTTGCACTTCTCTAGTTAGTGTTCCCCTTCACCAACACTTGCTTACCTCCCATTCGTTTCTTAGTTTGTGAACATGTATGTGGCTTCCGCCTTCACCTTCTCCCTGAAGTTGTACCAGCTTAGGTCGAAAGTGAATCCCCCTATTTCAAAAGCTAGCAGGAACTGTTTGTTCTTACTTCAGGTGCCCTCTCGGCCCCCTGGAACTACTTAAACTGCTTCAATTGGCTCATGTTATCACAGCCCTCGAAGGCTTTCCTGTATTTTATATTATTTTACTTTCTCTTATTTTTTTAAATTTTTAAGTAGGCTCCACGTGGAGCCCAATGCAAGGCTTGAACTCATGACCACACCTGAGCTCAGGACCTTAGCTGAGATCGATAGTCTGACACTCAACTGACTGAGCCACCCAGGAGCCCTTTCCCACATTTTAGAATGCTCTTTCTCTTTAACTTGGCTGACTGCCCTGAATCCTTGAAGAGTTCATGTTAGTGGCACTAATTTGGGAGGCCATACCCTGTAATCCTCTCAGTTTCAGAGTATTGGGAGGGCTCATGGAGCACCCTTTATTTATCTTTATAATAGCATGTACCACATTCCATCAAAAGTGTTCATGTTAATTTCTACTTTGAGTAAGTATCTGTGTCCATTATATATAAATTAGAGAATCTGGTGAACATGAAGGAGTCTCCTATAACCTCATAACCCAGGGAGAACCACTACTTGTATTTTGGGTTTTATCTCTTCAAGCCACACATGTTGACATAGCATGTTTTTTTGTTTTGTTTTTAAACAGAATCCTGTATCTTGAATATTGTTCCATAATCTGCCTCATGATTTTTAAGGCTTCAGAGTACCTACTTTGGATATATCCTAATTTATTTCAACTGTTCTCTTTTTGGGACACCTGGTGGCTTAGCTTGTTAAGCGTCTGCCTTTGGCTCAGGTCATGATCCTAGCATTCTTGGGATCAAGTCCTGCATCAGGCTCCCTCTCAGTGGGGAGTCTGCTTCTCCCTCTGCCTGCGCCTACCCCCACTTGTGCCCCCTCTTGCTCTTGCTCTCATTCTCTCTCCGACAAATAAATAAATAAATAAAATCTTTAGATAAATAAGGAAAGAAGCCGTTCTCTTTCGTGGGTATGTAGATTACTCCCTTTTCTCACTGCTGTTTAACCTCCTGCCTTGTATAGACCGCTTTATAACGTATCCATTATAAACTAAGGATACATTTCTGGGGTCGTGGAGGGGGGAGAGCTGTTAGGGCAGAGGGTATTTACAGTTTTAGGACTTTCATATATTTAACCAAATTAATCTCTAGAGAAATGTTGCCCCAGTTTATAGGAGTGGCTGACCACATACGATTGGCATTGCTAGATAATTTGCTGTCCCTCTGTGAGATTTGGTGCTTGAGTGTGATGATGATGTCATTCATGGAGATTCCAATGGGAGTGACAATTATTTGCCAAAGGAAACAATCTATATTTATTTTTGTGATTTTTTTCCCCTGTATTTTTCAAAGAAACATATTCATGCCTGGTCTTAGGGATAGATTTCCAAAAGTAAGTAAGTTAGGATAGATTTATAAGTGGAATACACAGCAGCCTTTGCAAATGTTGATATAGATATATGAAGGTTGTTTTCAAATGGGCTGTTACCCTCCAAAGAGCAGGCTATATACGGTATATAGAGTGTGAGTCCACTTTTGTAATAAAGACCTATATTCATAAATTACACTTACAATACTGAAATTGGGGATGTACTGTGTTTTATTATCTCTGTTAAAAGAGTGTCCACGAACCATTTTATAGCTGATCAATAAGCAGTTTAAATCACCCATTTTACCAGAGGTATTTCTCATCATCCCCAGTTTTCCCTTTACTAAGAGGTGAGAAGAAAGAGGGGTTACAGTGCAGTGGAACCCCATGATGTACGTTCACTCCACTTTCCTGTGAAACTTTCCGGGCCAGTGAGTGGGAGCAGTGCCCATTTGCCTGCTCTTCCCAGGAGTGTTGTGAAATTAGAGAGATTACTTGGTGTTCTTAGGAGGATAATTCGTGTAGAAATCCTGGGTGTTTCTATTTTTTATTAATATCTACCTCCTACCCTCAAGTTTTGAAATGACTCACGACTTAATGTGGTTTGATATGTATAATGGGAGACTGCTTGGGAGGAGAGAAGGCATCTGAGGAAATGTCACACAATATTACCGTGTTCTTCAGCATCTCTCATGACATAATGATACATTTGTGTTTTCTGTACTTTCCTCTTTTCCTTTCTGGTAATTTTGCCTGTTGAAAAATTTTCTAAAAAGTCATCCTTAAACCAACTGGGCTGAGAGGGAAACTTCATAAGTTTCCATTTGTGTACCTTTGTTTACCATTTGTATGTCAACATTAAAAAATAAACTGCCTGGTGCCTGTCAAAGGCAAAGACTGTATACCTGGCTAAACTTGTAGCATAAGAAACTTACAGATATCTCTCTCAGAGTAGTTCAGTAACAATTATAAACTGAAATGCAAAGCATGAATAAAATCTTACAACTAAAAAACTATGACAGAAAGAAATGTAAATGAAAAGATATTACATAGGGGCGCCTGGGTGGCTCAGTGGGTTAAGCCTCTCTGCCTCCGGTTCAGGTCTGGACTCAGGGTCCTAGGATAGAGCCCCACATTGGGCTCTCTGCTCAGAAGGGAGCCTGCTTCCCTCCCTCTCTCTCTGCTTGACTCTCTGACTTCTTGTGATCTCTGTCGGCCAAGTAAATACATAAAATCTTAAAAAATAAATAAACTGCCTGGCAATACTTGAGGTAAAGCTATTTCTATTTTTCATTCTATCCATGATTACATAGTCTTGCCTGTCCTCTGATAAGGTGCCAAAATTGGAAAGATGGAAAATTCTGCCGCAATTATTAGTTAAATCTCTTTCCAGAGAGAACTCATAATATAATTGCTTCAGATTGCTGGCATGAAGGACTATTTCTTCTGTTAAGGAGATAAATTATAATTTTTATTTATTTAATGCCTTCTAACTTTTTAGGAACTGTCTCATCCATGGCCTTAGAAAGGTTTAGGTAGTTCTATCATGAAATGTAGTGATAACGATTGTTATTAATTATTGAGAGCTTATAGGGTTCTAAAATTTTTCAATATGCCTCATATGTATTACTTCATTTATTATTCTTTTTGTTATTTACTACATGGTATATATTATTTAATAATTTTATGTGGGCTTTTGGCTGGCTCAGTTGGTAGAACATGTAACTCTTGATCTTGGGGTTATGAGTTTGCCCATGTTGGGTGTAGAGATCACTTTAAAATAAAATCTTAAAAACTTGAAAAAAAATCATTTTATGGATTTTCTAGCTTTCTTCTATGCTCCATACCTTCTAGTCTTCTGGGATGTGCTATGTAATCTCTCCCTTACTTGGATCAATTTAAAAAATAATAATAACTACAATTGTCATTTATGGAGCACTTATTAGTTGCCAGTCGCTGTTCCAACAGTCTTGTTCCTACATCCCTATTCCTGTCTTTCAGATGAGGAGGGTGTAAAGGTTAAAGTTTCGCTCCAGGTCCCACCAAGAGTAAATGTTAGAGCTGGGGTTAGAACCCAGAGTGACTCCAAAAAAGACAATTTACACTCTGCCACCTGTTCTAGTTGACTTAGATGAAAAAAGCAAGACATAGTCTGAGACTGATGTAAGTAATTAGAAAGAATAACCATAAGTATCTCTAAGTGGATATTAACACTAGAAACCTAAAGTCATACAATTTATTAGGAGCTATCCTAATTTTTAATATTGGCTTAAAATTTGGTTCTATTTGCTAAAAAATGGGTAAGCCACCTAGAAATATCTGCTTTTATAAAAGTTTTTCTAGATCACTGAGCAAACAATTTCAAGTTCAATGCACTCAGCATTCAGGGAGCATCTGCTATGTACTGGGTGCCAGTGTGGAAGTAGAGATTTTTGAAGGGCCTTAGAAATCACAGAGCCTATTGATTGTTACTCTGTAGTCCACACAGCCTTTGGCTTCTGCCAAGGTCTATCTACAGCCATCTTTGGATACAGGGAAGAAATGGAGAGAACCAAAGGGGAGATCAAGTAATGGAATTCTGGTGCTATCCTGATGTCTTCAACCAGAACAGCTCCAAATTTTTACTTATTGGCCCCTTTGAATTTTCTTCCTTTTACAGATGAAGAAATATAGGGACAGTGAGTATATGAGGTGAACAAACGATGGGCTAAGTAGGCACAAAAAATAGGATCCTTCCATTTGCCAGAACAATGAGCTGCATGATATTCCTTATGCTCTTTATACTCGTTTTAGGAGAAGGTTTTATATTTAGCATGTTCCTGAGATCTTCAGCCAAGCCAGTCATATTGCATTCAGATGGCCATGTTGCAGGCATTGCCTATGGCAAATGTGGTGACTTCGGGGCTATTAAGAAATTGCAGTCGTTGAGTGTAATGCAAATTGTTTTGACCTTTATTGATGTTCACTCTTGGTTTTTTTGCCCGTGGTTCCAGCTGAAGTCCTGACTTTATCGTCATACAATTTCGAAGCTATATTCTTAGTAATAGACTAAGAATTATCATGTCTTCTTAACAAACACTCTGATGGAGAAGATTCTGGGTTAGGGGAAACTACTCTATTAATTTTAGCTATTTATGTTTTAACACTATAATTATGTAGTCTTTGGACATAATATTTAAAGAAAAGATACATCTCATTCTAGGTGTCCAGCATTCTGGCTTATATTGCTTTTATCTATTACGATAATCAGAGGGCTTGGAAACTCAAGTATTTTATATCAAATCAAAGGTAAGAACTGTTTAGCCAGGATTATGAAAATTACATTAAGTTATTGGCTAGAGTGACAAAAATGTGTTCTAGTTGAACTTTAGAGCAAGACACGGGCTTTTCTGCTGTTGGACTAGAGGACAGAGCCAAGGAGACCAACTTGGACTTTAAGAAGCAGAGGAGACAAGGGAAGCAACTCAATTCAATTAGAGGCTGGTAGGAGCAGTTGACATCTGCAGCTGGAGGAGATCATCCAGCAGCTGTGGCTGGGTCATCGTGGTGACTGTAACCCAGACAAGAAAAATAGACTGTGGGAGGCAACCTGCTTGCAATTTCCTTATGCCAACATTAAAACAATGTTAGGGCTTACTGATTTTTTTCCATGAAGGGAAAAAAGTTCACCCAAAATAGGTCTAGGTGGATTTTTTTTTTTTAATAGAAACAAAAATAGTGAGCATGGCTTCCATTAATAAATATCTCTATTTCCTAGACATTTAGGTAGTTTCCTTTTTTTACATTTTGCTCTGAAAGACAATACTGTGAAAAGAATCCTTGATTTATTTGTTTGTTTCTTTGTTTCTTTTCTTTTTTTTAGAGATGTTATTTATTTATTTCACAGAGAGAGAGAGCGAGCTAGCACACAAGCAGGGGAAATGGCAGAGGGAGAGGGAGAAGAAGATTCCCAGCTTTCATAGAGTCTGATGTGGGGCTGGATCCCAGGAATCTGGGATCATGACCTGAGCCAAAGGCAGACGCTTAACTGACTGAGCCACCCAGGCACCTGTTTGGTTATTTCTTATTGGACACATTCCAATTTTTTCTGTAGGATAAAAACCTAGATTATAGATTTCTGTGGTAAAGGGTGTGTATATATAATTAAGGTTTTTGATAGGTAATAAAATTATCTTTTCAAAAGCTTCAAAAAAATCCATTCTTACATGGATTTCTTACCATTTGTTGGGGAATCACAGAAGTTAAGGATGCACTCTTGTTTCAGAGACTCTGGAAGTTACATGGAACTCTCAGGGGTTGAAGGGATCGTTTTTACTCTATTAAATGTCCTGAGCACTCTCCTTGCCTAGGATATAGCCTCTTTCGATGTCAGTACTCAGCCTTTTCTTCTGCCCTGTCTACCTTACTGATACCTGAGGCCATAGCGAGGTGAACTACTGAGCCAAACTGGGACAATTTTTTTTTTTTTTTTTAAGAATTTGAACCAAGAGGCATACATGAAAACCAGAAACTCAGAGAATGTAGCTAGTTGTACTAGATCCTGGAGCTCTAGGGTCACAAAGAGTTAGGGAGAAGGGTAGACATTTAGCAAACTATATGTCCTGAAAAAAGCTGAAATAGAAAACTTTTTATATAGAGGGGATGTGGAGAAAGAGATCAGTGCTGAACATTAGAGACCAAATGGCCTGAGAGGTTCAACAGTGCAGTCCTTGTGAGTCCTATCAGTGTATTCTCTGGTTGGTTCCATAAGACCCTCCTCTGCTTTCTGGAGTTTGATCTGTTTTGATCCCCATCCAAGACACCTGACTCCAGGTAAAATGCAAAGCATTTGCTTCAGAAACATAAGCCTCCAAACATAAATAGAGAACTGTATTTTCTGAGGTATAAATTTGAACATATTCGACAAAAATGATTTTTCAGAGTTAAAATTTACCCGACCAGATCTGCTCTTAATTGTTCGAATATGTGGAATTTCATGCACCCAACTTCACCTTGATGGATCTAGTACAACAGTCCTCAAACTCGAGCACATGTCAAGATTACTTGGGCGGGGAGGCTTGTTACAGCTCAGATTGTTGGACCCCATCCTAAATTACTGATTCAGCAGTTCTGAGCAGCCCCCCACCTTTTTTTTTCCTAACAAGTCTTCAAGTAATGTCGATGCTTCTAGCCTTGGGGCCACACATTGAGAACCATTGAAGTAGTAAGAATGTGGGAAAGTCCCTCAGAGAAGAAAAGGATTCAATTTCTCATGTTTTTACTAGTCATTCCTAGGAAGATCTTCTTAACATTAACTCTTTTTCTTATCCTCTTCTCCCCTCTACTTCACTACATCCCCCAGACCTCATTCCCTGGAAACCTTTTGCCCCAGTTGCCATATTCTACCATGGATGGCACTTAACACATTGCCTGGTAGCAGTTGTATGCCCAATGAACTGCCACATTCTGAGGGCACTGACCAGTATGTCTCATCTGTGTGTCTACTGATTAGCACCACATCTGGACATGACCAGCATGGAATACAAGTTTGTTGACTGAATGATAGAATGAATGAGAAGAATTCCTTTCTTACTAATTTTTTAGGTCCTTAATGAAGTCCATCTCTGGTGGGCTTAATCCCTCCATTTCTCTCTACCATGGTAAAGTTGAGAGGCCATTGTTTATCTCTTTTTTCACCTT
Organism: Mustela putorius furo; assembly: GCF_011764305.1. Taxonomy (NCBI): domain Eukaryota; kingdom Metazoa; phylum Chordata; class Mammalia; order Carnivora; family Mustelidae; genus Mustela; species Mustela putorius. The sequence goes on along the minus strand of NW_025421373.1, from coordinate 13,207,437 downwards.
TATTCTTAGACTGTAAATGTCTTTTCAGGATGAAATAAAGCAAGGTAAGGGAGCACCTGTTTTTATGCATGTGCATATGTGCTCTGTTTTCCTTTTTTTTTTTTTTTTTTAAAGTGAGCTGTAGGCCCAACATGAGCTTGGACTCACAACCTGAGATCAAGCGTCACATGTTCCAGTGAATAAGCCAGGGATGTGCCCCTGTTTTCCTTTTATTTCCTTCTTGTGTTCACGTGATACGATAGCTGTGTGAGTTGGTGGAATTGGGCATTTCCACCATACCAAGTACCTCCTTGAAGAATGTCCCATTCGTAGAGAGTTTTATTTTACATTTTGTAGTTTACAACTCTTGGATTTGCTTGAGTAGCAATGCATAACCCACAAAACTAGATTGTCATTCATTTGCATCACCATTCATTCACATAATTTCTTGTGAGTCTAGGCATTTTGAGATAGCACAAAAAAGTGCTGAATTAGGAATTAGCAATCCTGGATTCTAGGCTTAGCTTAAGCTTTAATTAGTTGCATGCCCGTAGCCAGGTCTCCTGATTTGATTGTTCAGTAATCTAAATATTCTTTCTAAATCTTACTACTTTCAGCATCTGTGAAGTTGAGAGGGATATGTTCTCAGAAGTTGACATGATCTAAGCATATATTTATTTTCATACTTATACTTTCATATTTTTGGCTCATATGTCCTTTTCAGTGGTAGAGAGCTCTTTAGGTGAAACGAAGACATCCCAAAGGGTTGTGTTACAGCCATCCATCCTGTGTCTTTGTATCCTCCAGAAATGAATGAAAAAGAATTTAAAGAAGATGTGCCAATTAGAAGAGATATTTTTCATTTATTCCCATGAAGAAGAAGGCTAGAGTTCTTGCCCAGGTCTGAGTATTTGAGCATTTAATTTTTCAGTGAGCAGGAACCAGACCCATCAACATATCCTCTTTGAATATTTATGGTTATATCTTGTCCCTGTGGAAATTCCTGAGTGAAGAGATTGTATGTTTGACTCTTGAAGAAGATAATGTGATCTCAGAAACATGCTATTTGGCATTCGAAGAAAGTCCAGATTTAAAGTATCAGCCTGGTAACTTGCTAACTTCTTCCAAATGTCCAGCTGTTATCATTACAATACATTCATGTCTTGGTCTTGAGAAGCATAGTTTATAGTAATGTCACAATGGCAGAATAGTTGATGAGAATGTTTTTTTCTACATGTTTGACTTGTTGAAGAAAAACAATTTTGGGGAAGTGATGGTGAGGGTGGAGAAACATATTTTCATGGTGATGAAGCCACAGCAAATTTCCAGAGGAAGACAAGCTGTCACTTTCTTGACCTTTTGAGGTTCCCCAGGAAGTTTGATTCTCCATCAGTTTGCTACTTCATAGAAATGAGATCTGATTTTAAAAATTGGCTGGTATATTGTTAAGTATTTTCTTTCACAGGAACTGCATTGAAGGTGATCCTCAAACTACTTAGTGCAGAGTGTGAACTGAGATATTGACTTACTTTCATTTCCAGTTTTCTGTTGGTCTTTACACACACACAAAAAAAAAAAGAAGAAGAAGAAGGAGAAGACGACGATGACAAAAACAAAAACCCCAACTCAACTGGATTGAATTTTGGCTAAGTTGTGCCTCCTTTGAATAATATTTCCATTTGGTATTAACTGGGATACTGAGAAAACTTTAAAATCTTTAAAGGGTCATTTTTCCTTTATGGAAGCAGAAAGGTAATTTTGACTTCCTGGATCCCTTTAAAAAATCTTTACCTAAGTAAAATATATGCACACCAGGAAAGTACACATAGCATCCATGTAAAAATCATTAAATTTTCAGATCCTGAACACAACTATGTAAGCAGCTCTTAATCAAGAAACAAAACACTGTCAGCATCATAAAAGCTCCCTTATGCTCCGTTGTAGTTCCTAGCTCCTCTCCCCACCAAGGGTAACCATGATGTTGACTTTTTTTTTTAAGATTTATTTATTTATTTTAGAGAGAGAAACTGACAGCGTGAGTGGGAGGGGCAGAGGGAGAGTGAGAGAATCTCAAGCAGACTCAGTGTTGAGCCTGGAGCCCGACATGGGGCTCAATCTCAAGACCATGAGATCATGACTTGAGATGAAACCAAGAGTCCAATGCTTAACTGACTGGGCCACCCAGACACCCCTATGATGTTGACTTCTAACAGCATAGACTACTTTTGTCTGTTTTTATACTTTCAATCATGTTTTGGTCATATTAAAGATATTATGTCATGTACTCTTGGATCTGACGTCTTCCATTCAACATTATGTTAGTGAGAGTCATCATGTTACATAGAGGTGCTAATCATTCAGTCTCATTTCTGAATAATGTGTAAATAGGCAGTATTTATTAATTTTACTATTGGTGGAATTTGGGTATTTTTATATTTGTGGTCTTTATGAATAGTTTGTGAATATGCAAGGGCATGTCTTTGGTGAATAGATGTATGTCTATGTCTTTGAGTTGGAGGTACACTTTGGAGTGGAATTGCTAGGTCATAAGATTTGCATAAGTTCAGCTTTACTAGATGCTGCCAGTTTTCCAAAGTCGTACAATTTATGATCTCATCCTTGGTTTCATCCTGGTATTCCCAAAGGTGCAACTGAAAAAAGGTAGTTGAGCTAATGGCTCTGATATTAAAGCTGAATTGTGATAAAAGGTAGACTCCTGCTGAATGTACCTTTCCTCCTCAAAGATCTGATCTTTCCCTAACTCTTATTTAATGAAATCATAAATTACTGTTCCTCTCTTGTTCAAATGAAGATAACACTTAAATGATGTTGCTTTGAGGTTCCCATAAGAGATATGAAGTAGTTTAAAATCATTTTTAAGCTGTCTATACTAAAGAAAAATTGAAAAATGTGAGTCTTTAAAGATTACCCCTCTCTGACGACTGTCAAAAAATGCTGAGTGGAACCCATTTCTTAAAAAATTTTTAGTTCCCGCTAAACAAAGCAAAATGCAGATATATTGGAACAGTTTTTATTTAAAGAAAAAAACGCTTTTCAGCAAGGAAAATAACAATGCCTATGAAAACATACTGACGTATCTGTCTGAAAATATTTCTGAAGGAACTAGAATGAATTGAAACACTATTACACAACAAAGACATTTATTGTAAGAAAAGACACCCTCTAATTTTCTTTGGACAGCTTTCTTAGAAAGACTGGAGTACTCCAAATTATTCAGTTAAGTATTTCTAAATGTTTAGGATATAAACATTACTGTTATGAATTAAGCAACTGTAAATAAATGTACAAATTAAAGCAATTTAGTGTTTGTTATAGCCTGCATATTAATTTTATTTTTTATAATTTTTAAAAAATATTTTTTAAAATTTATTTATTTGACAGAGACAAAGAGAAGCCAGGAGTAGGAGGAGCAACAGAGGGAGAGGGAGAAGCAGACTTCCCACTGAGAAGGTTGCTATGGGGCTTGATTCTAGGACCCTGAGATCATGATCCGAGCTGAAGGCAGATGCTAAACCAACTGAGCCACCCAGGTGCCCCTGCATATTAATTTTAGATAAAATATTATGAAATAGAGTGCTTCTATGTGCTATATAGGCATCAGTCCCTTAGATGATCTATAATTACACTACTTGGTCATGTTTCTTATTTGACCTATAGGATAATTTTGTTATATCCAGGAGTCCTGGGGTATATATATCTTCAGCAGCATTTTCTCACCTATTACTATAGGCATGTAATTTATTTTGTATAAGTTTTTTGGTTCAGAATATGTAATTAAACATGGCTTCTTCACAAAAATAAGTCATATAGATTCCATTGTATTATGAGTGAGAATGCCCCTCCCGAGTGTGTATTGTGTGATATGACTCTAAGCACACACAAACACCACATACGTGCATATCAAGCCCTATGGTGTAAAATAGGGAAAATCTTGTTTTTGTAAAAAATAAGATAGAGAAAGTTTGTTTATGTTTTTATAAAATCAATGCACTATAGTATAGCTGAAAGGACCACTGTTCTCTGCTCAGATGTTTAGATTTTGTGCAACAAACAACAGCAAGCCTGTTCAGGATTCTCCTAGAGGAATGAGATTAGAGATCCTTTAGGAAGATGATTCTGGGAGGAACTGGAAGCCGGAAGAAGATTTAGAAACTCAAACTGGCTCATGTAACAGAACTCCTGAAAGTCATGCTCATCTCTGTAGAACACGATGAACCATTGTTATATTCATCTTAGAACAACTAAGAATATCATTTTATTTAATAAATACCATCTTGTACAAAATTATAGTGTAAATGAACAACAGATATGTAAAACCTTTAAGAAAAATGTGTGGAGCAAACACATTCCACTGAGAAAAATCAGTCCATGAATTGTCCCACCTTATGAAAGTCTTAAAACCATCCAGATTTGATGTAAAAAGATGTCTCTGGGAGCGCCTGAAGGTGAGGTTGGTTAAGCATCTGACCCTTGCTTTTGGTTCAGGCTGTGGTCTCAGGGTGTGAGATCGAGCCCTACATCTGGCTCTGTACTCAGCACAGAGTCTGCTTAAGACTCTCTCTCCTTCCTTTCAAATAAATACATCTTTTAAAAAAATGATTTCTGGTGGCACCTGGGTGGCTCAGTCAGTTAAAGCCTCTGCCTTCAGCTCAGGTCATGATCTCAGGGTCCTGGGATCAAGCCCCGCATCGGGCTCTCTGCTCAGTGGGGAGCCTGCTTCCTCCTCTTTCTCTGCCTGCTTTCTCTCCTACTTGTGACCTCTCTCTCTCTCTCTGTCAAATTAATTTAAAAAAAAAAGATTTCTCTGTCCACCTTCTGGAACCTCAGTGTTCTACAGAAGTAAACAGGAGAATTGTTCATTCTGCTGTTTCTCTTGGCAATGAGAAAGGTAAGAAAATAAGGGATATTGTGAAGGAGTTGAGAAATGGTGACTGGTGAGGGGGAGAGGAATGCTAAAATATTAACTGTTATGTGGAAATCCTTTTTAATGAAAGCAAAGCTTCCATTCTGATTTGGGATTGATGGTAAATCTTTCATGTTTGACATTTTTCCTTTTTACATTCTTTTTTTTTTTTTTTTAAAGCAATTGGCATATTTATAGGCAAAAACAGAGAAAGCCTTCTCAGAAATCACGTTTGTCGTATCTCAGCGTTCACGCTGGATGGTTAGTGTTCAAAACCATGGAAGCATGTGAAGTAAGCTTTTGGAAAAACCAACCTCCTCTCTTAAGACAAAATGTTCTGTAAAGTGTACACCCCACACTTATGTATGACATTAATAAATAGGTCTTTAATTATGTTTCTGTGCCTCCATTCTTGCGAGGCAACCAGGGATATACAGCAGAGCTGGAAAATCCCAGGTGGTTTATGGTTAATGACAAAGGAGCATCAGCAACACTGAGTAATGAGGTATTTAAAGAATGATACAACCTAATTTTTGTTAAGCCACTGCACAGATAAATGACTTGCTTGGATAGGTAGTTATGCATCGACCTTAATGATAATTGTGCCCAAAACAAATTAAAAAAAAAAAAATCTCAGCAGAAGGTTTTCAGCACAGCCCTGGCCAGCTTGCTTGAGACCAAAGCTAGCTTAAGGGAACTGTGGAGAACTGTCTTGTGTTTGCAAACTAGAAGAAAGCAGCACATGAGCTTTGGCATAGCACGGGAGTTGTAATTCTGTGCACAAGGTATGCATATGAAAAGGACAGTGTGTCTTGATGAGCGAGAAGTCAGGGAGACTTTGCTCTCAGTCCTACAAAAGACTGATCACGTAAGGCAAATCCTTGGCTTTGCTTTCCTCCAAATGTGACCATGTCATGGTTTAGAAGTTATTATAACACGGACTTTAATATAGCTATTAAAGCTTATCTCCTGACTTTCAAGGGGTTTGTATCTTAAATTGCTTCACCTGATCATGACCATCTTTTGTGGGCATAAATAGGAAGCTAGTTACAAAAACGCATTGAAAACAAGAATGTATATAAGGGAAATGCTATTACTGGAAATGTTAAGACATCTCTTGAAATATGGAGCACACCACAAATTGGCTTTGATCTGCCTCAAAAAGCAAGAGGTATTAACTTTCAAAGAAAACTCTCATAAAAGATACTAGGATAGAAAGGGCCAAGCTGTATGTATAATTATTAACTGGGGCCAGTTTGTTTTATTATTAGTCTTGCTCTGCTGCTCTGAACTAGGTGTCAACATGGCCTGAAACTGCACAAATAATGGGGAAAGTAAATGAAATAAATGTACGCCTCCTTACTTTGAGAAAAGTGGACTTAAAGTTATATACAGAGGGCCCAGTAGTGGAGGTAGGATGAGCCTCATAGTCCATAACTCTAAGGAAACCATATCTAGGGTTGAACATTTTTATCTTGGCACATGAAGACTTCAGGAAAGGGATTGAGGAAAAGTAGCTTTTGATATTTGTAAGACCTAGAGATGAGATCTGAGGCAAGGTTAAGGGGCTTTTTATTATATTTATGCGTCGTCTATATAAGCATATATGTATATGTTTGTATATATAAAATGTACAAAGGTTTTGTACATAGGTATGTGTGTATATATGTGTGAAGGTTTATACAGTATAATAAATGCAGCACAATGACAGTAATCACATATTGGAAAACAAAACGGAAAAACTGACAAAATCCTTTGGGAGTGATTTTGAGGGACCAGTGACATTTTATTTTATTTTATTTTATTTTTTTGGTTAGCTTTAGTACTGGTCTTTTTTTCTTTTTTTCATTGTATTTTATTTTATTTCTTTTCAGTGTTCCAAAATTCATTGTTTATGCATCATACCCTGTGTTCCATGCAATACGTGCCCTTCTTAATACCCACCACCAGGCTCACCCAAATATATTCATATAAACCTTTCAATTTTTCTTGAAAACTGGAATAATCTAAGCAAGCCTTTAGCATATTAACCATGTGAAATAAAGACACACACTAGTGTCTTGGGAGAAAAGAGTTAGGGCAATCTTAACCTCACATTAAACTTGCATTTTAAGACAATTTTTTGGAAGGGTACATCAAAGCATGTGAAACTGGTGCCTAATTATATTATCATTAGTAAATAGTAGATAGTGTTATCTTTCTTCATAAAGTACTATGAAATAAGTATGTTGAGAATATTTAATTATGTGGATGAGTGAAATAATAAAGGAAAATTGCTAGTTAATTGCTTTCCTTAGAAATGCTATTGGGGTGACAATTGCCTAGCACTCTCGTGATTCATGCTACAGAAATATGCTGTTGGGCTTCTCTATGCAGAATCCTTCTGGGGAAACTAGGAGGGAGAACGAGGACTCGTTGGTATACATTTTGTTCTTTATTCTTTATTCTCTGTAATATGCCACTGCCTCTGGGAAGCCTTCCCTGATGCCAACTGGAAGAACTTTCTATGAGCCCTGAACACTTTGCCTATACTTGCCTGTACTTCTATTACGCTTCTCAGCACATGGTATTTTAATTATTATTTCATGTGTTTGTTTCTCCTTCCAAGCTGGGAACTCATTAGAGACGTGACTATGTATTATTCTTCCCAAACCCTAGCTTAGGGCCTGGCACAGCATAGGTAGTTCATGCAGGTTGTGGAGGTGGAAAGTCTCTTCTCATAGAATTAAAGGCAGCAGCTTGGGAAAGTGGGTCTGAGCCAAAGTTTCCCTTGTTCTTTCTTCTCAGGAGCATCTGAAACGATCTCATTACCTTTAAACAGAATTGCCTGAAGAGATTCAATCTGTTGACAAACTTTTTTGCTTCCTTATTTTCTCTAAATGAAGAAAAAGGAAGAGAGGAAGAAAGAAAGAGATGGATTTTCTTCTCTTTACATTTCTTCTCAGTGGAAAACCATCACTTGTAGGGTGTGACTATTTAAAAAAGTAGAATCATCCATAATTTAGGATCAGTTGTCTTTTGTGGATGATTTACATTATCTTGTATATATATATGCTCTGTAAATATGTCTTTTGAAATTCCCCATTTACTCTAACTAATGTTATAGATTGGGGTGGGTGTTCTATAAAGCAGTTGAACCTGATGCCTTCTCAATATCAATTTCTGGGATCCTAAGAAAATATATATAATAACCATCTCTTGGAATTTTTTTTGTATACATTGCAGACTTTGGCATCCATCTGTTCTTAAGAGTACATATCTAGGGGGTGCCTTTCTAATTAAAAAAAATTTTAATTTGAAGTCAACAAGGGAAGAAATATCACCACAAGTACACATAGTGTTTAAGAATGAGAATGAGAAAACGAATTCATTAAGGAACTCACACCTCTAATCAGGGAAAAAGCAGGAAGTTGAGAAACAAAGTCAAAATAGTAGAACTGTTGGGACGCCTGGGTGGCTCAGTTGGTTGGACGACTGCCTTCGGCTCAGGTCATGATCCTGGAGTCCCGGGATCGAGTCCCGCATCGGACTCCCAGCTCCATGGGGAGTCTGCTTCTCTCTCTCACCTTCTCCTCGCTCATGCTCTCTCTCACTGTCTCTCTCTCAAGTAAATAAATAAAATCTTTAAAAAAAAATAGTAGAACTGTAGGTGGTTTATCATTAAGAATGGGAGAAAATGAAAATTTGATTCTGAAGATGTCTGTTAAGGATCAGTTGCAGATAATAAGTGAACTAGTAGCTTAGAGAAGACCTTTCAGTTTTGAGAAGGGGAGGAGCATGGTATGTAAGTTCCCAACCAGAGAAATAAAGCGGAGCCAGTGTTCAGCAATGGTGGCACTAGGAGGATAACCTATGGATGTAAGGAACTGGCATCTTATATTGGAGATTACCTTCCCTCCTTACCTGCCTAATCTCTTGCAGACTAAAATAAACCCCTGAGGTAGCACTTAAGGAGGAACATAGGAAAATGAGAGCATATTGCCTAAACACACATAGCATACACACTAGAGGGCTTTACATCCGGAGAGGTAACTCACCTCTCTTAGTGTGATCTGGCTTCCTGGCCTTCTCTCTCACTTTTTTTCTTTTTTAAAGTAATCTCTACATCAAATGTGGACCTTACAACTACACCCCCAAGACCAAGAGTTGCATGCTGTATAGTCAGAGCCATCCAGATGCCCTCTGGCCTCTCTCTGTAAATGAATGCCTGCCTCCATGGTCCACAAGTGTGTGTGTGTGTGTGTGTGTGTGTGTGTGTGTGTGTGTTACAGAGATAACTCAGATAAAGACAAAGTTAGAAAATAACAGAGACATAGCAAATGGCAAGAGCATTTGTTCATTTTTTTCCTACAATGTGTCAATTATATCCCAGTTGATGTGCAAAAAGGACAAGAAAATGAAATGCCAAATGGCTTAATATGTAAATTCCTAAGCGTATGCTTAAATTTCAGACATTTATTTTGACTATCAGGCTTTAATGTCAAAATTTTTCTAATCACATTTGGTGTATAGACTTGCATTGGGATTTCATCTCATTTTCGTTCTTCAGTTTCTTGACATATATGAAATATCTGTAATTTGTAGCTAACAGGTCCTATGGGACACTATGACTGTCTGGATAAAAACCACTGCACTGGAAAAAATAAATTGGCAGAACAGTGCATTGCATGAGGATTCTTTTCTTGGCTTCCTCCCCCACCACATATTTGTTTTCTTTAGTGTCCCATATATTTAAGATGTTCCTAAAAAGAATGTAACCTGGAGTGCCTATGTGGTTCAGTCAGTTAAGCTTCCAACTCTTGATTTCTGTTCATCTCATGATTTTAGGGTGATGAGATTGAGCCCCAGGTAGGGCTCCTGGCTGGGCATGGAGCCTGCTTAAAATTCTCTCTCTCTCAAGAAACTAAAAACTAAAAACTAAATAAAAGGAACTTAACCTGATATATCAATATGATAATAAACAAGCATCCTTTATTTGAGTTGGTCCCATTCCAACCCTGTAGCGTGGACTTTGTTTTTATAATTTTATAGATGAGGAAATCAAGACCCATAAAGTTGAAGCGGCTTTTCTTTTTTTCTTTTTTTTTTTTTTAAGATTTTTTTTATTTATTTGACAGAGAGAGATCACGAGTAGGCAGAGAGGCAGGCAGAGAGAGAGAGAGAGGAGGAAGCAGGCTCCTGCTGAGCAGAGAGCCCGATGCGGGACTCGATCCCAGGACCCTGAGATCATGACCTGAGCCGAAGGCAGTGGCTTAACCCACTGAGCCACCCAGGCGCCCTGAAGCGGCTTTTCTAAAGGCTCACCACTGGCCGCCTTGGTGAACCACCTGTCTTCCTTCCATTACACAGCATTACTGACTATCAGTCCTAAGTCATTTGAAGCTTGGAGTCATGCGGTCCGGGATTTTGCTAATTCAACTGATGATGGGAATGGCAATCATGAACAGATAGTATTGTTTCCACTTAAGCTGATTATGGCTTTAATTTCATATTTTGTTTTCTTTCCCTTTAGTACATTCTGATGACAAATCTAGAAAGCTCTTTCTTAATAGGCCAAAATGCCAGATTTATGCTCTGGCATAAATTTTGAATTACTTTGTAATATACGTATATTTAGTAGTTAAACAGTATTGTTTAAGCCAGAAATTTGACCCCTTCCTTATGTAAAGATGATTTACGGTGATGAGGGTAGATGTCATTCCTAAGCTCTTTGATTGCAGAGTTGAAGCAGTGTTCTGATCTTTACTTCAAAGTTCCTGTAGTCTTCCCAGGGCAGTTAGTAGAAGAAAACATTATCTTGGGTTCTTGCTGAAAATTTTAGAACTAAGATTTCATAATTTTTTCCATTTTCATCTGCAAAAATTAAGACGCTCTTCACTCTTTGTCTCTTTGCTTCCCCTCTCATCCTTGTCAAATCCTAGCCGGGGATGGGAGACAGTAGCATTTGTTTCCTACTGTTGACATTATAGCTGTTGCCTCTCCATGCAAGAGAGAGGACCTGCTGACTTGGAGATAAATCAGTGGGGACACTCCAATGCCCAAGCCAGTAAGCATCTTTTCAGCTTTGATTCTAGTGTGCAAGAGTTAGAATATCACTATTTCGTTGCATAAAAGGACCTGCATTAAATGCTTGGCTTCAGAGGGGCCATATATGGGGTGAACTCCCTTGGTGGCTTACCTTCCATGCCAATGTACCAAGCTCCTGGGTATAAGTCACATTTGGTGTAAAGCAGTAATGACAGTCTTGTTGTTCCTTGCCAGTGACTTGAGTGGGCCCACGAACCTGTTCTGGAAAATAATCTTTAAGTAATACATTAGGAAATTGGGAAAGTCCTACTGTAATTTTTAAAAAGATTTTGTGTATTTATTTGACACAGAGAGAGAGAAAAACACAAGCAGTAGTGGAGAGGGAGAAGCAGGCCTCCCACTGAGCAGAGAGCCCAGTGCTGGGCTCAATCCCAGAACCCTGGGATCATGACCTGAGCTGAAGGCAGACCCTTAACAACTGAGCCACCCAGGTGCCCCAGGAAAATCCTATTGTTCTATGATGTTATATGTGAACAAGATGCTTTGAGAGTTTTACCTTGAAGAAAAATACTGAATGCATACCAAGGATGGTTGAACAGAAAATTTGAAGGAGCCTGCCTACTTGGTGATATCATTGAACCACTGATTCAACATTGGGATGGCTTTTCTTTGGTCTTTTTGTTAGGTATGTCCCTTTGGTTTAAGACCACTAGTCAAGTTTTCTATTACTTGCAGCTGAAACTATTTGTACTTGATAGAATATCCTAAAGGGGAATTATATATTACATGTTGCTTTTCAAAACTTTTAATTTCACACTACAGGAGTTCTTACACTAATTAAAAGTACAGTTTATTTGCACAGCAAATGGCATAATCCAATAACACACTTTGAGAGGATACTTGGATATTTTGTTAAGGAACAAAACAAGAAATTAGCTTAGTGAGTACATAATGCATGAGTATGCTTTATTGGTACAATGCCAATTATTTTAAATTCATGAATATAATCCATTATATTTAATCCAATCTTAATTATATCCTCCCATATCATATTAACATCAGTATTTATGGCAAATTTTTATATACCCGTGTTTGTAGGTTGACTTAAATATTGATGCCTACATAAAGCAAAGATCATAAATTCAATACATTTAGAACAATATGGTGCTGGTGGAGGCAAATACGGTGGTTAATTCTGGAAAAGCAGGCTCCAAACTTACAGATTATGGTACTCAAGATGTCTGTGGCCAAGGTATGTGTCCTTTCTCTGCCCAGCTTTGGTCCCCGGTGAAGAGCGAGGGAACAAGAAAATATTTAGAGACCCTAGGATGATGAACAGAAAGAAAAAATGTGGGAGGTTTGACTATGCCATTAACTAGAAACTGGTCTCTCTGTATTTGAACCTCCACTATATGTGTATTTTCTCAAGGTCAGCTCACATATTACTTAGGAATGCCTGGCATTGGTACAATAAATAGAACATCTAGCTCCCTGATGCTCAAGTGCTGAAACAACAGTTGTTCTTAGGCCAGCACATTCTCCTCCCGAACGAAAGCAAACCCAAGTCTTTAAGGGATTATTAGAGGAAGGATATTATTTTCTCAGTGACTCAAAGCCAGCTGTGAGGGCCTTTAGTACAGTTTATGCTGCTTCTGCTCCCCTCTCTTCCACCTTTGGCATGTCTACAATTGGATGAAGTGCTTTTCCTGAAATGGCAATCACTATTAAACCCATTAGCTGGAAACCAAAATGTTTCTCTAATTGTTTAAAGTCTCATTGTGAAAAGGAAGTTTCTATTGATTGCAATATGAGGGGAAACGATCCCAAGTTCATCATTTTTTTCCTTTTTATAAACACAGTCAGATGAGACTGATATACTCCGAGTCATCAGATGTAGTTTTCCAGAGAATCTCATTCATCACCAGAAGTTTCTGCTCTGGGTTTCTTTGCATCCGATCATTCTTTATTTTTTATTTGCTGACCACTTTCTTCTTGAGCTTGTCTGGTCTGCTGTGCATCTTTGCCTTGTTTTCAGAAATTTTTTTATTAATTTGTAATTATTTTAAACAGCAGTTCTTTGAACCATCATTCTGTCTTTTAAAAAATTAGTTGGCTGGGCCCTAAGCCTGGAATATGACACTTTTTTTTCTTCAGCAGACATTTCAGCTGCTCTCAAGCACCCACTTTTAGCCATTGCCTGATGTTTGGAATCCTGATAATGCCTCTCCTTGGCCATGTCCCTCAGGTACGTATCCCTAGTTCTTAGAATAGTATCTAATGCTTAGTGGTGACGTTTAATGTTTCTTGAATGAATGCAAAGATTGAGGTGTTATTTAAAAAAAAAATTTTTTTATTTAATCAAAAACTCCCTTTGACCAAATAAGTTGACCCCACCCCACCACCCCACCCTTCCAAAAACAAACAAACAAACAAACAAAACAAAACAAAAAATAGTCAGAATGAGGCTTCTGCTGTGATTATACAGTATCCCATTTGGTTTAGACTCTCAACCTCTTTGATAAAGCTTTGCTTCTCTCCTCACTGAACCAGGAGAGTTGGACAATTTCTGAGCAAAGAGGAAAAATGTTTTTCACTTAAAAGTGTTTGTAATTTGGGGCACCTGGGTGGCTCAGTTGGTTAAGCAACAGATCCTTGATCTCAGATCAGGTCTTGATCTCAGGGTCATGAGTTCAAGCCCTGCATCGAGCTTCACTCTGGGGGTGGAGCCTACTTAAAAGTAATAATAAAAATAAACAAAAACTTTCCAAAAAGGTGCTTATAAGCTGATATAATATAAATGCCAATAAATATGATGTTACCAACTAATATGCTTTATAACTTTGGTATTTGTAAATGGGAGCTATAGACCAATTTCACCAACATTTATTTCATAGACTCAGGCTACATTATTCACCTCAAAGGAAATTTCATTTTGCTTACAGGAAACTTAAAAGATCCTAGTGCAGAACATTTTCATAGGGGTAATGAAAATTATGGATTGGCTGAAGACTGGATTTAATCAGATTATAGTAATATACTTAGCAGGCAATATTTAGGATCTCCTTAGGTCATTAGTTAACATAGCTTATCACATTGAGAGAAATCACTGTATTTGACAGTATAAAATTGAATTTCATTTGGCGATCATGATGAAGTACAGAACAGCAAGTATGCACTCCCCTTCCATGGTGTTGACATTCAGGTATTCTCAGTTTTCTTAGTACTTTAAATTATATGCTGGAGTGACTGCCAAAGTACTTGAAAGGAGGATAAAGAGAGATTTACTGATTCCAATTTGGCAGTGACTTTTCAGGAATGAGGATAGGCTGTTACAACATTCTAATAGTAAAACTCCAAACGGTTTTCAGTGTAATCTTTATGTTTTAAAGAGTGTTTTGTTGTCAAACTAAGATACCATGGGCTCTTGCAATTGTCTTTGAGCTTTGTGCATTTGAAACCCTTTAGCATAATGAGTCCGGAGGGATGAATTAGTTATCTTTTTAGCGATTTCCTAGAAACAGTCCCTAGAAACTAGAGGGAAAATTTACTGAGAGACTGATGAAAGATAGATTGGTCCAATTGTATGGTTACAGTTTAAAGTAGGTACTTTGGGGTGCCTGGGTGTCTCAGTTGGTTAATTAAGCAACTGCCTTCGGCTCAGGTCATGATCCTGGAGTTCCGGGATCGAGTTCCGCATTGGGCTCCCAGCTCAACGGGTCTGCTTCTTCGTCTGACCTTCTCCCCTCTCACACTCTCTTTCACTTTCTCTTTCTCAAATAAATAAATAAATTTTTTTTAAAAAGTAGGTACTTTGATTGACACTTGCATTCTGTTTCTTTGGTGTTAGCAATGAGAATTGCTATACAGACCTTTTAGATTTGTTGACATTGGGGGCCAAACAGAACAAAATGGAGAGCCACTCCCTTTGCTTTATTAGATTCAGCTTATCTGGGGCTATAGAAATTAACTTTTTGTTAAATTTGCTTAATTACGTCCTATCTTTGTTTGTTCTGCCTACCCATTATGTGGCAATTTCCTTGCGGGCAAAGACTGTCTAGCTCAATCCATGTAACCCTTAGTAGAAGCCAGTAGGCTCACTAGGTTCTGACCTGATATTCTACAGGACAGGCTGTTTTTTTAACTCTCCTTTTTAAAATCAAAAGGAAGAGGGGAAAACCTAGATGGCAAGGTGGATTTTAAAGCACCGTCAATATTTTCTTTTTCTTTGACAGAGATAACAAGAGAGGGAACACAGCAGGGAGAATAGCAGAGGGAGAACAGGCTTTCTGTGGAGGAGGAAACCCCATGCGGGGCTCCATTCCAGGACCCTGGGATCATGATTTGAGCCGAAGGCTCAATTGCTGAGCCACCCAAACACCCCCAAAACACCATCAATATTTTCTTCTCAATACTCCTAAGACAGAGACAGGATTTTCGCTCTGGGGCTGAACGTTTCTGGGTCTTGGCAGGGATTCCTTTGTGAGCACTCTGAGTCATGGAAGTGTGAATCAAGTCAAACTAAGTAGCATATGGAGTACTTATTATGTGTTGGCACTGTTCTTAAATGGTAGTAACTTGTGTAAGCCTTGCAGCAATCCTATGATAGAGGTACAAATACTGACTTCATTCTATGAATGAAGAAACTGAGGTGCAAGTCACACTGTCTAACTGGTAGACCTGGGATTTGAAACCAGGAAGTCAGGTTGCAGAGCATGTATTGATAGACTATCTCACCTACTTCCTCATTTGTCTTGGAATGGCTCCCAACTGTGCCAGAGGACTCCAACAGCACCTGTTTCAGACAAGGACTTTGACTGTTACATTTTATAACTTAAAAGTCATCCCATGGAAGAGGCTGTATCTCTTCAGAAACCATATGTATGTATGTATATCTGTATGTATGTATGTATCTAGCTAGCTAGCTAGCTATTTAATCTATTTACTGTTTACTGTGGTAGGCAGAATAGTGGCCACCCAAAGATGTCTGTTTCCTAATCTTAGAGCCTGTGCATATGTTGTTACATGGCACAGGGAATCAAGGTTGCATATGGAATCAAGCTTTTTTTAAAAAAAAAAGATTTTATTTATTTATTTGAGAGAGAGAGCAAGAGATAGCACATGATCAGGGGGGAAAAGGAGAAGCAAGATCCTCACTGAGCAGGGAGTCTGATGCAGGGCTCCATTCGAAGACCCCCTGATCCGTGACCTGAGCAGCAGGCAGACACTTAAGTGACAGAACCATCCAGGTGCTCCTGGAATCAATTTTCCTAATGAGCTGACCTTAAAATTAGGAGATAATCCTGAATTATTTGGCTGGACCCAATGTAATCATAAAGGTTCTTTAGAAGTGGTATTGGGAGTCAAAAGGGTCAGCATTAGAGTCAGGAAATATGAAAAAGTTTTGACTGACACCATTGTAGGCTTTACAGATATAAGGGGTCACAAGCCTATAATTGTGGGCACCTTCTAGAAGTGGAAAGGACAAAGAAATGGATTCTTTCCCTAGAACCTCAAGAAAGAATTGCAACTCTGCTACCTTTTTATTTTAGCCTCATAAGACCCCTGCCAGACTTCTGACCTCTAGAACCGTAAGATAAAAAAATTGTGTTGTTTTGAAACATCGTGGTAACTTTTTACATTGGCAATAGGAAAGTAATACACTCAGTTAATTACAGTAAGTGGGGAGTTGGTAATTTGTCTGGTGGGTTGGAGATAGGACTTGTTACTGATAGGACAGAAAAGAAAAATCTAAGAATTGCTATGTCAAAAAAGAGATGACCTCAGAATTTTTTTATTCAAAAGTTAATTCTAAACTTACTGAGATTATGTCCGTGTTATGCAATGTTTATGATTTTTTGAATGCTCCATACTTGGATATAGTTAGAGATTGAAAAAGTGTAGAACATACAATGATAAGCATGTACTTGCTTTTTAGTATTTGCTTCTTCAGGCTTCAAGGGCAGAAAGAGGATTTTACTTTGTTTTTTTCTTATCACCTAGGATTTTACCTTTTCACTAAGCTATCTACTTTCTCTCTTCAGCAGCATCACTAACACTATTCCATTCAGACGTATTTCATGTCTATATGAGCATATGCTTATGTATAGTCTTTTCCTCTTACAGAACAGTAACATACTAGACATACTATACCTTTGCAATGATTTCTATCCCAAATTCAGAAAAAAAATCCCAGGGTCATGAAAAATAAGCCAAACAGAATGTTCATGGAATTGTCAGGAAGAAAACTCTTCATGATTTCCCACACTGTAAATGTTCATGCAAAACAGGTACTCAAAATGTTACTTAATGAATTAATGAATAAATTTTAGATGACTGGATGGTAAAGCTAATATCCCGTTTCCCAGCCTATATAGCCAGGATATTAGTTTTGACTGAAACTTGACCCTTCAGTCTAAGAGTTTAGAGCTGACTGGCAAAGGTAGAAGGTGAGGACAAAACCTACCTGTCATTTCAAAGTTTGAGCTGGAGACTTGAAGATACCTTTAGCAGAAAGAGTTCTTTTCTTAGGGAAATCGCAGGACTGGGGTAGTTGATTTTATAATTACAGAGCTTTGCCCATAATGAGAAAAGTGTATGTTTGAGAGCTATGGCTCTCAGTAACTAAACTGCTCTGCGTGACAGTGTTGAAAGGTGCTTATGTTCTAGTCAAAGCTGTATCTCTGAATACTATGCCCTTTAGATAATTTCTAAATTTATCAACACAGAAATAGTTTCTTACTCTTGTGCACATATTTTGTGTGTATTCATTTTCTCCAAATGAAGTTAGTAGCTGAGCTTTGGAAAGGTTGGAGATAGGAAGATGGCACCATGCCCGGTGTCTTGGGTTGGCTTAGATGAATGATGGATTCTGTAGGGCTCTGGATATAGACATATTGCTTCAAGGTCCAGGTGACAATGCATAGCATAAGCTGGTGGAAGGGCTTTCTATCTCACCTTTGACACAGAGCTCAGCACCTTTCTAGCATCAAAGGACTGAGACAGAATCTTTGATGTGGGCATTTGGTTTCTCACAATGGGTATCATTGGCTCCTTCAAAAAGCCTTCATGGGGACTCCTTCAAGAAGCTTTATAAGCAAATAAAAAAATAAATGAAAGATTTGTAAGCATCGTTACACACACATCATCATCATCATCATACATATATGTAGGTTCTTTATATTTTACATAAACCGAAGTGTACTAGACATAACATTTTGCTCACTTGTACATTGTTTTGTATCTTAAAAGAAGGGATTGCCAGTGAAATAAAAGGACTTTGAAAGTAGATAATGATAAAAAATGTCAGTTACACGTACTGAGCAATTACTGTGTGCCAGGTACTATATGCTTCCTGGGTATTTGCTCATTAATCTCTACAGTTGTTCAGAGTTACATAGATACCTCACAGAGGAAGGAGCTTCTTGGCTGTAGATGTTTTTAAGCAGATGTTGGTGACCATCTGCTCTAAATGGAATAGAAAATGTTCCTACTTTGGGAGTGAGTCAGAACAGGTGATTACCAGATCCTTTCCAAGTGTAAGTGCTCTTATGATTGCATCAGCTAATGATGGAGTACAGAGGTGGATATCTAGAGTGGCCAGTAATGTTTGACAAGGACTGACGAAGACTTGAATTTCTCTCTTGCTTTGACGTAGTGATTGGTTCAAGTTAGAGGTAATGAGGGCTGTTACTGATGCTGCTCTCATTGACCTGAATCAAGCTCGGAGTGGTCTTGCTCTGTCTTTAAGATTGAGTCTGCAACCATGAGTAAATCAAATTATAGAGCAAACTGGAGGTCGGTCAATAGGGGAGAAACTCTATCTTATTTTTTCAAAGAACTCTGAGACTTCTTCATGAAACAAACATGCACCAACCTCTTATCCTTTACTTTAGCTTCATCTCTGAGCTACAATGATGGCTTCAAATGACAAGTTCAGGTCATCCAAATATGTTGTAGGACAGTTGGTATGCCAGCACTAAATTGATGCTTGCTGAAAAACAATTCCTTTAAAGATTTATTTATTTATTTTAGAGAGAGAGGGAGAGATGGAATGAGTAAGGGAGAGAAACAGAGGCAGAGGGAGAGGGAGAGAGACTCTCAAGCAGACTCCTTCCTGAGCTTGGAGCCTGATGTAGGGCTCGATATCATGACCCTGAGAGATCATGACTCAAGCAGAACTCAAGAGCTGGTCTCTTAACCAACTTAGTCACCCAGACACCCCTAAAAACAATTTTATCAGAGTAGTCTATTAATTTCTTCATTAAGTTATCAGTGATTTATTTGTCAGGAACCATTCTTTTTTTTTTTTTTTTTCAAATTTTTACTTAAATTCTATTTAGTTAGCTTATAGTGCAATATTGGTTTCAGGAGTAGAATTTAGTGATTCATCACTTATTAAGTGCCCTCCTTAATACCCAGCACCCATTTAGGGCATCTCCTGCCCATCTCCCTCAATCAATTGTCAGTTTGCTTTCTATCCTTAAGAGTATCTTATGGTTTGTTTCCCTCTCTCCTTTTCTTTTCTCCCCCATTCACATATGTTCATCTGTTTTGTTTTTAAATTCCATGCATGAGTGAAATCTTATGGTAATTGTCTTTCTCTGACTAACTTGTTTCACTTAGCCTAACACAGTCTAGCTCCATCCACCTCATTGCGAATGGCAAGATTTCATTCTTCTTGATGGCAGAGTAATATTCCATTGTATATACATACCACATCTTCTTTATCCATTCATCAGTCGACATTTGGCCTTGTCAGAAACCATTCTAAATGCTTGAAAAATAATGATTACTCTTTGGAGAGATAAGCACATAAAGAAACAACAAAACTGAATGCTGTATCAGTGCTGCAGTAGAGATAAGAGGCAAATGTGGTGACTAAGGAGGGATGACTTTTAGTGATAGAGGCATCACAGTAGCAGTCATGGCTCAACTGGGTGTTGAAGGATGAATAGGATTTCACCAAGCAAAGAAGAGAAAGAAGATGTTCACAGCCTTAGCAACGTTGGGGGGCAGTTCACAGCTTTAGCAACGTGGGGGTGGGGATGGTGCAGTGTGTTTGTGCTGGAGCAGTATGTAATTGTGTGTAAAGTAGTGTAATGGAGCCCTAGACATCTGGAATAGCAAGCAGTTTCTGCAGCTGTAAACCAAATGTCAGTCTTCATATGCAGGCAATGAAGAGGAGGCTATTTATTGTTTTGTCAGCCACATCCGCACACACAAGATAGTGATCTCCATCTGTGGTGTTATCTTTAAATAGAAATGGAGCTTCCTGCTGAGGGCTCAGTGGCGTGCTTTTGCTGAGCCCGATTTACCATGCCCTATACTATCTCACTCACGGAGTCTCACCCTAGTTCCGTCAGTGTCTGTGACTGGTCGGAACATCTCATTCCCACCCAAGTTGGTGGGTACCTTCAGTGGAAGGATCACTCCTTCATATTCTCTATAGCTTGCGTGGATTTGCCTTAAATGTGGAGTGAATGACTGAATGAATTCCAGTCACAGGCCATCCTAGATAACTTATGAGTACTCTGACCTTGGCTTTGGCCACTGACCACACTCATCCTCTTTGTCCAGGTTGCCATTGACAGCCCCTAACTCTGCCTCTGTGACCTGTTAGAAAAAACATTCATCTGGAGAGTAATGTTCTACTTTCTCTTGTTTCAAGCTGCGGGAACAGCAGTCATTTGATGAAAAAGCCAGTGGTTAAAGCACTGAAGACTTTGTTTGGCAGGGCTGGGCTTACCTCTTTTGCAGACATTTGTAGGGCCTTCCTATCCCTGCTCTTTCCTGAAGAGCACCCCTCACCTCGCACTTCTCTAGCAGAATCTGCAAGCTTTGCATCTCATCTAATTTTACCCATATCTTTGTCCATTCCCTTAGGTCCTAAGTTGTGCTAATGGCTAAAGTCATCTGTGCCAAGGTGTTAGAGTCTGGAAATTCAACTTGAAACAGGGAATTACCCCAAAACAGAGAGAGAGCATTCTGGACCTTTTGACCTTTCTCTCATCAAGCACCCGTTCTAGACCTGGATTCAGAATTATTATCAGAGTTAGCTCAGAGTAACTCAAACTCTGTTTAGGCGCTTCAAGTGAGAACTAGCCAGAGGATGAACAAGTCTCTGAAAGCAGATGAAGTTGAGGATAGTAAAATGATTCCTTCTCCTCCCATCACTGGCCGAGAGTTTATTTAAAAAAAAAAAAAAAAAAAAAAAAGTACATCAGGAGACTAATTGTGAATGAAATAAAGGACATCAAAAGAATCTTCCTAATTAACTTAAATACTGATTGTTACCATTAGAAAATGAGTCAGCCTAAAAACACATGTAATTGCAGTCTTCCTGTGTTGTGGGAAGCCTAGAGATTGAAGAACTACATTATTAGCAGGAAAGGACAGGCCATGGTGACATCCATCATAAGGAAGAGCTGGTTTTTAGCCATCACTGACTGTGCATGTGACATTTGCTTGACTGACTGCAAAGCCCTGGATGCCCGGGAGGCTGGTAGTCTTCACCGCACGGCCAGTACATGAGTGGCAAGCCCATATTACTACTCCTGTTTGGCAAATGGGAAACCGAGGAACTGGAAATTGTAACTAGAATGAAATGAATCACTGAAGTTCAGGGAAAAATTGTGAGAAAGACCTTGGTACCTAATTTCTCTTGCTGTGCTCTTTTCCCTCCCTTCTTGATGCTTCTTGCTGGTTGCATAGATCTCCTATTAAAACTTTCCTTGGGGGAATAGTGTGTTTTTTATACCTCTGTGTAAATATTAATCATCCTCCTAGAGGACACTTGACTGTAGACTCTCACCTCTAATAATGATATGAAAAATTTTTGAAGGGCTCTCCTAAACCCTAAATTCCTAAAGAGATCAGAGGTACCCATAATTAACATAAATCTGGTGAAGGAGGAGAGAAGAAGGGAACAGAATCTTTCCGGGTGTCCCTGACATCCCATTGCAGTCCTGCCTTGTGTAAGGTGAGGATCTAGGAACAGGTGGAGTAGCAGAGAACAATGGAGTTTCTTCTGATGATGCAAGTGTGAAAAGCTAATTTGCTAAGTTAACCAAAAGAGATCCTTTCATGGAGTATATATTATGAGAAACTATGTGAGAAATATGGGATGCCCAGATTGGGGATCATTGACTAGTAGAACTAATGTCATAGCTCAGTCAAAATCCCATAAACAAAACCAATATGGATGTCATTATTTATTCAAATATTTCTAATTATATGGCTTTAGATAGGTGTTCTTAATCTTGTTAGTGCTGTGAAATCTGGGGCAGTCTTGTGAAATCTTTGGGTCAGTCCCTTGACAAAATAGTATTTTTGTTTTTATTTTTTAAAGATTGATTTATTTGACAGGGAAATGGTGAGCATGAGCAGGAGGGGTATAGGGAGAGGAGGAGAGAATCTCAAGCAGACTCCTCACAGCATGGGGCTCCATCTCACGCTCTGAGATCATGACCTGAGCCAACACCAAGAGTTGGATGCCCCCAGAATATCATTTTTAATGCATCAAATCAAACGCTTAAAATTTCAAAGAAAACAGATAGTATGGACAGGTATTCATCAAAATTTTTAAAAAGTTGTGACATAGGCTCTATTAATGAATTAAAAACAAGATCTAGTCCACAGACTTGATGATTTCATAACTTCATAGTGGTGATGAACACAAATAATATTTTAAGTTCTCTATAACAACTATCCTGTGATATTAAAATATCTGAGGCTTCTTTGGAGGTAAAGTTAAAATTACCTGAATACCTGAGGCTACTAGTGACTACTGGTCCATGTTTATAGTGGAATAAAGTGCTATGTTTAATTCAGTGTTGGTGAAAGGTTTGAAGTGGGCTTTCTGGCTTAACAGTCTGTCTACCTCCTTGAATTGTGTGGTGTTGGAAGGAGAACACAGCCTTTGAATTACCACTCTGAGTTTGAGTCTCCATGAAGACTTTAGTTCCAGGGTGATTCAGCTATTTTAGTTAAACTTCTGGAATTTAATTTTTTTTTTAATATGCTTTTTTAAAAATGGGAAACTATTGAATTCTGCATGAAGTTATTGAGCAGGCTAAATGATATCATGTATATTCAACATCTAGCACAATGTCTGTCACAAAGAGGGAACTCAGCAAATGGTAACTCAGGTAATTTTTTTCCCTGATAGTAGAAGGGAGAGTGAAGTAGGTAAGAATGACTTGTAAAAGTTACATCTTGCTTTAAGATCCTGGTTCTGAACAATTTGCTGCCTGAGACAACGCACATACAGTCTTTTAGTTTTAGAAGAATTTGAGAAGGAAGATACTTTGGAAAATGCATTCCATTTTATGCAGCTCTAAAACCAAGCCATAAATCTAGCTTTCTAAAATTTCAAGTCTGTAAAATTTAAGTAAGTTTTCAGGAGCTAATTGTTAAAAGGTAATGAAAATTCCAGTGAAATAAGATACCATTTTAGGATTTGGAATGCTGGCTTTACAGTTTTATGGTAATATTAAGATTTTAGTTGAGTTCTCATCTTCTCCCATGCAGAACTGAGAGGGGGTGACATGCCAAGGAGCCATTTAGAAGCCCATGCAGAAGAGGGCAAAACCCCAATCTGCTCAGGATCCTGAGCCACTCCCTCAAGACAAAGGTCAGAAACAAAGCAGGTACTGGATACAATGGCCAATTTCAGGGGCTTTGCATACATATCTAAAATGAGTTAACTGAGAAGAAACTTCACGTGATGTTTTACCCAGTGAGTACTTCCTGAATTTTCACTTCTTTTTTTTTTTTTTTAAAGTTTTAAAAAAATTTATTTGACAGATAGAGATCACAAGTAGGCAGAGAGGCAGGCAGAGAGAGAGGAGGAAGCAGGCTCCCCGCTGAGCAGAGAGCCCGATGTGGGGCCCCTGGGATCATGACCCGAGCTGAAGGCAGAGGCTTTAACCCACTGAGCCACTCGGGCACCCCCTGAATTTTCACTTCTTAAGCTGTTAAGAAGTTATTGGATTTTTGGAATTTTTATTGTTAAGTATTCCAGATATCTAGTCACTAATCACCAGATATTGCGTGGTATATAAGGCATAAGCATTCAATTCAGTGAAAATTGTTTAAATTTCTATTTTCAGATTTGGGAGGCTACAATAAAGGTTATTTGAGAAGTGGGACCTGGTGTTTTACCATTACCTATGAGTTTCCACACAGAAATTTATAGGTGTGGGAAAGGCTGGGTAATGAGAACGCTCTGTAAAGAGGCACCGTACTTCACCGGGGAGAAATCGTTCAAGTTGCTTCACAAACGTTAAGAAATATGCCTACTTAATTGTATGTTGCATTTTCCATGGTCTTTACTTTATTTGTTTCATGTGCAGCGATTAAAAAGATATATTGTACATTTTAGTATCTCTTATGTTTTCTAATAAATATAAACCTGGAGTGCACATTTTTTTTCTTTTTCATTCTTCTCAGAGGTGTGGTGAACATCGAATAAGATCATTATTTTGAAAGACTTACATCTTGTCCATTTGAGCTGCTATAACAATATGCCACAGACTGAGTCGCTTGTGGATAACAGTGATTTATTTCTCACAATTCTGGAGGCCAGAAGTCTGAAATTACAGCTAGCTTGGTCAGGTGAGGGCTCTCTTTCAGGTTACAGATTTCTTGTATCCTCATGTGGAACCTTTTTTATAAAGCACTAATCACCTTCCAAAGGCCCCACCCCCTAATACCATCACTTTTAGGGGTAAGAATTTGATGTATGGATTTTGGGAGGACACACTCTGTGAGACTGTGATTTATAAGAAATATGTGTTTTGGCCATTTAGATGACCATAATATGCAGTAGCCCCGCTTGTCTGCAGTTTTGCTTTCCACAGTTTGTTACCTGAGGTCATCCGGGGTCCAGAAGCAGATGATCCTCCTGATGCATTATCAGAAGTTCATTGGGAGACTAATGTTAGGTCACAGTGCCTACATCATTCCCTTCACTTCACCTCATTGTGTAGGGATTTTATCATCTCACGTTATCCCAAGGAGGGCGGTACAGCACAATAAGAAATTTTGAGAGAGAGAGAGAAGCCACATTCATGTAATTTTTGTTACAATATATTGTTATAATTGTTCTATTTTGTTACTGTTAATGCTAAGCTCTTTTTATGCCTATTGTATAAATTAAACTTTATCATAGGTATGTATGTATAGGAAAAAATATAGGGTGTACAAGGTTCTTTGCTATCTGCAGTTTCAGGCATCTGCTAGGAGTCTTAGAATGTATCCCTTCGAATAAAGGAGGACTAGTATATTTTTCATATATATTTGGTCAACAGTTTCTGGCTCACAATTCTGCAAACTCTTGGTATTTCCTAAGCGTTGAGAGTGACAAAGGTGTCTTATGTTAATGAGAGGACTTCTGGAAAGCACCTAAGGCTAGGGGGTACTTTCCAGGAGAACCAACCATATGATCAGGTTGAAACTCCCAGTTCTACTCCCCAACCTTTGGGAAGGGGAGAGCCCCTCAAGGTTGAATTCATTATCGAAGGCCAATGATTTAATCTATCATGCTTATGGAATGAGGCCTTCATAAAAACCGGGAAGACAGGATTTGGAGAGCTTCTGGGTTGGTGAACACTTGGAAGCACTGGAAAAGTGGTGCCCTAGAGAGTATGGAAGCTCCTCCCCCTTTCCCCAAGCCTTGCCCTGGGCTGCGTTTCCATCTTCTGTTGTTCCTGAGTTATTATCTTTTTATGCTAAACTGGCAACCTAGTAAGTAAAATGTTTTTCTGAAGCCTGTGAGCTGTTCTAGCAAATTAATCAAATCCAAGGAGCAAGACTTGGGAACCTCTGATTTAGAGCTGGTCGGTTAGAATTACTGATAACAACATGGGCTTGCAACTGGCATCCAAAGTAGGGAGGGCCGTCTCGTAGGACTGAACCCTTCATCTGTGGAACCTGATGCTGTCTCTGGCCAGATGGTGTCAGAATTGAGAGAATTGAGTTGACTCCTTGGACGCTTGCTGGGGGACCAAGAATTGTTTCTTGTTGTGGGGGGAACACCCTTCGCACACATTGGAATTGAGTCCAAGAACCGAAAAGACACTCAGATATAGCAACTTGATAAAGAGGATTATCAGAGATTATTACTGCCTTTGCCTTATAAATGGATGTTCTCTCTTAAGAAGGTGGTTTATTTCATTACATCATAATCCAGTTAGTACATTCAAATTGGTATTGCCTTGAATGATTCTGTAAGATAATCCTTTGCTTTTTTAAAAATAGACTTTGTATCATCCTGCATTAATATAGTATATCTGTTACAATTGATGAGCTAATATGGATGCATTATTATTAAAGTCCATAGCTTATTTAAATTTCCTTAGTTTTTTTCTTATGTTCTTTTGCTGGATTTCCCAAAATCTCATCGATGATGCCATACTACATTTCGTCATCGTGTCTCCTTAGGCAGTTCTTGCCTACAACAGCCTCGGCTTTCCTTGTTTTTGAACACCTTGCTAGTTTTTAGTAATACTGGTCAGGCTTTTTATAGAATGGCGCCTGTTGGATTTGTCTGTTGGTTTTCTTGTAATTAGATTGAAGTTGTGGGTTTAGGGGAGGAAGTTCACAGGCATAAAGTGCCATTTTTTTATCACCTTATGTCAAAGGTCCATCCTATCAACATGATTTATCACTATTGATATTGACCTTGCTCACCTGGCTGAGGTGAAGTAGGTTTAATGTCTCCACTATAATTTTGGTGCTAGGTGTGCTTTTCATTACTGGTGTATTGTTGCTTTAGGTCTTCTCTGCCAGTGGAGTAAGGAAATATGTGTGTGTATATTTGTACATTATATATTGTACAGACTTATAGCATCTGTAATGATTTCTATGTGTAACCATATGTGTCTCTGTTAGGCCAAGCATTAGTTCATACTGGTATCTCCAATTCTTATCAGTTACCAAATGGCTCATGCTAGCCTCTTCCCCTTGCCCTTCCATGATTTCCCACAGCAACATTGAGAAACCTGGCTCCCACTATCTATTGGTTTATTTATGTTCAGTCATAATACTTATGTATAGCAGTGTCAGAATGATCATCCCTTACCCCTGTACTCCTGTGGGAAATAACTTCATCAGTTTTCATGCCCTGTAACTGAAAACCTGTATCTCCCACCCCACTTCACTCAATTTGACCATCCTCCTACCCCTCCCCCAACGCTGGCAACCATCAGTTTGATGTCTGTGCCAAACCCACACTTTTAAAAGCAGACCTTCAACCCAATTTTCTAAAGAGCATCTTGTCATTTCTAGACAGTCGGTGTGAAGAAATTTAAAGAAACTTACAGCACATTTTATTATAAATTTTTTTGAGTCAAGACAAGTAACTAGAATTATATTGCTGGTTAGCTTTTCAGAACTGGCAAGATAAATTTTAAGGTTAAATATGTATTTCCTCTTTCCTAGCTTCGCCTTTCCAGCTCCTATTTCCTCCTACCACCACCCTGTGAGGGTGAGAACTGAGGTTTAAAAGGAACTTCAAATTTTCGGTTGTAAAATTGATCTACGTCAGGATTCCCGACTTACTTGACCATCAAACACAATAGGAGGTATAATTTCCTGGCAAAGCACAAATGAGGTATAACTGTGCCCTTGGAAAGAAGTGGACAGCAGCAAGCATCCCTGGTCACTGGCGACGTCCATACCGCCAAACACAGTGGGCGATTTTCTGTCTTTATCCTCCCTGATTTCTGAGCAGCAATTGATCAGATGAACACTCCTCACTTCTGGAAACCTTTTCCGCCGAAAGCCTCGAGTACCTACATTCTCCTGTTTTCCTTCTACCTTTCTGCCCCTCCTTCTAAGAGTCTCTTGAGGTTCTTAAACTTCCATCCTAGCCTGCTTTCTTTGTGGTGGCTATCATCTCTCTAAAGTGATGGTCTCATTCCCAATCTTTAAATAGCTCTACATGTTTCTTAGACTCCAACTGTATCCCTCTTTTCCTCTTATTCTCTGCATTTCTTAAAGTTTCAGATACTGAATTATTCTGAAAAGTAAAGAGGCCTTATTGCCAAGGGAAGGGACAAGTTTTAAGCTCTGTTTTCTTGCAGAGGCCTTTTGAGTGAATTCTTGGGCCTCAATTAACTTAGATATTTCCTACAGGAAATATCTATGTAATTCTAAGTTTTTGTCGGGAAGTTATATCCACTTATCATTGTTTTTCAACTTCCTTTTTGGGCTATGAGTTAGCTATAAACAGGCTGAAAGGAATCATCTGCAGTTATGCTTCTGGCCAAAAATATTTGTTTTGGCCACTTGCAGGAACTCAGTTGATAAGTCTTAGAAATATTGGTTACTCTGTGTCCTGGACAGGTGGCCTTGTCACTGTCTATTAATTCACAGCGGTTAGGTAGTGTCCCTACTAGCACAGTGTTTTTAACCTTGGCTACACATTATGATTACAGGAGAAGTTTCTTAAAAGTACTCATGTTTGGCTCCCTTAGAGATTCATGTTTGACTGACCCTGAGTGGTGCCAAAGCAGAGGTACTTTTCCAAAGATCCTTTGGTGATAGTAACATGAGGCTAAGTCTGAGAACCACTGATATCTGCCCTGGGATGAGTAAATCTTCATCTCAGTTGAACATGGCTTTCACTTCTGCCTCCTAATACTCACCTGAGTGGGCATATCGCTTACACATTCAGAGGTCAATTCCTCCTCTGTAATGTAGGACAAATTGTGTCACCACCAGAAAAGCTAGACCTGACATGTCTAGCACTTTGTAGGCACAAATAGGGGTTTAACTCCAAGTACAACCCTCTAATAAGACAGTCCCAATTTTCTTCACTGGTGACTTTTTTTTTTAATCTTTTAGCCGATAGTGTCATTTCCCTTTGTCGTCTTAAAATGTCAGTATATCAGGGCGCCTGGGTGGCTCAGTGGGTTAAGCCTCTGCCTTCGGCTCTGGTCATGATCCCAGGGTCCTGGGATCGAGCCCTGTGTCGGCCTCTCTGCTCGGCAGGGAGTCTGCTTCCCCGCTCTCTCTCTGCCTGCCTCTGCCTACTTGTGATCTCTTTCAAATAAATAAATAAATAAATAAATAAATAATCTTTTAAAAAAATGTCAATATATCCCCATACCAGCACTTTATATCCTGTTAGTGATGATAATAGCCGGGAATAAGCAGCAGTTCGAAAGTCAAGAAATGAGATCTTGTGTCAGTTGAGCTTTTCTCATTTAGGTCTTAATATCTTTATGTTAGGCTATTCTGATAACCATCCTTGGCTTTAATCCCTTGTCAGTTCCTTCCTTGGTATTTTGGAACTATATTTGATATTGATATCCTCTTTCTTTAGAATTAACCCCTTGGGGAAAAAAAAAAGAATTAACCCCTTGAAAATCCGTAGTTTTAATCTTGTTAACATTGTAACACATGGGCAGTGCTTGTGATGAGGAGGTAACTGATGCTAATTCCAGGACCCTTCACTGCAATTACAATACGAAAGAGCCTTCATTGTGGGTTTAGTGGGAGAACATGAGTTGAAAAAACCCTTTTCTTCATTGGGTGAAATAAGTTTTATGGATGTTTCCTCTTTATTTATTTATTTTTTAAAGATTTTATTTATTTATTTGACAGAGAGAGAGAGAGATCACAAGTAGACAGAGAGGCAGCAG
The DNA here is from genome assembly GCF_011764305.1 of Mustela putorius furo. Lineage (NCBI taxonomy): Eukaryota > Metazoa > Chordata > Mammalia > Carnivora > Mustelidae > Mustela > Mustela putorius. Next base: position 13,177,860 of record NW_025421373.1, on the reverse strand, counting down.
GCGTGGGGGTGGGGGGAAGCAGGCTCTCCACTGAGCAGAGCCGGATGCGGGGCTTGATTCCAGGACCCTGAAATCATGACCTGAGGTGAAGGCAGAGGCTTAACCCACTGAGCCACCCAGATGCCTCCATCCTTCTTTTTTATTGAATCAAAAGCTTGGCTCAGAGCCAGAGCCAGAAATTTCTTTTCTCAGCTATTTGTGGCAGCTCACAAGTTAGATACTTTTCCAACAAGATTGTTCCGAGTTCATGAAAAAGTCAATGACAGGCTATTGGCATCAAATTATTTTGAAAGTGCCATGTTAACATCCATTTTCAAACCAGTTTTAACTGAAACGAAAATACTTTTTATGTTGGAATTTTAATTGGAAACATTTCTCAGCTGTCATCAGTGTGGACATAGTGCATCTCACTACATAAAAACTGAAATGCTAGATGTAAAGTTCAAATTAATGCAGGAAAGAAAGATATAATCGATATTTTAGTCACATACTGGTGATTTATTTTGTTGTTACAAATAATGTGCTGTTCAGAAGTGTTTTAATCCATAAAGGACCATATTGAATCCATTTGTGAAGTGTTCAGTTTGAAAAGACATAACAATTTAACAGTAATTTATGCCCCCAAATCAAATATCCTTAAAGAAAAATCAATAGCTGCTCTTCAGCATAGAGAATGCAGCATGCAGTACTTTACTCAGCAAAACACAATTCTTTTCAGTTAAAAGCTGCAGATTAAACAGTTTAGTGACTTGGTAGACTTTAAAACAACTCAATAGTAACAGTGAAATGCAGGGATAAAGTGTTTCTTTAAAAAAATAGCCAACTCATTAAATTGGGATGTCACTTATTACTTGAAAAAAGGATGCAGATGAACTAGGGAAATACCAACAAATTCATTCTGAGCATAAAGGAAACATGTGAACATATGAACATACAAATCAGGCTGAAATCTTAATGGGACAGAGTGTCCATTTCCTTTTATTATCAATATTATTACAGAAATTTGGGGGAGAAGCCAAAATGGTTTGCATTTTAGGACATTCGGATAAGCTAAATCAATCTTGGTAATGAAATAATTTAAGATAGGTAGTTAGAAGGAGGCTGATAAACTAAGAAGTGGCTGTTGGGTACATGTACAGTTTCTGAGGACTCCTTGAAAGCTTGATGTCAAAAAACTTGTTTACACCCAGTGGGGCTCTGCAGGGTGTTTTTCAGCAGAGGAACCATGCCTCTAAATCTTGTACAAAGTTCTGAACTGTTGAGTCCGGTCAGAGAGAGTTATTACCCTTGAACTTACTCCTAAAACTTTTTTCTTCTTTGTATAATAAATATAACTCACTTTAAGGAAGCTCCACATAATAAAATATGGATTTATACGGAAGCTTAATAATTTGGGGATGTTCTGACAGGGTTCTGAGAGGGAGGGTGAGAATGGCCAGGTGAAGTTCAAGATTATAAGTTCAGGCATGCTGACATGAAATAGGCCTGAAGGAAGGTTCAGAACTGGATCAGACCAACAGGCAGGAGGGACAGATAACACACATGGACCTTTGGTCCAAGCCAAGCTCAAGATCTGGAAGAGGTGACTTATAGAGATTCAGAGGTCAGGCAGTTAACCCAGGTACAGTTGGATGGCAGCCAGCAGGGAGCAGAGTCCTAGTCTCTGAAAGACTAGGATAAAGGGAGGAAGACCTAGACTTCGCAAGAACTAGAATATCAAGCAAAAACATGAAAAAGAAAGCAGTCACTAAGACTGAATACCAGGGACACGGGACATGAGAACCAGTAGGTTGGGATCATCAGTGAGAACTGTTTCACGCTGACTCAGAGAGCAGTGGGTAACCAGGGCACCTTAGAGTACCAGGCCTCATGCCAGAAAAGGCCTGCGTCAGAGCAGTTTTCTCTCTCGGTAACAGGTATTTATTTGAGTATCAGAAGGATGGGAAGTCAGACATGCGATTACAGGGGTGATCTCTCTTCCTTAACCAAGAATTTCAAATCATGGAGGATTTGATTTTGTCAAAAGCAGTTCTGTTTAAGTTTCTAGGAACAGATTTGTTGAGTAAAGTGTCATATATTCTTTCCCCTTTTAACTTTACTTGCTCAAAAATTTATTAATTGCATATTATGACTTATGTAACAAGCCATGCACTGGGGACATATGGGTGCATATGACATGACACTTGCCTTTAGAAGCAAGCAGATGGTGAATTGTTACTAAAATATCCAGCAGTTAGTATAAAAAGAAAGATGTGCATAGGTTACTACGGGGAAGCTTGGGAAGAAGTAGCTGGGGGAGGCTTCCTGCATTTGGGACAGCTACAGTCTGAAGTGTAATGGGAGAGTAACATTTATTCAGTTACTCAGTAGATATCTGAGTACTTACTGAGTACTGAGTACTCAGTAGATAAGCAGGGGGAAGCGCACTGTAAAATGGGCCAGAATTGCCAAGGAGTGGCAGAAAATGAAGTTAGGAAGGCCAGCAGGGGTTTGGATCCCAGAGGGTCTTGTGTATGAGGATAAGGAACGTCAGTGTCATCTTTTACGAACCAGGAACCACTGAAGAGTTTTAAGCAGGAGACTGACAAGATGAGATTTGCCTCTGAGATAGCTTATTCCAGTGGCAGTGAGGGACTGATGACAGAAGTTAACACCGGAGGAGGCCTGTTGTAGTGAGAGGTGCTGAATGCCTGATCTAGAGCAGTGGTATTTATTTATAGAAAGAAGATAATTAATCCACATGTAATGAAGCACCTGTTGGAGATAGGAGTTTAAATTATTTTGGGATGAGAGAATTTAAAGTTTGCTGGCAAGAAGGATAGAAAGAAATAAAATTGCTAGAAGCCTTGTTTCTAGCAGAGGAGAGGCTAATTATGTTTTGGAGTAAATTTGCTTTTTTTTTTCTAGGAAACTATTGGTATAGGACCTCTCCTATTCAGATTTCTCCAGAAAGTAGAATCTGAGTCCTCCTGGGCAGTCCCTTACTGGTGGTGTTATTACAGGGTACAGGAGTGAGAGAAAGGCAAGTGAAACAAAGAAGGAAGAAAAGTCAAAACAAGGAAGTGTTACCAAGTTGGAACCACTATGGAAAAACAGGTTGTTCAATCCCAAGGAAGCTTATGCCGAGCAATATGAAATGCATTTTAGGGGAAATGTTTTTCCATTAGCTCTCATCCCCACTGGTCAAGGGTTTGCCCCACAAGGAATAACCCCACTGCACTTCTGAGTTAGGTTCCCATGGTGTCTCTTGCTCTGTCATCAAAAGAGAAGCCCCCATATGGGAGGCCAGTGGTGCAAATTCCAGAAATGGAGTATTGGGGGTGACTGAGAAGAGCCAATCTGATGTCTACTCTTTGGTCCTAAGACCGATGGTTTACAGCTGTTGAAGAGAGAACGTTATTTTTCAGTGGGTAGTTCAGCACAGACATCACATCAGGGAGGTCATCATTCCAATCCTACAGTGTTCACCTTGAGCTCATGCTTTAGCTGAGTCCTTGACAAGCCTCCCCCTTTTTATTGGGTCAGCTACTTCTAATGCAATGCACGGTAAGGCCAAGGGATTCTATGGCCTTGTGTTCACTGTCACATGTTCTTTGCAATAACATGGGCTCCTTGATCTAAAACAAGGTTGTATGTGATACCGTGTGATAGATCAGGCATTTTCTAAGTCTCAGATGGTACTGTTGTAAGGACAGGAAAGACAAACTCTTCTGAAAGTAGATGTAAATTCTGGAAAGGACAAACTGCAGCACTTTTAAGGTGAGGGAGTCCAATGCAATCCACCTGCCACCAAGGGACTGGCTGTTCTTCTGAAACATTTTTCCATATTTGATTACTCATTATTGAATGTGCAACATTGATTTTGACTGTTGGCAGTTTGGACACTCTGCAGTGACAGTAGTAGCTAGATCAGATTTTGTGGGAGTTAGTCACAGCATAGTCTTCATTCTTGCCAACATGGTTACTATGTTCATGTGGCTATTACATTAGTACTGACTTGACCAAAGATAGAGGCTAGCTGATGTTTACTGAACAAGTCATCCTGAGTACCTAGTTTTCAATCGCAATGACTAGAGGTGGGTATCATAAAATGAAAAAGTCTGCATGCCTTGGCCATCTCCATGGGTCATGCACATATCTTTTACCAGGTGGGTTTTGTATTTTTTTTTTTTTTTGGTTCCCAGTCTTCTAGTATAACTACTTCCTGACTTCTAACAACCACCTAAGCCATTCATCTGCTCAGAAATCCATGTATATCTGTATGTTGGATCACTTCTTTCTGCACAGGAGGTAAATAGACTGCTTGCAAAAGTACGTACTGGGAAGATTCATCACTGCCTATCAGGACCACTCCTGAGTGGGAGTGTGTTACAACAGAAGTCCCTTTTTGCCAACACCAACATTGAACTGACTCATCTGTACACCAGGACTGTTTTTCCTCATCATTTGGTTAGAAGGTACCACCTCTTCCTTACCCCATGAGATGGTATATGTAAGCTAAGGGATTGGTGTTAGCACAACAAAGGAATGTGACATGGGAGTCTGGGCTGTGTTTTTGTATAATGTACTGGTGCCTTCTGGATCTGGTCCTGAATGTATTATTTCTAACATTCTTTCAGTAAATCAACAAATTACTATGACTTTCTTTTAATGAGTAAATGCCAATAACTGATACCTGTTAATCTGGAGTATTCATCCCTTTGACACGAGGGTGCAGAGCTTTATGGTGCCATTTTCTATTGCCAGTACTATATCAGAGGATAGCCCTCACTGAGTTTAAGTATATTTCTTAAAAATCTCCCTCTTGCCTTACCCAGGCACTCTGTGGCTCTATGAAGGGCTATCCTCTGTGCCTTCCTAGGAAACATAGATAGGAGTTGGATTCTTACACAGTAAGTCCACTTTAACATTCCAGCCTCCCTGAGTCTTCTGATCCCCTTTTTAGTATTATGCTAAGAAAGTTCTGCATGTCTACTTCATCCACTACAGACCCATCATGTCTAAGCTTCAAGAAAGCATCTCAGCGGTATATTAGGACTGGCCTCCTTTTCAATAAGTTTTCCCTTGTTTGATTTTATATCCTTGAACTAAATACACAAATACCTTACTGGGGAGTATATTTCCATAGAGCAGAGTTTTGGGGCAGTGAAGAGAGAAAGAGGGAGAAATTATAAAAGAAAGTGTTATCAAGTTGATCACCACTTCATGGGATTATCCTAAAAATCTTTTAAAATGCATCTCAGGACCTTCTCTCCTGAGGAAAAGAGAGGGAAACATTTATCCATCAGTTTCCACCCTCTGTTTGTCAAAGGTTCATCTCCTGGGATAAAGTGTCTTCTGGGTTGTAAGTGGTTTAGCATGAACAGGTTCCTGTGGTGTCTCACTCTGTGTTGTCAACAGAGAAGCCCAAGGTAGAAGGCAAGGTACGCATTGGCATAGGACTGCAACAAAGCACCATCTGGTTGCACCTGCAAGAAACTGGATCAGAATCTGTGCAAAACTGGTTGTTATGGCAATGGCTGGAATGAGACCTGTGCAGCTGAAATGGTGCCTGAGTGATATCTGATACAGTACCCAAATACTCATTGTTCTTAGGATAAAACCATACAGCTGCTTAAATGTGGGGTGCCTGGGGAGCTCAGTCTGTTGAATGTCTGCCTTGGCTCATGTCATGATCCTGAGGTCCTGAGATTGAGTCCCGCATCAGGCTCCCTGCTCAGTGGATAGTCTGCTTCTCCCTCTCCCTCTCCCCTATTCATACACTCTCTCTCACTCTCCGGACAAACAAACAAACAAACAAAACTGGTTAAATCTGAATTCTTAAATTGAAAATTAGTACATTAAGTATTGTGTTTAATAATATAACTTAAGTGTACTGTTAGCAAAACTGTATCATTATGGAATTAGAGGCTCTGTGTGTGTCTGTCTTATTATTGGTCAATATGTTATTTTTAATAGACCTTAAAATTGAAAACCTGCAGGAGGGACCTACCAGTCTGTCATTTTCTTCTCTTATGTTAAGGGAATGACCATGAAAGGGATTAGCCTGGACTTGGTGCTGGGCTATCTGGACTGGATTTCTGGGGAATCTAACGCAGGCTACCCAGGTAGGTACTCCAACTCATGAATTTCAGGATGAACCAGAGCCTCAGAGCAAACACATGGCAGCTAACTTGATATCAGTGAGTGCTATCTAGAGTACATACACATTAGTCTTCCTGTTCTATCATAGGGGACTTTTAAAAGTAAAACAAAAACAAAAACAAAAAAAAACCGTTTTGCTTGCATGTCAATTAAAATATACTGAAAAATCTATGTATTTCTTTCACATTTATAGCTAAAATGTTTTACTCTAAGTTGTTCAAGATAATGTAATTCCTGCCCAACTGTAAATACTAACATTAAAATAAACTATCAAAATCACTGTAAACATCTTCTAGGGGAATCAACAAATAGCAGTCCGGTAACCATAAGGTCTCATTTAAAAATATGTGGACAAGGTCATATTAATGGTCAGAAATTTTATACCATTTCTTCTGTTTTTAATTCATTTCCAGCCACCCTCCCCCCCCAAATATTTTTTAATTTTTTAAAAAAATTATTTATTTATTGACAGAGAGTATAAGTAGGCAGAGGAGCAGGCAGAGGGAGAGGGAGAAGCAGACTCTCCCCCACTCCCACCCCCCCAAGCAGGGAGCCGGATGCGGGGCTCAATCCCAGGATCGTGGGATCATGACCCGAGCCGAAGGCAGCCACTTAACCGACTGAGCCACCCAGCACCCCCACCCCAAATATTTTTAATCTAATGTAATTTTTTAATGCTTGGATGTCTTTTACTGATCACGTACACGTTGCAAACAATAGGTAAATAAACTGAAATGTGAAATTAGCATTTTTTGGAGAAGTCTCTAAGTAGTAACAATTTTATTCTGAATAAATTTAACTTTATTATCATTAGACACAAAGTACCTTACTTTATGGTTGTATAACTATACTTATAAACATAAAAGCAGATTTCATAGGAAAAAGTCTCCTACAAATATGCAGAGTCCCACCTGACCACGAGCATAAGCCTCGCCGGCCACTTGTCCGGAGCAGGAGGCGTCCGCTGGGCACCGTCGCAAAACCCAGGGCTGGTGCCGGAAAAGCTCCCTTCTGGGGGAAGTACTCGCGCTGCCCTGGAGCTGGCAGGAGCGCGCGAAGATGGCGCCTTCCAGTCTCCCTCCGGAGAGCTCCCCCACAGGCCCCTAAATGTGTGTAAAGCCAATGCCTGGCCCTCAGGCCACAGCGCCAAGACAAGCAAACGAGCCTCTCCCGCGCCATGTCCGGGCTTCCCTCTGTGGGCAGCTTCTGCGCTGGAACCCCGGGACCAGTGAGTTCTAGCGCGCCAGCCCCCAGTTAGTGCCCTAAGCTCGGTGTTTTGGGGGCTCCTTTCTTAGGAGCAGGTCTTCAAAGTCAGAGATGCTCCATGTGGGATTGAAGCTTTTCACTCTTTAGGGAGAAGCTCCAGGTTTTGAGTGCCCTCCCCACTGGGTTGCCCCAAGCTGGATGGACATTTATGGCATGATTGTGTCCCAGGGTTTCGTAAGTGCTTTGATACAGGCTCAATGTGCAGAAGTCCGGTTTTAGGGTTTTGTTCTTTGTTGTTGTTTTTCTTCAGGAGCGGTTGTTCCATGTGCAGCTATAGATTTAGTGTATTTATGGGAGGAGGGCCATTCAGGATCTTCTTACATAGCAATCTGGAACTAACCCCCCTCCCCCAATGCTCAAAATGAGGTACATTAACTCATTATCTGCATCTGAATATTACTGTTTATTGGAATGGGGTAGGATTCAGTGGACTTCAACAGCCAAAAATGTGGAAGATACTTAATCTATAAAAGGTATATTAATCATAGCATATTCTCAGTAATGTAAATCTACCATGTATATGATGAGAACGAATAAGAAATCAAATAAGTGGGGAGCACCTGGGTGGCTCAGTCGGTTAAGTATTAGACTCTTGATTTCTGCTCAGGTCATGATCTCAGGGTCCTGGGTTGGAGACAGGCTCTGCTGCTCAGCAGAGTCCGCTTGTCTCCCTCTCCCCCTGCCCCTACCTTTGCATTTCCTCTCTTTCTCTGTCTCTAAAATAAATATATTACTCTTAAAAAGAAGAAAGAAAGAAAGAAAGAAAGAAAGAAAGAAAGAAAGAAAGAGAAGAGGTTGATGAATGACAGTTGTTAGAAGACTTGGTTCCCAAGTCAAATATGCATATGGATTTTCATTGTGTACTTGGAAGGAAAGTTCCAGCAATACAGCTATGGCTGTATTTTAAGAATGCAGCTGAAGATCTGGTAATACATTGCTTGGAAATTACCCATGCTTGCCTACTCTTGAGACTCTGTTATGAAACTCGGCTACTTGCAATCCAATTAGAGACCCCTGATTATTTACCATATTTTATGAATAGTATTAATTACATCATGATCCAGTAGAGCAAAAGCAGTTAGAAAAATTAGAGTCCTTATAAGTAGGGGTGTGGGTTTATACTAGAAATCAAAGTAGAGCTAATTTTCTTTAAAAAAGGAGAAAATGAGGGCCGCCTGGGTGGCTCAGTGGGTTAAGCCGCTGCCTTCAGCTCAGGTCATGATCTCAGGGTCCTGGGATCGAGTCCCACATCAGGCTCTCTGCTTGGCAGGGAGGCTGCTTTGTCCTCTCTCTCTCTGCCTGCCTATCTGCCTACTTGTGGTCTCTCTCTGTCAAGTAAATAAATAAAATCTTAAAAAAAACAAACCATAAAATAACAAAACAAAACTATCCCCAGAAAACAACACAACCTTTTAAGCGTGTGGCTAGAGGTTCCCATTACCACTGCAAGTCAGTTACGGTATTATGAATTCAGAAGAAGATACTTGTGTGTTGGGCATTGGCGATAGGACTCTGATGAAGCTTTTTTCAGTAATTCCAGGCTTGGTACCCTCTGTACACATGGCAAAGTGAAGAGTGAGGCAGTGCACGCAGGCACCCGCACCCTCACGGGGATCGTCAGAAAAGGTGTTGCTGGACACTTTGGACTTCTAAAGTGCTTATGGTTGCCACCCCTACTAACACTGTAGGTTCCCCTGGGATTTACTTATGCTATCTTCAAATTCATAAAGGTTTATTACACTTCATGGGGTTTTTATGTTGCGGGGGAATTAAGGATGAGACTCTATTCCTACTTTCAGCAAACTATTAGAGGGAAAGCATAGCTGCAGGGCATGATTGGTGGGGCTGTGGAGCTGCAGTCTTAGAGTCTTTTTCCCCTTGCCCTGCACTTTATTTATTTATTTATTTACATATAATGTATTGTTTCAGGGGTACAGGTCTGTGATTCATCAGTCTTATATAATACTCAGTGCTCATTACAACATACACCCTTCCCAATGTCCATCATCCAGTTACCCCGTTCCCCTCACTCCCCTCCCCTCCAGCAACCCTCAGTTTGTTTCCCAAGATTTAGAGCCTCTCATGCTTTCTCTCCCTCTCTGGTTTTGTCTTGTTTCATTTTTTCCTCTCTTCCCTTATGATCTGCTGTCTTGTTTCTTAAATTCCACATATCAGTGAGATTATATAATTGTCTTTCTCTGATTGACTACTTTTGCTTATCATAATACCCTCTAGTTCTGTCCACATCATTGCAAATGATATATATATATATAGTATACCACATCTTCTTTATCCATTCATCCGTTGATGGACATCTAGGCTCTTACCATTGTTTGGCTATTGTGGACATTGCTGCTATAAGCATTGGGGTGCAGGTGCCCCTTCAAATCATACACTTGTATCTTTGGGGTAGATACTTGGTAGTGTAATTCAATTGCTGGATCTTAGAGTAGCTCTTTTTTCAACTTTTTTGAGGAACCTCTATACTGTTTTCCAGAGTGGCTGCACCAGCTTGCATTCCCACCAACAGTGTAGGAGGGTTCTGCTTTCTCTCCATTCTTGCCAACATCTGTCATTTCCTGACTTGGTAATTTTAGCCATTCTGACTGGTGTGAGGTGGTATCTTATTGGGAATTTGATTTGTATTTCCCTGATGCCAAGAGATGCAGGTTTAGATTCTAATTAACAAATCAAATAGACATATTGAGCTCCTATATTTGGGGGTGTTCAGTTTTGTCTTAATTTTTATAGATGATATTAAAGGTAGTAATTAGCTTTCCCCCCACTACTCGGATCCTTAGAGCTCTCTCCATTATTTGTGCTTATTTACACTAAACACAATTCAGGTAATACTCATTTTTGAAAAATGATTTTTTGTGGGGGACAGAAAGAAAATGCACAAATGCATTTGGGGGTGGGGTGGGGAGGGTGGAAGAGAGAGAAAAAATCTTAAGTAGACTCCATGACCCATGTGGAGGAGTCAGGGCTTGATCTCAAGACCTTGAGTGAATCAGGAGTTGACATTTAACTGACTGAGCCACCCAAGTGTCCCTTAAAAAACTTTTTTGTTGTTGCTGTCATTTTTCTTTTTGGTGTTTTTTTTTTTTTTAATTAAAAAAAATTTTTTTTATTAACATATAATGTATTATTAGCCCCAGGGGTACAGGTCTGTGAATCTTCCAAGCTTACACATTTCACAGCACTCACCATAGCACATACTCTCCCCAATGTCCATAACCCAACCACCCTCTCGCTACCCTGCTCCCACCCCCTCTCCCGCAACCCTCAGTTTGTTTTGTGAGAATAAGAGTCTCTTATGGTTTGTCTCCCTTCTGATCCTATCTTGTTTCGTTTATTCTTTTCCTACCCCCTACACCCCCCACGTTGCATCTCAACTTCCTCATATGAGGGAGATCATAGGATAATTATCTTTCTCTGATTGACTTATTTCGTTAAATGTAATACCCTCTAGTTCCATCCACGTTGTCACAAATAGCAAGATTTCATTTCTAAAAAATGTTTTTAACATGTCAATTATATACCCATTGCTTTGTCTCTTCAAGACATATTTATTTATTTTTAAAAGATTTTATTTATTTATTTGACAGACAGAGATCACAAGTAGGCAGAGATGCAGGCAGAGAGAGAAGAGGAAGTAGGCTCCCTGTGGAGCAGAAAGCCTGATGTGGGGCTCGATCCCAGGACCCTGGGATCATGACCTGAGCCAAAGGCAGAGGCTTTAACCCACTGAGCCACCCAGGTACCCCAATACATATTTATTTTGTAGCTACTATGCACTTGGCATTGGAACTAAGTAGCAGTTCAGATGGTTATTGTCCTTGAGCTTGTGGAATTTAGAGTATCAGGGAAATAGAAGTTAAAAAGTTAGTCAAATAAGTACTTAAAATTCTATTAAGAGTTTTGAAGAATAATCTTAGAGTACTATGGGAGTATATGACTTATCAACTAGACTGTAAATGTTTACTAACTAAGTTGTTTTGAGTCATTTTAAAACTGTCATTTTAAAAACTATTCTTAGTTCATAGTAGGGGGTTTGTGGTTCTATCTGAGCACTTTTGAATGTGTATTTCAAAGGATCCTAGGAGTAAATGCTCTGCCTTCTTTGTGGTCTCACAGCACATGCTTTTATTATTGTGAGTTATACCCTACTTGAATTTTCATGGCTGTCTTTTTCTGCAGTTGTATAACAAGGGGTGGGTGAGGTCAGGTTCATCTGTATATAAACATTTAGTGCATATTACCTTGCTCTAGGACTTAGAACATATTCTGATGTGAGTAAATGTATATGGCAACTGTTGAATATATGATGCCATTTAAGATGGGATTTTTCTCAAATGACTCAATGAAAACCTTGGGTGTGGATTCTGAGTTACTCCATTGAATAAAAAAATGAAGAAAAATTTAAAAAAGTTAGAACTTAGTCTCATCAAAGTGCACCTTCAACCAGTGGGTGGAGAAAAATAGGTCATGTATTCTATTTATCACTTTGGTGTAGAAACCCTTAACCTTAGGAAGTGGAATGTACAGTCTTAGAGGACTCCTCTGGGCAGCCAAGAGCTGAAAATAAGTTTTAACCTATGGATCTTAAAATAATTAGCTCATCTATATTTTTTGAATTAATTCTCTTGGGTTTTATAGGCAAAAAACCCCACACGACAGGTAAGTAATAATAATCATTCTATCTCTGACTCTTTTAAATTCATAGTTTATGTTATTAGTTTTGGTCAGACTACTAGAACAGTGATACATAACTGCTTTTAGGCACACTTGTCAATGGAAATTTTTCTTGTGTTTTGACAGTAAACATGAAATTGGCTCTTAGTTCTTGGATTGGGAACATTTTTTTCTCTATTTTATTAATATTTTTCAAATGATCAAGAATGAATGTTTAATTATTTACAGATGTTCCAGAATCTTTTGAAATGGTTGCTTTATCTCCTTTCATTTCCTGATCTGATAAATCACATTAAGGATTTTTCTTTTCTTTTTCTTTTTTTTTTTAAAGATTTTATTTATTTATTTGACAGATAGAGATCACAAGTAGGCAGAGAGGCAGGCAGAGAGAGAGAGAAGAGGAAGCAGGCCCCCCGCCGAGCAGGGAGCCTCACACAGGGCTCAATCTCAGGGCTCGATCTCAGGACCCTGGGATCATGACCTGAGCTGAAGGCAGAGGCTTTAACCCACTGAGCCACCCAGGCTCCCCTCTTTTATGTATTAAAGAAGCATACTCCTAGCACTCTTGGAATGTTTACTAACTAGCCCTGGTTATAGGGTCTTTTTTTACTTTTTTCAATGTTTAAATTACATTAAAAGGTTTGTATTTACTAATATTTTATTTATAAATGTTATATTAATATTTGTAAGTTGGATGAGTTTGGGGTTTATCTGCTATATCAGGTTTCTGCAGAGGGTTATTTTAGATTGACTAAATTAATTATGAGGCATCTCACCTTTTTTCTCTACTTTTTAATAATTTGACTAACAAAGGAATTGTTATTTGAAAGAACAGAAACATTTACCCATCAGTTTGCATGGGTGTAGGCCATACATCATTTTTTGAAGGAATTTCTTTAACAACTTTCCCCAGTTTATCCCATGGTTATTAATCTTTTACTTTTTTCCCAAATTGAAGTGATTTTCATTTTTTGTTCTTTGATCTTCTTTTCTAACTCCAGGTAATATGTTTTTTTTTTTTTTCTCATCTCTTTGTTTTCAAACTGTGTGTGACCATGGGGTGCCTGGATGCTTCATTCAGTTAAGTGGCTGCCTTCAGCTCAGGTCATGATCCCAGGGTCCTGGGATCCAGCCCCACATCAGGCTCCCTGGTCGGCGGGGAGTCTGCTTCTCCCTCTGCCTCTGGCTTCCGCTCTACCTACTTGTGCTCTCTATCTCTCTATCAAATAAATAAATAAAATCTTTAAAAAAAGAAGTTGCTGTGGCTGATATTGAAGAGGTTACTGCCTATATTCTCCTCTAGGATTCTGATGGATTCCTATCTCACATTGAGGTCTTTTATCCATTTTGAGTTTATCTTTGTGTACGGTGTAAGAGAATGGTCGAGTTTCACTCTTCTACATATAGCTGTCCAATTATCACAGCACCATCTATTGAAGAGACTGTCTTTTTTCCACTGTATATTTTTTCCCGCTTTGTCGAAGATTATTTGACCATAGAGTTGAGGGTCCATATCTGGACTCTCTACTCTGTTCCACTGGTCTATGTGTCTGTTTTTATGCCAGTACCAGCTTGGTGATCACGGCTTTGTAGTAAAGCTTGAAATCAGGTAACGCGATGCCGCCAGTTTTATTTTTGTTTTTCAACATTTCCTTAGTGATTTGGGGTCTCTTCTGATTCCATACAACTTTTAGGATTATTTGCTCCAGCTCTTTGAAAAATACCAGTGGAATTTTGATTGGAATGGCATTAAGAGTATAGATTTTAACTCTGGGCAGTATAGACATTTTAACAATGTTTATTCTTCCGATCCAAGAGCATGGAATGGAAAATATACTGTATGTGGCCAAATTGGTTTATTCTATTCTTTTGAAACAATTAGCTTTTAAATTTATTTATAAATTCTAATTTATCTCTGTTTTACTATTTCTTAATTTATTGATTTGAATTTTATTAATAATTTCTGCTTGTTTTCCTGAAGTCTGTTATGTTTTACTCTAACTTGAGATACTTTTCCCAAATTTATTATTATTTATTTATTTTTTAGAGATTAATAATGAAACATTTTAAAAAACTTTCCAAGTTTTTATATGCAGTATTCTCATGTCTGTTATTTTCCAAATGGTCTATAGTTCTAATGGATTCTTGTTCTATCCAAGAGTTATTTACAAGTAATTCTCCTCTTTTAACTTCCAGGTGGTACTTAAATTAAAAAAAATTAAGTATTATAATCTGCTTTGTAGTGAGAAAATATAAGTTGTACAGTTCTTGCTCTTTGAGTTAAATGAATTTTATTTTGGGTTTTGGTTTTTATTTTTTGTAGCTGAGTAGAATATCTGATAGTCAGGAGAGTAAATTGGTATAGTAACTCTTTTTTTACAGAAGAGAATAGGGAAAGTAGAAAGAAACACTGATCCTGTTCTTCAGTTGCAATATCTTGGATCTTTGAGTCTGGAAATATATGGAGAGAAATAAGAAAAAAATCTTCCTACCTTTTTGTTTCTAGTGTTTTCTGCTTCATGATGTCAAGTTGGAATGTGCTATATGAGTAGAATCCTATGTAGGTTTATTTTAATCTAATTTCTTCTGTTTTGTGATAACCTATCAGTCTTAACCTATCATGTTGACCTTTTTTAAAAAGTCATTTTATTGTTTTTTTTTTTTAAATTGTAGTTTAGTATGATGTTCATCAAATGTGTTGGGAATTACTATCCAGATGACAATATGAACTCAGATTTAGGCTTTTTCAAAATTAGTGTTAATATGCTATTTAGTTAATCTTAAAACACAAAGAAAAGCAAAAATAAGCATCCTTAGATAACCAAACTGTTAATATTTTGTTGGATAGAGTTCTAATTTTTTCCTGCTATTAAAAAAAAATACAATTGAGCATACATTAAGCTTTTTACTTCTCTGAACCCTTGACAGAAATTCACATGAAGAAAAAATACAGTGTAGGATGGGTAGATCCAAATATTCACCTGTTTTAGCAGGAAGAGAAACCAGTTCCTTCTTGACAGATGTCCACAGCAAATTCTGAATCACCACAGAGATCAGTGCATGCATAGGGAAAGGAGAGATCAGAAACAGGGAACACATGAAGGCACAAAACCATCCAAATGAAAACTCAGTAATAAGACTAAAGGACAGCTGGTATCTGTGTAGATAATATTGTATAGGAGATGAAGTCAGAGGTTATGCATGTTAGATCCTTACTGCTGATTACATAATAAAGATTAATAAAATCCCTAATAATAAAAAGAAAACAACAAATCTAGTCATCTTCAATAATTCATGTTCGTAAAGAAGAGACGTCTGGGGAAAAATGAATTTTGAGTAATTTGAAGAAAGGATAAAATAGCTTGCTGAAAAAATAATTTGAATATGTTTTGCATAATTATCTTGAAAGAGATCTAAGTAGGAGGAAAAGTAGTCTGTCAAAGGTGGGTGTCTAATTTTACTGAGGCAAAGAGATAATTAGTGTGGAGATGGCAAGCAGAAAATACAATTTGACTGGACTGATTGGAAGACAGATATTTGTGTAATGGGACTCCTATGTATGTTGGGGAGTATATAATACAATTTAGACAAGCCCAAAACATTGTCACCCTTTTAAAAAATGTCCTATGAAGATGGAGAGAGTGGCAAGGATTAATACTGGTTGGAAAGCAGGATTGTTGGGATATTGCTGCCCAAAGTTTACCATATTACACAACACCAATTTTGCATCAGTGCTCTGGTGAAATGCCAGGAAAACACCCATGAGAAAATCTATGGAGCCAGTAAACAACTGGTTTCAGAAGAAACACATTATGAAGATATTTTGTATTCATAGGCATTAGAAGTAGCCTCTGTGGTCGATAGAGCACTTTAAACAGTAATGTGAAACCACTGCATCTGCTAATTGCTTACTTATTCAATTGTCTTCTTTGACCTGTGCAGTCAGTAGCAGGCAATAAGGAGAAGCCAGTAATAATTGTATGATTGCATATCTAATATGAGGCCCAAGTTGGAGTCCTTGCTGTGCCCCTAATTTCCTGGTTGACCTTAGTCTACTTACTTCACCCCCTCTCTCACCATCAGTTTCCATAGAAATAAAGCAAGATATTTGAATTGTTAGCTTTTCATGTTCTCTTTTAATGTTGAAGTTCTAGAACTCTGTGATTCAAATTCCCATCAATGCTAAGTAGTAGATGGTAATTTCAGCTCTTTGGTGTTTTTTTGTTTTGTTTTGTTTTTAGTGCAATCTAGATCTATCTATGTATCTGTCTATATTCTTTTATCTCTAAGTAGAACCACCCTTACAATGTTATAACGACAACCAGTATCTATAACTTAGTGTGTATGCTAGGTACTTTACGTGCTTTCACTACTGCAAAGACAGTGGTTATAGAATAAGACTTGTAGAGTTCAACACCCCCACACCACTTATAATCAGGTTGTTTTATTCATGTGTTTCTGAACGTTTAATATGGGAGGAAATCATCTGTTGATCTAATTAAGCAGATTTTGATTCAGTAATCTGAGTGGGGCTTGAGATTCTGTATTATTTAACAGGTTCCCAAGTGAGGCTGATGATCTTTGTCTCTGGAGCATATTTCTGTGCCTCAGTTTCCTCGTCTACAAAATAAGGATAATAACAATATCTGTCTACCTCTTATTTACTCTAAGGGGTTTTTGAATTTATACTACTGAAGTATTTTAATTAGTGCCTGGCACATAGTAAGCGCTTAATGTGTTGGCTATTATTCTTATCGACATTCAAATCAGCCCCTTGGGGCAGGTGCTATTATTATGCATTTTCCTAGGAAGAAAACTGAAGGTGGAGAAGTTAAATAACTTGTTCAAGGTCACGTAATTAGTTACATACTGCAGGGCTTTGACTTTAAGTGGTAGTTCTTTATGATTTCTACAGGAAGCAACTGTACAGATTCCTTTGTTCATTAAATTCTTCATCACAAGTAATTCCAGGAACCCACGTTCTCAGCATTGTGTTCCACTGTCCACAAGTTTAACTTAATAGCCTTCTTCACTGTCTGCTTATTGTCAGGAAGTGTGCTTCCTGTAACATGTTGAGTCACATGTTCAGTACCTACAGGTGATCCTCTGCAGTTTCCATCCTCTTGAATTGAAACTTTCTCCTCCTCTTCAAGTGATTTGCTTCTTTACTCTTGTAGCCTAATTTCTGTATCTTTTCATTTCCATCAGCTTTGTCATACTGTATGGAAAAACTAAGAAATGACTAGCTTCATTACCTACCTACATTACCTACATTTGGGAGGGTTTTTAAAATAATATATAAACTTTCTGTCAAGGGTGTATGTGTGGGGCGCCTGAATGGCTCAGTCAGAAGCATCCAGCTCTTGGTTTTGGCTCGGTCATGCTCTCAGGGTCCTGAGGTTGAGCCTCATGTCAGGCTCCTGGCTCAGCAGGGAGTCTGCTGGAAATTCTTTCTCTCCCTCTGCCCCTCCCCTGCTCATGCATGCTCATCCTCTCTGCCCTTGCTAAAATAAATGGATGAATATATATATATATATATATATATATTTTTTTTTTTTAAAAAGAACAAATGTGTTATGAAGTGATGTTCCAGGAGTGGTACATTGATTGTGCTTCCCTACTTTAAAGTTGTCCTTGTGACCACTGAGTACTTCTGTCAGATGCCTTATCAAGATTAACTGTCTCCTGACTGACTTGTCAGTGTGGGGAATGAATTTACAACCTGAACCTTACATAACATTTTGATAAAGAGTATTACTTGTATACTTATCATGTGGTAAGTTCTCTCTGAATTCAAGGAAACTTAAAAGGAAGATGCTCAAGGATATGTGAGTCAACTCTGGCTTAATATTTTTTCACCTTTATTGAAAAAGCAATGATCTAAGCCATTTCTATAGACAATCATGTACTTTGTGTATAGAAGAAAAGTGAATTAATGTTTCTCATCCCTAAAAACATTGTTTACATTTTAAATTAAGTTTGGGTTTGAAAAACAAAAAGGAAGTATTAGATTAAAATACTAAGTTCAAGAAAACACCTTATTTATTGCACCCTTGGAGGTAGTTACCAGAGATAATTTGATATGGCTCATTATCTTCCTGCTCTGGTTCACCAAAGCTATTGCTCCTTTCATCTAGAAGGCTAGTTTAATAGTTTTGTTCTCCAGGTTTTCACCTGAGCAGTTATAAAGTCAATGGCTGGCAATCAATATTTTACAGAAATTTAGGGATTTGTTCTATTTGGAGAGCAAAATTTAAAAAATGCAACATGTCAGAAATTATTTAAACTAGTTAGCAGAAATTAGACCTTGCAATATAGCAGTATGGGGAATATTATACCAGTAATTTAAGGGGAAGTGAGGACTCTTCCTATAAATCTCAGCATGTTTATTACAGGTTTCATTTCCTTGTAAGTTCTTAAAAAGGCATGTTAAGAGTAAATGCTGTTGGCTGCATCTTTGAATTATAAAATGTAGTTTTTATCATTTTTATTCCTGGTACAAAGCAGATCTACACACTTGCTTTTTATTTATCCATTAATTATTTCATACATATATTGGGATCATATTGTGAATCAGTCTTACTGATGGATTGCATGTGGGGAATCTGAGGAAGAGAAAAAAAATCTAAGAGTACTCAGGTTTTGGGCTGAATGTGTGAGGTTAGTAATGGAATAGTCTCTCATTTATTGAGAGACAGGAGGGAGACATTTTAGAGGCTGAGGAGTTAAATTTGGGGGACATTGAATGGTATCTTGTAGGTGATTGGATATGCATATCTGGTGTTTGAGTGGTCAGGGTGGTGATTTGGGAGTCATCATCATATTGACAGAACATTTAATTGTTGGACTACAATAGAGCACCTGGGATATAGGTCTCATCTTAGATAAGAAGGTCTAGACCTGAGGCCTGGTCACCTTACTGCATTGAGGTTGGGAAGAGAAGGATTCTATGAAGTAGATGGAGAAGGGGCAGCCCATGAAGCAGGAGGTAAAATAATAAACTGTGTTGTCCTGGAAGCCAAGAAAATAAAGTGTCTCAAGAAAGAGCTGTGTTAGCTGTGCTTAGCACTGCTGAGTGTTGGTATGGTCTGGGGACCTGAGCACTGATGGTTGGGCTTGGCCATGTGGGTGAGATTAGTGGAATGCTGAATTAACATTCTGATTAGAATGATTGAGAACATGAAGACAGCTATCACAAGATCTCTTTTGAGGAATTTTTCTATAAATGAAAATAAAGAAAAAAAAGGTCCACATGCTAGAGGAAAACTGTGAGACCAAGGAGGGTATTTTTAAGACAGGCGATAGACAGCATAGTTATATACTGATGAGAAAACTGGTGTTGCAGTTAGGAGAGATCACAATTTAGGAACAAAGTCATATAGTAGGGCTAAATGGGTGGACTTCAGATAATTAAAGTAGAGGTAGATTTAGATAGGAGTAGGTATAATTTCATCCATGTGACAGGAGAGAAGGTAGAAGGTATGGGTACAGATGGAGGTAGGTTAGTAAATTTAGTGTAGGAAAGATATAGGAGTTATTTCCCAAGTTTCTCTATTTTAGTAGGAAAATAAGAGGCAAGTCTTTTAGTTAGGAGTAAGTATAGAGCTAGTGTGGAAGTTTGGGAACAGAAAAGATATGAGGGCTGCCTGTGTGGCTCAGTTGGCTAAGTATCTGCCTTCAGCTTAGGTCATGATCCCAGGGTCCTGGGATTGAGTCCTGCATCAGGCTTCTTGCTCAGTGGGGAACCTGCTTCTCCCTCTGCCTCCTGATTCCTGTCTCGTGTGCTTTTTCTCTATCAGACAAATAAATATTTAAAAAAGATAAAAGAAAAGATATGAAAAGAGGTGTCTGCAGAGTGAGAAAATGAGAGGAATGTAGAAAATTACTGGGCTTTTTGAGATTTGAGGTCATCCCTGAAAGACCAGTCAGCACTGGTTCAAGTTTTTCTTTGGCCACATTCAGCTGCTCAGTTGCAAATGTGTAGTAGGCATAGAGTTAGGTTTTAACAGGTCGGGATTTTGTCAGAAAAATACAAAAGATGAGAAATAGATGAGGATGAGGCAAAGAGTTAGTAAAATCATGGGTCTTGGATTTAAATTTGGTAGAAGGAGGGACTTGAGAACGGTAGGTGGTAGGACCAATGGATTGGGTGTTCCCGTGGGCCAACAGAGTTTTAGAGAAGTAAGGGAGAAAAAGTGAGCTGGGAAGATAAAAGTTAAAGAGTTTCCAGAATGGCATTCTTGAAATCGATATTAAGGATCTCTGTCAGTAATAATAAGAGCTAGAGTATAACCAATGAAGTATGTGCTTGAGGTCAGATTGAGAACAAGGACAACTGTAATGAATAGGTCAGGAAACTGATATGCCATAATATTCCATAGTACTAAATGAATAAGTTATTTGAATATTACAATCACCAGGAAATCATAGGAAAAGTGATGAAAAGAAAAAAAAAATCCAAGGGTTAAACTTTTCAAGGAATGAGAGGTTGTAATTGGGAGGGCAGTAGATAATCAGTGGGGAGGGAGGGCAGCTGATAAATATATTTTTGTAGTCATAACTTTAAAGGGAGATCAGCCAGCATGGTTGTATAGTTCACTCTGGTTTATTCAACTTCTCAGACAGACCTACGATAGGCAGATTGTTGGGTTTTAGCGGAGTTGGAATTTTTGCCATGTAGTTGTGCCAGACTGAAAAGAGAGACAGAGTGAAGGGTGTTAGGAAGGCAATCATTCTAAATATGGACTAATGGAATTCTGGCTAGTTAAGAAGAGCAGGGAAGACGTGAGAAGAATGATCAAGAAGATGGCAGTGTTTTGGAAATCTTGATAACAAGGGATGAAGAAGTGCTGGAGAGAGTGTACAGAGTAAATGAGCTAAAAGCTTGGAACATGGTGTTCAGAGAGTGAGAAGCTTGAGGCTGAGATTTTTTTTTAAAGATTTTATTTATTATTTATTTGACATAGAGAGAGAGAGAGAGCGTAAGTAGGCAGAGCAGCAGGCAGAGGGAGAGGGAAAGGCAGGCTTTCTGGTGAGCAGGAAGCCTGAAGTGAGTCTTGATCCCAGGGTCCTGGGATCACCACTGGAGCCAAAGGTAGCTGCTTAACTGACAGAGCCACCTAGGTGTCCCTTGAAGCTGAGATTTTAAAGGTGATGACAATATGAAGTGGATAAGTAGCCTTAAACCAAGGGAGCAATCTTTGGACATGTGAAGGTGACAGAACTGAGACACCAAAGTGTTGATGTCATTAATTCTTCTTTTATTTTTTGACAGGAGTAGGAATAGGTGATAAAGTAATTGATAAGAGATGAGGGGTGACAGGATTTGTGGATGACAGTAATAAGCATGGAGAGGGTATTGGCTTGATCAAAAGATCTGAGCTTTTGAGCAGAGAGAGTAGAAATGGATTAGACAGAATAATGGGAGCAGGATGGACACCTCTTTCCCTGCCGCACTTTGAAATACAGAGGGATAGGCGAAGAGAGCTTCCTTCAGGAGGGCTGCAAAGAGACTGTATTATCAGAAGGCAGCCAGGAAAGGGAGTGTTCGGGGAAGAATTATACGAGCCTATTGGAGCTGCATAACAAAGTACCATAAACTGGGTGGTTTAAAACAACAGAAATTTATTGTCTCATAGTTTTGAAGGCTGGGAATCTGCAATCAAGTTCTTGGCAAGGTCATGTTCCCCCTGGAGGCACTAAGGTTGGTCTGTCTCAGGCCTCTCCTAGCTTCTGGTAGTTTCTTGACTTATGGGAGCAGAACTCCAACATGATATCCTCTATGTGCATGCTTGTGTCTAAATAATTCCTTTTTATGAGGACACAAGTCCTATTGGTTTAGGGTGCCACCCTACCCCAAGGTGACCTTATACTTTTTTTCCCCTTAAAACCTTATTCTAATTTGAGTAATTACATCTGCAATGACCCTGTTTCCAGATAAGATCATAATCTGAGGTAATGGGAGTTAGAGCGTCAACAAATGAACTTGGGTAAGGGGAGGGGACATAGTTCAACCCATAACAAGAGTGTTTGCTGATGACAGACAAGATGACATAGTGGGAAGGTTTTGGAGGTAGAAGATGGTTGGGAAAGGGGGTCAGAGTATTAGATGTACACAATGCTGGGATGATGGATGACGCGGGAACTCAGGTTTCTGATTAATAGGTAACTGGGATGTTAGCTATGATGGTATTAGACCTGATGGCCAACCAGGCTGACACAGGGCCACTGGACAGGTGTTCTTTCCTGCACTATCAGCAGGGCGATGGCCGAGGCAGAAGTTAAAAAGCCCTCAGTATGCTGACCTCAGGAACAGAGAAACTCTGGGAGCTTTTTTTCTCTAGTTCTGAGGTGGTATGGTGGACTTGGGGAAGGCCAGTCTCTCTTGGAACTTGCGGCTGGGAACACTTATCACTTGCAAGGATTGTGTTATGGTGGCTGAAACCTGAGATGTGGAGAAATGTCTTTATGATCTGAGAGCTTCATGTTGTGGTACTTATTAATTAGATGACTCCTCAAAGTTATGTATTTTGTTAGCTATAGAATCCAGTATGGGGTATAATATTATGAGAAAGGTTCTTAACATGTTTTCAGCACTAAAATTCAAAATTTGAATAAAAATTCAAATTTCTAAGAGGCAAGTTTGTCCCCCCCCTTTTTAAAAAAAGATTTTATTTATTTATTTGTCAGAGAGACAGGGAGAGAAAGCACAAGCAGGGTTGAATGGCAGGCAGAGGGAGAAGCAGGCTCCTTACCAAGGAGCCCATGCGGGACTTGATCCCGGGACCCTAGGATCATGACCTGAGCCGAAGGCAGCCGCTTAACCTACTTAAGCCACCCATGTGTCCCTATCTTTTTTTTTTTTTTTTTTTTAAAGATTTTATTTATTTGAGAGAGAGTGCACAGAGGGGGAGGGAGAAGCAGACTTCCTGCTGAACAGAAAGCCCAGTATAGGGCTTGATGCCAGGACTCAAACATTATGACTCAAACTGAAGGCAGACACAGACACTTCACCCAAATGCCTCAGGTCATGATTGTTCTTGAAGAAACTTTTGGGGTATGAGTACACAGAATTATTTAATGTATTCATTATGATATGCTGCTGCTAAATGAGTTTTCTATGTTCATCAGGACAGGCATGGTGGGACCTCTATCAGAATGAGCTTCACCAATTTGTCAAATAGTAGATCATTGATTTGGGTCTTCATTTCTTTTTCTCTTTTATATTTATATTCCACCTGCTGATTCTTGCTTTTCTTTCTGCTCTCTGGTGACTTTTCTTTCCTGCTTTACTTTTCTTAATTCTGCATTCTCTTCATGAGCTGTCTCTGTGATATTTTAGAAAAATATATTTGTAGAACTATTTTATATAAAAAAAAAAAAC
Organism: Mustela putorius furo; assembly: GCF_011764305.1. Taxonomy (NCBI): domain Eukaryota; kingdom Metazoa; phylum Chordata; class Mammalia; order Carnivora; family Mustelidae; genus Mustela; species Mustela putorius. The sequence goes on along the minus strand of NW_025421373.1, from coordinate 13,154,372 downwards.
AAAAAGAAAAGGAAAGAGCAAAAGCTGAAGTTTCCTAATTGTTAGTTAAGATGCTGAAAGTAAAAAAATAAAAAAATAAAAAGAATATGGTAAATCATGACAATATTAAAAGAAATGTCCAACATTAAAAAACAAAAAAGATGTTAGATGCTTTCACGTTGTTACCTCTTAATTTCAATTACTCCTCACAAAGAGGGATAGATGGTATTCTCTCTTATAGAGGGGGAACCTGAGCCACAGAGAGATTAAGAGACTTTGCTCAAGGTTATGCATCTAGTTAAAGGGATATATTTTGTTTTAAGATTTTATTTTTAAGTAATCTCTGCATCCAGTGTGGGCTCAAACTTACAACCCTGAGACTAAGAGTTGCATGTTCTACCAACTGAGCCAACCAGGCACCCCTAGAAGGACACACTTTTCATTCAAACTCAGTCTGATGGACTTGAAAGTACTTTTCCTCATTAAATCATTTATTCCCTAGGGAATAAATGAGGCTTCCTTCAAATGTATTGACTTTGCAAGAAGATGCTGCCTAATGTAATAAAGGCAGCTCCTTGATCTGGTGAGTAGACATCTGAGATCATAGCTGGCTTTATCATCTAGTAGCTACATGATCCTCAACTATAAGGTAACCTCAACTATAAGGTAGGGTCAATAATATCTACCCCCAAGATTATGATGGTGATGAATAAAGGGTATGAAAAAGGACTGAGGAAATCACCACATTGGATGTGTGATTTTTTGTGTGTCTTAATGACAGTTATTTCCTTCTCTTTGTCATTAGTTATTTGAATGCAGAACCAGAACGCTTGTTAAACCCAAAGAAAAAATATCCCAAACAATTGATAATCATGGACCAGGGGTAAGTGAGGTGATTGGGAGATTTTACAGTACATCCCAATCCACATCAAAGCTAAAAGCTCACATCTAAAATTTGGCCTCAATTTCTGATTAGAATACATTATTATGGCCTAGGGAAAATCAATCTCTTATTTAAAACGTCCACTGACTATGACCTGTCCCAAATTAATGCAATATCTCTTTTAACAGGTCCAAATTAGTCAAGCATTACTATATTCAGCTCTTTAAGTGTGGCTAAGGGTAATTCAGGAACATTCGGCAATTTTCTCTCAAACATAAGAGCCAAAGGAATTTCTTAGAATGTGAGCTTGAGTATAAGATAGAAATGAGAGGATGAGATGTTTAGGAAAATTTAGCCCCATGTATTTAAGTCATTCTCTCATCTAGTCCTGTGCTGGAACCTCCTGAAAAATATAGATGAAGTTGTTCCAACGGCAGCAGTCTCAAACTTTAGTGTACTTAAGAATCTCTAGGGAACCTTGTGAAAAAGCCTTTTGCTCAGAGATTCTAAACCTCTACCTACCAGGTGAGACCTAGGTCTCTGCATTTCTACAAAGCTCTTATGGTCATTCTGATGCAGAGGATCAATAGGCAACAATTTGAGAAACACTAACCAATTGATATAAGGCTATCATTTGAAAAACACAGTCGTTTTAAGTCAGTGACTAATTTTTTTCTGTTGTTCTTTGTTCTTGACTTGCTGTACTTGGTACTTGGTGTGCACATGAATGGAGCTTACTATATCTTAGTGGGTGAAATAATCTTGGGAAATTTTACCCGTAAAATATCAGCACTTCAAGGAAAGAGTCAACGAAAGTTGTTTCTCGTATTGACCATTAGCAGGTTATGTTGGCCACATTTTTGTCCTGTTTTCCCCAGCTTCTTGAATCACAGTTATCCATTTTATCTGCAATAGAATGCTCAGTAAAGGAAGTTAACTGCATCACTCCTATGGCTGCATTTTCTACAAAATTCAATAATGAGGATCCCTTTAATTTCAGATCTCTTAGGGGCAAAGAGTCAAGAATCAGATTTATAAGGCTAGAAAAACTCATCAAATGCTATCTAGTATGTTCCTTGCCTTTGGCAGGATCACATCTAAGTCAATCTATTCCAACTCTAGTTCCAAAGGGGACCAGGACTAATTGACCCTGCGCTTTGGGTATACCCCCCTCCACATGTTCCCTTACCTCTGAATCCTAGATTCTAAAAACCATTTCTCTGTGCATTGGCTGTTTATTTGTAGAGGATTGTTAAGGCAACAAGAGGCACCAGGATTTCTGACTATATCTAGAGATTTTGATGTGGTCCGCATACATGGTCCTCATGAAAATGAAAGGCTCATTGGGAGAAAGAGCATCAGCACCTGTTCTTTAAGGAGAAGCACTGAGATCCCAGGTGTGGATTAGAAACTTGCAGCAGGAGCGTAGTTTTTACTTGGAAAGTGCTGTTGCACTGCCGCAGGGGGTGTTCTGTGACTGAGCTCCCTCCCCAATACATCAAAACCCAAATAATGGGAGTAATAAGGGATTCAAATAGCAAGAGCTAATGATATCCAGGTATATAGTCTTTGACTTTCATATTAGTGATTACCATATTGGGATTCTTTTGAATTGCCTTACTTAGTCTAAAATTTTCCATATTACCTTCTTAAAGAGATGTTAGTAGGAACAGTGGACAAAGTAGTCCAGGAATGGGGATAAGAAAAAGGCCAACTATTAGTTGAATGAGCAACTTCTACAAAATTGGAGTTAGAACAGTTTTACGTTAGGATGTAGTTGCCATTCACTCTCTCCCAGCCATGCGTGTGCAAACCCTAATAGGGTGTTGCCCGGTGTATAGTGAGTATACAATAATACCTGTTTATTCATTTTAGTGTATTTGTGAGGCAAGAATGGTTTGATTTAGATTTATTCAGTTCTGAGATCAGAATCATGCAATTTTTTTCAGTGTCTATAAGGGGTGGGCAGGGTTTGGACTAAAGATGATATATGGTCTATTACCTCCTTAGGGAGTAGAATGAGATCCTGGGCTGGCTATGGCTAAGTGGTGCTGAGTGACTTGTAACACTTGCCTGAAATGAGCTGTATTGTAGGGTATAAACTTCCTCTATGGGGGCCCTCCAGGCATCAGGAAAAGTCTCTTCTGAGACATAAGAATGAGTGGGTCTTGGAACTTTTGGTTAATATGGGAATTACATCTGCCACTAGGTGGGTGTGTTTGTGGCAGGAAACCTATGCCTGGAATTTGCTTGAGTGGAACAAATTCTGCAGCACCATGTCCCTATGGACCCATCCCCTGAGGGCAGCTGGACTTAGAGGGTGGCCAGGATGGTGTTCAGGCTCAGTCACCCAGCCTCACTCTGTGTGTCCATCCACCCTGGGCTGATAGTCTCAAGGACTTGGAGAAAATATTGCACTGATAGTAAGTCAAATCACCCCCAAGCTTTCTTTAATGTCCTGTTAGTTTTACGATAAATATTTATTATTTTGGTGAAAAGAATTTTCCTTGCATGTCACATTCCATCTTCTGGGAAGAAAATACTGAGAAAAGAGGGCATTTATCGTTCTAGAGTTTATTGGCTTGTACTATTTGTTTATTTTTGAAAGGAAAACAATCCCCATATCAGGAAGTGGTAACAAGACAGAGTGAAGCCTGCAGATGCATGGTGGAGATTCCATGGCAATGTCTCAGGCGGTTGTAGCAGTGTCATTTTTCAGAAAATGATTCTACCCTTATATCGATGGCATTGACATTGCTCTCTCCCTGATCTAGTTCATGATCACCCCTTCCCAGCTGGAGGTCCTCACCTCAGTGTCAACTCTCAGTTTCTCCATTTGCACATGAAAGATTGCAGATGTTCCTTTAGGAGTGTTTTTCATTTCTAATGGCTATAGTTATTAAACATTTAAGACTTTTTTTTTTGCATGTTGTATTAAGAGAGTGAAAATCCCACAAAATGCAGAAATCCTAAAAGTATAAATTAAGATTTGTCATCATTTCTTGTATGGTGGGTGACCAGAGGATGGATACTTTTTTCCTGTAGGTGTGGGAAGAGCAGTGATCTCTTCTGGGAGGGCTGGTTCTCATTAACATGAACCTCTGGAATGAAGTGCCCAGGAAATCAGGGCTCTGCTCTTGGAAGGTTGTGGAGAGAAACAAAATCACCTCCCATTTGTGCTTCACTAGAATCCCCATCTCCCACCACTCACTCCCCATCTTACAGCTCACCACTTTTCTTTTCCCCTTCTCTTGGCTCTCTGTCTGAATTTTTGTACCTCTGCTTTATCTTCTCTTTCCATTTCATTTGTTTCTTCCATGTTTTCTTCTTTTTGTTTGTCCCTTATTCTTTAGAACAAATGTATTCTAGCTTTTGACTCTGACTCTCAACTGTAGAGAATAAACTGAGGATTGATGGAGGTGGGTAGGTGGGAGCTGGGCTAAATAGGTGATGGGGACTAAGGAATGCACTTGTTGTGAGGAGCCTTGGGTAGTGTATATAAGCGATGAATCACTAAATTCTACTCCTGAAACCAATATTATGCTATATGTTAACTAACTAGAATTTAAATAAAAACTTGAAGCATGAAAAAACAAAAAAAAAACTTCTTTGATTTTTTTCCATCCTTCTTAATTCTTAATGAACAGAGGCTAGTTCTATGCTAAATGAAAATGGAGTTAAATTGATTTTATATCAATTTGTATATTTGTATATGGCCCCTGATTTTCATTTCTCCTGCATGAAAGTGATTTGCAAAGCCAAAAACAAAGCCAAATAAATGCAAAAAAAAAAAAAAAAAAAAAACCCAAACACAAAAACCTTCTCCACCTTACTGTTAACAAGATATGAGTGAACAGTGAGGTGTTGGTATAATACCTAGGATGGGGAAATACAAATTATTTTACTACCTGTAGCTTGTTAGAGGCAAATAACACTCGAGGTTAGAAAGATTTTCATTTTCCAGAGAACCATGAGGTTGGGTTTGGGCTGTGAGAGCTCTTAAGCCTTGTGGAAATATCTAAGAAGCCTGAAGATGGGAGTTGCGGTAAGAGGGTGCTCAAGCAGGCAGAGATCCAGCCTCCTCCATCCTATTCAAACCCTTACTCTTAGCGTTGGTGGTATAGTGGTGAGCATAGCTGCCTTCCAAACCCTTACTTTTAAATATTTTTTAAAAGTTTAAAAATTTTATTAAGATATAATTGACATATAGCATTATATTATTTTATTACATTATTTTCAGGTGTAGAACATAGCGATTTGGTATTTGTACATATTTCATAATGATTACCACAATAATTCTGGTTAACATCTACCACCATATATAGTTACAAAGTTATTTACCTTGTGATGAACATTTTTAAGATTTATTCTTCTAGCAACTTTCTAATATACAATAAAGTATTATTTACTATAGTTATGATGCTGTAATTACATCCCCATGACTATTTCCTCTATAACTGAAAGTTTGTACGTTTTGACCCCTTTTACCCATTTTGTGCCCCCCCCACCTCTCAACCACTAGTCTTTCTAGTCTCTGTGCCAATGAGTTCTGTTTTATTTTTGTTTTTAGATTCTATATATAGTGAGATCGTACTACATTGGTCTCCTTCTATCTGACTTACTTCACTTAGCATAATGCCCTCAAGTGTCATCCATGTTGTCATAGATGGCAAGGTTTTCTCTGTCTTCCTTTCTTCAAGTAAGCCCTACGTGCAACACTGGGCTTGAACTTACAACCCTGACTGAGATCAAGAGTCACATGCTCTACGGATTGATCTAGCCAGGTGCCCAAAGATTTTTTATTCATGTGTGTGTGTCTGTGTGTATGTGTGTATCACATAGTTTTCATCTCTTCTTCCACTCATGGACACTTGGGTTGTTTCTTTGTCTTAGATATTGTAAATAATGCTTCAGTGAACATGGTAGTGGTGGGGTGCATGTATCTTTTTAAGTTAATGTTTTTATATTCTTCAGATGAATATCCAGAAGTAGAGCAGCTGGATCATATGGTAATTCTTTCTAAAATTAAAAAAAAAAAAAATTGAGGGACAATTTACCATAGTGGATAAAAGGTTCCCTTTTCTCCATATCCTTGCCAACACTTGTTATTTCTTGTCTTTTTGATGTTAGCCACTCTCACAGGTATGAGGTGACATCTCATTGTGACTTTCATTTGCATTTCCCTGATGATTACTGATGTTAGCATCTTTTTAGGTACCTGTTGGCCATATGTTGATTATAGCTTGCTACTTATGTTTTCTTCTAGGAATTTTGTGGTTTAAAGTGTATGTTCAAGTCTTTAATACATTTTGTGCTAGATTTTTGGTATGGTGTTAGATAGTGATTCAGATTTATCCTTTTACATGTGGCAGTACAGTTTTCCCAGCACTGTTTATTGAAGAGACTGTCCTTTCTCCTTTGTATATTCTCAGCTCCTTTGTTGTAGGTTTGTTGGGTTTATTTCTGGGCTCTATTCTGTTCCATTAATCTGTGTGTCTGTTTGTACCAGTACCATATTGTTTTGATTACTATAGCTTTGTAATATAGTTTGAAGTCTGGATGCATCCAGCTTTGTTATTTCTTGAGATCATTTTGGTTGTATGGGGTCTTTTGTGGTTCCAAACAAATTTTTAATATTGTTTATTTCAGTGAAAAATGCCATTGGAATTTTCATAGAGATTTCACTGAATCTCTAGATTGCTTTGCATATCCTCGTTTTTATCAAGGAAACTCCCTGCTTTAGTGTATTTGTCTTCACATGATATTAATTGATGAAATATATCCCTTATTTATTTCATGCAACCTCTTCATTTTACCAATGAGGCAGTTTCCTCTTTGAAAGAAGGCTCACTTGAAGGAATGTATCCCTGTCATGGTAAATAATAATAGTACTCTCAATACCACAATAATAGAAGCATACTATTCATTTCAAGGTAGGGACTCCAGGCCAATTGGGTATAATGCAGTCATTGTGTTCTGCTCTAGGAATACAGTATGTAAGTGTCACTAGCATTTAGAGGAGGGTAACCAGGATAAAAAGAGGCTGAGACTCTAGTCACATGGGGACTAGTTCAAGGAGAAGATGATGTTTAATATGAAAAAGAGAAAACCAAGGCAGGGACATGACTGTAGTTTTTATAGACATAAGGTAGCTATAAAAGGAAGAGAAGATATTTTGTATTCTTGAGGGCAGAACCAGTTCTAGGGGATGGAAGTCTCTGGAATCAGATCTGGGTTCAGGTCATTGAAAGTGGTGGCTAGGGATTGGAGTTGTTTCACAGTGGTACAGCCTTGTCTTATGCCATAGGTTGAGAGGGGTAGGTTGTTTGCTGGGACAAGTGTTCCGGCAAAGGGGATACAGCAGAATTTCAACATTGGCCTGGACATTGTATCTGATGAGCACTAAGATCCTTGGGCCATAGAATTCCAAGAGGGAATATGGGGAATCATATTTTGCTTAGTTCAAAACTCCTTTTACATTTTCAAATTATAACTTTAAATCTAAGCAGCTTTAAGAGGCAGTGGATTCAAAGATTTATTTTGTCATACAATTAAAATTGCCTTTTTGTACATAAAAGAGTTGCAGGAAAATTCAGCACACCCATAAACTCAATAATGTTTGTAGCACATGAAGTAGCTCTTAAGAAACTACACTTTTATGATATAAGAGAACATAAGTAAAGAGCATGTGAGTTGACTTTTTCTAATACTCAAAAGCTTTTCAGTGATAAGTATTAAGAGTCAGAACACCATTTAAATTTAATAAACTTTTAATTCAGTGTTTGTATTATTATTATTATTTTTAAATATTTTATTTATTTATTTGACAGAGAGACACAGGAAGAGAGGGAACATAAGCAGAGGGAGTGGGAGAGGGGGAAGCAGGCTTCCCGCTGAGCAGGGAGCCAGATGCGGAGCTCCATCCCAGAACCCTGGGATCATCATGACCAGAGCTGAAGGCAGACACCCAATGATTGAGCCACCCAGGGGCCACCAGTGTTCATATTATTTGATTTACAATTTGGAACAAATCTATGCCACTAAAGGTTTTAAAAATTGAACCAAAATTTAAAAGACAACGATTTTTCCACAATTCCCTTTAATCTTGAAATCCCTTCCTGGAACAAGCAAGATACTGATTTGTTAGGGCATTTCCCCTGATATCCTTTAGGGATTCCTAAGTCCTGTATAAAGTGACCTTTGTATTTTCCTTCTCTTTCACAGGAATTTCTCAATTAGAAATGGAGACAAAAATTTTAAGGGACATTCCAATATAGTTGAAATAGCAGTGTTTTCTGGAATTACAGTATGAAGTTATGAGCAGTTTGATTGCTTTCAGATTGAATAAACACCCACTCGAATAACTTCAGATTTCTTTATAGTATAAGTCAAGTCCTTCCTTCTCCATCTTCTCGCTAACATAGAGCAGCAAAACCAAAAGGGTACCTCAACATTACAGGCAGAGATTCATGATTTTCTTTCTCTTGTCCTTTAGTTTGTCTGTTTCATTTTGAGCAAGAAGGGAAGAGGGGATTAAAAAAATTTTTTAAAAGATTTTATTCATTTATTAGAGAGGGAGAAAGAATGCACATGTGGACAAGTGTGGGGAGAGGAGCAGAGGGAGGAGAAGCGGGCTCCCCACTGAGCAGGGAGCCTGCACTGGGGCTCAGTCCCAGGATGCTGGATCATTACCCAAACCAAAGGCAGATGCTTAACCTACTGAGCCACCTAGGAGCTCCAGGATTTAAAATTTTTTATGACATTAGCTAGTGAGTCCTTTGTGTGGCTAAATGCCCAAGAAAGCTTACTGAGTTGGAAGTTCATCTTTTTTTTTCTTCTTCTTCTTCTTTTTTTTCTGGTAGTGAAAGACTTTTGTCCTTTACTTCTTCTTTCAAGAGTATTTTAAATCAGGAAGTACCTTCATTTGATGTCTGTCCATTCCAACTCCCACTCTCACTAATTTTAGCCTTTGCTAGAGTTTAAGACAAACAATTTGGGAAATTCCATATGATGCAAGATCCAAGCCTCAGAATTTTAGAGCTATGTCAGATACATTTTAGAGATTTAGTTCATGGCTCTGTTATTGATTAGAATGCTGAAGACTTGAGTTTAGTGATTTAATGAAGTGCATATATCAGGATATAAAATCAATGTGCAGAAATCAGTTGCATTTCTATGGACAAACAATTAGGAGTAATTTAACCAAAGAGACAAAGGATCTGTATTCAGAAAACTATAGAACACTCATGAAAGAAATTGAAGAAGACACAAAGAAATGGAAAAACGTTCCACGCTCATGGATTGGAAGAACAAATATTGTTAAAATGTCTATGCTATCTAGAGCAATCTCCACATTCTATGCAATCCTTATCAAAATACCATTGACATATTTCACAGAACTGGAAAAATTAATCCTAAAATTTGTATGGAACTGGAAAAGACCCCAGATAGCCAAAGGAATGTTGAAAAAGAAAACCAAAGTTAGGGACATCACAATCCCGGACTTTAAGCTTTATTACAAAGCTATAATCATCAAGACAATATGGTACTGACACAAAAACAGACACATAGATCAATGGAACAGAATAGAGAACCCAGAAATGGACCCTGAATTCTATGGCCAACTAATCTTCGACAAAGCAGGAAAGAATATCCAATGGAAAAAAGACAGTCTCTTCAACAAATGGTGTTGGGAAAATTGGACAGCCACATGCAGAAGAATGAAACTGGACCGTTTCCTTACAACACACACAAAAATAGACTCAAAATGGATGAAAGGCCTTAATGTGAGACAGGAATCCATCAAAATCCTAGAGAACACAGGCAGCAACCTCTGTGAGCTCGGCGGCAGCAAATTCTTGGTAGATATGTCTCCAAGGGCAAGGGAAACAAAAGCAAAAATGAACTTTTGGGACTTCGTTAAAGTAAAAAGCTTCTGTACAGCAAAGGAAATAGTCAACAAATCTAAATGACAACCTACGGAATGGGAGAAGATATTTGCAAATGATATATCAGATAAAAAGGCTAGTATCCAAAATCTATAAAGAACTTCTCAAACTCAATACCCAAGAAACAAATAATCTAATCAAGAAATGGGCAGAAGACCTGAACAGACATTTCTCTGAAGAAGACATGGAAATGGCCAACAGACACATGAAAAAATGCTCACATCACTTGGCGTCAAGGAAATACAAATCAAAACCACAATGATTCTCTACTTCCTCATATCAGGGAGATCACATGATAGTTGTCTTTCTCCGATTGATTTATTTTGCTAGGCATGATACCCTCTAGTTCCATCCACATCGTCGCAAATGGCAAGATTTCATTTCTTTTGATGGCTGCATAGTATTCCATTGTGTATATATACCACATCTTCTTTATCCATTCATCTGAGGATGGACATCTAGGTTCTTTCCATAGTTTGGCTATTGTAGACATTGCTGCTATAAACATTCGGGTGCATGTGCTTCTTCGGATCACTATCTTTGTATCTTTAGGGTAAATACCCAGTAGTGCAATTGGTGGGTCATAGGGTAGTTCTATTTTCAACATTCTGAGGAACCTCCATGCGGTTTTCCAGAGTGGCGATACCACCTTGCACCAGTCAGAATGGCTAAACACCAGTCAGGAAATGACAGATGTTGGCGAGGATACAGAGAAAGGGGAACCCTCCTACACTGTTGGTGAGGATGCAAGCTGGTACAGCCAGTCACTCTGGAAAACAGTATAGAGTTTCCTCAAAAAGTTGAAAATAGAGCTACTCTGTGACCTGGCAATTGCCCTACTAGGTATTTACCCCTAAGATACAAATGTAGTGATCTGAAGGGGCACCTGCATCCCAGTGTTTATAGCAGCAATGTCCACAATAGCCAAACAATGGTAAGAGCTGAGATGTCCATCAACAGATAAATGGATAAAGAAGATATGGTGTGTGTATGTAACACAATTAAATATTACACAGTGATTAAAAATGAAATCTTGCCATTTGCAACAGCATGGGTAGAACTAGAGGGTATTATGCTAAGTGAAATAAGTCAATCAGAGAAGGACAATTACATGATCTCACTGATACATGGAATTTAAGAAACAAAAATGATCAGAGGGGAAGAAAGGAAAATATAAAACAACACAATACCAGAGAGGGAGAGAAACCATAAGAGACTCTTAATTATAGGAAACAAACCAAGGGTTGCTGGGGTGAGGGGTAACTGGGTGATGGACATTAAGGAGGACGTGTGTTGTAATAAGCACTGGGTATTATATAGGACTAATGAATCACAGACCTATACCTCTGAAACCAGTAATACATTATGTGGTAATTAATTGAAAAAAAAAAGATAAAGTGCATGTATTTAATTGAAAAAAAAAAGATAAAGTGCATGTATCAAGTGAAAAGAACTGGGTCACGAGCTCATATTTCCTAATTTCTTGTGCAATTAAGTGTTTTGTGTCCTATGCTGTAGGTGGATGGGATGTGTGGATAAACTTTTTCTTTTCATGAACATTCTTCATGAATGAATTTATTTTATTTTAAAAATTATCACACTGGAAAAGTGACTTTTTTCCCTAGGTGTACAATTCTATGAATTTTAAAGTGCATGTAGATTTTTATAATCACCACCAGGAATGAGAATAGTTATATTACCTTGAAAAGTTTTCTCATGTCATCATTTTATATTTAGGTACTCTCCTACTTCCTATTCCTTGACAGCCACTGACCTGTTATCACTATTTTTTTTTTTAAAGATTTTTATTTATTTATTTGGGAGAGAAAGAGAGAACACAGAAGGAGAGGAAAGGGAGAAGCAGAGAGCCTGATTTGAGGTTCAATCTCGGGACCCTGAGATCATGACCTGAGCCGGAGGCAGATGCTTAACCGACTGAGCCATCCAGGTGCCCTATCACTAATTTTCTTTTAAGGATGTCCTTCATTTTATTTTTAAAAAAGATTTTATATTTTTATTTGACAGAGATATAGCAAGAGAGGGAACACAAATAGGGGGAGTGGGTGACGAAGAAACAGGCTTCCCGTGGAGCAGCAAGCCCAATGCCAGGCTCAGTCCCAGGACCCTGGGATCAGGACCTGAGCTGAAGGTGGGGGCTTAACAACTGAGCCACCCAAGGGCCCAAAGATGTCCTTTAAATGGGTTAATGCAGCATATAGTCTTTTGAAACTGGCTTCTTTCACTCAGCATAATGCCTTTGAGATTCATTTGAGTTGTTGAATGCATCAGTATAATCTGTTCCTTTTTATTGCTCGTGGTATTCTATTTTATGGATGTTCCACAGTTTGTTTATCCATTAACCCATAAGGGACAGTTAGATTGGTTTCAGAATGTTGAAAATTGAGGAGTTTTCCTGAGCATTAGACAGATGGACAAACTTGATAGAATGACCAATCCTATGGCTGGTTTCCAGTCATACGGTGATCCTGATTTGCAGTGGCTAATTTTAGCATTGAAAATCTTGTGTCTGGTAACTCTTCAGACCTATTAGTCTCCTGTGACGAGGGCTGATCTTAGCTTGAATTGTGAAGCAGTCCATGTTTGCTTCCTTGTTTTGTTCATGTAGAAATACTATTTTCCTCCTTTTCTCCTTTATCAAATACAGCTTTCCTGAAAGGATCTGATAGACTCTTTCACATAAAGTGACACATTTCAGGTAAATATCAGTGAGTTATCTGGTAATATGTAATATGGTACTCGACAGTTACATTTTAAGCTTGGGGGTGAGAATCCTTAAGATAGAGGGGATATAGCAGTTTAAGGCATGCAAATTGGGAGGTTTTTGTGAACTTGTCATCACCCATGAAGAGCTTATTCCCTTCAGAAGAATCCAAGGTGAGTAATCTGGTATCTTGTTGGATTCTTGTTGCAAAGGAGCAACTGGGTGCGGCTCATCTCCTACCTGTGGGTTCCCATGAGTTTAGCCATCTAGTTGTACCCCAGTTCAAGAGCTAAAAGAAATTTATAGGCATGCAAATTACTCAGGGTGAAGGCAAATCCTTTAGCAGCCGTTCCAGGCACCCCATTTTAGTTCCTGCTTTCATCTGTGCAGGTGTAGTCAGAAGAACATTTAGCTCTGTGTCTGAAGGTTGGGCACCACAAGGCTAGGAGTTCGAGACCAGAGGATTGTTTCTTATTTTGAAAATACCCACCTCTGAATTGTCCTCTGAAGTAGCCTGATTAGAGATAATAGCAGAAATGTTTACACATGTATGGGTTGCTCCATGGCAGAGTGGTTTAGATTCCAGACTCTAGATTCCAGACAACAGTTTGGCCAGAGCCAAACTCCTTAGGTTTACATAGAAGTTCTAGATTTTCTACCTGTGTATCCTTGACCACTTGCTTAACATTCTAGGTTCCAGTTTTTCCCTTGGTCAAATGAGACTATCAGTAGTACATTCCTCATAGGGTTTTTATGAGATTTAGATGGAATAAGGCATAGGAAATGTAAATAAATATTAGCTGTTTTATAATGAAATTGAGGTAAACATTGTGCAGAAGCTTGTAGCAGTGTATCAGCAGTCTCCTTCTCTCCTTCTCTGTCACTTGAAAGTCTTCTTAGCTTAGGTAGGAACACAGGCACATTATGTCTTAAGCCTGACTTCTTCATGAATGAAAGAAAGATTATAGAAGTTATATTTAGTGTTTACATGCAAGGTAACCCCAGGTAGTCACAATAGCCAGAGTTCATCATTTTGATAGCACACTTTTCTTGTCTTTACTTTGAAGAGAGATTAGCACATACTGAAATTCTGAACCTGTCCTTTTGCAGCCGTTTTCTCTTTGCTTATAGATATGGAAAAAATATCTTTCTTTTCTACGCATCTCAGCCTTTGTTATCTAGAAACTTATATGTAAAGACAATTTCTATATGATAGAGCTCAACAAACACATTAGGAATGACAGCATGGTAGAGTTGGTAGTTTTAATGAACTTTGTTAATCAATATCTATGACTAATGCTGTTGGTGAAAAAGTACACAAGTAATTTACGGTATGTGATATTTGCCCGTTGCCCTTAAAATGTTATTCTGATTATAGGTCTTTGAAATGTATGCACCGGATTAAACACAGGGCCATCCAATTCAATTAGCTTGGAATACTCATAGAAAGAAACAAATATTACCTCATACTGAATTGAATTAAAATAAATTGAAATCCAGTGTTTCCCTCCAAAATGAGAAATGATCCAGTCTCTTCATAAAGATAGATGGCACATTCCTATTTATTTATTTTTTTTCAGAAGCAAAATAAAATATGAGGAGTAGATGTATGAAATGCACAAAGTAGGAGTAAAACCAGCAAGGTCAAGAGAAGCTGGACTTGAAGTTGGGTTAGACAGTTGGATGCAGTTGGTATCAAGAGATTAAGTCAAGATTGCTTCAACGTTGGCTCTGGGTTTCATGAGAGTTCCCCAACTGGTTAGGAATGATTTTAGCAGTAAGAAAAAGAAAAAAACCTGAAGCTATGGAGGCTTCCTCAAGTCAGCATTTACTTTGCCTTCAAAGGTAGTTGGCTAGGGGCATAGATTCAGGGGCTCAGTGATGACAGAGTGGCATCTCTGTGGTTCTCTTTTCCATATATTAACCCCTCATAATTACACGATGGAAGCAGTAGCTCCAAAGATCTTGTCCTTGTTCAAGGAGGAAAGGATGGCACTAAATTTATCTGCCCTATTTAGCAGTAGAGGAAAACTTTCCCAGAAGTTTCCCTAGCAGACTTCCCCTTATACTTTACTGGATAAAACTGGATCACATGGCTTACTCATGGCCCCAGCTAGGAGAAAAAGAAGTTGAGAAAGTGGGGAAAAGTATGTCTTGGCCAGAGCAATCATCATTTGTTACCTAATGCTGAAAGAGATGGGTGATTGGGTAGATGAGGAGCAGTCTCCCTCACATAGAACACTGTCCCCTTTGTTTGTGGCATTAGCGAGGCCCAGTGAATTTCTGTTTCTATTCCTTGCACTCATGAAGGCACTAATATGGCATTCTTTTTTAACGATTTAAAATTGTGCTCAATGATTTCTAAAAGATGGGGGTGAATATTTTTGCAAACAATCTATGAAATTTTGTCTGTTAGTCTGTTGCTTAATGAATGATTACATCAGAGAGATGTTCCCTTTTTCTTTCTAGCTGGTAATTTTGTAGTCCTCAAAACATGTCCTGTTCTTCAGATACTATGATATTATCAGCTGCTTGGAGCCTGGGGCTCTTTCCTGGCCCATGAATTAGGCTGAGAGAAGGGCTTTTCTGCCCCAGCCTCCCAGGGGAAAATGGAACTGAAAGGTCTTTGAGGCAGTGCTAAATCTCCTCATTTGCTACCATTGCATCCCAGGAACTTAGGCCAGAGCAGGCAGAGCAAGTGCCAAAAGCCCAAGGTAGCTCATACTAAGATTTTCAGAAAAACTGCAAGCCCGGGGTATATGCAGAATATTCCAAACCCTGTTTCTGCTTCTTTCTATATTAGATAGTTGTTTTACTACCCATATAGCACTTCTGTGGCCCAAAGCTCTTGTATCCTCCTACAAAAACCTGTTTCCCATTTAAGTTCTCTGATGCCCAAACTTTAAGTTTTTGTTACTAGATCCATCATCCAAAGACTCACTTGATGTTAAGAAGAAATGTCTTAATTGCTTGCTTAAATTGATTCATAATAAGCATGAAGGATTTCATATTTAACCTCTTTTTGAAAAGATTTTATTTAGTCATTTAAGAGACAGTGTGTACGAGAGAGGGGGAGAGAGAGAGAGAGAGCGTGAGTGGGAGGAGAGGCAGAGGGAGAGGGAGAAGCAGACTCCCCACTGAACAGGAAGCTCAGTGTGGGGTTTGGGACACTGGGATCATGACCTGAGTTGTAGGCAGCTGCTTAACCTCCCGAGCCACCCAGGTGCCCCCAGGTTTAACCTCTTATCACTATTTACATCAGTATTTATAATAAGGCATCCCTTGTGCTTTTACATTATAATAGGTAAAATGGTGGAAGAGAAGGAAAGGTGAGTACATCTGAATGGACCAGAGCCAAAATCTTTTGGCTTGTAATGAAGGCAGTGACTAGATTTGAAGGAGTACTTACTGTCGTCTCTGTTCCTCTAACCTCCCCTGCCTAATGCTCAGACTCTTTCCTTAGCCTCCCCGTTTCCCTTTACATCGTCCTTCACACTGAATGTTTAGAACATGGAATAGAACTTAGTCCCAGGAAGGAAATTAGAAATCATGTAGTCCAAATATCTCATTGTCCCCCTCGTTTTAAAGCTGAGATTTAATGGATACTAGTTTCAGTTGTACAGCATGATGATTGGATATTTGTATATATTAAAATGATCACCACGTAGGTCTGGTTAACATTCATCCCCACACAGTTAAAAGTTTTTTTCCTTGTGATAAGAACTTTTGAAATGTACTCCCTTAGCAAATTTCAGCTCTCCAATAAAGCATTATTATAATCACCATGCTAGCCATTACATTCCTAGGACTTATTTATTTTATAACTGGAAATTGTATGTTTTGACCACCTTCACCCATGTCAAATACTTCATTTTACAGATGAGAAAATCAAGGCCCAGATTGGCTTAGTAACACTTGTAGGACACTGACTTAATGGCAGAAGACAGAGATCAACATCTTTTGAATTTAGTTCCTTTAAATGTGACCTGAGTTTTCTGAAAGCTCTGAATTACTGTCCATGTGGCCATGTGTTCATTTATACTTATACAAGTCTTTTTATAATTATAGGCAAGTAAAAATAGTGGTGTGGTTTGATCACTTCTTCATTTCTTCCTTTCACTTCTATTATCCTCCCTTTGGCAGTGATGCTGTGATTATATATTAACAATTTAATTAGACCTCAGCTTTTAATGTAGTTAAGACTTAGGGCTACTTAAGAGAAGGCTATAATGAAACTGTATTTAAAATTAAGTCATGTTGAGTCCAGGGACGAGAGAAGAGATTCAGGGAATCCCCTGAACTTTGTGGAGTCATCAGAGCAGAAGTGAGAGCTGGGAGGGTTGCTATAGACTTAATGACACCACGTCAGAGCCCTGAGTTAGAAGTCAGGAGATCTGGGTTTACTTTGGTGAGTAATTTCACCTTTTTGAACCTCAGCAGATCTTTTGTATCATGAGAGGGTCAGACTAGGTGATTTCAGCTGTTAACCGTGGGTTTTATGACTAGAAGGGGCTTGGCTGGAGATGGAGATTACCTTTGAAGTGGCCTCTGTCACCTGGAGCTGGGGCAAAGATGACGCAATATGTCTCAGTTCCTGGTATACTCACCATTCCTATTTGAGAAGCTGCCCTATGATTTTTGAACTTGCCCTCATGGCTCTCAGCAGAATATAGAGAGCACTGAGGCTGAGGAGAGGTCCTTCTGGATGTGAATGAGAAGGTGCTGGGGCTCCCACAGTTGGGTTGGAAAAGCTCTTTACTCAGTCCAACCTACAATAGCAATAGGCATTCAAAAAAACAGCACCTTTAAACAATTTGAAAAAATGATATGTTCAGTTGGGACTCAGTAATAATGAACATGATTTTGTGTTAGCCATCAGAATGATATTATGAGACACTCAGCTGGTATTTAGTAATGGCACAGAAAAGACAGTTACTGACTGTGAATATAAAGAAAATGGGGCTCTAAGGTAGCTAATGTAGAAGGAATGAAGCCAGCCCCAAAATGATGTTTTTCAGAAATCTTAATCTTGATGGGGAAGTGGGGAGGGCAGTCAAAAAAGGTACAATGGCAGAAAGGTTGGTAGGTAAAATGTTGTGACCTGGATTTTCAAGATGCATTTAAAATTTTTCATCTCATTGTCAGTACAAGTTTCCAGATTTTTGTTGTTGTTGTTGTTTAGAATATAATCTCTGAAAGGATAGGATTGTTTGCACCTAAAATAGTTGACTTCTTTGTTTTTCTTTGCTTCACAATGTGGTGAACTACTTCTAGGAGGTCAAACACATTTTTTTCTCAAACTTGGTTTTTCATTGGCCAGACTCCATGTTACCATGTTCCTTTCATTTACTGGAGTAGTGCTCAGGAATAGTCTTCCAATTTTAATTATATTAGCCTTACATTTGCTGGGACGACAAAAGAAAACACAAGAATCTCTGATAAAGAAGAAATAGTGTCAGACCAGTGCCAAAGCTGAAGTTCAGAATTGATTTCCCTTATACTGCCTGTGTGACTTTGGATAAGTCCCTGAGTCTCTCTGGGCCTCAAATCCTCATCTAGGAAATGACAATTGGTATGAGTGAACCTTCAGTCCTTTCAGCCTCCAACATTTTAAAGATTTTTATTAATTTATTTGACAGAGATCACAAGTAGGCAGAGAGTCAGGCAGGGGAACAGGGTCCCCGCCGAGCAGAGAGCCCGATGTGGGGCTCGATCCCAGGACCCTGAGATCACGACCCGAGCTGAAGGCAGAGGCTTAACCCACTGAGCCACCCAGGGCCCAGCCTCCAACATTTTATGTGTCTATGCATTCCAAAGTCCCTTGTTAGTGACACTTTAATTAACCCTTGGTACAGATTACTCATACTGCTGTTGCCTCCATTACCATTATTAGTACAACTAATACTGATTGCTTCCTTGCTGTCAGCTTCTTTCTGAAATCCATATGCTCATCTCACTTCTTTCTGTAATAGCCATATGTGACAGGAGTTGTTGTCTCTACTCGTTAGATGATGCAATTGAAGCTAAGGATCCGATAGTAAGTAGTGAAGCAGATATTCAAATCCAGGCTGTCCAACCCCAAAACTCATGCCCTAACTTAGATATTCTATATAATGCAAAGTTGGTACCTCTATGAATTTTTCAGAACATCTTCCGTGGACATAATTTTAAGATATAGACTATAACTACAATATAACTACACTAAACTGATTCCAGTCTGATATTTTTTTGTTTACTTAAATTGTTTCTGGTGAAGAGAACAGGTGATTTATATTGCTGTTTGTTTTTAAAGAGGTCTGTGTGGGTAAAACTATTTTTATCAGATTTGATAGTTTGTAAAAGCCCAGAATGTCTCAATTTGAGTTCAGAGCTCACTTTCCCAGGAAACTGCCACCTCTCCTACCTCAATGTGAGAAACCTGACTTCACAGGAGGTTTCTAGTGCTTAGTCAGATTCCTGTAGCTTTGATGAGAGTTTGAGAGACAACATGTAAGCAACCATCCTCAACCATATACATATATCTAGTTGTTTGTGAAAGGGGAGGTGAGATCTGAGTTGGCATTAAGGTTTTTGATGTCAGTTCTCTGGGCTAGGATAGAGGTTACTATTTTACTTCTGAGGGTGAATTATTCTTTTTTCCCCAGTTTTACTGGAGTATATCTGATAAATAGAAATGGTATATTTTTAAAGTATTGACTAGATTTTAAAAAATTTTATTTATTTATTTGACAGAGAGAGAGAGCGCACAGGTTGGGGGAGTGGGAGAGGAAGAAGCAGGCTCCCAGCTGAGCAGGAGCCCCACGTGGGACTTAATCCCAGGACCCTGGGATCATGACCTGAGCCAAAGGCAGCCACTTAACTGACTGAGCCACTCAGATGCTCCATGACTGGATGTTTTGATATACATGTACATTGTAAATTTATCATCACAATCAAGCTAGTTAACATATACATCACTTTATATAGTTGCCATTTTTCTGTTGATTATTTCTGTGGTAAGATATACCCTCTTAGCAGCTTTCAAGTATACAATACAATATTGTTAACTCTTATCATGCTATTAATAATAGCTCCTCTGAACCTGTTCATCTGGTACGACTGTAAATTTGTACCCTTTGACTGACTTCCCATTCCCCCCCTTGCCAATCCCCGGTACACACCATTCTGCTCTGCCTCTATGAGTCTGACACTTTGACATTCTACATATACGTGAGATTATATATTTGTCTTTCTGTGTTTGGCTTATTTCACTTAGTATGATGTCCTTCAGGTTTTTTCATGTTTTTGCAAAAGGCAGAATTTCCTTATTTTTTAAGGCTGAAAAAAAATATATACACACACACACATACATACATACATACAAATACCACATTTTCTATCCATTTGTCAATGGACACTTAGGTTGTTTCCATATCTTGGCTGTTGTAAATAATATTGCAATTAACATTCACTTTTGAAGACCCTCCATACTGTTTTCCATAATGGCTGCACCAATTTACATTTCTACTGTGTATGAGGGTTCCCTTTTTTTCATGTTCTCACCAACACTTGTTATTTTTTGTCTTTTTGAGAGTAGCCATCCTAATAATGAGGTGGTATCTCATTATAGTTTTGGTTGGTATTTCCCTGATGATTAGTGATATTGAATACCTTTTCATATACCTGGTGGCCATTTGTATGTTTTCTTTTGAGAAATGTATGTTCAGGTCCTTAGCCTCTTTTTGATGTGTATGTTGTCTTATCTTTTTTCTTTTCTTTTCTCTTTTTTCTTCTTTCTTTCATTCTTTGCTATTGAGTTGTATAAATTTCTTAAACATTTTGGATCTTAAGCTCTTATAAGATAATCAGATATATGGTTTCTATTTTATAGGTTGCCTTTTCCTCTGTTATCCTCTTTGCTGTGCGGAAGCTTTCTAGCTTGCTGCAGTTCCACTTGTCTCTTCTTGCTTTTGTTTCCTATGTTTTTCCATTTTATATCCAAAGTATTAGCACCCAGACCAATGTCAAGAAGTTTTCCCCTGGGACGCCTGGGTGGCTCAGTTGGTTGAGCAGCTGCCTTCGGCTCAGGTCATGATCCCAGGGTCCTGGGATCGAGTCCCACATCAGGCTCCTTGCTCGGCGGGGAGCCTGCTTCTCCCTCTGCCTCTGCCTGCCTCTTTGTCTGCCTGTGCTCACTCGCTCTCTCTCCCTCTGTCTCTGGCAAATAAATAAATAAAATCTTTAAAAAAAAAAAAAAAAGAAGTTTTCCCCTATGTTTTCTTCTAGGAATTTTATAGATTCAAGTCTTATATTTAAGTCTTTAATCCATTCTAGGTTGATTTTGTATAGGGTGTGAGATAAGGGTCCAATTTCATTTTTCTGCAAATTGATATACACTTTTCTCAGCACTATTCATTAAAGAGACTTTCTTTCTCTGTTGTGTGTTCTTGGCAGTCTTGTAGAAGAACAATTGAACATAAATGCATGGATTTATTTCTGGACTCTATTCCATTGGTCTGTATGTCTGTTTTTATGCCAGTACTGTATGATTTTGATCATTTTAACTTGATAAAATATTTTGAAATCAGGAAAGGTGATGCCTCAAACTTCGTTCTTCTTGCTCAAGACTGCATAGCTCTTTGAGGTTTCTGAGGTTCCATATCAATTTTTGGATTGTTTTTTCCTATTTCTATAAAGACTGCCATTGTGATTTTGATAGAAATTTCAATGAATTTGTAGATCACTTTGGGTATTGTGGGCATTTTAACAATATTAATTCTTCTAATCTGTCAACATAGGTTTTCTTTCCATTTACCTGTTTCTTCTTTAATTTTCTTCATCAATATATAATAATGTTCAATTATAAATGCAAGTCTTTCTCTTCTTTTGTTAACTTTATTCCTAAGTATTTTATTATTTTCCTATTGTAAATGGGATTGTTTTCATAATTTCATTCTCAGTTCATTATCAGCATATAGAAACACCACTGATTTTTGTATGTTGATTTTCTATCCTGAAACTTTATTGAATTCATTATAAGTGTTAATAGTTTTTTTGGGATCAAGTCAGGGTTTTCTACACACAAAAATCATTTTACTTCTTTCTTTCCACTTTGGATGTTTTTTGTTTTCCTTTTCTTATCTGCTTTCTTTGGCTAGGACTTCTAGTACTATGTTGAATAGAAGTGGTGAGAGTGAGCATTCATGCCTTGTAATGGTTATTAGAGGAAAAGCTTTCAGTTTTCCCCGTTGATTATGTTGTTAACTGTGGGCTTTCATATATGCTCTTTGTTGTGGTAAGGTCTTTCTATACTTGTTTTCTTGAGAGTTTTTAACATGATTGGATGTTGAGTCTTTTTTTTTTTTTTTTTTTAAGATTTTATTTATTTGTCAGAGAGAGAGAGAGTACAGGCAGGGGGACTGGCAAACAGAGGGAGAAGCAGGCTTCCCACCGTACATGAGCCTGGTGAGGGACTTGATCCCAGAATCCTGGGATCATGACATAGCCAAAGGCAGACGCACAACCAGCTGAGCCACCCGGGCATTCCTGGATGTTGAGTCTTGTCAAAATCTTTCCCTGCATCTTAAGATGATCATGTGGTTTTTAATCTTACATTCTACTTATATTATATATGACCTTGATTGTTGTGCATATGTTGAACAGTCCTTGCATCTCAGGGATAAATCCCACTTTGTGTATGATCCTTTTAACATGTTAGTGAATTTGCTTTACTAGTGTTTTAATGAGGGCTTTTGCATCTATGTTCAGGAGTATTGACGTATAGTTTTTTTTTTTTTTTTTCTTATGGTGTCTTTGTCTGATTTTGGTATCAGGGTGATCCTGCCCTAATAAAATGAGTTTGGAAGTGTTCACCCTTCTGTGTTTTTTTTTTTTTTCTTTTGAAGAGTTTGAAACGTATTCTTATAAATTCATTTTTGATTGTTTGATAGAATTTACCTATGGGAGAAAAGAATTTACTTATGAAGTCATCTGGTTTTGGGATTTGTTGATTAGGAGGGTTTTTTTTATTAAAAAATTTAATAAATTTTTAATTTAATTTAATAAAATTTAATTTAATTTAATAAAATTTAATCTTATGTTTATTGGTATATTCATGCTTTCTCTTTCTTCTTTCTGCTTCAGTAAGTTGTATGTTTCCAGGAATTTATCCATTCATCTGGATTATCCAATTTGTTGGAGTATAATTATTTATTATAGTACTTTATAATCCTTTTTATTTCTGAGGCCTCTGTTGTGTTTGTCAATTATGTTTATTTTTCAAAAACCAGCTTTTTTTGTTTTGAGATTATTTTTTAAAATTAAAAAAATTTTTTTTCTGTGTTCCAAGATTCATTGTTTATGCACCACACCCAGTGCTCCATGCAATACGTGCCCTCCTTAATACGCATCACCAGGCTCACACAACCCCACTCCCTCTTCCCCTCCAAAACCCTCAGTTTGTTTCTCAGTGTTCACATTCTCTCATGGTTTTTCTCCCACTCCGATTTCACCCCTCTCACGTCTCCTCTCCTTCTCCCAGTGTCCTTCATGTTATTCCTTATGCTCCACAAGTAAGTGAAACCATATGATAATTGACTCTCTCTGCTTGACCTTATTTCACTCAGCATAACCTCCTCCAATCCCATCCATGTTGATACAAAATTGGGTATTCATCCTTTCTGATGGAGGCATAATATTCCATTGCATATATGGACCATATCTTCTTTACCCATTTGTCTGTTGAAGGGCATCTTGTTTCTTTCCACAGTTTGGTGACTGTGGCCATTGCTGCTAAGAACATTTGAGTACAGATGGCCTTTCTTTTCACTATGTCTCTATCTTTGGGATAAATACCTGGTAATGCAATTGCAGGGTCATAAGGTAGCTCTAATTTTAATTTCTTAAGGAATCTCCACACTGTTTTCCAAAGTGGCTGATCAACTTGCATTCCCACCAACAGGGTAAGAGGGTTCCCCTTTCTCCACAATTTCCTTAACACTTGTTTACTGTCTTGTTGACTTTGGCCATTCTAACTGGTAGAAGGTGGTATCTCAGTGTGGTTTTAATTTGAATCTCCCTGATGGCTAATAATGATGAACATTTTTTCATGTGTCTGTTAGGCATTTGTATGTCTTCTTTGGAGAAGTGTCTCTTCATGTCTTCTGCCCATTTTTTGACGTGATTATCTGTTTTGTGTGTGTTGAATTAGAGTTCTTTGTAGATTTTAGATATCAGCTCTTTGTCTGTACTGTCATTTGCAAATATCTTCTCCCATGCCGTGAATTGCCCCTTTGTTTTGTTGACTGTTTCCTTTGCTGTGCAGAAGCTTTTGATCTTGATGAAGTCCCAAAAGTCCATTTTCAGTTTAGTTTCCTTTGCCTTTGGAGACATATCTTGAAAGAAGTTGCTGTGGCCGATGTTGAAGAGGTTACTGCCTATGTTCTCCTCTAGGATTTTGATAGATTCCTGCCTCACGTTGAAGTCTTTTATCCATTTTGAGTTTATCTTTGTGTATGGTGTAAGAGACTGGTTGAGTTTCATTCTTCTACACATAGCAGCACCATTGGACTTTTTTCCACTGTATATTTTTTCTTGCTTTGTCGAAGATTATTTGGCTGTAGAGTTGAGGGTCCCTATTTGGGCTGTCTACGCTGTTCCACTGGTCTATGTGTCTGTTTTTGTGCCAGTACCATGCTGTCTTTGTGATCACAGTTTTTAGTAAAACTTGAAATCAGAAAACATGATGCCCCCAGTTTTGTTTTTCTTTTTCAACACTTACTTAGCAATTCAGGGTCTCTTCTGGTTCCATATAAATTTTTGATTGATTGTCCCAGCTCTTCAAAGAATGCTGGTAGAATTTTGATAGAGATAGCATTGAAAGTATAGATTGCTCTAGGCAGTATAGACATTTTAACAATGTTTATTCTTCCAATCCATGAGCATGGAATGGTCTTCCATCTTTTTGTGTCTTCAGTTTCTTTCATGAATGTTCTTTAGTTCCTCGTGTACCAATCCTTTACCTCTTTGGTTAGGTTTATTCCTAGGTATCTTATGGTTGTTGGTGCTATAGTAAATGGAATCGATTCTCTCATTTCCCTTTCCATATTTTCATTTTTAGTGTATAAGAAAGCAACCGATTTCTGTACATTGATTTTGTATCCTGCCACATTACTGAATTGCTGTATGAGTTCTAGTAGTTTGGGGGTGGAGTCTTTGGATTTTCCATATAAAGTATTATGTCATCTGTGAAGCGAGAGAGTTTGACTTCTTCATTGTCAATTTGAATACCTTTTATTTCTTTTTGTTGTCTGATTGCTGTTGCTAGGACTTCTAGTACTATGTTGAACAACAGTGGCAAGAGTGGGCATCCTTGTCATGTTCCTGATCTCAAAGGAAGACTTCAGTTTTTCCCCATTGAGGATGATATTCGCTGTCGGTTTTTCATAGATAGATTTTATGAAGTTCAGGAATGTTCCCTCTATCCCTATACTTTGAATCATTTTAATCAGGAACGGATGCTGCATCTTGTCAAATGCTTTTTCTGCATCAATTGAAAGGACCACGTGTTTCTTCTCTCTTCTCTTACTTATTTGTTCTGTCACATTGATTTGCGAATGTTGAACCACCAATGCATCCCATGGATAAATCCCTCCTAGTCATGGTGGATAATCTGTACTGTTGGATCCTATTAGCTAGGATCTTGTTGAGAATCTTAGCACCCATATTCATCAGGGATATTGGTTTGAAATTCTCTTTTTTGGTGTGGTCTTTGCCTCGTTTGGGGATCAGGGTAATGCTGGCTTCATAAAAAGAGTCTGGAAGTTTTCCTTCTCTTTCTATTTTTTTGAAACGGCTTCAGGAGAATAGACATTATTTCTTCTTTGAATGTTTGGTAGAATTCTCCAGGAAATCTGTCAGGTCCTGGGCTCTTGTTTTTGGGGAGGTTTTTGATCACTACTTTGTTCTTGTTACTAGATATTGGTCTATTCAGGTTGTCAGTTTCTTCCTGATTCAGTTTTGGAAGTTTATAGATTTCTAGGAATGCATCCATTTCATCTAGGCTGCTTAACTTATTTGCATATAACTGTTGATAATAATTTCTGATGATTGTTTCTATTTCTTTGGTGTTAGTCGTGATCTCTTCCATTTCATTCATAATTTTATTAATTTGGTTCCTCTCTCTTTTCTTTTGGATTGGTTGGAATCTTACTGATTCTTAAAAAAAAAAGAAACAGCTTCTAGTTTCATTGATGTGTTCTACTGTATCTCTAGTTTCTATCTCATTGACTCTGCTCTAATCTTGATTATTTCCCTTCTTGTTCATGGGGTTGGCTTAATTTGTTGTTGATTTTCCAGTTCTTAAAGGTATAAAGAAAGCTGGTGTATTCTGGATTTTTCAATTTTTTTGAAGGAAGCTTGGATGGCTATGTATGTCCCCCTTAGGACCATCTTTGCCGTATCCCATAGGTTTTGGACTGTTGTGTCTTCATTTTCATTGGTTTCATGAATTGTTTAAGTTCTTCTTTAATTTTTTGGTTGATTAATACATTCTTAAGCAGGGTCGTCTTTAGCTCCAAGTGTTTGAATTCCTTCCAAACTTTTTCTTGTGGTTGACTTCCAGTTTCAAAGCATTGTGGTCTGAGAATATGCGGGGAATAATCTTAATCTCTTGGTATCGGTTGAGCCTTGATTTGTGACCAGTATGTGGTCTATTCTGGAGAAAGTTCCATTTGCGCTTGAGAAGAATGAGTATTCTGCTGTTTTATGGTGGAATGTTCTGTATCTATCTATGAGGTCCATCTAGTCCAATGTGTCAATCAATGCTCTTGTTTCTTTATTGATTTTCTGCTTGGATGATCTATCTGTTACTGAGAGTAGTGTGTTAAGATCCCTGCTATTAATGTATTTATATCAGTATGACTCCTTATCTTAATTAATAGTTGGCTTCTGTTGTTGGCTGCTCCCATATTGGGGGCATTAATGTTTACAATTGTTAGATATTCTTGGTGGATAGACCCTTTAAGAATGATGTAGTGTCCTTCTTTATGTCTGACTGCAGTCTTTAATTTAAAATCTAATTTATCTGATATGAGAATCACTACCCCAGCTTTCTTTTGAGGACCATTGTCATGAAAGATACTTCTCCATCCCTTCACTTTCAGTCTGGATGTATCTTTAGGTTCCAAATGGGTGTCTTGTAGACAGCATATGGATGGGTCCTGTTGTTTTATCCAATCTGCAACCCTGTGCTGTTTTATGGGAGCATTTAGGCCATTCACATTGAGAGTGATTACTGAAAGATACGTTACTTTTTTTAAAATTTAATTTATTTTTTATTTTTTAAATTTCTTTTCAGTGTTCCAGAATTCACTGTTTATTGAAAGATACATTTTTATTAATATCATGGTGCCTGTGAAGTTGTTGTTTATATAGATTGTCTCTAAATATTTCTGTTCTATGTCACTCTTGGGTTCTTTCTTCTTTTACAGAACCCCTCCCCCCCTTTAATATTTTTAGTAGTGCCAGCTTGGTGGTCACCTACTCTTTTAAACCTTGCCAGTCTTGGAAGCACTTTATCTCTCCATCCATTTTGAATGTCAACCTTGCTGGATAAAGTATTCTTGGGTGCATGCTCTTCTCATTTAGTGCACTGAATATGTCTTGCCAGCCCTTTCTGGCTTGACAGGTTTCTGTGGATAGGTCTGACATTATTCTGATGGACCTTCTTCTGTACATGGGGAATCTCTTCCCCCTAGCTGCCCTCAGAAACTCTTGTCTTAAAATAGGATTCGTCAGTCTCACAGTCAAGTGTCTCCAGGTCTTTCCAGATTCGTTGATCTTAGAGGGTGTTCTTTCTGCCTCTAGGACAGGAACACTGGTTCCATTCCCCAGACTGGTAAAATTTTAATCCAAATTTTGTTCAACTGTATCTTCTAGTCTTCCTTTTTCCACCCCCTCAGGGATCCCAATAATTCTGACGTTGGAAGGTTTCATGGCATCATTTATTTCCCTAATTCTGTTTTTATGGCTTCTAAGCTGTTTGTTCCAGGCCTCCTCCTGATCCTTTTTTTCTATCAGTTTGTCCTCTAGATAACTAATTCTATCTTCTGCCTCAGTTACCCTAGCTGTTAAAGCATTTAAATTAGATTGGATCTCGCTCATAGCATTTTTAACTTCTTCCTGGGTGGCTTTCACTTCTGCCCTTAGAGATTTTATGTTGTCACTAATGGTTTTCTCCAACCTCTCCATTGCCTGGATAATTGTTACCCTGAATTCTCTTTCTGATATACTGCTTATGTCCATATCCAATAGTGTTGATGGAGAGGGCACAGTCTCTGAATTTTTCCTCTTTTGGATGTTCCTCCCCCTAGTCATTTTGGTGAGAGGTGATTGAGGGGATGTGTAGCTGAATGTATCAACCATGATCCAGGCAAGGTGCACCCTGGAAGGCTTCAGAGCAATTGGAAGTCACCACCAAAAAGAAAGAAAAAAGAAAAAAGAGAGAGAGAGAGAAAAGAGAAGAATGAACCCCCAAAGCAAGATTTATAAGGTATACAGACAATAACAGACAAACAAAAAGACCAACAGAAGTAAATGACTAGAGAAAAAAAAAAAAGAACCCAGTCAAAGTGAACCCCAAGGATAAGATTTATATAATACCAAAACAAAAACAAATACACAGAAACACTGACAGGAAAAAGATAGGAAGGTGGTTATAAATCTTCAGTTTGGTAAGGAAGGTTATTTTGATTCTTCCTGGGTGTATCTTGATATCTTTGTTAAAGGACTCAACTTTCTAGAGATAAAGGGAGAATAAAACTAGTTTATATATAGGGGTGCTATTTATTAGGGAAAGAGGATTACCTTGAAGCTTATATCTATATGTATATTAAAAAAAATAGAAAAGAAAAAGAAAAATACAGGTATATGTATGAAAAAAGTTCAAGTTAAAAGGTTATTATGGAATATGTTGTATTAAACCTCTAATTGTAGTGGTAAGTAGGTTAAAAAATTTAAAAAGAACAAGAATAGTGAGAACGAATTAAAAATAAAAGTTGTATCTATGAAATATACAGGTTTTAGGGCAATACTGGGAGCTTAATATATTGTTTTCCCCTGATGTTGGGGTTTTACAGTTTTATGGGGAGCCTGTGGTGGTTGTCCTCTTGTTCTTTCGGCTTCCTTTCTGGGGGAGGGGCCTGCCACATTGTTTTTCAGTCAGTCTTTCTTGGGTTAAGTCTTCCTGCCCCCTATCAAGGGGCTGGGCTCTGTGGAAACCTGTTTTTCAGGCTTTGTTCTCTGGAAGTTTTTGTTTTTTGGCAGCTTTTTACATCTTTTTGGAGGTTTAATGGAAAGCAAACTGTACCCAGACCTCCGACTAAGGGAGAAGCCTCAGTCTCCTCCCCTCTGGGTGGTCCAGAACACAGAGACTCCCCCTCTACAAACTCCGCTGAACCATGCAACTTCTCACAGGCAGTGCATGCCCCCAGCCCCCGTGTCAGGGGTCACCCAAAGCTCCTGCTTGTCTCTGCAACCTCATGCCACTAAAACCATGAGCGATACTGGTCCTGGGAGCCCGTTTCCAGTGGCTGCCTTTGCCAGGACTGCTGTCTGGGGTTCATACTTCACAGTTGTACAGGTCGCTGCCCCCCGGGGATCCCAACCAGAGATCACACTGAGTTCCTTCAGGTGCAGCCTGGGAGTATCCAGATCCTTGGCCAGTCCTAGAGACTGCGGGCCAGCAACCACACAGAACTTTCTCAGCTGCAGGCGAGGAGTGGGTCAGACCCTGGTGCAAATGGCTGTGGTTCTAGAGAGCGCCCATCAGGCTCCCTCATGTGGGGGTGGGAGTGTACCCAGCCAAGTGGTGGTGCAAGCTGCATAGCCCCAGGGGATCAGGTCCCAGGAGCTGGAGGCTCTGCTGCACTCTGTCTGGCATGGGTGGTTACTGGGCGGCTGCTGTCTTAGGTCCATGGGCTTAGGCCCATGACCGTGAGTGCCTGGTTCCACCAGTTGCCCCTTAAGGTCTTTTGCTCCTTTTGAGTGCTTTTAACCAGATTCCAGTTTAATGCTGGTCCTCAATCACAGGGTACTTTCCTATTGGGGTATTACTTTCTAATGGGTTGCTTCTGGTGGCTCCCTCCGGCTTCTGTTTATCCTCCAATATCAGTCCCACTGTTCAACTCTGCTTTACCTCTCCACTAGTGTCTTCTGCCCCCCGTAGAGATCCAGAAGTATATAATCCTACATCTCAGGCTGATTTCATGGGTGTTCAGAGTGTTCTGGTAGATATTTGACTCACTTTAGGGGACTGGTTGAAACAGGTTTCCTACTTCTCCACCATCTTGCCCCCCCCCCCAGCTCTTTCTTTTATAGATTTTTTTTTCTATTGTTTTTATATTCTCTGTTTGATTTTTCCCCCCCCTGTCCTAATTTTTATTATTTCCTTCTGTTAACTTTGGCTTGGGGCTCTTTCTGGATCTATAGTTGGATTTGTAGATTGCAGGCCTATTACCATGGCAGAGTGGGGCTGGAACCAAGTTCACTGGGGAATGGAGCTACTTCTGGTACATAATTGCTATAGTTAGCAAGCCTGACATTGAGGAACATGCCTGCTTTCCTAAAGCATCCCTTCTCAGTCTTGGCTCCACCAAGGTTTCATAGTCTGCCACCTAGGTTCCAAAGCTTCCACAAAGACACTTTTGTCTGTGGATAGTTGCCAAATCATTATTTCTGTGGGGGATAGATGCTGGGAACCTCTTGCTAATATCTGGAACAATTTTTTTGGAGGATTCTTTGATTAAGTGAACTTTGAGAATGGAGTTCACTTTTTTCTTTTCTTTCCCTACTTTAAAATTCCTTTCCATAAGCTTTCCTCTTTTCCTACTTTGGTCAGCATATCAGTGTGGGGTAGTTTTGTCTGTAGCATTTCCTCACTGCATCTGATAGGCCATTTTATTAAGCAAAACTACTATGCAGTATTGCTAAAGAAAATTAGACCTAACAATACAAAGACATTAGAAAACTTGAACACCAATTGCCAATCATAGCCTATTTTATGTTATACTGTTTGGTATTTTAGTACTAAGTCTTGGTTTTTACCATCCTTCCCACATTACTATTACTATTTTTTGCAGTTTGCATTAAAAATTCATCATATATTTATCATTTTGTTTGCTTATCATTTCTTTTTATATTTCAGATTTTATTTCTGGGTCCTTTTCCCTTTTCTTGAAATACACCCTTTAATCAGCAACTGTTAGAGTACAATACTTAGCGTTATATTTGCTTAAAAGTATCTTTATTCTATCCTCATCCCTCATGTGAGCATACCCTGAGAAGTATGCAGTCTGCAACCTGGAAGAGGACCCTCACCAGCTCTTAATCATGTTGACACCCTGATCTTGGAATTCCAGTTTCCAGAAGTGTGAGAAATAATCTTTTGTTGTTTACATGCCACCCTATCTATCTTTAGATAGATAGATACCATCTATCTGTGACAGTTTATTATATCAGCCTGAACAGAGTAACACTTGATTTACACTTGATCAACACTTGATCTATTTGGCAGCAAAATGAATGATGAAAATTCAGGATGGATGAATGAGGACTTTCATATTTTATCACTTGTTCCTTCTAAGAATGCTCATTCTGGCACAGAGGGAAGATACACATTGGCCTGATTTGCAATGAAACCTCTTCCTTGATGATGGCACTGCTTTGGTGTTCCAGTGCCTTTCTGCTGCAATCTGCCCTTAGGCTGACACCCAGCTCCCTCTTTACCTACTAACCAGTGGCAGAGTAAGCAAGAAAACTATGTAGTATCAGAAACAGTAACTTCCGTGCCAAGGTGCCCATTAATCTTAAACCTCTGGTGACCTCTGGGTAGTACCTGGATGATGCAGTTGAGTCATTTATAGGATTACACTGGTGATGGTCATAACATCTACTTGGTAACCCATCAATGCTCAAACATGGCGGAATTTCCTCTTTATTTTTTTTATAAAAAATAATAAAATCATCATCATCATCATGATGCCCACAGAAGTTCAAGTCAAGGGGGATTGCTCAGGGATATTTCCTAGGAGTTCTAGTCTCTTCTCCTTTATGTGGTCATTCCTCCTCCCAACATCATGGCATAATAGATGTATTAGTAGATCTCTTCTATTTCACAAGTTCAAGCCAGTAAAACCAAGCTGTGATTTGATACTTGCAATCTAAAAGATGTTGATATTTATCAAACATCTTTATGGTTGGTAGGCTTATTGACAAATATAGTCTCATGAAAGCTTCATTTTAGTGGCTTGTCTAATCACCAGTGTCATTACCCAGGTTGAAATTTGTACAGCTAGAGTTCATAGAGTTCAGGTCCTCTGACTCCAATGTTAGTCATCCTTCCACTTCAACACAGGCTGTTTGGGCTTTTTTCCTGATTTTTGGTAGTGCGATAGCTACTGGAGGAGATAGTCATGGATCTTGACTTCATGGGTTATGTAGGGTAGACACAGCCATTGAGACATAGCTTTCCTTTCTGTTTGGTATCGCTATGAATGTCACATTTCAAATGCTGCTGCCCTGATTTCTTCATCTGATCTTCAATTTGCTATTGGCTATTTGGCTAATCTGTAGTACTTTTATATTAACTTTAGTGGGTTAAAGTCCATCAGGTTGATAAATCTATTTTGACTCTAAGAAAGGAGTCTAGAAACCTGGGGCTTTAGAGCAGTTGTTAGGGACCTGTTTTGTGATTCTGGAGAAGCTTAATTATTTGGGGTTACTTATCTTATTTATTTAAAAAAGATGGGCTAGAGCAATCATTTTTAATACCCCATTTTAAATCACAAGAACCCTTTCTGGGGCACTAAATGAAATCTGACATGGACCTCAGTGTATCATACAGACAAAATCAGTTTACTCTGGTTGAAGCAGGGATGGAGCCCAGAGCATTGTCTTCTTGGCCTTCCTGTTTCATCCATAGTGGCTCTTGAGACACTGATCCAGATTAAGTAGATGATTGCTAAATTACTATTCTTAGTTGCTACAGGTTGTTTTTGTTTTGTTTTACAGTTTATCAAGTGCCTAATGCTGGAGGATTATGAACTATTTCACATGTGCAGGACTTAAGCTAAAGCTGGATGCCTGGGTTTGAATTCCAACTCTACATCCTTATTATTCAGGTTGCCTTTAGCAAATCATTTAATCTTTATGCCTCTGTGTTTGTATCTTTAAAATAAGGATAATAATAGTACTTGCCCCATAGGTTTATTGTGAAGATTAAAATAGTTAATACATGCAAAGTGTAGTGACTGGCACTGTATAAATAGTAGCTATTATTCTTATCATCTTGAGGATCTAGCAGGACTATGTAGGGAGTGGAAACTTAATAGTGACCAGCTGGCTCCTGGAGAAGGCAGACCTGGAAGAGCTTGCAGATGTCCTGTGTTCCTGTGTCTCCAAAATTGGCCTTTATGAAGGCTTTCCTGGGTCATCTGTTAAAATGCTGATCCTTGGACCTCACTGGTAGATTTATGCAGCCAGCATCTCCAAGGAAGCAGTATGGAAATCTGCACAAGATATTTATGAACAGCAAGTCAGGAAATAATGTGGTATCCACTTGCTGCTGCATTTCACAGATGAGAAAGCTGAGTGCGTGGAAGGAGAATGGGCTCACTCAAGGCCAGAGTTAGTGGTGGAGTCTCCTGACTCTGGTTCCAGGTTATTTTCACTCATTTCTTCTCTGTGACAGCTCTGCCACTTCTGTGTTGGTGAGTGAGGTTGGCTGTATAGAAGGAGCACTTTCAGGATAACTTGACTAAAGCAGCCTTTGGCTGTAGGCGCAATCTACCTGTGAAAAGGGTATGTGAGTTTTCTTTTTTAGGCAGATTTGAGCTCCCATGTTTCTTCTTGACTTTGTGTTTCCAAGACAATGATCTCTGGGAACCCACCTGTCCTGAATGATTTCAAAATCTGTAATAGTTCTTGCTGTCCAGTTTGCACAGGAATTAGCAATACATTTCACTTGGAGATAATTTTTTTTTTAAAGATTTTATTTATTTGACAGAGAGAGAGAAATCACAAGTAGGCAGAGAAGCAGGCAGAGAGAGAGAGAGAGGGGAGGAAGCAGGTTCCCTGCGGAGCAGAGAGCCCAACATGGGGCTCGATCCCAGGACCCTGGGATCATGACCTGAGCCAAAGTCAGAGGCTTTAACCCACTGAGCCACCCAGGCGCCCCGAGATAATTTTTTTTTTTTTTTAAGATTTTATTTATTTGTCAGAGAGAGAGAAAGAGAGGGAGAGAGCACTAGCAGGCAGACTGGCAGGCAGAGGCTGAGAGAGAAGTAGGCTCCCTGAGGAGCAAGGATCCCAATGCAGGACTCTATCCCAGGACTCTGGGATCATGACCTGAGCAGAAGGTAGTGGCTTAACTGACTGAACCATGCAGCCGTTCCTCAAACAATACATTTTAAAGTGTAAGTCAGTGCTGAGAGGGTCTAGGAGTGGACAGGTAGACAAAATGAAAATGCCAAAATGCTGAACGTGCTTAACCAATTTGTACCATGTGAGCCACTTTCGAGCCCGAGGACAGAAACCAAAAATATGCTTCTGTTCAAAGGCACCCAACAGCATCAATTACTAGTATTATTATAGTTATTGTCATCATCATAGCCATCATTCTTCTTCTCATAAATTTAAAGGTATGCAGCTGGGTGCTGTCCTTGGAGCAGTCTTAGAGGAAGTAAAATCTATGATGAATGCAGACAAGGAAGTGTGGGAGCCTATACCCCCCCACCCCCAACCCCCGCAGCACCTTCCTCAGCTCTAACCACAGCTCTCAGCTGTCCTGCCCACAAGCCTTGTTATCACTGTGAGGTCAATTTTCCACACCCAGGGCTTGTTCTGACAATAGAGAGTGTAGAGAAATGTGACAAGTAGACTGATCCTGCTGGGGAATTGGCACCCTCTCCAGGATAAGAGACGGGGACAAAGGCTGGGTGAATGTGGACAGGGGAAGAGCAGCACTTTATTCCTGGAGAGTAGGTGGAGGCCTTGAACTTGAAGAGATTTAGAGATTGGAAGATAAAATGTAATTGGAGTCCAGGTTCTCAGGGAAAGTGTCCGTTTACTCTGCGGGTGGGATTGGACCTTACAGGTAGAAGAAGAAATTCAATTAAGCACCCTTAAAAAGAAAAGAACAAAACTGTTTGCATGTCCACTCTTAATTCACTTAGCCTAGTGCTGCTCCAGATAACAAATCCCACTTCTCTCTGTACAGCACAGGAGGCTGGAGTCCTGGTGGAAATTCATGATTTCTTTTTTGAAGGCAAAGGTCTTATCTCTAATCTGATTTTTATAGATAGAGCCTGCAGCTTCTTTTCTGTGTAGGGGAGATTCCCAGGGTGTAAAACAGGGGAGATTCCACTTGTTCTCCTCGTTCGCCCCTTGTTCTCCAGCCAAAAACTCATTTTAAGCTTCTGTAACAATTTATTTCTTCAACTGAGTGAATATTTGGCATGGCCTAAGTTATGAGAGTAATAAAATATAGGACATACGATTACATGGTTTTTCCTAAACAATCCTAGACTAAGCAACATTTTCCCACATCAATGGTGTAGTTAATACTAATGTTCATGGTGATGACAGTAAGGCAGTGTTAGAGCCTAACACATTTTCTTATTCCTTACACAACACTGAATTATACTTATTCTAATTTTATTGCAGATTAACAGATATTTAAAAATAAGTTGAAAAATAGAGATTCCATGGTAGTCATCTTATTTTTCAGATAAAGAAATGGAAAGGCAATTAAGTGACTTTCCCAAAGTCACACAGACTGCTGAATAGCAGAGTTGAGATTACAATTTAGGTTATTTGATTCATTTATGTATTCTAATCTTTTTTTTTTTTTTTAAGATTTTATTTATTTGTTTGATGGAGAGAGACATCACAAGTAGGCAGAGAGGCAGGCAGAGAGAGGGGGAGGAAGCAGGTTCCCTGCTGAGCAGAGAGCCTGATGCAGGGCTCAATCCCAGGACCCTGAGATCATGACCTGGGCAGAAGGCAGAGGCTTAACCCACTGAGCCATCCAGGTACCCCTGTGTATTCTAATCTTTTAAAATTCAGTCAGTTCATAGTGGTGTTTCATTTCTGGCAGGTTTAATTTGTGTTTTAGTATGTGTTCAGCACTAGGCTGTTTAATATGTTTTGTGTGTGTATGTGTGTAAAGAGCAAAAGAAATATAAGAAATGGTACTAGTCGTCCAAATGCTTATAACCTAGTTGGGGATATGAGACCTACACAGGTTCACTTATGGTAATGAATGGTAACATTCCATGGTGTTTCCCATACTTTAATGTGCATGAAAATCACTGAGAATTTTGCTAAAATGCAGATTCTGATTCAGTAAGTCTGGGGTGAGGCCTGAAAATCTGTATTTCTAACAAATTCTCAGGTGAAGTATTTGCTGTCAGAAGAGACATACTTTGAATAATGAGGTAAGGCAGGAGATAATTAAGGGCAAATTATGTAGTGTAATTATAAGATATGAAGGAGTTGAGAATAATGAAGGGTAATCAGGGAAAGTTTCATGGAACACATGGAATTTGAGCTCACCATGAATAATGGTCTGACTTTGAATTAAGTGAAGGAGTTAGGTGAAGGGATAATGCAAGTGGCGTATAAAGATGCTGGGCAGGAATACTTGAAACATACTTATAAGATGGGAGCAACTTTACCATTGGGATTGGTTGGCGTGAGATGCTATGGCAGGGAGTCTCTGGGATGGCCCCATATGATGCCTCCTGGGATTCATGTCCTTGTGCATGGCCTGTGAGGAATACAGTACAGCCAAGGTGATGGGGTGCCATTAGATTATAAAGAGACTGATTTTCATCTTGCTCCCTCTGTTGCACTATTGCATTCTCTAAAGGAGGCTAGCTCACATGTGATGAGCTGCCCTGTAGAGAGGCCTGTGTGGCAAGGAACTGGTGGGGTCCTTGGGTCAACAGCCATGGAGGATCTGAGGCACTGCAAGAGCCAAATGAGGGGGCGAAGTAATCCTTTCTGAGTCAGACCTTGAGATGAGGATAGCCTGGGGAAACACCCGAGAAGCCCTTCCGAGGACCCAGCTGAGCCACACCCAGATTCCTGACCCACCCAGATTCCTGACCCACAGAAACTATGGAATAATTAACATTTGCTGTTTTAAGTTGCTAAATTTGGGGGTACTTTATTACGGAGCCATAGATAGAACTAATACAGTTGGAAACAATTTTTAAAAAAAAAAAAAATTTATTTATTTATTTGACAGACACAGAGATTACAAGTAGGCAGAGAGGAAGGCAGGGGGGGGGGGGGGAGAAGAAGGCTCCCGGCTGAGCAGAGAGCCCGATGCGCCCGATGCGGGACTTGATCCCAGGACACTGGGATCATGATCCGAGCCAAAGGCAGCGGCTTAACTGACTGAGCCACCCAGGCACCCCAGAGCTGGAAACAATTTTAAAGGGAGAATAAGGTCATGTGACATGTGATTTAGAGCAGGGAGGAGCTTAACGACTGGCACAACAATTTGGACATGATCTGAAAGCCCTTGTTCTCTCTCACACACATATCATTCATATAGGAAATAATTCACAAATTTAAACTGTACTACTAATTGGTTTTTAGTATATTCATAGAGTTGTGGAACTCACTATAGTCCATTTTGGGGCATTTTCATAATCCTTCAAACAAACTCTGTATCCATCAGCCATGATGCCCCATTTCCTCCCAAACATCCCAGCCCAAGGTAACCACTAACTGATGTTTTTGTCTGTATGGATTTTCCTGTCCTTTTTAAATTTATTGAGCTTTTAAAATTTATTGAGCTTCTTTTATCATCTAGCATATGGTGGAACCCGGAGAAATTTTCGTGTATGCTTGGGAAGAATGTGTATTCTACAGTTCTTTGTTAAAGCATTCTATAGATGTCTGTTAAGTCTAGTTTTATAGTGTTGTTCAGTTCTTCTGTTTCCTTTTTGATCTTCTGTCTAGTTTTTCTATCCTTTTAGAAAGAAATAGTAGTTATTATTGTTGAGTTATCTATTCTCCCCTTCAATTCTGTCAGTCTTTATGACTTTGGGGAGCTTAGTTGTTAAATTCATATGTTTATAATTGTTATATGTTTCTGATGGGTTAACCATTTTATCATTATAAAATATCTATCTCCATGTCTAGTAACTTTTGTGTTGCTATTTTAAAGTCTGTTTTGGCTGATACTAGTACAGCTATTCAAGCTTTCTAGTGGTTGTTGTTTGCATCACATATTTTTTTCCCATCCTTTTTCTTTCAGTGTTTTGTGTCCTTGAATCTGCACTGTGTCTCCTGCAGAAAAAATAGATGGATCTTGTTTTTTATCCAGTCTGACAATCTCTGACCTTCATTGAGTTGTTTAATTCATTTACATTTAATGTTATTATCGATATAGTTGGATTTATGTTTGCTATTTTACTTTTTGTTTTCTGTATATCTCATATTTTTCCTGTTTATCCTTCACCACTTTCTTTTGCATTAAATGAATAGTTTCTAGTATAATGTATTAATTCCTTTAATGAATTTTTTCACTATTTTAAAATTATGTTCTGATAAAATAGAGAAAGAAGTTCCTTATGTGTGGGAAAATAGAATTATTGGGTGAGTGTACCCAATTGACTTATTAAGCATTGACTATCGGAAAGCACGAGTTAAGTATATGTGTGTCTGTGGAGTGGGACAGACAGAGAAAGAGAAGAGATTGAGAGAGAGGAGGCAGATGTATTTTTGACCCTTGCAGAAATATTGAGGAGAGAGCTGTGCAAGGTTGAGGGAACAGTTGTTGGAAGACCATGAAGGTACTTAAAGCAATAACTTCTAATTTTATATCATAACAAGTGGAAAGTCTTCTAGTAAGCTGACTTCTATCTGACAGGGTGGCTTACAAATATCAGGTAAGCAATAATCAGGTTGGTAATTAAGAAGAAAGAAACTTTATGTGTGCCTTGAACTTTCAGACTTTCCTCTTCACCTTGAGTAAGATTGATTTTGTCAAGGTCACTCTCATTTGAGTACAGAAGTGTTCTCATGATTGACTCTGATATTGATCTTCCAATGGCTGCTTAATTGAAACAGTTAGGGTGTTTTCCCCATAGGGAAACCATTTAATCATGATTGCTTCCCACATTTTTTCCTTAGGGAAAGATTCTATATTTATGTTAATGGTTTCAAGGTGGTCACAAGGTAATTGACTGCTGTTTATGGTTATTTACCCTTTAAGTTTTTCAAAAACAGATCTTGACACAGTCTCACCATAAAAGTCCTGTTTATCAGATTTTGGCACCTGGTAAGCTTTGGATCTGTCAATTCTACCATCCCACACAGTCAAGAGTGGACTATGGAGGGTGCTTAAAAAGCTTTACACTTGAAAGGAAGATTATTGTTTAAAGTAGCTCATAGTTGATGGTGTATCACTCATATGAACTTTCAGACTTTGCTTCCACGGCTATTTCTTCTTCTGAATACTTTGTTCTTCCCTCCCAAACCCCACAACCATTTCAAATTCAGTTTTGGTCATTCTAATGAAGTTCTCTATTAAATGTAAGAGTATTGTGCTTTTTCAGAAGCAAGTAACTTAAAGAAAATTAAGCTATTTTGATTTTTGAAATCTCAAACTTTAATAATGGCAGTGAAAAATCTTTGAAAATATTACTCATTGCTGTTTAAAACATCCCGGTGAAGTGAGTCAATGTTTTGTTATTCTCTGGTGGATGTCATTAGGTAGGGGCAATCAAAAGAATTCAAGACAAGGTTAAGGCATTCATATAAGACCGAGTTGAAGAAGCCAGAGTTAAAATTCAGGTCCCTGTATCTTGAGACTGGTTCCTTCTCTCTGCATCATTTTCCTCTCTAAAACATTCTGTTTGCCAATATAATATCAGCATTTGAGCTGATATTTGCTTCCATGACTCTCTCTTGACTGAAATAAGAGGGAAAGAAGCTTACATCACTTGTAGTAAGGTGGATTGACAATTGATCACATGAATAGGAGGTAGGGAATGGTAGAGGTAATTATTCCCTCTGGGATGTGGTTCGAAGCCCACATTATGCTTTTGACTTTTTACTCCTGGGCATTGCTCACATCCCTTCATATCTCTGATGCGCGATCCTCTATGTAAGAAGGAACTCATCATAAGTGAGGAGGCATTGTCAGGAATGTTTCATATTTACATCAACTAGAGTTTTAGTTGAAGGATAGAGAGGGCAAGGAGTTCACAAGATATACTTATCAATGGGACCATGGACCTGACTTGTCCAGTCTTTGCTGTGTCCTCACAAATCCCCACATAAATTCTTTTTAATGCTCTTATTTAAAAAAAGATTTCCTTGATTCTAAGATGCTATAAATTTTAAGATGCACCATCTATTTAATATCACCAGGGAAAAGTTTCTGTATCAAATGCATGAGCCTATGGAAAAAGGTATCCCAATTTCAGGAATATTAATATCGGAAGAATGTATCTTAGAATCAAGGAAATGAAGTCCTTGTTCAAAAATTCTCCACCATTTCTCTTTTGAATGGAATCTGCTCCCTCAAGCCCCATAAGAAAGGAATGTGAAGAGTTCTGTTTCCTGAGTGCCTATTAATTAGGAGGCCCATTGGTTGGTTGTGCTTGTGGTTCCCAACTGATGACGAGGTATTTTCTGAGTATCCATAGTATGTGCCATTTATGATCATGTATTTCCTTGCATTGGTAAATACACTTCAACCTAGAAAATGCTAAACTCTATAAAGATAAGCAAAAGATAAAGACAAAAGCCCTTAATGCTTGACTACACCTTACAGTTAATGAAATAACCCATTTACTAGATAAATAGTAAGAAGAACTCATCTCTCTTACATGTTTCTGTTAAATGTCCTTGCTTTGCGAGATAAATTGTTCCTTCCAGTTACTAAATCTTTAAAGAACTATAGTAATACCAAGAGATGATGCAATAATCAACGTCATGGAAGGTTAACATAGGCTATAAACCTGTCATGTCTCTGATCTCTGTCTTTTGGTAGTTTTTTGTTTGCTTCTTTTGTTTCATTTTGTTTTTTTGTTTGTTTTCAATTTATTTTTATTTATTGTTTAAGATTTCATTTATTTATTTATAGAAAGAGTATGTGAGCAAGGGGAGTAGCATAGGAGAAGGAAGAGAAAAGAGGAAAGAATCCCAGGCTCCTCACTGAACACAGAGCCCAACCTGATTTTGCTTTCACAACCCTGAATTCATGACCTGAGCCGAGAGACTAAGAACTGGCAGCTTAACTGATGGAGTCAACCAGGCACCGCTTGTTTTTGTTTTTTTACCTGACAGCTGATTTTTTTATGTTATTATGGTGTCACGTTGCTCAATTTCAGTTGCTTGCTTCTGGTTGAAATATTCAGTTTTGTTGCAGCAACTGAGAATAAAACCCAAGCCATGTTTTGGTTAGAACAACAGTGAGATGTGGGGAAAGGTGCTCTGTGCAGCTAAGTCAAGCACATTGGGTTAAGAAAATGTATTGGTCTTACAGTGTGGTGTTGTTTAAAGATGCTGTTATGTGGTCTTCCAAAGCCCTTGTGTTATATAGTTCTCATCTGGTGTAGGGTATACATAGAGGATTTTTCAATTAAACATAGTATATTTCCCTCCAAAGATTCTGGTACATGGTTTTAGAGGGATGTTTTAGACACTAAATACAGGCATAGATTGTATTTTTTAAAAAACCACAAAAAACCTCTGTGAGTGATTTTGATACCTCTTTCTATCTTGCTTTGTCCTTTTTTTCTTTTTTTTTCAAGATTTATTTTATTATTTCAGAGAAAGAAAGTGCTCAAGCATGAACGGGGCGTGGTGGGGGGATGCCGCGCGGAGGGAAAGAACCTCAGCTGGATTTCCTTCTGAGTGCGGAGCCCTATGTGGGCTCTACCTCACAACCCTGAGATCATGACCTGTGCTGAAATCACAAGTTGGAAGCTTAACTACTTTACCGTTTTATTGTTGGTTGAAAACTAATGGCCCATTTTATTTTTTATTTTAAAAAGTCCAGTATAATTAACATACTATGTTATATTAGTTTCAGGTGTATAATATAGTGATTCAGTAATTCTGTGCATTACTCAGTGCTCATCACACTAAGTGTGCTCTTCATCTCCTTTATCAGTTTCCCCCATCCTTCCATCCATCCACCTTCTCTCTGGTAGCCATCAGTTTGTTCTTCATGGTTAACATGTTCTTCATGTTTTTTTCTCTTTTATCTTTCTTTGTATTTTTTCTTAAATTCCATGTGTGAGTAGAGCGACAAATGTCATTCTCAGACAAGTGGTCCACTTGAAAATTATATTTCCATAAAGACATTTTCTTGGTATTAAACAAAAGAGTATTTTATGACACCTTATACATGGAGAATTAGAGCCCCTTTCAAGTCTTACATATTAGGTTTTATCTTGTATTCCTAACAGTTGTTCCCATTACAGTCTTCTGTTTCCTCCTGACCCTGTAGGTGGATATTCTCATTCCCTGGAATGGAGTCTGTTGCTTTTGGTCAGTTTCTGTGCACTAGCTCCATGCCTGGATCTACTAACTCCATTTCCTTGTCTGGGTTA
This sequence comes from Mustela putorius furo, assembly GCF_011764305.1. Lineage (NCBI taxonomy): Eukaryota > Metazoa > Chordata > Mammalia > Carnivora > Mustelidae > Mustela > Mustela putorius. The sequence goes on along the minus strand of NW_025421373.1, from coordinate 13,112,222 downwards.
TGTTTTAACATTTCTATATCATTTTTTATTTCTTAAAGGCCAACTTTCATCTGACCTCTTTCCTGAGGCTTTTCCTCATCTTTGTTGGCATATGAGATGTCTCTTGGCTCTGAATTCTTCAGCATTTGCTGTTTTCATTTCACATTTGGCATTTAATCTTTTACTGGTTTGTATTGTTTTCCTGTTGTTTCTTGTGTTTGCGCTGCATTTTCAGTGATCTTTCAAACTACTAGGAAACGTATAAAATATTGTATATTGGTTTTATAAACTTGAAAGCATTTAGAATACCATTTGACACATAGTAATATCCCCGTAATGGTTAGTTAAATTGAACTGAGCTTATTCTCATTGAAATTTCCAACCATTAGTATGGAAAACCATCAGCCTAAAAAGCGTTCAAATATTAATAAGCCAACATCATTATAGTGGTATGTCTCAATGAATAATGCCATGTGCCTGGGTATGCACAAAATTATACTAGGCATAAATTACTTGAAAGACAGAATATCTGCACTCTAGAAAATTATATTTACCTCAACATTGCCTGTGAATGAGCATAATATCCTTTTAGAAGGCCCAAGATTTATAATAGGATTTTATGTTTTTCTTTGTAACTGTTGTAAAAAGCTGTAAATAATTTTACTGTGCAAGTGTGGTAAACATATTCATGCAGTCATTGGTGATATACTGTTTATATATATTATATTTTAGTATATGTTATTTTTAGCATATATATACTAATATAGTATATATAAAATATATACTAAATAAATATATATTAAAATATGTATTTATTTTATTATATTTATATAGATTTCAGTATATTTTTTAGAAAATATATGCTGAGAAACCCTTAATTGAAACTACTGGTTTATGAAAACTAGCATAAAAAAATAGAGATGAAAGAAGGCCTTGGAACAAAAATTAAGTCTGGTTTGTCACATATTCAGAAATTTATCATTACTAGATCACATTTATTGATTGGAAACCAATGTTTTTCTTTCTTCTATTGCAAGAATGACACCCATTAGTGTTACATTTATAACATTTATTTACCCAATTATCAGTTGTTTGACTGTGATTAATATTCTTTAGTGCCTTTGCTGTGTTGTAACTCAGATATTCAACCTGTATTTAGATTTTTGAGAACACAAGAGGACTTGATGAGAATATGGTTGACTGATTTTTTTTTTTTTAAGATTTTATTTGTTTATTTGAGAGAGAGCACTAGAGATAGGGTGAGCAAATGTGAGTGGGGGGCAGAGGGAGAGGGAGAAACAGGCTCCCTCAAACGGGAATTTGAGCAGGAAGCCTGATGTGGGGCTTGATCCCAGGACGCTGGGATCATGACCTGAGCCAAAAACAGATGGTTAATTGGCTGAGCCACCCAGTTGCCCTGACTGATTGTTTTTTCATACCAGTCACTCAGAACTTAAAAGTCTGAAGGACAACCTGATCATCTTCTAGCTGTACCCTTGCCTCTGGGCATAATCATGCAAAGGCCGGTTTAGGAAGAAAAGATTAGTGCCTGCATCAGTTGCTTCTGAGATTTAAAGCTTTCCAACTTGCCATCTCAAGACTGTTTGGGGAAGGAGGTGGCTTATTTCAGGATTGTAATGTATTTTTCAAGAGCAGGAGTGTTAAAGGTTCAAGTGACAAAGAGAAATCACTTGCAGTGGTTTCTTAGATAAAACCTGTTAGGTATTTAAGATTTACTCTTATGCTTTGGGACATTTATGTTTTTCCTAATTAGATTTCATGGTAGTCCCCAAATTGTCTCAATCACTGAAGGTGGACAAACTCCTTACAGTAACTTTTTCTTTTTTCCTTCATTCTAATTTTCCCCTTATGTATTAGAAATGGTTTTAAGCTTCTGTTTTGTTTCTTTTCCCTCTCTCAGTACTTTAAATCCCAATCCATTTTCTAATTCAGTGTTCATCTCTCTGTAGAGAGAGATGGGTCAAGCTTAATCACTTAACTCTCCTTTTGTGTCCTGTACAAGGAATATGAGATAATCTTGATTAAGAAAGATTTAAGGCTAAAATTCTTAACCATTTTTGGAATCAGTGACCCATTTGAGGATGTAACAAATGGTAGAGTTTCTCTCCCCATTACAAAGCACACACGAAATTTTTGACATACTATTTCATATTTTCCATAAATTTTACATACTCCACACTCTCTATAGACTTTGGTTAAGAAGCCCTACATAGTCTTAGGTTATAAAGGGCTTTATTTTGCTTCCTTGAATATTTGATTTCATATAGCTATGGGCCTCAGATGAGTGTTTGGTTAAGATGAGCAAAAAGAAATTAACTCCATATAAATATCTTTGCACCTGTGATAGAGAAATAGCAGTTTTCAAGGAAGCCAGTGGATTAGTCACTCAAAACAGTTTTGTTCATGTATCTGTGTTTTTAGTGTGAATAATGTCAGTGATAAAAAAGACTCCAAAGACCGCACACCTATTCCACAGCAGCTTCCACACCAGTTCCTGACATATGAAAACTTAAACCTCACTGGAATTAATATGATTAATGAGAAGAAAAGTTATATGATGTTCAGTTTATATTAAATATCTTGGTAAAATGATTGGCTCACGGCCAAAAACAATGCTAGGTCTTGAATTATAAGTATTTATTCATGTTGTAAAATTAACTCACTGTCTGTTTTGGATTGTGAAGAATTCTCATCCAGCACACAGTCTTTGGGAAGTAGGCTCAGAAGTTCCTTCAAAGTGGAGAGCTCTCTTTCTGAGAATGTGACCTCGAAGAAGGAACATTAGGTTTGGGAGTCAGGAGTTACCATGGACTCTGATATGCCACTACCAACTTGTCGAAGTTTGCCAGGACTTCCCCAGTTAGTACTGGGAACCCCTTTGCATTCCCCCAATCCTTTCCCCTTGTCTGTCCCGGGCCCAGGCAAACTGGGATGACTGGTCAGCAATTAGATGCATCATCTTGAATCAGATACTCAGTGGCCCTGAGCTTCAGTTTTCTTGTAAGTAAATTGAAGAGGATGGATTCAGTGGCTAAAGATCTTTACAGGCCCCAAAATGATTTTATACTCTGATATTTTCTTTCCTTTCTCATTCTTCCGTAGATATCCATGAGTCTTGGGGGTCAAGATCTCACTTATCTTTGTATCTACTTTTAATTAATACCACATCAGTTCAGCACAAGGCTTAATTTCCTTTAGTGAGCCAAACACAACTTATATAGATCTTTGGAAATGAAGATATAGAATTAAATTTGTGTGCTTTGGAAAAGGTGGTGAGAGTATGTGGGCAATTTTGGAATTTGTACTAGTAGATTACCTAGATTACAATGAACAGTAGAGTTTGACACCTTTACTTTTCCTTTTTTAAAGCTTTACTGGCAATTTATGTATCATTTTTGGAAAATGTCTATTCATATCCCTTGCCCACTTAAAAAAACTTAATTGAAGTATAGTTGACATATAACACTAGTTTCGGTTGTACAACATAGTGATTTTTTAATTATTACATACATTACAAAATGCTTGCTATGGGAAATGTAGTTACCATCTGTCACCACACAAAGTTACTAAAATATTATTTACTATATTGTCTATGCTGTACTTTTTAATCCCCACCACTTACTTATTTTTTAACTGTAAGTTTGTACCTCTTAATCTTCTTCACTATTTCACCTATCCTGTTATGACCCTCTTCCCCTTTTTAAATTAGGCTGTCTTTTATTACTAAGTTGTAAGAGGTCTTTATATATTCTAGATACAAGTCTCACTCCTTTTTTAATCAGGTAACTGATTTTCAAATATTTTCTCACATTCTACATGTTATATTTTCACTTTTTTGATAGTATCCTTGCTTTGTTTCTACTATTAGGGAAAAGCATCCAGTCTTTCATCACTAAGTATGATGCTAGCTGTCAGTTTTTCATAGAGACTCTTTATCAGGTTGAGGAAGTTCTATTCTTAGCTGAATGTTCTTATCATTAAAGGGTTTTGGATTTTGTCCGATGCTTTTTCTGCATTTATTGAAAAGATCATGGAGTTTTATTTTTTTAATTCCGTTGATATGGCATATTACATTACTTGATTTTTAGATGTTAATCCAACATGGGATTCCTGGGATAAATTTAACTTGGCATGTGTTGCTGAATTCAGTTTGCGATTTTGCTGAGGATTTTTACATCAGCATTTATAAGACAACTGATCTGAAGTCTTTTTCTTGTGATGTCTTTCGTTTTGTCATCAGGGTTAAACTGTCCTCATAAAGAGAGTTGGGAAGTGTTCCTTCCTCTTCTCTTTTCTGAAGAGTTTGTGAAGAATTGGTATTAATTTTTTCTTAAATGTTTGGCAGCATTTATTGGTGGAGACTCCTGGGCCGGAGTTTTAATTTGTGGGCAGATTTTTCGATTACTAATCAGCCCCTTTACTTGTTACAGGTCTATTCAGATTGTTTACTTCTTCTTGAGTCATTTTTGTAATTTGTAATTTTCTAGGAATTTGATCTTTTTATTTAAATTATCTGATTTATCAGTATATGCTTGTTTATAATACTCCTTTACAATCTTTTTTATTTCTGTGAGGTTATTAGTCACTCATCTTTCATTTCTGATTCTAGTAATTTGACTCTTCTTTCTTTTTTTGTTGCTCTATCCAGTTTACAATTTGTTAGTTTTGTTGATTTTTCAGAGTACCCACTTTAGTTTCATTGACTTTTTTCCTATTTTTTATTCTGTATTTTATTTATTTCCATGCTAATGTTTATTATTTCCTTCCTTTTTCTTGCTTTTAGGTTTACTTTGCTTTTTTTTTTTTTCCAATTTTTTTTCTTTAAAGATTTTATTTATTTATTTGACAGAGAGCAAGAACAAGCAGGGGGAGCAGCAGAGAAAGAAGGAGAAGCAGGCTCTCTGCTGAGTAGGAAGCCTGTGAGGGAGGGGCTTGATCCCAGGACTCTGGGATCATGGTTGAAGGTTTGGTTATTGATTTGAGATCTTTCTCTCTGTCTCTTTTTAAATACAGGTACTTATAGCCATAGATTTCTTTCTAAGCACTTTCTTCTTGTAGTTAAATATCATATGTTTTTGTATATTATATTTTCATTTTTTATTCATCTCAAAATATTTTGACATCTCCCTTGGTTTCTTCTTTGACCCATTTGTTGGTGAGGAGTATGTTGTTTATTTTCTGCATATCACTTATCAGCATATCTGCATATCACAAAAAAGTGATAAGTGGATGGTACTTACTCAGATCCAAAGGAGGGAGTTGATAATAGAAATAGTAATACTTTGATATTGGAATAATAATCACCCAAGAAGAAAGCTTCTGTAAATTAAATCTTTAAAGTTTTGAAAATATTGATTATTTTATTCATTTCTTGCTATTTGCCTCTAGGAACAAAGCATAACAAGCTTACTTCTGTATTTTGTGTTTCGAGTTGGAGCAGTTTTTTTTTTTTTTTCCTCTCTCCATTTTGTAATGATAAGCTACATACAGAAAAGGATACTTAGTTTTTTATTCAGGACAAGTCAGAATATTTTAGTTCCTCTCCTTTTTACTTGTAAGATCAGTTTGTTCCTAAGTGTGTGTGTTGGGCACACTCATATTCCTGAGCAATCTTACTGTCTTTGAAGATCCCTCCTAATTCCTCTTTCTCTTAGGAAAGAGATATATGGAGTTAGGGATTGGGAATTAACGTATGGGGCGAATCTATTGTCTTCTGTTACGTATGAGGGAGCTGATTAGGCAACTTAATATTTTAGGTCATGGAATTCATAGGATTGGTTATCTAATTATATCTTTAAAATGTAGATGTTTAAAAAACTTACTTAGATTTTCTTATAGTAGATGAGATGTGACTATAAAAGATAAAACATAAAAACATCGAGGGTTCTAGATTGAAATAAATATTGCCTTTTATTAATACTGATCTTAACATACAGCATAATGGTATAATTGCTGAGTTCTGGAATTCCTGTTTTGATACCATCTGCTAAACGGTTTCTGGGAACATCGCTAATAATGTCTGATGATTGCATCTTATCCTTGAACCCAAACCAAATCACCAGATTAATTGATTTATTAGATTTGAGTCTGAAGAATTTTTGATACATTTATTTATTTATTAAAGATTTTTTTATTTGAGAGTGAGGGAGGGGGGCTAGTGGGAGAGGGAGAAAGAGTTTTTAAGCAGACCCACTCTGCTTCTTACCTATAGCAAGAAGGGGGGTTGTGGGGTTCAATCACATGATCATGACCTGAGCTGAAACCAGGAGTCAGACACTCAACTGACTGCACCACCCAGGTACCTCGAGTTTTGGATATTTTAAAAATGAAATACATGACAATTCCCATAACAGTAAAGATTTCAGCTATTCTTTATCATAGTTTATACTGAATTAATATATAGAGCCTGAATGGATGAAGGTTTATTCCAATGTACTAAGAAGCAGTTGAGAACAGGGCCATATACAGAGCTGAATCACTCTACAGAATTATAAAAATAATATTCTTTCCAGCCACGTTTATTATAGTGTGCTGGCAACAGTGGGCATTGCAGTCCAGCGAAGAAACCTAACTACCATTCACAGCATATTTCTACTGCAATTTGTATCCAGGTTTAAAACACCAATCTATACACTTTTAGAACACAGTTTGCTGAAAAATAGAGGCAGCCTGGACTTTGAGTTCCTGCCACATTAAATGTTTAACTTTTGTGGCCACAAACCTTATGAAACAACAAGGCTTCCTTGAAACCTTCATAGTTTCTATTAGTAGGCATACACTGTATTTCAAAATAGTACAGATGTTAGGGATAAAGTCAGCAACACCACAGAGAAGGGGAATTCATATCATGATAGCAAATAAATAGACACACTTTTTTTTTTCAGATTTTATTTATTTGATAGAGAGATCACATGTAGGCAGAGAGGCAAGCAGAGAGAGAGAGAGAGAGAGAGAGGAGGAAGCAGACAGAAATCACAAGTAGGCAGAGAGGCAGGGGAGGTGTTGCGGGAAACAAGGTCCCTGCTGAGCAGAGAGCCCAATGTGGGACTCAAGCTCAGGACCCTGAGATCATGACTGGAGCTGAAGGCAGAGGCTTAACCCACTGAGCCACCCAGGTGCCCCAATAGACACACATTTTAATCGTGTGATGTTTTGGGCTTCTCAGACTACATATGTTATTTGAAGTTCTAATGCTTTATGTCTTTCCTTGGGGACCCCAAGGATTAAGGCAGACTTTCTCTCTCCAAGGACCAGTGCTGGGCCAAATTATCTTGGGAGCTAATGCTGGTGACCAAAAAATAGATTTCATCCTGATTGGTTAGTAGCTATTGTATTTGGTGTTGACTACAGATTTAAAGATTATAAAGTTGAAGTTTTATGGAAAATCAAACTTATTTATATTTTATGTCCAATATTTGCTGCTTTCATAATCAGAGTGACTGTAAATAGACAGGGTTGGGCATGAAGTAACTGGGAAGGGGTGGGAGGAGCCTGTGGGAGCAAACGCTTTGTTCCGGCATTAGCATGGACTTCCCTGCATAGCTGTGCCTCCCAGTCTTCTTGTTATCTTTGTTTCCAAGATCTCCTTGGTGATAGCAAATGTAGCTGGATGTGAATTGAGGGGGCAGGGGGATTTTTTTGCCCTAAACTTTTCCAAGATCTAGCTGGGAGCTGGATGAAGAGAAAATTTACTCTAGAAGGAGGTGGTATGGTTGGAAACATGTGGGAGGGTATTAAAAACATCTAGTTTCTTTCTTGCCAATTGCCCCACTTCTATCCCACAAACTTTTCTTTTTCTTTTCTTTTTCTATGTGTCTGTTCATAATTTTACATTATTGAACATTACAGGAACTTGAAATTGATTAGATTCTTCAAATGTGGATCAGCTACATGATCATATGGCTCCTTAAAGACAGAACTGTGAGGAGAATGCAGTTGCCCTCCACCCAACATACCTTTCTAAGAGTCCATGGTAGCTTGATGCATGCCTCATTCCTGGCATCCCACACCCTATTTTGTAGAGCTAGTGGGTCCCAGCATGATTAAAAAATATTTTAATACATTCTCTTCCTTTTTCCAAACACACACATACAAACACTTTTGTTAGCCACTGAGATGGTTTTTTTTTTTTTTTTTCTGAGACACATATTCTGCCTCCTTCTCATTGTTTTGAAAGCCTTCCCCCAAATTCCCCTTTTCTTGCTCCCATGGACTTATTGACCTTCAGCTGGATTCCAGCTTCTTATCTGTAATACAGATTAGACAGTGGTTTATAAATGGGAAAATGAATTCTTATGGCATGGAATCTAGTCCTGTAGACTTCACAGTTTTGCTTATGACCTATTTTAGTTACAATCACTATTTTTCTATAGAAAAAGGTAGTGGCAAGAAAAATTTGAAATACAGCCCTGTTGTACATTGAATAGCTTGCTATGGCCATTGTAGCCCTCCAGCTATCTGTTGTAAACTCAGCAGTTCCAGGAATGCAGTCTGTCTCCCTGAGTAGAGCTGGAGTGTCCTTCCTAGGTCTGATCCACGTACCACCTCACTTTCTGTGGATATCTGGGTTCACTGTAATTCTACTCAATTAAAGTATTCATCATGTGAAATCTCTAAACTTGGAATCATGCCTTACTCTGTTTAAGGGTTCAAGGAGACATCATTTAAGGTATGATACTGTTGAGAATGAACCTGGTGTTCACATAGATCAACCTTGTAGGAGAAAGAAAAGTTAACAGTTTTTTTAGTTTTCCTCATGAGGTCACCAATTGAAGTCACCAGCATGAAGTTACAGTTGGTGGGTTCTGTGGCTAGTTTTTGTTGAGAATGCTTTCAGACAGGCAGAAATGTTAGGAATTATAGATAATTTGCAAGTAAGAAGAAAATCCTACTGATAATTTTCCTAGACATACTCAGGCTCTCAAGTCAACAGAAAATCAAATTTTGAAAGTGAATTTCAAAGGAATTTAATCATAGTGAAGTACCAGAATGGGATGGAGAAGTTATGTAGAAAGATGAGATTCTTTTTTAAAAGGTTCATGAAGGAATAAAAGAATAGGTCAGAATGGTGCTTTGATAGTCTCGAGGAAGTTACGTGGTCCTTAGTGAATAATTTCAAAAAATCGACTACATTTTGAACTAATGATATTTTGAACATATTAGGCTAAATAAAAGATATCTTTAAAGTTAACTTCACTTTAAAAAAAGACTTTCTTTACTAGAAAGTTTAAAATTATACTTGTGGTTCACATTTGTGGCCTGCATTGTATTTCTGTTGGATGGTGCTGAGTTAAGCATTGCAAAGTTGTGCCTCCTTCAGCATGTCATTTCACTGTAGGCTTTAGCACACACATCTGTGAAAGGCAGGAGATAAAGGTGACCAGCTAGAAACAATTCTTGTATGCTTTGACATTTGCCTAATTTCTAAATTGGAACACTTTCTCTGGTAGATGGTTAAACACTGAAAAAAACTATTTGATATGAACAACTATTTTAGGTTTCTGAAGGTGTCACATAATTGCTACCACTTTAGGTCCTGCATCTTGAGCTAATTTGAAAGTAATCTCTAAACATAGCTCATTACTTGTGACAGGTAAATAAAGGAATATACACCAATATCTTGGGAACCCCATTGGTGGAGAGTGTAGGTAAGGGTCACAGAATGAGTCAGGGCCTGTGTTGGGATTAGCATCTCTGTGACTCACAGTCGCATTCTAACCACCAGTTGATTCTTTCCTTGAGAAATACTGAGGGTGATGGCCCTTTTCCTACCAGGGACCTGGGGATCGCTGAATCAGTGTTTGCCAAGCCGACTACTTACGTGACAAAAACTGGGTGGGAGCGCACAGTTGTTGGCTGTTAGCCCATGGTCTTGTGCTATTTATGTATGAACTAAGAAGGTACATCACTGGTCTGGTCCAAGAAAGAGTAGAAGGAGAACCCACTGGTGTGTCTTTAGTTAAACATAGAGGAAAACCCATTGCAGAAGTGAAAATGTTACTTCCTACTTTTAGCAATATTTTCAAAATGGAAACATTGTACTTGGAGCAGTACTAAGAATAAACCTACTAAAGCTTTTGCAAGCCTGAAGCTAGCACAATTGGGTTAGAGAATTTGCATAGATTCAGTTGTATGCCAAAAGGTATTTGTGCAGGTGTATTGTCACCTGCTGGAGGCATATTTAAGTTTTTGAAGATCATATTTGACAGGACTTAGCTTTATTTCCATCATACATTGTGTACAAGCTTTTTGTGGCAAAGGACACAATATCATACTTGTGTGTCAACATCCATGTCTTCAGCTATTTTGTGAGCGTCTCAGGAGAAGGGACTATGTGTTTTCCTTTCTGTTTCTAATACTAAACAGTGTCTATTACATAGAGAGGAGTTAATAAAGGCTAGGCGTATTGAGTAAGTTTTATTTATTTAGGTATAGGACACAGAGGAAAAAATAACTCATGATGCATAGCACCTACCTATTATTGCACTTAGGTAAATAGGAATTTGGTTTTTTTCCCTCTCTCTGTCTCTCTCACACACATTACCCCCCCCCCCCCCCCCCCCCCCCCCCATATGAAGGAAGGTAATCCAGGGATGCCATAGGTACCCATGCTGATTCTACGTATTCTTCTCCCCCAAAGCATAATATTTTGACCTCTTGCTTGCCAACTCATGGTCATGAAATGGCTGCTGCACTTCCAGATTCATATATATGTTAAAGGATATATATATTGTCTTTTTTTTCTTTTTTAAGATTTTATTTATTTATTTGACAGAAAGAGACACAGTGAGAGAGGGAACACAAGCAGAGGGAGAAGAAGAGGGAGAAGCAGGCTTCCAACTGAGCAGGGACCCTGACACGGAGCTGGTCCCAAAACCCTGGGATCGTGACCTGAGCCCAAGACAGACACTTAATGACTGACCACCCAGGTGCCCCAGCTAAGTTCCCTGCCTTAAAAGACTTGGCTTAAAGCTCTACTCAGCAATTTCTGTTTATCTCATTGTCGAGATCTCAAATGACTGCTTCTGCTGCATGCATATTGCTGTCCCCAATAAAACTGAGGTCCTCCTAATAACAAAGAATGAGACTCTTAGTAAGGAAGAAGCCTCTATATTGGGTAGGCTATCAGCAGTGTGTATATTTTCTTAATCTTCCTCCTCAAACATCAAATGTTTGTAGAACTGTAGAATATTTATAGTTTAAAAGCCTTAGAGATAATACAGATCAGCGTTTTCTTCTCATTTTACAGATAAGGGCACTAAAGATCAAGCTTCCTTGCATATGGAATTGTTTAAAACTTCATTGAGCTGTACACTTTGAACCTGTATGTTTTACTGTATGTAAGGTGTACCTCAGTAAAAATGTCAAAACAAAAAAACCAAAACAAACAAACAAACAAAAAGAAATACTAATTGAGGGGTGCCTGGGTGGCTCAGTGGGTTAAACCTCTGCCTTCAGCTCAGGTCATGATCTCAGGGTCATCGGATCGAGCCCCACATTGGGCTCTCTGCTCAGCAGAGGTCTGTTTCCCCCCCCCCCTGCGTTTACCTCTCTGCCTACTTGTGATTTCTTTCTTGATCAAATAAATAAATAAAATCTTTAAAAAGAAAAAAAAAGAAAGAAATACTAATTGAAGGGCACCTGGGTGGCTCAGTGGGTTAGGCCTCTGCCTTTGGCTCGGGTCATGATCTCAGCGTCCTGGGATCAAGCCCCGTGTTGGGCTCTCTGCTCAGCAGGGAGTCTGCCCCCGCCCCCCGCTCCTGCCTCTTTGACTACTTGTGATCTCTGTCTGTCAAATAAATAAATAAATAAAAATCTTTAAAAAAATACTAATTGAGTTTTCTATTTAGAGTCAGGGAAGAGATAAATGGAAAACTTAATCTTATATCACTCATAATGTGTATTACATTTGGTACTTATACATCATAGAGTGTAAATTACTTGAATTGCTTGATTGTATTTGATATGGTATTTATGTCTTGAATTTGTTGTATTTTGCAATAGTTTTTTGTATTTTATATTTGTTGTATTTATTGCATTTGTTATATAATATATTTATTTGTGTATTCACTTATGCTTATTATTATATTTATTTGTTTTATATTGTATTATTTAAACTATATATTGTATTTATACTTAAATTGATTGTTTTTACACAAAGTTTATTTTGCATTTATTATATTTATTTCTTTAATTTATTTTGTGATGCTTTATTGTAAATGTTAGAGTGTAAATAACTTGAATGAGGAACTGCCCAATTTATCTTTGTATCTACCTCAATAAATACTGAAAAAGTCACTGAAGAAAGCTCATTAAGCATTGTTTGACTTTATTAGATCATGAATATCATCAATAAAATCTCAGAAGGGAGAAGAAAGGAGACATATCTAAAAGCAATCAATTCAAAAAGTAGAGGAAATGTAGTAATATCAAAAGAATTAATCAGAAAACACACTTCAGTATGCAGAAGTGTATCTTTTATGAAAACCCTGATGTGTGGAAGGGAGAAATGAAGTGAATAATACATATGACATTAAATTCATTTGAGAAGGCTTTGCTGCTTCAGACTACTGGTTAGGTGTCATTGGGGTGGATGTATATGTTGAACCAGCTTCTTCCAGGTCTTATATTTTGTTTATTCTTCAATTTTCTTAATCCAGTTAGTCTCAGAATTTTCTTTCTTTTCTTTATATTGTTTAGCAGTAAGGAGGACAAAAATTTCTCCCAGAGCAACAATTGTTCGAATTTTCCTCTCCAAAAACTAGTTCCATTTGAAAAAGTCCTGTTAGGTTGATTGCTGTTCCTGATTTTCACTTTTTGAGTCCCTTTTCCTAGGGGTACTTTCCAGCGTTTATCATGGGAGTTCAGGTTTATAAATCACATCTCGGAAGAAGGAACTCTTTATTTGATTTCCCAATTATTCCACAACCTTTTAGGTCAAGCTCAGGGGTCACAGATTCTAAATGTTTCTTAGAACATTACTGTTCTTGAAAATACATGCTGGATTTTTAGCATTGATTTTTATGCTATCTGCACTTAAAGTCTCTCAGATAGACAAAGACTTTTTTTTTTTTAAATTACTTAATTATGTTATGTTAGAAGGCATTTTTCAGTAAAGTAATGAAATTTCCTTTTTCTTTTAGGGGAAAAGGATGTGTTTTTCTCTTCGTACACAATTAAGCATTTTGGTATTCTAACACTGTAGAAATAAGAGTTTGGTAAACCACTTCCCTGAGAATTGCCAAGGGTTGAGTCACCAAAAGAGAACCTGAGAAAGTTAACAGTTACCACCCTGGGTCAGGGAGGGCTTAACTAGCTGGGTTCAAGATATGTCAATTATCTGTAATTTTTTGAGTGAGCTAAGACTTGGGAGTATGCTTTTATGAAAATAAAGGCACTTAATGGGCATCCCAAAAGGAAGGGTGGGCTTCAAAGTGAGGAGAAACATGGTGGCAGACTTGAGGCAGGATGGTATTTATCCTCAAGGCTCCACAGCACCAGTGTGGGACAGTAGGCAAAATAAGTCTAATTTTCCTAAAACGCAAAAACAGCCAACACGTGCCCAGTGCATGTGCTCCTAAAACTCAAAAACAGCCAACACGTGCCCAGTGCATGTGCTTCAGGCAATATGCATGATAAGGTACTCCAGGGGTCCAGTGATAGTATCTTCAAGGGAGACCAAAAAAAGAAAAAAAAAAGATAATTGTAGGGTATTCACAGTTCAGAGAGAGAATCTTTGGAAGATAGAAGTAAGAATAAGATTTGCAGACGCAAAGTAGATCAGAGTCAGAAAGATGATCTTGGGAGTATTAGCAAATAGACTTTAAGAAGCATTGAGGCCCCAGCTGGAGCCGGAAGAATGCCTTTCTTAAGTTTACAGACCAATTATATTTCACAAATGAATCTCTTGTGTTCCTTTTCTTTATTGCTCTCTCTTCTTCTGCTACACAACTTATTTGTACAAGTTCCTTTTTGAAATCTTACCCAGAAGAAATCAAGATGCCTATATGTTCAGGATGATAGGTGGTGGAGGTGGGTATATGGGGCTGTGTTTATGGATTCGTGTTTGGAAATGGTGGAGGAGTGTCAGTAGACAAGGAAGAGAAGGGGAATACAGGAGAATAAAGCAACTGGAAATACAGGAAAAAGAGACAAAGAATCAAGACCAACTTATCTGTAGTGACCAGAATATAGTTTTGTTTAAAAAAATTACATTCCACTGTTGGACAGCTCTGATGATTACAAAGATTCTTTTAGGTTATCTCTACCCGTTGAAGTAATTTTGCCTCCAGGAACAACAAAGAACGAACTCCTTCTTGCAGGACAACTTCTCAAACTCAAAGCTAAAATTGTATTTGCCACAGTTATGAGGGACCAAAGAATGTGTTCACAATCCAAAACATCTGTAGTAAAAATCTCTGATGATAATAATAAGCACACACTAAATTATATTAATCAAATTACATACTGCATACATTTCCAAACAATGCCTTCTAAATGATCTTAATATTAAGTATCAGCTTAAATAGTGTGTTCACGAACAATTGTTAGTTCTGTTGAATTTCTCTTTTCTGGCTTTGGAACTCAAAGGATAAGCAGATTTAATTAGAAATCTGAAATTTTAAGCTCTAGTCTCTTGGTATTTAACCTCAAAGATTTTACCTTATTTAAGGTTTTCTCTTCAAGGAAAGACTTTTCCACTCAAGGGTGGAGTGGAGATTATAAGTTAAACCCAACCCAGACAGGGAACAAATCAACAAATCACAATAAAAATGAAAAGGAAATATTTACCTCCATGGACATGCACATAGCATGCACACACACACACATGTACACACACACACACACACACACACACACACATCAGTCTGTCACTCCGACCTCACCTCTCAGCAGCCAGAAGTCCTTACATTTACAGTTTTAGAGGGCTATACTCTTTGGACCATTGGCAGAGTTCTCTGAGCTTCCAAATTTCCTTCTTTCATGTCTGCCAACTGAATGAGGATGAGAGTTGAATTAGCTTTTAAAATAATCCTTGTTCATTATTAATTATTTAAACTCTTTCTTTCCCTATCTAGTTATGATTCAGGCAACTTAATTTCAAACACTGTAGCCTCGGTGTTCAAATATTGCAAATTCAAACACCATAGAATAGTGTGATATTATTTCTAGTTGGCTAGAGCTTCAACTCTTGGAATAGTGAGGTTCCCTAATGGAGAATTCATATCTGAAGGGTGGACAGCAAGCATCGTATCAGAAAAGCCGCGCTCCCAGGTTGGCTACCACAGGTGCTTCAGCTTATTGTACCTTGATCAACACCATAGGTTTTGTTAGTTTGTGTGGTGAGTGTCAGACATGTTCTTTTATTTGGTGAAGTTTTTGGCTTGTTAGCATGACAGATATGAGAAATGGGCTCACAGATAAAATTAAAGGTATTCAAGACATGTAGAATAGCTAATATATTTTAAAAGACTTTCTACTTTTGCCTACACAAATTCTAAGAGATAGTGAATTCTGTGTGCCCATTCCTTAAGGTTGGTGCTCACAACTTAATCTCTAATGTTGTCATTTCATTATTGAGGAGGATTTCTGCATGGTTAATGCCAATGTCAGGATACCAGAATCCTGCCTTTAGAATGTTATGTCCACTTCACAGAAACCTTTCATGGAAGATAATAATTTGACACCAAGAAGGGCAGAAAGGTAGAACTTCAAGCTAACTGAGAAGTTTGCATTGACTGTTTTTTTCTTGTTTACTAATGAATTGGGCTCAAGACTTGCTATCATTATTAGTTGTTAAAGAGGTTATGAAAGGGTAGCTAAAATAAGTAATTCCTACATTTTAAACTATTAACACTGTCCACCAAAAAGAACCCAAGAGCTATGCATGATCAAAATCGCTTGGGTCAGTTTACCATACACTCCAAGGAATTTATTTTTCAGCTCCCTAATTCACTAGAACACTTTATATTAGGTATCTCCAGCAGATTGAAAGAGTACAAAACAGCTTCTCATGGTCACTTTGGAATTCTCTGAAAACTCAGGTTGCCATGGGTAACCGCAGAGGAAGGGTTGAGAGGTGAAGGGGAGAGCACATAAAGTCAGCCATGGTTGTCCTTTGTCTGGCTGATGTGATGATGATCCTTCCTGAAGGGCACGTGGGGACAGGAGACCAAAGCTCTTACTTCCATCAAGGGCCTCGTCCATGTAGTAAATGTCTCCACTGAGGGATTTTTATGTCCCTTTGGATTAGCTACATGGGTCAAGGGCAAGGGTAAAGCCTGCCTCATTTCTCTGCCCCTTTCCCTTGGCGACGCAATGTGTGTGGTCTCTGGGCAGTGCCTTTTGTAAGAGCAGGGATGGTGGAATGAGCTCTCCCAGCTGGCAGGAGATGCTCGCCAGAAAGGGGATACTCTGGGACAAATCAGAGACTATGTGTGGCTATGTTTTTAATGACTCCTTTGTGATAGACTCCTTTCTTAGAGGAGTCTGAGATAGTCATATCACTGACATATACCGAGTAAACATTCAGTTTTCCTCTTTCTGTTTTATTTTCAGTTTTTGGTGATGTCACCTAACAGGTCATTTCCTAAGTGCCTTTGGGTTTTTGTCTCAAAAAGGAAGATGAGTTGCTTAGGGTAATGGGACAATAAACTTTTGTTTTAGGAGAATCCAAGTAAAAGGCAGTGATTAAGTATCTTTGAAGCTCTGTGTGTGGCCTGGTTTTACCTCTCATCCTTTATCTGTTGGCATTTTCTTGGCAGCCAGAGCTGGAGTCACTGGTTAGCAGTAGCAAAAGGGTCAAAGCCCTATTGCCACCAGGAGGCAGATTCATCACCTTGGTGAGCTGCTAGTCATTTAATCGGTACCAGCGACCACTAAGAGAGAGACACACAAAGTTTTCTGGGAAAAGCCCACAATGTCTGGGAAACTGGATACTAAGACATCAAAACTTGAAAAATTTTATCTTTACAACTATCCAACAATTTATAATCCAGGTCAATTTATGTGACTGATACAAGTTTCTTTGAAGATAAAAGCAGGGTTTAGTATGTGCGGTTATCTGGGGCTGTTGTAACATGTTCAGAGTTTGGGTGTGTCGATTCCTGAAACTTCCATGTTGCCTTTACCTGTCAGTCTGGTCATGAGTAGTTCTATTGATTGCATCTGTGGTGATTTCTGGAGTTGGACTGGATTTGAAGACAGATATGGGTAGCTGGGAAATGATTATTTCTCTAGCAACAGTGACATTTTCATTTTATTTGTTGCAGAATTGCTGATACTCCTTGTTTTCCAGTTGTAAAACACTGTGTACAGTTGTGGTATATATCTTGTCTCCCTTTTACTTAACCCTGTAGCACCCAGAATGGGTATTTTTAACAGGTTTCCACTGTGTTTGTAAGCGTGTGTGTGTGTGTGTGTGTAAGTGGTGTAAGTGCAGTGTAGCTCTTCAGTGTTTCAGTTAAGGAGTGGTTTTGCTGTGAAAAATGGCAGCAGTTTGAAGTTATTATCATCTGGGTGTTTTTTTTTTTTTTCATCTGGGTGGTTCTGAACAGAGAAAACCACTTTCTTTTAAGTGCTGACACCAGCAGAAAGGGGAAGGAGCGAAGTAAGTAAGAGGCAAGAGTTTAGTTTCTGCCCTCCAGGCCTTACACATTGAATTAAAATGTGGAAGATCATCGGTGTATGGAGGGCCAAGGGGATTTGAGGCAAAGTGATTATTTTTTTTCTCTAGGTGATCAGCTAAGAAGTATCCTATACATTTTTTGGTCTAGAACAATTGGTTTATTCATTCATTTGTTCATTCAATAGGTATTTATTTTTGTTTCAACAGGTATTATTTAGGTGCTAGGGTTACTGTAGTTAACAGGATCAAATCCCAGACCTGGAGCAGGAGAGAAAATAAGAGAGAAACAAACCAGCAAACAGATAAGCAATGGAATATAACTTCACGTCAGGTGAGAGGGAGGAGGAAAGTGAGTTAGAAACCTAGATGAAGTGCAAGAGGCAACCTGAGGAAACCTGGGAGAGGGAGGCCGGGCAGAGGGAAGGAGAGCAGAGAGAAGAGGAGGCTAGATCTTGGAGGACTTTGATCTCTGCTGGCACATGGAAATGAAGGCATCTGATTTATGGCTTTGAACTCTCACTGGGGTGCTGCATCTCTTGTATGGTTTACTGGCTGTTATCAGTTCTAGCAGAAAATCATTTTTTTTCTCAAAACAGTGACTGAATGGTCTCATGAGACTTTTCCTAAAGCTGTAAAAACCCCAGGATTCCAGAACTGCACGTTTGTAGTATTTACTTTTGACTGAGGCTTGAAAACGAACAAGAGGGCAGTTGCGAAGTAGTATATTAACCCAATAGTTCATAACGGATAGGGTAAAAAAAGAGGAGTATAGTTAAAATGCCAAGAGAACAATTATTCTTAGTTGATTTGCTTGCTATGTACTTGCTTTCTGTGGTCAGACTTTGTAGTGGTAGTAGTAGTTCGCCTGTTATCCAGCTCTGAATCAGATTGCATAGTGCAGTGAGTGGGATGAGCGGCCTGGGAGATGACGGACTGGGTTTGAAACTCATCTCTGTTGTTACTAACCAGGTACTTCACTGTGGGCGGGGGCACTGTGGGCGGGGGCACTGCAAGTGGGGCAATGAGTCCCCTTACGGGATTGTGTGAGGCAATATGTCCCCTTACGGGTTTGTGTGAGCATTAAATGAGATAATACATAGGAATCATTCCTGACATGACGTAAGTACTCAGTGAAAGCTAGCTCTTATTGTTTCTGCTAAAGTAATTCTAAGCATGGAAAATTTTTACATTTCATATATGATAAATCAGATAGCTTATTTTACACAATTTGGAAGCTCAAGTGGAATCCAGAATATGGTGTTTTGGGAGTTAGCACCCATTATTGGGGTGACATTGTATATCATATATAATTATATATAAATATGATATTGTATATAAATATAATATATTACATATAACATATGAATGTCTTCTATATTACTGTAGGATGCCCTAGACAGTCCTCACTGTTGAGAGTCCCAAGTCTGGGGCAGGTTTTGTGAGTGGAAGGTGGTAGGGAGGGATTGGTAGGGCAAGGGGAGGGTTTCTAGAAGGCAAAGAAACAGGAGCTAAAGCAGAGAAACTCTGCAAATGAAATGAACAGGCTGGGGACGGGTGGGGGAAGGCTGTGGCTGCCAGTGGGGATGTTCCTGACCTTTGAGTTTTAGACGCGGTCCCCTCAATCTCTTTTTACCATCATTTCGACTGAGTTCACTGAAGGACATTTTAACATATGGAATGCTAAATGTAATATTTTTAAATATAGAAGTCCCCGGGAAAATAGAATTGTCCTACAATATTTTGTTTTGTGTCAAATTTTCTAAGCATGCTTGTTCTATAAAAACGACAATACTTGTTTTATAACCATGTATGTGTGACTCAGTGTACTGTTTGCCTTTGAAAATGCTGGTGATTTAAGTAGCTGCTTCGGAATAGATTTCAGCTTGTATTTATCATTAGTATTAACCAGTAGCATATAATTTTTTTCCTGAGAGACTCTGATTTCTCTCCCTCATCTGAGGTACATAAAATTTCAAATAATTTAATTCGTAAATAGAAACAATAATCCTAAAAACATCCCTCATTTAAAGAGATAAAACCTTTTTCATGGGTTCCAGCTAGATGTTCCCAGTGGCATACTGCCCCTCTGATGGCATACTTAGATCAAAAAACCAAATCTCCTCACTGTTTGTAAATCTCTTAACCCTTTAATCATGGATCGTTGCGGGGGGAGCCCCTCTATTTTGTGAATAAATTCAGTATCCTGGTTTTTTTCTTATATTTTTCTTTCCCTTTACTCTTTTTCTTTTCTTTTTTTTTTCCTTTTTCTTTCTTTCTTTCTTTTTTTTTGTCATTTTGGTTTCTGACTGCAGAATGAGTTGGTTCCTCCAGAAGCCTGCATCCTGAGCCATGTGGTGTAAACCCCCATGGATGGGCACCTCTTGGTGCCTGAATGAGAAGGGGGTGTGGGGCTCAGATGATGCTCTGGGCATCCTCATCACCAGAGGGACCCTGTTGTCACTCCCTCAACAGTCACAAGGGGTTATGGGGCAGCAGTGTGTGGTCTGGATGCCTGCAGGGGCCATGGCCAGTGTGCCAGACACTATGACACAAGCTGGGAATTGAGGAGGACGCAGGAGTTGAGCCTTGAAGAAGGTGTGTGGGACAACTTTTACTTCAAATTTCTGAGTCCTCACCTATCTTTCTGAGACCTTCAACAAAATTCAGCTCTCTGCATTATGTGCTTAGACCCCAGCCCAGTGCAGGGTAATGCAGATTCTTCCATAGTGAGTTTAATTTTCATAGTGAGATATTTCTGTGGTGAGTTCAGTCAACTCATGAATCAGGTGATTGTCTCTCTCTTGCTAACCTGTTTTGTTCCCCACTCCCCCCATTTCTCACTGTTTCTCATCTCATTTCCCTTTGGGAACAGTTTTTGTGATTAAGAAAGGAAAAACAGTAAGAAGGCTCTTACCGTGCAGCAGAGCCACGCTGTGCTGTCAGGATGTGAGCTCACTTTGCTCTGTGACACTTGTCTGAAATCATACATGCTCTTGTTCGACTCTAGCATTGTTTCTCATTTTTGAGAATGACACTACTTGACACAGACTTTCAATGACGAGTAGTATTTTATACAGAAACTGCACTGAATAAAGGAAGATAGAGTTTTGCTAGGACAGAATAAAACTGGTCCAAAATGGTCTCTGCATCACGTTTATGCTGCTATTGCTTTTTGACTGACCTCTTAAGAATTTCATTCTGGATCAAGCAGAGGAAGGAGATGGAGAGCAGGAAAAATATTAAAAGATAAAACAGAGACTTTGAGAGAATTTGTTGTTGAATAACAAATTAAGATTAAGAGTTAATCATTATGAGCCTCTGCCTTCAGCTCAGGTCATGATCTCAGGGTCCTGGGATCAAGCCCTGCATCGGGCTCTCTGCTCCTCGGAGAGCCTGCTTCCTCCTCTCTCTTTCTGCCTGCCTCTCTGCCTACTTGTAGTCTCTGTCTGTCAAATAAATAAATAAAATCTTAAAAAAAAAAAAAAAAAGGGCGCCTGGGTGGCTCAGTGGGTTAAAGAGTTAATCATTGTGTAGTTTATAGTAGGAAGATAATAATTTTTTTACTGGTTTTGAGATTAAAAAATCCCTAAAGCCTAATTGTAATAAAAACTTTAATCTGTTTGTCAGTGTTTATTCATTACTCATTCTGTGCTCAGTACTACAACAACTATCAGGAATGTGGCCATATTGTCCATGATCCCTAACCTAATTATAAGAACGGAGACAAAAGCATTAATAAAGTTAAAAAAGTCAAAATCATTCTAATTATCTCCAGGAGACTGTTGCTGTAGGACTAGAAATTAAATCAGTCATAGACAGACATGTATCAAAACTCAAATCCCATGACTTGGTGGGTATTTGAGTGGGACATATTTTGAGAAGCTCTCACTGAAAACTTTTTTTGCAGATGAATAAATTAGATAAGGAGAAAGAGTTTGGGGCTCTTTTGAACTTTCCTTTCACCAAGTACTCTTAGGATGGCATAGTTATCATTAAGGAATATGTTGTATATTTCAGATTTAAGTGGTAGGTGTGCTAAAATATAATTTGTGTGGTGAATATTTTAGAAGCACTTAATTGCATTTGAAATACCTCTTTGGGGGGGCAGGATATCAGATAAAATTTTCACAGGCACCACCTCCACATTTCCTTTGGTACAAAGATCTGTAGGTGGAGAAGCACAGGAGGGAAGGCCACCAGCAACTTTGGGCGAGGCCGCAAAGGCACACCTTTCAGATGGAATTGTTGGCACTGCCCTATGAATTCTATTACTTAATTTCAATAGAGCAAAATAAATATAAATAAACCTCCAGCCAAATGAATATTTCACTAGAAGTAGTATGGACATTGGGGAGGGTATGTGTTTTGGTGAGTGCTGTGAAGTGTGTAAACCTGGTGATTCACAGACCTGTACCCCTGGGGATAAAAATATATGTTTATAAAAAATAAAAAATTATATTTTAAAAAAAATTTTATGATTATAAGTATAATTGATATTCATGGTAGAAAGATGGAAGAACAAAGTAGAAAATAAAAGTCACCCTTTATGTAAATACTTTAGCTCTCAACATTTTGTGACACACCTTTCAGATCTTTTCTTTCATGTGTATACATTTAATCAAAATTGTTATTATTTAATGTCCATGGTCTGGTTCTTTTTATTTCCTGGTATATAGAGAAGTTTAATAAGTGTATGTTCAATGAATAAATAGCCTTGAACTTCTTGGTCCTCATAACCACCCTAGAAAAAATGAGGTTATATAGTGTTCCAAGTTCTGAGGGTTGAATGAGATGCTGGATATGTAAGTCTCATTCACGGAGACATTGAATTACAGACACTCTGTAATTCAAAGTTGTTACTGCTATTATTTTTATTTCTCATTGAAAAGGGAGAGATACACTAAATAGTGTGATTCAGAGGATTTGAAATCATTCATGATGGCCTTTACTTACAGTTTGGAGACAGGTCATAAGTCTAATATAAAGTGTTTATAATGCCAGAGCATGGGAATGTGCTATGATGTCTAATACAGAAATGGCTTTGTATTGGTAAAGCCTGTCACTGAAGTCAGGGATATGAAAAAAATAGAGCTGGTTATGGATTGTTTTGCTCTGAGCATGGTGACTTTTACCTTAAGCTGTTTCTTAATAAGATACAACTTGGCCTCTAATAATAACATGTTCATGACTATGTGGTGTTAAGGATCTCAGGTCTTCTTTCTTTCTTGTAGGTCTCTTTGTATAAACCTGTTGTAGAACTGGATTGAGTATAGGAAATACCTTTAATGGAGCCAGAGGTAAATGTTCCTCCAGGTTCTTGAGCCTCACTCATTGGAGGTACTAGTAGGATTGGAGCCATGGGTGGGCAGTTCCTTGGCAGAATGCTGTAGAGGAAGAAGGACCTCAGAAATCAACCAACCCAATAACTTAATTTTACACACAGTGAAATAAGGCCAAAAGAGATTATGTGAATTTCTCAAGGACACACAGCTAAATGATGGCACAACCAGGCTTAGAACCAAAGGTTCCTGTAAAGCAGCAAAATATAGATGGAGGAATACAGGTTGGAGTCAGGCTGCTTTAGTTTGAATTCTGGTTCTGTCACTTAATATGTATTTAGAGGGCTTTGAATCTCTCTGAACTTCATTTTCATCTGTAAAACCAGAATAAAATATCTAGTGCTGACATAAATTATCACAAACTTGATGCATTAAAACCAAATAAATTTATTGTTTCACAATTTTGAGAGACGGAAGTCCAAAATCGAGGTGTTTTTGGGACTATGCTGTCTCTGAAGGGTCTAGGGAAAGATCCTTCCATGTTTCTTCATAGCTTCTGGTTGTTGCTGGCATTCCTTGGGTTTCCTAGGCATCGAGTGGCATCACTGCTGTCTCTGCCTTTGTTGTCACATGGTCTTTGCAGTGTGTGTCAGTCTGTTTCTTTGTCTTCACATGACTTTGCTGGGACCTCAGTCATTGGACTTGGGGTTCACTTTAATCCAGTGTGGCCTTATTTTAACTAATTACATCTGCAAAGACACTATTTCCAAATAAGGCCACATTCTGAACTTCTGGGTGGACCAAAAAATTTTGAGGGATGCTATTTAACCCAACACACTAGTGTATAGCACTTTTGCCTGGTTTAAATAATACGTTGTTTACAAATTATCTAACATGGTTGCTGGTACATATGTTAGTTCATATGTTAACTGAACAAAAGTTAGTTCTCTTCTTTTCTTTCCAATTCCCAACCCTATGGCCATGTGGCCACTTGGCCACTGTAGAACTCCAGACACTGAACTCATTCTGTTTTCAGTCAGCGTCTTTCTCCTTCTGCAATTATTCTGGAATGTTCCCAGCCTTCTTCACTGGCTGGTTGTAACAAGTTTTGGCCATCTGTTCTTTTCTTGAGATTCTGCATTTTTGTAGCTTTTCTTGTTCTAGTTTTCAAGGAACTTTACCATAAATATAGTTGGAGAAAAAGCAACAAAGGACTGCAGAATACAGTATCAGCAAAGGGACTGATTTTTATTTAATTAGCAAAAACAAAGAAGTACATCCAGTTTTGACAAGGATGCTGTGAGAAAGTTAGCTAATAATACCTTTGTTGGGATCCTTTAAACTGTTATACCTTTTCCAAAAAATCAATAAAAACCTTATACTTTTGCTTTAGTAATCCTAGAACTGGGAATCTGTTCTAATCTGTTTTAATATAGAAAATGCCATAAATGTTTATCAAAACGTGATTTATGATAATAAGACTTGGGAAATGACATACATACCTAACAGTAGTTTAGATAAACTATAGTTTGCTTATTTGAAGGAACATTATATAGTTATTAACATAGTTGTAAATATAAAAAAATGACTTACTGGTAAGTGAGAAAAGAAATTAATAATTATAAAGAGATTCATATGTGATTGTAATAACCACATGGAGTAATGTCAAAATGATCTAAATTTTTTCCATGTTATAAATTTTCCATAATTTAAAAATATTTCTGTATAATTTTAGATAGGAAAATGATTATGTAAGGAGTTAATCCATATGGTTGAGTGACCTGGTAGATGTTCCATTTCATCTTGGGTACTAGATAGAGGTGGTCATGCTTACAGCACTATTGTTGGCGTTAGGTGGAGGAAAGTGTCTTTTCTCAAACAGACTAGGACAAACCAGTATTGTGGAGGAGAAGCTAGTCAGGGTATTCCTACCTGCATTACCAGTGGTCTGGACTCCTGAGCAATGGGGCCAGTGACTAATCCCAGACCACAGACAAACAGCCCCCTCTAAGAAGAATTAAAGTAGATGGAGGCTAATATTACTTGCATCAAGAAAAATCTAAAAAGTCAAAACAAAGATGTAACAACAAAAACAAATTGCAAAAATGTGTTGTTTGATTTTTAATTTAAAATTAAAAATTAAAATTAAGATGTTTTTAAAATTTAAAACATTTTGTTTTTGGTGAATACATAATAATTCTCCCCCACCACAACAAGTAAGGAAAAAAATGAAAATATTATTGAGATGCATAAGTTTGAAGGTTATTTGTAGATTACCTTGGACTTTGAATACAAATTTAATAGAGATGATCGAATCTAATGAATTTATCATCTTTTTGATACTGGTTAAATCAGAGAATTCATAACTCATTGTCCCAATTTTATTTCCTCATGTTATTAGTTAATTCTGGTCATTTACTTGTCAGGTATTTATTGATTCTTACCATAGTCTTAGACTTGATTTCTTGTAAAGTGGGCTATCTCATGTTAATTTTCTAAATTTCTGTTTATTGAGTTTACTATTATAATAATTTTAAAAATATTTCAAAAATAAGGAAAACATGCATCATTAAGTTTAAATTCCATTGTATCTTCTCAAAGAATTGGTTCTCTAATGTGTTCAGGAATCACCTGGGAAGATTAGTTAAAAAGGTAGTTTTCTAGGCCTTAATCTCAAAGGCTAGACTAGAGCCTGGACATCTTTGAAAGGAGGAAAACAAAGGATTCTGCTACAGGTGGGTTACGGTTAATACTTTGCAAAAGTGAAAAGTGAGCCAGATGAAAACATGTGCCCAGAAATATTTTCCTTAAATATTTGAGGTTAAACATTAAGTATTGCAGTAAAAATAAATAAACAAATAAATAAAAGAAAAATGAAAAGTATTAAAATATTGGCATTGTTTACCAAAACACGGTTTTTCTTTTCCTTTTTTGGAGGTATGTAAGGAAAGCTCATCACTAAGCTGTAGATGATGTCAACTCTTCTATTCCTAGCACATTTTGACACGCAATCTTTTTATTTCACAACAAACATGCTGAGGCAATGTTCCTTTTGTTTTAAGAGCTGATGATTGTCAGTTAATTATATCACACATTGAAGAAAAGTTAATAATGAATGTATTCAGCTACAACTTGCATTTTCAGTGTTATTGTCACATGAGTACATTAAAAAAACTCTAATATTAGAATCTAGATTCTCATAATGGAGTGTCTACTGTGAAAACCACATGTAATTGTGTTCCTAAAGATTGCATGATAAGATTCATTCATCCAGTGCTGTCTGAGCTATGAGATAATAATGCTTTTCTCAGTTAATGAGATTCTTTCCTCAGTATGCTGGGTCTTTCCATTTTTCTTTCTTGAGAAAGCAGATGGGTGATTTATTTAAAAAATATCTTACAAGAGAATGATATACAGATCAGTTAAGCCTCACCTTTTTTCGTACTTGTATTTACCTGCAGAATTATCTAACATAATAAAATGAGGGTAGATTCTAAATTAAAGTTTAAGACAATGTTTCTTAAGCTTGTATGCATAAGAATAACATACTATATATAATATGTTTATTAATATTCAGATTTATGGGCCTCCATACCAATTTATTAAATCTTAAGTAAAGACTGGGAATTCACATTTTAACAAACATCCCAGCTTGTTAAAAACTGTTGGACTGCCTTATATAGTTTGAGGAATTTCTTCTCTTCAGGAGAAATAAGCTATCTTCAGGAGAATAAGCTATCTTTGTAAGATAGCTTAGGGTAGGTAATTTTGAGTGATATGCTTTAAAACCATTGGAGGAACTTACTTTGAACCTTAATTAAGGGGAGTTTAGCAGCATAAAAGAAGCATTGCGAAGTTTTCCAAACATGGATTTCATATTTGGATGGCTATTGAGAATAAATAAATCATTGTTGTATTTCCTTTTGGAAAGCCATGTATTGGAAAGTCTGGCTTTTGGCAAGACCACAAATTATCAGGATATCCAAAACCCTGAAGATAAGAGAACCAAAGGAGAAACAAGTGTGACAGTGATCAGTGGCACTGTGCCAGGCAGTGCTCTGAGCATCTTCAATGTATTAGTGTAGTTAACCTTATGAATATCCTATCAAGTAGGTATTATTATTTTGCTCATTTTACAAATGGAAAAACAGAGGCAGTGAGAAGTTAAGTAACTCACCCCCTTCCATAGCTTGTGAGAAACAGAGCCAGG
This sequence comes from Mustela putorius furo, assembly GCF_011764305.1. NCBI lineage: Eukaryota > Metazoa > Chordata > Mammalia > Carnivora > Mustelidae > Mustela > Mustela putorius. The sequence goes on along the minus strand of NW_025421373.1, from coordinate 13,085,107 downwards.
ATTGTCTGAACCTGAGCAGTCTAACTTGGGGTCTGGGCCTGCATCACTGCACCATGCCACCAAGAAAGGGCCGGTTCTCTGGGCAACTCATTCAGCTTTCAACCAGATTAGGCATTTTTTATATTAGGTAAGTACCTACAAAGGCAAAGCAATGAACTGCATGCCACTTGGAGCTTTTTGATCTATAGTGCCTGAAATTTCTAGAGAAAACCAACATGATAGAAAAATAAAAGTAACAGCAAAAGGCACTTACTTAAGTAGTTATTTTCTTGCATATTTACTCTCAGAAGTAATAACTGTAATCTTTTTGCTTGTCTGAGTGTTTTACTGCTCTTGGAGTCTAGAGTGTACAGGACATTTAGGGATCCTTTGGCTCAACAGCAGGTGTTTCTCCAATTAATGAATGAAAGGTTGGGCTCATTTTGTACATCTACAAGGATATTCTGTAGGTGGATCAATCCAACAATTTGCATAACTATCTTAGAATCATGAAGGGAACTAAGTCTAGAGAGAGTAGGTAAGCAGATGTGGTCCCATGTCAACCTCGAGGGAGGGTGTATCGGGAAGACTGGGACCCCATGCCCAAGTGGGATGAGCTGTGTGCCTGGCCTTCAACCTGAGAATCTACGATGAGTGGAGGATGGCTGCCCCTAGAGTGGACTTGCTTTGTACCAGTGGTTTCTGTATTAGTTTTCTATTGCTGCTGTAACAAGTTACCACAACTTAGTAGCTTGAAACAACACTAATCTATAATCTTACAGCTGTGTGCATTGGAAGTTTGATGCAGATCTCACTGACCTAAAATAAAAGTGTCAGCAGTGCTGTGTTCCTTTTTGAACATTCTAGGGGAGAATCCTCTTGCTTTTTCCAACTTTTAGAGGCTGCCTATGTACCTTGGCTTGTGACTGTCTTTATTTTCAAAGCCAGCAACGACAGGTTGAGTTGTTTTTGCACTTTTACTCTGATTTCCTCTCTAATATCCCTCTTCCACTTTTAAGAACATTTATGATCATGTTGGGCCCACTCAGATAATGGAAGGTGATCTTCCTTTTTTAAGGCCAGCTCATTAACAACTTTAATTCCATTTGCAACCTTAAATTCCTCTCTGGCATGTAACCCAACATAGTCATAGGCTCTAGGGAGGTGGGCATGGACATGGACATGGATATTTTGCAGAGATCTTTATTCTGCCTACCACAGCTTCCTAAGGAGTAAGGCGATTAGGGAGAATGGACATATTCCAGGATATAAGGCTTAGTCATCCAGGACTGGATGGATCATTTGGAAGGAAAGGTTCCTGCTCTTGTTCTTGACAGTTGTAGATCCTGGCAGATGCTGGTAGAGGGACTGTGAGCTGGTTGGCAGAGTGAAGAGGGAGAGACTGTCATATCTGGAAAGGCTGACAGATTTTTGTTGGCTGAGAATGCTTCACCTCCTATGCACTGACTTCATTGAGTTGTTTCTAATGTTTTTAGAGAAAGAAGGTACTAAGTATTTTTCTCTTAGTAGGAGGAAAAACCAAGTCCCTCACCAGCTCACACATAGAAGGACAGGTAGGGAGGAACACTTATAGAGTAGGAACCCTAGGTCAAAGAGATAGAAACGTGAGCCATATATGTCTTTGATTGAAACTGAGCCTGTTTACCTTTCCCTGTCCACCCACACTTCCTACCTTCCTTCCTTCCTTCTAGTTTTCAAATTTGTGCTATTGATGTATTTGGGAAGGTTTTATTATATTAAGTACTGCTATTATCTAAACAGGTTATGTTTCTGTAGGATCAGAATTGGGTTCATTCTCACAGAAAACATCACTAATAGTAAGAGCAAAATTTCAGCCACATTTAAATGCTTTTATCTTACCAATTAAGAGCTAAAGCATTAAGTGAACAAGAGCGTGATTTGCAGAGTGGGGAGGTAATACAGAAGCCATTTAAGAAAATGATACAGTTGAGTGTTGGAGACCTTTGTTTTATAAGTTAAGTGGAAGTGGTATATTTGGATCCAAGAGAAGAATCACATGACCTCCTGAATGAAAAGAAACCCACAAGTCATTAGTCATCTAGTTGATATTATTTAAATCACACAAAATGCTGCCTGTATCTAGTTACAGGACTTTCCATTTGTTTTCCAAAGCAGACTAGACCTGCGTTAGGTCAGTTGATGTGCTTACCTAATTCCTCTTGTTTGGGTGTCTGCATGGACCGGAAGATCGAAATGGTTGGGGACTTGCTTTCCACAAAGCGTAAGCTATTGGAAACAGTGCTTTGAACTGAGGCATCATGCGCCCCACAAGGGGAAGAGGAAGCCACAAACAGCATCAGAACATGAAAATATAGGTCATATATGCTGCCCTAGGCAAAGAGGGTGCGCCTTCTTGCCACCAAGAGCATGGGAAGGAGGCGGGGAAGATACATATTAGAAGATACATTGTTGACTACAGAGGGTTTTTACCTTTTTGTGTCTTTGTCACTTCTTTTTTTTCTCCCAGTGGATGTACCTCTCTTGGGTCCTGTGGTGGGGGTGAGGGAGCAGTGGGTGGAAGGGATGATGCAGTGGGTGGAAGGGAAGGTCGCCAGCAGGCTTCCTCTGGAGAACTGCATGGATTTTTCGTTAGTTTTTGAAGGTTCTTTGTATAAAAATAAAACAAAACCAAAACTTTAGTATGCAAAGCATTGAAACTTCAGCAAGTCTCTTGTCAAAATGAGCTTATTTGAGCATAAAGTAGAATGACAAAGTTTAAAGGGAAGGTGAGTGGCAATCTGATGAAAATAAACAGAAATAGCCATTCAGCAACAAGAATGTCTTCTTAAATTCTCGTCTTTATTTACCTCAGTGCTTCCAATTTGTCTAGCTCCAGATATCTTAAAAAAGTGTGGTCCAAGAGGAGCTTTACCTAAGGGCACTCAGTGTTTTACAAAGCAAGGAGATTTTTCTTGAATACTGGCACTCCGTCCTTTCCCCTAAAGTCCCACTTCTGCTATTTGAGTACTTTTTGCTTAACAATCACACAACATTAGGCTGCCTTTGCTCATGTGCACTACAACTCCATCTCTGTGTCTCCTTCCATCCAAGGCTGACTTTGGCCTTCCTCTGAGTCCTTCATACTCCCTAGAGTTCCTCCCTGATAAACCACCAAAGCCTTGCAGACTCATGCCCTCTGCATGGAAGAAATCTGAAATAGATTATTATTTGTATCCATACCAGTCCAAAACAGTCAACCCAGTTGATAGTACTCAGTTTTTATTTATTTATTTTGCAGGTTCCACCTGCTTTAGGTCCATCTGATCCAAATCAGAACCAGAGGTTGGCAAACTATGGCCTGAGGTTCAATTCCAGTTTATTGCCTATTGTACGGAACTGTTTTTGCATTTCCAAACAGTTGAAAAAAAAAATCAAAAGAAGTATAATATTTTAAGATACATGAAAGTTATATGACATCCAAATTTTAATGTCCCAAAATAAAGTTTTATTGGAACTCAGTTGCTCTCATTCATTTATGTATTATCTAAAGCTGCTTTCGTGCTATTTTGGCAAAATTGGCTTGCAAAGCCTGAAATATTTACTATCTGGTTCTTTACAGAAAAGTTTTGCTAACTCTTGCTTTAAATCCATTTTAAAATTTATGTATTAACTAGTAAGTTGTGCACTAGAGAGCAAGATTCTCAAGGGAAGATATGTTACTTGATCATTATCACAACCTTGTTGGTTAACACAGTGACAGACATGTAGTCATTACTCGACTGATATTTGTCTCAAAGATTTACAATGATGTAGCTTACAGACCACTTTCAGAAGCATACCTATTACATGACATCTGTTTTGGGAAGACTCACCAACAGGCAGGAGGTGCATGCTTTTGCTCCCTAACATCTTCTTCCCTTAAGCTTATTATAGAACACACATACTTTTAAACTGCTTTTTAAAATTTGGAATATATTGAGTTTTCTATAGTTAGAGGTTTTGTTTTTAAAATTATGTACTCTTCTCAGAGGCTGTGTACTGGTTATCTATCACTGCATGCAAACTACCATAAACCTGGTGATTGATTTCAAATAAGCATTGTAGCTCATGTACCAGAAGGACTTGGTCCTCTACAGTTTGTGGTCCCAAGAAGCATCTGAAGTGTATAGCAGTTCCAAAACATTGGATGCTGGATAAACTGACAGGTGTGTTTGCCTCTCCCCATAAGCTGAGAAGTGTCTCCATCTCATCATTTTCCTAAGGATCAGACTTAGGTATGCCCTAACAGGAGATGAAATAAAGAAGATCTATGTGCTATGTTTTATTAGGATTGATGGCAAGGTCCAAACTGATATAACCTACCCTGTTGGTTTTATGGATGTCATCAGCACTGACAAGACTGGGGAGAATTTCTGTCTGATCTGTGACACCAAGGGTCACTTTGTTGTTCATCGGATTACACCTGAGGAAGCCAAGTATAAGTGTGTGAGAGAGGATCAGGGTGAGAAGTGTAAGTTGTGCAATGCGAGAAGGATCAACGTGGGGATAAAAGGAATCCCTCGTCTGGTGACTCATGTTTCTCGTGCCATCTGCTGTCCTGATGCCCTCATCCAGGTGAATGACACCATTCAGATTGATTTGGAGACTGGAAAGATTACTGATTTCATCAAGGTTGATACTGGTAATCTGTGTATGATTAGCAGATATGTTAACTTGGGAAGAATCGGTGTGATCACCAGCAGAGAGAGACACCTGGTTCTTTTGATGTAATTCACATGAAAGACGCCAATGGTGACAGCTTTGCCACCCAACTCTTCAACATTTTTGTTACTGACAAAGGCAAGAAAACCATGGATTTCTCTTCCTGGTGGAAAGGGTATCCATCTCACTGTTACTGAAGAGAGAGACGAGACTGGTGGCCCAGCAGAAAAGTGAGTAAAATGGCCCTTAGGTGATGTGGTTGGAAGTCTTTATGCTTAATTAAAGATCATACAACATGAAAAAAAACCAAAATAAGCATTATATCACATCATTTTATTAATTAGGAATTCAGGCAGGGGTTGGTTGGTTGATTTTCTCCTGTTCCATATAACATTCATTGGATTACTTAGTGGTATTCAGGTGGTGTCCAGGCTTCTTTAATGGGTCCAGTGATGTTGGTGGTTGGAAGGTAGGACTCTGTTGGGCCCCTTTCCCTTTCCAAGTCATCCCAGGACCTCTCCAGTAAGGAGTGGAAGCACTTCTAGCGACTAGGTAGAAACTGCTAGTTCTCCTGGAGTCAGGGCCCAGAGCTTGCTGAGTGTCATTCCTGCCACTTCAATTACCAAATAGTTGCCAACCAGCCCAGACAGAAGGGGAAAGGAAAGAGACCCCATCTCTTAGAAAAAAGAGTGCCAAAGAATTTTTGGGTCTTCTTGATGTGCAATAAGCTCCTTCTAGTTTTGTTTTGAACTTTGATAATTCCAGTTAAGTATAATAGCCCCTCCTAGTCCTCCTAACACATGATCTTTTTTGAACTGTCTTTCAAGATCTTATTTCTAAGCTCTGGAACTGTCAGGTGTCTTGGCAAGGAGAAGACTAGCTCAGAAGCCCAGGCATGGAAGAGCTATGAGGGATGGTTGATGGGCACTGAATGCATTCCTGGGAGGTGATTAAGTTCCAAAACAGTTCCCCCAACTCATAAAATACCTAAAATAGGAGCTGGGAGGTCTGCAGGCTCACTCGGGACCCCAGCTACTTGGGAGGGAAGTCCTAAACTACATTCCTATATACTTAATGATCTCTTGCATAATATAGTTGGAAGATACTCCCTTCCCTTCCTTACCCTTCCCTTCTTTCTTTCCTTCTCTCCCCCTCTCTCTCTTCTTTCTTTCTCTCTCTCTCTTTTTTTTGCTTTCTCTCTCTCTCTCTCCCTTCCTCCCTTTCTCTGTCTTTCCCTCCCTCCCTCTCTTTCTTTCTTTCTTCTTTGAGAAGAAAAATCAGTGCTGCTCCTCACTGGATAGAGATTGGTAGCTAAAGAGCACATAGGCCAAAATAATGTCAGCTCAAAGCCTGGTTTTTCTCCTCTCAGTCATCTTCCATTTGTGTACTGTACTGCTAGGGTGTTTTCCTTTTTACTATAAAGAAATTAGATCTGGTTTTCTAAAGATGCCTTTGTTTAGACTAATTCTCTGACCCAAAGACTGGAAATCAGAGGGATGTAATCATTCAAAGGATAACTTCTGTATATGACTGTATACAGGGGTGAACAATGTCAGTAATTTCTCCAACAGAAATAATTTTTGGAGGATTTGCTTGGCTTATGTTACAGAGTTTTGAGAGAAAATCCAGTTTCTTGTAACATGCAGAAATGCATATGTAAGCATACAAGATAAAATAATATTTAAACGCACCAAAATTTTATGGAGATGGAAGACATTTATTTCATACAGTTCTATTTCCCTATCCATTGGAGCAGTCCACCTGTTGAATTTTTTGACCTTTGAGATCAGCAGGGTTACAACCCTGTGTAGGTTCACCAGATGAAGAATTCCCTCTGTTCTGGCTCTGCTTTGCTACCTGTTAATTCTTTTTCTGGAAGCTCTAAACAATACTGTGCCAGAGCAGTTGCTTTCTCTACGTGCCATGTGAAGTATTCATTTTCTCCTTTGGTGGCTGCTGACTGAGAGCCTCTTTGCACGTTTCCTCTGGTGGGAGGACTCTGAGCAAACTCAGGCTGCTGTGGTTTGCACTGGGAAGCCTGCGCATGTGGCCCCTTTGCAAGACAGGCCGTGGCAACTTCCTGGTTCTTTAAAAAGTCACATAGAGTTGTGGGGCTTGATAGTACATTTTCTGTGGGCATTGAAAAACCCCTGAAGTGTTCACATAGAGAAAGGAAAGGATCTCTCTTGGTGATAAAACTAGAACAACAGGCATCTTTTCCTTTTCTTTGTGGCACGGAGATGCATAAGAGAGGGGACCCTTCGGGTGCCTGGGTGGCGCAGTTGGTTAAGCGACTGCCTCTGGATCAGGTCAAGATCCTGGAGTCCTGGGATCCAGTCCCGCATCGGGCTCCCTGCTCTGCAGGGAGTCTCTTTCTCCCGCTGACCTCTCTCCTCTCATGCTCTTTCTCTCTCTCATTCTTTCTCTCTCAAATAAATAAATATTGTTTAAAAAAAAAAAGAAAAAAAAAAGGAGACTCTTCATGGCAAGCCATAACTGGAAATTAAGAACACTGGTCTGTGGTTCCTATCTATGTTGTTGTTGCTGGTAGTGGTGGTGGTGGTGGGGGGGGTGTTTGTGTGTGTGTGTGTCTGTGTGTGTGTGTGTATGTTTTGAGAGCCTTCAATATTCATTTGAGGCTGTACTTTCTGTGGCTTGTCTGGCCTAAAAGTAATTCATGTCCTAGTGATGAGTCCTTCTTTTGGCTAAAAGTGAAGCCTGTTCCATTATTACCAGATACTATAAAGATAGTGCAAATCTTAGAAAAGCATTTTGTGGTATAGTGAAGGTTAGATATCTGTGAAATTATATCTGTGAAAAATATCTGTGGTAACACCTTTCCAGGAGAGTAGTTTTGGTCTTTGTTTTGAAGTGGTTTTCTATGAAACATTTTCTTTCCCTTGTTCCTCTATGGGAGGATTGATAGTTGTAGGTTACCTTCTTGGCATTTGTTTTTTATAGTCCTTAAGCTCCTTTTTCCCTAAAAAGTGTTATAGTTTCTGCCACTGGTGGATTCTTCTCACTAACTCACTGCTAAATTATTTGTCATCAGTATCGCTGTCCTTCAGAGTCGAGACTCTGGAAATCCCCACTGACATCCTTTCTTGCCAAATTTGTCTCTGGTTGCCCGACCACAATATTTTCTCCCCTAATCTGGCCAGTCATCTCCGACTTACTTTAGCACATGCAGCATTTTAGAGTTTGACATAGTAGAACACTGCACAGATTTAAAAAGCTTTCTAGTGGAACAGTGACCATAAGTCACCTCAAAGAACAGTTGAAGTTCATTGGATGTGGGAAGAAGGCTCTGGAGAACTAGAATTTTTCCCTTGGTTCTGGAGCTAATCGGAAGCTGGTTAGCATCATAAGGAGTTTTGAACATATCTTGTGGTTCTTCAAGATTCGCTGACAAGGTGACACTCTTTCTGTGTGCCTGAGTGGCTCAGTTGGTTGAGTGTGTGCCTTCCGGGCTCAAATCATGATCCCGGGGTCCTGGGACTGAGTTGTGTCTGGCTCCCTGCAGGGAGCCTGCTTCTCCCTCTGCTTCTGCAACTCCACCTGTTGTACTTTCTCTCAAATAAATAAATAAAATCTTAAAAACAAACAAAAACCTCCCACTCTCTACTATTGAAAAAAATTTTTTTGAATTTTAGTATGTATATATTCATTCTAATATTAATAGGAAAACATATCTGATCCTTGGTTCTTATTGTGTAGTTAAGAGGAAATAAAAAAACAATGAATGCTTTTTGAGCACATGCTAGATGACAGACCAGACATAGGTACTTTATTTAGCCCATACTGGTGCCCCTGAGAGCAAAAACCAGATAGTCACTGAGAAGTCAAAACCCCATGGAGAGGGAGGCTGGCTGAGCAAGCAATTAATAGCAAACTTGGGTCAAGGCATGGAAGAGACAAGGCGGTTGTCTCCTGGATACTGGCAACATCTCTTGGGTACGTAATCTGTATCAGTGATTTTTCCCTTGTTTCTATTGGTTACTTTATTTATTTATTTATTTTAAAGAGATTTTATTTATTTTTTTGAGAGGAGAGAGAGAGAGAGAGAGCGCGCGCATGTGCAAGAGCAGGGGAGGAGCAGAGGGAGAGGGAAAAGCAGACTCCCCTCTGAGCAGGAAGCCAGATGTGGGGCTGGATCCCAGGACCAGAAATCATGACCTGAGCTGAAGGCAGAGGCTCAACCCACTGAGCCACCCAGGTGCCCCTCTGTTGGTTACTTTCTATCTTCCTGCTTCTTTATCTCTTTCCTGAACCAGGTTTCCTTTGTTTGTGACCATGATGCCTTCCCAACATTTTTTTCAGGATCCTGATGTCTCTATCGTCTTTCTCCAGGTAGCCTGATTATATTCCTGATTAGTTTTTGTTTGTTTGTTTGTTTGTTTTTTTTAGAATTTATACTTCTGAGTTCTTAGCTTTGGATTAGGTTGAGTGCTCAGAGTCAAATATTGTCCTTGATTCTTTTTGACTTCTTGTGTCTCTACTTCTCACCATCCCAAACCACCACCGCTGTATTAAATTTGGGCAGCAGTTGTACAAGAGTTTCACTGTCTGTGAGTGGCCATGAATCTAAGCCTTATTTTAAACTTTAAGAAATATTGAAATAAACATTGTTTTTTTTGCAAATTCTATCAAACACTTAAAACATTTGGGAATATTAGTATTAATTCTTAATTCAAAATAATGACATTTGTAGAATATATCCTGATGTTGGGCAGTATGAGGTTTATTTAAAACTGGCATTTTATATATGCTTGACCATTAATCCTTCCTAAAATTCAGTGACCATGATGATCCAACTTGAGGTTAAGCAAGTTTTCCATGTAATACCCATGAAAACTTTTCAAATATAAAACATTTATAAACCTACAAGGAAATTATAAAAACATATATAAATTATACTTTAGGGCTTGATTAAAGGGCTATCTGAATATAGATAGATGACAGCTTTGCTGTCTGCTGATAAGGCTCAAATGATAGACTTAGCAAGGGTGTTTGCATTCTAATCAGTGACTTCTGAACACTCAAAGCACAAGGTTCAAAGGTTGGCCTCAGTTAGCAAACCCTTCTGTCATATTTTAGGATTGTATTTCCTTGAATCGCAGCAGGTAACCTGGGCTTGGTCTTGACAAAGAGCTGTTCAGAAAGGTTGAAGAAAAACAGCAACTGTTTTTTTTTTTTGCTTATGGAAATGCCCATCCCAGATCTGATCAGTAGCCACACCGAGTAACAAGTAATAAAAAGCATGAGATAACTTATTATAAAATGCAGGAGTTGTAACTCATAATAAACTTATGTTTATTATAATAAACTGCTTAAATTCAGCCTACTGGGCTCTCTTTGGAGTTCAAGGTCAGTGATGGCTTTTTGGCTTTTAGAACTTGATGTCTGGTTCTGGGGAAGGATTATATGATTTTAGTGTAAGGCAACTGACTAGAATAGTTTCTCTCTTTCAAGTCCAAGTATGAAGATAAGATTAAATACACTTCCTTGCCATTGTGCCATGCTTAACTTTTAAGCTCTGTATTATCTATATTAAAAAATGATGCTTTCTACTCTACCAACTTCCAAAAAAATTTGAAGCAGAATCCAGAAGTATCCAGTCAAAGTCTCATGTTGACCATGGCGCCCTGAGAGCTTCCTTGTGGAGAAAGGCAGATTACGCCTCCAACAATTTCTTTTTCTAACACTGCCTTGCATAAGGAATATTGAAATGTTTATCACTTTATTTTTCCATGGAATTGTGCCAAACGCCATCTACTCTATCTGAGTAGGGAAACTAGATTTCCTCACTTTATACTACCTCATTGACTATATGTATATGTGCATGTGTTTCCAGTCTCACAAATGTGAACTTTTCTATTTTGCTTACTAACACGACAGAACTGTGAAGATCAGTGATTTCTGTGACAGTTCCCGGCCTTTTTGTTCTTTTAGCTCTTTGCTACTCAAAGGATAGAATGGGTATCAGTATTAATGTCCATCTTTCTGTGGTTTCACGTTTTATAGTTTGGCATAGTTTATTAATTTTTGTTGGCTACTTTCAGAATGGTAATTTTAAGCTTCAAAGGCACAAATGTCTAGCCCTTTATTGACAGACATTTTGAGGACTAGAGGCACACTGAGTAAGCTGACACCAATGTCCTGCTCAAGTGTTCTGTCTAAAAGCCAACCACTCCCGGGCTCAGGAACATTTGGCTCTTACTAATACCCTTTTCCTTAGGGCAGTAGAAGACTTGGATTAACCCTTTCCTTAGGGCGGTAGAAGACTTGGATTACAATTCCAAGCTAAAATTTTTACTTTGGAATTTTGTGCACATTCAGGCACTTCTGTTCACATAGTACCTGTCTACCACATGGCAGCTCCAAACCTTTTGCTTCGCATAAATCCCCGTTTGGAGCATGAAGGTCGACCTTGTCTATTTAACAACACATACGCTTCTCCTAACACGTTTGCTCACGTTTGCCTACAAAATTCCCAGATTCCTTGTGGCAATTCACACCTGTCTCAATCTGGTAGAAGTGTAACACTATTGCTTACCTTTATGTACCTGATGGTCAAAACAGACAACTCTATTTTGCTGAGCCAAAGCTTTTCCTTGTTTTTACATTTGCCCCCTGAAGTCCTATTTTAACCCTTTCGTCACCATAGAGATCCTCACATATATCTTACAGGAGAAATTCGGGCTAAAGCCATGGCAGGATAAAAAAAACACGAGTTGCCTTTCTCTGGCCCTGTTGTTCACTGACCCACAGAAGTGTTATTCTGTGTCTCCTAATCCTTTGGCCCTGGGACTCTACTGCAGACATTGCCTTTGCATTTTATAGGTTTCCCAAATGTTGCAGAATTTGACCTCAGCTTTACCATCACCGGGGAAGTAAATTGAATGAAAACATTTCACATCAGGAGTCTACTAAAATTGCCAGCTCTCTAAATGCAGATTCATCTTTTTAGTTCTGCAAGGGGATTGCTCTAACAAACACAAAAATCCCCACAAAATACAAGAAATAACTTCCCTGCCTTATTTCAGACAGAGTTGTTGAAATCTGCTCAGGTGTATGTACAGGCAGCACTGTATTTGGAAACCAATATCACTTACTAAATAATAAATAATATTTAATTTCTCAGGAATAAAAAAATCTAAACTATTTATATATATGTACATATATATTACATATTATATATAATATATACATAAGTTATACATACAATTATATATGGAATTATTGTCATTAGCATCCTCTTTAATATCTAAATAATATTTAATTTCTCAGGAATAAAAAAATCTAAACTATTTATATATATGTACATATATATTACATATTATATATAATATATACATAAGTTATACATACAATTATATATGGAATTATTGTCATTAGCATCCTCTTTAATATCTAAATAATATTTAATTTCTCAGGAATAAAAAAATCTAAACTATTTATATATGTACATATATATTACATATTATATATAATATATACATAAGTTATACATACAATTATATATGGAATTATTGTCATTAGCATCCTCTTTAATATCTGTGAAACATCTATTGAATGTATAGTGACAGGTATTTAGGCATGGTGGGGAATGCAACAAATTATATAAATCTGTAGTGTGTCCTCAAGGGCCTTGACTTTGAGTTAGACAGACAGATACATTATTTATCAAGATGTAAATAACTATCCAGTCAGGATACTATGAGTACCCAATATCTGGAAAGGGCTGTAAATGCTACTGAAATTCATGCCATGCTTGTGGAGGTCAGTTCTCTGAAGGTCTTGCAGAGAAGCCATCCTCCTGTCTCTGAATGGAATGACTAAAGGGTGGGGCATGGTGGTTGCAGAAGAAGACCCTGAAGTGCAGAGGTCTGAGTCAGGTGGATGAATGGGAAGATGGCTGTCTGAGATTTCTTTTCTTTCCAGAGAAGTGAGAAGAAAATGGATGACATAGATGAAAGACAAGCAGCACAGGAAGAGAACTTCTTGACCATGAGTTGTGTGACCTAAGGTAGGTCCCTTGCTGTCTTGTTGTTCAGTTGCTGTATTTTTTTTTAATTTTTTATTTTTTATAAACATATATTTTTATCCCCAGGGGTACAGGTCTGTGAATCACCAGGTTTACACACTTCACAGCACTCACCAAATCACATAACCTCCCCAATGTCCATAATCCAACCCCCCTCTCCCAAACCCCCTCCCCCCGGCAACCCTCAGTTTGTTTTGTGAGATTAAGAGTCACTTATGGTTTGTCTCCCTCCCAATCCCATCTTGTTTCATTTATTCTTCTTCTACCCACTTAAGCCTCCATGTTGCATCACCACTTCCTCCTATCAGGGAGATCATATGATAGTTGTCTTTCTCTGCTTGACTTATTTCGCTAAGCATGATATGCTCTAGTTCCATCCATGTTGTTGCAAATGGCAAGATTTCATTTCTTTTGACGGCTGCATAGTATTCCATAGTGTATATATACCACATCTTCTTGATCCATTCATCTGTTGATGGACATCTAGGTTCTTTCCATAGTTTGGCTATTGTGGACATTGCTGCTATAAACATTCGGGTGCATGTGCCCCTTTGGATCACTACATTTGTATCTTTAGGGTAAATTTTTAAATGAAGTCTGGTCCACTCTTTGAAATGAGGACACATTTTTGAGATAAAAGATTAGCTGGGAAAGCCTAAGCAATTTGTTTATGAGACGGGGACTACATAGATTACTTGCTGCTCAGTAGTAAAATCATCAAACATCATCATTCTGAAGTACTGTCAGTTTATAATCATGCCTGGAGGATAGCTTTGGTAAAGGGTCAAATGCAGTGAAATACAGTGCATAAAACTAGGTAAGATTAATGATAACAGCTCCTAGGTAGTTGCAGAAATGTTTGAATGTTTAATCAATGAAATGACAGGATCTAAAGTTTAAATTTATAATTTAGTTATCTTCTGAAGGTGCAAGCTCATGTTCTTATTATGATACAGTGAGTTCCCTAGCCTGTAGCTTCATCCTGGGTTTTCAGTTCCACAAGAGTTTTAAGTGTGTTAGATTTCAGTAATGATAGCTCATTAAACATTCCCGATTCCCCCCTGAGTGAACTAGAATCCAATTCAAAATAGGCTGCAGTGAGAGAGGCTTAAAGAAAATAGAAATGTACAGTACTGGCCAAAGCAGACAGTGCACACCAACAACAGTTTATAGCGTATAGAGAGTGAGGAGAGGTCTGAAAATACACTTGAGAGGAAATGGGTATGTGAGAAGGGTCTTGAAGGACAGACATATGAATCATCACCATAATTCAACTCAGTGGGAACCTGAAAAATGTGACAGACAAAACTCAAGGATCTCAATTCTGCTTTAAAGGTAAAGGGAAGTAGAATAAGGATCATGGCACTAGGAACGGAATGACTAAATGTTAAGTTCTCACCTTCGGTTCACATGAAAAAGGTTATATTGCTTCCCGCTGCTACCCACCCCCATATGCACATATTCTAGGTAAACTGAATGAAATTTTATATTGCTTTTTATTATGGAGGTCAGTTGTTCCAGGCCAAGAAAATAACCTACCTTAAAACTTGTTAAATACACAAAAAGGGATGTAAATATGAAGTTAGGTCTAAACTCTCCACTAGTTAGAGAATCCAAATGAGAATAATACTGAAATCATCCCTTTGCCTATGAGAATGGGGAAAAATAATCATGTGTCAGATGGTGTTGGTCCCCTGCTGTTACCCTTGTGGGTGACCCCAGAGTTTGCCTGTAAATACTTCTTAGACATGCCAACATTTCCCTGCATCTTTCTTGGACGGCATTCCCTGGAGGCAGGAGCACGCGCAGGTCAGATGGAGAGGAAATGAAAGATAGTGCCTTGGAGTGACCCTCCCTCAACCACTGAGGATTAAATCTTGAGGGATAAATACTCTCTTGCATTTTTTTGGAGAAAATTCTAAGTTGCATTCTATGCATCCTCTCTGAAGATGTCCAGAATGATCGAGACCCAGTTACTCCTTGACTAAGGTGATCAACACATTCTAGTTTTTGAGGGACTGTCTCAGTTTTAACATGCAAAAGTCCTGTGTCATGGGAACCTTCTTAATTCCACATGAATTAGGCTAGTTCACCATTCTACATACAGGTAGCTGTACTCTTTATTGGTCTCTTTCCTTCCTTGTTTCACTTCCTCATTCCCTCACAGTGATTCCTGGCAAATTGTCTTCCAATTACTGCATACTTAGAATTATGCATTTTCCCCCCAGCATCTTTTATCTGGCCTTGTTTCTAAGTTGTTAGGGTAGCCCTGTTTTTTCTCAGTACAGTCTGTCCAAAGACTCATAGTGCATGAAGCACAGTTCATACTCAATAAATATTGGCTGAATGAATGGACCCTGTATTATTAACCAAGTAGATTTTATAGACATTATTTGCTTCTGAATATCAGTGCCAGCTTATTTGTTCCTCCTGAGTTTCTATTGAGATCTACTAGCCACATTGATCAAGCCGTAGGTGATTGGAAATAACTTTATAGAAATGATGTATTACTCAAGTCTTTTACATCTTTTGGTCATCACGCTATTTTTTTTTTAAGATTTTGTTTATTTATTTATTTGTTTATTTATTATGAGAGAAGGAGAGCATGTGTGAGTTGAGGGAGGAAAAGGGCTAGGGAGGGTGGGAGAGAGGAGGAGATAATTTCAAGCAGACTCCACATTGAACATGGAGCTTGACACAGGGTTCACTCAATCCCCATGACTCTGAGATCATGACCTGGGTCAAAACTGAGAGTCAGACTGATGCTTAACCAACTGAGCCACAGGTGTGACTTGTCATCATGCTAATATGCATCCCAATACAAAAATTTAAGAAAATAAAAATGGAATAATGACAAAAGTAACATGTAAGTAGTCTTATCTAGACCAAGTGGTATGGTGTATGTGTTCTTATTTAATCCTTTGAATAACCTTGCCATTTTATATTATTATTCCCAGTTTACAGAAAGTTGAAGCTTAGGATTCTTTCCTCCTAATCACATACCCAAGCAGGGGCCATGTTTTTCACCACCAACCCCCTTTCTTTCTTACTGCATTATGGGGTTCGCTGTAGCAAGCCTGCAGGTACTCTCCCAAGCCCATGCATACTCAGAATTCTATGGAAGCAAATTCTGTAGACAAAAGCCACGGTCAGAATGGGATGACCCTTCTTGGTAGTTTTTCCACTGCATTCAAAAAAAAGCTCTTCAATCCCAGTGCCAGTAATATCTTTTTACATAGTTTTCCTCTCAAACACTTGAGAGACTTCAAATGTTTGTCATTGAGCATCATTTAATTTCCTGATGAAATGAAACAAATGCCAGAGGCTTAGCTATATGTTTATAGTTGATTTTAATTTCCTGCTTTCCCTTGTAATTAAGATTTTCCTTGGTTTGCTTATGAAATCATAATGAGTATTTGAAATTTATTTTCTATCCTTGTGACATTTTTCATCTTAAAAGAGCAAGCAATCTTATATAAGACAACAGTGTCAACAGATAATTTTTCTTATTAATTACTGTTTAAATCACTTATGTGCTTAAATTTGGTTACAACACACTTTTTTTTTCCTAATAAATGTCAGATAGAAAGAGAATATGCAGCTGAAATTCTCTGAATTCTCTGGCTGGCAATACTGATTGTGGACTTTAAGTAAAAAAATGATGAAGAATGTTTCAGATATTCATTTCTAAATGCACTGCATTTCTATTTCAATTTTAAGGGTAATGTGCAATCATTAAAAAAATATAGAGGCATTTCCTTCATAACCCTTCTGTACCACCGTGACCACCACTTCTGCCCCTAAGTCATCTCCCTCGCTAGTAGTAACCATGCTAATAGTCTGAGGGATGTGTGTGTATGTGTGTATTTCCAGAAAGAAAGAGGAAAATAACATATATAGAACACAGTACATATGTCTTTTAAATTTTATTTTCTTTGCTTATTGGTATATCATAAATGCCTTTCCTTAGCAGTAAATATAGACCAAACTCCTGCTTAATAATATCATTGTGTTTTATCGAATGCTTATACTGTCTTAATTATTATTCTATTGACAGATATTTTGACTGATATATTAAAAGGTGTCTCCAATATTTCTCTGTTATATAGTCCTCCACAGATAACGCCTCATATTTTTATCTTTGTTCTTCTGTGTGCATTACTATAGGAGAGAGTCTTAGAAGACGAATACTTGGTACAAAGGCTATGTGCTATTCAACTGTTGACAACATGTTCAATTACCTCTCAAAGCCTGTGAACATATATGTTCCTACCACATATGCTATGGGTCTGATTACTTCCTTATCCCCTCATAGGCATAAATACTATGAACTGGATTTGCTTGGACTCCTGTAAAAGTAGTTCCTGAGACAAATATGTGCAGAGGAAAAAAACCAAACAAACCCAACAACTGAAACACTGAAAAAAAAAAAAAGCAATTCATAATTTCAAGCAGAGTGTGGATAGTTGGAATTCATTGGATCTTTTTCTACTGCAAACCTTTTGATTGTATCTTTAAACCATAGAATTATTCAGACCTTAAAATTAGCAAAGCTTTCTTCTTGCTCTGCAGTTTTCTATGAGTGATTGCCTCCAACTTTGGGCTGTCAGGGAAGGTTTCATGGAGGAGTACTTTTGAGTTGATCTTTGAAGCATGGCTAAGATTTCTCTTGGGAGAGAAGAGAGCCATGACTCTTGCAGACTGTGAGAAGTATGCAGTTTCTCTGGCAAGTTGTCAGAGGTGAAGGATGAAAGGGATTTTGAAACTGAAAGTTCACGGTCGCATGTTGTCTCTAGCCACATTTTCTGTTCTAGTGCCAGCGTTCGCCCTCTCTTCCTAGCACTGACTGAAGGTGGAGACACTGGAAAAGCTGATTCTGCTATCCTTGGGTGGTTTCTTATAAGGTGGTGTGAAAGAAGATCAATTAATAGATCCTCTAATCCCTAAATCTGGCCTCAAATATGTTGCAATGCCACAAATTCTCATTTTTAGGATTATGGTTTCAATTTAAGACATAGAGGGCATGCTTGTAAAGATATTCATAAAATTGGTAGTGACAATTGGGTTAGTGACAAAGATAACACCACTTTACTATGAATTCACTCAATGGAGTTAAGTTAAAAGATTATAGTTATTTCTTAGATGTCAAAGAGGAAAGAGGGAATGGGCTGAAGTAGTGGTCCTTGGCCTGGAATTCCTGAACTCACTGGAATCTAAGAACTTTAGGAACCATTGGTATGATGGATGATGATGAAGAAGAAGATGATGATGTCAGTGTATTCAGTAGCAGCAAAAGCAGCAACAAAAGTGACAACAAAAATTTAGAATTCATTTAGTGCTTTCATTGGAGCTTTGTTTTATGTACATTAATTCAGTTCATCCTCATCACACCTTGTGGAATTGATTTTATTATTCTTACTTTGTAGATGAGGGAACTGAGACTTGAAGAGGTAAAGTCATTTGTTGAAGATCACCAGCTAGTAAATTGGCAGAACTAGGCTCTGAATTCTATTAGAATGCCTCCAAAACCTGTGACTTTAAGACACCAGATCATCAAAGTGACAGCCAAAACGAACATTACTTGACGTCACATCTTTACGTACATTCAATCCTAGATACAGAGGAGCATCAGTCCAAATAAGGGGAAGACAATGGCAGAGACATGACTCTGGTCCTCAGGTAGCATCTAGCTAAACAAATTAATTTCTACAAAATTAATTTGGCACTGATTTTTTCATACCTTGTTTATCTGTGTGAAGGCATAAACAATGATTGGCAAGAAAAGGACAAACAGATGGATGCAGTGTTGGGGTCATGTGGCCAACATGTGACAGTAGTTCTACAATGACATCAAGAGTTCTTGGAAAAGGTACGCTTTCCGCTCATAAAATCACAATGGGATCAGATGATAAATCTTTCCAGGCAGTCTCTTTGTCTTCCCTGTTTTTAGAAAGTCCAGCTCTTAAAAAAAAATTCTGAAAGAAATCCTGGTACTTTATTCTTACAATCCTTTCAGAAGAAATACCCATAATTCCCATTCCTTACTATAATTAGCCAAATAACAAAATGTTCAGTTAGCCTGTCTTATCTATATGTCTCTGTTGCAATTTGAAGTTGTCTAATCTAGTAAAAATAGAAAATTTTTCTTTATTATCTCTATAATCTATCTATCTATCTATCTATATAAAATGCTTGAAAAAAATGAAATCCTATCTTGATTTTTCTAAATAACTCACATTCTTTGGCCCTTGCCTTTGGGCCCTATTTCTGCCCCTTTAATCATATATCTATCTATGATATTCCTGGAATACTTGTTATAAATACAAGTTCCTGGGCCTTGCTTCTCAAGCATCCGCAGAGGGATAGGGTTCTGGGAACATGCAGTTTTCACAATATTCCAGGCAGACGCTTAACAACTGAACCACCCAGGCACCCAAGTTGTGAGAAAAAGCCAGATTTTTAAAAATTGCCCATTTGTAAAGTGTTTGGTCTAAGTGAGTTCTCTTTTGGGCATGATATTCTGTATATTTTCTAGCATTGCTGAGCTAAAAGTGGAAAGGTTGAGGTGTGGAAGAAACAGAGTAGATTCATAGACCATCAAATGATCCCTCAGCTTTCTGCATAGGAGCACCCAGAAAGAATGCCTCAGAGTAGAGGGTCATTTGGACCAATTACACTGAAACTGCTTATTTTCATAATGCTACAGTCTTAGTTTAGATTTAATGGCTTTTTCTATATTCTAAGTACCAACAATTCAAGCTACAATAACAGTTCTGGAGATCTTTATCCAACCTGGTACGAAGTTTCAAGATCATGGTGTATTGGGGCTCTGAGCTGTATTGATTAAAGATCCTGATAAAAGGTACCCAAGAGGTCAGGAAAGCTGACTCTACTTCCTGTTACTGTTTTTTCTCACTTAATACGACTTTTTCTTTTTTTTTTTAAGATTTTATTTATTTATTTGAGAGAGAATGACAGTGAGAGAGGGCACGAGGGGAGAAAGTCAGAGGGAGAAGCAGACTCCCCATAGAGCTGGGAGCCTGATGTGGGACTCGATCCTGGGACTCTAGGATCATGACCTGAGCCAAAGGCAGTTGTTCAATCAACTGAGCCACCCAGGCACCCAAAACGACTTTTTTTTTTAAAAAAAGGTTTGTTTTACTCTGAGCATTTTTATACTTTGAGCTTGATAATTTGAAGACCTAAATAATTCTTGTACATTGAACATAATATGTGCATTTTGAGCATATAACAAGGAACTATTAAAGCACCTTGTAGGGATTCTGCTCTATGGATTCAAGCAGGGAGAGTTTATTTTCCAGGTACTAGTGAGTACGGAAGAAAATCAAGTCTACATGGCTGGCAGGGATCCTTAGGTCTAGAAGCCTTCACTGTGCTTGAAACCATTCTCAGGGTCATCTTCCTCACTTACTGGGGGAACTTGTTCCCTCAGCCAGGCTGCACAGGGCAGGGCCCTGAAGACATCCACTGTCCATGTTCCTACTAGATAATATTGGAGGTCAGGGCTCAGTATGGAATCTGCTTTTCAGGAGAAGTGCTAGAATGGGAACTAACTTATAAGGGAATCAGAAGCATAATTCTTCTAGATGTATCACCACAGGTGAGAGGGGATATTCAGAGAGACCCCATAGGACTATTATGGGGCCATCTGGAATAGATGAGCTAAATATACATATATATCAATACTTGAATTCATTTAAGGAGGAGCCTAGTAAGAAGGACAATAAAATATTAAAAATATTATGCTATGCTGACTGCTTTCTCTCTTCAAGCGGGTGATGGCCCTTGGCACTACATTTCCCCTTTGCTATGAATACCATATGCTAATCATGGCCAAAGTTATTGAAATCTACCACATGGAAGCCTTTGTTAAGCCTCACAACAATCCCTATTTGTAGGTTCCTTCTATTTTTCCTCTTTTACAGATGGGAAATTGAAGATAAGCAATATTAGTCTTCTAAGATCACACAGCCAACAGTGGTGGGCCTGATTCTGATCCACGCTGTCCAACTTTAGAAGTTATGTTCATAACTGCAATATATGCAGTCTCCTTAGGGAGAAGGATTGGGGGAAATATGCAAACAAGCGAATGTGAATAGATCTAAATTGTTTTTGTACGGGATTAGTTAAGAAATGTTCATTATTTAAGATGTTCAGGGCTCTTAAAGCTGAAGAACCCTTCCAGAATCTATTATTTGCAGCTAAGGAAAGTAAGTTGCATTGCCAAATGCTCCCCATTCCTTCACTTTTCCAGAGCTAAACAGGCAACATTTATTTATTTGATTCCCAGAAGGTTAGAATGACCCAAGACATTTTGTTTTTCCATATTACTTGGCATTTTGCCAAGTCCCACCTAATCTTTGTGTATATTGTCTTGGCTCTGGCTGGGTATTGTTTGTTGAGGTAAGAAGTGGGTTGTAGACAAATACACTTTATTACTGAGATGTCCTATGCCTATGCCTGAGAGCGTCATCTGTGATGATACCATGACTTGTTTCTTCAGTGAACACTCCTATATTCTTCAGACTCAGGAGTCCATTTATTCTTTCCCTCATTCTGCATACTTGTCATTGGCTCTAGACAGGTGTTTGCCTTTCCTTGATCATGTATTTCCTGTTTAGGTATGATAAAATTACTGCTTGCATTTCCTCTTTAGCCCCTGAAACTTAAAATTAGTCTGTTACAACAGTGTTTACATTTCCTGTTTGTTTGTTTTTCTCCTTAAATCAACTTTGTATAACTATACATTTAGCTTTTGCCCAGTGGTTAGGCCTGTGTGACATCTACCCCAGCTAAACAGGGATGTTTTTATTCTCCTTTCCTTATCTATCCATCGTTTCCAAAACAGACTTGGTCTGGATTTCTGAAATTCTAAGCTTGGTAATATATTAAGGTTTCTTCCATCTTTGAATTCCAGATGCTTCAAAACCTACTTGGCAGGTGCTTAATAAATATTTGTTAAATAAGTGAATGAATTTAAGATGGATTAAAGATTAGAATCTTCACTTAGAGAACTTCATAATCAACTACTAGTTGGGGGTTTCCTGTTATTCAGGGTTTTGCACTGTCTTGGAGGTCTAGCATGGTGCTACATTCCATATACTGTTATATGATGTTGATTTGCACAGGCCTGTATTGTGCAGTAGTGTCTGAGTGGTAATGTTTAGCAAATAGGAGGAATCTTTAATTTGCTTTCAGCGATTCAAATATGTTTCCATAACAACTCTTTTGTTTGCTTCCTTGGTCTATTTTTAGTAATTTTTTTTTTTTTTAGTAAACCCACTGTGTGCAGGTGCACTTTATTTTATTTATTTATTTTTTAATTTTTTATTTTTTATAAACATATATTTTTATCCCCAGGGGTACAGGTCTGTGAATCACCAGGTTTACACACTTCACAGCACTCACCAAAGCACATACCCTCCCCAATGTCTATAATCCCACCCCCTTCTCCCAAACCCCCTCCCCCCAGCAACCCTCAGTTTGTTTTGTGAGATTAAGAGTCACTTATGGTTTGTCTCCCTCCCAATCCCATCTTGTTTCATTTATTCTTCTCGTACCCACTTAAGCCCCCATGTTGCATCACAACTTCCTCATATCAGGGAGATCATATGATAGTTGTCTTTCTCTGCTTGACTTATTTTGCTAAGCATGATACACTCTAGTTCCATCCACGATGTGGTATATATACACAATGGAATACTATGCAGCCATCAAAAGAAATGAAATCTTGCCATTTGCAACAACGTGGATGGAACTAGAGTAATTTTTTTTTTGAGGCTTGATCAGAGACCAGACTGTCCCATCTTATGTATTTAAAATTTTACACAATTTCCCTTTTAGTGCTTATCATTTGATCATTTGTCTATACAAGTGGAAGAGCCAGCTTTATAACTACCTAGCTGTAAGCATATGGACCAGTTTTGAATATGTATTTAGAAGGTGCTACTAACAATAATAGAACAAAATCCCATGTATGTTACTATTTCTGACACTTTTGAACAGTATTCAGGGAAAAAGTCACAATAGTTGACAGTTGGTTAATGAATAGTTGACCAAATGTATAATTTATAGGTACAGTCTAGATATAAAGTTAAAAAAAATGCAGCAATTCCATGACTGAATTATCTTTCATTTCCTTTTCCTTGATACAATTCTTCTAGATGGCTGTAGGTAGGAACTTACTGTTCTTTCAGTGCATACGTAGGACTTATCTGTCCACTGTGTATTCTTGTGTAGACCATCTATTATGAGTTATAAAGATGGCAGGCTTGAGTCACCGAGAGGATCTTGTGTCCACTCCAGACAGGATCTCAATTATCCTCTACTTCTTTGTGCTAACCTTCTATGAGATAAAAAGTTTGAAATTTTTTAAGGGTTCCAATAAACAGTTTCCATGCAGATTAGAGTGGAAAGAATATTGTCCTGGGAATCCAGAAACCCGGATTTTAGGTTCTCCTCTCTATGTGAACAATCCATGTGATTTTTAGAAATCTTTTCACCTCAGGCCTCCCTTTACTTACCTGTTAAGAAAACATAAAAGTTGAATTAAATGACCTTTCATAATGCTTCTACCGTAGATATGCTATGAGTTAAAGCTATTTTATTTATATCCCTGAGTCTGGAAATACATTATCTTCTTGAGCAATGGAAAATTGAGCTACTTTTTGAGTAGCAAAGGTGAACCTGGGGCTGTCAATTGCCTTTAATCCAATCAGGAAACTCTGGACACTGCCTCCTGGGAGCATAAAAGATGAACTAGCTAATAATGATGTGAAGTCCATGGTAGTATGCTTAACAATCACTTACTGAGTTCCAGGTACTACAGAGTTTTCAGATACTATCTTATTATTCTCACCACACTCCTGTGAGGTTGATTGTACATGAAAGAAAATTGAGGGCTGGAGAGTTCGGTAACTTGCTGAAGAGCATGAGCCTGGTAATTGTCCAAACAAAGTTCAGATTGAGGTTCTGCTTAAGTCTAACAGCCAATCTTGATCTGCTAGACTCCACTGCCCCTATCTGCAAAGTTCATTCTCCTTCTTTTAACCAGTCTTCATTGTAAGGCTTCAAGGTTTAGGCACTGCTCTAGAATAGATGATTATGATTGACTACAAAACAAGCAGAAAGCCTTCCTTCAGTGCAGCTTATATTCTAGCAAGGGTGAGTAGTATCAGCAGATGTAATAAACACATGAGTAATGTGGTATTTTATCAGGTCGTAAGTGCTATGGAAAAAGAAAAGAGAAAGTGCGTGAAGAGAGTTGGAAATGTATGTGAATGGAGTGGGTTAGGTTGTGATTTTGAACTAGGTGGTCAGGGTGGGCATCATTGAAATGGTGATCTTTTTCTTTTTAAGATCATTATTTGAGAGAGAGAGAGAGAGAATGAGGGAGAGAGCACAAGAGGGGGAGGGTCAGAGGGAGAAGTAGATAGTGGGGAGCCCAATGAGGGACTTGATCCCAGGACTCCAGGATCATGACCTGAGCAGAAGGCAGTTGTTTAACAGACTGAGCCACCCAGGCGCCCTGGGGTGATGATTTTTGATGGACTTGAGGGAGATGAGGAAATGAGTCATATGGGTAGCTGGTACAAGAGCATTCTGGGACTGAGAGAACAGCAGGGTCCTAAGTGGGGAGCAAGCCTGGTTTTAGCAATTCAGTTATTTATGACAGAGTAAATAGCCATAATAAAGAGAACACTGAGAACCCAATATAGACACTTCCATTCTTGCTCATGGTTCTGTTTATTTTAGAGGCAGGATGACTTCTCTCTTATCAGTATGCTCCATCCTGCTTACTCAACAGTCTACTTAAAGACATTGTTGCTCACAAGAGGGTGTTCAGTCTTCATTTTACTTTGCTCTAATGAAGCAGTGCTCAAACCTCCTGATCTCCACTTTTACTCTTAAAAATTGTGGAGGACTCAAAGAACTGTTGTTTACATGAGCTATATTTATTAATATAATACTGTCTTAGGAATTAAAACAGAAATTTGGGAAATATTTAATTTGTTTAAAATAATCTTTTGCATGTTAACACAAATAACATATTTTGAAAAATCACTATTTCCAAAATTTAAAAAATAGAATACTGGCAATATTTTACATTTTTGCCAATCTCTTTTGATGGCTAGTTTAATGGAAGACAGCTGGATTCTCATACCTGCATCTGCATCTCATCTGTTGTAATATGCGATTTGAGTTGAAACATACGAAGAAAATCAGCCTCCCACAGATGAGTAGTTGGAAGACTGAGAAGTGTTTTATTAGACTTTTCAAGTTAACTAGATGTTCTTCCTTGACACTACACTCAAACGGGTAGTTTCTAAAGAGTTAGTTGCAGTGTGGCTTTTTATTTTGTATCCTCATGAGTGACTGAGCACGAAAAAAGAACATAATGTCGTAGTATTAGCGTGAAAACAATTTTGACTATGCAACTTCCTGAAGGGATCTTACAAATCGCCAGGAATCCTCTGACCATCCTTTAAAGCTTTGATAAGATGGAGAGAAAAGTTGTATGAAAACAGTTTAAAAAAAACGATGTAGCATGAAAAAACTGTTAACACGGAGAACTTTCTAATGCTTCTGCCTCAGTGTGAGGCAGGGAGGTTTTGTTGTCTTTTGGGTTCTTTAGTCAAGGATGCAAGTCATGGCCGTAGGAAGCCAGGGACTCTAGAGAGTGGGGAGAAAGCTGAGACTGAGTCCCCCAGGTGCCCCTTTAAAGTGATTTAAATTGTGTATTGGCAGGAACTGAATAGTCACATGAAAGGTGTTTCAGTAAGATGACCTAACTACTGAAATGTTTGTTCCATGCTGCAGTGCAGGTCAGTGAGGATTTAAGTGAATACTTGGCCTCTTTAACCCCCTTGCCTTCCATGAAAGAGTTGCATCTGCCTTTGTAAAATGAGGAAGTCACTGTGATAGAGCCTCAGGTTCCAGTCAGGTCCCACCACCTTTGACAGTGGGGTCAAAGGGTCACCTTTGACAGTGGGGTTGTCCTTTTCTACAGGACAGCCTGATCCCAAGACTGTCTCTGCCTTCTCTGGGTGCTGGGCCATCCGGAGAGGAGAAATACGTAGTGTTATGTTGATCACTATGTAAACCCTCCCAGGACACTGGACCAGCAACTCAGCATCACCTGGAAACCTGATAAAAATGTAAAGGCCTAAGTCTAGGGCTGAGGGATAGTGGTACTGGCAGCGCAGAGCGTTTATAAATGAGCGACACCTTTCGAACAGATGTTCTCAACCCTGGCTGTACATTAGAATCCCTGGGGGAATTTAAAATAAAACAAAATGAACAACTAATGCCATGGCCGCTGTACCAGAGATTCCAATTGAATTAGGGATAGGCCAGGGGCAGAGGTGTCAGTATCTTGTAACTCTCCCCGAGTGATTGTAACATGCAGATTTCTGAAATCTCAGCACTATTGACTATTGGCCACCATTGAACTGGATAATTCCTTGTTGTGGGGCTGTCCTGCACATTATAGGGCATTTATCAGCATCCCTGCTCTTTAGCTACTAGATTTCTGTAGAACCTCTGCTCTCATTTATGATTACCAGTAATATCTCCAGATACTGCCACATGTTCCCTGGTGGCAGAACTGTCCCAGTTGAGAACAATTCCTTTACAGAACAATTCTCCAACTTTACTGCAGCACTGCCCAGTGTAATGATCATACTAACCACATTTGTAATTTTAAGCTTTTTAGTAGCTACATTAAAATAAGCAAAGTAAAACAGGTGAAACTAATGTTAACAGTATAGTTAATCTAGCCCACTATATCCAAAATAGTAATTTAATATACATTCAATATAAAAAAATTAATAGGTGTTCTTACGTTCTTTGTCCAAGTCTTTGAAATCTGGTATGTGATTCACCAGATTACAGTGTATTTCAATGCACAGTAGCTACATTTTGAGTCCTCAGTAGCCACATGTGGCTAGGGGCTACTGTATTGGGGTTTAGTAGGCATCAGAATCACTTTGAAGGTCGGTTAAAACATAGATTTACTGGACTGTGCCGCAGAGCTTCTGATTCAGCAGGTCTGGGGTGGGGCCTGAGAATTTGCATTTCCCAAAAAAACTGACAGGTAATTCCGAGGTTGCTGGTTTGGTGACCACATTTTGAAAACCAGTGACTAGAGAAGCACTGGTGCTTTTGTTACTAAAAAATATGGTCTGTGAACCAGCAGCAGACCTTGGGGTCTGTAAGAAATGCATAAATCCAGGTCCCACCCCTGACCCGTTAAACTGGAACCTGCATTTTAACCGGAATGCACATGAAAGTTAGGTGAGACGTCCTTGAGCAAGACTCCCTTGTGTGTGAGTCTTTATTATAGCCACCTGTTCTCTTCCTTCTTAGAGCTTTCTCAGTTCTTTTTCTCTATTTTTCCCGTTTTACTAAAAAAATGTAGGCTTTTATTATTATTATGTTTTTTTCCTGTTAACCATTCTCTATCCAGGACCTAGTATATCTTACATATAATAGGTACCTAAATATCTATGAAATTAATGATCCTAGAGAAGCTAAGGGGCAAAGATTAGGTATATTCTTTGGCTTTAGAAATTCAAATGAAAAGGTGTTTGGAGATGAGTTGAACACTGGGATTCAGAAGCCGATTGTGTGGCTCTTGCTGGCCTAGAGGGTGAACTAGTCCTTCCTGTGAACTTCACCTGTACTGAGGGAGGATGGGTGACTCACCTTGAAAGAATTACCTGTGGGAAGCTGCAGGATTGTCTTCTTGGGAGGGTGGAGCCACATTCTTTTCCTTTTAGAGTAGCAGCAGCGCTTTACCTGGCTGTGACGTCACGCAGCACCCAGGAGGTGGTGTTGGGATGGTCCTACCGTAGAACTGTGGGTGCTGCTCAGTGTCAGTGACCACACAGGCTTCTTCACACGCTCATAGCCAGCTGGCATTCCAGAGGCATCACGTTCAACTGACTCAGTTCTAAATCATTAGAGGCATGATTACAGAGTGGAAATTTGATTTCCAAAGGGAATTACTGATGTTATAATGCCTGGCTAAAATACATTTTTTTTTCCCCATGTATAAAAATAGTCTCTTCACTCTTGGATCAGTTTTTTTTTTTTCTTATTCTTTTAATAATGGAAAATAGTTTCTCCATACTTCTTTGGGAAAGACAGGAAACCTTTTTTTCTTTTTCTGTTGTGATTTAGTGTTAAGTGTGAAGTAACCAGTAGAGTATTAACTATGTATCTTAATATACATAAACAGCTTGTCTGTAGACAGATGGAAAGATGAAGTAATTCAGTAACTTTCAGAGGAGGGCAAAGGGGAAAAAAACCAAATGAATAACAATTTCATAATATTCTTTGCAATCTACTTCATTGCCTTCTCCTCTTGCCAGACTTTTGAAAAAACTGAGACTATGTAAGAGTGAAATGTATATTCTGTGTTTTTCAGGAGGATTTAAATGAGAAACAATGGCATTGTCCAAATTAATAAACTTGATTCTTGCCAGGCAATGATTGCCTAGGTGTAGAAGCAGGAGGACAAGGCCTGGTGTGGGTAACATAGTGGCTAACATGACACCTATCTTTGTTAGCCTCACTGTCCTAGAGATGTGTTACAGTGTTTTCTAGTTGAAGGGTATATACTTTAAGAATATGTGATTTATGGTTTGTTTTTAATTTTCAACTATTTCTTTTTTTTTTCTTTTTTTCTTTTTTAAAGAGATCACAAGTAGGCAGAGAGGCAGGCAGAGAGGCAGGAGAGAGAGAGGGAAGAAGCAGGCTCCCCGCTGAGCAGAGAGCCTGATGCAGGGCTCAATCCCAGGACCCTGAGATCATGACCTGAGCTGAAGGCAAAGGCTTTAATCCACTGAGCCACCCAGGCGCCCCTCAACTATTTCTTAAATCTGAAAAGGGTCGGTGGGGGAGATCAGTGCCGTATAATCACTGAAACATATTGAATGAGTGCTCTGTAGGTGAGGCTTGTCTATCATGGATACATTTACTTTATGAGGCTTCAGATAAAAATTGCCTGATGCATCTCTAATGATTAGGAGATAATTATTCTGCTCCGGTGCTTTTGTCTCTGGTAACCATAGTTTAGCCAGTTATCTGGGGAAACATCTTTGCTCTGATTCCTTGGAAAGTGTGAAGTTCTCTGACTGGGTTATGCTGCTCTCCTGTGCTTCATCAGTACGCATAGAAGTCCCGTTACCCAGTGGTGAGGTAGCTTCAAGAATGTGGTACTGGTGCACCTGGCTGGCTCAGTCAGTAGAGCATGAGACTCTTGATGGGGTCGTGAGTTCGAGCCCTACATTGGCATATAAATGTTTACTTAATTAAAATAATAATAATAAAATAATAAGAATAATAAAAGAATGGAGTACTGTACCAGAGCAAGGACTGGTGATTATATGGGCTATTTGGTGATTATGTAGGGGAGATAGAAAATAAAAATAAAGGGAACCCTATATAATCACGAACCAGGAAGGTCAGCACACGGAGGTCAGCACCTTACAAAGGGTATTAGGAGAGGAGAAACAGACTACATTGATACAAGGGCTGAAAATTAAAATGCTGGTAGTGTTTAGCAGAAAAGTTATGGTAAAGGAAATACCGTTTGAAATTGTGCTGCCTCCATACAGTATCTCATTCATCTCCATGGTAATCCTCCCTGACACACTGCGGACGTTCTTCCCAGAATTAAGTGAGGAAGCTGAGGCGTGAGATTATTTAGTGACTTCCTGGCTCACGCAGAGATAGCGAGAACAGAACTTCCATGCTGAATTTTCTTTCAAGCTGCTCTGGGACCTCTTCTGGCTGTGTGCTTGTTATATATAGTTGTTAACATTTATGAGGTTTTCACAACTATTCACAAGAAATTGCTTTGTCTAGGAGGAAAACTGTGATGTGAATGGTACTCATCCCATAAAAAGAGACAATAGACCGACTTCTGATTTAGGTTTTAGGTGACTTTCATCTAAAATTTTCAGTTCATGGCATTCATTTTGGAGTAAAATAGGTGTGATTGCTTCATGTAAGTACTCTTCAATTTAACTACTTTGTGAATTTCTCCTCCGGATCTATTAATGTCTTTTTAATGCTTCAGTATCTGACAACCATAGTCCCTTACTTAAAAATATATTTCTTTTATTAATAAAATAGTTACCATAACTTATTAGTCAATTTTAAAAATATTTTACAGATGATCGATAACCCTCAAAATTTCTGTTAAAGCAGATAAGTTGAAAAGAAGATCTCTGAAATTAATCTGTAATCAAGAAAGAGCAAAATGGACAATATTGTGTTCAAGTGTTTGAAGAGAATATCATTGTTTGCTAAGAAAATATTAACATTTTTGAAGCTTTTGTAAAATGATGTGATCTCTAGATTGTACATTTTGTTACAGATGTATTTTCTGTTCTGGTTATTATTGGTAGGGGAGATGTTTATAGGGCTAAATGTACAGATGTTCAATCACATTGGAAAAATAAAGAGAAGAACAAATAGCAACAAATCCTCAGCACATGCTGCCTGGCTTGAACACAGTCTGCCCAGTTGACCTGTGATATTTACCACCAGTCATCCTCCTTCAGTCAAACTTAAAGGTAAAGGCTGTATCCCAGATGTCCTTAATCAGCACAGGTTTATTTTATTTTATTTATTTATTTTAAAATATTTTATTTATTTATTTATCAGAGATTACATGTAGTCAGAGAGGCAGGCAGAGAGATAGGAGGAAGCAGGCTTCCTGTCGAGCAGAGAGCCTGATGCAGGACTCCATCCCAGGACCCTGGGATCACAACCTGAGCCCAAGGCAGAAGCTTTACCCAGCTGAGCCACCCAGGCGCTCTAGCACAGGTTTATTTTAAATCAACTGGTGTTTTCAGCAATTGTAGGGATAATAAAATCTGGTAATTTACCACCCTCAAATTAAAGCAGTAATTTATAATTGAATTGAAAGGTTTATTTGATTGGATTGTCTAAGCAATTCAGTCTAAATCTAACCTGATTACAGAGCTTGTGGGTGGGAAGTACAAGAGAACCCATCCAGGTGGTTGTGACTCCTGGGGAGAAATTTACTGATGTATCCACTGTGTTTGTAATTGTGCCTACCACCAGTGAGTTTTTCTGTGATAGTTATAATTAGGTACATAGATGGCCTGCTTAGGTTATTTTGTCATGGATACTTTAGATAAACATTACAAAAATAGTATCAGATATCATTCAGTCTAATGTTCTTCCCATGGCCACACCTTCCAAGACTCTAGTCTTAACACAGCTCTAGAAAGATATAGTTATCAGATTATGTCTTTAAGTGACTCATTCTATTTGCTCACCTTTGAGAATAAACGTTCAAAGGACTTTCATGTAGAGGAAATTTGTTGATTGTAAAATGATGATGAAAAATAATTCATTGTATCGGAAGCCTCAAATCTTGCTTCTCAAATATTTTTGTAGGCTGTATTGCATATAGTATCAATTCAGTCTCATGTTTTACACAAATTGCCGGGACAGAGGGAGCAACCTGATGGGGAGATATTTGCTGTGAGTCATTCCTGGTAACGTTAATGGTACAGATGTTCTCTTCTATATGAAGAAGTTGGTGATGGGAAGTTGAGTTTATCCTGTGTGCCCCATATTCCAATGCACAGTGCAGAGTTTCCAAAACTGACATGATTATAAAGATCTAGGCCTCTCCCAGAAGACTTGAATCAGAATTCCAAATGGTGGGATCTAGGAATATGTATTTTTCACAAAAACCTTAGATTATAAAAAGAATTACATGAAATGATCAAGAATTCTATTTCATAATATTTTGTTGAAGATTTTTGTATCTTTGTTCATGAGAGATATTAGTCTGTAGTTTTCCTTTCTTCTAATATCTGACTATTTTTAGTGTTAGTCTAATTCTGGCCTCATAGAATCCATTAGAAAGTATTCCCTCTGCTTCTAACTTCTGAAAGAGATTGTGGAGAATTGATATCATTTCTTCCTTAAATGTTTGGTAGAATTCACCAGTGAACCCATATGGGTTTGTCGCTTTCTGTTTGGGAATGCTATTTTCTCTTTAATGGATATAGGCCTATTCAGATAGACTGTTTCTTTTTGTGTGAGTTTTAGCCGATTGTGCCTTCCAAAGAACTAGTCCCTTTATCTGGGTTATTAAACTTGTGGGCATAAAGTTGTTCATAGTATTCCTTTATTATCCTTTTAATTTCCATGGGATCTGTAGTAATGCTCCTCTTTCATTTCTGGTACCAGTAGTTTGTATCCTCTTGTTTTATTTATTTATTTATTTATTTATTTAGTTTGGCTAAAGACATCAATTTTATTAATCTTCTGAAAGACCCAGCTTTTTGTTTTGTTGAATTTTCCTTATTTACAATAGTCAAATTATGAAAGTATCTCAAGTGTCCATAGATAGATAAATGGATAAAGAAGATGTGGTACATTTATGCAACAGTATATTATTCAGCTGTAAAAAAGAATAAGATCTCGCCATTTGCAATGACATGGATGGCACTACAGAGTATAATGCTAAGTGAAATAAGTCAGTCAGAGACAGACAAATAGCATATGATTTCACTCACATCTGGAATTTAAGAAACAAAACAATTGAGAAAAGAAAAGAGAGAGAAAGAGAGAGAGACATGACCAAGAAACAGATTCGTAACTATAGAGAACAAACTAATCATTACCAGAGGGGGGTGGGTGGGAAGATGGTGAAATAGGTGATGGGGATTAAGGAGTGCACTTGTCATGATGAGAACCTGTTGAGGTGTGAAATGTTGAATTACTGTATTGTATACCTGAAACTAATATAACACTGTATGTTAACTGTACTAGAATTCAGTTATAATTAAAAAAAAGAGAGAGAGAGAACCTTAGATTATTCTCCTGATCATGCAAATTTAGGAACTTCTACATTGGTGGCTACTATAGGAAGCCTCTTGGCTCTTTAAATTATAGCCAACATCTTCACCATATTTTCATCTTTCTGAGTATATCTATCCTAGTTTGTTCCTAAGGAGGGTGCAGGGCAAGTATTGTTACCTTCATTCTGTAGCTATTATGTCAAGTTACCTAACTAAGCCAATAACTCCAAAGGTTTTGGTTGATAAGAAGAACAATCAAAGCTTTTGGGAGGGTGAGGGCTGGTTAGCTACACCTCCATAGTCACATGCCCAAGAGTAAGAAGAGCATGTTTCAGATGATAGTCTGTGGCATATATGGACACTTGTTAGACATTTATTACAAAGGCAGGCACAAAATGCATCTGTAATTTTGATGAAGCACCAGCACACTCTTCTTTGAGGTCCCTTAACCACACTTCATAAGAAAGATTCACTTGAATCCCACATGGAAATATTTAGAGTTGTATTCTGTGCCCTTCAGAACTATTGGCTAGACAGTGACTGATCAGTGAGTAGGGCCCCGTGTTGTCCTTAAGGACCTTGGGGTGTAGGCTTTAGTTGGTCCCTGTATTCTGTTTAGGCAGTGGTGGAGACTGCATCTAAAACATTCAAACAAATCCATATGTTTTGAATATCATTAATTTCAAAAGAGAGCCTACAAACTATGTTGTTTCTTTGCCTAGAAAGAAACCCTTTATTTTATTTTACTGGTAAGTCCTATTCATTCTTTCACACCATCTCTTGTTGGAAGTAGTTCCTGGTTCTGCAGGATTTTGTTACTCAAAGTCTAGTCCACAGTTCAGTATCATTGTCATTACTTGGGGACTTGTAAGAAATTTTCAGGATTCTTAGTCCTACTCAAGACATGAATCTTGTCCAGAATCTTCATTTTTACAAGATTTCTGGTGATCTGGAAGCAAAATAAACTTTGAGAGACACTATTCTAGTACTTAGGTGCTCCTCATTTGTGCCTCCTAATATGCCATAAAATTGTGATCATGGCTCTATTAGAACAGTTAATATCTTTTTGCCTGTTCTTCTAGGTTAGTCACCATGTCTTACTCATTTTTGCTCTCCTGTCACGTGGCACATATTGGAGGCTTCTTCATGTTGAATAAGTGAAAAAGCAAGGTTACCCATGCATAACAAAATTAGTTGTTTAAGTCTAAATGGAAGTTTCTCAGATGTCCATTTGGCTTATGTGGCCTTACACACTGAAAGTGTGACTGAATAGAAAACAGTATATTGGTCGCTTTCTAGGTCTATTGGTGAGAAAGAAGTGATTTTTGGACATAAGAACCATATAGCAATGGCATGATGGGAAATGTATGATTTGGTTTCTAGATATGTGAATGGTCTTAGGGAGAAAGCAGAGTCACCTAAGGCAACAATGTGTGCCCAGGGTTCTGAATATTTTTCTATCCCAACATACCCAAGAGATTAGACAGATTTTCAGCAGTAAGAACAGCTAATTATAACAGAGGTTTTCACTGGGACTCCTCTGTTAACTGTATAAATCTGCTACAACCCATATCCCATCTTTTTTTTTTTTTTGGCTCACTGAGATAAATGGTGGATTCAATGTCTGGTGTTCTGAGTGGGGAAAGAGGGCTGAGAGATAGTAGGTACCAAGAGCACATCCTGAGATTGGAATCAAGTGAATGGATGGATAGATTCACATATTTAATCCAGAAGGTTAGGTCTAAGTGTCTAGAAAATTAGCATAGGGTAAGAAAGAGCAGGTAGTAAGAGGTCCTTTCAGAGTGAGGGCTGGTCCAAATCCAGGTCTTTAGGCACTTAACAACTGGATAGTACTTGTTCTACATCTTTCTCAACCAAGTATCTTGGGGTGGACACTGTTAATTAAGGCCTAATGGTGACTAAGACTAGAAGGAGGGTTTTGGGTGCAAAAACAGTTTGGTAATGACCCAGAATCTAGTGATCAGATGTAGACTAATATCCAACCTATAATTAAGAAGAAAATGTTTTTCTTCCCGTGGTTGGTCCTTAGGGGCAGTTATTACAAATTTGTTGCAGGAGTGGGAAGTAATATTTACAGAGGGGAAGGGATTTCAGAGCTAGTCAAATGCTTGGCCTAAGGCAGGGGATTTAAAAATAGAATACCTAGGGAAGCCAGCAGGTGATATATAAACCAAAGCTGGGATGGAAGAGACAGTGATGTAATGACAAACAAATACCCCATTTGAAGGGTCAACTTTAACTGGTAGTATCATCTGGGAATCTGGACCCCAGATTTTGCAAATATAGAAACGAGCATCTATCTTTTAAAATGAAACATCTCCATTTTTAATTGGAAACTAATTTCCAAGGTGTATAGAATGCCATGAGGGCTGGAGTCCCTTTGGTAGGTACTGGTTTGTGATACCTAGCCTCAGAAGACTTTTTGGCTACATATTGCAGGATTTCTGTCTCCTGGGTGCTTTAGAGGAGTCTCTTTGTTTCTTTTTAAAAACCACAAAAACATGAGTATAAACCAAAGGGAGCAAGAAGCCAGTTAGTTAGGGCTTGTCATTGAAATGAAGTCAATTAATCATCTCACTCTAACCACCTTCTATCTCACTAAAATAAAAAGCAAACAAGCGCAAATGAAACCAAACAAAAGACAAAAATAACTGCCCAAACCTCAGCTTCTCCCTCAGAGTCTCCACCGATGGTGTCAATCACCTACTAAGTTATTTAACTAAGAAACATCGCAGGGTTTATGACTTTGTTTTGCCTCAGTCTTCACATCTTGTGATGACTCAGGGCCAGCAAATGTCACCTGCTGAACTTGCATGGCTCTTCTCCTTGTCTGTCCATCCCTATTGCCATTGCTCTACACCAGGTTCTGTTGTAATTTGCCTGGATTATTCTGAAACTTCCTTATTGGCATTTCTAACTGGTTTCGTGAGGAAACAACACAAACGCTCTATTTCTTTCCAGGAAGGCACGCTGTCTAAATCCACATATGGGCTTAGCAGATCTGATCTTCTTACCTTGGGTGACCAAGGCAAGAGTCCAGAATATTTTTAGTCATGGTAGGGGGTCTGCTAGAATAATTCCCAGTTCCGAAATTAGAACAATGTAGCATACAGTCAGTGCAGTCTGGGAAATCTCTTTTTCCTCTTCCAGTTTTTATGTGTTAGCACTAACTGTATATTCATGTTTTTATGAAAGTAGGGTCATGAATTAGGCGAGTTTTTGAAAAATGTACAGTAATGGTATAAACCAGATCAGGCGAGGATTGTTTTGTACCATGCGTCTCACCATTCCGCATGGCCTATTAGAAACTTAAATGTCCATTCTTTAAGTGGATTTCAGGTTCATAGATCAAATAATTAATTTTAGATAGAACATGGAACTGGGGAGAAAGTGATCTTCTCATGGTTAGGTCATCCTCTGGTCTTCAAGTTTAACTTGGGGAGTACCTCCAGAGGCCTATGTCTTTCAGGACTAATCTAGAGATGTCCCAGCAGCACCAAAATCTCTGACACTAATTTTTCTAATACTAACTTGAAGGGGAATGAATGATTTTAAAGAATTAACTAGAGTTTTATAAATGAATTAAAAATGAGAAAGGACAAAACAAAACAAACAAAAACAAACAAAAAACCGAGAAAAGAACCCAGGTAGGGATTTGTGTACTAACTTGTTTTTAACTAAAAAGCCCTATAGTTAGACTGCCTGGATTTTATAGCGATGGGTTATACTAGTTACTTACTAGCTATGAGAGATCAGATAAGCTGCCTATCCATAATAAGTATTTTATTTTATTTTTTATTTTTTATTGTTTATGCACCACATCCAGTGCTCCGTGCAATACATGCCCTCCTTAATACACACAATCAGGCTCACCCAACCCTCCACCCCCATCCCTTCCAAAACCCTCAGTTTGTTTCTCAGTGTTCACAATCTCTCATGGTTCATCTCCCCCTCCAGTTTCCCCCAACACCCTTCTATGTCTTCGTGTTATTCCTTATGCTCCACAAGTAAGTGAAACCATATGATAATTGACTCTCTCTGCTTGACTTATTTCACTCTGCATAATCTCCTCCAGTCCCATCCATGCTGATATAAAAGTTGGGTATTCATCCTTTCTGATGGAGGCATAATACTCCATTGTATATATGGACCATATCTTCTTTATCCATTTGTCTGTTAAAGGGCATCTTGTTTCCACAGTTTGGCGACTGTGGCCATTGCTGCTATGAACATTAGGGTACAGATAGCCCTTCTTTTCACTACATCTGTACCTTTGGGATAAATACCTGGTAGTGCAATTGTAGGGTCATAGGTAGCTCTCTTTTTAATTTCTTAAAGAATCTCCACACTGTTTTCTAAAGTGGCTGTATCAACTTGCATTCACACCAACAGGGTAAGAGGGTTCCCCTTTCTCCACATCCTCTCCAAACTTGTTGTTTACAGTCTTGTTGATTTTGGCCATTCTACCTGGTGTAAGGTGGTATCTCAATGTGATTTTGATTTGAATCTCCCTGATGACTAATGCTGATGAGCATTTTTTCATGTGTCTGTTAGCCATTTTTATGTCTTCTTTGGGGAAGTGTCTGTTCATATCTTCTGCCCATTTTTTGACATGATTATCTGTTTTGTGTGGGTTGAGTTTGAGGAGTTCTTTATAGATCTTCAATATCAGCCCTTTGTCTGTAGTGTCATTTGTGAATATCTTCTCCCATTCCATGGGTTACCTCTTTGTTTTATTGACAGTTTCCTTTGCCATGCAGAAGATTTTGATCTTGATGAAGTCTTAATCCCCTCATTTGTACAGTGGGGAAAATATCACCTACCCCAAATTTTGTGATGAAGATTCAGTAGGAACACACATAAATCTCTTGGCAAAGTAGCTAAATATAATAGGTAATTAATGAATTTTAACATCTTTATACTTATTTCTCAATGAAAGTCTATCCCTTCTCTATGTTTATCAATATAAAATCATTTGAAGCATACTCTTAATAAAAATGCATACATTTGGAGGAATCTCAGAAAAATAAAATGTTCTTAATAACTTTTGAAAATATAGTCTCATGGTTCAGAATTCAAAAAAGAAAAAAAAAAAAAAGGAGCTGAAAGCCTTTGTATCAATCACCTTTCTCAACTAGGTAACCAATGTTACCAGTTTTTTGATTATCCTACCAGAGAAAATGGATGTGTCTGTAAGCAGAAACAAACATTTTTTTCTAAATTGCTTTTAAAAGTATTTTTGAATCTGAACTTTTAATCTATATGAATATGAAGATTTATTATTGTTTTCATAAGGAATGGAGGTGGTGCCACTTTGATACAAATACGTCTAATATAATTTTTCTAAGATCATATCTAACACTTGTTTAACATCTAGGCTATAGAACTGTGGGACATACTTTATGGCTTTCGTATTTGTGCCAAACATTACATTTTATATTGAATTTATATGACAGTTCAATATGGTTAGGCCCAGATGATAAAGAATTTACTGTACTTAATTAAGTTAAATGCAAATCTATTTTCCTTATAAAGAATATTCTCCCCTTTGCAAGACATAGGAATCCTGAAATTAGCTCTGGTATTTTCAGTGGGTTTCGAAACTAGTCCCTGAAATAAGGTAGCAAAGTACCATGGTGAAAGGGCACTTACGAAAGGAGTTTTTTGGAATTATCGTTCTTTCTTCCCTATTCATGCACTCCAGACTAAATACAGCATTTCCAAACTGTAAAAAAAGTATTGGCTACTGAAAAGGTAACAGCCAACTCTATGCAGGGCAGCTTCCAAACAAAAACACAACATGTTAGGAGTATGGGTAAGCCTGTTTCTTTTAAAATACCATTCACAGGGCCACATTCACCCTGCAAGCAGACTTTGCTATGGGAACATAAAGTCTTGAAAACTGTAGTG
Source organism: Mustela putorius furo (assembly GCF_011764305.1). Classification (NCBI taxonomy): domain Eukaryota; kingdom Metazoa; phylum Chordata; class Mammalia; order Carnivora; family Mustelidae; genus Mustela; species Mustela putorius. The sequence goes on along the minus strand of NW_025421373.1, from coordinate 13,046,590 downwards.
AATTCTATGGGTGCCCCTTATAGACCCCCACCACCAGCTGGAGAGCCCCTCCACTCCCATCCTGAGTTCTGTAAGTGCTGCAGCTTAGGCTTGCTGCCACCTGCTTTTGGAGAGGAGCCTTCAGTTGAATGAGACCCATATCCTAAGAGGTGACAACCTCAAGGAGCAGTCTTCAGCCAATGATGATGGACTGACACAGGTATTCTTAAAGCCATTCCCTTTGCCTGGGGATGGAATAACTGAGGAGCTCAGCTGAAGCTAGACTCCCAGTGAGAGCTTATCCTTTTTTAGAAGTGAAGAGGAGCAACTAGAGAGCAGAGGGCAGATGTTAGGGACCTCATTTAGGATGGCATGGTTCTGGAATAATTATGGCAACATTCTTTTTTTTTTTTTTTTTAAATGGCAACCCTCTACTGAGCAAAAGTGAAAGGAAGCTCCCTGTCTGTTCTGCTTCTACCTCAGCCTTCCTAAGTCTACAGTAAACCAGTTTTCAAGTTGGTGTTGTTGGATCCCAACTCATCAGCAATTTTTTGTGCTGCCCTCCTAATGGCTAATGTTGTTCCTTGTACCATTAGAATCTTGGTGATATTCCCTGCTCATACGTGACTCAGTGTCAGTGATGGAGCTAAAATACTAGGTTTTTTTTCTTTCTTTCTTTACTGAATGTCTAAAATTCAACTAGAGGAATTGAAAGAGGGGGCCACAAATTAAAGTAGGAAGACAGGAACACCTGCTTTCTACCTATTCCCTCTTCTTTGAAGGCCTTCACTTCTTATTCACAGACTAGGTTCCCAAGTTTTGGCCGGGTGCTATTTTTATTTATTTATTTTTAAAGTAATAACTTCCACAACAGTGGGAAACAAGTAAAGGTAAGTGGGGTTTAAGTGACTTGGTGAAGTTCGCATAATCCGGCATAGCTTTAGGAACAGCCTATTTTCTGACTCCCCAAATGTGCAGGCAACTCTAGAACCTAAAAGAGGTTGGATAAATATTTTTAGCATTTAATAAAACCTTGGAAAACAGCAAAAAAGACATTCAGTATGACACAGAGTGATCTCTGTGTGCCATCTGACTTTCTACAGCTAGGTTAGAGTGCAGATCTCTTGATAATGCAATTTGCTGTCTGGGAACACCACAGACTAGATGTCCTGAAAACCTTTTCACTTCCATATGATTGTCCACTCGGAAAACTCAAGAGTATCTTTAAGAATTTTATTCTTAATAAAATTAAGAATTTTATTTTATTATTTAATTTTATTAAAATAATAAAATATTATTATTTTATTCTTAAGAATTTTATTTAAATCCAGCAAGTATATTCTTAAATATACTTGCTGGGTTAAAATAAAATCATTTGCATAACTCTAAACCAACAATGTGCGGTTATAAAACAATTGGTTATTCACTCCCTGGAGCTGTGGAGAAGCAGCCCTTACTGCTGATCAAGGGAGTTCTTTGTTACCACCTGAACATGAGAGCAGTTAATCTCTAATTGTTGGTTACAGATATTTTATGCACCTGTAGAGTGGACAATATATATTCGTTCTATCAAATTTCTAAAGGGTAGTGTTCAGAGATGATGCAATTTTAACTTTTGTGTGCTTATTATGAAAATATATCACTAGGTTTATGGGTTTGTCAGTGAAAATTGTTTGCATTTACTCTGTACTGTGTTTACAGATATGTTTGGGTATATTCCTACCATCATAATTTTTCCTTATGATCATCCGTTTTTTGTGGCTTTGTCCCTTGTTTCTTATTTCTTTTTTCATCCTCCATACTTGGGGAAATTTTACAGTCTACTACTTCAGTAATTCTCTTAAATTTTTAATATATGTATACTTAACCAACATTTGAACTTAATCAGCATCTTAACCCTTTTCCAAAATAATACAAAGATTTTAAGAAAATAGTATCTATCTCCTCTCCTATAATGTATGTCATACTTATTCTAGCACTTTATTTCCAGCTTGATTTTCTTAACCCTCTTCTCTCCAATTAATGTCTTGTACCAATAGTTTTTACTAAGACTTTCTAATTTTATTTTTCAAATTCTGATTTTATTTGCTTAGTGTTGTTTCTGGCAGTCTACTCCTTTATTAGAGGTTCAGTTTTCCTTTCTGCAGAAATGTTCTTCCGCTAATGCTTGTAGTCATAATCTGAAAGAGAAAGCCCATGTTTTTGGTTATCATTGTATTTTTGTTTTTCAGCCTTTAAATGATTGTTTAGCTGATGATAGTTTGACATGGACAGATATTTTTTTCTTAGCACACTTCTTTCAGTAGTTACCTCTTGGACCACTTGTTGATATGAAATCTCTTATACATATAATTGTTGTTTCCATTTTCTTTTGGTTTTCTCGAAGATTTCTTTCACTCTTTTTTTTTTTTTTGGATATTTGATATTTTATACATTTGTATTTATATTTATTTGATTATTTTTGCTTCTTTTAAAAAAGATTTTTAAAAATCTTTATTCATTTGACAGAGAGACACAGAGTGAGCAAGAACATGAAAGGGGAGAGTCAGAGGGAAAGGGAGAAGCAGACTCTCTGCTGAGCAGGGTGCCTAAGGCAGGGCTTGATCCCTGGACCCCAGGATCATAACCGGAATCAAAGACAAGTACATAACTGATTGAGCCATCCTGGTGTCCCAAATTTACTTCTTTTATATGGAAATTTGTCAGTTATGATCTGTTTGAATATTTTTCTTTTACCATAATCTAGATGCTGTTCTTTTAGAATTCCTACTTGAGCTTGACTTTCTTCATTTTCTTGTTCCTGTTTGCTAATCTCTCATATTTTACATCTCTTTATCTTCTTCTGGTATATTTAATAATTTTTTTCATGTTTTTTCTAGTTTGCCATTTCTGTGTTTAGCTGGTAGTCTGATATATTACCTGTCCTGAGTTAAGTTTTTTTGTGTGTGCATGTGTGTGTTTGTGTGTGATGTTATTCACACAGAAAAATGTGTCAGACATTTCTAGTAGTAATATAAAATGCAAGTGCTCTCCACTTAGGTAATAAAACAGATTATGACTAATGGCTTAGAATTCTCTCTCCTGTGTACCTCTCTCCATTCATACCACAAATTGCCAGGTAGCCATTGTCCTGACTTTTTGTTAACTATTTGTTTTAGAGTTTTACAGAGAAACAGAGCTATTAGAATGTACATGTGCTTATATATATTTACAAATTGGCTTATGTGATTATGGAGACAGACAAATCCAAAATCTGTAACATTGACTGGTGGGACAGAGACCCACGGAGTAACCAGTGTTGCAGTTCATTTACCAGTCCATACCATCTTTGTTTATCTATCCAGAAAACAAAACAAAACCCTCCAAACTTCTGGGGCAGGAATAATTGTTCCAAACAGTGGACCAGGAAAGGTAAGAAGAGGGAATCTTGGCTAGTAGAAATTAAACTGCTCCTGAAATTCTCTTTCACCCAGTCCTAGAGTTACTAGTGTTGCCAGTTCCAGAATCTTTGAGGATTCTGTGGTAGTGTGGATTTGGTTTTTAGTTTTTCTGTCAAATTTGTATTCATCTTTTTCTGGTCTCTTAAGTCATTTATACTTGTTCTGCTTCCCAGCTTTCAAAATTTAGTCACGTTGGCTCCCCCCCTGCTCTCTCCATCTTTGTGGAATAAAATGGTATTTTTTTTTCCCGTATGTGCAAGAGTGAATAAAAACTATGTGCATGTGTTCAATCTGCCATCATAGCTTTTATAGATGTTCTATTAATTCTTCTTCAAATCACTCTGCTACTTTTTAGAGCGATTTCATTAGGGTTCCCATTACTTATTATTTTCTTTATTTTAAATGTACCGACTTTATCATTTTTTACATTGTTGTACATGTTTTACGTTGTTGTTTATATTTTACATTTACATTGTTTTACATTTTTTACATTTTTACACTGTTGAGTCCTCCACTTGCTAAAGTGAGACTTGCTTTATCAAGGCGAAACTATTTCATTGTGTGGTCTCTAATTTTATAGTCCGTGAGCTTCTCTCATCATCCAACACCTCCTGCCCCCCATCACCACTCCTGTGGGAGTTGCCTGTCTTATTCATGGCAGAAATGTTGCTGTCATTTTGCATTTCCATCTGCATCTCACCTGCTCCAGTCTCGTCATTATGTTAATTTCTTAGCTTGAGGCGTCTTGCTTCTCATAAATCGTGTAAATTCTTATTCCATGTGTGCATATTTTGGAGGTCTTACTTTCTTGTGGCAGTCTTTTGATTGTTTCTATTCAGAGACCTTCCTTATGGTTTGTCTAAGCTGGTGATGCTTCTTGCACTGAGAGGCCTCTCCTTCTAGGCTCCTGGCTTGAAGCAGAATATCCTGTTCTGGTTACTGTCTGTAAGAAATCAATACCTTGTGTCTTAGGTTGATTGCCTCAGAAGGAGACTCTGAGATGAGGATTCATGTGAAAGTAATTTATTAGTAAGTGATGCCAAGAAAATAGGGGTTTGGAGAAATGGAAAAGGAATTTGACAAAACAAGGGCATGGTATCAAGTAAAATCCCACCTAGGAAGCTTTGGCTTAGGTCTGAAGTGCATATTGGAGGGTCACACCTTAGAGCCCTCCTTATCAGAGTGAAGGGGGCCATAGTAGTATGAGCTCTCGAAGTGGTTCTAGCAGTCCGAGGCCAGCTTCCTGACAAAGAGATGAAGATGCTAATTGAAAAGTGCACAGGATATTTGGGCACACAAGTTGGTAAAAAATCCCAAGGACCATGGGTGGAGCACTGCATCCTGGCCTGTCCCTGCCTGGGGCTATGTCACAGCCATAGCTTGTATCTGGATCTACTCTGCAGGCTTCCTTCAGTAGCAGTGCATTGCTCTGGCATGGGGAGAGCTTTGACTCGATCTTTATGTCCCCTCTTTGTTTTCTGGGACTTGGACATTTCCTTTCTTTTTTGTTTTAAGCCATTAGAACAGGGGTTATGCCTTTCCCAGTTCCATGTTTAAAGTGGACAAGTGTGGGGTACCTGCGTGGCTCAGTGGGTAAAAGCCTCTGCCTTTGGCTCGGGTCATGATCCCAGGGTCCTGGGATCAAGCCCTGCATCGGGCTCTCTGCTCAGCGGGGAAGCCTGCTTCCCTTCCTCTCTCTCTGCCTGACTCTCTACCTGCTTGTGATCTCTGTCTGTCAAATAAATTTTTAAAAAATCTAAAAAAAATTTTTTTTAAATGTGGACAGGTGTGTCCATATTAGCACATTCTATCATGGTGTAACATGAAGCCTAATATGTATGTATCACTTAAATAGAAAAAAACATATTTCATTGTGGGTAAGGAATATAGGCTGAAAAGAAGTGATTTGGATTCTATTAGAAATTATGTGCCAAAAAGTCCTAGAAAGAATTGTGGAATATGGTGATTTGGCCTTTATATAATGTGTTTATCCTCTGCAGTTTAGTATACTTAAAGACTAATCCGAAATTTGGTACTAGTCTTATGCAGTTGTGAATAGAGATTTTGTTTTGTGAAAATTATCTCTTTGAACTTTATATTTCATTTTATTAGTAACATTTTGAGGATGATCAAAAGATATTTTACCAAATATAACTTATTGTAAAGAGTATGGTAAAACTTGGTGAGAGTAAAAAGACCATATCTTAGATGAAGCAGGTTTATATTCCCTCCCATTATCCATTCCTTTACTTCCTAAGATATCACTGCAATATGAGAGACACAGGCATGTTAGAAGTAAAATGATGCACAAATGAAATCTGGAGGCTCATTATTGTAGCATGACTCGTCTCTTATGGGGTTTGATCTGATTTGTGAGGACGTGCAGGAAGAGATGTTTTGTGTGTGTGTGTGTGTGTGTGTGTGTGTGCGCGCGCACACAAGTGTGTGTGTGCTTTAAACAGATTTGAATGAATCATGGTCCCCGATAAATTTGTCTCTGGAGGCTTAGGGCTTAAACAAAGGATGGTTTTCTTTTTAGAAGACTCTCTCAATAAAATAAGAAAATGAAAAGTGAAAGAAATAAAATGAATGGAAAAGCACATAATGGACATGAACTCTGGAGTCAGACCTGGGAAGGCTTCTTGCTCAGCAGTTGTAGTTCTGTCATCTTCCTCAAATCGACTACTCTGCGTTAGTTGCAGGTTCCTCCTCTATACAATGTGTGTGATAAGCCTACCCACTTCTTGGAGTGTGGTAGGGACCTGATAACACAGTGCTGAACTGTGCCTGTCACAGCACCCAACCCCTAACTAGAGTTTAATGAAAAGTGGTGACCATGAGTATTATTGCATCATTGGTATCTAAAAATAAGGGCCTACAGGGTACATATTTCTGCTTGACAGCTACTTTAAAGTCATTAACATTATGTCCATACAGAATTATAATAGCAAATTTGAATAATATATCCATCTTTCCTTCTTCATCCTTCCCTTTCTTCCTCTCTCTCCCCCCACACCCCCTCCTTCCCTTCCTCTCTCCCTCCCTCCCTCCCTTCCTTCCTTTCTTCTTTTTCTAGAATTGTGTGTTAGATTTAAATTCAGAGTAATATATAAATACTGCCCTTCTCATCTCAATCATATGTTTTAATACACTCTTTCCAAAATCCCAATGAAACTACGTAGAATTTCACAGAAACCTCTCTAGGTTAAACATCAGTTTCAGCTTGCCCTCTTTGACAAAATACTGCACCTGTATCTTGAATCAGAATTCCTTCCTTTCTTTCGAGAATAGCAAAGGCAAATGATTTCCTAATTCCAGACACAATGGCGCTCTGTGAATTTAGTCTATTAATTCACTATAGGCCTTAGCTAAATCACAAACTGAGGTTGTCATTATAAAATGAATCATAGGGGCGCCTGGGTGGCTCAGTGGGTTAAAGCCTCTGCCATCGCTCAGGTCATGATCACAGGGTCCTGGGATCGAGCCCCGCATCGGGCTCTCTGCTCAGCAGGGAGCCTGCTTCCTTCTCTCTGTCTGCCTCTCTGCCTACTTGTGATCTCTTGTCTGTCAAATAAATAAATAAAATCTAAAAAAAAAAGAATCATAGACTTAAAGCCAATGAGCTAACAAGCACACAAGCAAATACAACCAGAGGATTTGCATTACCAAGTAAAATTGCTGATTTTCTGAGCTGACTTGGACTAACAACATGCTCATGTCTCAGGTCATGGACCAGCCCTGCATAGGTTAGGTTAATAATCCTAGTTGATTTTATTATGTAAAGGTTAATGATAGACGGGTGAGTGTTGATCTGTCAGTTTACTGTATGTTTTAAAATCATGTTCCTAAAAAATGCTCAAAAGTCAGAAAGCCACTGGACATTTTTCTTTACAAATGGATATTTGTTGATGATTTTACTATGACAAATAGATACTAGGGACTTCTTTCCAAGACTAAAATTTATTCTGTGATAGTATTTTCCTAAATGAGTCATGATATTAATATTTATCTTTCTTAAATTCCTCAGAAAGAGTCTTTGTAAGAAACAATATAAAACTGATAAGGTCAGGGCACCTGGGTGGCTCAGTGGGTTAAGCCTCTGCCTTCGGCTCAGGTCATGATCTCAGGGTCCTGGGATCGAGTCCCGCATCGGGCTCTCTGCTCAGCGGTGAGCCTGCTTCTCTCTCTCTCTATCTCTCGCTTTCTCTGCCTCTCTGCCTACTTGTGATCTTTGTCAAGTAAATAAACAAAATCTTAAAAAAAAAACAAAAACCAAAAACAAAACAAAACAAAACAAACCTGATAAGGTCAAAATGCTCTTTGGATCACTATTGATCAAAAACTGGACATTATTTTAAATGATGTAGAGGAAGCCATGTTGGTGATATCTGCAAGGTTTGGACATTACTGAAATATTATTGGAAAAGTATCCACATCCTCAATTTACTAGAAGTTAGTAAATTTGGACACTTATTGATCAAACAGTTTTTCAACTCTACTTCTTATGTAATGTGGAAACATTGATCTCATGGGCTGTTGTGAAGATTAAATAAAATGATATATTTGGAGTTCCTACTCATTTCTTGCTATTGAATAGATCCTCAATATTGGGGTTCCCTTTTCTTTGACTCTAAGTCCAAGACCAAGGCAATGTTGGAAATTTAAATAAAACAACATATGGTCATGAGTAATACACAGTAGAAATAGCCTAAGTGTCTAATACCTGGTGCAGACAGTAAAAGTGAGGAAACCCTGATGAGGCAGAGATCACCAGCGATGCCATATTCAATTTATAATGACACATGACCTAGCATTTTGGTGGAGCCAGTGTGGAGAGGAAAAGTATTTATTATAACCTTAATGTTCAGTTATGTTTTAGGGTTTTCTACCTTTGAAAAGTAATTTGTAAATAATGAATATACCAAGTATTGTGGAACTAGAATATTTGTCATTTTAGTGCACTTTGAGTGCATTGTGTTGCTGAGTCAGCTAAATGGCATAGTTTATTTATCATATCCATAGACATATTCTAAATTCCTTTCTCAGAAAGTATGGTTAAGACCAATTTATCTTTAGAGTGTATAGAATTTAGCAGATTGACTATGACATGGTAAATATGAATTAGTTTTACCAGTGATGATCTCTAATTTAGACCCATTCTCAAAATAAGCTAGTTCTGAATCTTCTATAAATTGATACTGTACTTAATTAAGTAATTAAGATTTTAAGTGAGCACAGTTTATCAAGTTATAGTAAAGTGTTTCACTGTAAGTACTACTAGAAGGCTCTGGCAGGAAAACCACAGTTCCCAGGGATGAGGTGTTTTTTTTTTTTTATATAAAGTTTCCTATGTCATCTCCTGTGACAGCATTTGAAGCTTTCCATGAGTGGTTTGCATCAGTTGGTTAAGCATGTGCCTTTGGCTTAGGTCATGATCCCAGTGTCCTGGGATCTAGCCCCTCATCGGGCTCTCTGCTCAGCAGGGAGACTGCTTCTCCCTCTTCTGTTCCCTCTGCTTGTGTTCTCTCTCTCTCTCTCTCTGTCAAATAAATAAATAAAATCTTAAAGGAAAAAAAAAAAGATTTTCCATGAGTTGAAGTCACTGATGTAAAATAAAATCCACGTGGGCACAATCATGAGAGGGGCATACTCAAAGTTTGAATTAGCCTAAGACTCATTTGATCTGTACATTTGATCGGAAATATACTGAATTTAGGAAGCATTGTGGCAGGAGTTGAGAAGAGATGGGTCCAAACACTGGTCTGTAAGTGAAGACTGTTAATGTTAGCAATAAAAAAACAACTAGTCATTTCATAGGGTTGTATAAAGATAATTCATTTTTCTAACAGGTGGTTTTTAAACGCCTCCTAGTGTCAGGCACCATGTTGAACATGCGACTGAATAAAATCAAGCAGGATCTGTGTTCTCATAGAACTTGAGAGACAGACACACAATCAGACACATACATAATGCATGTAGAATCATTTTTGGGGGAAGGTTCTATAAGGGAGAAAAATATGGTTCTGTAGCTAGGTTGACTTGTCCAGTTTGGTAATGGTTCATTGAGGAAATGGCTTTAAACTTTTTGTTTATAGAATGAGTAGGAAGCGAGGCATGAAGAGAAGTCCCAGCAGAGGGAATAATGTTGTTCAGAGGACGGAGGGAGGAATGGCTGAGAGAAGGCCTGTGTGTGAGTGCACAGCAGAAGGAGTGAGAACAGCCTGTCATGCACTGAGACTTGAAACACAAAAATGGCTTTGAGGGCAATATTAAGGATTTGTGTCTGTCCTTAAACAATGGACAGGCACTGAAGAGCTTTAAATTATGGAAGGAGAAAATCAGATTTTGTGGCTATAGAGTGCAAGAACAGCTCATAACGGGCAGGGAAACAGGAGGTTGTTATGTGAGCAAGTGATTGCTTTGACTAGGGTGTTGCAAGGTTTTGGAGAGAAATGAAATAATCTGAGCGGTGCTTCTGATGAATTCAGTGTAAGTGTGGCTGGCAGAGAGGCATCAAGCCTGACTCCTCTCCTCTGTTACTGGGTTATCTGAATGGTTGGATGGTGCTGTCTTTTGAGAAAAGAAACCACTGCAGAGGAGGGAGCATAACTCAGTTTTTAATATATTACATTTGTAATATTTTTGAGAGATCCAAACATGGATGTCAAGAGGAATTTGGATTTTCGAGGAGGTAAATCTTGTCATTTTGTTATTTCTTCTGTTGTCTTTTCAGCTCACTTTGTTTGGGCTCTTTCCTTATCAGCCTTTGAAACATTCTCAGGACTTTCGTAGTTTGTTCCCAGAAGTCCCAGTATCCACTGTTTCCATTGTCCCACCTTAGTCACACCTCCCCTTACCAGTGTTTACTCATCTCATCTCATGGCACAGTTCTCATTTTATTTGACTTGTCAGCACATTCTGTGCTTGTTCCTTCTTTGAAATGCAAATCAATATGCACAACTGCTTATGTAATTTGATATGTTAAAGGCATCTCAAACTCAGTCTAAACTCAAATCTGATCTTCTGCCTCCAAACTTAAAGGGTCTTCAGTGAATGGCTGATAATTCACTCAGTTGCACAAGCTAGGAAACTGGGGTTTATTCTTGACATATTTTTTAATTTTATCACTCTCATCCTATTTTCAGTGATTACAGATTGTCATTTGTACTTTTTAAACATGTTTACTCTTCATTTTTGCTGCCATCACACTAGTCCAAGGTTCTTAATTTTGGCACTATTGGCATTTGGGGACTGGGTCATTCTTTGTTATGAGTGTTGCCCTAGCATTTTAGGGTATTGAATAGTATCCTTGGCTTTTACCTACTAATGGGTTTATAGTACCACTGTCCCTACTTGTGACAACCAAAAATTTCTCCAGACATTGCCAAACATGTATTCTGAGAGGTGAGAGGTATCAAAGTGCCCTCAGTTGAGAACAACTGTTTTAGTCAAAGCCGCTATCATTTCTCCCTTGAACTTCTTAAGGCTAACTGATCTCCTGCCTTCCATAGGTGATACCTTTGAATCCATTTTTATCTGTTGCTACAGTGTCTTCCATATTTTAGCACATGTGCTTTTCCCTTACCTCCTCCCAGAGGAGGCTTTCAAAAGTTTCTCTGTTTGATGCTGTTAACACACAGAGGTCTTCTTCATGCCACGCATTTATGACCCAGCTGTGTAATTGAGTGTTTAATGTCTGTATTTACCTTAGTGAGACTAGGAACTACCTTCCTTTGGATCTGCAGTATGTCCCTAGTGCTTAATAGGGTGTTTTACCTACAGTCATCACTCAATAAATGGTGGTTGAATGAATGAAGTAGTAAATAATTAAATATGAATGTTTTATTTCTGTGATTGAATTCAGAATATTGGAGGCACTATGCTAGTTTCTGATCTACTCAATAAATTTCTGTCTACTTCATGCTATAAGAAATCTATTTGAATATGCTTTGGAGTTTTAAGCTTAGGTGTGGGGGGTAGAACTCTAACTTTTTGGGGAGCTCTAGCCTGGATGTCAAGGGATATATAAACTTGGCTCATGAAATAAACAGTTGGCACAGTGAACTATGAAATAGTTGTTGGGGCTTGCCCACAAATATCTGCAAATTCCATGTACCACTATTCATATACTGCAATAAAATAACCTCCCCTCTGGGAGTTGGCTGAGAAGAATATAGTATTTAATGAAAGGTTGGCTCAATAAGTCATAGTTTCCAAATCAGAAAATAGAACTTTAAGCGGAAGAGACTCGGACAACTATTCCATGAGTCTGTACACATTAGGCCTTGGCTTGAAACTACTTTTAATTACATAAGCTTGTTGGGAGTATAGTTAGTGAAAAGGGATATAATATGGAACTTGAGTAATTTTAAGTATTGCAGTGTTTCTAGTTACTAATATAAATATCAACACTTACCTATCAACTAAACTATTTAGGCAGTCTAAACATTATTTTCCCTCCTCCATGAAAATAGAAAGCAAGCCACAGATAAAGAGAAAGCAGATGTTAAGTTTTGTAACAAACAGCAATAATCTGGGGCTGGTTATCTTCATGACTGTCCATCTCAAGGAAACATATTTTCCAGTAAAGCTGTCAATGCTCTTGGAATTGTTTTGGGAACTCTTAATGGTATTTTGTCATAACCCTATAATGTCTGGTTGCTACAGGCTGCCTTCACTTGTAATCTGGATCATCCAGATTGGATCATCCTAAAATCCATACAGTCACGTGATAGAGTGTAGGAGCAATGGTCCTACACTACAGTAATTAACTAATCTTATAATTTTTTTCTGTAGTGTAGGACACAGAATACTTTGAAGTGATGCCTCAATAAATAAATGTCAGTGAGTGGCAGTATTCCCTTATTTTTTCCATTGTAAAAATAATGTCACAACTTTAAAGAAAGATTGCCTTGCAAATAATACCTATGGTCTCACTATTCTAATGAATCTAAGTTCTTGTTTGCATTTTAAAACCACTTCATATTTATACACATAATTACATACTATCTTATAACAGTTATGTTCTATTTTATGGAATCATTGTATAATTAATTAATTAATTATTTAAAAGATTTTATTTATTTGAGAGAGAGAGGGAGACACAGAGAGAGAGAGAGCATGAGCAGGGAGGGGGGAGGGGCAAAGGGAGAGGAAGAAGCAGACTCCTGCTAAGCATGGAGCCTGACTCAGGCTCTAACCCAGGACCCCAGGGTCATGACCTGAGCTGAAGCAGAAGCTTAACTGACTGAGCCACCCAGCCACCCCCACTGTGTAATAATTTGATTAATTTTCCCCCATTTATTTAACTTACAGATTATCTTGAATTTGTATGTTTATATCTTTTGCCCAATTTGGGAAGTTTTCATTTATTATCTCTTCAAATATTTTTCTGCATCAAGCACTTCCTTTCCTTCTGTGACTCTGATGACTTGAGTATTAGCTTTTTTGGTATTGTGCCACAGATCTTCAAGATTGAGATTCAAGATTGAGAAAAAAATTAAATTCTCCATTGTTTAGATATTTTTTTTGCTTTGTCTTCAAGTTTACTGATTTTTTTTCTCTGTCATTTCCATTTTCTATTAGGTCCATCCATTGAGTTTTTTTTTCATTGTTGCATATTTCAGTTTTTAAATTTCTATTTGTTTTTTTCAATGACTTATTTTTAATATTTTTGTAGACCTAAAGTGTAAGAAACAGATTAAACACTCAGACATTCTAATTCTGCTTTGTTTTGTCCATAAAATTTATAGATTTAAATATTAGCTTTAATAAATTATTGTTGGCTATACAAGTTAATTTTGTATCCAATATAGATTCCTGAAAGTTAGCACAGCAAAATGATCAGAGGAGATACTGGGATTTTATTTTTCAGAAGCCCCTGAGTTATCTTTTTGGGCTCCCTTGGTGATGAAAATGAATTGAAGAAAAAAATGAAAGATGAAAATTTGCCAACATTTTATGCATCTCAGTGAATAGACTATATCTTGTAAAATGTGATGGTTATGATTTGTTAATCTTTAGTTGCCCCTGAAAGAATTTTTTTAAATAATATACTTAAAGTTTAAATACCACAGTTTTTTATTCCCCCAGTTGATGATTCATATTTTGGGGGGAGATAATTTTTGGGAAAAAGATTTTTTTAATCATTTGCTTAAGGTGTAGTATAATGTTCATAATGAAAAAAGTGTAGTGCTAATTCTATATGTCTACTTAAAACTGATAAGTTGATTTTCTTGTAAAGATTTTATTTGAGAGAGAGTGTGTTACAAGTGTGGGGAGGGGCAAAGGAAGAGGAACAGGCAGATTCCCCACTGAGTGCAGAGCTGAATACCTGGCTGGATCCCAGGACACTGAGATTACGACCTGAGCTGAAGTCAGACACTTAACTGACTGAGCCACCCATAACTTGATTCTGAACAATAAAGCCTACACTTATTGCATAAAAGTATGTGCCAGACACTATTCTGAGGACTCCCATCTCTTTATATGTATTAATTAAATAGAAGATTAAATTAGATAATTAGACATATTAATTAAATGAAGTAGATCCTCTCATTATTCCCATTTAAAAAATCAGAACACTGAGGTACAGAGAATTTATTCAGTTGCCCCAGGTAACCTAATGACAAGTGGAGAAGACAGGATTTAATTAAATTATTTCAACTCCAGATCCTTCTCTTCCTTTTACCAGTGTTATTGAGGATATAGGCCAGCCACAGGAATACATAGATTTAAAAAAAAAAAAGTGCCTTTCTTAAAGTCTTTTTGGGAGACAGACTCACAGAGAGAATACAGTGTAATGATTCTTATCGTGACAAAATGTACATGTGTGCTGTGGGGGAATGACAAGACAGTGCAAATCGGCTTCAGGAAGTTGGGTCCAGCTAGGCAAAGGAGGTAACATGTAGTCATCTCTCAAGCGTTCTAAGGGTTAAGTGTGTTACCACCAAACCACAAATATGGGTGTGGGATATTCAGGGAATGTGCCTGTAATTCTTCATAAAATCAGAGCAATTCTGTCTATATATACGTGCGCCATGACTGTTCTACTGGTCCGGGTTCACTTGCAGACAACAGAAACTGTCATCCGTGCCAACAGAATGGATTCACGCTCTCTTAGCCAGGAAGCAAGGGACCAGTTACTACACCTGCTAAAGTTGTTGTAGGAATGCAAACACCTCCGCCACCAGGCTTGCCAGCAGGAATGCCTGAAGCAGCAGAAGAGTGGTCTCTGTCTCAGTCTGCTCCCCAAGCCTGAAATTTGGAAATTGAGTGGCAGGGAACTCTGAGAAATACTGTTTTAGTCCTGTTTTTGCATTGTAGGAAGGTACACTGAAGAGGGTTAAAAAGTTATTGAGGGAGTTTCTCTGCAATTCCTACCTCATAGCAGTTTCTGCAATATAGACAGCGGGAGGGTGAGTGGAAATCCATGCCCAGAATTCTTCAGAATTCTGTGAGTACTGAGATCTTCAGTGTAATCACCTTCACGTATTGTGTACTCTTTTTGTTTTCTATTTTTTGTTTTGATGATGTCTCTTTTTCTCAATACTGGTATAGGCTCCTATCTTGGATTTGTTTTCAGAGCTCACATTTTCATTATTGAATAGTATTGATTATGATGAATATTCATTTGTTGAAAGTGAATTTAAATACTGGAAGGAGTACTAAGTAATGGCAGATAAGGTAAATTGTCATGCTGAGTGATACCATTTAGATAGAAAACATTCCCGAGACCATAACACTTTGAGCCAGAGCATTGTCAGAGTGAAGAGAACAGTCCTTGTGGGGCAGCTCAGGCCAACTGCCTCTCCTTGCAGGCCAACTACCTGCAATGCCTCAATCATTAACTCAGGTACTTACTGAACATTTAACATGTGCACTGCCTATGCAATGTGTTACAGCATTTAGAACTTATATTTGTGTGTTGCTTTATAGTGCTTTAAAATGTGTGTGTATTATCATATTTCATATGCATGGCCAGTGTCTTTTTCACACAAAACTGAGACCCAGAGACTTTTTTTGAAGAATGCCAACTAAGTGAATATCTACTTTGGATATTTTATTTTGTGTAATTAAATGAGCATGACCAGTAGCATTCATATTCCAAGACTGAAACCAATTTTATTTTGACTTGTGATTTTTGACAGATGCAGTTTCTGGGTTGTGTTAGAAATTAGAAAATTCTGACTGAAGATCTTGTTACTTTCCTGTGAATCATATGGAAAATGTCGTATTTTTATCACTAATGGCTATTATCTTTAAATGTTGAATAACTTCCTTAGAAAGATTTTTATACAAGGGTTTCCTTACATTTCATTTTCCTTAAAATGCATAGAACGATATAGTTCTCTCATTTAACAATGAGTCTGCTTTATAAACTTTATAAGCCACACATGAAACATTTTATTTTAGAGGTATGCTCATATGGTTAATTATGGCAAAGCTGTCACTGCATATATAATTTAATTTCTATGGGCAATAATGATTTTATTTTCTATTGAATCTATATTATTTTGTCTCTTTGCACTCCTCTTACTATTATTATTTGCTTTTTCTACAAAAAGGGACAAAACATGGATGAATGTTTTTTTTACATTTTGATAAATCTGCATACCAACTACCTCATTTCTCATCGTTTCTGATTTTTCCACTGTTAAGTTTTTAAACCTTAAAGTTAATATAATCCTAGTTAGACAATTTCTGAGCCTTTCTCTTCTTGGTGTAAAATTACCCCCCACCCTAGAAGAACAAAGATAAATCTCTCTGTCTCTCTTTTTAAATATTATTTGAGTGACAGAGAGCTTACAAGTGGGGGGCAGGGCAGAGGGAGAGAATCCCAAGTAAGTTCCACACTCAGTGCAGAGCCCCATTTGAGGCTCGATATCATGATCCGGAGATTGTGACTTGAAATCAAGAGTTGAACACCCAACTGACTGAGCTACTCAGGCCTGACTCTCTCTCTCTCTCTTTTTAAAGATTGTTTATTTATCCATTTGAGAGAGAGAGCATAAGCAAGGGGAGGGGCAGAGGGTGAGGGAAAAGCAGACTCCCTGCTGAGCATGGATCCTGACATGGAGTTGATCCCAGGACCCCAGGATCATGATCTGAGCCAAAGGCACCCCACTTCTCTTTCTTTCTTTCTTTCTTTTTTTTTAAGATTTTTATTTATTCATGGACAGAGATCACAAGTAGGCAGAGAAGCAGGCAGAGAGTGGGGTGGGGAAGCAGGCTCCCCGCTGAGCAGAGAGCCCGATGTGGGACTCTATCCCGGGACCCTGAGATCATGACCTGAGCTGAAGGCAGAGGCTTAACCCACTGAGCCACCCAGGTGTCCCCCCACTTCTCTTAATCTTTCAATTTATCCATCCGTCCACTCATCCATCTCATTCATCCATTGAATCCGTTTTCCTTGTTTACCTCTGTAGAGATTTGCAGCGTCCTAGTTTTATCAAAGGACAAATGGCTATAATGTGTAGTATAGAAAACTATTATCTATATGGAAACCAGTAAAAATAAAATAAGAAAACTAAGGGTCTTATGTAAGTGGTATATACCCCATGTAGAGGAAAATACAGATTTACCTCTGTTAATAAATGTCAAGATAAGTACAAGATTAGTGGAGATGAAGAAATGACACTCCATATTTTTTCTCTATTGGTCACTACAGGTAATGACCAGCATCCAACTTGTACTCTGAAGTCAGTTTGCTTTCTTATGTATAAATGGAGAGCCGGAAAGTAGTGATATGATGGAAAAGTTAACTTATTCTCTTCTACTCTCACTTACCAATTGAAATCTGAGCTACGGGGGCACCTGGGTGGCTCAGTCGGTTGAAGCCTCTGCCTTCGGCTTAGGTCATGATCCCAGGCTCCTGGGATCGAGGCCCGCATCAGGCTCTCTGCTCAGCAGGGAGCCTGCTTCCCTTGCTCTCTCTCTGCCTACTTGTGTTCTCTGTCTGTCAAATAAATAAATTAATTAATTAAAAAAAAAAGAAATCTGAGCTATGTTCAGTGTGGGGTGGTTTTCTGATGGTTTATGTAATGACCTTTTTAGATGCCTGGTCAGCGTCCCTGTAATTCTGTACATCTGGGGTCACACAGTTAATTCTAGTTTATGATCAACCCAGCTCCCAAAGAAGAGGGACTAAACAGTTTAGTACCTTAGCTCAGCATTATAATATCAGCTTGTATAATGTTTCCTATGTGTCAACATCATGCTAAACACTAGTACATACATAACACACTCAATTTTCAAAAACAACTGATGAAGTTGGTACTATTATTTTCATTTTATAGATGTGCAGACTAAAGCATAGATAGTGTAAGTAACATGCCCCCAGTCACACAACTCCTAAATCACAGAGTTAACATTTAGGCTGTTAACTGCCCTGTCCTATGTCTCCTCTGTATTATACTGCTTTTTCATTAAGTCAACCTCTTTGGTCTTGCTCTCAATTTTTTTTTTTCCCTCATTATAGTAGCTAAGCTCTTCCTGATTATTACTACTAGTACTGATAATAATTTCCACTGTTTAATTATTAAAAGTAATACATTTGAAAGAAACTTTATAATCTAAATACATAGATTAGCTGATCCTCATAAGGATAATAGGGAGAAGTTAGGGTGAGTATTGTTATCTCATTCTACACATATGAGGAAGAGACTCAGAGAGATTTTGCTTCATTCAAAATCATGTAGACAAGAAATTCTGTAAGACTTGAACCCAGGTGTTTGAAGTGCAAGTGTAGGGCTCACTGGCCACACTGTATCTCCTCCCTACAGTGTAGCTTTCTTAGTGCATGTTTTTTCTCTTTGAGGTCCTACCTCTTCTTCAGTCAGTTGACATAGAGACTGCTCAGTTCTTCATGAGGTGTCTGTCTCCACCCATGGCAGACCTGTCCAGAATCACCAGTTCAGGATCCAGTGCAACATTCATGTGAGAGATGTGCCCAGACAGAAGCAAGGGACGGTTTTGTTTCACTTTCTACTATCCATTCTTGCAATCTCAGCCGCCTTCTTCTCTTCCTGCTTCATCTGAGCTTCCCCAAGTTTTAGGAGAGGTTTGATAGACTAGTTGTAAAATTACTTAGAAAAGGTCCCCAACCTTCATTTGTTGCAAAACTAATAGATTCCAGAAAGGAGAGACCTATAACACTATCATTCAAGACCTACCAGGTTGTTATTGAGCTTTATGAACCATTAGCCTTTTTAAAAAAATATTTTATTTATTTGAAAGAGAGAGAGTGTGTGCATGCAGAGTGGGGGTCAGGGAGAGGGTGGGAGGGAGAGAGAGAAAATTCCCCACTGAGCAGGGAGTCAGAAGTGGCCCTAAATCCCAGGACCCTGAGATCATAACCTAAGCCAAAGGCCAATGCTAAACTGACTAAGCCACCCAGGCACCACCCCTCCATTAGATGTTTCTTGAGGAGGCTTTTCTTCATCATGAGTTTGTTCCTAATAAATCAGATTCACTTTGTTGTCTTTAAAAATGCAACTTTAAGCAATTAGCATTTATTTCAGAGCAAAATACAGATGACTATCAGATTTAAAAGAAAGATTAGACTTTTACCACATGACAGCTATTTTATAGCTGATGATATTTCTTATGTCTCACTAAAATCACCCACTTCCTTTGCCGACTGCACAATTTGGTGGCCATGCAAGAGAGGATAAATTTCTATTAAATGTATAGAACAAAGAAGCCATGGAAGGAATATGCACAAAGGTGTGGTTGGTCAGTGTCGGCAAAAGAAGCCCTGTTGAAACCCCAGCAGGCATTCTGGCTCTGAAGACCTCAGTGTGCTATCTTAAGCACATAACATACCATGACCTTTGGCAGACAGCTTTGTGAGTCAACTCTCTTCACAAACAGATTTAATTTCGTTTATCATCTCTTTGCAGTAATTCTGGTCAGACCACACATGACAAGTTGTAGCAATTTATCAACAGCTTAGAAGAGCTGCAATCACTCAGGGAGTGCTGAAAAAAGAGAAAGCTAAACGATGAATAATAAAAAAAATAATTTCCAGAGGTCACAAGGTATGAGTTGATAATCATGACTATAGATCTGATGGAACCCAAATGTCACTAAACACTTCGTATTGCTTCAGAGCACTTGTCCTAATATCTAAGCCATTTAAGAGATTGTAACCTTTGCTTGCACGACCAACTTTGGATCTGATAATAAAACACCATGCCTTTCACCTGGTATGTCATATTCAATTAGGAAATATTGTGAAAATGTACCTTACAGTTTAATGTTTAGGACCAAGGGGTATAGAAGTCAGGACACAGGTATGTAGCCAGACATCCACTTCACCCTCGCTATTGTACCTCTTCACATATACATTCACATTTTATGTAAGTGGAGTCTGTTTTTTCTTTTTTTGTATCATATATTTATGTTCCATTGTGTAACTTGTTATTTACTTCTGTCAGTTGCAAATCCAATCTTTTGAGTGACTCCTCTCTTTGTCCTCCTTTGGCTGACTTTCCAGTTATTTATAAAGCTCTTCTTCCTTCTTCAGTTCCTATCAAGAGCAAAGTCCTTTCTATTTTCTCTGTTTTCAGGTGCTTTCCTATTTTTCTTTAGCTCCTCTCTTTGTCAATCAGTATCTAACTTAAAGCTCAATAAATGTCTCCAGATTAATTTGTGATATTCTTAAGTGTATTTAATTTTCTGAAAATTGATTCAGTAGCCAACTCTTTATTTCCATATGATTATCTCAGACAAGCTCTTTGTTTTTAATTTCCCTCTTTGGCAATAAATTTCCCTTCATGCAAAATCCTGTAGGAAGACGGAAGACTATCTTCTTTAATGTTTGCTGATTTTGTGGCTGAGATTACTCGTGAGTCTGTCTGTTAACACTTAGTAGGAAACTTGTGGTTTTTATTACTCAATGTACTAATTCTTCAAGGGCTTCAATTTATCTCAATTTACATCCTTTGGAATTTCAAAATCACTCCACTTTACCTCATGAAAGATTCCATAACTGTTGTGGAATAGTCCCCAGACTGTGAGTTCACCAATTGCAGTCTTATTATAGACTGAGTCTCTGTATAATTTCATGCCTTCGGACAATCAGTTGCTAAGATACCCTGTCAAGAAATCCAGCAGTTCAATAGGGAATAAATAGTCTTGTGTTTGCAAAGTCATTCCAGACAAAACAGGTAAACTGTAATAAAAATACAGAAGATTATCAATGAACTCTTAACCTCTAAAATAATGTGGAAAATTCTGATCTGTGCATATATGCATTTTCTGGGGAGAAGATTGATTACTTTTATTAGATTCCCATTGTCTCACACAGTGCTTAGCACATTCTTGGGTCTGAGGAAGTACTAGATGAGGGAATTATGAATGAAATAAGGATTCTAAAAACATTCTCATATTAAAAAAATATAGTTTAGTAATAACCAGAGCCACATTTTTTCTCTTTGAGTTTTATCTAAGAAAATTGTAGTCTCTTTTTTCTTGGTATTTCTAGGAGGCAGGTGTTAGAAGTACTGAATTTATCTTTAATGTTTCTTGACTTTTCTTTCATACTTTTTAATTCTTTTTTTTTTAAAAATTTGGTGGGAAATTACTTAATTTTTGTTTCTTTTTTTTATTATTAATTTTTTATTTTTAATAAACATATATTTTTATCTCCAGGGGTACAGGTCTGTGAATCACCAGGTTTACACACTTCACAGCACTCACCAAAGCACATACCCTCCCAATGTCCATAATCCCACCCCCTTCTCCCAAACCCCCTCCCCCCAGCACTTATGGTTTGTTTCCCTCCCAATCCCATCTTGTTTCATTGATTCTTCTCCTACCCACTTAAGCCCCCATGTTGCATCACCACTTCCTCATATCAGGGAGATCATATGATAGTTGTCTTCCTCTGCTTGACTTATTTTGCTAAGCATGATATGCTCTAGTTCCATCCATGTTGTCGCAAATGGCAAGATTTCATTTCTTTTGATGGCTGCATAGTATTCCATTGTGTATATATACCACCTCTTCTTGATCCATTCATCTGTTGATAGACATCTATGGTTCTTTCCATAGTTTGGCTATTGTGGACATTGCTGCTATAAACATTTGGGTGCACGTGCCCCTTTGGATTACTACGTTTGTATCTTTAGAGTAAATACCCAATAGTGCAATTGCTGGGTCATAGGGCAGTTCTATTTTCAACATTTTGAGGAACCTCCATGCTGTTTTCCAGAGTGGCTGCACCAGCTTGCATTCCCACCAACAGTGTAGGAGGGTTCCCCTTTCTACGCATCCTCGCCAGTATCTGTCATTTCCTGACTTGTTGATTTTAGCCATTCTGACTGGTGTGAGGTGATACCTCATTGTGGTTTTGATTTGTATTTCCCTGATGCCCAGTGATATGGAGCACTTTTTCATGTGTCTGTTGGCCATCTGGATGTCCTTCTTTGCAGAAATGTCTGCTCATATCCTCTGCCCATTTCTTGATTGGATTATTTGTTCTTTGGGTGTTGAGTTTGCTAAGTTCTTTATAGATTCTGGACACTAGTCCTTTATCTGATATGTCGTTTGCAAATATCTTCTCCCATTCTGTCAGTTGTCTTTTGATTTTATTAACTGTTTCCTTTGCTGTGCAAAAGCTTTTGATCTTGATGAAATCCCAATAGTTCATTTTTGCCCTTGCTTCCCTTGCCTTCGGCCATGTTCCTAGGAAGATGTTGCTGCGGCTGAGGTCGAAGAGGTTGCTGCCTGTGTTCTCCTCAAGGATTTTGATGGATTCCTTTCGTACATTGAGGTCCTTCATCCATTTTGAGTCTATTTTCGTGTGTGGTGTAAGGAAATGGTCCAATTTCATTTTTCTGCACGTGGCTGTCCAATTATCCCAGCACCATTTATTGAAGAGGCTGTCTTTTTTCCATTGGACATTCTTTCCTGCTTTGTCGAAGATGAATTGACCATAGAGTTGGGGGTCTATTTCTGGGCTCTCTATTCTGTTCCATTGATCTATGTGTCTGTTTTTGTGCCAGTACCATGCTGTCTTGATGATGACAGCTTTGTAATAGAGCTTGAAGTCCAGAATTGTGATGCCACCAACGTTGGCTTTCTTTTTCAATATCCCTTTGGCTATTCGAGGTCTTTTCTGGTTCCATATAAATTTTAGAATTATTTGTTCCATTTCTTTGAAAAAGATGGATGGTACTTTGATAGGAATTGCATTAAATGTGTAGATTGCTTTAGGTAGCATAGACATTTTCACAATATTTATTCTTCCAATCCAGGAGCATGGAACATTTTCCCATTTCTTTGTGTCTTCCTCAATTTCTTTCATGAGTACTTTATAGTTTTCTGAGTATAGATTCTGTGTCTCTTTGGTTAGGTTTATTCCTAGGTATCTTATGGTTTTGGATGCAATTGTAAATGGGATTGACTCCTTAATTTCTCTTTCTTCTGTCTTGCTGTTAGTGTAGAGAAATGCAACTGATTTCTGTGCATTGATTTTATATCCTGACACATTACTGAATTCCTGTACAAGTTCTAGCAGTTTTGGAGTGGAGTCTTTTGGGTTTTCCACATATAGTATCATATCATCTGCGAAGAGCGATAATTTGACTTCTTCTTTGCCGATTTGGATGCCTTTAATTTCCTTTTGTTGTCTGATTGCTGAGGCTAGGACCTCTAGTACTATGTTGAATAGCAGTGGTGATAATGGACATCCCTGCCGTGTTCCTGACCTTAGCGGAAAAGCTTTCAGTTTTTCTCCATTGAGAATGATATTTGCAGTGGGTTTTTCATAGATGGCTTTGATGATATTGAGGTATGTGCCCTCTATCCCTACACTTTGAAGAGTTTTGATCAGGAAGGGATGCTGTACTTTGTCAAATGCTTTTTCAGCATCTATTGAGAGTATCATATGGTTCTTGTTCTTTCTTTTATTGATGTGTTGTATCACATTGACTGATTTGCGGATGTTGAACTACCTTGCAGCCCTGGAATAAATCCCACTTGGTCATGGTGAACAATCTTTTTAATGTACTGTTGAATCCTATTGGCTAGTATTTTGTTGAGTATTTTCACATCTGTGTTCATCAAGGATATTGGTCTATAGCTCTCTTTTTTGATGGGATCCTTGTCTGGTTTTGGGATCAAGGTGATGCTGACCTCATAAAATGAGTTTGGAAGTTTTCCTTCCATTTCTATTTTTTGGAACAGTTTCAGGAGAATAGGAATTAGTTCTTCTTTAAATGTGTGGTAGAATTCCCCCCGGGAAGCCGTCTGGCCCTGGGCTTTTGTTTGTTTGGAGATTTTTAATGACTGTTTCAATCTCCTTACTGGTTATGGGTCTGTTCAGGCTTTCTATTTCTTCCTGGTTCAGTTGTGGTAGTTTATATGTTTCTAGGAATGCATCCATTTCTTCCAGATTGTCAAATTTGTTGGCGTAGAGTTGCTCATAGTATGTTCTTATAATAGTTTGTATTTCTTTGGTGTCAGTTGTGATCTCCCCTCTTTCATTCATGATTTTATTTATTTGAGTCCTTTCTCTTTTCTTTTTGGTAAGTCGGGCCAGGGGTTTATCAATTTTATTAATTCTTTCAAAGAACCAGCTCCTACTTTCGTTGATTTGTTCTATTGTTTTTTTTGTTTCTATTTCATTGATTTCTGCTCTGATCTTTATGATTTCTCTTCTCCTGCTGGGCTTAGGGTTTCTTTCTTGTTCTTTCTCCAGCTCCTTTAGGTGTAGGGTTAGGTTGTGTACCTGAGACCTTTGTTGTTTCTTGAGAAAGGCTTGTACCGCTATATATTTTCCTCTCAGGACTGCCTTTGTTGTGTCCCACAGATTTTGAACCATTGTATTTTCATTATCATTTGTTTCCATGATTTTTTTCAATTCTTCTTTTATTTCCCGGTTGACCCATTCATTCTTTAGAAGGATGCTGTTTAGTCTCCATGTATTTGGGTTCTTTCCAAACTTCCTTTTGTGGTTGAGTTCTAGCTTTAGAGCATTGTGGTCTGAAAATATGCAGGGAATGATCCCAATCTTTTGATACCGGTTGAGTCCTGCTTTAGGATCGAGGATGTGATCTATTCTGGAGAATGTTCCATGTGCACTAGAGAAGAATGTGTATTCTGTTGCTTTGGGATGAAAAGTTCTGAATATATCTGTGATGTCCATCTGGTCCAGTGTGTCGTTTAAGGCCTTTATTTCCTTGCTGATCTTTTGCTTGGATGATCTGTCCATTTCAGTGAGGGGAGTGTTAAAGTCCCCTACTATTATTGTATTATTGTTGATGTGTTTCTTTGATTTTGTTATTAATTGGTTTATATAGTTGGCTGCTCCCACGTTGGGGGCATAGATATTTAAAATTGTTAAATCTTCTTGTTGGACAGACCCTTTGAGTATGATATAGTGTCCTTCCTCATCTCTTATTATAGTCTTTGGCTTAAAATCTAGTTGATCTGATATACGGATTGCCACTCCTGCTTTCTTCTGATGTCCATTAGCATGGTAAATTCTTTTCCACCCCCTCACTTTAAATCTGGAGGTGTCTTCGGGCTTAAAATGAGTTTCTTGGAGGCAACATATAGATGGGTTTTGTTTTTTTATCCATTCTGATACCCTGTGTCTTTTGACAGGGGCATTTAGCCCATTAACTTTCAGGGTAACTATTGAGAGATATGAATTTAGTGCCATTGTATTGCCTGTAAGGTGACTGTTACTGTATATGTTTTCTGTTCCTTTCTGATCTACCACTTATAGGCTCTCTCTTTGCTTAGAGGACTCCTTTCAATATTTCCTGTAGAGCTGGTTTGGTATTTGCAAATTCTTTCAGTTTTTGTTTGTCCTGGAAGCTTTTAATCTCTCCTTCTATTTTCAATGATAGCCTAGCTGGGTATAGTATTCTTGGCTGCATGTTTTTCTCGTTTAGTGCTCTGAAAATATCATGCCAGCTCTTTCTGGCCTGCCAGGTCTCTGTGGATAAGTCAGCTGCCAATCTAATATTTTTACCATTGTATGTTACAGACTTCTTTTCCCGGGCTGCTTTCAGGATTTTCTCTTTGTCACTGAGACTTGTAAATTTTACTATTAGGTGACGGGGTGTGGGCCTATTCTTAGTGATTTTGAGGGGCATTCTCTGAACCTCCTGAATTTTGATGCTCGTTCCCTTTGCCATATTGGGGAAATTCTCCCCAATAATTCTCTCCAGTATACCTTCTGCTCCCCTCTCTCTTTCTTCTTCTTCTGGAATCCCAATTATTCTAATGTTGTTTCGTCTTATGGTGTCACTTATCTCTCGAATTCTCCCCTCGTGGTCCAGTAGTTGTTTGTCCCTCTTTTGCTCAGTTTCTTTATTCTCTGTCATTTGGTCTTCTATGTCAGTAATTCTTTCTTCTGCCTCATTTATCCTAGCAGTGAGAGCCTCCATTTTTGATTGCACCTCATTAATCGCATTTTTGATTTCAACTTGGTTAGATTTTAGTTCTTTTATTTCTCCGGAAAGGGCTTTTATATCTCTTGAGAGGGTTTCTCTAATATCTTCCATGCCTTTTTCGAGCCCGGCTAGAACCTTGAGAATTGTCATTCCGAACTCTAGATCTGACATATTGCCAATGTCTGTATTGATTAGGTCCTTAGCCTTTGGTACTGCCTCTTGTTCTTTTTTTTGTGTTGAATTTTTCCGTCTTGTCATTTTGTCCAGATAAGAGTATATGAAAGGGCAATTAAAATACTAAAAGGGTGGCAACAACCCCAGGAAAATATGCTTTAACCAAATTAGAGGAGATCCAAAATCGTGAGGGGGTAGAAAGGGGATAAAAAGAAGTTCAAAAAGGAATAAGAAAAAAAAAAAGAAAAAGGAAAAAAAAAGAAAAGAAAAAAATTTAAAAAAAAGAAAACACCTAAGATAAATGTAAAAACGAAAAAATGTATATATTAGATAAACTAGTAAAAAATCGTTAAAAAAGAAAAAGGTAACAGTTAAAAAAAAATTTTACCCGAAGGCGAGAAAAAAAAAACAAAAAATGAAACAGAAAAAAATTAAATTAACTGCAAGATTTAAAAAAATCACAGGGAAAAAGCCATGAGTTCCATGCTTGGCTTTCTCCTCCTCTGGAATTCTGCTGCTCTCCTTGGTATTGAAACCGCACTCCTTGGTTGGTGAACTTGGTCTCGGCTGGATTACTTGTTGATCTTCTGGGGGAGCGGCCTGGTGTAGTGATTCTCAAGTGTCTTTGCCCCAGGTGTAATTACACCGCCCTTACCCGGGGCCTGGGTGAGTAATCCGCTGGGGTTTGCTTTCAGGAGCTTTTGTTCCCTGAGCGCTTTCCGTAGAGTTCCGGAGGACGGGAATACAAATGGCGGCCTCCTGGTCTCTGGCCCGGAGGAGCCGAGAGCCGAGGGCCCCACTCCTCAGTGCGCCCTCAGAGAACAGTGCCCAGTTACTCCCGTCTGCCTGACCTCCGGCCGCGCTCCGAGCTCACTGAGCCTGCGACCGGTTCAAGGTCACCCCAAGCTGCGAGCTTACTGTCGGCTCTGTCTCTGTAGCCGGCTTTCCCGTTCCAATACCCGCAAGCTCTCCGACACTCAGAAACCCCTGATCCTTCTGTGACCCTGCGGGACCTGAGGCCACGCTGACCCCGCGTGGGCTTCGTCCCGGTTTAGCCTCTGGAGCGATGTCCCTCAGCGGAACAGACTTTTTAAAGTCCTGATTTTGTGCACGGTTGCTCCGCCGCTTGCCGGGAGCCGGCCCCTCCCCCCGGGGTCTATCTTCCCGTCGCTTTGGATTCACTTCTCCACCGGTCCTACCTTTCAGAAAGTGGTTGTTTTTCTGTTTCCAGAATTGCTGTTCTTCTTCTCTTCGATCTGCCGATGGATTTTCAGGTGTTTGCAATTTTTAGATAAGCTATCTAGCTGATCTCCGGGTAGCTGAAGTAGTCTCAGCCTGCTACTTCTCCGCCATCTTGACTCCTCCCCCATACTTTTTAATTCTTAATCCCTTTATGATATGTTCTGTAAGTTCATCAGCTCAGCCTTTTAGCTCACCATTTCAACTTCTGCTGTGTCTTTTCTGTTGTTTATTTTATTGAAAGGCTTTAATTACAGTGTCAACATCATTTCTCTGTGATAGTTATTATTTTTCTCATTAGCTTTACTCTTTAAACTTAATGGCCTATTTTGCTTATCCCTCTCCAGAGATTCCTCATGGTCTCTGGTTTACTGAGGTTCCTTTTTCCCTTTCTTTCTTTCTTTTTTTTAATTATTTAAGAGAGAAAGAGTGCCTGAGTGAGAGAAAAGAGAGAGAGAGTTAGCAGGAACAGGGGGTAGGGACAAAAGGAAAGGAAGAAAGAGACCACCCTCAACAGGGAACCTGATATATGGGGCTAGATCCCAGGACCCTGAGATCATGACCTGAGCCGAAGGCAGCGGCTTAACCCACTGAGCCACCCAGGCGCCCCCAATTAGAAGTTCTTATATTTTTTTTCTTAGTGTCATATGAAGTCAATGATGACTCATTTAAAAGAAGAGTGCTTCTCCTTATATTATCAAAATTCTATAATGATGGTGTCAAGTTAAAAACAAAGAAAATAGTGAAAATGAAGAAAAATAATAAAGAAATAAAAAGTTAATAAAAGCTAAATTGCCTGTAATTCTACTATTAAAAATTACTAATATTAGAGTTTTGTATAAATACTTTTTTATTTACCAAAACTTTCCTATCTCATTTTTGTTGAACTTTGGGAATGGAGGCTAGGGAGTGTGTTGAATATCCAGAACTAGGAAAACACTCTTAAGATTAAATTAATACAGGATAACACTGTAATGTGACTTAGAAAGTAAGTCACATTATTCTCTTTACAAAGTTAAGATATTCTCTTTACAAAGTAAGACTTAAAATGTATGATTTTAGAGTTGGGAGTGGAATAAGAAGGATGCACAGAACTGAAGACAGCTATCAGGAGGAAATTAACTTTCTCAGTGTAAGATGTCTTTGGTTAATATTATAATCGTTGCTGCTGTTATTATTTGTTTTGGTTTTCAGGCAACCAAATAAAAGAATATTAGAAAACTTCGCACACAATGACAGTAAAATCATGTCTGCGCTTATCTATTCTTAGGATGAGAAACTCCCCCTCCCTCTATCCCACACCATAATGAGGGAAAGAATAGTTGTAGGAGAAGACACATAACTAGCACAGGAAGCTAGGAAAATTTCTAAGAAATGGGAAAACTTGGAGCATGCTTACCACTTGGTAAATGACCACAGCTCTGTTTGAAGAAGGGGGCTAGGGGGATTTGGGACTGGGAGAAGACACTGGAAGAAGTGGGGTATTGGTGGAAGAGAACAGCAGGATGAAAGCAGGGGCTGTATAGACGATTCTCCACTAACCTAGATGACATCCATGTGGGGATCCCTAGAGAGCTGAGAAGTGGCTCTCCATGCTTGCATATGGTGCTTTGGGAGGAATAAGATAGACCAAAGGTGAAAAATTGTTTTTGGCTTCACCCCTATCCCAAACTCACTATAGTTGGAATCAGCCACCATGAACTTAGAGTAGTTGAAGGAGACTTATTAGGGTATGTGTTCACATGACAGAGGGAAAGGAACAGACCACATCTCCCACCTCCACCTGGTCAATGAAAGACATGTAAGACACTTTCACTGTGTTCACTGATGAGGGTGGGGCCAGGATGGAAGCTGTTTTTCATTATTACAAGGCTAGAGGAGCAGTAAGACCTATTTCTATGCTTGTAGCACTTTTATGCCCAGTTGTTTGCTTAGCTAAACTGACTTCTACCCTTACTTCTTATCCCAACTGAGGTGCTTCTCTCTTCCAGAAAGTTTTTTTTTTGTTTTTCAAACTAGGTATTGCTCGTTTGCTCTCTCCCTTTATCTTGCCCACAGTTAGCATGGCACCCTGTGCTGCCTCTGTCCCAGCAGTTACAACTTTGGGTTGGAATTGCCTGTTTGTTGTTTGTATTCCCGACTGAAACATATGAGGACAAGAACTGTTTCTACTATGTGTATGATCACACTTGAGATGTTCAACTCTGTACTGGAAATATATAGCAAATGCTCAGTTTGCTTTGGTGGTTGTATCTATCATTAAAGAATTAATAATAGCAATTGATAATACTTCTATAGTGACTATGATGTGCTAGATTGGATTCTAGAAACCTTGCATATATTAACTCATTTAACCCACACAATGTATAGGTAGTACTTATTATATATAATAGAAAAATTTGGTATAATCTAGTCTGTACACCATAAGTACATACTATTAGAAAGGATTTAAGTTTTGAAGATAAGTAAACTAAGGTGCAAAGAAGTTAAGTAATTGTCAAAGGTCACCCAGCTTGGAAATGGTAAGGCTAGGATTTCACTTCAGTTAATCTAGTATCTGAATGTGTGTTCTTAGCTACAATATTACACTACTTCGAAACTAAGGAATTCTCTACCTCCAATAATTGGAAATAATATATATTTTTTTCACTTAAAAGAGACTTATAATCCTGGACAACTCTGAGACAAACATAAATATCCTCTCAAGAATGACTTCGGAGGTCAGAAAAGAAGCAGTTTATGAAAACCATGCTTGCATGCCGGTGGACAGTTATTTTTCTGTAATGAGGTCAAAGGAAATCACCTACCAAATAAGATGAAAGATGTGAAGCAGGCTTGGGTTTTTAAAATATTGTTCTTGACAAAGTGAATGGGTATTGTACCTTGATTGTTAACCTGACAGAGATCCAACAAAGAGGTCAATGGCTCTATGGAACTATATTTTCAAATGATAGCTTCTTCTCTGAGTACAAAGGATAATTGCTGGTGGATGAAATTTCAAGTATGCAGCTCCTAGGTATAATTGAAATACATCTAGTCTTAGCCCTTTTCCCCTCTTAGACTGACTATACAATGCACCTGGAAGTATGAATATTGCTAGGTTTAATCTGGGTGTGGATAATGTCCAATAATAGAAGTTGAGGAATTTGGTTTATATCTTAACTTGCCTGTCAATTAACATGGTAAGCTTGGTCACTTGGTTACTTCTTTGTGCCCTAATATTACTCCTTTATAGGTAGCCCTCTATGACCAAACTAGAGCGTGATTTTTGACCTCAAAGACCTGAAATTGGACATGAGTTCTCCTGTTCCTCCTTTAAACTGCTCAGCTCCTTGCTGAGCAGGAGCTCAGCAGTTAAAGTAGTGGGAAACTAATTCAGCCTTGCTTATATTGTATAGAACTTTTAAAAAAGTTTCATGCAACTTCCATGGGTAAGGTGGGCATTAGGCTTGTTATACAAGGCCTCTAATTTTATTTCTTTGAGATTCTATTAATTGTATTCTTTTTCTTTTGTTAGTGTTATCTTCTGGTTGATTCAGAGATGATGGTAATATTTCAAACATCTCATTTAAATATGAGCATGTATGGAGGAATAAGAGTCTATTTCTCCTTTCTCCATAATAATGAAGACACTATTTCAAAAAGTGCCCCAGCTGACTATCTTCCTGTCTTATTGGCTGGGATTGTATTAAATGTCTTCCTAAGCCAATCACTGAGAAGGCAAATGGATTGCATGACCGGATTAGATTCTGATAGTTTTTGTAGTTTATTAATTGCTTTTGTGAAGAGGCAGAACTCTGATGTTCCCTACTCTGCCATTTTTGGTGATGTCACCTTAGCCTTCTCATAGTCTTAGATTAATTAACATTTCCGTTTGGAGCTGGGGATGCATAGAGTCATTTTTAGAAGAGAGAGAATCCAGATAAATCAAGCTTAGCAAAGAGGAATGGACGACAGTGTTTACTATGAGAGATGATTATACTGAAAGCGTTAGGCATCATGGAGGAAAGAAGGGGATTATAGAGGAGAGTAATGTCCCCGTTTTTGAACTGATGTTAAAGTAATATAAGAAATAAAAAGTGTCCAAGGGTACTTGTGCATCATAGATGGTTATGGTTATTATGCTGATGATGTGACTGACCCTCCTGGAATAGAGTCTAGTAGAGAAGACTGAGTAGGGAGTTACTGGTCATTCAACAGTGGTTAAATCACATTCTCCAGTTCTTTGCTCACACATCATCTTCCTCTGGAGGATCTTCCCTGGCCACTCTGTTTAAACTTGCCTTCCCACTCCTGCCCTGCCTGTCCTCCTTCCCTGCTGCATTCCTCCCCTCCGTACTCAGCACTAGCTCACATTCAAAATGCATTATACATTTACTTGTGTCTTCCCCCACTAGGCTGTAAACTCCTTGAGAACTGGGGGGTTTATCTCTTTTATTTTAGTGCCATATCTCCAGTGCCAGGAACAGTATCTGACACATTGTAGGCACTCAGTATTGACTTGTTGATCAAATCAATAAACTATCCCTGACATACAGGAAACACTTAATAAAGGCTGAGCACTGTGATTTAACCAGCCATTCCACTACCAATAACTCCCTACTTAGTCTGCTCTGCTAGTCTCTTTGTTCCAGGAGGGTCAGTCACATCATCAGCATAATAACCATAACCATCTACAATACACCAAGTTCCCTTGGACATTTTCTCTGTTGTCTCCGTCCTGGTCTTGGGGCCTCCAGTCTAGAATCAGGTTTTAATGGATTGGGGCTCCTTCTTTGTTGTGAGATTTGGTATAGTGAGTGCAGATCCAGTCTAAAAGCCAGGTCCTGAGCATGGGGTCATGCCTTGTCAACCAGATTTGCCGAGTCCACAGTTTATAAAGCCTTGGGCTCTGTATGAAAGCAGTTTTCTTTTTAAAAGATTTTATTTATTTATTTGACAGACAGAGATCACAAGTAGGCAGAGAGGCAGGCAGAGAGAGGGGGATAAGCAGGCTCCCAGCTGAGCAGAGAGCCCGATTCGGGGCTCAATCCCAGGACCCTAAGATCACCACCTGAGCTGAAGGCAGAGGCTTTTACCCACTGAGCCATCCAGGCACTACTGTAAGAAAGCAGTTTTATCAACCTCTTTCTATGATCAACGAGGAGGGGAGAATGGACAGGAGGAAGTACTTTGCCAGCACCTGGCTATAAACAGTGAGTCTGGATCCTGTCCCTTGTCTGCTGTGGATTTTAAGACCTCCATCATTATCATTTCAACTGCTCATGCTTATTTCTAGACTATAAATCCTGGAGACTCTGGGCTTTAACCATATTTGCTGCTTTGGGTTTCTGTTCCAATTCTAGTCCATAACAATGTTTATTTTGTTTTGAAGCCTGGTTATATATTTTGGATTTCCTCATTTTACATTCTTCAGTTATTCTTTTGGAGGAAAAGGGATATGCCAAGGTATGAAGTTAATTCACCATCTTGACTGGAGTTTTCAAATAGATTTTTAGGTAAAAATTTAGAATGCTAGTTGTGTCAGTAAGTTGTGCAACCAGTCAAACCCTAATTTTCTTACCTGGATATCTTAGTCTTCTCGGGCCGCTGTAGCAAAACACTAGGGGCCTTCAACAACAGACATGTATTTTTCACAATTCCAAGAGATGGAAATACCAAGGTCAGGGTGCCAGCAGATTCAGTTCTTGGTGAGAGTCCTCTTTTAGGTTAGCAGATGGCCACCATTTCTCTGTGAGCTCACATGGTCTTGTCTTGGTGCTAGTGTGGAGGGACAAAAAGAGCTCTAGTGTCTCTTCCTCTTCTTATAAGGCCACTAATCCCATAATGAAAGCACCACCTTCATGAACTCATCCAAACCTAATTTCGTCCCAAAGAGGTTAGGATGTCCGCATATGACTTTTGGAGGAACACAATCAGTCCATAACATTGGAAAATCACTATATTATTGTTTCTGAGTTTGCTTCGGAACCATGGTTCTAGTAAATTCAATAAGTATATTGATTAAAAAGAGTGTCCACTGAAACAAGTTGGATAAATTCTGTATTAATCCAGATCAAACAGATATTTTCCCTGAAGTTCCTTTTGGAGCCTGAAATGTATGTGTGCATTGTGTGTTACTTATACGAGATTAAGTATGAATAGTCTCCCAAACTCATTTCAACATGACATTTTTTTCATGCCATGTTTACTACTATAGCCCACAAGAGTATTCTATGGAACAAAATGTAGAAAATGTTCATACTGACCAGACAAAAATGTCTATATCTATCTATCTATCTATCTATCTATCTATGAATTTGAATGTGAATTTACATTTATGTGCAGGTTTCTGAGTACCTAGAAAAAGAATGGTGTTATAAATATACATGTGTTATGTATTATTGCATTATATGTTATTAACATCAACAAATAGCACAATATATGAATAAAAAGTCATTGTAAAGTGTTTTGCTTCTTAATCAATGGAACATCAGAAATAGGGATTACAGAACAACAGAATGTCAGAATGAAGAGTGTATTGATAGAGAATTGAATGCTTTTCAAATTTTTATTTATTTATTTATTATTATTATTTTTGCTTTTCAAATTTTGAAAGCTCAAATCGTATATAGAAACTCTATCTCATATATATGCATGTATATATATATCAGAGTTGCACTGTTTGAGGTGAAGCTGGGAAATGGGAGTCCTCACCTTTCCTTTTTGAGGTCAATCCTGACCTTTGAGGAACTTTCTCACCTTCATAGGGCCTGGCTTATATTCTACCATCTGTTGCCTCAATTCCATGCAGAGGAGTCAGGCTCTAATAAGGTAAAGTGAGTTCTCAAAGTCTAGGCTAATTAGGACCAGAAGCAGGATTATGGTGAAGATACTCTAATTTCTAGTTCAGTGCTCATTCCCCCACAACACTGGTTTTTCATCTTTTCTAAGCCTTTGGATTAATTTTTTCAAATGAAACATCATGTAGAAACTCTCCATATAAAACAAATAAAGCCCAGCTTCCCTGGTTGAAGGACGAGAGGTGGGTCAGATGTCTGGTAGGAGGGCTGAGGGTACTGTGGCTTTGTGCACTCCTCTCTAGTCTTCCTACACTGGCCTTTAGTGGCTCAGGGCAGCACTATTTAAAAATGATACATAAAACTGGGTGGAAACAATGCACCCTGTTCTTCAAGCCAGGGAAGATACCATTAATACACATGAGAGGGACTGTCCTAATACCCTTTGATCTTACCCCTTATAAGAAATCATGGCTTGTAGCTAAAAGAGAAAGAAAACTTTATTTAGCTAAAGGATTGTTATTTGTCAAAGAGCAAAATGGCAAAGTTTATTTTAATTTAAATAAAGAGACCAGAGTTCCTGCAAACCTTACCATTGGAGCTGGCATCAGAGTTGTCACATACAGCAGAAGCAGAAAGAATCCAGCTCTTGGGCTTCAGGGCACAAGCTTCTAGAACTTTGGTCATTATGCGTGTGATTCAGTTGGTGAATCAGAGCCTTTCTGTGATTTCACATAACATAACAAGCACTGGAGGAAGACAGTAGCATTGTTCAGAGCAATCGGTCTCTCATTTGGGTGCTCAACTGAATGAGGAGAAAACACACATAAATATTTCTCGTTAATAGCAAAATTATGCCTTTGTGCCAAATTATTCACACAGAGTTGAAAATGAGTCACACATAACATTCTGTAGATTTTCTGTCTTTCGTTCTTCCTATTTAAGAGAGTGAAAATGAGCTTAGAAATCTGATTACTGTGTTGCCAAGTGAGATGAGAGGGGTAATTGGAGCAAGGACTATTTCTCACAAACTCAGCTCCAAGGTAGACAATGGGAAGGTAACTCCTGTTGGAGGATTGGTCCAGTGCTAGGATATGAGGGGTTTCAAGGCTATTTTTCAGAATCTTCCCTCCTAAGAAAAATGCAAGAAATCCTATCACCAGATACTCTTTATTTGAGAACACAAAACAGTAAACATCAAGCTCTGGCTAGAAGAAGCTACATTTAGAAATATATATATATATATATATATATATATATATTCATATATATATATATATGAAATCTACCTAGGTTAAGAACAAATAAACACTTTCCTATTAGAGTCTCTGCAGTATTTTGTTTTGCTTTTATCTAGGAACTTATTTTTCATTAGAAGACCTGCATCTAAACCCATTTCTTTTCTAGTTTGTCTATGCAGGGATTCCATGGAATCTGGAAACACTTTTTACTACTATTCAAAAACAGTCCTTACTAGTTGCGTTTCATTCGTTGGTTTGTTCGTTCCTTTCTTTCTTTCTTTTTAAAAGATTTATGTATTTAGGTTGGGTTATGGACATTGGGGAAGGTATGTGCTATGGTGAGGGCTGTGAAGTGTGTAAAACTGGCAATTCACATACCTGTACCCCTGGGACTAATAATACATTATATGTTTATAAAATTTTTTAAAAAAAGATTTATGTATTTATTTGTTTATCAGAGATAGAGCAAGAGAGAGAGCACACAAGCATGGGGCAGCAGGTCAAGGGAGAAGCAGACTCCCCACTGATCAGGGAGCCCAATGTGGGACTTGATTCCAGGACCCCGGGATCATGACCTGAGCTGAAGGTAGACGCTTAACCAGCTGAGTCAGCCAGGCATCCCTCCTTACTAGTTTCTAATCTTCATTCTTTCCATTGTGTAGAAGTTATGGGAAAATAGATGCAGTGCTCATTGGTTTATTGATTGGTTGATTATTTATTTTGAAGAATATATTGAGCACATACTATATGTCAGCCATCATACTAGTATCTGAGGAAGAGAAATGAACAAGAGAGACAGTCCTGGCTTTGAATGAGCTTTAAGTCTAGTTGTATACATTCTGTTAATCCACATTTATGAAGTACATACAGCTTTCGACCTTTTAGTATTTTGAAACAAGAATGTTTTGTTCCAACAGTACTGGAAACCTTCAAGATGTAAGATATGCAGTTGGAATTAGTTGTAATGGATGCATTAGGAGTTGAGTAGTAATGCCTATAAAGGTCGTCAGTTACAGCGAGAGATTATGGCATTCAAAAGGAGGGTGATGCGGATAAAGAACAATACCCAGTAATCAGAAAAATTCACTTGCATTTAATTTTGGAATGTATATGACACTTTTTTTTTTTTTTTTAAAGGCAGCAGTTTGTTCTCATTAGAGACATGTACCTTGATTTTTTGATTATTTTGATTGGGTTGTATGTGTTCTTTCTGGAAATCCATGTTGAATACCAGGGAAATCTGCCTAAAAGATGATTAAAAAATTTTTTTTTTAGAAGGAACAAGATGATAAAACTCTGTTATTTTCTCATCTCATGAATGTGTTATAGGGTTGCATATTCAATACATCAGTCTTGGTGCCATGTCCTTGGTCCTTCCTAAGTGAAACTTCTTTACTCATAGTTTATATAGCAGGTCTAGGAGTTCTATGTGACTTCATAGTCTTCCCTACCAAAATCCAGAGACTGGCCCATGACCTATATTTGGCCTGGTGCAAAAAGATGTATAAGCCAAAGAGACTTTTTTTGTTTGGGCCAAATTAGGAAATACAGAGAGAAATGGGAGGCATATCCAAGAACATATAGAGATAATTAAGCTATGTGATTGAAGTAAAAAGTCAGGGTCTGGCTGGAGTTAGAAGAAAGCAAGAATGATTAAGGAGAAACATAAGAAGAAGGTGAAAAGAAAAAAAATTAAGAAAATTGGTGATAGGATAGAAAAAGGCAAGCAGAGATATTCGTAACGTAGCAGGGCAGGGTATCCATAAAGTCAGAAAAGAGTATTATTTTGTAATGCATTGTGATGCAATACCAATAATATGTTTGGCTGTATTTATAGACTCCATGTCTAGGCCGTAGGTGAAGATTTCGTAGCCTGGCTCTACTATGGATCCTACTCTAGTTACTTGACTTTTCCTAGATTACTGTGTATTTGTATTTACATAGTATACCTCACCATCCCCAGCACTGCTTTATTACTTGGGGTAACTAAAGTGAGCCGTCTTTTCCTTGCAACCAGAAGACTCTTTGAGGGTGGAGCACATTTCCCAATGGGCTTATATGCTTTCTTTGAGTTTTCTTTGTTCTTACTTTTCTTGTGATCTGTGAAATACTTTGGCTCCTAGAATTTTTCTTAATGTTGCACTTCGATTAGTGCTTTTTTTCCATGTAAATATTTCTACCACGTTATAAACTCCAGTGTTTGATTTAAACCATAGATTTGTATTTACAGCACGGAAAACAAACTGTTCAGTTTACTTCTGTCCATCTAATAATAACTGTAATATTATCATGCTTGCCAAAACCTCCATTAAAGACATATGCCTTGAGTCATTGATTCCAATAATAGGAAAATGCACCATTTCCCAGCAACTGGAGATTTGATGTTGCTTTTGAGGAGGGACAAAAAGGATCCCACCAAAATATTTATGTAGCATGGGAACTCGAGGAAGGCCTCAGTAGTAGACACAATTCTAGTATCCCCAGTAGAACAGTTTTGTTTTTGAAAGGGTATAAGTTGGCTAACTAATAGAACATGATACAGATGGATGAGACCAGTAACATAGAATAAAAGTCAAAATTTAAGTTACATAAACTTGAAGAACAGGGGCATGAAGAAGAAAGACAAAAATAAAACAAATTTCAGACTAAGATTAGTAATAGTGATAATAATTAAAGAATAGCAATAAGAGTTAAACCTAAACTTTAATTTGGGTAGCCCGGGCAAGACAGAAGCTAGATGATGATGTAGTTCTCATTGCTTGACAATAGGATATACAATATATTAGCTTATTAAAAGAAACAGCTTTTTCCTGTTGTGTTGATCTCAGGTGAATGTATCATGAGGTTTTTATACAGACAACACTGAATCTCAAAATTATGAATCTCAGCATATAAGCAGGACACCAAGTCTGTAAGTATATTAAAACACAAAATTATGCATTAAATAGCATACTTAAAATTAAAAATCCATATGGATTACACAGTCAGTAGTTTTTTACATTGGCCCTTGGTGAAAGTCAAACTCTTAAAGATAAACTTACAGAGGCTTGGGGTGGACATCGAGTGATATCTTCAAGATACATTGCTGTTATGTTCTTTCTTTGGGTACAGAGTAAGACTTATTCCCCTCTAATACCAATGGGTTGAATATAAGACTCACTTAAAATATAGAGGACTAAAACGCATCCTAGGCTTCTGATAGAATAAGTTTGAAATGATTGGTGGTATGCATAATAAGTGAGAGTAGGAAATTGAGGATTCAAGGATCCTGTGAAACACATTGTCCTCTTCTGACTCCCCTTCAGTCTGCCCTCTCTCTTCCTCTCCTCCCTTTCTTCCTATCCCCCCTATCAAATTCTTTTTGAGGCTAGTTTTAATCATGTGCTGGTCATATTAAAAATTAAAAACAATGTATATCCTATTGTCAAGCAATGAGAACTACATCATCATCTAGCTTCTGTCTTGCCCGGGCTACCCAAATTAAAGTTTAGGTTTAACTCTAAACTTTGATGGGAATAATCATCATCTTCTCCAGAACCTGCTCATCTTCCTGTATTTCCCCCCTTAGGCCAGAAATGTCTCATCTTTTTTCTTCTTCTTTCTAATAGTATACAATCCATTAGATGCCAAGACCTTCATCCTGCCACATTAATAATTTTCAAATCCATTTCATTCTATCTCTTTGCTGCTATATTTATTATGTTGATTTTATTATTTCTCAACTAGATTATTGTAAACCTTCTAAATCATGTTCAATTAAGTTTTCATATAGTTCTAGAATGATCTTTCTAAAATGCCAATTTTGTGTTCTGCTTATAACCATTCAACACCCCCCTAAAATATTAGACATGAAGCATAGCAGACAATGCTCTAAATCACCCAGGCTTTGCTTACAACCCAGACATATTTTGATATTTTCATATAAACTCCTGTTAACAGGGGACATCATGCTAGGTACCAGCTGGAGCCAGAACATCCATGAGGATTCACATTACAAGGAAATGTTAGCCACACATTTTTTTTTTTTTTTAAGTTGACT
The DNA here is from genome assembly GCF_011764305.1 of Mustela putorius furo. NCBI lineage: Eukaryota > Metazoa > Chordata > Mammalia > Carnivora > Mustelidae > Mustela > Mustela putorius. Next base: position 13,007,287 of record NW_025421373.1, on the reverse strand, counting down.
CCGTGCCCAGCATGAAACCCAATGCAGGGCTTGAACTCATGACCTTGAACTCAAGAGTCAGATTAACCAACTAAGCCACCCAGGTGCCCCAAGCCACATATTTCTTACACCAATATCTACTCACCATTTTGGGGGATATATATATAATTGGATTTAATTAATATTAAATTATAAATGAGACATTTTATCTCTTTTTTTCCCTCTTAATCAATGTCTTGGCCTAAAGGTAAAGACATTATTTAAAGTAAAATTTAGAAATTAAAATGTCTATGTATATTTGAATGGTAGTATGATAACGTGATTGAAATTTTGTGACCTTGTTGCATGCAAAGTAAGAAAAAATTATTTTAAAAAACACACTTTAGTTATAGGGACTATTTGCCAGAGTGTGTGCAAAAAAAATTCTATAAATGGGGTCACTAAATTACAGAAGACTTTCAACAAGTACTTTTTTCTTCCCAGGACCTCGTACCCGTTGTTTTCCCCTCTGTTGCATGCTGTTGTTTTTATTATGCTTAGTATTAGATTTCGCTTCTTCAATGAAGATACCAGAGAGCATGTCATTTCTGGAAACCAACATTTTACTCTTGTCCTTCTGCTTTTCATCCTACTGATCTTTGCCAGGAGTCCATGGTTGCCTGGTGTAAGAAAACATCATAATTTCTCATTAATATTTGGTCCTATCCTCCCTGCTAATCAGGTTAGTATTGCTGAGAATTCAAAAAAGAACAGAAGCCCACTAAGAAGGAATAAATTGATCCTCAGGCATAGTTCTAAAAAGCTGCCCAGGAGCAGTAGTTTGCTGGATGAAATAGGAGATCATGTAGATTTATGTGGAGACTATAGCTCCATCAATTAAACTAGTCTATACTCTAGGCTTCTGGAAGGCAGAGAACATGCTCTTAGCCCTTTAGCACCTTGTCTGTAGCAGGCTTTCACATTTGTTGATTGTTTCAAAGATAAGCAAATTCTGAAATGACATTTTTTTCTTTTCTGTTCTCTCCAAATTCACTTACTGCTTCGCAGAATGTGCTTCCTGAATGGAAAGCAATCTGTACTGCATATGCTCAAATGGGCTGTTGTAACTCTGGAGATAAGTTTTTGATCTCCTATCTATCGTTCAGAGGGTGTTGTTGTTACTACTAGTACTACTACTACTACTACTACTACTACTACTATTATTATTATTATTTTAAAGTCATCGATCACAGTACTAGTAGTAGTACTAGTACTACTACTACTGCTATTATTATTATTATTATTTTAAAGTCATCAGTCACAACATGCTTGTTGAATGCTGAAGTATGGTATTTGACACTGGACTGTGGTATTACTCTGGGCTATATATGTGACTCTAATGGATAAAACTAATTCAGGTAACAAAGCTACTTGTGACTCAGGTAAATGAGAACCTAGAGCAAAAACAGTTACATTGAAATCAAAGCCAGTGCTGCTGGTCACCATGACTACTAAATATATTCTAGAACAACTATGACTGTTGCAATAACTCCATAAAATACAAGCCAGCTGAAAAAGGAGATTCTTTTCCACTAGGTGTAGTATTTTTAGACAGATGGCATTGTGGAGATATTTATAGCATTATAAATTCTCTAATATTGACAGAACATGTTATGTCCATTCTCACTGTATTTGTTCATGTGATCTCTCTAATGAAACTGTAAGTTTTTAAGAGTGAATGAAAACCTATCTATTGCTTACATTCTTTCTGGAACTTGCAACACAAAGATATAAATTCTAAAAATAGCCAGTCAAGATAATTGTCCATAGAAATCTTATCTTGCAACTCAGTTCTTTGAATTATTCCTGGGAAATAGATGGCTGGGCACACCTTAAAATCCTATTCAATCTGGCAGTATAATTGGAACCACTTTAGTTTTATTACTATTTATCCATTATTTGTAAAATTATAAGAGCTGTTACTTATTTGTTGAAAATGCCTCAGGGGTGCCTTCATAGCTTAGTCAGTTAAGCATCTGACTCTTGATTTCAGCTCAGGTCATGATCTCAGGCCAGAGGAATTGAGCCCCGCGTCAGACTCTGTGCTCAGTGCAGGGTGTGCTTAGGATTCTCTTTTCCCCCCTCTCTCTGCCCTTCCCTCTGCTTATGTGCTCTCAAATAAATAAATAAATAAAATCTCAAAACAGGAAAGAAAAGAAAAGAAAGTGCCACAATATAACCCAATTGTCATTTATCTATCTATCTATCTATCTATCCATCTGTCATTTATCTATGTATTTATTTATAACTAAGCTCTATGCCCAATGTCAGGCTTGAACTCATGACTCCGAGATCAAGGGTCACATGCTCTACTGATCGAGCCAGCTAGGTACCCACCCACCCAGCTCTTATATTTTAGTCTCATTAAAATGTGTTCTGATACTGAGACCTGCTTGTTTTGTTTACTATCTGGAAGCAAGCAACGTGAAGAATCATGGGCCTTTTGTTTGTTTCTTTTGATTTGTTGTTGTGTTTGTTCCTAATTGCCAGGTCATCCCTAATATGCTGTCCTTACAGAGGGTATGGTCGCTTGGTAGAGGAGCAATCCTTGGAATTGAATTTCTCAGGAATCTCTTTGAATGGTTTTTTGTTGTCCTGAAGTAAAAGTAGATGCTACCATAAGCAAAATGTGTAATTTTTGGTCTTTGCATCTGAAAATGTCAGAGCTAATGGAGAATAGTTAGGAATGAAAATACAGTGTGTTGAATGATATGAAACATGCAGCAGGCTGCTTTTTTTTGCTGTTATTCCAGTCATAAGAAAATGGCATGTGCTCAAAGTCATTTGGTTTTCTGCAGCAAATTCTTTGATGCACAAAGGACCGTGGGGTTGATGTAGGATTGTATGGAGCTTGTAAGAAAATTTTTCAAGTCATTTTCCTCTTGCATCAATGTATTGTTTAATCATAGCCTTTTTTAGATCTAATAAGGGCCAAGAAAGCTATTCTCTGATAGAATAATGAGGAAAGAACATTGACTCACTTCCTGGTTTTCAACTGGTAAGAATGTTGCTAAGCCAAAGTAGATAATTTCTAGAGGATTCAATAAGTACTTAACTTCTCATGGTGACATTTTAAGAGTCTAGCATCTGTTTGGGAGGAAGAATTTATTCTAACCTTTAAGGTCCTTCTAGATGGACTAAGAATCAAACTGACACAAGACAGATTAATAGGAGAAAATCAGATTAATAATGTAGGTGTGGGGAATGCACACAGACATGGTAAATTCCAGAGGCAGGCAGGCAACATGATGCTTGCATAATTTTAGGAGAGGGATAGGAGTCTAAGGATTAAAAAAAAAAAAAAGAGAAAGACCATTAACAGGAATATGAAAGGTATTTAGAAAACAAAGTTTATCTTGTTGTGTAGATAAATTTCTTTCTTTTCTTTTTTTTTTTTTTTGTTCAAGTTATTGTTTATTTATTTGAGAGAGAGAGAGTGAGAGAAGGCACAAGATGGAAAAAGGTAGAGGGAGAAGCAGACTCTCCATGGAGCTGGGAGCCCCATGTGGGACTCCATCCCGGGACTCCAGGATCACAACAGAAACTGAAAGCAGTCGCCTAACCAACTGAGCCACTCAGGCACCCATGTAGATAAACTTCTTAGGTAAAAAGGAATCTCTGTTAATACTTCTGTATGTGGTAAATCAGGCAGTTGAGGGGGAGATAAAGAGATTTCCCAAACTGTTGGGTTTTCATTAAAAATAGTGTTAATTCCAAATAATGTTTTTAATTCCAAATAATGTTCAAACCAAAAAAGCCCATCTTGGGGTGACCTGCCTTTGGCCCCTACACATCTAGAGAATAGATTAATAGATTTATTTTAAATCTTTTTCTTTTTAAGATTGATTTATTTATTTTAGAGGGAATGTGCAAGTGGGGGGAAGGGCAGAGGAGGAAGGAGAAAGAGAAGCAGACTCCCTGCTGAGTGGTGAGACCAATACAGGGCTCAATCCTAGGATCCCGACATCATGATCTGAAATCAAGAATTGGTTACTCAACTGACTGAGACACAGAGGCACCCCATATTTATTCTAAAGTAATCAATAAATAGGAAAGAACAGTCTGATCTCTTGTCTTCTTTTATGCCAAATTTCCCTGGCCTTTTTCTAATTCTCTGATCAACCTACTGTATATTTTTTATCTTTTCCTCTGAATCTTTTAGTGTTCACTCAAGTTCTCCTTTTTGGTCTTTTTCTCACTCTATTTTCTCAGCAACTCTTACCACTTCAAGTATCCTAAATGATTTGGAAACTAGAATTAGTCCCAACAAATTTCCTTGTAGTCTAGACCTGCAAAATATCCATGTGTACTTACTGTATGCGAGGTATTGCATTAACAACTGTACACGCACAATGTCATTTAACTCTTGGAACCATCCCCAGGAGGGAGATACTATTATCATCTCCATTTACAGGGGAGGAAACAAAAGTTTAACCATATCACACAGTCTGCATAGGGTTACTCAGATAGTGAATGACTATGCTGGGTTTAAAATCCTGACAATTTGATTATAAAGTAAGTGCTTTTCAACCACAGAGACCTGCCTATCAGATGCTAAGCATCTTCCCTTGAATCTCCTATAATCCTCTTAAAGGCAATATATAAATCTGCTTCCCCTTTGGCAATTAATTTGTGCGTCCAACCGATAAGAAATTTATTAAGCATCACTGAGAGCCAGACTGAAGCCTGTGCATGGAGGATGAAATGTTGAACAAAACAATAGTGGTCCCTGTATTTATAGCATTTATTATTTAGAGAGGAGAAACCCTCATTAATCACATTCTTATGCAAATAGACAATTAATTCCAAGCTAGAATAACCACTAAGAGGGGTAATTGTAGTATGCTGTGAGAGCATCTCAAAGAGAACTGCCTTCTTTGAGGGGAAGTAGGGAAAGGGACTGCGTGAAAGGCTTCCCTGACCAATTACCATTTAAGCAAAGATCAAAAGAATGCGTAACAGTTAACTAGGCAGAAGATGACATCAGACCGAAATTACATTTGCAAAGGCCCTGAGGTGGGAGGGGTTGGGCCAGCCCAGCATAATAGAGGAACTGGAAAGAAGATTGGTATATCTGGGGAAGTGGCAAAAGTTGCAGATGTAGACTAGGTAAGCAAGGACAAGGCCACGTAGGTCCCTCTAAGATGTATTTAGTTGTTAGGGGGGCTCGGTCATTGTAGTGAAAGAATAACATTTAAGCTTTGAAAATATCACTGTGGCTGTGTTGATAGAGTGAATTGGAGGGGAAAAGAGTAGATATAGGGGAACCATGAGAAAGATATTTCAGTGGTCTAGGTAAGAAATGGTACTATTTTCTCTCATTACTGTTGTATAAGGAAGGATGGCAGCCTTGGAGATCAAGAAAAAAAAAACACCCAATTATGCCTTACCATTTAATCAGCCATCTTGGAGTCATCTCAACTTCAGTCTTTTTTCCTACTTCTCTTATCCAATTATTCTGTTGATTTTACCTCATTGTCTTTTGTATCTTTTTTATTTGTTTTTGACATTTGTGGAAGACATTTGTCTTTGGGGCTGTCCATAATTGTTCCTGCCCTTTTTTCTCCTTCTTAATGAAATTACAGCCATTTTGCACTCCCAAGCTCTACCCAGGCTGGTGCCTGCTACCAGGACGTCCATATGATCCCTTGGATCTTTGCAGCATGCCTTCAGGCTAGCAGTCCCTTGAGGCCCTTGCTTGAACCTATTTTCTATTTACATTACTTGAATATAGACCAGAAGGGGAAGGTAGAATTGCGCGCGGCATTACTTCAGGCTTGGCCTATGAGGGAAATGATGGTGCTACTGACTAAAAGAAGGGTGATCAGATTTTTGAGGAAATTGATAAATTTAGTATTCAAATGTGTCAGATCTGAAATATTTATAGAATACATAGTGGACAATTGAAAATATGGTTTGGAGCTTGTAGAAAAGTCTAGTGGTGAGACCTAAAAACAAAAGTAGCTGTAGAAATCATGAGTTTATATAAATTTACCAGAGAGAAGTGTACAGATTGAGGAGGGGGTTGGGGATGGAGCTCAGTGGGACACCCACTTGGGAAAGGGTAATGAAAGAAGAGAGCCCTGGAAGGATATTGATGAAGAGCTGCCAGAGAGGTAAGAGAAAACCAGGAGCGGTGGCCTTGTTGAAGCCATGGAAGGGGAGAGTTTCAAGAAAGACAGAATGGTCACCATGTAAATGGTATCAGTTGTGTTGCCTGCTCAACAGAGTTTGGTCTACTTGGGAATCACCTCTCCACTATCCCATGTATTTCTTTTCTTTTCTTTTTTTTTTTTTTTTTTTAAAGATTTTATTTATTTATTTGACAGAGAGAGATCACAAGTAGGCAGAGAGGCAGGCAGAGAGAGAGAGGGGGAAGCAGGATCCCCACTGAGCAGAGAGCCTGATGTGGGGCTTGATCCCAGGAACCTGGGATCATGACCCAAGCCAAAGGCAGCGGCTTAACCCACTGAGCCACCCAGGCGCCCCTGTCCCATGTATTTCTAATGGTAATGTCAATCCCAGTGTTCTGCCTGCATGCTGACACAAGGTAGATATGAAACTCAGATCTAATTTTCCTTTTCACAGGGACAGGTTCAAATTAATAGGAATGTGGTGGAAGCAGAGCCTGAATTCTTTCATGTGAGAGTGGTTTCCCAAATTGTGTTGATACTGTTTTTTGTTTTGTTTTGTTTTTTTAAGCCACAACAAAAACCCTTATGGGCATATAAGCCAGCTGTCTTCTATAAGTGGGTTACAGGATACAGATTCTAGAATCTACCACTTGATAATTAACCTTAATTTTCCTGGTGAGATTTTAATATGAAACTAAATGATGAGTTAGTTTAAAAAAAAAGGAACATTTTGAATATATTCTTAAATATGAAGTATCTGAATATCGGGTTGAGTGACTCTTAATGCCTGGGACTCTCCTTTTAAGAGATATATGTTATAGTAATATTAACACTATAAAGTGATAACATTATAATAGGAAAAAGAAATGGTTGTTCATATAAAAGACTTTTTTTTCAGATCTAATGAAAATCTAGGATTGGTCCTCATGCCAAACTATGATATTCATTTCACCAGATTGTCTGTCAACCTCAGACTATCTCATTAACCATCTTCAGTCATGAAAGAAAATGTCTTTATTCTTGATGGATTATTAGAGAGATAATACCAACCTACATTCTGAATATTTCACACTTGGGACTTTTATAATTTGTTTCTCTAAGGGAAAATCTTGCAGTCACTCTTATGGAATCGTAACTATACTTCCTTTCTACCTACTCCCTAATCTGAAAGTTGAAGAGCATCATAGACTTACATTAGAAGGATTCTTTAGAGATCATCTAAAATTTGAATCCACTTCTTTTTAAAGATGAAGACAATGAGGCTGAACTGTTCAAATTCACTCACTGGGAGGCCTGTCAGGTACGTGTACCAGTTCTCAGTCCAGTCTCACCTTGCCATGCTGGTCTAGGATTATCCCTTCCTAAACATCAAAGGGGGAACAACCAGCCTCTGACCTAAAATGACTAGAGTGGCTTTGTTGTTAAATGTTTCGAGCTGTAAGGTTAAGTAGGGGTTCACATAAATAATGTGGTTAGTACTTTCTTGTGACCATGTGCTTTGTCTCTTCATAATTGGGAAGTGAACAATTGTTTGCAGCAGCTAAGGAGACCCTGTTCTTTATAAATGCTATGCGACAGCTGTACAGTATCACTCTTGCTCTTGAAAGTTTATGAAGTAAAGCAAACTACTAAAATAGCATTAACTTTGTTTATGAGAATTATTTTTGACTATTTGTATATTTCTGAACAAGATTAGTAGCCTTTCAGACTTCTGACCTGAGACTGTTCTTTTTATAGCCACTATTATGAATGTGGAGCACTGTCCTATCTGTGGCCCATTAATAATGGGATTATGAAGAATGGTTTGATATGTCCAGTTTACTTCAGTGTACTCCTGCAGACTTCCCAGGAGTACCTGGAGGATACATTAAAATGTGATTTTGGATGCCAGTTCAGTAGACTTCATGAAATGTCCACAAGATAAGTACTTCAGGAGCTTTAGCACATTTAATTCTATCATGCACATAACATGGCCAGCATTGGCAGTGATCCCATAATATCATGACCTGATGAACTAGAAAAGGGTTATTATGTACCAGATTTAAGCACTATCAAGTTGTAGTGGGCTCTGTTGTACACAGCCTGATCCCCTTTAATGAAGGGCTTATTCAGAGTGCAGTTAGCAGACATCCTTCAGTTGTCAGCCCCTTCAGAGATTACTTGTTATAGGTAGCCATCTTGCACAGGGTCATACCCTTCCCCAGTTAACCCATGCCTAATGATTGACAGAGAATAAATAAATGTCCGATTATCTTGGTCCAACTCAGGACAACTCAGGGACCTTTTCTAGTTTCAGAGTTCTCCATTGCATTGGCCAAAGCTCTCTTTGGGTGGTCACTGTAGTTTGACTTTTCTTTTTGCCTATTTATACTCTACTTCTTCCCTTACACATATATCGATCCCTAGGGCATGAAAAACTATCTCAGAGTTGGCTTCCTGGGAAATTCAACCTGGGATGTAAATATTTGCCTTTTTCCTATTAACTGAAATGTATTGTCTAACATCATATTTTTTTTGCATGTTGGGCAGTTCCAGGCTTTGGAAAATACATTTTTAAAAGTAAACCTGTTTTTTTCTGGATGATGGAAAGTAGTGTAGAAGCAGAAAGGATGGAAAAAACAGGCAGCATGGAATGCCTCTGTATTTTATTAAAGCAATTGTCCCCACATACTAGGTGGAGGGAGGGGTGTCTTGGCCTGCCTGCAACAGGTTACAGGCTCACTTGAGGGGCAAAGGACCCTAAACAGGAATAGATGGAGGTCATTCTGCAATTTTATTCCAGCTTTTTATTGGTGAAGTCAGGTAGAACAAGTGGGAAAGAGATCTGCTGGTCAGTTTCTAACTGCTTTTGCCACTTTGCTGCTTTGATTAGTGGTTCCAGATTAAGGGTTAAAATTTGCACTTCCTAAGCTACCATTTCTCTTGTTCATTTATTGTTTTTAGTAAGTAGGAATATTTATCATAGGTACTTTTGTTAGCATATAGCACTAGGTGTTTAAGAAAGACTAGAGGTAAGGAAAAAGCAGCAGTTTTCAAAAGATACAAGACATGTAGGAATTCTTTTCACTTGGAATTAGCCCATAAATGCATTGCTTACTATGTAAGGAATATAAGTTTGATGAATTAAAGTAATTTTGTGAACAATTTTGAATCTGAAAAAAGATGTGAATTTAACCCAAAGCCTCAACTCATCAATAGTTTTTCAGGGATGTCACTTTTAGAAGGAAATAGGGAATAGTAGCAAAATAAACCATTAAGAAATTTGTTCAATAAAAAATTCCAATTTCTCACTTTGTCTTGGAGCTAGTCTATATTCACTGAAATGGTTTTGAAGAATTTGCATCTACATGGTCAATGCTGTAAAATTACTGGTTTGCTCAGACTCCTGGGAGAAAAAATTTCTGTATTTAAAATGATAGCCCTGGCTCAGGTAAGAGCTTTAAGTAGTAAAGACTGACTCATTTATGTTTATAAGAAAAAAACCAAGTTAGCATAAACATTAATGAATGAAAGAAAATGGTTTCTGATTTATTCTCTTATTAACAGGAAAACTGAATTAACAAGAAAAGTCTGCACACTGAGGGGTCTTGTTGAAAGTTTCATTAACCATATCTATTCTAATAGGGGCAAAAGGGCCTCTGAAAGAGCTGATTCCTCAGAATCAAATTCAGATCTAAGAAAATTGCCAAAGGAATATCCTTCTGAAGGGAAAAAGTCTTTCTTCTCTAGGTAAATGACCAAAGGATAAGTTGGAAATAAAAATGGTAAAATATCACCTAGAAACAGAGAGTAGGACAAGAAAACCTTGTCATGTGCATGTTTATGAGATGAACTTTTAAAATTAAATTAAATTAAATTTTAAAAAAGCCATTGAGTTGAGCATGAGGAAATACATTCAACTTTGGTTTAAAATTTAGTATTAGGAACTATGTATGTGTATATGGTCTCTCTAAATAGAGGAATGTCAAGTATATTTCATTAAAGGTACTTATGTGTAATAGATAAGAGCAATAATCACTATAATTATTCAGCACATTTTGATTTTTGTTTTGCTTTTTATAATTTTATGATTTTTAAAATAGATATAAATTTTATTTAATTCTGTAATTTCCTATTATTTTAGAATGATTATTCTCATTTTACATAGGAGAAAAGTAGAGGACCAAAAAGCTAACATTTATGCAAAGTCCCTTTTTTTTTTTTTTTTGAGATATTTGAGAGAGAGAGAGAGAGAGAGTGAGAGAGCCTGAGTACCTGAGCGAGGGGTGGAGGAGTGGGGGTAGGGAGGGATAGGGAGAGAGGGAATCTCAAGCAGACACCCCATGCTGATTGCAGAGCCTGACTTGGGGCTCAATTTCACAGCCCTGAGATCATGACCTGAGCTGAAATCAAGAGTCGGATGCTTAACCGACTGAACCACCTTTGTATCCCTAAAGTCCCATTTTTTAATTGGTAAAGGAATCACGGGATTTAAACTTTCTGACCTCAAAGCCTTTTCCAGCCCATGCTTACAAGTGTTCATTGTTCTGGTAATTTTTGGCAAGCCTGTAGAGTGGACAACCAAGGCACCGTGGCTATTGCTGTTCTCCCCTTTCTGCTATTGCGGTTCTTTCCCTTCTGTGGATGTGGGATTGAGGAAGATGAATTCATGGAATTGTTCCAGCTCACAAAGTAGGTCAGCAAAACACGTGGAGTGGAACAAACTGTCCTTGCCTTTTGGCTTTCTCCTTGCAGAGGGCAGTGGATTTCTTACGCTCTTCCAGATCTCTAGCTGATTGGGAATGCCAAAGAGTGGTAAATTACTCTGCCTCTTCCCATTGTGAAATGTATTGACAGCTACTTGCTGTTAATGATCTTTCTGAGAATTTCCTTCATGCTCTGGAATTTCAGCCCCCAGACCCTCACATCTTGTTTACTTTCTTGAGTAGCACCGTTATACCAATTAAGCTCTTAACAGGAAACTCAAGGAGATGGCAACACAATTTAAAGGTATTTCTCGGAATTTCGTATGCTAGTGGACAAGAGGCTCAAGTTTCTTTAGTTGTGATGTCTAGGAAGAGACTATCCCATGGAAATAATTTTCCAGCTTCCACATTTCCTCTGACTTCTTTAGCAGCATCTTCACAACAATTCCTACCCTCCAACATGTTGTGGGTCCCTCTGAACTGCAGTCGTTGTGCTGGCTCTCTCTGTTTGGCAGTGCATTTTGATTAGTAGTGAAGTTTTATGACTGGTTTATTTGAAATTCTAGTGCTGCTTTTGAAGAATTTTTTTTTTTTTTGGCAGATATGTAATACATGAATATCTTCACATGTTGGTACACAAATACTTGACATCTAACTAATCCAAACTTGTACTCATAATTCTCAGACAAATCTGCTCTCATAAAACTTGGTAGTTACAGCACTGTTTTTCTAGTCAGGAGGCAAAAAACCAATCATTAAAAAAATTTTCCTTCTCTCTCTTCCTCCATAGGCAATTACATACTATGTTTTGTTGTGTCTTCCTTCTCAATATTGCTCTAATGTTATATTTCCCAAATTGGATGCATAGAATACATATAACAATATAACTGTTAAATGTGTACAGGCTTTTCATGGGATCAAATGAATTTGGAAGATGGCGTATTAGATGGCGTATTAAAGTTAAATGTTTCTTTATGGTGACACATCTTAGGTCTTTTAGATATTTGTGTATATTTCAAGTGTTCATGAGGGGAATGTAATATATGACATTTCTAAAGTTTGTTAGATCAAAAACAATCCCCTTAATTCAATTACAAAAGTGTTAGTTATAACACTGACACTACTGAATAATCAAAGATGTTCATTAAGAAATACCAGTGTTCTAGTTTGGGAAATACCATTTGAATCTACTTTCTTGCTTTCCTTTGACATTTTTGTATTCAGATCCAGTCATCTTGTCAAGATTCCTGTATTGGAAGGATAATTTAAGAGCTGTCCTTTCCAATCTTTCATCTCCAAATGTGGGTTTTTCACTATTTTTTTTAAAAGATTTTATTTATTTACTTGATAGAGAGCATGAGAGGAGAGAGATCAGTGGGAGAAGCAGACTCCCTGCTGAGCAGGGAGCCTGATGTGAGACTCGATCCCAGGACTCCAGAATCATGACCTGAGCTGAAGGCAGTTGTCCAAACAACTGAGCCACCCAGGTGCCTGGATTTTTCACTATTAACAGTGGTCACCTTCTAAAGCATAGGTAAGTTTATGTTACTTTCCTCCTGAAAACCCATTTTATTTTCCAAGCATCTCCAGAATAAATTACTTATATAGTAAACTCTTCAGCATGGTGTTCAAAGACATTGATGATAAAATCACAATATGCTTTCTATTTAATCTGCACAAATCTATACTCTTTGCTGATGGTATTCCATTGCCAGGAGCAACCTTCTGTTCATTTTTAAGATCCATCTCAAGCCTTTGAAAACCCAAGTATTAGCAGGGACTAACCTGTTCACACATGACTTGCCTTCTCCACATGTAAGTGTAGAAGAAGATGGCATTAATTTTGAGAATTCTATCTCACTAGATACATATTATAGAAAGAATATTGGGGTGGCTCAATGAGTTGAGTGCCCGTCTTGGGCTTAGGTCATGATCTCAGGTTCATAGGATCAAGCTCTGTCAGGCTCCTTGCTCTGCAGGGAGTCTGCTTCTCCCTCTTCCTCTGCCCCTCCCCTCAATTGTGCACGCGCACGCGCGCTCTCTCTCTCACACACACACTCTACTTACTGTCTCTCTCAAGTACATAAATAAAATCTTTTAAAAAGTATTAAAATAAGTATAAGAAAATAAAAATCATACATAATCCTACCACCTCAAAATGACTAGTTAAAACTTGCCATATATATTTATAGTAATATATGTCACTGTCTATGTCTGTGACTGTATCTATTTATATCTACATACACACACATGCAGATGATGCTATACTGCTTTGTCAGGTCAGTTGATGAATATTTTAAAGACACTGGGGAGGGTGTTTGTCGTGGTGAGCGCTGTGTATTGTGTAAGACTTACGAATCACAGACCTGTGCCCCTGAAACAAATAATACATTATATGCTAACAATAAAAAATAAAAATAAATATGTAGTTATTACAAAAAAAATTTTTTTAAATCAAGGTATAATTGACATATAATCTTATATTAGTTTCAAGTGTACCACATAATGATTCTAAATTTGTTTACATAGCAAAGTGATAACCATAATAAGTCTAGTTAACATTCATTTTCATGAATAGTCACAAATTTTTTTTTCTTGTGAAGACTTTTAAGATCTATTCTCTTAGCAGCTTTCAAATGTGCAATACAGCATTATTCACTATGGTCAACATGATGCACATTACATTCCCATGACTTATTTATTTTAAAGCTGAGAGTTTGTACCTTTTGACCCCCTTCACCCATTTTACCCTCCCCAATGTCCCCCTTCTTCCTCAGTCAGCACTGTGTTCTTTGGATCTATGATCTTGGTTTTGCTCGTTCATTTTGTTTTTTAGGTTCCACCTATTAAGGAGGTCGTGGAGTATTTGTCTTTCTCTATCTCACATATTTCACTGAGCATGATGTCCATCCATGTTGTCGCAAATGGCAAGATTTCATTCATTTTCATGGCTAAATAGTGTATATATATATATATATACACATACACATATATATATATGCAATGGAATACTATTGGATAAAGATGTGGTATATATATATACAATGTGGTATATATATATGCAATGGAATACTATTGGATAAACATGTGGTATATACATATATACCACATCTTTATGCATTCCTTCATCAGTTAACCCTGATGAATGCCAAAAATAGATCCCCAAAGGGAGATTGGAATACTGTACTGAATTTAACAAAATTCATTTAAAAATTGGTAATTGTAAATGTCTACAGTGAGTTAATATGCACAAAAGAGAGGTGGCTTTGTAACAATATGTATAGAAAAGACTTAAAAGTTTTAGTTCATAAACTTTTACGAGCGTAAAGCAGTATATATTCTAAAGTATAATCTTAAGTGACTATCAAAAAATTAACAGGATTTTAGCATTACTGGAAGCAAAGTATCTAAAAAGATAGAAGTGTTTATCTCACTCTAGTCTGCTTTTCAAAACATACATACGATGATATATTCAATTCTGGACCCCAGCACTTTAAGAGATATGAGCCAAACTAGAATGTGCTCATAGGAAGGTAATCAGATTGGTGGAGAAGGAACAGGGAAAGGAGTTGCTCAGGGACACAAGACTCAGGGGGACATGAAAATGCCTTCTCATTTCTGTGAGACTCTCTTGTAAAAGAGATACTAGGCTCACTCTGGGCCTTCTCAAAAAAAAAGATACCAAATAAATATGTGAAAAATGCAGGAACTCAGCCTTCTGGTCAAATATACAGAATATACCATTAAGTTGTAACCATATAATTTATATTAATACAGTAATTCTTATACTTAGTTTTATATTGAATACCAAAACCAAATGACACATTTCTTTCCCTAAAATCTTAGATACAGTATTTCAAAATATTTTCTATATTTACTGATTTTTAAAAATTAATATCTGAAAATTATGTACAATTTTCAAAATGTACCAGTTTACACTCCCATCTGCTATGTAAGCATATTCCTATTACTCCATGTCATTGCTAAGTTTGATAGATAGTCTTTTTGTTTTTAGCCATTTAGGAAGGTAGGCATTTGTATCTCAAAATGGTAATAATATGCATTTCTTTGAGTTTCTTTTTATATGTTTATTGACTATTGTCAATATTTTTTTTATTTTTGAAGGGCCCATTGAAATCTCTTCCCTACTTTCCTTAATGGTGGTGTTTTTCTTATTGATTTGAAGTGGTTCTTTATAGATTCTGGATATAATATCTTTTAGATATTAAACTGAAATATAATTTCCCATTCTCTGGCTTTCTTTTTTACTCTCTTTATGCTATCTTCCCAGGAACAGAAGTTCTAAAATTTAGTATAATCATAGTGGCAGTCATCTCCTGTAACAAAAGTGTTATTTGTGTCTTATTTCAGAAATATTTGCCTATCCCAAAGTCACAAATATATTTTCATACAAAAATGTTTAGAGCCTCTAATGTTTTCTCTTTCACATTTAAAACTTTCCACATTTATTTCACCTGGATCTGGTTCTTGTATATGATATGAGAAAGGGATCAAAATTTAATTCTTTTCCCTATGGGTATCCAATTCACCCAGCATTTATTGAAAAGGTGGTCTTTTTTCCAATACTCTGCAAGCATCTTCATTACAAATCAAGTGTTGAATAATGCATGACTGCTATTTCTGGACATTGTATTATGTTCCCTAAGAGTATTGTTCATCTTTGGCTAGTAGCACATAGTCTTAATTACTGTAGCTTTATTATTAGATTGATATTTGATAGGGCAAACCAGCCATCTTTTTATTCTTCAAGATTGACTTGATTATTCTAGGTTACTGCCATTTCTGTATAAATTTTAGAATCAGCTTGTTAAATTTGGCAGGAAAAAAGCTGTTGGAAATTAGACTGACATTGCAGTGAGTCTATAAATCCAATGAAAATAGCTGATATGTTCCAATTTGAGTAATTTCATCCATGAAAATAATGTATCTCCTGTGTGTGTGTGTGTGTGTGTTAATGTCTCATTATTTTATAGTTTTCTGTTTAGAAATCTGGGATGGAGGACTTAAAGCCATGACCTATGATTTATTTATTTATTTCCCTCTGATTACTGACCTGTTCTATTCTCCTTACAGACTTAATAACTAGATCTCCAGAAAAATAGAATAATGGCAGTTGCTAAGAGAAGAGTCCTTATGTATGGAATGATTTGAGTGGGCTGTCCCTGGTTTAGGATTGCCTATTGTAAACAAAACTGCAATTTATGGATTTATGAGACATGGCTTCTTGGAGAATGTTACATAAGCTATAAACTCTCTGGGTCATAAAATGAGATTTTTCATAATAAAATTTCCCCAGTATATGAAGTGATTACCATATCTCATTAGAGACCTCATCTATTATTCAGGACCAGAGAACTCCTGCCTGATGCAGAAGGGAAGGACTAAGGGCCAAATAGGATATTTCAGATCTTTTCCAACTTTGCTGGTGCCTCTTGATTGCAAGGTTGGCAGTACTGGTAAAGCTTAGCAAAGAGAGTTCTGATTTGTATGAGTTTGTGTTGTCAATCACATATGTTGCACTAGGTCAAGATTTTATATACATTTTGTTAGTTCATTCTTAGAAACATGGTATTTTCATTCTATTTTAAATGCGATTTTTAAAATTCTTATTTCCTGTTTGATACTGGTATATGGAATTATAGTTGATTTACTTTGTATCTGTAAACCAGCAAAGTTTTGATTTTTAATTCTAATTATTTACTGTATATTTTTTGGATTTTCTACATATACAACCATGTAATTTTTGATTTTTACAGTTTTATTTCTTGATTTCCATTATTTATACCTTTCATCTTTTTTTTTTTGCACTAGTTACAACCTTCTAGGTTTTTTTGCACATTGTTATGAATACCCCAATTTTAGAAGAAAAGCATTAAGTATTTTACCATTAATTATGATGTTAACTGTAGGTTCTTCTGCTGTACTCTGTATCAGATTATTTATTTTTATTTTAAAGATTTTATCTATTTATTTGAGACAGAGGGAGAGACACACACAGAGCACAAGTGGGGAGGAGAGGCAGAGGGAGAGGGAGAAGCAGACTCCCTACCGAGCAGCTGGCCCCATGCAGGGTTTGATCCCAGGACCCCGAGATCATGACCTGAGCCAAAGGCAGAAGCCCAACTGACTGAGCAACCCAGGTGCCACTTGGTACCAGATTAATAAAGGTCTTCTCTATTTCTTGTTTGCGAATAGCTTATTTTTAAGATCACAAATGGATGCAATTTTTAAAAATTTTTTTTAAAAGATTTTATTTATTTGACAGAGATCACAAGTAGGCAGAGAGGCAGGCAGAGATAAAGGGAGGGAAACAGACTCCCTGCTGAGAGAACCTGATGTGGAGCTTGATCCCAGCACCCTGGGATCAGGGCCTGAGCTGAAGGTATAGGCTTAACCCACTGAGCCACCCAGGTGCCCCTGGATGCAAAATTTTATCAAAGTTTTAAAATAACTAGTGAAACGATTTTTCCTTTATTCTATTACTGATATTCTGGATGTTGATAATGAAAATTAAATGGATTGTTTTTTTTTAAAAACTTTTAAGTGGCACTGTAATCTCATCCAGAAGAGTATAGCATTACAAGAATTAGAAGACCAGTAAAGTTCCAGAAATATGATGATAGATGATGATATTTATTATCACCATTAACTGTCTTGGTAAAACAGACCCTTGTAAACTTTAGAAGGAAACTAGGAAAGAAATAGAGGCAGCAGAATAGAACCTTCTTCTTATGGTTTGCTGATTCTGTCTCCAGCATCTCTGGTTGACTATAAGGAATAAGATTTCTTATTTTTAGTCTGAAGCTTTTAAGGTACAAGTAATCCTTCAGTCATGATAACTTAATTAACCTTTCATAAAATGAGGTGAGGGGATGCCTGGGTGGATCAGTTGGTTAAGCAGCTGCCTTTGGCTCAGGTCATGATCCCAGCATCCTGGGATCGAGTCCCACATCGGGCTCCTTGCTCAGCAGGGAGCCTGCTTCTCCCTCTGCCTCTGCCTGCCATTCTGTCTGCCTGTGCTCGCTCTCTCCCCCTCTCTGATGAATAAATAAATAAATCTTTAAAAAAAAATAAAATGAGGTGAGAAGGTTTTAAAATACTAAGTTAAATAGCCCCTAAGTTTCAAAGACTTCCACAGAGAAATTAAATACATTTCAGGAGAGTAGGTGGGAGGGGGAACTACTAAACTCCATATTATATGACTTCATTTGGGGAGATTTTCACTGTTTGCATTAAAGGCATGCCATCTCCAGAACCAAGAGTATGAACTGCCCTCAATTATGGATGTGGAAATGAAAGCTTAGAAAGGTTAAGTGACTGGTAGCAGCCACACATATCGTCACTGTGGTGGGGTCATCGCTGGAGCTCATGACTGACCCAGTGCGTCGAAAATAGGAAGCCTTGAAATCCTCAACAGAATAGGGGATTTCCTACTAGATATTGTCCTATAAAAGCCACTTAAGCATAATGAGAATAAATATTCTATAAAAACCCTAGGAGAAGAGCAATATATATTTTTTAAGGGTCTAATATTCCCTTTGCCTTTGGCATTAATCAAGCTCCCACCAGTCGTATGAGATGCGTTGTTCGCCAGTGTGTTTAGACAATCCCATTATCATGGTCCTGACAAGTTCTCTCAGTTTATTCCCAAACTGATATTAAATTTCTTTATTTTTGTTCCTTCTCTGGTTTGAGAATAGGGACACTACCAGAGGTAGAGACTGTCAGGTATCAATAAACCATTTAGCCCTTCCACAAAGGAAGAAAATCTTAGGCAACTTACATTAGAAGAAAATGTTAGAAGAAAATCTTGGGCAACTTCTGCATTGTCTCTGTGGTTATCCGTGGTCATTCCTGGTAGTTGTGATTCTGCCCACTGAGTCAGTAGGATGTCCAGAGAGAGCTGAGGGAAGTTTTGCCATCATTGTTCATGTCACCTGAGGGCCTGGGGCCCTGGCTGTGCCTCATCTCTGAGAATCTGTTCTCCCAGTCAAGATTTGGGGTATGAGAGGGAGAAGCACTTGGGCTATAGTGCAGCAAAGCTGGTGTTCCTGTCAGCTACAGTGTGAATTATGTCCCTCCTCCAATTTGTTTGTTGAAGCCCTAGCCCCCAGTACCTTAGAATATGACTGTATTTGGAGATAGGGTCTTTAAAGAGATGATTAGGTTAAAATGAGGCTGAAGTGTGGACTCCAATTCAGTCTGGCTGGTACCCGTGTTAAGTGGGAATTTGGACACACGGAGAGACACTAGGTGCATGCATACATATAGGATAGACTCCGTGAGGACACAGCAAGAAGGCAAGCCAAGGAGAGAGGCCTCAGAAGAAAACAACCCTGTGACATCTTGATCAATTCTAGCCTCCAGAATTGTGAAAAAATAAATTTCTGTTGTTCAAGACACTCCGTCTGTAGTATTTTTTTGTGGCAGCCCTAGCAGACTAATATGCCTTCTGATCTCATTCCTTGTTTATTTTACTCCATTACTTCATAATTTCTCCTTCTCTTTCTAACTCCTTCCTTCCAGAGATGTTTGGAAAGCATGCACTTATCCTAGGAATTAAAAGCAGTGCCTGTTCATTCTTGATGCCTGCTGCGTTGCTAAAAGCTGCATTGCTGCCATGTCTCAGTATGTGCTACAGCCAGATACATTGGGAAGTACTGCTACTGGCTATTGCTTTTTCTTTATGTGAAATATCTGGTCTTGTCTCCCACTTGCTGGAGGTGTGAGGTTGGGTTCTTTCATTTCTTTCTACCTATTGCAGAGGGCAGAATTCACCTCAAACATACCAGTGGAAAAGAAGAGTATTTAAAATGAATAGTGTCATACCATTTCCCTTTCCCACTGTTGGAATTTTACCTCCACCTTCTTTCTCAAAGTGGGAACTAGAAAAACCTAGCCCCTCATCTATTCAGGACCAAAGAAACCAACTATATCACCTAATTCTTGGCTCCTAACACACCTTGGTGATGGGAGGTGGGAGGTTGAAATAACCCTTACATTACTGTCACTATTTAGTGGACAATTTCCAGACCCTGCCCATAACTTCCATGTCAGCTGATTTCTGGGCACTTAAAAAATATATTCTTTTGACCCTTACCAGGATTACAGGCCACTCTCCCAGTCTTGCAAGGACCACTGAATCATGACCTCCTGTGGCTCTTTTGGAATCCTAGTGTAGAAGAGGAGGCACCACGTCCCTTGAGTGATTCTGGGTTTATGGATTTCACATTTTGCAAAAGCTGTTACAAAATATTATCTAAATGCTTACTTAATCTCTGGGTTTTTTTTTTTTTTTTTTGTTGTTGTTGTTTTGTTTCTGTTTTTGTTTTTTTCCCAGTTAAGAGTTTAACTTGACAAAAAGGATTCTTAACATGGGTCTTATAAGTTAATTCAGGAGTCCACAGGCCTCAGAATTATGTTGTGCAATGGCATTGTGTATGTCCATTTTTTTTTTCCAGGAAAAGATTCAGATTCAAAGGGGCTCAGAGACAGCCACAACACTATGAGTTGTTGATTTTTAATACTTTTGTACACTTGCGTTATGCAGAAAATTCTCTACCTACTTTTGTCCTTTTGTTATAGTTGTGAATAATCCAGACTCTGTTTTCACAAAGGTAACCTTGGTAGAAAGAACTGTCATATTTGAGTCTGGTGTTTTTGTATTACCACATATGTTTTAAATCATTAATAGAACAAAGACTCTAAGTCATTCTTTTGGTATTTTTTACTTTTAAATAATTCTCATGGATCATCAGATGTTCCTTTGATGAATTTAATCTCACCGAAAAAAAAAAAAAAGATGGTATTTTCTTAGCAGTATTCTTTGGTATGACTTCAGGTCTGTTACTAGAGGAAGAGTTTGTCTGAAATAATCATTCTGGGGGAGGCTGACTCATTTTTTTATAAGGATTTTTAGGGTATTTTCCATTTTTCAGGTTTCTGTTTGGTTTTTTCTGTCATTCTCTTCTTCTATTAGCAACTGACTCTGATTAGATTTTAAAGGGATTAGATGTGTATTTGTTAATTTCTTTTTTTTTTCTCATGTGTGTTGTCATCAACAGACTTCAAATAATTTTAAAACCAGACCAAACACGACTGCATAGGCCTGTAATTTATTTTATTTTTCCATAATGTTTTTGAGCACATGCAGCTTGTTTAAATAAAACTAGCAGTAGTAATTTAGATGTAACAAAGGACACTGAGAAAATTTCAGATTGTTGTTAGGACTTTGGGCAGCTTTCATACAGAAAGATTCTTCAGACTGTATTGGGGGAATCTTCAAATGGAATGCCAGGTCATTTAACCAAACTTCTTTGGATCAAAACTATTGGCATCATTTATGGATCTGTGGTAACTTTTTTTCCTTTGGATTTGATTTCAAGGGTAAATGATTACATTAATATGGTTATAATAAATTATGTGGTGAATATAAAAGATTGGAATATAATGTCAACCTCAGTCATCCCTCAAATTCAGTCTTTTAAAAGAAATTTATATCTTCCTCTTCCTTACTTATTTAAGGAGGGAGAGATGGGGATTGATAAGGCAAGTAGAACCCCAAGAGTTGGGGATTTAGTGTGGTTGGATGTTCAGAAGGTTTTCTTAGTAAGTCCTTATTCTTTCCCCATCTGTAACTACCTATTAGTATTCAGGAATTGAGCAAATTTTTAGAGGAAGTAACTCAGGAGGAACTGTAAAAGGGATGACCTTTCTCCTTCCCCTGATCAGGAACTAATGTCCTCTCCAGAAAGTAGGTTAAAATTAGCAGCCCCAGAAAGTATGTTTAAATAATCAGTTGCTCTCTTTTGTGTTTTGAAAGAAGGGAGAAAGTGGAGCTTCTTCCTTTGTTATGTGTAAGGTAGAGAGACAGAGGGAGAGACTGTGGAGGAAAGACACTGCCAGGGTCTTCTGGCCTGACTAAAAGCAGGAGAGCTATAGGTTTCAAGCATGCAGCCCAGACCCTTCAGCCCTGGCCAACCACACCCCCATTTATACATTTATTTATTTATCTTTCTTTTTAAAATCAAAGTGTAGTTGACACACAATGTTAATTAGTTTCAGGTGTACAACATAATGATTTGACAAATCTATATGTTATGCTATGCTCACCATCTGTGTATAGTGTTACTACCATCTGTCACCACACATCGCTATAATAATACATTGGCTATATTCCCTGTCCTGTACCTTTTATCCCCATGACCTGTTCATTCCATAACTGGAATCCTGTGTCTTCTGCTCCTCTTCATCCATTTTGTCCATCTCCTTAACCCTCCTCTTTTCTGTCAACCATCAGTTTGTTTTCTTTATGAGTCTGTTTCTGTTTTTGTTTGTTCATTTTTGTTTTTTAGATTGTATGTATAAGTTAAATTATATGGTTTTTCTCTCTCTGTCTGACTTATTTCACTTAGCATAATACCCTCTGGGTCTGTGGCTGTGGTCTCCTTTTTTTTTTTTTTATAAATTTTTTTTAAAATTTTATTTATTTATTTGACAGAGAGAGATGACAAGCAGGCAGAGAGAGAGAGGAGGAAGCAGGCTCCCTGCTGAGCAGAGAGCCCCATGCGGGACTCGATCCCAGGACCCTGAGATCATGACCTGAGCCGAAGGCAGTGGCTTAACCCACTGAGCCACCCAGGCGCCCCTGTGGTCTCCTTTTTAATGGCGGAGTAATATTCCATTGTACATATACACCACATATTCTTTATTCATCATCCTCTTCTTTTAAGAATATCCTTAGGGATCTCTTTTTCTTCACTTAAATAGCAGAATCAGAATAAGTACTATGTTTTTGGTTTTCTCTACTATCTGCCTAGCCCTCAACCTCCATTCCTCTAGAATTTCTTTGGTCTTTAGTTCCAATTCTAACTTCTTACCAATTTCCCCTTCCCCCTGTCATGGGATTTCCCTTCTTGAAGTATTCATTACTTGCTGGGAAAGTCTTGTAAAAGATGTTGAAGAGACATTTGGGAGTTGGGCAGCAAGAATCCCAACAAGCAGGGATTATGCCTTCCAGCTATGTGATGACAGATGAAAACCAACCCACTAACCGTGCAGCATTAACCCAGACCAAACAGAACAAAGTGCCATATAGCTGAGTTAGCTTTATGAGCAGAGCCTCAGCTGGGCCAACTTAATTGGCTTTCAAAATGACTTGATCTGTATTCATGAAGTTTTCTATTTTAGCAAAAGAAAACAGAAAGATTGTAAGTTTTCATCTTTTGCTTAGAAAGATTTTATTTGTAGGGGCACCTGAGTGGCTCAGTGGGTTAAAGCCTCTGCCTTCAGCTTAGGTCATGATCTCAGGGTCCTGGGATCGAGTTCCGCATTGGGTTCTCTGCTCAGCGGGGAGCCTGCTTCCTCTTCTCTCTCTGCCTGCCTCTCTTCCTACTTATGATCTCTGTCAAATAAATAAATAAAATCTTTTTTAAAAAAGAAAGATTTTATTTATTAATGTTGAAATAAGACTTCTTGAAGCTTCCGGTAGAAATATTATGCTATCTTAATGCCTGAGATGTCTCTTTTAGTTAAGATATTTGAATAATTATTTACAGTGGCATTTCTAAGGTGGGAATAAATAGCTGCTGACTTGACATAATTTAGGAGAAATTGGTAAAATTGTGTTTATCAAAAGTAGTGAAGCAGGAGGCCTTGATTGCATTCTGGTTTGTTTGGGGTAAATTTCTCTTCTCTTAGTTTTAATTTCCTAACTATAAAACAGGGGCTGCATGGAGAAGTAAAACTACTGCTTTCTAAAGTTTGAGCTCTAAAATCCCATTCTTCTAGACAACTTTCTCAAAATTACCTCCTTCATTGGCCTGTTCGAATAACTGAAATTCCTCATTTAGGGACTGTTTTGCAAAACTCAAGTCGAAGACATTTTTCTCTGGGGAGCAATAATAAATTATGGGCTATTAACCACTTAGCAGAAGAATAATTTACCGGACAGCTAGCTAAGGATGTAGCAATGTACAGGAAAGGCTTGTGAAAGAATTAAAGTTCATACAGAATGTTAGCAGGGGATAATTCCTCCTTAATAACTTGGGCCTCAAGTTTCTGGGTGCCAAAGGGAAGTATAGAAGCCTGGCCCATGTGATGGCTCCATGGTCAAACCTGCTTTGTTGTTTTTCAAAAAGCAGACTGATGCTGGAAGAAAGTGGCTCTTCCTCTAAAGGGCCCAAGGTGGTGGTATGACTTAGATGACTCCTTTCAAAGGTAGAATGACCAGTTTTCACAGAGTTTATCTTATTTCTGGAAGGGTGGTATTTTTGTACTAAAGAGTGGATGAGGATTTAGAGATGTGTACTATAGACCCAAAAAAGAAGGAAGCAAAGATGCTACATTTCTGCTATAGTCTGTAGGGTACACAGATTTGAAATATGAATCCATATCAAAGGGGATGAAAAGAAAAATTAGTCACATCAGATGAAGGTATGAGGTAGCACTTGTGCAGCAGCAGCAGAAAATGAGGAATAATTCAAAGTGATATTTGGTTAGGGGAAGAAATTGCTTCATTGGGAATGAAACTGAAGAACCTAGGTCTGGTATTAGAACAGGCGTGAACCCAGTAACTGTGCATTTGGGTAGGTGACTTAACCTCTGCGAGTCTCAGTTTCATTACCTGTAAGATTGCAATCAGCATCTGTCTTTTAGAGTTGGGGAATTAAATGAAACAACTTGTAAAGGATGAGACATCACTTGTTCTCAGCAAACATTTGTTATTAGTATCATTAGCAATAAGACAGCCCTTAGGTGAAAACATCAAATTTAAGAAATAATAAAAATTCTTCCTGATTATTCTAGATTAATAAGGCACTAAAGGCCCACATTTGGCATGGCATGACTAGTTCCATCTATGTCACTCTCCTTGCCCTGTTGCCACTGCCACAGGTGCCTCCTTGCCACCTGTTGCCAAGAGGTGAACCATGAGCAGGATTTGCCAGTGTCTAGTTATTAAGTCAGAGAGTTCCCAGTAAGGGCATAGGGCCTAGAAGTTTCTCGAAAGGTCTGGAAGATATTTCATCATTTCACCACGATCCCTTGGGTACAGGGTTCTCTCTCTCTCTCTCTTTTTAAATATTTTATTCATTTATTTATTTGAGAGAGTGTGAGCAAGAGAGAGAACGGGAGCAGGGGCAAAGGGAGAGGGACAACCAGACTCCCCACTGAGCAGGAAGCCTGATGGGCGCTCCATCCCAGGACCCCAGGATCATAATCCCTGCAGAAGGCAGATGCTTAACCAACTGAGCTACCCAGGCACCCTTCTCCCTTTATATGTATTAAAGAAGTCTAAAATATGATGTAATGCCCAATGCATAGAAAATTCTATCTTGTGATTTATTTAATTAGAGGCAGCAGAATTCTGAGGAACTGTGTTTTAGGCTGTACACTATTGAGTATGAGTGAATCACATGTAACATGCAATGATATCATGTGATTTTCCATTTGTATCCTATAGTGACTTCCTTGCATTGTCAAGGTTTTTGGAACCAGAATATTAAAGTGGCAGTTTCTAAATATTTTGTATCTTAGAAATAAATTATATTGTGGCTCCTTATACTTCTGAAGCAGTTTTACCCTATTCAAAAATAATTTATGCCAAGTGTTACTGACTCATTGCAAATAGGACGTAGGCTTTGTACCATGAAATTTTACTGCCTGGCTCACATGATTTTAGTATGCTTCAATGTGGAGTAAGTTTTTCAAGTGAGAACGTTTGGCAAGTATAAAAGGCTGACATTTTCATTTTAGGTACCCTCTTTCCCAAGTCTCTCCAAGGATGAAGAAAATTGCTGGCACGATGACAGATGTTTTATCGCTATGTGGACGTCACATTTCCAGAATTCTTAGGCTAATTAACATTGCACCTGACTACTTGTACTTACCCTTTTCAGGTGGTAATTTCCCTCTGACCAAGTCATTACTAGCCTCAAGAGGAGTTGAACTTAGTTATGTGAAAAAGAGAAGCATGCCAAGAAAGAGGTAGAACTCAGAGATACCCTTTCCACAGTCTCTGTGGGCACCAGGTTTAATCCACAATCCAAGACACCTCCAACATCTTGGATAAATATGCCTGTGGCCGGGAAGCTACTGCTTTCTGTCTGTATTCCCTTCTCAGTTCTTCTTCTTCTTTTTTTTTTTAAATTTTTTATTTTTTATAAACATATATTTTTATCCACAGGGGTACAGGTCTGTGAATCACCAGGTTTATACACTTTACAGCACTCACCAAAGCACATACCCTCCCCAATGTCCATAATCCCACCCCCTTCTCCCAACCCCCCTCCCCCCCAAACACCCTCAGTTTGTTTTGTTAGATTAAGACTTGTCTCCCTCCTAATTCCATCTTGTGCGGTGGGTTTTTCATAGATGGCTTTGATGATATTGAGGTATGTGCCCTCTATCCCTACATTTTGAGGAGTTTTGATCAGGAAGGGATGCTGTACTTTGTCAAATGCTTTTTCAGCATCTACTGAGAGTATCATATGGTTCTTGTTCTTTCTTTTATTGATGTGTTGTATCCCATTGACTGATTTGTGGATGTTGAACCAACCTTGCAGCCCTGGAATAAATCCCACTTGGTCGTGGTGAATAATCCTTTTAATGTACTGTTGAATCCTATAGGCTAGTATTTTGCTGAGTATTTTCGCATCTGTGTTCATCAAGGATATTGGTCTATAGCTCTCTTTTTTGATGGGATCCTTGTCTGGTTTTGGGATCAAGGTGATGCTGGCCTCATAAAATGAGTTTGGAAGTTTTCCTTCCATTTCTATTTTTTGGAACAGTTTCAGGAGAATAGGAATTAGTTCTTCTTTAAATGTGTGGTAGAATTCCCCCGGGAAGCCGACTGGCCCTGGGCTTTGGATTGTTTGGAGATTTTTGATGACAGTTTTAATCTCCTTACTGGTTATGGGTCTGTTCAGGCTTTCTATTTCTTCCTGGTTCAGTTGTGGTAGTTTATATGTTTCTAGGAATGCATCCATTTCTTCCAGATTGTCAAATTTGTTGGCGTAGAGTTGCTCATAGTATGTTCTTATAATAGTTTGTATTTCTTTGGTGTTAGTTGTGATCTCTCCTCTTTCATTCATGATTTTATTTATTTGGGTCCTTTCTCTTTTCTTTTTGATAAGTCGGGCCAGGGGTTTATCAATTTTATTAATTCTTTCAAAGAACCAGCTCCTACTTTTGTTGATTTGTTCTATTGTTTTTTTGGTTTCTATTTCATTGATTTTTGCTCTGATCTTTATGATTTCTCTTCTCCTGCTGGGCTTAGGGTTTCATTTTTGTTCTTTCTCCAGCTCCTTTAGGTGTAGGGTTAGGTTGTGTACCTGAGACCTTTGTTGTTTCTTGAGAAAGGCTTGTACCGCTATATATTTTCCTCTCAGGACTGCCTTTGTTGTGTCCCACAGATTTTGAACCGTTGTATTTTCATTATCATTTGTTTCCATGATTTTTTTCAATTCTTCTTTAATTTCCCGGTTGACCCATTCATTCTTTAGAAGGATGCTGTTTAGTCTCCATGTATTTGGGTTCTTTCCAAACTTCCTTTTGTGGTTGAGTTCTAGCTTTAGAGCATTGTGGTCTGAAAATATGCAGGGAATGATCCCAATCTTTTGATACCGGTTGAGTCCTGCTTTAGGACCGAGGATGTGATCTATTCTGGAGAATGTTCCATGTGCACTAGAGAAGAATGTATATTCTGTTGCTTTGGGATGAAAAGTTCTGAATATATCTGTGATGTCCATCTGGTCCAGTGTGTCGTTTAAGGCCTTTATTTCCTTGCTGATCTTTTGCTTGGATGATCTGTCCATTTCAGTGAGGGGAGTGTTAAAGTCCCCTACTATTATTGTATTATTGTTGATGTGTTTCTTTGATTTTGTTATTAATTGGTTTATATAGTTGGCTGCTCCCACGTTGGGGGCATAGATATTTAAAATTGTTAGATCTTCTTGTTGGACAGACCCTTTGAGTATGATATAGTGTCCTTCCTCATCTCTTATTATAGTCTTTGGCTTAAAATCTAGTTGATCTGATATACGGATTGCCACTCCTGCTTTCTTCTGATGTCCATTAGCATGGTAAATTCTTTTCCACCCCCTCACTTTAAATCTGGAGGTGTCTTCGGGCTTAAAATGAGTTTCTTGGAGGCAACATATAGATGGGTTTTGTTTTTTTATCCATTCTGATACCCTGTGTCTTTTGACAGGGGCATTTAGCCCATTAACTTTCAGGGTAACTATTGAGAGATAATGAATTTAGTGCCATTGTATTGCCTGTAAGGTGACTGTTACTGTATATGGTCTCTGTTCCTTTCTGATCTACCACTTATAGGCTCTCTCTTTGCTTAGAGGACTCCTTTCAATATTTCCTGTAGAGCTGGTTTGGTATTTGCAAATTCTTTCAGTTTTTGTTTGTCCTGGAAGCTTTTAATCTCTCCTTCTATTTTCAATGATAGCCTAGCTGGATATAGTATTCTTGGCTGCATGTTTTTCTCGTTTAGTGCTCTGAAAATATCATGCCAGCTCTTTCTGGCCTGCCAGGTCTCTGTAGATAAGTCAGCTGCAAATCTAATATTTTTACCATTGTATGTTACAGACTTCTTTTCCCGGGCTGCTTTCAGGATTTTCTCTTTGTCACTGAGACTTGTAAATTTTACTATTAGGTGACGGGGTGTGGGCCTATTCTTAGTGATTTTGAGGGGCATTCTCTGAACCTCCTGAATTTTGATGCTCGTTCCCTTTGCCATATTGGGGAAATTCTCCCCAATAATTCTCTCCAGTATACCTTCTGCTCCCCTCTCTCTTTCTTCTTCTTCTGGAATCCCAATTATTCTAATGTTGTTTTGTCTTTTGGTGTCACTTATCTCTCGAATTCTCCCCTCGTGGTCCAGTAGCTGTTTGTCCCTCTTTTGCTCAGCTTCTTTGTTCTCTGTCATTTGGTCTTCTATGTCAGTAATTCTTTCTTCTGCCTCATTTATCCTAGCAGTGAGAGCCTCCATTTTTGATTGCACCTCATTAATAGCTTTTTTGATTTCAACTTGGTTATATTTTAGTTCTTTTATTTCTCCATAAAGAGCTTTTATATCTCCCGAGAGGGTTTCTCTAATATCTTCCATGCCTTTTTCGAGCCCGGCTAGAACCTTGAGAATTGTCATTCCGAACTCTAGATCTGACATATTGCCAATGTCTGTATTGGTTAGGTCCCTAGCCTTTGGTACTGCTTCTTGTTCTTTTTTTGTGTTGAATTTTTCCGTCTTGTCATTTTATCCAGATAAGAGTATCTGAAGGAGCAATTAAAATACTAAAAGGGTGGCAAGAACCCCAGGAAAATATGCTTTAACCAAATCAGAAGAGATCCCAATCGTGAGGGGGAAGATAGGGAATAAAAAGAGGTTCAAAGAGGGAGAAAGAAAAAACAAAGAAAAAAAGAAAAAAAAGAGAAAAGAATTAAAGAAAAATAAAACGAATAAAGAAAAATATAAAAAAGAAAATATATATATATTAGATAAACTAGTTAAAAAACATTAAAAAAGAAAAGGGTAAAAGTTAAAAAAAAATTTTACCAGAAGGCGAGAAAAAAAATACAAAAAATGAAAAAGAAAAAAAATTAAATTAACTGCAAGACTAAAAAAAATCACAGGGAGAAAGCCATGAATTCCGTGCTTTGCTTTCTCCTCCTCTGGAATTCTGCTGCTCTCCTTGGTATTGAAACCACACTCCTTGGTAGGTGAACTTGGTCTCGGCTGGATTACTTGTTGATCTTCTGGGGGAGCGGCCTGGTGTAGTGATTCTCAAGTGTCTTTGCCCTATGCGGAATTGAACCACCCTTACCAGGGGCCGGGCTGAGTAATCCGCTCGGGTTTGCTTTCAGGAGCTTTTGTTCCCTGAGCGCTTTCCGTAGAGTTCCGGAGGACGGGAATACAAATGGCGGCCTCCTGGTGTCCGGCCCGGAGGAGTCGAGAGCCCGGGGCCGCACTCCTCAGTGCGCCCTCAGAGAACAGCGCCAGTTACTCCTGTCAGCCTGACCTCCGGCCGCGCTCCGAGCTCACCGAGCCTGCGACCGGTTCAAGGTAACTCGGAGCTGTGAGCTTACTGTGGGCTCTGTCTCTGTAGCCGGCTTTCCCGTTCCAATACCCGCAAGCTCTGCGACATTCAGACACCCCTGATCCTTCTGTGACCCTGCGGGACCTGAGGCCACGCTGACCCCGCGTGGGCTTCGTCCCGGTTTAGCCTCTGGAGCGATGTCCCTCAGCGGAACAGAGTTTTAAAAGTCCCTATTTTGTGCGCGGTTGCTGGGAGCCGGCCCCTCTCCCCGGGGTCTATCTTCCCGTCGCTTTGGATTCACTTCTCCACCGGTCCTACCTTTCAGAAAGTGGTTGTTTTTCTGTTTCCAGAATTGCTGTTCTTCTCTTCGATCTGCCGATGCATTTTCAGGTGTTTGCAATTTTTAGATAAGCTATCTAGCTGATCTCCGGGTAGCTGAAGTAGTCTCAGCCTGCTACTTCTCCGCCATCTTGACTCCTCTGAACTTCTCACTTCTTTTGCTTTTTATTATTTCTATAGTGGGCTGAAATGATAGCTCCCACAAAAGATGTCCATGTCCTAATAATCCCCAGAACTTGCAATGTGACCTTATTGGAAAAAGGAACTTTGCACATTTAATTAACTTAACGATCTTGAGAGGAGTTGCTTATCCTGCACTCAAAATGCAATTATAAGTATTCCTAGAAGAGAGAGACAATGAGAAGACATGCAGAGAAAAGAAGGAGGCAGTGTGACCCTGAGACAGAGACTGGAGCCATGCAGCCATGAAGTGACAGCTGCCAAGAGCCAGCAGGAGCTTGCAGAAGCAGGGAAGGATTTTTCCGTACAGCCTTTAGAGGGACTGTGGCTCTGTGGCATCTTGATTTTGGTTTCCTGCTTTCAGAATTGTGAGAGAATACATTGCTATTGTTTTAACCTCCTAAGTTGTGGGAATTTTTTACAGTGACCACAGGAAACCACTTTTCACTGTCTCTTTTACTCCATTTCAGTTCTTCTACACTTTAGTGCTACTTGTCTGTTTATGCCCTCCCTCAAGATTTCTCTCCCTCCTCTCTCTCTCTCATTATTCTATCAGTGCCAAGGCAAAGCATATACCAATAATGAATGCATACAGTTATGGTTGGGCTTTTGTAAAGTTGTTTGAATGTTGAGGCAAACTAACCATGTTTTAAACTTTAATGGACATATAGATCACTTGGAGGTTTTGTTAAAAAAAAAAAATGCAGGTTGCTGACTTCTACCCTAAGTCATTTCTGATTTTATCAATCTGGATGGGACCTGAGAACTTGCTTTTTATAGAAGACTCTGAGGGATTCTTTTTTTTTTTTTTTTAAGATTTAATTTATTTACTTATTTGACAGAGATCTCAAGTAGGCAGAGAGGCAGGTGGAGTTGGTGGTGGGGGCAGACTCCCTAATGAGTAGAGAGCCCGATGTGGGGCTTGATCCTAGGACCCTGAGATCATGAACTGAGCTAAAGACAGAGGCTTTAACCCACTGAGCCACCCAAGCACTCCACCTAAGGGATTCTTATATAGATGGTCATCAGTCAACACTTTGGAAAACATTAAAGTAAGGCATGACTCCCTTAATCTATCAAAAACTGGTGTGGATTTATGGTGTGGGCCTGTCAGTGCAAAAGCCCATTACAATCTACTAAATTGTGTTTATGGAAATCCTGGTCCTGTCTGTGAAAACATAGGTAGTATCAAAAGGATTTAGTTAGAGTTGCATTTAAGAACACATACAGGGTTTCCTTAACACTCATTGGAAAGCCAAGAGGGGCTGGCACGCCATTTTCTGGTACATTCCTTATTGCCACTACCTGGAAAGAGGATTGGACAAGGTTGACTGGACCATGTTCTCACACCCTGGGCCATGTTTGGCCTGCCTGATGATTGTGCCACTCAAAGTGGAAGGTGCCAGTGTCACAATTTTGCCCCGCAGTGAGGCTCTTCTCCCCATCTGCTTAGCAGCTCTAACCACAACCCAAAGGAAGAGTAGTTGTAGAATTCTAGGAGGATTCTGACTAGAAGCAGCCCCAGCTTACTTTCTTCAGTTTCCTGATAGTCCTCCTCAGACTTGGGAGTTTTCTGGAGCTACTTGGTTTTGCAAGCCAGAGGCCACCCAACCAGAAGGTGATCAGCTTTCATTCCTTGACTGACTGTAAACTCTACTACACTAGGGACAGAAATTAAAGGGTGAAGAGGGTTGTCAGTGTGTGCCTAGAATAGGGTATTGTATGGCTCTGATGGGGCGCAGAGTCATCTTTTCTTCTTCCTCCTTCTTTCTCATCCTCCCCTTCCTCCCCTTTTCCCTTCTTCTTCTTCTCCTCCTTCTTCCTCCTCCTCTTCCTCTTCTTCTTCTTCTGATAAGTGGAGTAGGTATTCTCTCACGAATTAGAAATGCTGGTTTATTAGGAATGTCTCCTGTAAGGACCCCATCACATTACTCTTTTTGGATGCCTCCAGATCATACTGACTTGATCTCCCTCCTGCCTCCTCACAGTGCTTCAGGCATTTGGTTTGCTTCCTTGACGGCACCCTGTCTTGAACTGTTCTCTGTTTTGTATGCATTGCTGAAACTGCTCCTGTAGGTCAGGATTTATGCCTTTCACAGCAACAGAGTAAACACAGCAAATGCTTTACAAATTGATTTAAAATCTTGATCTTTTAAACAGTTGAACTTTAAACTATGGTGTTTCTACCTATCATTGAGCAGTGGTTCTCAAACCTTAGCTGGAAGATTTGTTACAAGAGAGATTGCTAGTTCCCACCCCTTGGGTTTCCGTTTCTGCTTATGTTAGAATTTTCATTTTTAACAAGTTCACAGGTAATGCTACTGACTTAGGGGCCATTCTTGGAGAACCTCTGCTCTAGAGAATGTACACTTTTTCCTTTGATGGCTTCCTATTATGAGATACAAAAGTCTGATTTATATAGTTTCAGAGAGATTAAATGATGTCTTTATAACTCAAATACCAGACTTCAAATTAGTAAGCCAAGCAAATATGGTAACACTTTTATAAGTGTTATGATGCTTTAAAAGCATGATGGAATTCTCAGTTATAAGCTATGGTCCATTTGAAACTTGGTAAGCTGCCTATGTGTCATGCTTAGTTTTTCAACTGAACTTTTTGACCTACAACCATTTCTTTACAAGCAGCCTCAACCCCAGGTTAGATGTCCTGATCACACTTCCCCTTATTTCACTCCCATTCTCAGAGGGTCATCTTCAGCATCCCCATGCCCAAGAAATCTCATAGTTGGGGGAAAAATTAAATATGCCCTCCCTTTCACCCAATACCTGTTTTATTTATTTTTATTTTTAAAAAAGTATTTTATTTATTTATTTGTCAGAGAGATCACAAGTAGGGAGAGACAGGCAGGGAGAGAGGCGGGGTGGGGAGCCTGGCCCAGCAGAGATCCCGAGGCAGGCCTCCATCCCAGGACCCTGAGATCATGAACTGAGCCAAAGGCAGAGGCTTAACCCACTGAACCACCCAGGTGCCCCACTACCTGTTTTAAAGCACATGAATAAAATGAATGTTGTAAATTATACCATGCACTTTTGTTTTAGCACCATGGCCTTTGGGGCTTTTCAGGTTGACATTATGTACTTATTCCTAGCCTTAGAAGTACCATGAAGTATATTGCAGAAATTTTAACATTTGAAAACCCTTGCTCTTCGGACGAGAAAAGTATTCTAAGCTGAGAAAATGCACTTTCATTTGGGCAAGTGGAGCAGAATTGGTTGCTATCAACAGTTTTGGTAATTCTATAATAGGAGCTTCTATAATAGGAGCTTCTCATAGCTTTCAGAGCTTCAGGACTAATATTCTTAAATCTTTCTTTCTTTTTCTTTTCTTTTTTCTTTTTAAGATTATTTATTTATTTGACGGAGAGATAGAGAAAATAATGGGGGAGCAGCATGCAGAGGGAAAGGGAGAACCAGACTCTCCACTGAGCAGGGATCCTGAAGCGAGGCTGAATCCCAGGACCCTGGGATCATGACCTAAGCCAAAGGCAGCTGCTCTGTCAACCAGGCGCCCAATTCTTTGTTTCTTACTTGAGTTTACAGGGCAAGCTTGCTTTCCAGAGTGAGGGTAAGCCTGTCACCAGGACTTCAACAATGTCTTCATAATAGATCACATATTCTGAGGTTTTTTCTTTTACGTGACCTTCTGTGGAACCTAATACCCTTGCCACTTATTGTTCAGTGTCTTCATATACTTTCTTTGTGTGTGGGAGGCTTGCTGGTCCAGCTTTCTGCACAAAGTAGGATTCATAAATGTAAGTCTGCACACCCATCCCTCCCCCGTCGTGAGACTAAAACCAGTTAGATCATGAGACTCAAACAAATCAAAGAAAATAAACAAAACAGGTAGTGTAAAAGACAGATACTACAACTGTCAAGCAGAAAAGAAGCAAAAGTCTTTTAAAAAGACAACATGTTTGGAATAGGTTGTGAAAATGGATGCTTCAGAAACTGCTACCAAAGTATGCAGAACCACTTTTAAGTTGTGTTTCCCTGAATAGATGAAAGGAAGAGATTGCAAAAGAAAAAGGAAACAAAGCAAAACAAAATGGCTTAAGTTGCTACTATACGACAAAGCTCCTGGGAGTCTAAGTTCTTCAGAAGAAATAGATCATAGAAATGTTATAAACAGCCAGGATCTCCTCTCCTTGTCCTCACTCAAATTCTTAACACTAATACAAATTTCAGAGTTGTAGTACAGGTCTTTTTGTTTTGTTTTGCTTTGTTTTAAATAATTTGCAATTAGGGAGGTTTCATTGTTTAGTACAGTGTGTCCAGCCTGTAACGTACATGTGCCAAGAGTAGCATGGCGTCCTTAGGTCTTGTACTGGGAGTAATAATTAGAACTGGATGAATCCCATTTGACATAGTGGTCCAATGTCAGTACCACACCCTTGTTCTTCAAATTCAGAGAAAAGTTAAATTGGTACAAAAATAAATTCTCTTGAAACATTACTCCCTGGACTTGACATTTTGGTGTTTTGGCTCTTTTGATGTTTAGCATTGAATACTAAGGAGTAAATAACAATGGGAGCCTTTCTGAGAATACCACATGAACATGGTAATTTGTAAAGTAAAAGTTGCCAGATGTCCAGGAGTCTACATTTTAGGCTCTTGGACTGCAATTCCAGTGTCCATGACCCTGGTCTGTTAAATGAGAATCTGAACTAGTGTAGGTACATCCCATCACAAGTGAAGGTGTCTTCACATTGAACAGTCATTGGAAAGTTCATTAACAGAGAGATTTAAGCTTTGTGTATGTGTGTGTATCTGTATGTTTCTGCAGTTCAAAAATATCAATTACAAATGACAACGTGCTTGAAAACTTTAGAATAAAATACCCATAAAATAAATAAAACAGAGAAGATAAAATACCAGAACTAAAAGTAGCCTTAGAGTTCCTTTTTTGTCCCAGTCACTCATTATAGTTTAAAAAAAATGGTGTCAAGCAAGGGCAAATGATGTTTAAGACCCCACAGCTTTCTGCCACTTTCTGTTTAGATCCCCAATGGGATTTCAGTGACTTTCACTCACTGTACCATTGCCAAGACTTTTTTAAAAAATGTAGAGGGCTTAGAGTCAGGCAAAGAGTACAGATGAAGAATATTAGTTGCTGCAGGAAGAGCACCATTTATCAGGAGAAACCCATATAGTAGTGGCAAGAATGTTCTATAGCTGGCTGTCCTCCACTCTCCTCCTCCCCTACTCAGCTGAGCTATAGAAGTGATTGCTGGTAGAGAGAGTTTCTCCTTTGTCCAGGGAAGCGGTGCTGTTTGATCTCCTCATGCTCCTTGCCATTTTCAAGATATCTAAAATTTTCTTTTTTTTTTTTTCCCCTCCCAAGGGTCAGAAATGCTCACTCCCATTCAATTTTTTTTTTTTTTTGACAGCATATTTGAGACTAGGTAACAAAAATGCACTTGGAAGGGTCAAAATATAAAAAGGTAAACCTGTCTCATGACATGGACAGATTTTAACTGCTTTTCCAAAGACAGTGGACCAAGAGTGAAATAGGGGGAGAAGCCATGAAAACCCAAGTGTGTGAAAAAATAAAGATCATCAGAAAAACAATCTGAACGTAGGACTTCATTTAGCACTTTTCTTAATCTCTGTGGCTTTGAACATTTTTTTCTCACCAAATGTAAGAAAATAGAGATAGTTTTCTAGAACAGAGAACAAAAGATCTTTTCCAAAACAATAGATTACGCAGACTGTCTGGGGATCAAAGCAGTTCTTAATGGAGCGCTAGATTGATGGTAAACCTCCCTAGTGATTTGGGGTTTAGTTAGTGAAGAACTTCTTTTTGGCTCCAAAAAAATCTAACTGAGTTTCTACTTGAAGTTGAACACAGGGTCAAGATAACCCAGTCATCATCCTGGAGTTGAGTGAGTTTACTTCCTCTTTTCAGCTTTAGTCTGAAAAGCTTTGAATAATTTAATAGTAACAGATAGCATACAATTAGTAAGTAGATATTTTAGGAATCCTAAAATGTTTGGGAAACATGAAGTTTTATCTTAAAAGGGGGAATTTGGGAAATTAATGAAATTAAGTACCTTAACTTATAAAGAACTGCAGTACTATTCAGTGTTAGGAAGACAAGAATAACGTGGAAGAAACATTCTTAAATTTGGAAAACCTTACGACGGCAAAAGAGGAATTAAATTAATCTTGATAAAGGAAATGGGAGAGAGTGCAATAAAAGAGAATACATTATTTTTCTAAGAGAATAGTACACAGAACACACCAAGCATCTGGAAATATCTTCCAGTAAGAGTTCATGGCAAGAATATATGCAAAGCAATTGCACTTACAGTGAAAGGTCTCATTTACTTGGTACTTGCTATTGACTAGACTTTGGGTGAAGAATTTTGGAAATGATGTCTAATTTTATCCTTGAGACAATCCAGTGAATTAAGTGCTTTTACATCTGTTTTACAGTTAAAGAAAATGGAGGTTTACAATGGTTGAATAATGGTGTCAAGTCGTAGAGCTAATTGGTGTGGGAAGTAGAATTTGTAGCCTATCTCTTTGCTCAGAGCCGTTACTTCACGACTCAATTGTTCTTTCCATATCCATTGTTTCTTTTCACTGTCTCTTAAGGAAGTTCAGTCCAAATGCCTGTCAGATATCTCTGTAAGTGTTGGAAATTAAACCAGTTCTCTGTTTTAATTTGTGTAGGGATGGTCTGATATTTACTAATCAAAATACTATAATCCTGAAATCAGACTGAGGTTTAAAAGCAATTTAAATTAGATGAAACTTTGCATTATTATATGTGAAAATATGTATAGCTTACATTTTAAAAAATGCCATTCATCTAAATTTTAACATTTTCTAGTATGAGCATATTTATATGAGATTACTACTTTTAAAAATGTGCTTTTTAATCTAGATTTAGTGTTTGCTAGCATAAACATTTATAATAGATTCATGTTCCACTGGGTTCAAATATTTGCTTTTTTGTTTCAGTGGACACCTGTTAGTCATATTAGAAATCTGTTTTTGACATTCACTCTTTAACAAGCCCATTATTTGGTGTCCATTCTTTTAAAAGTGACCAGTTCAAGAACTGACTGTGACTTGGGTAGTTTTTCTGAACAAATGAGGTTATTAAATTCCCTATTACTGGCTCAAAATGAAGCTTATAATTTATTTATAAAGTGGCAGTTGACACCAGTTGTTTGATAAATGTCAGTCTGATGAGAAAACTGCTGCCACCTGAAAAATGTAGGGCATATTCCAACAAAAGCACTGCTTTTTATATGTCCTATGAGGATTCAGCTTGAACCAAAGGGCTTTAATTTGGCTCTGATCATGAGGTTCATGATTCACTTTTAAAAATGAAAAGGTCCAAACCAACTTCTCATTCTTTATGAAATCTTTTACAAGTTTGCAAATACATGGCCTACTCAAGTACATTGCTAAGTAGACAGTCACACAAGTATATCATAGTGGAGTAAATATTAGAAAAATGGGCAGTGGTTTTGGGGGTCCTTAGCCAGAGGGTGGCTGAGTCTTCTAGCAGATATTGGGGAAAGGATCATAGAGGAGGAATATTTGCTTTGGGTTTGAAGGTGTTGGCCAAACTCATCAGATGAAGGCTGCCATGCACCAGAAGAATTTGCTATTAAGAAATTTGAATTGATAATTACTACTTTTTTTCTTTAAAGTTTTCTGGTGGAAATTAACCTTTATTTATCCTTTGCACAGAGAACATTTCCACCTACTTTTTTCCCACTTATTCCTATTGAATGTATGTTGGGCCCGTCAAGGCTTCTGTCATTCCATAGATTTCTCAAGTCCTTGGGAATCAAATGAG
The DNA here is from genome assembly GCF_011764305.1 of Mustela putorius furo. Taxonomy (NCBI): domain Eukaryota; kingdom Metazoa; phylum Chordata; class Mammalia; order Carnivora; family Mustelidae; genus Mustela; species Mustela putorius. The sequence continues at coordinate 12,969,028 of NW_025421373.1, read as the reverse complement.
GACCAGGGAGTGTGAATAATGTGTTCCATGACAAACATCTCTTCTTTGCATGTGCTCATTTCGGGAAAAGAAAGGATTATGCTAGGAGACTGACTGGCCTGAGAGGTCAGCATAATTCAAATGAAAAAAAATATTAGATCAATTAAAAATAATTTAGCTTTCTGCCAGCTAGCTGCTAGCTTCCTTAAACCAAGCAAGGCCACCTGCATAGATTATAATCAAGTTGTGCCAGATTCTGCAATTTACCTCCTTAGTTTTCTGGGTCTTTATGGGTTTTCAGAGACCATACCAAAGAAACCAGAAGGTGGGCACTAAATTACCATTACTAAAAGCCAAGAAATAATTGTATACCTCTATCCGACCACTATTGTTCAGGGAGATTTTGTGGGCCCACACTATACTCATTTTTTAGATTGGCAGGGCACATTAAATTCTGGACTATGATTTGAAATGGAGATCACTGTTATCTCATTAGCCATGAACTTCATTTTTTGAGGAATTGAAAGAATTATATAACTCAGAGGAACATTGGACGGTTATTTGTAGCCTTCGTAATAAACTTAAAAATTGACATTTAAAAAATAGATGTAGAAACATCTTAACAATGGGCCCACTTTCCCTGGTGAAACCACGCTGAGAGATTTTGGAAGCAATCTAGATTTGCCTAATAATGGTTCTTCACTATTTTTCTATTGTGATATATATATAGTTATATGTGAAACAATCTCATGGCTAAATGCAGATTTGGAAATTGAATTACTACTACGATAAAATAGATTTTTGAATCATGCACAAATCATATGCTCTGATCTCTATTCTTTTTTTCAAAATTCATTTGCTATATAGCTATGTATCTCAAGATCCCAGTTAAGGGGAGCTTAGTGTAGAACATTAAAGATTTTGTTCTTTACTTCCTGTGCCCCTGAGTATTTCTGGTTGAGCTTCATACAGGGAAATTTAAAGATCTAGAACAGATGTCTAATGTTATTAGTGGTGAGGATGGATTGAAGAGTGTGTAGGAGGGAGGACACAGTAGTCAATATGTGTTTTCTGCTAGTCATAGAAGTTCTTAAGAGATTAAAATGGGAGATGGAGAGTATATTATGGTATGCCTCTGGTTAGGTGTGCCCATGGAATTATTCTTGCACATATTTACATATGAAGTATAGCAGATAAGAAAAAAAAAAGATGGAAAACCACTGTCAAATGTGTTATCCTAAAAAGAGCATTTCCAAGACCCAGATATACTTAGCATGAGGATATTTCCTTCAGTTTTTAAAGTTTACAAATTCCTAATTTATTCAGTCTGGCAGCAGTATTACAGATTATTAAACAACATCATAGCTATTTTAGAGCTAATTTTATTTGCTGCTACTCTCCTGAGACTCTTGGCTTTACTTCTGACTGTAAGCTTTATCTGCCATTTGGAGTGGAAGTTTTCCTCCTTTTGCAGCTTAGAATTATTGGCTGTTTTGTTAAAGAGATTAATATACCTTTATAGGTAGAATTCTGCTGCCTCACTTCATGTTGAAGTTCCCACACCTTCCAAAAATGATGTCAAGTGTTCACCTTCTAACCATAATAATTAGGTGAAGTTGTGAAGGCAGCCAATGGGGGAAAAATCCTTTTGAGATTTCACTTCCTTTATACATGATCTTTCTTTGGCATTTTAACCATAGAAAATGCCAACTCAGCTTGTTTTCCAGTAAACTATAATTTCCCAGAATTATCCAACAATTACACATTTTTCTAAGTCATGTCAAAACGTATTTCTTCTGTGCTTAATTGCATTTTTGTGGTTATTGATTGACAACAGAAACACATTTTTTCTGTCATCCATCTTCCCTGCGTGGTTTCCATAGAGAAGCTATATTCTCAATTCCGCAAAACTCACCTATACAAAAGCAAAAAATGAGATACACCGAGTAAGCACCAGAAGATGGAAATTTAATGCTGTTTCTTTCAGATTGCTTACTCTTTTTGATTTTCTCTACTAAGCTACATGGCATTTGATATCTGAATTTTTCAAAAAGTCATGTATTAAAGACATCTTCAGGGAAGCTGTAAAATGACTGTACATGTAATTTTTTCCAACCATAAATTGTTCATAAATTATAATAAAATATGCCATGGAGTATATTTTCCTGGAATAATGTTTCTGAGAATTGGTTTGATGAATTGGACCATGTAGAGTGGATTGTAAGAGATAACGGAGAGTAAGTTGTGAGTGCCATTTGGTTATGTGGTGGTTTTGTTAAAACTTGTAAAGAATTATTTCTTTTTTTCATGAAATTCGTCATATGATGGCTTTATGTCTCAGAAGAGGGAAAGGTAAACAAGAGGAGATACTGGTGAATTTCACAGCAACAAGTGTTGCCTGAATTTAAAATGCATCAAGTCACAACTTAATTTAAAGTAATTGAGAAGTGAGTCAATGCGAGATGTAACATATTTATAATTATAAGTATGAGAAAATACATTTACAATATTGTACTGTATTTATCAAAAAATATCTGCCTCTAAGTAAACTTGTTCAGTTTGAACCTGTGTTGTCCAAAGGTCAACTATATATAGGTGATTTCTATTACAATTTTATTTATTTTTATTTTTTTATTTAAAACAATTTTTTAAAAGATTTTATTTATTTGATAGACAGAGATCACAAGTAGGCAGAGAGGCAGACAGAGAGAGAGGAGGAAGCAGGCTCCCTGCTGAGCAGAGAGCCAGATGTGGGGCTGTATCCCAGGATACTGGGATCATGACCTGAGCCAAAGGCAGAGGCCTAACCCACTGAGCCACACAGGCACCCATTTATTAATATTTTATTTTATTTTTTTAAAGATTTTATTTATTTATTTGACACAGGGAGATCACAAGTAGGCAGAGGCAGGCAGAGAGAGGAGGAAGCAGGTTCCCCGCTGAGCAAAGAGCCCGATATGGGACTCGATCTCAGGACCCTGAGATCATGACCTGAGTGGAAGACAGAGGCTTAACCCACTGAGCCACCCAGGCGCCCTATTAATATTTTAAAATAGCATTTATGTTCTTGTTTTTTGTAACTCCAAAGAGATTATACTTAAAACACAATCTCCATAAAGTATGTAGCTTATGCCAGGTGCACAGTTAGCTATTAACTAGAGATTTCTGCATAATCAATCACAACAATAATTCATCCCTAGAATGGGAAGGAAAAATCCTTCTTTTTGTCAACAAAGAAATTTAGAATGGAGCAATATGATTTTAACCTGAATTATCTAGATAATTGGGCATGTTAGATTGATTTATAGAATTTAGTACATATGACAGGTTAAAGTCTTTTAAAAATCCTCTCTTTCATAAGAGCAATGCAAAAACTGGCAAAAATTATGAGAATTGGAATTTTCAGAACTCTAGAATTTGATAAGGCTGGTAGAAATCTGGATTGCATTTACTGAAGAAAAGTGACTGGCTCTCAGTAAGACCAGAGAATTTTGTGATGTCTTAGTTTATCATGGCTCCATCCTTTGTCTCCAGCTCTGTGGTGGACTTGAAAATTGACTGTCTGCAGTCACAGTGAAACCCAGCAGCCTGATAGCAACTGCAAAGGATAGAAGGAGGTTGAAACTCCTTCCAAGACCTGTTGCTAGAGCACTGCTATTATTTATCCTGTTTAGTGGTCTGCTGAAGACCCCACCTGCAAGACTGTGTTTCTTTGAATTCAGTCAGAGATCACCAGTGCAAAAACACCTCTTCTCTGAGGATGTTTGTCAAAAACAATTACAGAAAATTGCTTAATTTCACAGCTGCCTGAGGTAGTTGATAACTGTTGCAGAGACTAACCATAAAACCGAGAAAGAAAACTGGGGAGATGATTTCCAGAGTGGGTTTGAAAAGTGCTAGTATATTCCTGGGAGTCTGTGAGGCCTTGAACATGCATAGGCATATGAACATGCTCAGAAAAGACCCAAGAAGGCCCTAAGTTTCACCTCCAGTTGTTTTTTGAGGCTCTGTGTAAGCAGGAAGTGAAAGCTAAGGCAGATTTGTCGAGTGTTTGTCTAAAAGTTATAATAGAGTGTTACTGAAGTTTGATGAGAACTGGAACTAAAAAGAAGGGATCACTCAGAAGGAGCTTTAGCCTCCCATTAGCCAAACCTAATGTTGGCAAGGGAATCCAGGACTGGTCCAAATCTAAGACAAAAGAACCCAGGGAGGTAGGTTTATGTCTTACAGTCTTCAATTAAAAGGCAATGATGGGAAAGCTTCTTTTGGAAGATTGTTGAGGCCCAGAGGAAAATAATCAAAACCCACAAATAAACAAAATGAACAATGTTTGTCAAAGACTGAAGAAGGGAGAAGGGGTTGCCTGCAAATGGGCACAAGGAATTTTTGGGGAAAAAGAAAATATTTTATGTATTGATTGTGGTGTTTGTTAAAAATTTTATTATATGTAAATATGCATTAATAACCTAAACTTAAAAAAGAAATGTTCACTAAATAATAAAACAAAGATAAACAACCCAACTTAAAAAGGAACAAAGAAAATAAAAGACAATTTATAGAAGAGACAACTTTTATGTCTTTCCATCACCCACCAAAAATTAAGAAGCTCGAACTTTAGAATAATTAATAAAATAAAATGAAACTTTATACAACATTGAGATAACATTTCACTTTCTATTGACAAAATTTTTTTTTAAGATTGATTTATTTATTTGAAAGACAGAGATCACAAGTGGGCAGAGAGGCAGGCAGAAAGAGAGAGGGGGAAGCAGGCTCCCTTCTGAGCGGAGAGCCCCAGGCGGGACTCGATCCCAGGACTCTGAGATCATGACCTGGGCCAAAGGCAGAGGCTTAACCCACAGAGCCATCCAGGCACCCCATATTGACAAAAATTTTAAATGTATATTGTGTGAAATTTTGGGAAGTTAAGACGTAAGGGTAGGAATGTAATTTGGAAAAACCATATAGAAAACAATGTAAGAGGATCCTGAAAAATTGTGTATACATTCCATGTGACGCAGAAATTCCATTTCTAGCCATATACTCTGACAAATTCTGTATCTTCTCAGAGCAGGAAGCCCAAATAAGGAGTATATGCCAAACTTGCAGTTTTTGCACTTGCACTTTCCTGAATCTACAAAAGATCTTCATATGGCTCGTTCTTGTTGTCATTAGTGTTAGTGTAAACATTGCTTCTACTATGAGACCTTCCCTAACCATCCATCTAAATTAGCACTTTTCCCATCCATTATCACATAGGTGTTTCATTTTGCTCACAGCTATATCACTGTCTGAAATTACTTATTTGTAGCTATTTGTATTTTCTGTCTCTCCCAAATAGAATGTGAACAGCTGAAGAGCAACAACTTTGTCTACCTCCTTTTGTAAGTAGGCCCACTCAAATACTTAATGTCACAGTGTTGCTTATTAAAGCAAAATAAAGGAAACAACCAAAATGTGTATCAGTATTTGATATTATTATGTCAGATATAAAGATAACTAAAGATTAAATTAAATGCACCAGTAAAAAAATAGTGCTAAGTGGAAAAAGCCCAACTTGTCAAAATGTATACTTAGTATTGAACTATTAATGTGGATTAAAAAACATCTGGACACTGCTATTCAAAATGTGAGGATCAGTATAGATTTGTGAATGGTTTCATTATGATCTATTATGAGACAGTGAGAACGGAATGTGTTTAGAAATTTTTTTTTTAAAGATTTACTCATTTATTTGAGAAAGGATGAGAGGGAGCACAAGTGGGTGGGGGAGGAGAGGGAGAATCTCAAGCCAACTGCCTGCTGAGCCCAATGTGGGCTCCATCTTACAACCCTGAGATCATGACCTGAGCTGAAATCAAGAACTGGCAACTCAACCAACTGAACCTACTAGGTACCCCTGTGTTTAGAAATTTTATAGCAATTTGGTAGTGCCATGATATCTAAGTTTGGAATCAGTGAATTTGTTCCAATAAATAATGACATATACTCTAGTATAGGTGTGGCTGAATTCCCTAGTGAGTTGAATGTAGTTGTTTGCATCAGACAAATGCAATATGTGGTCTGCAACAGATTGTGGAAAGCATAAAATTAAAAACTAAAACACTCAGACTTTCACTACATGAGAAACATAGCTTCAGACAATATTTTATATTGTTAAAGCTTACATAAATGTATGAGAAGTATGAACATTGACTGGAAAAATAGAAAAAAGCAAATTTCATGGTAGCAGTTGTGGGTTATGTACATGATGGGTAGGAGGAGGAGATTAATGAGGGGATTAATTGGGGATGAATGAGGTTTTGTGTTTCTCCAGTATGCTTTAATGTACTTATTGAAAGAAAATGAGGCATGTGACAAATAGTTATTAATTCTAGGTGTAGACCATATAGGTTTTTTATATCGTTATTTATCTTTTATGCAGTTTTCTTAAAATAAAACCTAATAAAAAAAGAAAGGAATTCTTCCAAATTAGAACAGGAAGTCAGTTGGTTCCAAGAAGAAAGTCTTCAACAAGAGAATGAAATGGATCCTAGCAACAGAAAATTCAGCTAAAAAGCTGGAAGGCATTAATGACAAGATGAATAGCATCTGCTTCTTATCTCACAAAGGGAAGGAAAAACCAGTTAGTTTTGTTATAAGGGAGGGGATGCTGCATGCAAAATACATGGTTCAGAATTAAATAAAGTGGTGGTGTGTTTTTAAAGATCTAGTGCAGTGTAAAGGAAGAGTGTTGGTTTTACCAGTATGTGAGGAACATTTGTACATGGGACAAAGATTGTGACCTTTCACACAATGAGAAGAAAATGTTACCCAACCGAATTTCTGGTTTCTGTAGTAAATATTTACATAGTCATGATAATGAACATATCACTTATTGGTTTTTAATATTTAGAGTCACCTATAAGATAAATATGGAATATTTAAATATGGTGACAAAATAGACTACGAATTTTATTAAAAAAGTGAGACCACTTTTCTACATTCATATGGGAAGACAAAGCCAGATTGCTCAAGACCATGGTTTCTTGAGCAATATACACAATAGTAAATTTAACCCTGGGAAGATTTAACATTAAGGATGGGGATAATAAATCAGACCATTTTATTATTTCTGTGTAAATGTGAAAATATTCTGTTGATTAGTTATTTCAATTTCTATTTATGTTCTAAGAGAATTAAGAATTTGGAAGATATATGATGACGCCTCATTGGTAATCCTTATAAAATAAATTGAATCTATTAAATTGATTTAAAATTGTTTAGGAGAATTTAGTTAACTGGCAATAGCCTTTCTCAAAAAATTATTACAATTGTTAGATTTAGAAATGTGATAATGTAACCCTTATATTAGGTTAAAAAATCCATTTAATATATTGAAGCATTAAAAATATTCTATAAAAAGTTTGGAGACAGAAATACTACATAAAGGTGAGAGAATTAGAAATAAACATTAAAGTATATTATAAGGCAAAAATATTATCAGACAAATATTTATGATTCTGGTAATAGCAGACAAAGTAGTTTGGAACAACCTTCCCAATGAGGATAATGGAAAAATCTGGTCAAAACTCATTCCTTCCTTCCTTCCTTCCTTCATTCATCTGGTCAAAACACATTTAAAAGTCTACTAGAAGTAACTGAAATACTAACAAGATGGGAGAATTGCCAGTCCAGGATTTGGGGAGTTTAGAGGAGATGCATATGGGGATACTTTCTCCTAGGGATATTGCTGATTTTGTGGTGGGCAAAAATGAGACACAGCAGCACTTTTGGCAGTGAGGTTAACAAGAGACTCACTGGGGTTCAGGTTTGCCAAGGGGGAATGAATCCTGATGAGTTCACTTACACTGGGTTGAGATTCCAAATATTGCTTCATCATGGAATAAGGGGAACCCAGAGAGTGTTACTCTCTGTTACCCAGAGAGTGTCATAAAGTGTGACAAATAGACATTGGAATAGAATAGAGAGCTCGGAAACAGACCAGTATACATAAGGGGACTTGATTTATGGCAAAAGCATAAAGGATCAGTCTTCTTAACACATGTTACTTGGGAAAACTGGATATTCGTATGGAAAAAAGAAACCCAACAGATTAGTCTGATCCTTACTCACACCATACACAAAATAAATTCCAGATGGATTTTAAATTCGATTTTAAATGTAAACATGACAGGTACACCAATAAAATTCTAGAATATAATGTATATAATAAATATATATGTATATTACATATAATACATACATATGTAATATGTATACATACATATATAATATGTATAAATGTATAATAAAATTCTGGAATATAATGTAAGACATTGTTTTCATGAATTTGTGCTAGGAAAATACTTAAGTAAAACACAAAGTGCTGTCAAAATTGACAAAATTGATAAATTTATCCACTTAAAAAACCAGAAGTTCTGTTATGCAAGATAACAATAAGTGAAAAATTAAGTTACAGAATGGCTGATATTTTTAACACATAAAACTGCCAAAGCATCATTACACACACACACACACACACACACACACACACACACACACTTTTTAGTTTGGTTTATTCTGAAGTGAACCATGAGAAAAAGATTTCAATATAAATAGTTTATTTGTGTCCTAAGAAGCACAATGAGGGTCTGAAGAAATGAGACAGGGAAGGGAAGAAAGGCAGTACAGGGCACGCTGATCAGCAGATTACTATCGTGTTGCTTTATTACCATCCGCATCCTTCCATTTGGTCCCTAGAGCTTACAAAGTTGGAAGACTGAGTGCATTTACAGGGTCAGCAGCTCTTCTATTTTAGAATTCTGCCAGTCCACCTATGTATAAAGGAAGCACAAACAAAATATATGAGATAAAGATCAAGAAGGAAGAAAAGGGAAAAGAGGAAAGCAAATATTTCAGTTGTGAAAATCAGTAATAGGGGGTGAAAATATCTCTGTAGCTTGGTAGAGGCAAGAGCTCTGAAAGGTGATGTGTAATCTACTCCCTTAAATTTACTTTTAATTATTACCCACAAACATACCTTACAATTACTAGGCATACATTACTCTTGGGCATTGAACAAGTTTAATGTCTGTCTCCAGATCTGGGGAAAAAATTTTCCCAGATAATACCATTATCATGAAATATTTTGCTGGGAATGTCACAGCTCGTTACCACATTGAATAGATGGAAGCATAAATCCAAGGCCTTCAGGTGAGACTGCATGTTTATTGCCACCCCAGATTCATATTTTCTTCCACCTCAGAAGCTCCTAACAAGGATTTTCATTACAAGAAGCCAAATGTCATGAAAAATAGTAGGTATTAAATATTGGGTAGTTAAAATATGGTGCATCAGAGAGCCATAAAACAGCAGGTAAGAACAAACAGTAGACACATAGGGAAGTTTTCTTTCTAACGCATTATTACAAGCAGGCAGTCCCTTAGCATGGGCGGCTACTGAGCATACTCATTTCCCTTTGTAGCCCTGACAATCTTCCATCCTGTGTGACGCCAAGAGGCACTGGGCTGATGCAGAGAACGGTGTTGTGGGTGTCTCTGCCCTGTGACTAAAACCCAGAGTCTCATGTAAATTTAGCTAGTAAGGTACAACCTGACTCCGTCAACATTTGCAAAAAAGATTGTCTCCTGAATTATGCAGTGATTTCCAACCTGTTGAAAGAACTTTGTAAAAGAAATTCTTGGGAAAGTATCATTTTGATCTGCCATTGTTTAAATGCCCTAAGGAACTAAAGGCTCTGAAGACATCAATGCTGAAAAAAGTGTTGTGAATGACTTTTAAGTGAGTCATGTGTGTGTATCATTAGTCAATTAGCAGAAACTACTTCTTATGTGCCTGAGCACAGTGAATTTTAGTTAAAGGACAATGAGTCTACTGCAAAGATTAGCTGTTCCAAAATAAATTTCCCGAGGGGCCTGTAAGGCCCAGCTGGAGCAGCACTACAGTCTCACTTTATTGTGAAATAATACCCTATTAATTAAGAACTGAAGCAGAAATCAGTGTGCTATCATCCAACCATCTCCAAACTAAACATGTTGAATAAATCAGTAGCCTAGCTTTTCCAAAATGCAATACTTGTTTTTAAAATATTTTACTTTTAAAAAGTTGTCAGGAAGTCAAGGCACGATTTGTGAGCAAATGCAGTGGGACAAACGTCAGAATGTCTGATTCTCAGAGCTAAGTCTGGCCACACGCAAACTGGGTGTCTGGCAGGCTATTTATCCCTGATAAGCTTTAGCTTCCTGTAGTTTGGTTGCACCAGATAATTTTTTTTCCTAATATTTATTTTTGTCACCTGCAAACTCTAGCAAAACGTGATCGACTTTATTATGCAGACAGGTATCCCTCTACATTTTCAAAGAATTTAGGTATGTATAAATAGAAGATCTCTTTGGAAAGGAAAACTCAAGATTGACTAAAACCTTCCAATTTTGACTTTGTAACTTTACAGCGGCAATGGTTAATATGAATTTTAGGTCATTCATTCCAAGATATATGACAGTACCTCAAAAGTGGCTTATCTATTTCTCCAGTAACATTTCTCACATAACTGTGTGTTAAAGTTACAAAACCTGATATGCACAAATAGTTCATTTCTAAGAAAAATATGTAGAGTAGCAGCAAAACAGAGGGCTTCAGTAACAACTTTTTTTTTTTTTTTAAAGATAATATTTATTTATCAGAGAGAGAGAGGGGGAGAGAGCGAGCACAGGCAGACAGAATGGCAGGCAGAGGCAGAAGGAGAAGCAGCCTCCCCGCTGAGCAAGGAGCCTGATGTGGGACTTGATCCCAGGACGTTGGGATCATGACCTGAGCTGAAGGCAGCTGCTTAACCAACTGAGCCACCCAGGCATCCCCCAGTAACAACTTATAACTCATTAATTGGCAGAAAAATGTAATGTATCATGTATATTATGTATATTAAAAATTGACTAATATTAAATTATTGCACTATGTAACTTTTAAGATCTCACCTATCTCTCAATTCTATTAAAGTGTATGATATGAAATTGCAATATTTGACTGATTTTGCCTTCAGAAATGGCTACATCATGTGGTTTGCCTAAATTATTCTAATCTTGAGAGGATTTATGGGTGCCTGGAAAAATATTTAGTGAGACCTTTTGACTTGGAAGTTTGAATATCCTAATTTATGACTGCAAATAACTTAAAAATATCTGATTGAGGTTTTGATATACTTGCTCCATAATGTTATTTTTAAGGGGAGAAGAGAAGTCAAACTGCATATTATTTGATTGCCTTCACTAAGCTATTGGATCAAAAGTCATTCCGTACAGTACAAAATATCTGACCCATATTAGGTACTAGAAGATACATGTAGAATAAGTCTCATATTAAGCAGATTATTTATACATTTATTACATTGCTTCAGAAGTTTTGTGTTTTATTGTTATACCTAAAAAATGCAAGGAAACATTTTTAAGTTGCATACATTATTTTTTCTGACTGTACTAAAGATCAATATGTATAAATGGAATTCTTTTTACTAATTTATTGCAAGTGGCTATCCTCAGGGTGCCTCAGAAACAGCACTGATTTGAATGGAGTCCATATTTCCTGCCCATTTAAAATCATCCTACTTCAGATTAAATACGCAAAGTACTTTCTGGAAACTTGTTTTAAAAATGTATACTTTTGGTGGTTGAGGAAAGGTAATCCACTTAGTTCCTAAACCTTTGCTTTGGTCTGGTTGTGGGAAACTGGGATCCAGAGGGAATTACCATGAACCAAACTTCATTCCCCCTGAGAATCAAAATCATCTACTCCCACCTACACAGCTTGGAAAATGAGGACTGAAATTTAAACCCTCTATTCCCCAAAACGACCCCTTAGTGTCCACATTACTATTCTTTGAATCCCTTGTTAAAATCCTCCTTTTTGTGTTTCCATCGGTCATGAAGTGTTGTCCACTTCTTACCCAATCCCACTCAAGTTCTCTTTACCACTTTTCCATTGAAAGGCCCACCTTACACAAAATTGCCAGTTCTTAATAAATTCCAATCTTGCCTTATTCTTCAAGCCACCAACAAAACTCTGTGGAGACTTGAATATGGCAATAGTGCGAACTCAACTTTGTCTTATCAACAGATTGTGTTGGTGGTCTTTGGAGAGCTGGCATCAACAGCTTATTTCCTATATTTACCAGCACAATTAGAATTATGTACTGAACTTTCCTGACCTCAATTTGAAAAGCCATGAAAATCAACCAGGGGTTGAAATTGTAATTATAAACTATGATTTCCCTCATTTATCTTTATTTCATAGGATAATTAAGAAAAATGAGTGACTTAGGAACACTTTATATTCATTCATTCAATAAATAGTGAATATCTGATTTGAGGCCAACACTTTTCCTGATTTGGGGGATTTAGTGGTGAAAGAAGAAGTGTATTTTTAGCTCTCATGGTGTTTACATGCTAGGGGATGGAGCTAGATGATTGACCATGTGAAAATCTAAATAAGCAAGACTTCAGCCTATAGAAGTATAGGGAGGAAATGAAAAGTCAGGACCTAGCAAAGGCCCCTTAGGATCAGACAGGTAAGACAAAAGAGGCCTAATTGAGGAGAAGACGTTTAAGGTGGGTCCTTAAAGGAAGTGAGGGAAAGTGATTAGTCATTCACTGAGCGACTAATAGGCCATCCTTTCAAGTAGAGAGAATTATGGGAAGAAGAGAGCTTGGATCATCAAGAAGAAAGGCATTCGGCATGGCTGGAGTGCCAAGAGTAAGGAATAGAGAGACATGTGTATTGGGATATGTTTTCCAGGCAAGAGTGGTAGGGCTAGGTGAAAGGGTGAGGGAATAATAGTCACTCCTGATGCCACCTGCCTATCACCAGGTAGAAGTCTGGAGGGAATGGACAGTCATAAGTACCCGAATCTAGTACTTTGCCACCAGATTCTCTTTTAACTCATCTCTTCCTGACTCACCCTCATTTTCTCCATGTTAGTTGATTGATCTTCTTCCTTGGGTCAAGTAGCAAAGAATGATTTTATTTTTTCTCTATGGACCTTCTCTGAGAAAAAGGTTAGCTTATGAAATCGGAGATGTGAGTGTGATTTTAAAACAAGCCTGTTTTCCTAAGATACTGCTGCAAAAATGCTTGTCTGTCTTATTCTAGTGAAAAATCTGGGCTATCATAGCCAAGCAAGAACTTGGGTAACTTTATCCACAGCTCATTCCTTTATGTTTACCAATACTTAGCTCTTCATTGCACTAAGGGCCTAGCTCCTTTGGCTTGATACTAGTAAACAGTCAAATCATATAACTAGAATTCTCAAGTTCCAGCCTTCCCAAACTACCTCTCAGAGTATTATTTAGTCTGCCATGTGGCATAGCTTCTGGAAAAAGAATGTACTAGCTAAAGGATTACAGGTAGTTTGTACATATACAAATATACCAGCTTTTGTACAAAGAAATATACTGGATAGTTTTGTACATACAGAAATATCTTGGTTTTCTGAATTTAGTTGTCTGTGGTGGGCTGGTTAATGAGTGTCTATCCTTGAGAGATGGACCTGTTTCCTGTGTGGATATAAAACATTGCTGAATCTAGAAGACTGATAGCAAAAATGACTGTCCCAACAATAATAAGAGTATTTAGAAAACAACCAAATACCATCATCATTTACAATGCACACAATTTCCTATTTAGTAGTTCTGTTAAGAAGCAAGAATAATATCTATGTATACATAGACAGAGTTGGCTTTCTTCACAGATTCCGTATTTGCAGATTTACCTACTCACTAGAATTTGTTTGTAATCCAAAATCAAATTTTCTGGCCCTTCTGCCTCCATTGACCAAAATGTGCAGAGTGGCAACAAATTTGAATGGCCTGATGCATGCATTGCCTTCTTGTTTCAACTCAAACTGTAAACAAGTATCCTTCCACAATGTATTTAGTGTCCTGTTTTTGCAGTTTTGTGCTTTTTGTTGTGGTTGTGTTGTTTGTATCTGTCTCCAACTAAAGTGCTAACATGCTACCCAGTGTCCCTAAGCAAAGAAGGGTATGGTGTGCCTTATGGACAAATTACGTTTGTTAGATCAGCTTCATTCAGGCATGAATTAAAATGCTGTTGGCTGGGCGCCTGGGTGGCTCAGTGGGTTAAGCCGCTGCCTTAGGCTCGGGTCATGATCTCAGGGTCCTGGGATCGAGTCCCGCATCGGGCTCTCTGCTCAGCAGGGAGCCTGCTTCCTCCTCTCTCTCTCTGCCTGCCTCTCTGCCTACTTGTAATCTCTCTCTGTCAAATAAATAAATAAATCTTAAAAAAAAAATGCTCTTGGCTATGAGCTCAATGTTAATGAGTCAACAATACACATTTCAAAAGGCGTCTTTAAAAAGATAGAGAAAACAAGATTGGCTGAAAAAAATTTGACCAGAGGCTTGCTGGAACCCAACTCTGTATTTGCCTTGGGAGCAATGGTTCAGTATTTTCTAATTCAGTGTTTGTAATCATTTTATAGACTGTAGTTACTATGAATAATGAGAATCAACTATAGACATAAATGAAGACAACAACATAGTTTATAGCCATAGATACATAGTAATTCTGTAAGTGGAAAAGAAGGCATATGGAGAATATGAGGAGTAAGATGTTCCCCCCTAGTGGAAGCAAAGGAGATATTTCCACAAAATCAAAAGCCTCTGACTGAGAGACACAACCATGGGGTAGACCTACCATAAATCTTAGCTAGGACCCCATTTTTCTTGTGCCTATGTTATTTTTATTTTTTAGATCCTTACATTGTTTAGCTTTCTGCTTTATTCCTCTCATTCTTTTCTCCCCACACCCGGATCTCCTAACCAAACATGTCCAACTACAGGCTGCTGCTTCACAAGCCATAGGTTTTTTGGACTCTATGTTTGGATTATGCTATTCCCTTTCCTTAAGATGCTTTGCTTTCTTAGCATGCACAAATATGAACTATGTTTCCTGAAACCTTCCCTAATTCCTACTTCCTCATCTCCAGACAGCTATAGTCTCTCATTTCTTTAAAAACTTATTACAGTCTGCTCTCTTATGGCATTAACATATCATGCATTTGATTTTGATGATTCCAGTACTTGGCCTCACTCATCTCGTGTTTCCCATGCGCCTAGCATAATGCTTTGGATATGTTTAATATAGTTTATAGAATAAAAGTATTTTAGCCCAGTGGTCTTCAAGAATTTTAGGTCACAACCCCTCTGTAGAAATCCAATGAAAGCTTCTTAGAAAAAACCCCCACAACTTAAAATTTCTACAACATTTCCGAATATTTTCAGCTCTCTTCCCCTCACTACCACCTCCACAAGTCCATGAACTGTTAGTTCAAGATGTCTGATTTACTCCAGTTTCCTCAGAATTACAATGAAAAGTTGAAACTCTTGGAGGTCAAGTAACTTGTCCCAGTCTAGGGTAAAAGCTAGGACTGGAGCTGAAGCTCTGTGAGTTTTAGGCTAGAGTTCTTCCCATGAGGATGCTTTAATCTAGATTATAAGAATGTGCTATCTCCAAATGAACAGACAGTTGCCTCATGGAAAGTTCGTTCACTTTGAGCACAGACAAGCATGCTGTTGGATGTCACTGATGTCAGCAGGGGAGTGAGTACCTTATAGTGTCAGAACAGAAAGCAGCAGACAGAGAAGAAAACTGGATAGAACTCCAAACATGCCAGTTCCCATTTCTGGGTCTCAGGTTCAGCCAAAATTTCTGGGAAATCAGGAGGCTGATGACCCCAGGGAACCTACTTGTGTTCTTTAAAGGAGGTACAGGGTCAAACACTAGTCCAGCTGGTTTTCTTCTAGCACAGAAAGTCAGGTACAGTAATGAGTCCTAGCATCTTGGGGTGCAGAGTCTTAAACGCTTTTTGTGTCTCAAGTGCTGACTCATTTTTATTTCCTTTGGAGGAAACTTAAACTCTGTACATCTGGTTTTTCTATAGAAATATGATAAAGATCAGTTCTCTGGAAGAATCATATTTCAAGATGCCCTAAAACTTTCAGGTGAGCAAACCTTGTATGACTTAAAGATAAATGTTCCTAATCCTTGTCGTAGAAATCTAGACTGTGCTTTGCTGTTATTAAGTCAGTAGCAAAACTGTATTCATTATTCTTTCTTAACCTAGCATATCAGCTGAACCTTGATTCTACCATCACCGGTTCTTTCTTGGAGATAAATCACAAGTACCTCCCTTTCTAGGCTTTGCTCTGAACACCAGGCATCTTTCCTATATACCCTTCAAATAGAAAAACAAAAAGATACCAATCTCAGATATTATGGTACTAGGATGTTTTTTGAGATAACTTTTATCTTGGCTTTAATGGTATATATTTTTATTAAAATATTGACTTAAATTCACTTATTCATTTATGTTAGTACTAGCTGAGGACTTTGATCAGATTAGGCAAGTTTTCTCTAATTACTTGGAGGATTGGGATTGGAATTTCAGGAAGTCTTTATCTTCTATATCCCCCCCTCACTTTTTTTTTTAAGGTTTTATTTATTTATTTGACACAGAGAGACACAGTGAGAGAGGGATCACAAGCAGGGGGAGTGAGAGAGGGAGAAGCAGGCTTCCGCCTGAGCAAGGAGCCTGATTCAGGGTTTGATCCCAAAACCCTGGGATCATGACCTGAGCTGAAGGCAGATGCTTAACGACTGAGCCACCCAGGTGCCCCTCCTATTTTTTTTTTTTTTAATTAAAAGAACTTTTTGGTCAAAATGTTTAGGTTCTCTAGTACTCTGCATTATAAAAATTAAAATATTTGTGTGATCTGGGTGACTCAACTTTCACTGTGATAAAATGAGCCTTGAGTATAGTTTATTGCCTTTTCTTCTAATCCTTTTTCATACAAAACATATCCCCTTCTAGTCGAGAATATGCATAATTATAGTTCTTATTAGATCAAGGAGAAGATAGATTTTTTTCTTAGATTTATCTATAGCTATCAATAAGAACTATTTTCTCTTGTAAAATTATGCTAACATTGGTCCATCTTAAGGGAAAGACTATGATTTGACACTTAATAGAAAACTGAGAAGTAATAGAAGTCACTTAGTAGTGAAGGAAATCTATAATAACAACATTTACATAGTCTCTAAGATTTGCCATACCGAATCTTAAAATCTATTTTATCTTGGCAAAATAGGATGTTATTAAGAGGTCAACATTAAAACACTTGGGATTCATGTTTGTCTGTTTGTTTGCTAATATATTTATTTCAATTTCAAGTTTCCAAAAGGAATTCGGAGGGCTTAAAGAAATATATTCCCCATCAAAGGATGATAAAGATAGACACAGTAGGATGGAAGGAAAAGCATGGGATAGTAAGATGAATCTAAATGCAGCTAAAGCAGTGTTTAGAAATGCATAGTAGTCTCTATGTCATAGATATAGGCTCTAAATTTGGACCTGGATTTTTCAGCTGCCATAGTTAAGAGTCACAAAAGTCACCATAAAATGTATCCGTTCCTCAGGAATGGTACTAAGGACTGAGACAGAACTTCTCCCCAAGTGTTCTCATGAAGAGGTTTTCATGTTTGGCAGCAAATGATCTTCAGCTCTTTCTAGGCTTTGCTCTGAAGACATGGCATCTTTTCATCTCAATGAAAGAATGAAATCTTACCATTTGTGACAACATGAATGAACCTAGAGGGCATTATGCAGAGTGAAATAAGTCAGAGAAAGACAAATACTATATGATCTTATATGTGGCATCAAAAAAACCCTAAAAACCCAAATCAAGTTCATAGATACAGAGATACAGATTGGTGATTACCAGAGGTAAAGTGTGGGGTGGGCACAGTGGGTGAAGGGAGTCAAAAACTATGAACTTGCAGCCATAAAATAAATAAGTCACAGGGGTGTAATGTATCTTATGGTGACTATAGTTAACAATACTGTTTCGCATACTTGAAATATGCTAAGGCAGTAGATCTTAAAAGTATTCATCATAAGAAAAAAATTCTGTAACTATAGAGACATATTAATTAACTTACTATGGTGATTGTTGTACATTATATACAAATATCTGACCATTATATTTTCTATTTAAAATGTTTAAAATTGTAATCTATGTAATTCTACTTAAAAATATATGTTTCTTAGACACTTCTATATCAGTTTCAGGAAAAAAAAAAAAGTAAATTCAAACCACTTGGCATAGGAGGACTTCTGTGATTTGTCCCTACTGTCTTTTGCTTCTTCTATTTCCAAACTTCTCTTCTTACCCCAATTCCACAGATACGCTGAACTAGTTGCAATTTTCCAGAACAGTGTGTTCCCTCTGTTTTCATCTATGACCTCTGTCCTCTGTCTAACTAACATCCTTTCTGTGTTTTAGGAGCCAGCTGGGATCGCTCTCTGCCAGGCCGTTTCCCTTCACCTCCCAGTCTTTCTGTAGCACCCAGCATGCTGTAGTGGATCTTCTTCATTACGTCACTAGAAGGGGAGTTCCCTGAGGGTCTGAGCAATGTTACTAATCTCTGTGTTTTGACATGCAGTTCAATGTCTGGTATCACGTTCAATAAATGTTCATTGAAACTCTTCAGTTTTTTTATAATCTGATCTTGGGGGTAATATATCATCACTTCCTCACAAGTGCTGTTGGTTACAGAGACTGGCCCTGGTACAGTGTAGGAGGAGATTAAACAAGGGTGCAAATAGCAGAAGGCAGGGATTCTTGGAGAGATCTTGGAGGCTGACTACATAGGCATACAGATCAAGATCCAAAGAGTAAAGGGAAGTGTTTGTATCCACCACCATGAGTGTGATACAGAACAATTCCATCACTCCCAGAATTCCATCATGTTAACCCTTCACCCACCCTCTTAACACCTGGCAACCATTTTTCTGTTCTCTGTCCCTGAAGTTTTGCCTTTTCTCAGAACATCTCATATATGAAACAACAGAATATGTAGTATATTGTGACTGGTTTCTTATACTTTGCAAGACTTATTTGGAATTCTTCCATTTGTTGATAAATCAATAGTTCTGTTCCTTTTGTTACTGAATAGTGTTTCATCTTATAGATGTACCATGAAGAACATCTGGTTGAGTAACATCTAGGATGTTTCTAGTTTTTGATGATTTAATAAAATAGCTGTTAGTATTTGTGTATAGATTTTTGTGTGAACATAAATTTTTATGGAATAGGTTGGCTGAATCATATGCTAAGTATATGTTTAACTTTATAACAAGCTGCCAAACTGTTTTCCCAGGTGATTGAATCATTTTTTCATTCCTAAGAATAATGTGTAAGTTCCAGTTACTCCTTATCCTTATTGTATTTGTTATCAAGGTTTTTTTTTTTTTTTTTTTTTTTAGCCATTCTCATAGTTATGGTATTCTATTGTGGTTTTAATTTGTGTTTTTCTAGTGACTAATGAGGCTGAACAACTTTCATGTGTTTATTGGCCATCTCTGTATCTGTTTTGATCTTTTACCTACTTTTTAAAAAGATTTATTTATTTGAGAAAGTTGGGGAAGGGCAGAGGGAAAGAATCTTTATGCAGACTCCCTGCTGAGCTTGGAGCCTGACTCGGGGTTCAGTCTCAAGACCCATGAGATCATGATTTGAGTCAAAACCAAGAGTTGGACACCCAGACACCCCTCTTTTTCTTACTTTTATATCAGGTTGTTTGTTTTCTTATTGTTGAGTTTGAGAGTTCTTTATGTATTCTGCATTTAAGAACTTTGTCAGAGATGTGATTTGCAAATACTCTTTCCTAGTGTGTGATTTTTTTCATTCCTTTAACATTATCTTTTGTAGAGCAAAAGTTTTTATTTGTCATTTTTAATAGATTTTATCATTTAAAAATAGTTTGCCTAAACTAAGGTTGTAAAGATTTCCTCATATGTTT
Source organism: Mustela putorius furo (assembly GCF_011764305.1). Classification (NCBI taxonomy): domain Eukaryota; kingdom Metazoa; phylum Chordata; class Mammalia; order Carnivora; family Mustelidae; genus Mustela; species Mustela putorius. The sequence continues at coordinate 12,949,180 of NW_025421373.1, read as the reverse complement.
TCTTCTAGAAAGTATATGGTTTTATGTTTTTAGATTTACACCTATGGTACGTTTATTTTTGTAAAAGTTATGAGGTTGGTGGCAAAGTCTAATTCACTTTATGCATGAAAAAACTAAGGAATGAGCTTCAGAAAAATGTATTGATTTGCTGCGATGATAAGGTTAATGGTGATAATACGGGGCAGGGACTCCTGTCCTGGTCTTTGGACTGCCGTGATATCTTACTGTCACTTGAGTAATTTTCAGTTTACCTTTTCCCCCTCATTTTGTTCCTGGTCTCCTTCTGGGTTAAAACACATTTGTTTTTGGAAACCTATGTTCTTAGTAGCTGTACTAAAGGCCAGGGTGCCTAATTCCTGCCCTGACGATGAGAGGCATACCCATGCTTCAAAACCACATTGTTGATCAGGTATTGCCACAATAATGTTTCATAACAAACCAATTAAAAAAAAAAAGTTTGCCTGTTTTAACATTGAGTATTGCAGTTGCTGCTTTTTACAGTGGTTATTGCAATAAAGGAAGTAGATTCATTAAAACTAAAATAACAACAACAAAATAAAACAATGGCTTACAGCAATAGTGTATTTTTGTTTTGTTTTTTGTTTTGTTGTTTTGTTTTAGACTTTATTCAGCAAGGTGGCACTGCTGAAGAATGCAGGTTGGATGAGTTTATGCCAGACTATGGGTGGGGTTTAGTTCTCTTGCTCATGTTTTCTTCTGGACCCCAGGCTGCAAGCAATGGCTGTCTAGGACATACACTTCCCATTGCTGGTTCCGGGGGTTCAAAGTTAAGTCAAGTCATGCAAATTTATGTGAGGGCTCTACTTATGTCATACCTAACATTCCATTGACCCAAGCAGGTCTTATGGCCAAGCCTAACATTACCAGGTCAGAGAATTATACCCTATACCCTAACCACTGTGAAAAGAAGAGGTAGAATGAGTTGTTTTTTTCTTTTTTTTTTTGAACAATAGTCCAAACTACTGTATGTGTTCAGCAGTTTACCCAACGGAATTGATACAAGACCAAACTTAAAATTCTGAATCACTCCATGCGAAAACTATTTTGTTTCCAGATGTAACACTGAGTTGATAGGTTATAAGGCAACTTTCCAACTGAAAACTGAAACATTACTCAGTTATTCCAACAGGCTTTTTTAAAAAATTATTTATTTATTTATTTATCAGAGAGAGAGAGAGAGAGAGAGAGAGCGAGCAAGCAAGAGCAAGCGCACAAGTAAAGAGAGAGGCCGGCAGAGGGAGAAGTAGGCTCCTTGCTGAGCAAGGAACTTGATGCAGGACTCTATCCCAGAACCCTTGGATCATGACCCGAGCTGATGATTAACCCACTGACCCAGCCAGTACTCCTGTTCCAGCAGTTTTTACTTGACCCATTGGCTACTACCTTACATCAGACACAGTGAGTCTAAACAGGTAATGGTAAGTCAGTGAAATAAGAACTCAGTCCTAAAGAGCCATCACTGTGCTCATACTGGACTTCCTGATGGCAGTGCTGCAATTTTTTTTAAAGTCTTCATTAGATTTTATTATTTTTATCTTTCTATTATGTTCAGTTAGCCAACATATAGTACATCATTAGTTCTTGCTGTATTGTTCAATGTGTATAACACCCAGTGCTCATCACCACATATGCCTCCTTAATACCTATCACTTGGCTACCCTATCCCCTCAGTCCCCTCCGTTCTGAAACCCTCAGTTTCCAGGAGTCCAGAGTCTCTCATGGTTTGTCTCCCTCTCTGATTTCTTTCCCTTCAGTTTTCCCTCCCTTCTCCTAAGGTGCTATTCCTTATGTCCACATGTGACTGGAACCATATGATAGTTGCAATGTTCATATAATTTTGGTTGGGAATCATTACTGCAGAGCAGATGAAGATGCTGTTTACACAGATTAAATATAAGAGAAATAATAGAAAGTAGAGCTGGAAAGAATTTAAACCTCTACCCTCACTTCAGAAATCAGAAATCTGTAGTCCAGAAGTGTTAAGCAATCCGTAGGACAGAAAAAGTGAGCAATTTAAGTTTAGGATCTAGAATTTTTCATACTCACAGTCAAAACCTGAAAAGAGTACTCACCATTACCAGAACTTATTGAAAAGAAGGGAGTCTCACAGTTTTATTTTTCCTAGTAGAAAATAAACTTTACAACAGCCAAAACAGAAATTTCAGGTAGTATGAAAGTAAAAAGAATGTGTCTGAAAATTGAAACACATTAGAACAACTCTTAGGGTCATTCACTGAATGGGGATATCATTAGTCTGTAGCCATCCTTTTGATCTGAGTGCTTCACTTTGTTCCTAAGATAGAGCTTGAAGAGAGATCACCTTTTATCACAACAGTTCCAGAGAGAAATTGAGATTTACAGTCTTTTTTTTTTTTTTTTAACAACAATATGATGTATCCTCCTGGTTCATGAGGCATTCTTGGTTTACAGGGTGTCTGTAATTAGGCTGGGGTGCTTTTACTCTCATTAGGATATTGCCAACACCTGTGTCCTTCTTTATTCCCTGCTTCCACTGAGTGTGGGCCGCATGTGAAGGAAACTATCCAGAAAATGTCACTCTAAGATCAAGAAGAGACATTGCTGAGCTACCCTCCTTCAGTTAGGTAGAACTTCATTCTAGATAACTCTAATCCAGTTAGAAGATTACAAATAAAATAAGCACTGATGTTTACATGATAGAAAGTCAAAGACAATAAAAATACTCCACACACTTTTGGGGGTTCTATAGTATTGGTCATAAGTCATGATGAGTGATTGGTTCAGTATTGCAGTTTACTGTTCACAATCCACTTTTTAAAAGCACCAGTCCTTTACATCATATTTTTAGTGCTTCATTTTTCCAAAAGGATAACTATAGGAATTCACAAATGTGTATGTGAATTGGTGCATTTTAATTTTTTCTTAGTATTTTCCCCAATGATCTTTATAAATTATAATTCTCAAATTTCGTTCTGTCCTACATCCATCAGAGGTGAAAACTCTCGAACTTATGTATTGGAAACAGAAGTCGTGCATTAGGTTAAAATGATCTTAAGAAGCTTTTATTGCTCATACATGTCCTTTGTTGTTTATGTCCTGTATTGGTGACTTGCTGATAATTGGAATTATTAGATATTATGCATACCACTTTATTATTTATTTATTTTAAAGCTTTGATTTACTTATTTTAGAGAGAGAAACTAAGTGCTGGGCTGGGACAGAAGTTGAGGAGAGAGAGTTCTACGTGGACTCTGCTGAGCACAGAGCCCATCATTGTGACCTGAGCTGAAACCAAGAAGTGGACACTTAATCTAGCATGCCACGCAGGTTCCCCATACATATGATCTTTTAAATATTGTATGATCATTATCTGATTATGCCCTGATAAGTTTTGTGGTAGATATGTTTGTATGGAATACAGAAACAGATGCATGGACCAAGCTCAGTGAATGTCTCACTCGTTCACAGAAATTTCTTCAGCAAAGTGAATTAAGGATTTGATCAAAGTTCAAGTTGTTAAGTCAAAAAAGGTGTCCAAAATGATGTGAATTTTAAAATGATTTCCTAGAGGGGAAGACCAGAGGAGCATAGAATTGTAAGAATGGACAGAAACAGTATGATAGCTCTAATTAAAGAGCACGTATGTGCACACACACACACGCACACACACTCATTCACTCACTCACCAGAAATGAAACAAAACAAAACAAAACAAAATGTAAGGAAAGAGAGTTCTTATAACTTCCAACAAAAGAATTATTTGACTTAATAAAATTCCCATTCTTAAATGCTGCCTATATCTTGATAATAGCATCTAAATGTTGGTTAAAGTGAAATAAACACAAGTTGTTTGGGAACACATGAGGACAAAGCACAAGATGGTTCATTTATATTTACATACAGGGCTTCACTCACCACAGTGTGGCTCTAGGGTTTACCAAAAGTGTTCTGGATTTTTTTTTGGAAGGTGGAGTGGGGCAGAGGGAGAGAAAGAGAGTATCTTAAGGAGGCTCCATGCCCAGCACAGCCTGACACAGGGCCGATCTCACAACCCTGAGATCATGACCTGAGCCAAAATCAAGAGTTGGGTGTTTAACCGGCTAAGCAACTCAGGTGCCCAATGTTCTGGGTATATTATAGTTTTTGGCTACGCTAAGGAAAAAAAAAAAAAAGTTTTGTCTTCAGCAGGGGATAGGCACGGTCTTCATGCCACTTTGAAATAATACTGACTTGATCATCACAGCTACTTTATCCAACTAAAGGAAACATGTCTTGACCCCTAGTACATAAACACCATGTGGTTTTACAGCATTCAAGCACCAGGAGGAAAATGGTGTACTGAGCCTGACATTTCCTGTCTTTCAACAGTTGCTTTAGGACTCTGAGGGTTAAGCTAGAGGTCATTTGAGTTTAAATATCTTAACACAAAACTCAACCTAAGCACAGTATATACTCAAAGAAATCTAGGAACATTAGTGAACTGTAATTTTTTAAAAAATGATTTTATTTATTTATTTGACAGACAGAGATCACAAGTAGGCAGAGAGGCAGGCAGAGAGAGAGGAAGGGAAGCAGGCTCCCTGCTGAGCAGAGAGCCGGATGCGGGGCTTGATCCTGAGCAGAAGGCAGAGGCCCTAACCCACTGAGCCACCCAGGTTCCCTTGAACTGTAATTTTTTTAAAATGTAAGTTTAGCAGATGACATTCAGAGTTCACACAGTTTAGCATGGTATTTACTGCTGGAATGAACACCACTGAATAACCTCAGAATCACAGAGAAAAAAGCATCAGAGAGTGTGTTCAAAGTTATTAATATTACTTACAAGTTCTGTACAGCAAGTATCTATTGACGAGTTTCCCTTTATGTGTCACTGAATATAAATAGGGAGATTGTCTTAGGGACTTAGCTCTCAGTTTTCTGAAAGCACTGAAAAGAATTTACCAGAGGTGATACTATTCTTCAGACAGGGGTTAAGAGGAGAAATCCTCTTTTGTGAGCATCCAGGCCTGCAGACCTCACCTTTGCCCCATTCTCTGCTTTCTGTGTCAGATCTTCAGGGAGGCTAATAGGTGGGGCTGGGGTGTTCATACTCACTGGCCAACATGTGGACAAAAGAGATTTATTTGGGTGATGTACGGGACCAACACCCAGATCTACCTCAGAATTACACAGTCCATCCTTAGAAGCTCAGTTTGTGAGTGCGTGTGTGTGTGTGTGTGTGTGTGTGCACCAGATTCTATGATAGTACTGTCCAGTACAACTTTTTGCCACGATAGAAGAAATGTTTCATAATCTGTGGTGTATAGTAGGGTACCATTAGTCACATGTTGTTGTTGAACATTTGAAATATGTGACTGAAGTCCTGAATTAATTATATTTAATCTTAATTAATTTAAAATGTGAATATCCATATTTGACTAATGGTGATCATATTGAAACATACAGAATTTTGTAATATCCTGACATCCATCTGATCCTGACTAAAACTCATTTAATATATATAGTCTGAAATGTTGTGCTTTATATTAAATATACTAGATGACAACATTTGTAAAAGTATTTGAACATTGAAATGAAAAGAATATTTTGGGGGGAAAGCAACACCTTTATCAAATAAAGAAATCTCCAAGAACAAATCTCAAACATGAACTCATTAATATTTATTAAGAGGTCATAAAGCAAGATACAGTGGGCTGTGTGTTAAGAATACAAACATGAGATACATTTTGCTGTTAATAAGCTTATAATCTAGTGGAAAGAAAGAGACAAAGAAGTATCTAAAATGTAACATGGTTAGTGCTTGGATGGAGGAATGAACTATACTGAAGTCATCATAATTCACTTTCAAGACATAGTGTGTTCAAATCACCCTTTGTTTAATTATTAGCATTTTGAACACATGCTATTATAATGCAGGTTGTTAGGTACTGATGGTTACAAAGATGAATGAGACAATCTTTGCCTTCAGGAATTTCCACTGTAAACTTCTACACTAAGGGACTCATCTGACTCCCCCACCATTTAGTTGCATTTTGGAAATGTCAGTCTAAGTTTCTTTTATCTCCTACCTCTAAGTAAAACTAGCATCATTTTTGGGGACTTTTGTGATTGAACATATATTTTTAAAGAACAGTTTACTGCTGCCCCAGCTCAAAGTCCTCTTTGGCTTGCACCGTTGAGTTGGCCCTGTATTAAGTCATGTGTACTATTCACTCACCTGTATGGCGCACAGCAGAGGGTAGGAGTGAGGATGTAGAGGGCATGAACACTATGTAGCTCATGTTTTGGTGACTTTGCTCACGTCTGCATCTGTGATGGACCAGCTATGGATGATGATAATCTGACCTCATGGACCTGCTCCACTAAGGCCTTTTCTGATGCTGTGGAGCACACACACTCAGCACATGTGAGCGAATTAACACCCACTGGAGCTATCCTTTAAAAAATCGCACACAGAAGTCAGCGTCTAAATAAATGCCCTAGTGCCAATCCTTTGGATGGACATTTATGAGAAATATTGTGTTCACTTCTCCAAGTCTCTGGAAGGGTTTCTAAGACAAAGCCAAAACAAACAAACAAACAAACAAACAAAAAACCAAACCAAAACAGCCCCCCCCAAAAAAAACCAAAACCCAGAAAAGCAAAACAAAACAAATGAAAACACAGAGGACTACCAATGCATGTAGCAGTAGCCTTGACAACATATCTAAATATTTTGTTGTGTTTTTCCCCCTCTGTGTCTCATTCTTCCTACCTTTTTAGTCCTACTTTTTACTTTCTCAGATCACCTTGCAGATAAACTACCTGTTTTCAAGTCCTTTTCTAGGAGTTGAGTAAGTTAGGTGGTTTAATCCCTGGTTAGCAGTCAAATTGTGTCAGGGAGCACCTGGGTGGCTGGCCCAGTGGATTGAGCATCTGCCTTTGGCTCATTTCATGATCCCAGAGTCCTGGGATTGAACCCTACATTGGTCTCCCTGTTCAGTGGGAAGCCTGCTTCTCCAGCTCCCTCTGCTGCCCCCCCCCCCCACACACACCGCTTGTGCTCTCTGGCTCTCTCTTTCTCTCTGTCAAATAAATAGAATCTTTTTTTGAAGAAAATTGTGTGTGTGCTATCTATGCTCAGAATGACTTGTCAATAATACATCATTTGTGAACCTCAGAATATATCCTGAATTCCTTCCTTTCTCAGTGTTCTAGAATGTTCATTGTTTCCCTCCAAATCCATTTCATTTTTTAAAAGCAAAATTTCCATCATTGGGCATGCCCTCCATTTGGATTGATAGCTTTCTAAGCTTTACCAGCTCTTTCTTGTCTTTGGAAATCAGAGAAAAAGTCAATCAAATGTGACTTCATCATGGCCTCATTCATTCATGAGAAGACTTGACCAGAAAGGAAAACAGCAAAAACTCACCTTTGTGACCCTTTTATCTTTCATAAAATGTTTTCTTGCTTTTATTTTATTTTATTTTGAAGAATATTTTATTTATATTCTTGCTTTTATTTTCTCTCTCTTTCCTTTTAACTCTTTTTGAGATTATCACTTGCTTTTTGTTATGATTGTTGCTGTTGCTTTCCAGCAATACAATAATCTTTCCTTTAAAAGTTCTTAGTGAGGGGCGCCTGGGTGGCTCAGTCTGTTAAGCGACTGCCTTCGGCTTGGGTCATGATCCCAGAGTCCTGGGATCGAGACCCGCATCAGACTCCTTGCTCAGCGGGGAGTCTGCTTCTCCCTCTGCCTACTGCTCTGCCTACTTGTACTCTCTGTTAGATAAATAAATAAATTAAAAAAAATTCTTAGTGACTCCCACACTGGTATATAACTATGTTTCCACTTACTGTCAACAGCCTGAATCCTACTTTTCAGAAACTCTGGCACAAGGTCACTCTGTTCTTCCTGCATAACTGTTCTTTCTCCTTTTGAACAGGGGAGGATATTAGCCAAAGCTGACAAAGTGGTTCTAGCTTTCCAGGATGATGACATGATTGTGTAGTCTGCTCCTTCTGTCTACCTTTTCTGTTCAGTACTTCAAAAATCTGTTCAATTCTGTTGACCTTGGTATTTGAATTTCAAGATATAAGAATTTTGGGGGGGGCAAGGTCAAGAGTTACCACTGAAATAAAAACCATGAGGGTAGCAATAAAGCATCTGGATGGTTCTATCCCAACAATCTACAAATGCATAAAATTCAGGTATCTTGCAAACAGCAAATGATCCACACACATTTCTTTCCTCTTCGAAAGCTGTTATTCACAGAAATGCTACATGAAAGGCAAGTCATAAATTGTCTTTTAGCAAATTCCTTTAATCATACTCCATGTTTTTCTGCTGAAAATTAAAGAATCTATTCTGTAACTTATTTTCATTTCATTTTCCCCATTATTTTGTGCATTTTAATTTGCAGAAATCCTAAAGCTTTAAAAAAAAAATGAGCATAGTGAAAAGTTTTATCCAAGTAGGTGGTGTGCCAGTTTTATGACAGCTGATCTGATCTAAGTGTTAAGTTTTGGCCTCGATGTTAATTTCAGAGAAATAAAACAAGATGTGAAACTCAAACTAAATGACAGCTCCCTGAAAATGCAAGAGCTCTCCTTTCATAAAACTTGTTGAGATAGCATGAGAGGAGAGAACAAATGTGCATTCCTTTACTGGAAACATTGTTTTCCAGGTTATCTAGATAACATGCTGTAAATCAAAATTAAATTCCTAGAATCCCTCAGCAGAGTTAATATCTTTTGAGTATTTTATATATATAAAATCAGGATAATACATAATATTTTTTATGCTATCATTTTTACTTAACATTAATAGGGTATAAACTTTATTCACACTATTATTTTTATCATAGTTAAAAATATAGTCTTTAAAATAATAATCTTTAAAAATATGCTGTTATTATCTCTATTGCATAGTCTTTATTTATTTAAGATTTTATTTATTTGAGAGAGAGTGCTGGGGGAGAATCAGAAGGAGAGGGAAAAGCAGGCTCCTTGCTCATAGGAAACCTGATGCAGGACTCAATCCCAGGACCCGTGGATCATGACCTGAGCTGAAGGCAGACATTTAACTCACTGAGTCACCCAGGTGCCAGCTCTATTACATAGTCTTTAAAAACATCTCTTTAAATGTCTGCATAATGCTTCATGGATGGGTTTTGTCATTTTTCATACATCATTCCCTGCATAGACATTCAGATGGTTCCTTCCTTCCACTATTTTTTCTTTATTACTAATTACATTCCCATGATTTTTTTTTTTTTTTTACGTATATGTTTAAATACATCTCAAATTATATCATTAGGAAAGATTTCTAGAAGTGGTCTTCAGGAATCAAAGTGTTGAATTTTTTTTTTTTTTAAAGATTTTATTTATTTATTTGACAGAGAGAGACACAGGGAGAGGGGGAACACAACACAAGCAGGGGGAGTGGGAGACAGAGGGGGAGAAGCAGGCTCCTTGCTGAGCAGAGAGTCTGATGCGGGGCTCGATTCCAGGACTCTGGCATCATGACCTGAGCCAAAGGCAGACGCTTAACTGACTGAGCCACTCAGGCGCCCCCAAAGTGTTGAATTTTTTATGGTAGCTGATCCACATGGCCTAACAGTTCTCCAGGAGCTCTTTGCTCCCGGGAACCTGGTGGGGTGCTCGTGTCACTGCAGCTTCAGGCATGTGTTTCAATCATTGCCAACTTGATAGAGAACCCCCAGAGTTATTTCTCATTGGATACTTATAATTTCTTTGATTAAAAATGAGCCTTTAGTATTTTTCATATTTCTTATGCATTCAGATCTCTGTTTCTGTGAATTTTTGTTTTTGATTTCAGTCCATTTATCTGTGAGACCCTTGATACACCTCTGATTAATGAAACTCTAAGGAAACTGGTAAGAACATTGTAATCATATGTCCTGATTTTATATTATGACTCTAGATTTTTTTATTCCTCATTGGTAAGAATGATATTGGATAAGACAGCCTTTTGAATACCTAGCATGTTTTGGTACCTCCTAGTTGAGAAGACATCAGTATTTTATAGTGCCATTACAAGAAGTACAACTGGCGGGCTTCCTGACAGAAGGTGCCTTAAACAATACAGGAAAGATACACAGCTAGTTTGCAGTGGACTTACAGCTAATATCTATGTCCTCTAAATCACCCTTGTTTCTGTGTCCATAGCAGATTCTAAGAAACTTCTTAAGCAGATCCTATAGTTGATGAAAGAAAATGATGTCAAGTATGAGTAGATCAAGTGGGTACTACTTTAGAATGGAGATTAACTCACCAATTCCGAATGTGTGTCTGGTCTTTTTATATTAAGAAAAGATAATCATTTTTTTTTCTTTTACTTAATCTATTTTAAATAGAGTGCTTTGGATACAAATACTATTAGGAACTCTCCATAAAGTGTTAGTTTTGAGGATTCAATTGGGTTGTGAGTATACATCTGTTATATTAGGTTATTGACTGCTAGGTAGAAAGTTACCCCAAGACCAAGTGCTTAAAATAAAAAAAAAAAAAACGTTTATTATCTCACAGTGTCTATGGGTCAAGAATCTGAACATGGCATAGCTGGTTGCTTCAGGCTTTCTCTGGAGGTTGCAGTTAGCAGCTGGACAAGCCTAGAGTCATTTTCAAGTTCAATCAAAGGAAAATCATCTTCCAGAGTCACTCACATAGACCTCTTCATGGCAGGTTTCATGAAATGGCAGCTGGTTTCCTCCAGAGTGAATCATCCAAGAGAGACAAAGAGAAAGCACCTAGGATAGAAGCTGCACACCTTTTGTAACCTAATCATGGCAATTCCCATCAGGTTTGCTGTATTCATTTATTGGTAGCTTGTCCATTAGTACAGCCAAACTCCAGGGCATATAAAAGACAAGGTGGGAATTACTGTAGGGATGTCATCTGAGTTGTTGATTGCCTTATCTTCTTTCACTTCACCTACAGATGAATACAAACATACGCACACAGTGAAATGCACACAAATAATTGTCTAAAAATCACATGATTTATACTTGATAAGTATCTCATACAATTTGAGAAACTTCTTTTAAGATTATTTATTTTAAAGATTTTATTTATTTATTTGACAGAGAGAGAGATCACAAGTAGGCAGAGAGGCAGGCAGAGAGAGAGAGGGGGAAGCTCTCTGCTGAGCAGAAAGCCCGATGCGGGGCTCAATCCCTGGACCCTGAGATCATGACCTGAGCCAGAGGCAGAGGCTTAACCCACTGAGCCATCCAGGTGCCCCAAGATTTTATTTATTTATTTGGGAGAGAGAGAATGAGAGAGAAAAATGGACCAGCAGGGGCAAGGGCAAGAAGCAGACTCCCCATTGAGCAGAGAGCTTGAAATGGGGCTTAATCCCAGGGTCCTGGGATCATGACCTGAGCTGAAGGCAGAGGCTTAACCAACTAAGCCACCCAGCACCCCTTGATAAACTGTTTGGCTGTTAAAAAGTTTACATAGATCTGGCCCATTCACATACCTTCATTGTTAATCAAGTTGCATTTGACCTTGCTAAATGGAACATTTTTCTTGAAGTGCTTGGTAACTTTTCTGAACAAACAAGAAAAAAATCTCAGATCCCTTAGACTCCAGATTTATTGCTCATTTCTTATTATATTAGAGAGTGGTAGACTGATATGGTTTAGTATTTGTAAGAAAATGAACTGTGGAAAGTCATGAGCTATAATGTGATGCATCTACTTATGAAAATCATATCCTCTTAGGCAAATTCAAGATGTATGTTATTTCTTCTAGCCTCTTAACATGTAATGTATTACTGGCTTCAGAGGTACAAGACTATGATTCATCAGTTTTATATAATACCCAGTGTTCATTACATCACATGTCCTCCTTAATGTCCATCACCCAGTTACCCCATCCCCCCACCTCCCTCCCCTCCAGTAAATCTCAGTTTGTTTCTTCATTAAAAACAACTGGCAAAAGACCTGGCTTGGCGTGGGCAGGAGGGAAGTGGGGAGAAACGTTAACATACCTTGTGTAGTAGTGACACTAATGTGCCACTAGGCTGTAGAGGTTCTTATAGGAACACAGGGAAACAAAGTAAATTGTGAATAGTTTGGGAAATGTCTAATGGCTTTATTACATAGATTGATTGAGGTTTAGTTGGCAGAATGCCAGGAATTCACAAAAGTCCCTCAGGAGTCCAGACAGTTTGACAAACTCCAAATAACAATTATATGGAGTCTTCAAACTGAGCATTAGAGGTAGCGTGTGATGGACTGAGTAATGGTTCACCAAATGTCCATGTCCTAATCCCTGGAGCCTGTGAATATGTCATAGGGACTTGATGTACTTTCAGAGACTGGAAGGCAGGGAGATCACCTTGCATTATTTAGGTGAGTACAGTTTAATAATAGATTCTTAGAAGCATACAGTTTTCTCCCGCAGAGGCAGGGCAGAGATATGATGGAAAGGGAAATCAGAAAAATTCCAAGCACAAGATAGATTTGATGTGCTGTTACTGGTTCTGAGATGCAGGGGCCCACATGCGAGGCCTGGAGAGAGGCCTCCAGAAGTTGAGGATGGCCTCCAGCTAAGAGCCAGCAAAGAAATAGGGCTCTGTCCTACTTCAGAAAAAATCTAGACTCTTCCAACCTCCAGGAACTTGGAAGCAGATTCTTCCCCAGGGTCCCCGGTAAGGGACAAAGCCCTGGTGACACCTTGACTGAGTCTGGTGAGGCCTTTGCTGGACTTCTAACCTATAGAACTAAGAGATAATAAATGGGTGTTGTTCTAAGCTGCTAAATTTGTGGTAATTTGTTATGGCAATAATAGAAAATGAATACAGAGTTTGAGATGCAGATCTCTTGAGGTTTTTAAAGAGTGGATGTAGGAGGAAAATCCATTTTAGGGTACCAATATTTGAGGGGAGTTGGAGGGAGTCCATGGTGTTTGCAAGCAGAGAAAAGAGCATGATGGATCTTCATAGAAAGAACAAACTCATCCACCATCCATGTAAGACCAATTTTCTAAAATGAGCAGCCTGCTCAGCTGAATCTAGTTAATATTGGCCTCCCGCCTGCTCATGGACTTGGGAGGGTTTCAGTCCAGCCCAGCCCTCAGGCCCCTACAGGATATTGAGAGCAGCTGGGCAGAAGATGGGCCGAAGGAAGGGCTGACATTTAAGTAATGAAAGAGGGTAAGGATAGAAGACAATAAACTGAACAAGAATAAACTTCATCAATTAACACCTACAAAAGCAAAGGGAACAATATGAAAATAGACTCATCACAGGGGTACAAATATTGAGACAGAAAACATTCAATGAAATCAAGTAAAAACAAAAGAGAACCACCCTCTATTAAAGCAGCAAGTGCTTCAAATTAGTAGTGTAACAGACATACTCCTTAGCAGGATGAGAATGCTCTGTGAATGTGTCTGCATTGAATGGTACATCGGCAAGGAGATTCTGTCCACAAGATTCAGATTAGGCTGGGATTTCTCTCTAATACATGGCAGGGGAACTTGGAAGTTTCTATTACAATGGTTTTACAGTATGTAGAGTGATGAAGAAAATCGTCCCAACGATGCTTATATTTGAAATATTTATCCTGAAAATTTGGTTGTTTTTTTTTTTAATCTCATGGACATTATGAATGTTCTAACAATCACACTAACTCAGTGGACCACTGAGCTGCTTGGAGCCAAATTATCACCTATCCATGAAGCTTGATTCCTCTCCCTGGTGTTCTCATTTTCCTATCATCATTTTGACCTTGTGCTGATTTATTTATCTCTCTATCTCTGTTCTGGTTTATTTTGTATAATTGGCTATCGATTTCAGATTCCTTTTTAGAATGAGAATAAGAAGGAAAGAGTAAAAGAGAAATAAAAAAGAATGAAAAAAACCTCACATTTATTTCCCCAAACAGTTGGCTGGGAACAGCCTTAATCTGTGTGTGTGTGTGCATATATATATATATATATATATATATCTGTTGCTTTAGGTATAACAGGAAAGTGTTTGTGTGAATTAATTCCTTTATGCACAGCCACTTGTAAATATTAAGCATCATTGGATGGTTTGACAATTTCAGCTATGCATTTTCTGCTCCTCTGGGTGACTGGATTCTTGTTTGTGCATCTGGTGGAAAGTCCTGCTTGCTGAAGCAGCTAATTGCTCCTATAGGCTTCCTTCCCTTGTTCTTCTGTGTTTTGAAAGTGTTCTAATCTCTGGAGCAAATCAGGAATATCAGACACTCCACAAATATTCATATGTTGGAATGCAGTCCTATCTTTTTGAAATCAACAGAATTAACATATGGGTAACACTAGTGGAATAGACAGCAATAACTCTCCTTTTATGGTATTTTATAACCTATGGCATACTTTCAAATACATTGTTTTGTTTGACTCAAACATGCTTGGAATGAAATATGTTTAACAACGTATAAGTCTTGATCAAAGCCAACAAAATTTCCAGCCAAATGTGTACTTATGTGTACAAATGCTATGTCTTACAAACCCAAATTTCCAGGTTTTTTTCCACATTTTCCTTCTCTTTTATGTCTTCCTTTTACATTTTTTTTTCGCTCACTCATTAATTATCCATTTGTTTCTTCTTTCAGTTTTTTGGTGAACAAGATTACTGTGCCTTGAAATATAAGAAGCCATGCTCCTCTGTTTCTTTCACTTCCTGCTTCATGAATTGGTTGGTGCAGAAGTCTCTTCTCAGTTCTACCCCTTTGTTGTGGGAGCTGGCCTAGGCTTCTGTCCTTTCACAGGCCAAATGACTGACTCTAAGAAGGGTTTAATTGCATACATGAGGTCTAAAGGAGCAAATGCATTCTTTCTCACTATCTGTTGTAGTCATTACCTCATGCTATGTGTTATGCTACTGATTGTAAAGACCAGTGACCAAAGAACCAATGCTAGTCTGGGGAGCTGGTAATGATCAAGGGCCATATTTCCATCCCTGCTCTCATCTTCTAAGCATGAAATCAGCTCTTCTTCCTGTAACTCCAGGGGCGAGTTGGGACTCCCAGACTTGAATGAAATGACCTAGAATTGTTAAGATTATTTCTACTATAGAATGGGATGTGAACATATAAAAGACATTTAAAGCTTTGGTACCATAGCTTTCCACTAAACTAAACATGGCTAAATAAATTTATGAGTTTATCTTCCCACTGTCCTAAAGGGAAAAAGAAGATATTCCCATTGCAGCTCTGGAGTCTGAAAGTGCACTTTCTTTTTTTTTTAAAGATTTTATTTATTTATTTGACAGAGATCACAAGTAGGCAGAGAGACAGGCAGAGAGAGAGAGAGAGAGAGGAAGGGAAGCAGGCTCCCTGCTGAGCAGAGAGCCCGATGCGGGGCTCGATCCCAGGACCCTGAGACCATGACCTGAGCCGAAGGCAGAGGCTTAACCCACTGAGCCACCCAGGCGCCCCTGAAAGTGCAGTTTCAATACTTAATCTCATTATCCTGGTCTCCCAGCTGTGGACTTCCGAGTTCACTGAGTTGTTCAAAACTAAGTGAGAAGCTGCACTGTGAGTCAATACAGTACCTGTTGCTATCTGGGTAGCTGGTATGCTGGAGAGCCACTTAACGAATTTTTGAGGTTATAGGGTGGTAACATTTAGGAAGTATCATGTAATCTGAAAATGAGTAAGATCGATCTAGGTAAGAGTGGAGGTGTATGGAATGAGATGTTATCCCTGGTAGAAAGCACAGTTTATGCAAAGACCTTATGTGTAGGAGTATGTGTGTAATTCAGTCTGACTAGAGATTAGATTGCAAGGCAGGAAGTGGTGGGTCAAGAAGTAAGGCTGGGAAAGCAAGCAGGAGCAAAGCAAGAAAGTCCTTGTAATTCCATGTTTTCATCTTGAGGACAGTGAAGAGTCATGTAAGCATTTTAAGTAGGGGAATGTCTCTCTGTATAAAAAGGGTAGTGGATAAGAGAGATAAAGCCTGGGAGCTAGGGACATCATTTAGGGGACATGGCAGTCATCTGGGAAAGCCACGTGATAGCTTAGCTTGAGTTACGAAACTAATGATAGGGATGAAGAGAAATTGATAGATATCTATCAATAAGATACTCAGATCCCTTGGTATTACAAATAATCTTTTAAGATTATAAATAATCTTAGTGAAATTAATAATCAAAATCTCTTGGTCTTATAGGCCTTTTCATCTTGATATTGCTCTTAGATCCTTCCTTTCTCCATGGGGCTCTTTGGGGTTCATGTTCACAATCTATCCTTGCTGCTTCTGGTCTCAGAGGCCAGATGATTCAGTAGCAAAAGGTCTATATGGTTCCCAAATTTAAGATCACACAGATTCGCAACTTCAAATCAGATCTCCTAATCTGAGTTTGGGTTCTTTCTATTAGACCAAAATAGAAGTGAATACACACGTGTGTGCACACACATACACACACACAGGACTACAGAACTGAAGAGTCTTCTGGAGTTTTACTAGATTATATGTATTAGAGTGAGTCCTAGAATCTAAGTATTGTTATAAATGTTCTTGGAAACAGATAACATTAAAAATCCACATGCTTGGAAATACAGTAAGTGCAGTTTATTCATCCTATCCTGGTGTCCTTAGAAAGACAGAAGAAACTGAAGAGGAGTGAGCCTCTTGGGATGGGAGGGAGACTTTAGCTGTTCAGCAACATGACTCAGAAGGAGAGTTAAGCTTTCCAAAGTGCACCTGTGACTTAACTGTGAGCCTCACACGGGGACTCTGGGGAAAGAAAAGGAAGCAGTAAATTAAATTTCTGGTTAAATATTTAATAAAATGTAATTTTCCAGAGAAGTTATAAAATGCATCTAGGATCTCAAAGTATAAAACCAGAGAAGTCAAAATTGCTCAGATTGTGGCTTAGGTACAGGCAAAAGCTTAGGGATGCTGTTCCTCCTGTTTAGTGAAAAGGATGTGCAGTGCATGAATAATGTGTGTTTATGCCTGATTGAGGGGCACTCCTTATAAAGATTTCAGGGAAATAACCATGCAAGTGAATTACTGAGCATGTGCTGACACTGTGTTTCCTCAGCTGCTTAAAACCACATTGAGTTAATGAGATATGAGTCACTGAACTATAGAGTTGATAATCAGAAGACTTCATGCAACAGAAGTAGTGGCAGGCTTAGGTTTTTCTAAGTCATTGGTCCAAATGGGATTGGATGCTCCAGCTACAACACGGTAAAATGTTCCACTAGCTATGTATGTCAAAGCCTCAACCAGGATGTCTAGGAAGTGGGGCAAGTCATTAATTCCTATTTTGTGGCTGGCTGTGGCTAATATGGAAAACCCCTTTTTGCTTCAAAACTGTTACCAGAGTCCTCCCAAAATGCATGAAATCACTCTCTTTTGTCTGTGAAGTCTGAGGACTTGATACATAGCACTATAATGCAGAAACTTGGGAGGCTGGAATGCATGTGTTGTCATCCTCAGATTTATGCAGGAAACTGCTTTGTTTATGAATCCTTTAGAATAGTGTGGTTTTCTCACTTTTTCATTCCCCCCATTGTAAAAAATAGAAGACTAAAAATACTGTTAAGAGTTAAAGGATCGTTATACTATCTCAAGGAGTATTTTGAAATGCTTGCAATTATTTTATAGCTGTGGCTTATACGATTGCTTTTTTAAAATTTGTTTTATTTTTTTAACTCTCTAACTTATAATTATTTTAGAACCTTCATCAGTTTTATACTAATGACTTGGCTATATTCTCCTAGACGCACCAACTGGTTTTCCCAAAGGTAATCAAATGAAGGTTAAAAGAAGCATGTGCATCCATGTGGTTACACTTTTAAAAAATAACATTATGATGCTTTATGAAAATACCTAAGCATAAGCATCAAAAAGGCTATAAATGGAGAGCAAGATTTAGAGAAGTGCTGCCAACTGATAACTTACTAAAGGTCAACTTTCAAAAATATTACTTCATCTAAGCTCCTTTTCTTTTGAGACTTAAACAGAAAGGTATCCTAACGTGTATCCTGGTAGTGGGGATGGGTGTGGGGGGGGAGATACTTAATTTTGAAATATGTTCATGTATAGGTTTTTGTTTTGTTTTGTTTTTTGACTTCTAAATCCCAAATAATTAAATTATTACATATTTATGACTCCAACTTTTTTCTCTATTAAAAATTTAATATTAAAAAAGAGTATAGGGGCGCCTGGGTGACTCAGTGGGTTAAGCGGCTGCCTTTGGCTCAGGTCATGATCCCAGGATCCTGGCATCGAGCCCCGCATCAGGCTCCCTGCTCATGGGGAGCCTGCTTCTCCCTCTCTCTCCACCTGCTGCTGAACTTGAGTTTTCTCTCTCTCTCTCTGTCAAATAAATATATAAAATCTTAAAAAAAAAAAAGTATAATCAGAATGTCTATCTAGAAATGTCCTGCTCAGATGGTGTTTTTTTCTGTTGTTCAAATTCTTTTAAACACTTCCTGACAGTATCTGACCCGAGTTCTATTTTCTTAAGACCAGTTCTTTGTTAGTTGTGGCTAATTATAATGCAAAAACAAAAACAAAAACATCCAAGTTAGAATATGAACAGAGGTAGATGTACCAAGATTTTACCAGGGTCTGGTATGATTCACTTTAGCCACAGACTGTTTGGGTAACTCAAAAGAAGCAATATTGAGTTAAGGAATCAAAAGCTAGGCTGGGACACAGAAGTTGTTCAGAAGGGGCAGTGAATCCTCGCAGTGTCCATCATTTCATATCTTCGCATGTTGTTGACTCTCCCATACTTTCTTCACGGTGATTTCCATGAGAGAACTATTGGAAGAAATGTTTAAACTGAGAGGAAATTCTCTCCCTGTACAATCATAAAACCAATCTTAGAGATAAGATAAAAAATTGGCTTTCTGTTTGAAGGCTCAGAATCTCTTTGTTTGGGAGTCACAGATGAAAGCAGATTTGGGTGGGTGCAGGAGGCTTATATGAGACCAAAATAAAGGAGCTGAGAAATGCTTACGGGTGTTGGAAAACTTTACTTCAGGAGTGCCTCTCCTGAGGCAGAAAATAGAAGGCAGAGATCTATAAAAAGAAAGAAGAGGAAAGAGGCTTTCTGGAGATTTTCCCAAATAAGAACCATAGCCAGTTTATGTCATCCCTTTGCAATTTCAACACCACCATCAAAGAGAAATGATTCACTATGAGATAATAACAATTCTGGCATCCAAACTTCCATGTAATACCTGAAGAATTAGGCACAGGAGTCCTCGGGAGGGAGAATTTGCCAGAGAAGTGTTCAGCAGAGAAGTGGGGTAAATGTTGGTAAGGGCGTACGGAATACCTGGATGCCTCTGCTCATTTATCTTTCGGCTCTTGGTCCTCCAAGCGGCCGTTCCTGACTCTGGGCACTAGGACAGGTGCTTGGTCTGGATGCTTCCGTGGCATCCTGGATTTAGCTACTCTTTACCTTTTTATTCTGTGTGTAATTTTTTTTTTCCCTCCAATAGGCATTGTGTTTCTTGATGATATAGGGCATGTTCTTTTTAACCAATTATCTCCAGCAAAGATCACAGTGCTCGTCATAGTAGATGCTTAATAAATGCTTGTTAAGTGAACCACCTATTCAAGCAGAATGAGATCATTCTAACACAGTGACGGCAGACAGACTTCAGATCACAAGCCAACGCTGATCCCCAGTGGCTTCCCAGAAAGACGGCTTGAGAAGGAGGACCATAAGGCTTCTGGAGACCTCAGGGGTAAATGAAACTTGAATCATAGTGATGTCCGAGATGTTTCCCTGCTCTAAAACCTGTCTTTGATTCTGTTTTTATTGAACAGAGTGATAGCTTGACAAAACATTAGCCTTGGATTCCATGATGTAATTATTTACAGTAATAATTATTTACAGACTTTATTTACATAGAGTCTAACTGGAATTGACATTCAAAAAACTGAAAAACAAAACAACAGAAAGCAACAGTAATGACAACTAAAATTCAAAGAGGACAGGGTGACTTTCAGTTAATATGATGGCAGCCTGGTTATACATAATTCTCTCAACTTCCAACGCAAGATGTATGAAGAGACCAGCACACATGAATCTGTGCACAGACACTGACATCAGAGGTGGTGGAAATACTAAAAACTATAGGCCCAACTCATAGGAATTTGGGGACTGCAGTTTTGATTGGTTTGACAGAATAGCCGAAAAAAAAAAAAATAGAGCTGAAATACAACATGAAGTGGTCTTGGCTAAGTCTAGTCTTTGACCCTTAACAGAAACTCAGGCAGCTGACTTCTGAGCTGACCAGAGTCCTGTCCTATTCTCCTCTCCCATCCTGTCCACAGGGGCTCTTCTCTGTTTATGCCTATTTGGAGACATCATATCTGAGTAGGTAGCGTGATGGAGAGGAAAAGCTGTAATGACCACCACTCCTGGGATTTGTAGTCAAGGAGAGAGAAAGTACCTGGAAAGCAAGGAATGTGGGGTGTGGTATTTTCTATATGTGCACACACAAAAGTGTATTACCCTATTCTACATCTGGCTTGCTTGGATAGAGGCAATCTTGACAGATCAAAAGATGTCATTCCATGCTAACATGGACATATGTGGAGAGACTGTCATATATGCTCATAAACCCTGTTTCCTTCTCATCCTAAGCACAGAGCTAGACTGTTTTTTTTAACCTCCTACAAGTTAGGTTCAGCATATGACTACCTTATGGACTCCAACTAAATTGTCAATTTTTACTTTTAGTAGAAAATAGTCAAAGGTCATGTAAGCCATCTGAAGCCCTAACCACAAAAACTTCTCTCCTATTTCCGTTTTTTCTCCTTTCCCTTATTTGCTAGCCAAATATAGAAGATTCAGTGAAGGATTCAAAGACCCTAGGAAAGGGGAGGGCCACTATGTGGAAGGTGACTGGCATGCCTTTAGACAATGTGTTCTTTTCAGAACTTTACTAGACTATAATATGAAGGAAAAAGAACCATTATTGTGTTAGGTCAGTGAGATTTGGGTATTTATTACAGTAGTTACCCTACTGTGATTAGCACACCATACCAGATAATTTCTGTTAGCCTTCAGAGGTTAAGCAGATACTAAAGACAAGTTAAAGATCTACTAATGAACCATGTAAATTGAGAAGTGTAAATCTTGGTGTCTAGTCATCTGTTGTATGGTTTAGTTCATCTATGTTGTATTGCCCCAAATATTAGTGGTTTATAACAACTACTGTATTTATTATATCATGATGTTGTGTGCCAGGAATTCAGGCAGTAATTGTTTAAGTGATTCTTCATGTGGTAATAGATGGGAGTCACTCAGTGCTATTTAGCTGGTAACTGATTTAGTTTGGAGTCAAGACAGCTTAACATTTATGCCTGGCACCTCTGAAGTGACGCCTGGAAGGCTGGGCTTAGGTGACATGATTGAATAGCTGGGACCTGGAACATTTATGAATTGATAGGTTACTTCTCTCTTTCATCATGGTTTCTCCAAATGGCAAGCTTGGGCATCTTCACAGCATGTCAATCTCAATAGTGTCTAATTTCTTACATGGTGGCTTGGGACTACAAAAGACAAAGAAGGATGTTGGCAGTCCTCCTAAAGCCTGTGCTTAGAAGTGACATAGTGTCGCTTGGTCAGTGTAACCATTATCTTGCCCAGATTCATTGTGGAGGAAAATAGACCCAAGCTCTTGATGGGAAAAATGTCAAAAATATTGTGACCATTTTTAATTACCACATCTAGATAGATAGCTCTGTATATAAGGATGAGTAAACAGAAAAAAAAATATGTACAGTATAGGGAAAAGAAGAAGTCTCATGAAGCATACAATAGAGAAGATTATGAAAATTTAAGAGAAGTTTGCTTCTCAGTAAAAATTCAAGAAAACAGTTTTTATGGGTTTAAGCATAGAGTAACAAGAAGTATCGAACTGAAAAAAAAGGTAACTGACTGAAATAGAGAAATCCCTCCTCAAAAGAAGAAAGTAGACCCTGAAATGCAATATCATGCTTAATAACCACATTATTCACACTGAATATTAAAAATATGAATAGGAAATATACAATTACTTCAGAGTATATAGATGAACAGGTTCTGTTATCTGCTTTTAAGACAAACTTAACATAATTCATTTCTTAGAAATGTGGAACAAATGATCTTATTTCCAAGTTCTTACAAGAGCTTGAGTTACCTTCCTCTTCTTTATAACCTCTCCTCCATTTCTCTCCCTCTATTTCCCCCAACACTTCAAAATACCATAATATTGCATAATATACCATGTGTTCCTTTATTATTTATTTGTAGACTATAAAACTCAGATGTTGCTAATAACTTGAATATCTGGTGTTTTATGTGATGACCCAGTATTTTTCTCCTCATGAACACTTTCTGATGAATGATGATAAAATGATTTTATTATTGTTATGGAAGGGAATTTATCTGAAAATAATAATATCTGGAAGCAGTTTAAAAAAATCAAGGCATACTTGAAACAGTCTTATTACCCTCCCATGGGGAAAAAAAAGGATCAAGTTGTCCATTGTAACCATTCTAAATGAAATTGATTTGTCTATGAAATTACTGCCATTATAATGAAAGTTAAGAATGAATACACATAACAGTTATCTAGATGGGGATATTCACTCTATAAGTTGCCCATGTCCCTGGCTGATTCGCTTATTTTGTTTTCCTGTGGAGCACTACAATTAAAACACTAATGGTGTTATTTGTGTCTTGGATTCTACTAAAAAATACTTGAAGGAAAGTTTCATTCCATGTAGTATTTGAGTACATACATTTGTAGTTTTTCTAATGAGTTTTAAAAGTTTTCATTTTGCTTTTCCAAGTAAATTTTTGGAAGGCAGGGATTTTGCAAATTCTCAACATTTGCCATGATTATGGGATTCAATAATATTGCTGGTTAATTGAGAATTAAAATAACAACTATCTCGCTGCAGGTCTTGTAAAAGATGTATTTAGAGTATTGAATATTTCTTGTTAAAACAGTGTTGTCAAGTACTAGAAGTCCTAGAAACTGCTGTTTCAGACAATAAAAAAAAATAAAAAGTATTCAGATTGGCAATGAGGAAGTCAAATTCTCTCTCTTCACAGATGACATGATACTTTATATGGAAAACCCAAAAGACTCCACCCCCAAACTACTAGAACTCATATAACAATTAAGTAATGTGGCAGGATACAAAATCAATGTATAGAAATCAGTTTCTTTCTTTCTTTCTTTCTTTCTTTCTTTCTTTCTTTCTTCTTATTCTTTCTTTTTAATCAGTTGCTTTCTTATACACTAACAATGAAAATATAGGAAGGGAAATGAGAGAATCAATTCCATTTACTGTAGCACCAAGAGCCATAAGATAGCTGGGAATAAACCTAACCAAAGAGGTAAAGGATCTGTACTTGAGGAATTGCAGAACACACATGAAAGAAATTGAAGAAGACACAAAAAGATGGAAGACCATTCCATGCTCATGGATTAGAAGAATAAACATTGTTAAAATGTCTATACTGCCTAGAGCAATCTATACTTTCAATGCCATCCCAGTCAAAATTACACTGGCATTTTTCAGAGTTGGAACAAACAATCCAAAAATTTGTATGGAATCAGAAGAGACCCGAATTGCTAAGGAAATGTTGAAAAAGAAAAACAAAACTGGGGCATCATGTTGCCTGATTTCAAGCTTTACTCCAAGGCTGTGATCACCAAGAGATCATGGTACTGGTGCAAAAACAGACACATAGACCAGTGGAACAGAGCAGAGAGCCCAGATTTGGACCCTCAACTCTGTGGTCAAATAATCTTCAACAAAGCAGGAAAAAATATACATTGGAAAAAAGATAGTCTCTTCAATAAATGGTGCTGGGAAAACTGGACAGCTATGTGTGGAAGAATGAAATTCGACCAGTCTCTACACCATACACAAAGATAAACTCAAAATGGATAAAAGACCTCAATGTGAGGTAGGAATCTATCAAAATTCTAGAGGAGAACATAGGCAGTAACCTCTTCAACATCGGCCATAGCAATTTCTTTAAAGATATGTCTCCAAAGACAAAGGAAACAAAAGCAAAAATTAACTTTTGGGACTTCATCAAGATCAAAAGCTTCTGCACAGCAAAGGAAACAGTCAATAAAACAAAGAGGCAACTCATGGAATGGGAGAAGATATTAGCAAATGGCACTACAGACAAAGGGCTGATATTGAAGAACTCCTCAAACTCAACATACACACAAAACATAATCACGTCAAAAAATGGGCAGAAGACATGAATAGACACTTCTCCAAAGAAGACATACAAATGTCTAACAGACACATGAAAAGTTTCATCATCATTAGCTATCAGGGAGATTCAAATCAAAACCACATTGAGATACCAGTTAGAATGGCCAAAATCAACAAGACAGTAAACAACATGTATTGGAGAGGATGTGGAGAAAGGGGAACCCTCTTACACTGTTGGTGGGAATGTACGTTGGTGCAGCCACTTTGGAAAGCACTGTGGCGATTCCTTAAGAAATTAAAAATAGAGCTTCCCTATGACCCTGCAATTGCACTACTGGGTATTTACCCCAAAGATACAGATGTAGTGAAAAGAAGGGCTATCTGTACCCCAATGTTCATAGCAGCAATGGCCGCAGTCACCAAACTGTGGAAAGAACCAACATGCCCTTCAACAGACAAATGGATAAAGAAGATATCGTCCATATATACAATGGAGTATTATGCCTCCATCGGAAAGGATGAACACCCAACTTTTGTATCAACATGGATGGAACTGGAGGTAATTATGCTGAGTGAAATAAGCAGAGAGAATCAATTGTCATATGGTTTCACTTATTTGTGGAGCATAAGGAATAACACAGAGTACATGGGGAGATGAAGAGGAGAAGTGAGATGGGGGAAATCGGAGGGGGAGACAAACCATGAGAGACTGTGGACTCTGAGGAACAAACTCAGGGTTTTGGAGGGGAGGGGAATGGGGGGTTGGGTGAGCCTGGTGGTGGGTATTATGGAGAGCACATATTGCATGGAGCACTGGGTGTGGTGCATAAACAATGAGTATTGGAACACTGAAAAGAAATAAAATAAAATGGAAAAAAATGGTGTTTGGGCATATTCATGTATTTTGATTTCCATACTATTTTTATTTTCAAAGGTAGTATGGTTTAAAGATTGGGTATTTGAGCCTAAGTAGGTTTGTATATCACCTCCACCATTTCCTAGAAATAAAACCTCCATACTCCGACTTTTCTCGTCTTTAAAATAATAGTAACTACCTTGCTACCTAATCTGCTGTTTTTCAGACTAGCCGAATTTATACATGGGAAGAGTTTAGAAGCACCCAGCATATACAAAGTACTTGTGACAGGCAAGAAAATAGCACCCAAAGTTGTTTATGTCCTGCTCCCAGGAACCTATAAACATCACCTTATATTACCTTATATGGCAAAAGGGGCTTTGGAGATAAGATTAAATTAAGCATTTTCAGATAGGGGTATTATCCTAAATTATCCTAAATTATCCCAGTATAACAGTAATGGTCGTTACAAGTGAAAGAGGGAGGCAGGAGAGTTAGAGCCAGAGAAGGAGATGTGACCAGAGGAGCAGGGGTCATAGTGCTCTGTGGTTGTGACATGAACAATTCAGACAGCATCTAGAAGCTGGAAAAGGCAAGAAAATGGTTTCTCCCTTCAGAAGGAGGCTCGTGAGGCTAAAATCTAGTAATTGGCTTACTAGGCCAAAATAGCCTAGTGAGACCCACTGTGGACTTCTGACCTCCAGAACTAAAAGATAATAAATTTGGGTTGCATTAAGCCATGGAATTTGTGGTAATCTGTTAGAACAAGAGGATACTAATACAGTATTCAATGAATGATCCTGCTGTTACCCTTCACAACCACAGATAATTGAGAAAGGCCGAGCTGGGTAAGAGCAATACACAGAACTAAATCAGAAAAGATTACAAAGTACAGAGTTTTTGTTTGTTTGTTTGTTTTTTCATTTTATTTTATTTTATTTTATTTCTTTTCAGTGTTCATTGTTTTCCAAATTCATTCTTTAGTACAGAGTCTTAACTGCCCTTTTCTCTAAACATTGCTGCTTCATATCAGGGCAGAAATGATGATAAGAATAATAATAAATATTCCAGTTTTCCTCCTTTACTTTTGAAAAGATGTGTTTTCAAATTTTGAAAAAAATTGATGAGAATGTAAAATTCTCTCAATTTCCACTTTTAAGCAGAGAATAGGCATTAGTGAGCTTGTGGTTATGTTGTTTGAATATTTTCCCTTCTTGCTAAGAACCTTCTCGTTCCCACGAGAACCCAGAGGTACCCAAGTCACATGGTGTTCTTCCTGTAATATTTTGTCCTGTACAAACAATAGGATGCCAATTATCCAGCCTTAACATGACAAACAATAAGTTACTATGACAATTTTATTTTTGGTGAACTGATCCTATGAAATTAGAAGTTTGGAAAGAACCACATGCCTAAAATTCATCTTGTTTATCTCCTTTTCAAGAGGGTTTGTCTCCACACTGTTGTAGGCACCCAAGAAATAATTTTTTTTTTAAAGGCAATGATATAATCTCCTTCAGAAAATTTTGTTTTCTGAATTTTACTTCTTTGTTTTCTACTTTTCTATACTCATATAAAGTATTTTTTACACAGATTAGTCCTAACCTGCATGGTGCTAGGGACTTAAATATAATTACTTTGTTGCACCTTAAGACAGTTTCCTTTTTCTTAGTTCTGAAAGAAGAAAAAAACATTGTCATCTTTTCTCCTGGTTCTATGGTAGTTTCATATACTGTGCTATGGAATATATGGCAGTTACAGGAAATGGCAGGCAGTTGATGGAAATTTTTGCTTCCCTTTCTGGTACGTAAATTGAAGGATTTAAGGTAATCTTAATTTAAGGTTTTTCTTCATTTGTTTTCAGTTGAGAACTGTGACTCATCTGGATGATATTTCCATTATATATATATATATATAATTATATATTCTATTCTATATCCTATTCTATATATATTATATAAAAAAGAAACATTTATTTAGAATTATATTATATTATATATAATTATATAATAGAATTATATTACATATAATTATATATAATATATAATAGAATATTATATTACATATAATTCTATTATATATGTAATATTACATATAGTTCTATTATATGTAATATAATTCTATTATATTATAAGCATCATTACATATATATTATATGTATATACATATATATATATAATTATATTTAATATAATTCTATTATGTAATGGAAATACCATCCAGGTGAGTCATATATATATATGACTCATCATATATATATATATATCATATATATGTGGTATATATTATATATAATATAAATAATATTTATATTTATTATTTATATGACTCACCATATATATATATATATCACATATATATGTGGTATATATTATATATAATATATATAATATAAATGATTCTATTATATATTATAGAATTATATATACATATATTATATATACATATATAACATGTACAATATATATAATATAATATAATATACAATAATATAATATATAATATAATTATATATTATTACATACACGCATATATTATATACATGCATATATTATATACACATATATATTATACATATATACACATACATATATAATATATATATACACACATATGTACATATACACAACATATATGTATCCATATATCAACATATGTATGTGTTCTAATAACGCTTCTGTTTCCTTAAAAATGGTTCAGGCTAAAGAGTTGTGGCCTGGGAAGCTATAAATGACAACAAAAATTATTTCAAAAGGGCTCAGGAGCCAATTAAATAGGCTTCCATTAATTGGAGCATCATAATGGATTATAAATAAAATGGGCTAGACACATCAAATGCTTTTAAATCCATTAATTTGTAATGATGCTTATAAATGTTGAAGGATGCTAGCAAACCAACTTAGTATTTTGGAAACTTGTAAATAAATGAAAAGAATCATTTATTTGTCTTTTCTCTGTGAACTGTATCTCAAGGTAGCCTTATATGGATGATAGGAATCTTTATAGCAATATTCTAGTTAATAAGTGGTGAATAAATGACAAAATTAGAATAACACTATTTTGCAGAACCAAATGAAATCATAGATCTAGGCAGTGTCCTCTTATGGCTGCTAACATCTCAAAGTGAAAGATAATTCATTATTATGTACTTCCTGATGGAAGTACATATCACTACCCATGAAATATGAAATAACCTTGCCAAAGAAATTAAACTTGAACTCCACGAAATACCCAGATCTAACACCAATACACAGCAATACAGAACAGAGGACAGAGGAAAAAAAACACAACATACCATGGGAAAACAAAGGCAAAATTCAGACTGAAGAAAACTGAAGGAATAAGAACCTGGCTTTATTAAGAAAATTTGTAAGGAAAAGAAAAAAAGATTAAAAGGAAATCTATAGTTTTAAACCTATAGTTTATAAGATACTTAAGGAATATGTCAACCAAGGAAACTATATGGACTTTATTTCAATCCCATTTAAAACAAATTATTTTGAAAAGACCCACAAAACAGTTAAAAGACAAAGAAAGCTGAATACAACTGGATATTAATTTTAGTTACTGTATTTTTCAGTTCTAGAATCTATGATCCTTTTTCTAAGGAAACAGATTCTAGGTCTTCATTAAATTCTCTATTTCATTGTATATTTTTGTGAACATATTAATCATAGTTATCTTTAAAGACTGTTTCTGGTAATTCCAACATTTGAAACACCTGTGAGCTTTTTTCTTTTTTCTTTTTTTTTAGCTTTGGTCATGTTTCTGGGCTTACCTGGTAATTCTGATTGACTGTCCAGCATTGTGTATGAGAAGTTTTTGCTGCATTTTCTTTAGAGAGAAGACACTTTATCAAACTCTGACTAAATATGGACAGATAACCTCATATTGATCAGTTTGCTTCTGGTTTACCTCATGCTAGGTTGTAGCCCTCTGGAGTTCTGACTGAGAGCCTGGAGAATTGTTATGATCTGGTAAGTCCCAAGGTTTCTTTTTTCTTTATTCCTTTCCTCTTCTCTCCTCTCTTCTCCGGTCCTCCTCTCCTCCCCTTGCCTTCCCCTCCTCTCTTCTCCTTTCCTTTTCCTTTCCCTTCCCTCCCCTTCCCTTCCCTTCCCTTCTCTTTTCTCTTTTCTTTTCTTTTCTTTTCTTTTCTTTTCTGTCTCCCTTGCATTGTAAGAATGCTGACATCTCTGCTCAGCAATTCAGCAGTGTTTTACTTGGGTTCTTGGCTTCTTGCCTTGCACATCTAGTGATGTAGCAACCACCTTACGAAGGAATCAGCAAAGAGGGTCGGGCTCATTTTCTTGCAATCCCTTTACTCAAGGTTCTTAGTTTCTCAAGTCCTGGTTGTTGTTTTTTTCCTCCACGTCTGGACTCTAGCTTTTCTCTTTCTTGGGCTGTGAGATGCCAGTCTCTGCTGGCTTCTCTGCCTCTTTACTGAGTTCTTCTACCTTGTTTCTCATTATTTCACTTTTGGAGCTGAAGAACTGGCATATGCTGCAAGAGAAATGGCAGCATGAGGAACACTGAGCTTCTTTTCCCCTTGAACCTGCGTGCCCAAGTCCTGCCTGCCCCCGGATTTCTGGATGACTTCAAGTATCAGAGATATATCTCATCCATTGTTGATAGTCTTTGGAGAACTACATGGTTCTGTCACAAGCTACTCTATTGCAACCACAAGCAGAGGTTCTCTTGGACAGGATGTTTGATGGGAACAGGGAGTTATTCATGATTATTTTAAGACTGTAATGGTATTGCGATCATGTTTATTGAAAAAGGTGACTTTTAAAGATAGAAAATGATGAAGTCCCAAAAGTTTATTTTCACTTTTGTTTCCTTTGCCTTTTGAGACATCTTGAAAGAAGTTGCTGTGGCTGATATCGAAGAGATTACTGACTATGTTCTCCTCTAGGATTCTGATGGATTCCTGTCTCACGTTGAGGTCTTTTATCCATTTTGAGTTTATCTTTGTGTATGGTGTAAGAGAATGGTCGAGTTTCATTCATCTACATATAGCTGTCCAGTTTTCCCAGCACCATTTATTGAAGAGACTGTCTTTTTTCCACTGTATATTTTTTCCTGTTTTATCGAAGATTAATTGACCATAGAGTTGAGGGTCCATATCGGGGCTCTCTACTCTGCTCCACTGGTCTATGTGTCTGTTTTTATGCCAGTACCATGCTGTCTTGGTGATCATAGCTTTGTAATAAAGCTTGAAATCAGGTAACGTGATGCCCCCAGTTTTATTTTTGTTTTTCAACATTTCCTTAGCAATTCGGGGTCTCTTCTGATTCCATACAAATTTCTGGGTTATTTGCTCCAGCTCTTTGAAGAATACTGGTGGAATTTTGATCAGAATGGCATTAAAAGTATAGATTTCTCTAGGCAGTATAGACATTTTAACAATGTTTATTCTCCGATCCAAGAGCATGGAATGGTCTTCCATTTTTTTGTGTCTTCTTCAATTTCCTTCATGAGTGTTCTGTAGTTCCTCAAGTACAGATCCTTTATCTCTTTGGTTAGGTTTATTCCCAGGTATCTTATGGTTCTTGGTGCTATAGTAAATGGAAATGATTCTCTAATTTCCCTTTCTGTATTTTCATTGTTAGTGTATAAGAAAGCCATTGATTTCTGCACATTGACTTTGTATCCTGCCACATTGCTGACTTGCTGTATGAGTTCTAGTAGTTTGGGGGTGGAGTCTTTTGGGTTTTCCATATAAAGAATCATGCCATCTGGGAAGAGAGAGAGTTTGACTTCTTCATTGCCAATTTGGATACATTATATTTCTCTTTATTGTCTGATTACTGTTGCTAGGACTTCTAATACTATGTTGAACAAGAGTGGTGAAAGTGGGCATCCTTGTCTTGTTCCTGATCTCAATGGAAGGCTGCAAGCTTTTTCCCATTGAGGATGATATTTGCTGTGAGTCTTTCATAGACAAAAGCTTCTGCACAGCAAAGGAAACAGTCAAAAAAACAAAGAGGCAACCCAAGGAATGGGAGAAGATATTTGCAAATGACAGTACAGACAGAAGGTTGATATCCAGGATCTATAATGAACTCCTCAAACTCAACACACACAAAACAGACAATCATATAAAAAAAATGGGCAGAAGATATGAACAGAGACTTCTCCAGTGAAGACATACAAATGGCTATCAGGCACATGAAAAAATGTTCATCATCACTAGCCCTCAGGGAGATTCAAATTAAAACCACATTGAGATATCACCTTACACCAGTTAGAATGGCCAAAATTAACAAGACAGGAAACAACATGTGTTGGAGGGGATGTGGAGAAAGGGGAACCCTCTTACACTGTTGGTGGGAATGCAAGTTGGTGCAGCCTCTTTGGAGAACAGTGTGGAGATTCCTCAAGAAATTAAAAATAGAACTTCCCTATGACCTTGCAATTGCACTCCTGGGTATTTACCCCAAAGATACAGATGTAGTGAAAAGAAGGGCCATCTGCACCTCAGTGTTCACAGCAGCAATGGCCACGGTCGCCAAACTGTGGAAAGAACCAAGATGCCCTTCAACGGATGAATGGATCAGAAAAATGTGGTCCGTATACACTTTGGGGTATTATGCCTCCATCAGAAAGGATGAATAACCAACTTTTGTAGCAACATGGATGGGACTGGAAGAGATTATGCTGAGTGAAATAAGTCAAGCAGAGAGAGTCAATTATCATGTGGTTTCACTTATTTGTGGAGCATAACAAATAGCATGGAGGACATGGGGAGTTAGAGAGGAGAAGGGAGTTGGGGGAAATTGGAAGGGGAGGTGAATCATGAGAGACTATGGACTCTGAAAAACAATCTGAGGGGTTTGAAGTGGCGGGGGGGTGGGAAGTCAGGGTACCAGGTGGTGGGTATTATAGAGGGCACGGATTGCATGGAGCACTGGGTGTGGTGAAAAAATAATGAATATTGTTATGCTGAAAATAAATAAATTTAATTTAAAAAAGATAGAAAATGAAATATTTGAAATACTTATAATGTTTGCTTCAAAATAATCAGGAGAAGGGAAGTAGGTGAGGGATATAGATGAAACAAGATGTGCCCTGAGTTCATAATTGTTAAAGCTGCCTGATGGACACATGGAAATGAGTTATAATATACTTTTCACTTTTAAAAATACAAAGTATAGTAAATAAGTATCATGTAGTCTTTTTTTTATACTTTATAAAAAAGATTTTATTTATTCATTTGAGGGAGAGGGAGCGAGAGAAAGAGCATGAGAGGGGAGAAGGTCAGAGGGAGGAGAAGACTCCCAATGATGTTGGTAGCCCGATGTGGGACTTAATCCCGGGACTCCGGGATCATGATCTGAGCTGAAGGCAGTTGCTTAACCAACTGAGCCATCCAGGCTCCCTAACATGTAGTCTTTATACTCTTGATTTTCTTTCAACAGGTGTGAAATTATCCTTTGAGAAACAGAGTTAAATAAAGCACTTTTTTTTAGGATTTTTATTTATTTATTTGACAGACAGAGATCACAAGTATGCAGAGAGGGAGGCAGAAGGGTGGGGGGGGCAGGCTCCCTGCTGAGCAGAGAGCCCAATGCAGGATTTGATCCCAGGACACTGGGATCATGACCTGAGCCAAAAGTAGAGGCTTTAACCCACTGAGCCCCCCAGGCACCCCAGTAAAGCAATTTTTATTAAAAAAAAACCACAACTTTATATTGAAAATAAAGAAATATACCATCTTAAATATAGAGCCACAACCACTAATAGACCTATTACATTAACTATTAGTTGAACTCAAGAGAAATTTATGACAAAAGACTAGTAAGTTGAAGACATGAGAGACAAAGTGCACTGGGGCTCAGGAGAGAGCATACATTTCCGAATCCAGGAGCTGGACCATGCTGAGTAGGAAAAGCACTAGGGTAAGTTTTGGTTCTGCTCTGAGGTCCCCATCTGCAGATCAGGAAAGAAGATAGCAAAGAACCTATTTCCTTACCTAGATTAACTGATTGTTTAGTCACAATTCAAGAGTATACTTAATTTATGAAACTACAAATAGAAAAATGATGGTACTGCTTTCATTTCTCAACGAGGAACTCTATTTTTCAGCACTTTCCTAAGAGATTTCAAAGATTCAAAAATGCCCTCGGAGAGATGTGGAGCTCAGTACACATTGTTTTGGTTTTTCCTCCTCCAGGTCTCCATCACATGGTATTTAAATAAAATTGGATCAAAATAAACATCAAGGAATTTCCATGAGGCAGCATGAACGGATTGAGTAAGTGCTCTCCTCACTGTTTGCTTTCTTCAGTCTCTGCTCATTCCCCCAGCAACAGGGGCAGGCAGGAGGTCTACAGAAGACTGTGGTGGGGCAGGTATCCTGGTTCACAGTTTCTAGGGATGGATATTCTGCCATCTTCCTGGCAGGAAACTCAGTTATTTGAGCAGAAATGTTTAGGGGTTATATGGGTTCTTTTGGCCAGATAGAAATTACTCAAGTCTGGGAAACTATTGAGGCCCCTTAAATGTTATTGTTTTTTGATTATCTCTCTTTTTGTTTTTATTCTATTTAATTTTATTAGTTTTATATATGAATGATACTAAAAATCCAACCTAGAAGAAAACAGTAGGGTAGATTATAGGGTAAGAGCAAAGCTACTTATTTTTGTACTCACAATTCAGATGGGGGTTATCAGAATTCAAAACTGTAATTAAAGTCTAAGTGGATTTAGTAGTATCTCAGAATTTAAAACGAAAAGAAGTTACATCACCTAATTGAAAATACATAATGATTTATTGTTTAAATTTCTCAAGGGATCTCTACCTCCAGTAGTTGGCAACAGATAATTGTAGTAAAATGTATGTTTTTGATCTTATCATTTGTGCACATATAACACATATACATATGTACATATAATACATGGTAGTTTGAGCATTCTTTTACATTCTAATCAGCAAACACAGAAAAAGTCCATCGACTGGTAAGGCAGGATATGTACTAGTAATTTTTATAACATAGATCTTATACATCTTTAAGATAATTAGAGGTATCTGGAAGGCAGTATGCTATGGTTCTTAGACACCAAGATCCTGGATTCTACTCTAAACTCTGCCATTAACTCTCTATGATCTTATTCAAGTAGATGTACTCACTATGCCTCAGTTTCCTTATCTGCAAAATATGTTAGATAAATCACCTCTAAAATTTTTTTAGCTAAAAATTACATGTTTTTATAATGTGTCATCAAAGATTTAATGGAATAACTGTATGTTTCCCTGTAACTATAAAACAGGCCCTCAGAATGTAGAATTTGGCAGAAGAATTAAGGTAAATTGAACCCTAATACCAATTATTGCTCGTGTTGAGCAGTAATATTATGATGGAAAATATCTAATCTTTATTGTATGATTTCCATATATTAGACACTAGGCTATATGCTTCACACACTTATTTAACTTTATGTCCCTATGGGGTCAATACTATTATTATTCTTCCCATTTTACAATAAGAATACTGAGAAAAGAGAAGATATATAATTTACCTACAGTCACTCAGCCAGTATGTGCTAGAGCTAGGATTTGAACCTAGGGTAGACTGTCTCCAGATCCCATGCTTAGTAACCATGACTGTTCGTTGTCACCCTACAGTATTTTGCTCTCTGTGGCCTTTTATTATTTTCTTATGTATGTTGTGAATCCTTAACCTATGGTTATATCTAAATATAGAATGAAAAGATATTTTATATTTTCCATGTGCATTAAGATTTATAAAATGTTATTATAGTCTTTGTCACATCATATAATCCAAGCAATCCTTGAAGTAAGGATCATTATTATCATTATTTTTTATAAGGGAAAGCAGAGACAGAGGAAGTAGGCATTTGCTAAGCTTTTATGAATAGATTTCAGAGCTGGGTTTCCACCTCCAGCTGGGTTTCCTCCAGGACTCTATCTGTGCATTGCTTTCTCTATTGTATTACTTCTAATATAAGTGCAGTATTTTCTACAGTGAGATGAAAAAAACAAGAAATCCATAAAATAATTATATAATAGCATTTCTCAGATACTAGTACATTTGATCTGTGGGGGCAGTTTCCAATCAAGCTGAAGGAAATGAGATTCTCTCTCTTGATTTTGGGACATCAAATCATCTGCATCAATTCTTTTCAGGGACATTGATATGTGTGCAACAATGATAATATATTTGTACTTACATGCTTTGTTTTTTCATTGTTTATGTAAAAAGGGAAGACTGTTGGATAAGAAGCTTACTGAATGATCTTCTAGTTGTCAATTCAAACAAGTATGTCATAGGCAGTAGCTATATGTACCCAAATGAAGATCAATTAAATGAATGGAGTTGCCAGTTGCTGGACTGAATTGATAGTTGAGACAAATTCCCAGATCCAGGACACCCTGCTGAAGCAGCCATAGGCCTATAGACTGGGGATGATCTAAGCTCTCTCTGTCATCATTTGATTGGAGTATTAGCATAAATAGCTCAGTTACGCAGCGTCTTTTCCATCGGCTTTCCTTGTGTGGTAGGGTCATCATTTATTTCACAGTTTACTGAAGGCTCACAGTATGCATGTCACCATGCTGACAGTAAAGACTTCAAAGACAAAAAATATAGTCTTTGACCTAGAGGATTGTTTAGTCACCATAGAAAGCAGTAGTCAAGATAGAAGTCATGAGTTCAGGAGAAGTTTCTTCAAAATTGTATAACTGATAGAATAATTAATGTGCTTAGATGTATGGAGAGGGTATGTAAACACATTAGGGAGATCTTGGGTCTGAATTATAAAAACATATGAAGCATTTCAACAAAGGAAAGACCGTTATTTTGCTCAATTTTGTTGTGAACTTAAAACTACTGTAAAAATAAGGTCTATTAAAATCTCCGGGTGGTGGGGGGTGAGCGGAATATCCAAGAAAAGAAAGGTAATCATTAGGTACTCTATGGCATAGCTGTGAATAGCATTTCCATGCCCATAAGAATGTAGGAAGTGAGTACTTATCTATCCAAAATAGCAAAATAAACACATTGGGAAGATAGGAAGTTTGTGTTTGTATAAAACACACATTAAATCTTATATAATGAAAAATTTTTAAAGATTTTATTTATTTATTTGAGGGAGAAACAATGAGAGAGAGAGAGAGAGAGAGAGAGAACAAGGGAACGAGTGGAGAGGGACAAGCAGACTCCAGGCTGAGTGTGGAGCCTGACTCTGGCCTCTGTCTCACAATTTTGAGATCATGACCTGGGCTGAAATCAAAAGCCGGTCACTCAACTCACTGACACACACAGGGGTCCCCTTAAATAATGAAATTTTTAAAAGCATCCCTTCTAGATGTGTTCTACTGCTTA
This sequence comes from Mustela putorius furo, assembly GCF_011764305.1. Taxonomy (NCBI): domain Eukaryota; kingdom Metazoa; phylum Chordata; class Mammalia; order Carnivora; family Mustelidae; genus Mustela; species Mustela putorius. Next base: position 12,912,791 of record NW_025421373.1, on the reverse strand, counting down.
CTTTATTTACATTCTTGATTGATGTAATAGCAATTAACTAGAACAGTAATATGTTTTAAATATATGAACTGGGGAGTGTTGGTAAAATACTGGGCCAATTAAACCTTTTAAGGTTTTTGCCAAGGTCAGTACTGTTGAAAAATATGAAAAGACAACAATATTTTGATAAGCCGACCATCATAAAAGTAAATAGCAAAGTATTAATATTGCTATTATTTTCAATATGCTTTTGAATAAAAAAAGTACTTTTCCATATTAAATAAAAAATTTGGGCCCACATGCAAATGATGATACTAAAAATGATGGGACACATGCTCTATGCAGGGCTCTTGCATAGAGTGCTGATAACCAGAAGAGAGAGAAAACCTTCCCAGGGTTAGATGTTCAGGGAAGAGTAAGTAGAATATTTAGAATTTGCATAGACTTTGCACCTACACAGTGATTACGGAAAGCTTCATACAATGTCATACCTTTTTGTCATTGTCAGTTCTTGGTAAACTTTTTTCTGATTGCTTTAAATATATTTTATTTTTGATGTTTTACTATTTCACTTTAATGTATCTAAATAAGGGTTCCTTTTATTCTGCTGCTTGTCCTTCTTGAACTTATCATCCAAGTTCTTCATCAACTCTGAAAAATTAAGTCATCACCATTTCAATATAGTTTCTCTCCTGTTGCCATATGGAACTCCACTGGATGTATTTTAAGCCTTTCGTTCTTACCTCCCATGCTTTGGGGTCCATTATTTCACTTTGTCTCTCTTGGTTTCATTCTAGGAATTTTTCTTTCCTTCATTAACTGTAGCAGTTTGTTATTGCTGCATAACAAACTACCCCCACACTCAGTGGCTTATACTAACTAGCATGTAGTATTGGTCATGGACCAGGTCAGCAGACTGATCCTACTGCCTCCATTGAGCTCACTTTTGTGTCTACAGGCAGCTCTGTGTTGACTCTGTGGCCTGTGCTGATTTGGTCTGATTTCTGCTGTAGTATCGGGGGCTCAGCTGGGATGACTCCGCTCTGTTCCAAGTCATCTCTCCTCCTCTAACAGGTTAGCCTATAAATAATCTCATGGTGGTGACAGGGTTACAATAGAAAAGGTAGAAACACACAAAGCTGACCCAGACCTAGGCTAACATTGAGAACCCTAGGCATTTTTGCCTTTGTGGACCTTACTCCATAAAAAAGTATTAAAAATTATATTTTACAACTGCCTTGGCATAAATATGAATATAATCCAGACTGGATTCATTACTACAGATTTGTTATATTCTTCTTTATCCCACTTTAAAAAATAATATTAAAACATTCTTGGGGACCTCTACAAGTGTGGTGGGTCTTGGACATTGTGACTCCCATGCCTAATGGGTGAATCAGACCTGCACCCTTTCCCTCTGCTGCATCTTATTAACCAAAGCTGATCAGAACGCCAGTCTCTGACTAGAAGATTGGGGAACTAAGCCTCACCATTTGATGGGAAGATCTGCAAAGTCACATTGCAGAAGACATGATTATAGGGAGTGATGAAGAATTGAGTCCATTTGTAATCAATTTCCCACATTAATTTTCTTTTCCTGTAAATTTGATCTATTTAGTTCATCTGCTGTTTTGTTTTTTGCTTATTTTTTTTGCTCATTTTATTTTCTTCTTTTGTTTCCCAATTTAAAACATACTTATTTTGTGTTTTTATTCTAATAATTTTAAGTACTAAAATGCTTACAAATCTAATTGTGCTGTTTTTGTTTCTGCTAGCTCCTCTTAGGGACTTTTTAAAAAAAATAATTTGGCAACTTTGGTTTGATGGCATGTACTGTTTGGTTTTGCTTTTGCCAGATGCCCAGAATATTAAATTCAGAACTATGTGAAGTCCATTTCTTGGTTTGGAGTCTTTTGGTCCCATACTGACCAAATAGTTAGTATGCATTCAACTGCTGGTCCACAAGGATCCTGCTGATCCTCAGGGGAGATGGTTTCCCTCACCTGGAGCTGAAGCAGACACTCCTAGGTTTCTTTGCTGTCACTCTTTTTTCAGAAGTGGATAATTTTTCCTCTGGCTTACCCAAAGAACTCATGGCCATTTTTCCCTCTCTTTTTTCTCTGAACAATCCTCTAAAACAAAGCACTAAGTTTCTGCTACTGACAGATACCCCTGGGTAAATCCATCTCTCTTGAGTCTGCCCACTACTGCAATTCCAGTATTTTTTTTTCTTTTTCTTCTTCTTCTTCCCCTTCTCCTTCTCCCTCCTCCTCTTCCTCCTCTTCCTCTTCTCCTTCTTCTCCCCGCACCCCCGGACCCTATTTCTCTCTTTTCCTCTCTTCCTCTCTCCCTCTTTCTTTTCTCTCAGGGTATTCTGTTAGTTTCCTGAGAGCTTGGCTTTTCATTACAAAAAAAGAAAAAAAAAGTTTTCTTACACTGTACCAATTATCTTTAAGTATTCTATAGTTGGATGACTTCAAAAATATATAGTCTACCCACAATGTTACAAATGGAAGTCAGCTTTACCTGCTTTAAAACACACAAACAAAAATCAGTGAGCAAACGAATTCTACAGCTGCAAGATGGACTTCCAAGAACAGGAAGTGTACTGAAGCCTAAACAAGCTCTTGCTAGCAACTCAGGCTGAAACCCTCCTTGACTTCTTAGCAATGTTTAGGATCTCTCTTCTCCTGCTCTGTTTTAATCTTTCCATGCATATTGGGATTTCTTCCATATACCTCTTTCTCTTCCAGCTAGCTCTGCTTCCACTGTGCTTAGTGTTTTTGGAAAACATTATGCCTCATCAAATCTCATCTGGGTTTCATCTTATTCTCCCATGATTTTTTTTTTTTACCTTATCTTGGTAAGAAATTAAAAGTAAAAATTGGTAAGAAAATTTCTGTGTATTACTGTGGTTGAAGATGGATTAATGTGTTTCTACAGGAAAAAGGTATAGATTAGGTATTCTTTCTGACATTTAATTACATGTGACCTGGAGGTTATCATTTATCTTCTCTACGTTTTAGTTTTCTTATTGACAACATAAAATCTTTCCTAGTTGTCACAACCATCATATAATGCATATAAAAGTGTTTTTTGAATTCTGATGTGCCAAGTAACAAGAAGATAGCCACTCTTTACCACGACCCATTTCACTTCAACAGAGATACATATATAAAAACAGTGACAAAAATAACAAATTATGGGATGCCTTGGTGGCTCAGTCGATTAAGTGGCCAACTGTTGATTTAGGCTCAGGTCATGAACTCAGGGTTCTGGGATGGAGCCTAGGGCAAGCTCCATGCTCAACAGGGAGTCTGCTTTAGGATTCCTTCTCTCTTCCTTTTCCACTCCCCCTGCTTGCTTGCATACTTTCTCTAAAATAAATAAATACATCTTAACAACAACAACAATAGAATATGGCCCTTATTTTCAAGGTGCTCATTTTGCAGTGGAGAAGCCAAGATGTAAATCCACAGATGGCCTGTCATGGGGTAGGTGTATACCAGAGACAAAGAATGAGGGCTGGTGCAGGCACGGAGTGGAGTATAGTCACATTGCCCCAGCTGGGCAGGGATGAGAACTTTATTACATGATAAAACTACAGCAAAGTTGTTTTGTTTCTTTTTTGAGTGTGTGTGTGTGTGGGGGGGGGGTGATGGAAAAGACAGTTTCCTAGACAGACATGATTTGAGAAAGGCATAATATGTTTAATAGGGATTTTATGGAAAAACAGGGGCTTAAAACTAGTGTTAAAAAATAAAGCAGAAACCTCCAGAATAAAATTAACAACCACAGCAAAGCAAGTCTAAACCATTAACTTGCCAGGGAAGAGAACATATGTCAGTGAAGAAATTTGATTCACCGAGTCCTTTGCTGAAGGAGAAAAGTTGGGATTTTATATGCTAGAGAAGAGGAGTTTGTGATGACACTGAGGTAGAAAACTGGCATTCTGAGAGGGCAGGATGAGTCTGTAGGTCTGTGTATGCTTAGTTAAAATAGTCTCATTTTTTTGTAGTTCAGGAAAAGTGTCTTCACTTTGGTCCAGGAAAGATCTGGCATCCAGGTCACTCAAAGTTCAGGGAAACTTCAGTTGTTCAGAGCCAGCTGTGATAAAACACAACAGTCAGTTTTCCTATCTTCTAGGCAAGTGCTGCTGGAAGTGGAAAATTTTTATTCATATTGGCTCAAGGCAGATGTTTTATGTAAAGGGGTGTAAACCATGCCCCAGACTCTGCCTTACAGCTCAAAATATGATCTGTGGACTAGAGCACAGGCATTACCTGGGTGCTTGCTGGAGGTATACATTTTTACACCCCATGCCAGTTCACGTGGAACTGAAAATGCAGCTCAGAAAATGCATTTTAGGAGGTCTTCAGGTTTTTCATGGGACATTCAACAACAGCAACAACAATAACTTAAAAACAAGGTTCTAGAGTAGTGGTGCTCCAACTTCAGTGTGTAACAGAATTAACTGGAGAACTAGTGTCCGAACCTCACTGGAGATGAAGAGGTTGGACCTTTGTTTTTGTTTTTTGTTTTAAAAGATTTTATTTATTTGACAGACAGAGATCACAAGTAGGCAGAGAGGCAGGCAGAGAGAGAGGAGGAAGCAGGCTCCCTGCGGAGCAGAGAGCCTGATGCGGGGCTTGATCCCAGGATCCCAAGATCATGACCTGAACTGAAGGCAGAGGCTTTAACCCACTGAGCCGCCCAGGCACCCCTGGACCTTTGTATTTTTATTGAGTTCCCCAGGAGATTCTGATACCAATCCAGACGAGAACAGGCATGTTCAAGGTGGTATGTTCATAGCCTCTGATAACAATCCAAACTACAGAACATGCTCCTCCTGTTCAGGATCCATAAACTCAAAATCTGCACTCATTAAAAAGGTGTATTCACTCTCTTCAAATATTTGATTTTATTGCAGAATCAAACCACACGTGCTGTTGTTGTGAGAATTCACCCATTACAATTACTGAGTAATAGGATTTGTGACACCTAGAATTTTGGTCACCTGAGAACATATCTAACATATATAGGACTTTTTTTTTTTTTCCACAAGAAAACTGTAAGAGAAAAATACTTCATCTATGAGACCATTCCAGTGAGAATAATCCACTAAGAAACAAAGAAATTCCCAAGTTTTGGAAATGAAGGAAATAGTCAGCTATGGTAACTGTTTAGTGGAGCAGAGAAAGGGCCTAAGTTCAGCTTTTATTAGGGGAATTTCTCCACATATTAGGTATCAAGTCATTGTATTTCTTTGTATTTAACAAATTAGCAACTTCCTCTTTCAGTTAATAACTGGCATTTGTCCCCAAGGTTTCTTTTACAAAAAGTAAATTTTGGTGTGTCATACTTAAAATCCTAACCACAGAATGACCAACTTTCTCCCATCCCTTCTCTCCAGGGCACCCTGATGCCAGCCTCAGGAAGAATGAGGTCATTTGCTTTTAATAAACCTAAATGCCATCAAATATAGGAAATTATTTGGTTATTTCCTTTACTGGATACAAAACCTTATATTTATTAGTCATTTAATTATGAGTTCAGAAATGAATTTGTGATGTGGAAGAACAATATTCATTAATAATTAGGGAAATGAGCAATGCACAAAATTTGCTAATAGGTCCAACCCTTCTTTTTCCTGCATGGTAAACATTTGAGAAGGAAATATGCTTTAATAAGATAAGAGATTTTAGTAGAGGCATATTTGTAACTTCTCCCTGAATAGATTCAACATGAGACTGCCAACTGTTTTAAGAAATATATTTAATCCTAGCTCCTTATTATACTGCTTAGAACATAAAATCTTCCACCTTCTTTTCAAAGCATTACATGATGGGATCCTCTATAACTAAGACTCCCATTTTGCCTTTGAGGGAAATATAAAGCCAGAAAACCCCCAGAGAAACCTAGCTGTTTGCAGATCTGAGCATCAAAAATAGTTTTCTTTATTTTTGATGCAAGCAGTTTTCCTGGAAATCTTTTAGCATTGGTTTTGTGTCTGAACAACACGTTTGTACAAAGAAATTGGGGATGTTATGAAGAAAAAAGGCTTTAAACACATGCGTGTTTTTGGATTCAGTAATTTCATCAAGGCCTTTATCCTAAGGAAATAGTAATGTTTGTATAAGAATACTTGTTACAGTGCTATGAAACATGAAAAAAAAATTTGTAATTCTGGCTTCAACATCAAAAAGGTAGATCATGTTAACTGGTGAAAAATTCAGAAGGTATTTGAAACCATTTTTATGTAAGTTTATATACAAAGATAGCAATAATGTTTATATTAGTCATTTATGATTTAGGCTCAGAATACTCATTCTGGAGAAATGGAAATCTTTTATCTAAGGAAAAGCTATATACCCTAGAGTTAGCATAGGAAAATAAATGCCACCTCAAAACGGTAAATCCTTGGTTGTTTCCTGAAATTTTGGCTCTTTAAGCTATGAAAATAGTATCTTCAAGAAAATCAGTCTAACTCTCAGAAGGTAAGCTGTCCCATTAATCATTTGGTATATGTGACTATTAGTAAAGATTCAGGGCAACACAGTTATTCAAATGTAGGGCATTAAACTGCGGTAGAACTATTCAGTGGAAGAGTATTAGCCGTTACAATTCTTTTAGAAGATTGTTTACAAACATAAGAAGATAGTCAAAATGAGATGTTGGGTTTGAAATACAAGATGTTAAAAATAGAACATTCAGCATAATCTTTTTTTTTTTAAGATTTTATTTATTTATTTGACAGACAGAGATCACAAGTAGGCAGAAAGGCAGGCAGAGAGAGAGGGGGAAGCAGGCTCCCCACCGAGCAGAGAGTCCAACTTGGGGCTCAATCCCAGGACCCTGGGATCATGACCTGAGCCGAAGGCAGAGGCTTAACCCACTGAGCTACCCATGTGCCCCCACTCAGATTTAATAATCTTAAATTCATACCGCTGTATCTACATACATACAAAGAAGGATAAAATGATCTACTCACACTTTTACACGATTATCCGTGGATGGTAGGATTAGAGATGTTTTTATTTTATTGGGAGGTAGAATAGTATATTCATTATCTATTGCTACTATAACAAATTACCACATATTTAGTAGCTTAAAACAACACAGAATTCCCCCTCTCCAGTTTATTGAGAAATAATTGACATACATTACCGTTTATGCTTAAAGCACATAGCATTGTTACTCTTAACGCATTTCTGCTTTTTTCTACAATGAACATGTATTAGTGATAGTGAGAAAGACAATACAAATTGTTGTAGAAGCAAGACAGTGGAATCTCATTCATATAATTACGTATGTTGATAAATATGTATTTTCACATTTTTAACACAATTTTTTTTTCTGTAGCACTTACTGAATATTTAATTTCAAGTATATATGTTGAAATAAGATGTTTATTTACTGTGTTCTCCAAGTACAGTAGTGCTTTCTAATCTTGTTCCTTGGTGTTTCCTTAGTGTTTTTTAAAAAAAAAATTGCTGACAGTTAGTAGGTACTTTGTGAATATATGTTAAATAAGTGAAATTTTTTTTAAAGATTTTATTTATTTGGCAGAGAGATCACAAGTAGGGAGAGAGGCAGGCGGGGGTGGGGGGTGGAGAGTAGGCTCTCCGCCGAGCAGAGAACCCCATGCTGGATCCCATGACCCTGGGATCATGACCTGAGCCGAAGGAAGAGGCTTTAACCCACTGAGCCACCTAAGCGCCCAAATAAGTGAATTTTTAATACCCACATATAAAAGCCTAATTAAAATAAATTTGGATCATCTAGCAATTTTTCTTTTACACAAATTCCCTAGAAGGAACAAAGCAAAACAATGTAAGTCCCCTTATTTTTAAACTGAAATTAATGAAAATTTAAATTTTCACTTGTCTGAACATTCTTCCTTATTAGTATATTTAAAATGCAATTGTTCTTATAAAACTCTCATTTGGAGGCAAGAGAAGTAAATAATAACACAATAATGATGTAATCACATTGCTGTCTCTTAACTTGCAAAGCCTAGCACTGATTTCAATTGTGAAAAACTGTTGTCTATCTAACCCAGTGAGATTTATTTACTTTCATTGATAAATAACTTTAGTTTTTGATATGTATAATGGGATAGAGAGGTTTGTTGTTGTTGTTGTTGTTTTTTAAATATATGATACAAATCTGTCAAAAAACTCATGAGCCTACTTTCTGATTTAAACATCCTTATGTGCTCTCTTATTCCTAAAAATTCACATTTGTATTTCTCATGGAATATTTGCATTTTGATAGTGGGTAATTTAGTTTGAATTAATCTTACAAAGACATGCTAGAGGGAGACAAAGGAGAAATGGTGTAGAAGGGAGTTGTATGTAGGAGGAGAGGGGGCCACCATTAAGCAGAGGAGAAAGAGCTGAGAATAGGATTGAAAGATTTGGGGCACTGAAAGACTCAATTTACCTTCTGCCACTGTAGCAACTCTATTCTTAAAATACCTGTCAGTTAGAACTTGGAAATCTTAGTACATACACAATGCCACTCTGACAAACAAGCCCAGAGCCCAGTGAGGGACAGGTAATAAAACTGGTTTTTGTTGGGATTAAGGGGTTGTGTGGGGATGAAAATGCCCTCTGCTAAGATTTAGCTCGTACAGTGGGGAGCACCCCTGGCATATCTGGAGATTGTATTTCATGTGGTAGGTGACTATGGGAAATGTGTGACTAATGCACACCTACTGAGCCAAATCACATTTAGTAGCTAATAACCTGGCTAATGTGTCTACTTTGTCTGATAGCTTGAGGTAAGGATGCTGTATTATAGGATTTGACTCAATCTTTACCAGGTCATTCAGTCAAAAGAATAATGAAAATGAAATAATCAATGAATACATCGTTATGGTTCAGTGCAACAGGAGACGTGAAAATCCACAATTAAAATACAAAGAGCAAAATTCTAAAAGACTTTTGTTAAAAAGTTTTGATGTATGGAGAAAGAAACTTTCATTTTTTAATGAATAACATGAAACAGCCCTGTTGTCTACTATAACAGTGTTTTCCCAAACTTCATATTTCACTGATAATTGTAAAATAAATATATGTGTTCTGTCCAGAATTTTAAAAAACGAAATGGATTAGAACAACAACAAAAGCCCCCCCGAAACCAGACTGCATTATGTATAAGAAGAATAGCTTTAAACTATGTTTTTTCTTGCCTCTGTGTGTGTGTGTGTGATGCCAAAGGTATATCTCGCTACAGGCCATGATCACAAATATTTCAGACTACTCCAGAGCACCAGGGGTCTTTAACCCGAAGCTATAGAATAGAGGATTACAAACCTTGAAGTGGACCCAATAAATAAGAAAATAAGACAGTAATAGTCTTAGAGTAGGATTTTCCCCTAGGTGATTAAAAAAATATGCTCATAGGGAGAGACTATTGATTATTATAGATCTTGGGGATTGATTATTGGGGACTGTTTCTGCTTTTATACCTTGGTGTTTGGAAATTGAGGTTCTAGAATAGAATTGTTTCATTTTGACTAAAAAAAATTTTCCTTGGAGCTCTGCTTATTCACACCCTTAAACTGTTAGTTGATTAAAAAAGAAAAAAAAAATACGTTCCACCTTCTTTGTTACATGGCGAATAAAATTAGTACTTTATTTTTTTTTTTTTTTTTTTTAAAGATTTTATTTATTTATTTGACAGACAGAGATCACAAGTAGGCAGAGAGGCAGGCAGAGAGAGGAGGAAGCAGGCTCCCTGCCGAGCAGAGAGCCCGATGCGGGACTCGATCCCAGGACCCTGAGATCATGACCTGAGCCGAAGGCAGTGGCTTAACCCACTGAGCCACCCAGGCGCCCAAAATTAGTACTTTATGAAACCTAACAAGGTAATGGGAAGAAGAAGAAAAAATTTAACAAATTAGTGCTTTAAAAGTGAAACCAATGTATATTTCATATTCTGAGCTATGAGTGCTTTGGAGTCTCTTCCTCCTTCAGTAATTTATGAAACCTAATTGAGTTGTTAGTATGAAGGAAAAGAGATCAAGTTACCTAAAACTAGAAATTATTTGCCTGAAAAACTTTTTTTATGGTCATGAGGACCAGAAAGAGAAATGGGGCATTTTAAGCCAATTTGTCATCAGAGTACCATTCCTTAAGTGAAATTATGTAACTCAACTTATTTTATGATAGTCATAAAATAGTGGCTCAAAGAGTGGACTTGATTTTAATTTTATATGGGTTAAATAATTCTTTTCTCCAGTGTGTGTTTGAGTCACTTATTCACAGGCCATTTCCTTTTTCACATTGTCTGAAAGTTTTATTCTCTCTGACATCCAAGGTTGTACATAACTTTCCATGGATCCTGATATTTTACTTTTTTGCTACAATTTATTTCAATGGAAAAGAATAGCTGATAAATTTGAGTAGTTGCAGTAGCTCAGTTGTTAAGATAACAACAATGAGAGATGTACTCGGCCTTACCTGTGATTAATAAGTTTTGGTCTTAAATAATGTTTGGATAGAATTCAATAGAATTCAACTTTCGTGCACTGAATACTGCATTAACTAAGTACCATGTACCACACATTGTGTTATGTGAACCTACTCTGTTTAAAAAAATTAATCCTTTATAGCTACTTAATATGAAGAGATACCTAGAATTAAGGAACCTGACACTGATCTATTTACAGTGATCTTCAGTTCTATCAGATCAGTCAAGTTAGAATTGATGCCCTCTTTGCATTACTTATTTTGATGTTCATGATGACTGAGATGATTAGGTGGATTCTGGTTCATAGGTTCAGGAGAAACCTACAAATTGGATAACTGACATCTGAATAATTAAATCAGGAAATCTAGAGACTTATTACTGAAACCTAGTACTGAAAGAGATCTCAGTGGTAATTTAGGTAAATGTCTTCATTGTGTGGGGAAAGAAATAGAGGTCTAAGGTCATAAACCTATATATTAAGTTCAGGTCAATGATTCCATAACAAAGACAGGACTAGTGTCCTAAATATTCATGGTTTTCTCTAAGTACTTAATTATAACTGACACCAGCTGTTCACAGCTCATTATATTGATGACTATGTTAAATTTTTATTTAGTTTTCCAGCCAAGGCTATGGGTGGCCTAAATCTAAAGTAGGGTTGGAATTCTGGAGTGGGAGAATGAAGTCGGGGCTGAGAACAAGGAATTGGAATATAAAAAGAGAATGATTTGTTCACCCAAGCTTGGTATCAAGGAGGAGAATTTAATCTGAAAATGGGGTAGTAATAAGGGTCTAAACATGCCCAGAATAAAACAGAGATGAATTTTTAAATTATGAATCTTCACCAAAAGCAAAGGCACTTAGAGGCAGTGCACCCAGTGGTTAGGAGTTTGGTTTGAGTGCCAGAAAGCCCAGTTAGAATTCTGGCTCTGTTACTTAGTATCTATGTGAGATAATTGCTTTTTCTGTGACTCCTTTCCCCCCCTCCCCTTCTAATTCTAAACAAACTAATAGTAATACTGAATTCAAACAGTTGTTATGATTGAATAAATGAAGTACTTATAACAGTGCCAGGAAGATAGTAAACACTGTATAAATGACCACCAATACTGTGCTGACATATATGAACAAAGATCTTTATTGCAGCATTGGTATAGAATTAAAGAATTGGAAACAATAAAATTATTCTTTATGAGGGGTTGGTTAAATAGATTGCATTATAGTCAAACAAAGGAATATTATATTGCTGCTCAAGAAAATGAGGTGGCTCCAGAGGTACTACCTGTGACATATGGTTAAGTAAATATTTAAGAAGTACAACAGGATGATATAATTTTTATTGAAATATTTAAAACTATATGTTATATGTGTAGGCTTCAAAATTTGTGGTGTTTTTATAGCAATCTGTTGAGCAGGCTTCCCTCCTCCCCTGAGGATGGGCATTGTGACAAAGGTGGGTGGTGGTGGCAGGAGCCATGGGAAGAACTAATAATTTCCTTTATTCACTTCTGTAATGTTTGAATTATTTTTTCAACCAGCAAAAATATTTAAAATAAAAGTAGTATGAATCTAGTAAAATGCAGGTAAAAAGTAGGCTTAGTATATGAGGTGAGGTGACAAGGAGTGAGAGGCAAGCCTCTGATGAAAGCAGGGGCTCTAAGATAATGTGGAGGGTGCTTTAAAATTCACTGTTACCCACAGTATCTCCAGAATGATCTTGGGAGCCTGTACTCTCTAGACCTTACAGAACAAATGAACTTGTCTTTCTTTCAGGTCATGAGAGTATTTAAGTGACATTAAATAACCAACAAGACTAATGCTTCTCTTTATATACTAGGAAATGCATTATGTAAATGTGCATGTGTAAAATGGCTTCCTCCACACGCTCTGAGGTACTGGCAGAGCTAGACCATTTACCAAGTCCTGGATATATTGCTCCAGGGCACTACCACACAATTGGATCTGACATTAAGGTGATTTATTGATGAGTTCGTTCCTGCTGTGCTCTCTTTCAAATTAGCAACGCATAACATATGAGGAGCGGAAAAGCGTTAGCTGTGGGACAGGAGTGTGATGCAGTAAGAACCTGCGATTTGCGTAAGGGGAGGAATCTGGTGGCAGACCGGTTGGGTCACTGCAGGGCTTTGAAAATTGGAGCATAACTGACTCCCCAAACATCACAGGCTAAGTAAACAACTCATTTGTTTATAATTATTTATGACCCATCTAACCTCAGCTGTCCTCTTTGGTAATGCTTTCTGGGTCAGTTTGAAGCACATCTTGTGATGAATTAAAGAAGTATGTCTGATAGTATAAACCAGAAGCATGGTGTGACAGGCTCATCTGTGCCCTGAATTCACCTTTTCTCCTAAATATTAGTGATATAAATAAAAGATTAAGGAGAAAATGAGAAGACGTAGAGAAGGAAAGTAGAGCTTTAGTCCTCCTCTTTCGTATTGGTTTGTGTTATTGATTATACTTAGTCAATTTTTTAATAAGCAAATAGAATGCTTACTTATCTTTGTGTTTGTCATCATCGGGAAGTTACGGTTTTCAAAATGTCGACACTCACACAAATTATGAAAAGATGACACACCCATTCTCAAGGTTAAGTTAATTGCCCTGCTCATTATAAATAATTCCATAATCTTAACTCTAAGGATGTGGATGACAGTTTAACATCCTGCACATGTTGCCTGATCAGTAACCTTGATCCTCGCTTTCCTGTCCAGCCTATGTATGCCTACAGTGAGTCCCCTCCTTGCCTTTATCACATATTACTCTCTGGTAATTAATATCATGAAAAAAATTATATATAAGATTATAGGAAGTTATAAAGCCAAGGATCCTCATCAAAATCTGAATGTGAGAGAGGCACATATATAATAATTTGTTTAAACATGGTGTAGTAGGATATATTTTTTATCTTATAAAATGATTTTCATCAGTCTATAGGTACTTAACAGAGTTAGAAAGTCTCAATAATTGGTAATTTATCCAAATATGGAAGATTCAGACTCTATATTTATTACTTGTAGTTCATGTAAAAAGTAAACATGACGTCAAATATTTTACTGGGGCGCCTAGGTGGCTCAATCTTTAAGGGTCTGCCTTTGGCTCAGGTCATGATCAGCATGGAGCCTGCTTCTCCCTCTCCCATGTACGCGGCTTGTATTTTCTCTCTAGCTGTCTCTCTGCCAAATAAATAAAACCTTTAAAAAACATCTTATTACTAATAACATAGTATAAATCTTGGTGTGCATCCCATCATTGTATTTTATTTTTGACATTCCTGATTTTATTCTGTAGAGCTGAAAAAAAAGTATAATTTGGGATAAACTGGGGTCCTGAGTGACCTCTCCGGTCTTCTCCTACCCCTATACCAACCCACATATTTAGGTTTTTAATATTGTCATTGATAAATATTTTGAGGAAGGATTATGTAAGGACCTCTTCCTTTTCTTCCTCTTTAAATGTGTTTTTATCAAATCACATTGTCACAAAAATATGAGGGAGATTTGTAGAAGAGTTTACAAACTATGAATGTGCTATATCAACTTACTCTTAATAACAATAAAGCAAGAGAATACTTTGTAGAACATGTGAAATTTGAATGCTTGCATGTGTAGACATGGCATCTTTATATTATACTCAATATTGGTTATGCTATTTCATATTCTCTGAATGTGCAATGAATTTTATTTTACTTATTTATTTTTAAGGATTTTTTTGGTACTTTTTAAGTTATTTCTGCCCCTTAAGTGGGGCTTGAACCGACAACCCCAAGACTGAGAGTCATATCCTCTACCGACTGAGCCAGCCAGGTGCCCCTACACAGAATCAATATTTTGCTTTGTAAGTAAAGTTTCAAGATTTTTATTTATTTGAGAGGAGAGAAAGAGGGCAAGCATGAGTGGAGCAAGGTGCCGAGGGAGAGGAAGAGAGAAACGCAGGGTCCTGGGAGCTCAGGACCCTGAGGTCATGACCTGAGCCAAAGTCAGAGGTTTAACTGACTGAGCCACTTAGGTACCCCAAACTTTTTAAAATAAAGGGCCAGATAGTACATATTTAAGGCTTTGCAGACCATAAGATGGTCTCTTGCAACTACTGAACTCTGCAACTGTAGCAGGAAAATAGCCATGGACACTGTATAAGTGAGTGAGCGTGGTGTGTTCCAATTAAACTTTATTTACAAACATAGGCAGCAGGCCCGATTTGCCAGTGGGCTGCAGATTGTCCAATTGAAATACATAACTATATGGAAAATCTCAGTATACATTGGTATGTGCAATATAATTTTATTACATAAAAACTACATGACTATGGAGATACATGCAGAAATGTTAAAATGTGAACTCTGGTTATTTTTGGTGAAATTATCTTTGTGATATTGTGCATATATGTACATCAAGTTATAAAAGCACGATTTAAAAATAAAAATATTTAAAATTAGCAATATTTTAAAAATTAAACATTGTATTAAGTACAATTAGATGAATGAAACAATATTGAAATAATGTTTTCTATGTAATAGTTATATAAGATGTATACATTTTATGTAGTTTTTATCAGTCATCATGTCAGTTTTGTAGTTTTTATTTTTGTTTTTTTGTGTGTGTTTTTAATGATGGCTTTGCTCATGTTGCCATTCATATGGGAGTCTGTTCCTCTCCAGTTTTCTTAACTATTTGGGCTCATTTCTGACTGCTTTAGAATATGGGCTGTATGATTATTTCAGTATGGCAATGTTAGCAGGTCATGAGAGGATAACCACAGGATCACAGGTCCAGAGAAGGGGGCATACCATGCCAAAGGGGTTACAGAGGGAAGCAACAGGGTGGGTTGAGAGGTGGGGGTGGGGGGGGAGGAGCAGAGAGCAGTGACAAGAGCTTCTATTGTGTTTTCCAAAGGAAGGAAGAAGTGAGACAAGGTAAACCAGTTGGCTTCTGAGGCTTAAAGGCTGTCCCTAGTTGTCCAGTGTTTGGCCCTGAGGTGATTGGGAAGGTGGATAGTGGCCCAGAGTGTGCTAGCCTGATTGAGAAAGGGGTTGAGTCTGTGGGCTCAGGATTTTTTTTTTTCCCCCCTCATATTTGCATATGAAGGGCATGCTCCAGGCAAGTGGTTTGCTATCTCTGGGAAATAGCTAGCCCTGGGAAGGCC
This sequence comes from Mustela putorius furo, assembly GCF_011764305.1. Lineage (NCBI taxonomy): Eukaryota > Metazoa > Chordata > Mammalia > Carnivora > Mustelidae > Mustela > Mustela putorius. The sequence goes on along the minus strand of NW_025421373.1, from coordinate 12,897,173 downwards.
AGTTTCTCAGGAGTCAACAAGGCTTCAAGATGTCAGTGTCAGAAAATAAAAGGCCTGGTTAATACAGTAGTGTGCCAGGGATTTAGATAAATACATTGATTACAATGTGTTAATAAAGGTTGGACCATTTGAAGGGAAAATGGTCAACATTTTCTGAAATATGCTGAGAACCAAGTTACTGGTTTTTTTCTTTAGAGTGGTCTAGACCCTTTGCATTTTACCTCAGTAATATCTCAACTGATAAACATATTCAGGCTCTGTGATATGGTAGCTCTTGGCAGAAATGTACTAAATGTACCAGGAATCTTCAGGTTGCCAGTTCTGCGTTGCACATTGTAAAATTTCTCATCACAATGTCTCTATTTGGAAATGTGTGAACTTAGAGTAAGTATAGTTTTCCTGGCTCCTAATGGGGTCATTGTGAGAATCAGATTAAGTAAGCACTTGGAAAAATATAATGCCCTGCAAAAAACTGAGCATCACTGTTATTGGTTTTAATCATTTCATGTATTTTATCTGGATGCCTACTGGATATCCCCATAAACATCTATGACCCGTGACTGAACAAGTGTGACACTTTTTTTCCCTTCAAAGAAAAGGGGAGTAGATTTCCCTGCTTCCCTTAGGCCTCTTCAGTTCTTCTACCTACTTAGGCCAGACCCTTAGGCAGAATCTTTATATTTTCTTTCTCAGCCTCGGTAGCCAATCAGTTGTTTAGTCATTTGTGTATTACCAGTCTATTTGGATCTTATATTTCTCTTTGTCTCTACCACCTCTATCTGAGGCCACATCATCACATCTCCCTAGCTGGGAGGAGCTGGTAGGAACCATCCCATAGCCTGCCTAGGTCCTTACCTCCAATTTCTCACCCTCTCTTCCTAACCTAAATGCTTCTCAACCTAGGAGACTTTTCTGATTTACAGTCAAGATGTCCTATTTCCTTGCTTCTGGACTTTTTTTCTTTTTAATGCTTAGCTTTCATTATCCCAGTTTTTCCCCCATACAGTTTGATATTATAGGAAGTGCTTAGGAAAACTCAGGAAAAACCCTGGATAAAGGCAAACTGTAGTCATTGTTCTATGTAAAGTAAGTAAGGCAGCCACAGAGAGGGATGCTGTGAATAATGTTTGCAAATATTTTCCTTGAATTCATGCTTCTTTAATTTATTTAGAGAGAAGTTGTTCCCTTTGTTTAAAGTCTGGTGGGATTTCTTTGGGCAAGTACTGGGAATTTCCCTGGGCAGTTTCTTCTGAGATTAGCCTGGGGGGGGGGCGGATTATACTCAGATTTCATCTGTAGACACTTGTGGCAAAGGGAAGCTTCTGTAAGTAGGTCAGAACTCTCTTCCTCGTTTCTGGGATAGGAGATGGGTTAAGTCTTTCATGTTTTCTGTAGGTGCCCAGGTACCATCTTTACCCCGTCTCCACTCTTCATCATCTTTGAGCCATAGTCTCGAAAGTGAGCAATGCCACATGGTGGGGTGGGGGTGGGGGGCTGGATCCTTCTAAAAAGTGACATCACCTTGAGACTGAGGGCTGAAAGGAATGTGAATAATAGAATAGTTTTAAGGAGTAAATGGGATGTGAAGTCCTTTGACTAATTTCTGTCTCTCGGTGTCCAGTAATTTCTGTCTTACTATTTTTATAATACAGTGAGGTTACCAAAGGCACATTAATAAATCTGGAAGGCCCTTAATTTTAGATAGATAGAAATGAATATGAATATCTATCTGTATCTAGATATGTATGTGTGTGTGTGTGTGTGTGTATTTCATATAGTATATACATATATAATAAGAACTCAAGCTCTGAAGATCTATTTCTTGGGTTTAAAGACTGTACTACTGGACTGTTAATTTTTGTCAGGTCCTTCAATCTCTGTGTGATTTAGTTTTCCCATCTATAAAATGGGGGATAGTGAAGAATACATGAGTTTGTTGGGGAGGAAAAATGTTCTTATACCCTTTAAGGGTCTTCTAGGTGTTTACGAATCAAATTCACATGAGACAGATTAACAAGAGAAAATCAAACAAAAGCTTAATACGTATATATTATGTATACATGGAATAGACTCAAGAAAACCAAACAACTCACCAAAATGGCCAAAGCCTTCACCTTAAATCCATCTTCAACTAAAGACAAAAAAAAGATGTTGGGTGTGGTGAGTCAGTTATGGGAGGTTACATGGCAAAGCACAGTAAACAAGGGTAAGATTATTATGCACATTTAAGTCCATGCCTTCTCCATTGAAACAGTTTCTAGAGACTTAGAGTCATCCTCCTCTCTCTGGTATCGAGAAGGAGATACCCTTAGAAATGGAGATTTCCATTATAAATGTAAATGTTTCTTACAGAATGATAACTTGAACTAAGTTTTTGGAGCTTTTCCTGTCTTTGCTGTTTCTTAAAAATAACTAGCTTAAAATAAACAATATACCCAAGAGGCATATTTTGAGGTGACAGTTGCTCCTCTACAAGTTCGTGCACATAAAATGTTCAAACAGTAAAATTGAATCATGGGAAGTCTCAGTAAATTCTCAGTATCAAGTACAAAAAGAAGAAGGAGGGAAGAGGAGAAAAGAGGGAAGAGAAGAAATGATCTTTATGGAAGGACCATGGAGATACTGAAAAGCAGAGATCACTTCTTGTACACATTCAGATTCTCTGTAGGATTTAGCTAATAATGGGAACTCAGTTAATTGTTGAAGCATATGGGTGGATAAGTAAGTGAATATAGGGAACTACCAAATTATAATTATCTGGAGCTGACTGATGCTTTGCTTTCATTGGATGAGCACTGCAGTGGATTCATCAGTTAGTTTTGGTGTTGTGAAAACTTAACCACCAATGAAAAACGTCTCCTCCCAGACTTTGGAGCACAGGAAACATTTGGCAGTCATGATGGAAGAGGAACGAGAGTGAGAAGACCATTCCTATTGTGGTAGTAGATTTCCTCTAGTTTCCTGCACACTGCACATATTTCTAACTGAAATAAAATCATTATCAAATCCCATAGTCTTATAGACCCAGCCCTCCCTCCTGCTCCCTAAGTGTAGAAGCCCTATCCTTTTGGGGCTTTCTGAGGATTATTTGCCGAGATTCTGGAGTAGATACCAGGTTTGAGTCTGGAATGATCATAGTGGACATTTTCATGGTTTCTCACTGAAGAAGATGTTAATTTTTATTCTTAGGTATTAGGGAATAATGCATTATTTCTTGGAAAAGCATTTGTTGTTTAGGGAATTAATGAATAATCCATTTATTCATCAAAATATGTGCCAGTGTTGAGAATTTAGAGGTTAATAAAAATAGTCCTTGACTTTGAGGAACCTACAGAACAAATGACCAATTACTACATTTTAGACATGAATAGAGGGTAAATATTTTGTTCAGTTATTTCTTGCCAACTTTTAAATCACACCTTTTGAATAACTACTGACCAACATACAGCCATCCTGGAATGCTATTCTAGGACCAAAGATAGCTCTGGAAGATGAAGGATAAGGAAATGATTATCTGCCTAGAGATTTATCCCATAGTACCACAAACAAGGCTTTCTAAATCTTTTTATTTTTATGCTCTAGATAGAGCTATTCATTCTGATTTTTCTCAGCTGTTATCTAAATCTACAAGGTACTGACTTTATATCCTTATGATTACTTAAAGTTAGAAGGAAGTAGATTAGCTCCTTTGTCCTCTAAAGATATATCTGAAAACTTTGTTTTTCAGATGAAGTATTGATCACAAAAAACACAGCTATTTTTGCACATTGCAAAATTAATATTCCCATTGTAGGAAGCGTAGATAACCCAGGAAAAGATAAAGAAAATAATAACATATCATTGTTCATAAAAACAAATTGCTAATATTTTGACCCATTTCCATCTGGTATTTTGTATAATTATAAGAATGAATTCATGTGTGAATATTAGTACATGAATATATACATTACTATTTTTATTATATATGCTGCTTTTGGCTTAATATTTATGGTATTATAAAGAATCAGTGGTTTCTCTATGAGACTTATTAATAGTTGTCTAATATTCCAGCAAAACCTTACTATTATTTATTTCATTATACTCTAATATATAGTGCATTTCAGTTTACTCCATTTCTTTTGCATATATAATACTGTGAAGAACAATCTGGAAGTGAAATTACTGGGTTATGATTTTTGCATTTTAACATATCTTTACTGACTCAAGGCTTATGAAAGTGTTACTGTCTTTTTCTCTACAAAGTGTTTGGTTTTTGTATTCACATTTAAACCTGCAATTTACATGGAACTGTATGGCGTGAGTTAGTGGAAACAGTTTATTTTTTGCTATGTGCCTATCCAACTAATAACAGCAACATTTATTTATAACACTATTATAAATGGTCTCACTTCAATACACTGTACATTTTTTCACAAATTTTTATTAATTTTTCATAAATATATGTTACATTTGTTTTTAGTGTAGAATTGTTTTAGAATTCTTCTTTTCCACTGGTCACTTTGTTCCTACATGGACCTGAACAGTAGTGTCATATTTACTATATTACTTATTATTTATCAATTCTAGCTTATAACAGGTCTTGATATCTGCTCAGTAGGACTTTTAGCTTTGGGGCACCTGGGTGAGTCAGTTGGTTAAGTGTCTGCTTTTGGCTCAGGCCATGATCTCAGGGTCCTGGGATCCAGCCCTGCATCAGGCTCTCTGCTCAGCAGGGAGTCTGCTTCCACCTCTCTCTCTGCCTGCCTCTCTGCCTACTGGTGATTTCTCTCTCTGTCAAATAAATACATAAAATCTTTAAAAAAAAAATAACTTTTAGCTTTGTTCTTCCAAAATGTCATGGCTATTGTTGGCCTTTGTTCTTCTATATGAATTGTTGAATCAGCTCATGGATTTAAAAAAACATGGGTCGCTTGGGTGGCTCAGTGGGTTAAGCCTCTGCTTTCAGCTCAGGTCATGATCTCAGGGTCCTGGGATCGAGCCCCGCATTGGGCTGTCTTCTCAGGGGGAGCCTACCTCCCCCGTCTCTCTCTGCCTGCCTCTCTGCCTACTTGTGATCTCTCTCTGTCAAATAAATAAATAAAATGTTTTAAAAAAGATAAAAGTAAGAAAACAACCCCCTCCCAACCAAATAAACAACTGATACTTATTAGGATTACATTGAAAGTATTGATTAATTTAGGAAGAATTGTCATTTTTTCCCAGAATTGGAGTCTCCTAATCCATGAAATTATATATCCCTTATTTATTTTGGTTTTCTTTCATTTTTCTCTTTAGTATTAAATAGTTTCATAATTTTCCATGTAGAGATTTTATACATTTTTATTTAAATATGTTCCCATGTATTTGACATTTTAATGGTATTGCTAATGGCATCATATCTTAAACTTAATATTATGCATAGTTGTTTCTAATATGTAGAATTTAATGAATTTGGGGTATCTTGACTGATCATGTAGCTAGTAACCTTCCTAAATTTCTATTTTAAAATTTTTATTTGGAAGAAACTTAAGAGGAAATTTTTAAGAATAGTATGAAGTAAGACACCAAGGTGGCTCAGTTGATTAAGTGTCTGATTCTTGATTTTGATTCAGGTCATGATCTCAGGTTCATGGGATTGAGCCCCACATTGGACTCTGTGCTCATCCTGGAATCTGCTGGTCTCTCTCCCTCTGCTCCTCCCCTCCACCCCATTCTCTCTCTCTAAGAGATTTTATTAATTTAGTTGAAAAAGAGAAAGTACAAGTATGGGGAAGGGCAAAGGGACAAGCGGACTCCCCGCTGAGTGAGAAACCTGATATGAGGTTTCATCCCAGGACCCTGAGATCACCACCTGAGCCAAACAAAGGCAGATGCTTAAATGACTGAGCCACCCAGGTGCCTCAATATAACACTCTTTTTTTTTTTTTTTTTTTTTAAAGAATAGTATGGGGGCGCCTGGGTGGCTCAGTGGGTTAAAGCCTCTGCCTTCGGCTCAGGTCATGATCCCAGGGTCCTGGGATCGAGCTCCACATCAGGATCTGTGCTCTGCAGTATGAAGTACCCTTAAATATCCATCATTTGTTAATATTGTTATTTTGCCACATTTGTTTTTTTTCAGAGTTTAAAAATTTTTTTAAAATTTAAATTCAATTAATTGACATATAATGTATTACCAGTTCCAGAGGTAGAGATCAGTGGCCATATTTGTTTTGTCCTTTTTTTTTTCTGTGTATAAAATAGTACCTCTTACTTTTTAACATTAATTATTATCGCTATTCCTGAATTACTTAAGAATAAACTATAGACATTAGGAACATCTACCAAATAGTCCTATATTTATCTCTTAAAAATGAGCACATTTTCTTACATAAAAAGAGTGAAATAGTAAAGTTCACTAAATTTAATTTTCATACAGTACTATTATTTAATCTTAAGTGTATTATCAAATTTCACGTTATCCCTATAATGTTCTTTTTATTTTATTTTTCCTGATCAATTTTATTTTTCCTAATCGCAGATCCAAAGGATCACACTTTGTGCCTAAATGAAATGTCTCCTTAAGTCTTTTCTGACCTGGATCAGTCCTTTACACTTTCTTTGTCTTTCATGGCAATGGAATTTTTGAGGAGTACAGACCTGTTGTTTTGTGGAATAGCCCATAATTTTTTTTTAAATATTTCCTATTATTACATTCAAGTTATTCATTTTTGGTATAAAACCACATGAATGATGCAATCTTTTTTATGCATGACAAGAGTAAAAATAATATGCTAATTTGTCTCATTATTGATTATATGAATTACATGTTGATACATAATATTTTGGATGTATCAAATTAAAAATATATTGTTAATGTTAACTTACCCGTCTCTTTAAATTTTATATGGTTTCTGGATAATTTAAATTATACACATGACTTGCATTATATGTCTTTGGACAGGAACCCCCTACAACATCCACTAGAAGTATAAAACAAGGAGTTATACATAATAAACAGATGAAACAAAACAAAACAAAACAAAAACTAAATCAACTAGAAGGCAGGGAAAGAGGAAAGAGAAATGACAAAAGCATGGGAAAATAGAAAACAAATAGTAAGATGATAGATTCAAACTCAAATGTACTGATAACAAATTACATCAAATGTTAAGTGTTCCAGATAATCCAATGAAAAGTCAGAAAATGTCAGATTGGTGAAAAAAGCACGATCTGCCTAAATGTAGTCTATAAGAAATCTGCTTTAACTATGAAGGCACAGATAAGGATAAAACAAAATGAAATGAAAGGGACATACTTTGTACAAATATGAATTAAGGGAAACCTGGAATAGTATTGTTAATATCAAACAATTGAAGACATCAGGACAAGGAATACTATGAGACATAAAGAGGGATGGTCCATAACGATAAAGAATCAATTCATCAGGAAGATATCATGATTCTAAAGGTTTATGTATCTAACAAAACTTTAAAACATGAAATAAGAACTGATAGTACTGAAAGGAGAAAAAGATAAATCCATTGTTGTAGGTGTGGCAATTTCAGTACTCTTCTCTTGGCAATTAATAGATCAAGTAATCAGAAACTGAGAAAGCATATATAAGACTTGAACAAAATTATCCACCAGTTTGTCCTGACATTTTTAGAACATTCTAACCTAAAAGAGCAGAATCCTCAGGCTTTTCAAGTGCACATGAATGATCATGTTATACCACATTCTGGGCTAGAGAACAATTGAGTATGGAGTAATTTTAAAGGATTAAAATTACTACATTTTATTTATTTATCTATTTATTTTAAGATCAAACTTAGTCTTTTAGTTTAGTGGGAAAATGTAGCCAGCGTTAGAAATAGGTAAAAAAGTATTCTTGCTTTGTGACACTGCCATAAAAGTTTGACTTGCAAAGTATACAACAAAGCTTTAACTCTTCTGTACCCACAAATACACTATCCATATACATGTACAATTACTATAAAACCTAATTTCAGAATAATTCAAAATTTAGCAAAAAATATATTTCTCAAGATAGTTAATCAACAAAAGCTGTATTTTTCACATATATATCCACACATATGTAATACACATATTCACATATATATATTCACACATATGTAATATATCCACATATATAATATATATTCACACATACATAAATTATATATATTCACTTTATATATTCACATATAATTATATATATTTACATACATGTTATATATATTTACATATATGTGAATAGACCTATGTCTTTTAAAAATTGAATTAATAAATTGAAAAACAATAGAAACTACTTTGGGTCCACATAGTTTTATTACCAAATACTTAAGGAAGAAACAATATTAATCTGATATAAACACTTTCAAAATATGTAGGAGGAGGGGATCCTTCACAATTTATTTCATAAGACCAGATTATTCCAATGCAAAAACCAGACAAAGAAATAACAAGAAAAGAAAACTACAGATCAATATCTCTCATGAACATAGACACAAAAATCATTAAATAAGTAATAAATCAAGTTCAACAATATATGAAAAGCATAATATATTATTACTTAAGTTTATCTTGGGAATGCAAGATTGATTTAACATTTTGACCAATTAAAGTTTATTTCAGGAATGTAACTTTCATTTAATATTAAAAAAATCAATCAACTTCATTTACCATATTAACAGACTAAAAAAACAAACAAACCCATGTGATTATCGTAATAGATACAGAAAATTTTCTCATGCTATTCACTTTCATTCATTATAAAACTTTCCAAATTAGGAAGAGAGGGAATTTCTTTAATTTAATAAAGACATCTATTTTTGAAATAGTGAATACTTTGTCTCTAAGGTGGAAAGCAAGGCAAAGATGTACTCTCAGCACTCTTATCTGACACTGTACTACAGGACCTAGTCAGTGAAATTGCATAAGAAAAATAAGACATGAATTGGAAAAGAAGTAGTAAAACTGTCTTCACAGCATGCATAATTGTATATGTAGAAAATCTCAAGTAATCCACAAAAAACTAATAACGCTAGTAAGTGAATTTACCAGTATTTCAAAATATAAGTTCAAGGTACAAAAATCAATTGTATTTCTATATTTTAGCAACAAATGATTAGATAATGAAATCACTTTACTTATCCATATGTGAAGATACACACCTTTCTAGAATTGGGGATTATCAAAAGAAAGAGTATGTGGATGGTTCATCTCTACTTATTAGATATTTTGCTGGCTATATCACTCTCTTATATGTATAGTTGACTATGATTGCATTTTCTCCCCTATTTAATCCCAAATATTAAATGGGAGGTTAGGAGAGGCTATTTATAGGATGTTAGCTGAATGACAGTTAAATCTTAATTCTGACTTTTTTAAAGTAAAATAATTATTCTTATTTATTTATTTATTTATTTGACAGAGAGAGATGACAAGCAGGCAGAGAGGCAGGCAGAGAGAGAGAGAGGAGGAAGCAGGCTCCCTGCTGAGCAGAGAGCCCGATGTGGGGCTCGATCCCAGTACCCCGGGATCATGACCTGAGCTGAAGGCAGCGGCTTAACCCACTGAGCCACCCAGGTGCCCCTAAAATAATTATTCTTAAAATAATCTAGGTAAATAAATTTTTTTCAGATTACTTAAGATGAACTTTGCTTAGTATCATTTGCTTGACTAATTGATATAAGTTAGCCTTTGTAATTCAGAAACTGATAGAGTAGGCTTAGGCTTAAGGATATTACTCTCTAAGTGCTTGAACTGAGACAATAAAAGAATTAAAATAACTTCTTGAAGGTATAGCTACTTTGAATTGTGTATAATTTATAATTATATAAAATTAGTAATTTCTCCTCTGTACTGATAATGTTGGGATTAGTGGCTATTTTAAGCAGATGGAACAATTACCAAATTGCTCTAGAGGAAAAAGAATATTAGAATTTATTTCTCTATTTAAATATAAATTCCCTAACGTAATTATTCTCAGATTAATTCTCCTATGCCTTCATCGCAGTTGCTACCAGATGATGATCATAGTTCAATTTGCCTTCCTTGGGGGGGAAAGAGAAATTTGTACAACACAAGCACATATGTATTAACCAAACCAAGGTTGAGATGTGGAAATCCGTTCAGTGTATGAATGTGCATCATGACTAAAATTGTAAGTGTACTGGAGGCTCAACCCACTACAAAAATAGCCAGCTCATATGCCTGAACTAAGGCATTATAAAGTCTTTTGTGTTTGGACTTGAAAAAGATATTAAATTTATCTTCCAGGAACATTGAGATGATAAAATATTGCATCTGAGTAGAAAATTTCCTTTTGTAGAGTACAGTTATTGAGATGAGCAATCTTCATTCTGTAGTGTCTAATTTATTAGATAAATAATGAATTACATTTATGGAAATGATTTTCTAACATTATCTTAAGAGCTTGACGCAAACTAAAATTAATTAAGTAGTTGACAAACAGCAGAAGTCAGAGATCTTGAAGACTGTGATAAAAAAAAACCTAAAGCAATTCAAACCAAACCAAACAAAAGTCTCTAACTTTTATAAATCATCACCATGACCAATGCTTGAGGTTATTCCCCACTTATGAGGTGAGGAGTGACATCAACTCATACTGGTTTTTGCTATGTGTACACATGAAAATTGTTGAGTTGCCAAGATCCTTCAGTTTCTGAGGAATAACACAAGGCTGTGAGGAAGAAGTTGGTTTTATTCTCAGAAAGAAGGAATGAATACATCACCAGGGCTAACCAGACTGAATGAAAAGAATAGCTCAGTGCTAACTACAGTGAGGGAGACATTGAATGAAATCTGATCGCTTAACAGAGCAGTGAAGGAAAGTCAGGTAAAACAAAGTTGGTATTGAGGGACTGTTAGGGACTGGATATAGTGATGATGAGGTAAAAGTGAAAGCAATCTGGTACAAAGCCTATGGACCAGGAGTATAGAGGTGATTCTTAAAAGATGATCAGATGTCAGACAATGGTTGAATCTTTACTGATGACAGTGTTGAAGTCGGTTGTAGGGTATCCTTTGGAGTTAAGTCTTTTGTTCTTGGTATGGTAACCTTTGAGTCCTGTTTTTCTCTTTCTGGCCATGGGCAGATGTGGTGGGAAATCAGTTTCTCTCTATAAATAAGATCTTTAATGTCCTGGATGAAGATTTTAATATCAGGGCCACATAAGGTTTCCAGACTCCATTAGCAAATGTCTGCCTTAGATCTGAGATGCTAGAGATTGAACACTGATTGGACAACCAGGCGTAGCTTTGCATATACACATGCATATCACAATTTACGTTTTATACAGTCTTGGATGGGGGACTATGGTTGAGAAGATGAGTTGGAGGAAAGAGGACAGATACGGAGCTTTGGTTCAACAACAGGCAAAAGATATGTGAACAAAAACTGACAAAGTATCAGGACAAGACAATGTCATATTAAGGTTCTATAGGGAGGGAAATAGTATAAGAAATAATTATAAATCAGAGCATTTAAAAATATGCTCGTTTACTAGGCTATTGAAAAGATTGTTGAGGAATGAGGAAGGAAAAAATCCTCTATTGTCAAAGCTGGTTATTTTTAACATTGAGGCATTCTGAGGAAAGTAGTTATAATTCTGAGTTTACAACCTTATATGAACGATGTATCTAATAAGATATTCGTGTGGAACATATAAATCTGTTAATTGACATAATTTGCATGTTTAGATTAATTGTGGTTCATTAAGGCTTAAGAGAGTCGTATTAATTGCACTCAGGGCTTACTCATACTCTGGGAACACTACCAAACAAGCAGGAAATAGAGTCATTTTAGGGGGTGCCTGGGTGGCTCAGTGGGTTAAAGCCTTTGCCTTCAGCTCGGGTTATGATTCCAGGGTCCTGGGATCGAGCCCCACTTCAGGCTCTCTGCTCAGTGGGGACCCTGCTTCCCTTCCTCTCTCTTTGCCTACTTGTTATCTCTGTCTGTCAAATAAATAAAATCTTAAAAAAAAAATAAAGAAAAGAAAAAGAGTCATTTTAGGAAGTTTTAAGAAGTAATAAATAGTAAGAGCTGCTTCATTTCTGGAAACCAGGACAGAAACACAGGATGCCCATCTGCAGCAGGATTTTAATTCAACATTATTAATATTTTTCATACTCAACACTTTTTTCCCCATTGTATACCTATCTGGACTTTTACTGCATCTCCTAAGAGGTTTTCCTTTTATGGTTGGCCCCACACTATTATAGAACAAACTTTCTAAAAACATTTCCTGTTTAACATCCTTCAGTTGTTTCTGAAAGCCCTCCTCTAACCTAGTGTGGCATAAAGGACTCTAGAGATATGGCTCTTGATTAATTACACAGTACAGTCTTGTGAACTTGGTGAAGTCTCCTCAGCGCCATACTTACTTTACACATTTCGAGTATCTTCTTCATTCATCTGGAGCACACTCCTGATATGTATTTTTTTCCTTCTGTCTCCCAAAGTTTGGCTGCTAGGCACATAGGAAGCCTTCCTTGACCTTTCCCTTTGAGTGAAACAGAGCACTCATTTATTTCATTGTGTTGTCATTGCCTTTTTTTCCTTTTTTAAAAAAGATTTAATTATTTATTTGATAGAGATCACGAGAGCAGGGGGAGAGGCAGAGAGAGAGGAGAGAGAGAATCCTCAAGGAGACTCCCTGCTGAGCATGGGGGGACCCTGACACGACCTGAACTGACATAAGAGATGCTTAACTGACTGAGCCACCCAGGTGCCCCTGTCATTGTCTTTATCTGGCTCCCTGACTTGAATCAATGCTCATTAAGGATAAAAGCTCAGTCTTGCTCATCTTTGTATGTCCATTACTTGGCACAGTAACTGGCCACCCAATAAACATTTTTTTTTTTTTTAAGGATTGATTTATTTATTTTAGAGAGTGTGAGAGAGCCAGTGGAGGGGAGGGTCAGGAGGAGAGAGAGGAAGATAAACTTTAGCAGACACCATGCTGAGGCTTGATCTCACAATGCTGAGATCACAACCTGTGCTGAAACTAAGAGTCAGACACTCAACTGACTGAGCCACTAACGTTTATTGAATGAACAAATAGATTGCGACCTGGCAAGAACCATATTTTTACCAACAGGCAGGGCTTTCCTGGAGCCCACATATATTTTGAGCTATTCTCTTAACCACCCCTTCTATCCTCTTATTCAAATTAAGCCTCTATTGGGAGTTGGGGAAGGGCTAGCAGTTGAAGATCACACTTCCTGCCTCTGCCTCAGAAGTTCTTCATCCAAAGCCCACAGTGCAATCTCTCTTGTCTAGGCTATTTTTAAAAGACATAGGAGTGTTTTTTTTTCCCTTAAGGAGGTGATAGGTTGTAATGAATCATCCCTGTTCTTTCCTAGTCACATTTATAACCAGGAATAATTTTCCTCCTTGACCTAGAACTCCACTAGAACTCCACTCTGACAAGTACTTGGGTAAGACTATGTTTACAAAATGCCTGGGCAGATTAGGTATTGATCTTGGGACTTTAGAACTGAAATTTTCTAAGGAGCTATTGAAACTATATAAATCTCACCTGATATTTAAGACTTTATTAGCAGTCAGTTTTTGTTCATTTTTCTTTAGTTCAGACCAACAGATGCTATATAGAAGCAACAAAAGTGTGAAGAAAAGTTAGAATGAGAAAAATTCTATTATAAGGAATCTTAATTATTCTGTCTCATTTAACGTGTTGAAGATGCTGAATTGTATCTTTACTGTATATTTACTGTAACTGTGATCCATTTGCTATTTATCTCATTTTCTGATCTGTTTGCAACCGCATTTATTTGAAATCCATTTTACATAGTACTTGTGGACTATCACCCTACATTTTCAAAATACATTTATTGCAGATGGAAAAAAGTTGCAATATATAAAATAATGTATTTTTCAGGTCATTTATAAAAATGATTCACTGAAAAGGAGTTTATTTCTTAAAACTTGAGAAAAAATAGACCAATAAGTATAACCAACTAATTTTTTTTTAAAGTCCAGGTAAGGGGAAACACTATTTTCTTAAAGCCCAGTAGTCTACCTTAATAAGTGAAGAGGTTTAGTCATGAAGTGATGAGACTTAGCTTTATTACATCCTGTTAGAATCGTTAGTCACCATTGCCTGAGTCAACTGCATCCTTTGATCAACCTCACATAGATCATTCAAGTGATGGTGGTAGGAAATTATACTTTCCATCATTTTTTGGTCATTTTTACAGAGACATCTAGTGAGTTAGTTTAGATTTTATAGCATATCATAAAAAGGGCAAGCAAAATATAAAGTTGTTTTTCTATAGAGGTAATTTTCTGAGAGAGCTGTGATTTGTAAGTTCCCTTAAGTGTTATTCTGAAGCTAGGTTCTGGGGGTAAGATGGGAAAGACAAGGATCCATTTTGTTTATTCCATGGTAACATGTAGAAATGAAGTCTGGAAATAGGATTTGGTGATTAAAATCAGAATTTATTACTAAGAGGGACGCCTGGGTGGCTCAGTGGGTTAAGCCACTGCCTTCGGCTCAGGTTATGGTCTCAGGGTCCTGGAATCAAGCCCCTCTTCAGGCTTTCTGCTTAGCAGGGAGCCTGCTTCCCTTCCTCTCTCTCTGCCTGCCTCTCTGCCTACTTGTGCCCTCTGTCTGTCAAATAAATAAATAAAATCTTAAAAAAAAAAAAAGAATTTATTGCTGAGAAGAAGTGTTAAGTGGAACTAGTAATACTATTGCAAAATAATAGGATGACCACAGCACTACAATTATGAATTTCTAACTGAATTCAGTTGCCCTCTCATTGTAGTCAGGTGGCAAAAATAATCAACACATTGTTTTGCCCTTTTTGCCAGAATTTTCCAATAAATTTTCCATTCCCTTTGAAGTTATATGTTTCATCTTTACCTATAAACTCAGATCTGTTCTTTTTTTTTTTTAAAGATTTGCTTATTTACTTGAGAGAGAATTCCCAGGCATGTGTGTGGGTGGGGCAAGAGGAGAGGTAATGGGAGAGGGAGCCTCTCAAGTAGACTCCTCAGTGAGGGTGGAGCCTGGGCTGATTTCAGGACCCTGAGATCATGACCTGATCCGAAATCAGAAGTCGGACTCTTAACCAACTGAGCTGTCCAGGCACACCCAGATCTCTTTCTTATACTCTCATCCAGCTTAATAAAAGAGGAACTGATCGAAATTTTCCATTTTCCCTAAAGATCTGTATTTACAGCTTATGGCAAGGGATTTTTTACCTCCTGGTCCAAAGTATATGTTTTTGAAAATCAAATCTGAATGTGTGGACTTCAGCCTGGGTTGTGTAAATATTTTTGATCGAGTCCATGGAACTTCTGGAAATCTAAACTGAGATGGGTAAATAGATTTTTCAAAATTTCTCATCTTATGTTATTGGAATATTAAGTAACTTGATAACTTATGAATTTTACTTTCCAAAGAGTAAACATATATGAGGGCTAGAAAATGGAATATTAATAAAGATTATAAATATGCATATAATGTATGTGTTACTGATTTAAGGACTTAAATTTTTTATGTAAGAACACACTCAGAACACTACTAATCAACTAAACATGATTAATCAATTTTAATTTTCAGACAATAAGTTGGTCTCTTACCAGTTTTTTTTGATACTGCCAAGGATGTTATTTTTCCTTGTATACTAAATATGGGAAAACATCCAGTACAGTGGATTTCCAACTGAAAGAATTCCAGATAAACTTTTATTGTACTTTTACACACACCCCCACACCCTATATACACATATACATATCTGTGTCAGCAGACTGGTCTCATTATCTCTAAAGACATCTTACTAATAGGTATGAAGTAATTTAATCTCATAATAAATCCATCAAACAATAAGTCTTACTACTTTAAACAAATAGTCATTGTCTTAGACCATCATCCATCCATAAAATCATGATTTCTTAAGCCATTCAATCCCTAAAACATTAATATCCTTATTTTCTAATCATCTAGTGGTGTTTATGCCTGGCTTTTGCTTTAGTAGCTTTCCATAATAGCACTCTTGGGCATGAGATTTCATTTAACAAGAGGAAAAGATTTTTTACTTATATTTTTAAAGAGCCTACTATAGCACTTTTTCCCTGAAAGATGAATACATAAGTATCTTATGAACAGAGGAAAATCAAATGAGGGTTTTCTTGTGAAAAAGCAGCAGCTGTTTATTTCTTTCATGAGAGCTGTGATCTCTTCGATACTCTCTGTAGAGAAAAATCTTACTATTCTCCTTTTCTTTCATGTGGTCATAAAATACATGCTGCCACTAACAGCAGTCTCTGTGGCTAATCTCTCTCATCTCTCTTATTTTTTTTTACATGCATGAACAGATTTCTAAAAATAAAATAGTTTTAGCTTTCAGTGTTTGGTATCAGTTCAGTTTTTCCTCAAATTGAAAAAAAATTTTTGTTTGAGCAAGGTGAGGGTGAAAATAAGCATTTTAACTAAATTGTCAGGATGTTGTTTTTGCCTCTGTATGACTGACCACACCAACAGATTCTAAGTATGCTTGGTTATATTTTCTAAACAGAACCAATTTTTCTATCTGGGAAATTAAGTCATCGTTCTTAGCATTTATTTTATGTTAAAGCAATAGGACCTGTGCTTTTTCCCCAAAGTATTAATTTTGATGCTTTGAAAGACTGAAGTCTTCTTAGGCTATTAAAACACTTTCATAAAATGTGAATATATTTATAAATCACATGTATGTATTGAGAGATAGCATCCCTACTTATTGAAAGATTGCCAGGAAAAAAACAAGTCTTGGTTAAATAGTTGATAAAACTCATTTTAGTAAAAAGTCTATATCCTGCGGCACCTGGGTGGCTTAGTCAGTTAAGTTAAGCATCTGACTTCAGCTCAGATCATGATCTCAGAATCCTAGGATTGGAGTGCTTGGCACTATGTGCTCAGCAGGAGGTCTGCTTCTCAGCCTCTCCTTCTACCCCTCCCTTGCTCGTGATTTCTCTCTCTCAAATAAATAAAGATCTTTTTTTAAAAAGCTCTGTATCTTATTAATATTGAAGTAGTAGAACATACTACTCAATGGGTGCTTCTTGATGCATTTAGAAGAATTACTTGTTCTGCCTTAGCATCATTGCTTCTGGTAACATTCTGTCTCCCTAGGCTTATGTCCTTCATTAACTCCTCTTCTGCATAGTCATTTCGAGTACTAGTACTATTCTAATGTGTTTTTGTAAGTTTTCCTTCTAAAAAATATAGTCTTGGTAGTTGGGATCCTGAACACCAAGGACAGTCTTTCTATAATATTTATTTGACCCTCAAGACCTGAATTCTCTATCTTGGTATCTTGTTTACCCAGTTAAAAAGCTAGGTACCACAATATTGCTTGAATTGTGACTTGAACTCTGTGATAAACAAGGAGGTCCCCCTTTAAAGAAGGGTGCCTAGCTGTAGGGAGTGTGGTTGACAGCCACATCCAGCTGCCATGTCCTTCAAGGTCAGCCTCAGCTGTACAGAACTACTTCCTCCAAGGTGATGTCCTTCCTGGATTACCCCACGTGCAGTGAGGTAAGAATGTACCATCTGATCAATTTTGGCTTGATACAGGATAACTCCGATGAATAAAATTTGCTCCAGAACTCTTCATCTGCTTGACTGAAGGTTGTTGGGCCTGCATCACAATTCAACTTCTTCTGGCCCATCTTTCTTCCTCCTCTTTCCTCTCACAGGCCTTGGTCCTTGGTAAATGTCTTATACCTCAACCATCTCAGTATCTACTAGCATAGTACTTGACCTTCTGTGCCCTTCAAAATATTCATTTCAGTGTCTCTATCCCTATTTTCAGTGAATAGCCACAGGTTTACCATGACAGCTATTAACTGAGGAGTATAGCATTGAGTGAAGAAGACAATGTAAGCATACCAGAGGCCCAGAGAAGTGTCAAGACAAGTGAATCATTCTCAGTGGAAGAGTTAAGCCTATGGTGAGTAAGAACACTAAACCATAGGCTACTAGGTCATTGTAACAGAGAGTCTGAATCAGAGGACCCAGAAATAGGCTCCTGTAGTGTACTGGGAGATACCAGAAATCAGATGGGAACAGAGGCTTTCATAGTCTTGGCAAAGGACTCACTTTGAGAAAAGATGGAGCATAACCTGGAAAGAGAAATCTGTAGGATGTGTGTGTGGCAGGGCTGTATGTGAGATAGTAATGGTTATGTATTCTGCCCCAGAACTCCCTCCACACACACATATTATACACATGGGCATGGAAATTTGGATACTGGAAACTCCTCAGTGGGGAGAATCATAGAGGCAAATAGAAGAGAAACTTCAAATGTCTTGGGTTTTTACCCACAAACATGTTGATCCATGTGTAAAGAAGGAAAGAGTAGAAGAATATTTGATCATGTAGACTTGGTCATCCACATATTCCCTCTCTCTATACCCCTGCATGGAAATCTATGAGCTTGGAAGCAGGATAAAAAGAACCTGAGTGGGTAGAGTGAGTGGTGCCCATCTCTACTCACACCTGAGTGTTCTAGTGGGGGCTGATCAACCTTTAAATGTAGAGGCCTAAGAGTAAAGGAGATATATGTAACACTCTGACTATAGTTCAGGAAGAAGCATATCATCTGCTTTGTGGTACAACCACATGCAAACCACAGAGAGAGCAAGGATAGAGAAGGCCCAGTGATAGCCTCAGGACTCCCACAGAAGCTGGCAGAAGGAAATATCTACTGTCTCGTGGATTTTTTTGCTCTGATAGTCAAAGTCCTTAAAACCACAGAAAGATTTCCTATAATAATTATCTTAAAATCTGAGTCCTGATACTGGCCTGTTGTCTCCCTAATTAGAAATGTAGTTGCCCCATGTGGATTGGTCTATGACTGGATCTCCCAAGCCCTTCAAGCACTGTGACTGGCTTGATCTCTCTACTCTTGGATGGTAGTTTCAGCAAACATTACACATGAGTTGCCTGCAGATACCACTTCACTCTAGAACTGTGCTTTCCAATATCTGAGCCACTAGCACATCTGAAATGTGCTAGTCTGCATTGAGATTATGTGATATGTAAAATATACACTGTATTTTAAAGACTTAGTAACTTTTCTAGTGTGACACCTAGAAAGTTCAAAATGGCAGCTGTGGCTTATATTCCTATTGAATAGAACTGGTGTAGACATGCCATCAGGCAAAGTTCCTGACAGAGTTCTTCTACATCTCAGCAGCTCTGGTATGCAATACATAGAGACCGTAAAGTGGACAGTCCTATCACTGCTTCAGTCTTATAAGAACCCAGAGTTATGGGCTCTGTTATAAAGATAAGAGGGGTTGGGAAAGAAATTCTAATTTTTTACTAAGTTTAACCTGAAAGGCCTAGAAAATAAAATCTTAAGTTTCTGAGTTTACCTGGGAAGTTCTAGATAAACCTTTTTGTGCTTTGTTAGAAATGGATTTACAAGCTGGAAAAGAAAAATAAGAAAGGTCACATTTTTTTGGTGATCTGAGTTTATGACTCATGACAAATATAACCTATAATTGGTATTTGCATCAATCATATACAAGCTGGGTCATTAAACAGAGCAGAGGCAGAGTCTGATGGGTTAATTGTGAAATAGTGATGCAGACATAGGGATTTGTAAAATCCACCAGGGTCAAGTGCAAGCTCATGCCCAGGTCTCAGGGCCAACCAAGCCAATTTCACTTGAGGCATCAGCTAATACTGCCTTGTTTAGAGCAGTAGCCAGCCACAGCCAGCTACCCCCATTCACGTTTAAAGGGCCTTTATTGGGGCCTACCAAAAAGCAAATTAAAATCTATTATAGTGTAAACTGTACAACTCTACATGGGCCTGAGATTGTGATGTGAGAGGTGACTGGTGGAGGCTGAGGCTGATGGTGATGAGGGTGTACCTGATTTACACTGGCAATCTTTCAGATTAAAAAAAACTCCAACAAAACCACTAAGGCTATCAAGCTAGAGTCACAAAAGTTGGCTTACTCTCTACAGGCTGTATTAAACACCTAATCCAATTAAATCTGTGAGAACCAGGAAGACAATCCTGTTGAATCTTATTGAGGTTAATCAGTCATGGCTCTTGAGACCTGGAAGGCATAATTTGATTATCATGTACGTAGGTGAGTTGACTGTGCAGGTGTGCCAGTGTGTCAGGGGAAAAATGATCTGAAGACTTGGTTAGGAGCTGGTTTTAGAGAAACCAAATGTGTCTATCAGTAGAATTCACATGTCCTGGCAGAGTAAGGTTAGCAGTATCTCAAGTCCCAGTCTCAGTCCTTAAATAAGATAAAGGGAAGCTTCTAAACTTGTTAAGGGGTGAGGTAGTGGAAACTAAGTTGAATTGAGCTGTTTGGTGACAGCCAGTACTATTTCAGTTTCCAATAGTGGGATTTAGTTACAGATACACTTACTGATAGAGTTTAAAATGGTCATGGTGTCAGGGTTCCTGAATGGTAAGTTTTCATACTTTTAGGTTTCCCAGCAACATTTTTATTCCCATTTAAAAAATTCCCATTTTTATTCTCATCCCATCTTGGATCAGTAATACTGGCACTATTTCAGGCCAGAGCTGTACCTTGAACTATATAATAGCCATGTCTTATTACCATACTTTAAAGTCATTCTGCTCTGAAGATGGAAATGAATGTTTTTTTTTTGGAAATACATGCATGTGCTTATGGTAAATCCATTAGTGAGATGGGTAAATTGACCACAGGTATTGCTGCTATAAATATTAAATACTCCATTTTGATTATTAGATTTTTAGGAAAGGGCAAAATACTGAGATGAGAAAAGCACACAATGATCATTGGAGAGTTTGGTCAAAAATGGATTCTTTGGGACTTCTTCAGGCTGGAAAATCGGGGAAGAGGCAGAAATAATATCTGTGTTAGAAGAGTCAGTAATTTAATGGCCAAAAGAAAAATAAAGTCATGTTTCTGTCATTTGAAATTAGCCGGGAAGAGACCTTTCTGATGATTTTACCCAATGCTTACCTATGGGCTTCAGTAGAGAGAGCTTAGCTCGATGTCCTAGTGAGCAGATTAGAACCAGACTCCACTGTTTAGACTAATGTCCTGTCTACTGTACTTCAGACTTCCCTTGACTTTCTTATTCTTTGTTTTTAAGAAATTCCTTTTTCAAAGATAAACATATAGTGACCACTTACAGAAAGTTTAGAGCCTTTCAGGCGCTGAAAGTATTAAGAGTATTTTTATGTCTATTGTGGTGGCTAGACAGTGAGCACTGAGATGTTCACTTACCTGCCCAAGGTCACTCAGCTGGGAAGTGTGCACAGCGAAGGTTTCAGGGCGTTGATGTCAACCTGGCTCTAGAGAGTAAATGTCTGGCACTGCATAAGTGTGCTAAGTGTAATCAAATCCAGTAAAAAGAGGGCATGAAATGATGCATGGGTTTAAATATGTTTTTTAATGAAAAATGCTAGTATTCTAGAATTTTCTCAAGGAAATAGAATCACGCAGTAAAAAATAAAACAACAGATCCTACTATGACTTGCAACCCTGGAATTGTCAGCCTTTTATTAGGAATACTTTACCACACTGTTAAGAGTCCCTCACTTTGTTTGAATTGCACTGGGGGTGGTAGAAAAAAAAATCTCCATCTTTTGGGCAGGGAAGTACTAATGAGTTCTTTTAAAGTACAAACTGTACTGACTCTAAGAGGAGCTGTGACTTTTATGCTTCAGAACTAAATCGATTGAAAGAGTAGCCAAGCAAATTTTTAAAACATGGTTTAAGACTGTATGAAAAACAGCTTATACAGAAAAAATAAGATAGCACAGAGAAATAAATGCACATCATTTTTAGCCTAATTATACAATGTGGCATATGATAAAGTAGACTTCTTTTTTGAATTTACAAATGTCACAGTAATTTTAAATGTTAATTTCTGATTTTCCTCATCCCCAAATCCCTTTTGGGGAAAACGTTATATGGAACAATTTTACATAAATGGGGAATGTGAGAAATGGTTTTCGAAAGTTCAAGCTTGTAGGTATCCTTAGAGACAGGAAATGTGCTCAGAATATCCAAGTAATATGGGAAACGTGGGGGCCAAAACATCTAGGGTCCTTCATTCTTTATGATGACTAAAAAGCCGACAGACAGGGAGTCTCACGTTGAGCATGGGGGCCATTAAGCATGCAGCAGACAGAAGACTTTTCCAGCTCATATTAAATTAGAATTACAGACTGCCTACTTTTGTGGTTATGGTAAGAGAGCTGGGTTTTTGTTTGCTTGCTTGCTTGCTTTATTATTGTTGCTTTGTTTATGTGTTTATTGTGAAGTTCTTATTCATTTCCAGAGTGTTCTTTTCTACATTTAGAATCAGGTAAGATTCCAGGATAGCTGAAAGGAAAAGCAAAAGAGCACACTTTTTCAATTTCACAAATCACTGAAGCATCCTCACCTATACCCCTTACTGCCTCCCAGCGCCTATTTTCTCTCTATTCACCGTATCAGCTTGAAGCCTGAGTGGCATTGAATTTCTCAAAATGTATGGTAATTGCAGGAGCCGCAGTAAGGAATCGGAGAGCCTGAGGTTCATAAATAGATGTGTGTGGTGGAGTGGATAAATTTGTGGTCATCAAAAGAGAGGAAGAAAACAGGGCCCCCTGGCCCCCCCACCAGCAAGGGCAGAGTTAAGGAAATAGAAAGGGAGCGAGGTATTTCAAAATGGTGGCGGTGTAGGGGTGCTTTGTATAGGAGCTTCATGGCAAGCTTCTGGAAGAGCTGGAGGAAGAAAAAGAGGGAAACTGGAGGAGCAAAAGGAGGAAGGAATGATACTCTGAGATGCAGAAACCACTCACAGCCCCAGGCTGGAGTTCACAGGACTGTCCCTGTGGCCCCGCAGAGGTGGCTACCACTGCAGGGCTCTGGGATTTTCCAACACTCCGGTCACCCCGGTCACCCCTTGCCTGTGCTGCTGCAACAGCCGCCATCAACTGCCCTTGATAGTGGTGTCTACAACCCCTCTTCCTCTTGCCTTCTCTTCCAGCAGTGCTGCCCATTAGCAGGCCCTAAACAGGAAGCCAGACAAAAAAAGGGGTCTGTGAAATGGAGGTTCAGCCTTTCCACCCCAGTTGTTCTGGGCAGGTGAGTGGCTGTACTTGCACTTATCAAAATCTACAAAATCACTGTCAACTTGAATCCAAAATCATTAGCATGTCAAGAGTTCTGAGAAATACTTTTAAATTTTGTTTACCTATCTGGTTAAGGGCATTTCAATCTACAGTCTACTGTAGAACCTTTTGTAAAGGTTCAGATAGTAAATATTTCAGGCTTATGGTCTATATAGTCTCTGTAGAAACTATAACCTCTGTTACTGTAGTCTGAAAGCAGCCACAGACAATACAAAAATAAGCATAGCTGTGTTCCAGTAAAACATTACTTCAAAGACAGGTGGCTGGCAGAGGTTATAGTTTGTGGATGCCTGACTTACTGAATAACAGAGACCTAGAACCGTAAAAAACTGTACAATGATCTGAAAAGTATGAACCTGTTGTGAGCATAACTTAAATGCTGTATTAACTTTGATTTAATTTGCAGACCTTTCTGTGAAGCATGCATGTATTATAAATATAAAAAATCTTTATAAGTCCCCTTTTATATTGTCAATGATTTTAAAATACTTCAAATATATAATTCCTTTATTTCATTGACAAATAGTTGAATTCAGACCAGAAGAAATTTTGTCTCAGATGCCTATATAAAAGTACCTTAGAACCTGTTAAAGAACAAGGGGTCCAATGAACAAAATCCAAAATATATCTGCCTGAAAGCAGAAGACACAACTTAGCATTGTGCCAGGCCAGGGAGGCCATCAATGAATATATATATATGAGAAGCCCAAGGCATTAAGAAAGCAATAGCATTTGAGTTATAAATTAGGATTATGGTAATCTGGCCCCAAACTCTCTGGCCATGAAAAGAGCCTAGGCATGCTTAGAACACTGATGATAGTTTATTATTACAACATAACCTGGAATATCTAGACTAATTTGTTCAATGACTAAGTTAATGTCTTTGTGGACATTTTCTTTAATTTGTCCTATGTAATAATTTTAATTTTTAATAATTTCTTTAATATTAATAATTAAAATAAGTTAAATTAATAATTAAAAGAATAATAATGTTCTTTAATTTGTCCTAGGTCATACATTCTGTTAATGTAAGCAAAAGCTGACCTAATATTCAACTCTTTACTCTAAATAAAGTGCCCACTAAAGTTGTTGGGATACCTGGTAAATTCATGGTTTGAAAGTAGAATAGCTTTCATTTAAAGAAATTTGTTTCTAAGTCAGTATTGAGTGTGTTCCCTATTTCTTAATCCTTTGGTTCTGGAGCATGCAAGCTAAACTAATTATTATTCTAACTCTGAATATTACTGGAGGTAGGTATTTATGAGATAGACTTAATGCTCTAGAAGGAGAGTAAGACTTCATAATCTTACAACTTCAAACACCTTTATTTTAACAAAGACAGTATGATAGTGTCTAATGTATACATTTTTAGCATTTTCATTTATTATTTTAATTTGAATACTTAGTAAAACATTAACTGGAATTGCCAAATTACCATATGAAAGCTGATAGAGAACTGGTAGAATATTGAGTATTTGTCCCTTCCTTATTCCTTAGAAGCAATTAATTGAAGGAGGCATTTTAACCAAGGGAAAACTGCTAGAGGCTGTAGCCCAGTAATAGAGGAAGAAGTGAGTGAATGAATGTTTTGTAGTAATTTGAATTTTGCTGCAGATTCAATGAGCCCTGGAGTAGTAGTTCATGTTTAATTCCTATGGTTAAAGATAAATCACAGGTAGATGAAAAAACTTTTACTTTTCATTCATTAAAACCTATAAAGGCAAAATAGTACATTTTTTTTTTAAAAGATTTTATTTGTCAGAGAGAGCGAGCGAGAGCGAGCACAGGCAGACAGAGTGGAAGGCAGAGTGAGACGGAGAAGCAGGCTCCCTGCAGAGCAAGGAGCCCAATATGGGACTCAATCCCAGGACGCTGGGATCATGACCTGAGCCGAAGGCAGCTGCTTAACCAACTGAGCCACCCAGATGTCCCAAAATAGTGCATTTTTAATAATCATACAATGGGGTGGTTCTCCTCTGTTGAATAGAGAGTATTCCACAGTGCCAAGGTCCAATCTCTAGACTAGATTATAATTCTTTTAAAGTCAAGTATGATTGGAGGGTAGAAAACCAGCTTCCCAAAAGGGAGTGGAAAGAATCTGCCTCCTGGGTGATTGGTAGGGCTGTGATCCAGGCAATATATAATATCTGATGAGCCTGGAGTTTCTCCAGTGTAAACCATATACTGACATGGGAAAAGTGAGGGCAATTCTCTGTGTGTTATGGTCAGTGCCACACTGAGGTCTCTGAGCCAGTGGCCTTGTCTTTGCTTTGTGATCATTAATGGTTCTTCCTCACAATTTCATGGAAGTCCAATGGGCTGGGGGAAAAAGTAACTAAGCAATTAAACCTGAGGCTGATGAAAATATTTTGCTTGAAGAGTTATTGAGATAATTGATCTGAGCCTATATTAAGGGGTTGAGTTTAGCATAAAGCCTGCTAAAATCCCCGATGATTTTATAGTCCTAAATGCTCGTCCCCAAACCGAAAGATTATAGAATTTCTGGTAAGATACTCATTTCTATTGTTTTTTTGCTTCTGAATAATGTGAATATAAAATGATTTTAATTAAACATGAGTTAGTGTTACTTCTTGTAATTTCCTAGGAAGGATCAAGTTTTTGTAATTATTTCCAACAAGTATTATTTTATATGGGTTTTCCTTGAGGTTTTTTCTATATTCACTCTATTCTATGAATATATAGAATATACTTTGAAGCATTTCCTTAAGATTGCTAATTTTATCTAATTTATATTATTTATGGTTCCAGAAATATCAATAAAAAAGTAAGTAAATGGAGTATATAAGTTTTGACATCCATTACACTAAGGAATATTTGTGAAACAATCATTAGCAATAATTGTCCAAGGTATCCTGGATAATTAACTGACTTAGATATCTCTGAACTCTAGTTAATCAAAGAATATAGCAACTAACACCTGCCTTGTACAAACATTAGGAAGAAGCAAAATATTACACATAATATTCCTGGCTCTCAATATGTATTCTGTAAATGACAGCCCTTATTCAAGCATCATATTTTCCCATTATAAAGTTTGTTACTCTGATACCAAAGAAAAGACTCATTGAACTAATTTGCTTAGTAATGTCTGTGACAGAAAGCTTTAATTTAGCTTTCTCACAAATCCAACAAACTCTTTGTATTATCTGAGTTTTCAATAGACTGGCTATTCATAGACAGTTCAGATACTGCATCTGCTTAAAAAAAGAGCCTATTTTACCTTAAAGAGATCATGTTTTACGCATCCCATCCTTAAAAAAATGGGTGGGGGTGGGGATGGAGTAAGACTTTAAAGGGTGAGACTCAGTGTCTTGGTGGAAAATGTGTCCTTGTTTTTGTCCAAAGTTAAATTCATCTGTAGTTTAGGTCCCATCTGCTGTCTCTCAAGGAATTTTATTGAGTTACTCTTATTCTCTCCTGTATCTTCTCTCCTCAATTACTATTTCTTTTTCATTTGCTTGCATCTTTTCTACCTTAAAAATGGACCACAAATAAACCTTGATATCTGTTCACGTCTCTTCTATGTTAAAATTGAACATAAATAATACCCCTTAACATCTGTAATTCCCTCAACACACACCCAACTGAGGAAATTTCCTAGATGCCAGTGTACAAGGCTGAAGTTTGCTTTTAACAAATGTCAGAATCCCCTGGAGGCCTTAAATGTTGGGCCCCAACCCAGAGTTTCTGATTCACAATTTCTTAGTTGATGGTGATGCTGCTAGACAAGGAGTGACCATGGAATGAGGCACCCTAAGACATCATTAGAAATTAGAGAAATTTCTGATTTTCATCAGATCTCCATTCAAAGAGAATAGTGTATGTATGTTGGATAGGACTTCTCTTTCATTTCCTTTTTTCTAATATAAGTTATCATTGTCAGTGTGTAGGTAATTTGGCTGTCCAAAAATGAAATGCCCTGCTTTGAAGCATTTGTTGATTTCCATGGTGTGACTACTCTTACCATTGCTTATTTCACACTACCAATGGGACATCAGTGAGCAAGACATTGGGAAGAGATGCATACATTCATGTCAGGTTGGAGACAGTTTCAGCACACCACTGATTCATGTAAATGTGGACATCTTTTAGTGACCAAGAAGTGATAATGGACATAGTTGAAACCCAGGTAGTCTCACCCTACTTATGGAATTTCCCTTCCTTATCTACTGTGTATATTTATTCTCCTCCTCCCTGCATTGATCTTTGTTCTGGTAAACGCTAGTGTGACTTTCTGTCCAAATGCCAGAGATTAGGTATAGATTTTACTTGAGAGAGGATGGCTAATATCCCATTGTTTATGAAGACTTCCCAAACCAGAATCTAAAAGAGAAGGATTTGGTACAGAAGCTTGGGGATGGGAATGGTGGACAGACATCACTACCTTGTGAGGCTTTCCTTCTGTATTTGTTTGAATAGCTCAGAAGTTACCTAGCTAATGACACTCTCGTTACCAAATACTTCCAATTCATAAACTTTCCAGATGTATTTATATATGTTTTTTTTTTTCACCTAAAAGTTCTCTTTAAGTCCCAAAGAGACAGGGCAATAAGGAAAACTAAAGTATTCAATGAGAATTGTCAGTGGTGACAATTTCTCAACTATGTGTCCGTGATCAGGGAAACAAAAGGCAAATGGGTGCCACAGGATGGGGAGCTTGATAAATGCTTTCAGGCCTGCTTGCTGTCCCATTATTCAAACAGCAGTGTGTTTCTTGATTATTTTTCAGATCAGAGAACTAAGCCCAAAGAACCCTATAATCATATCCCACCCACAAGTTCCAGGTCCTCAGTACCCCTCAGTGTGCCCTAATTTTTTCCTGAAGTGAAAAACAGACCAGAACAACTTTAAATTATTTTAAAATGCAGTTTATCATGGGAGAGAATGAGAACAATTTTTTTATAGGAAGTTTGCAATCATTTTAATTCAAAGAACTTTGATTTTGTTTCACATTTATTTTATGCAAAGTTGAAGGTGGCAGTATGTGGCAAAAAATGAACTTCTGTGTGGAAATCATAGGCCTGGCACTGGTTTGGAATTTCCCCTTGATTCTACACTTGAAAGTAAAGGGGTTATTTTCATGGAAAGTTTTGAAGATGGTGTTGGTACGAAGTTGAGAAATAATATCAGGGTGGGAGGCAGTTTACCCAGATCACTGGAAGATCTGGGTAGAGCTGACTGTCTTTAAAAACAATGGTGTCAAGTCATATTCTGATGAAGATAAGACTACTTGAGACTAATAAAGCTCTTAGGCCCTGCAACTTCCTCAGGGTATATTGTGTGAAATGATTTTATTTTTTTATTTATTTTTATTTTTTATAAGCATATATTTTTATCCCCAGGGGTACAGGTCTGTGAATCACCAGGTTTACACACCTCACAGCACTCACCAAAGCACATACCCTCCCCAATGTCCATAATCCCACCCCCTTCTCCTAAACCCCCTCCCCCCAGCAACCCTCAGTTTGTTTTGTGAGATTAAGAGTCACTTATGGTTTGTCTCCCTCCCAATCCCATCTTGTTTCATTTATTCTTCTCCTACCCACTTAAGCCCCCATGTTGCATCACCACTTCCTCATATCAGGGAGATCATATGATAGTTGTCTTTCTCTGCTTGACTTATTTCGCTAAGCATGATATGCTCTAGTTCCATCCATGTTGTCGCAAATGGCAAGATTTCATTTCTTTTGATGGCTGCATAGTATTCCATTGTGTATATATACCACATCTTCTTGATCCATTCATCTGTTGATGGACATCTAGGTTCTTTCCATGGTTTGGCTATTGTGGACATTGCTGCTATAAACATTCGGGTGCACGTGCCCCTTTGGATCACTACGTTTGTATCTTTAGGGTAAATACCCAATAGTGCAATTGCTGGGTCATAGGGCAGTTCTATTTTCAACATTTTGAGGAACCTCCATGCTGTTTTCCAGAGTGGCCGCACCAGCTTGCATTCCCACCAACAGTGTAAGAGGGTTCCCCTTTCTCCGCATCCTCGCCAGCATCTGTCATTTCCTGACTTGTTTATTTTAGCCATTCTGACTGGTGTGAGGTGATGAAATGATCTTTTCTTTTGTAGCTATTTGAGGTAAAAAAGAATCTTAACAAATGCAAATAGGATTTGTCAGTTCATCACAGGATATGAGGGATAGGAGAAAAGTCATGTTTTAGTTCCTCATTCCTTTAAGAACATGGAATCCCAGGGCAGAAAGTTTTGTGGTAGTGAAAGATGAATAGGAAGCTAACTCCAAGAGACTCCAGAAGAGAATATAAGTGGGAATTGAGTATAAGGAAGTGATTGAGATATGTATCCTAGTTCAGAGTCCACTGGATTTTTCCCAGCTTGTTGCATCCATGACTCTTCCCCTTCTCCATGTGTACTGTCCCTAAGTTATTAAACATTTATTAAGCCTCATTTCCTTTGTGCAGCTTTTCCTTGAGGGTCTTTTTCTCTCTGTGGTGTGAAAAACTGGTAGAAAAGTAATATGTAAGCCCACTCTTGAGAAAGTTCGCATTCCAACAGGAAATCTTTCAGAGAGTCTGTTAAGATAAATGACTACAGGGGCACCTGGGTGGCTCACTCAGTTAAGCCTCTGCCTTCGTTCTGCTCAGGTGGTGATCCCAGGGTCCTGAGGTTGGGCCCCATGTTGGGCTCTCTGCTCAGTGGGAGCCTGTTTCTCCCTCTCCCTGCCACTCCCCCTGCTTGTGCTCTCTCTCTCTGTAGAATATATAAATAAAATCTTTTAAAAAAAGATAAATGACTACATT
Organism: Mustela putorius furo; assembly: GCF_011764305.1. Taxonomy (NCBI): domain Eukaryota; kingdom Metazoa; phylum Chordata; class Mammalia; order Carnivora; family Mustelidae; genus Mustela; species Mustela putorius. The sequence goes on along the minus strand of NW_025421373.1, from coordinate 12,867,240 downwards.
TGTAGTAATGGAATTCCCAGATCAATGGCAGGCAATTAGGGAATTATCTTTGGGGCAAGATTTTTGCAAAGCTCTTCAATTTGTATCACATATTTCTAATGCTGGCCTTGCTTTGGACTTACAAACATCAAAATAAATGCTCTGATTGAATTCAGTTTGACACAAAGAAAAGGAAGCCTCCAGAAAGTCCAACTAAAAATTTGTTTCCATTTGTAAAATTTAATTCAGTGTTTAATCTTTTGAGTGATATTTTTTACTATGTAGACTTCAAAATTAATTCCTCCAAATAATGTACATATATTTTAAAATGCATCTCCCACCTCACTAAGCTTTTCTTTCTTCTCCATCCAAAGTTCAGATGATGCTATAATTATATCATTTCAATTCCTCTCCCAGGTACCGGCGGGTGGTTCCTTATCACAGAACTTCACTGCAGCAGCATTTCCTGTTTCTAGAACCAGAAATAATTACTACTAATCATTGCCATTTTCTGGATCTACTTATAGTGCTGGCACCAAGGCTGAGAAAACTGCTGAGTCACAGGGTCACTGGGAAAAGTTTTCTTTGGACATTTCGCTAACTTACCTCTTTTGGTTTTCTTTATCCTGAATAGGCTATTGTTTCCCAAACCATATTTTCAGTAAATTTAGTTTTCCTTCTGCTGTTTTTCAGGTGTGTTGGCCTTTTCCTTACTTAGTCTTTTCTGTCTGTAAAAGTTGAATTCTTGAGCTTTATTTCTTGAAAGGTATCCACTTACCAAGTCAAATTCTGCATGAGAAACTCTTATTAACAAGTTACTCCAACATCAATGGGACCAGAAATCCTGACAGCAATTTCCTGGGGATCTTCTGGTTCTTCTTCTTTTTGCTTTTAACCTGAAGAAATACATGCTCATCAATTACTTATATACTTGCCTCTCCAAGTATCTTTGACTACAGAGTAATTTCAGCTTTTAAGAGGCCTAGGCTGTGGTTAGATACTCAAGATAATTCTTTTGATCCCAATAAAATACTAAATGTCTTTTCCAGCCTAGCGTTGTTCCCGTAACAGAATGATATCATGAAACCAGACAGACCGTCTTTGGCCCTGCCATCCTCTACCCCAGGCAGGTCTTCTTGCTCTGCTTCCTAATGCCACATGACCGAATCACCTGTATCTCAATCAAACCATGTTTGCAATCTTGAAGAATATTTGTCTCCTTTTGCTCATCTCAGTCAATCTATGCCAATCCGGGTGAGCGCCTCTCCACACAGGAACCCTCTTGTATCTGTATTGTAAATTACAGTCCCTGTCATCACCATAATTTAGACTTTTACCTTCTCTTGCCAGAAATACTGTGAACTCAACTACCTGCCTGCTTCCATCTCTCCTGCCTTCAGAATGGCTGGGACTGCACCATTGTCACAGCAACTGTTCACAAATGTCACAATGAGCATGTAATTCTTCTGCATTAAAAATAACAGTGTCTTAGCCTGATAATTAAAGCCTTGGATAGCCAGGGCTTAGCTTTCTGATCTCTTCTCTTCCCATTGACTGACATAAGTGAAATGAACTCATAGCTTTTCCCAGAAGATGCCCTAGTGATGATGATGCTCTTGCATTATCCTTTTCTATGACCTGTTGACACTTCCTGTAAGGCCTGTATCAAATCACATTTGATTTATGATGTGTTTGTGATACCACCTCTACATCTGCATGCCTCTCACCCTCTAAGAAATCCCTTGGAGAGGCTTTATAGTTATTGGTTCAGAAAGACTTAATTCAAACCATAATTCTGCCTATTACTACTGTAATGACTTTGATAAGATTACATATATTCTCTGAGCCTTGTGTTTTTTTTTTAATCTGTAAAATGAAGATGATATTTTCTTTTAATATGAAGATTAAATGAAATCACCCATATATAATACATATATGAACTTGGAATATATTAAAGATTTCATACACATTATTCTTTTTAGGTAACTCTTCCTTGGTGTTAATTACCCTTTTGCTGGCATTCTGGCCTTTTGAGATCTTGATCCACCCTCTACATAATCCTATGAGGGCATCACTTATTTTTGGATCCATCAAAACAACAGTGAAATACCTAAATCAGGAGATTCTGAAGAATATTGGAACTGATTTTTTTAAAAGGTTTTTTATTTATTTGAGAGAGAGAGTGCAGAAAGAGAGAGAGGGAGCATGAGCCAGGGGGGAGGGGCAGAAGCAGGTTCCCTGCTGAGCAAGGAGCTTGATGTGGGGCTCAATCCCAGGATTCTGGGATCCTGACCTGAACTGAAGGCAGACGTTTAACTAACTAAGCCACCCAGCATTCCTGAAGCTGGAATAAAGATGAATAAAGAAGTACTTCAATTCAGAGGGATAAAAAGGAATTTAATTTATAACTGGAAAAAAGGGCCATATATTTCTTCTGGCAATAATAAAAGGAGAGGTATAGAGTTATTCATGACAAAGAGATGAAAAATAAAGGAATGTAATTATTCTACGACTACTGACCATATGGGTGTGAAATGAGATATAGAAACCACATCTTCCAGATAATCATCATGTAAATAATTTTGTTTAGGAATGTGGATACTTCCATTCTCTCCTGGATTCACTGTACTTTCTCCTACCATCATTACTATCTGGGCCTTAGGCATCAATTACATATTGCTTTAGATTATTTTCTGACAGTTACAATAAATATCAACATTGGCTTTGCAGTGAGATTACAATCAATCTGAGGGCAAGATACTTCTTTTTATCTCTCTTCTCATGACATCAAATACAGTCTCACATTCATTAACACAGACTATAATCTTTAGAGACAAATGAATGTGGACCCTATTCAGGGTTCTATCACTCAAACACTGGCTAAATTCATACAACCACTCAATCTCTCCATGTGAAGTAACCTCTACATGGCACATATTGGGGTTATACCCCTAATTTTTGTGCATTTAAACCAACCCTTTCACTAGAATTTAGGTTTCTATCTAATTTCCCAATTCACTAGAAAGAAAGAATATGCTAGCCACGCTTACCTAGTTGTCTGGATTCATGATTGTTATAATACAGTGGATTAACACTTAAGCACCCTAATTTTGTATTCATCTCTTATGAACTTGATTCATCTGAGATGTCTTAATGGATAAACCTCTCTTATTATACTGACAAAATGAAATTTCCGAACCATGTAGCTAAGGACTTTATAGTGTGGGAAATTACAAAGCAAATATCACATTATGAGGCTACTTAGAGGCCTTTTCTGGAAACCACTGATCTCCTGTCAGGTCCTGTTCAAGTTTCAAGTCAGTTGGTAAACTGGATCTTGAAGAATCACAAAAATGAATGTAGCAGAGGATATGCCCTATAAGTTCACCTTCAAGTAGTTTTTAAGTTACATACCTGATACATTTAATATGTTTTTTGAGACTCAGAAGTAATTTAAAATGGTGCAATTGATGCCTATAGCTTTGTTGATTTAAGTAACAAGAGAATTGAAGTAGCATTGTATATACAGAATGATTTCATATAGCTTGGCTTCAAAGCTTTAGACTTCAGTAGGCAAGACAAAAAGTTTCTGTATATTTCGTTCTTAGCTTTATAGTCTATTTTATCTATAGAACAAACTTGGGAGGATTTTGTGAGTTGCAGTTATGAAATTCTATTGCCCTGTATTTCAAAATGGTACTTTCTATATATATGTCACTTGGGCTTGGGGGGAATGAGGGATACAGTTAGCAATTTTTGGAGATAGTTTGAAAATAACTTATCTAGATGACCTGTTGTCTTACAGAGGGAGCTGGGGACTGGAGAGTTGGAGTAATTGGCCCTGAATCTCACATCTTATCAGAGGGAGAAACCAGGTCCCCTAACTCCCAGTCCAGCCTGCTTTCTACCACCCCAGATTGCTGACCTACAGGAATACAGCCCAAGTGTGGTATATTTTGAGCATCAGACCCTGGATTGAGGGACTGACCCAGGATTGTCACTCTGCAGGATTGTCACTCTGTAAGCCCATTCTGGTGTTCCTTCTAATTCACTTAACCCTTATCTTTATTGGAAGAGCAGAACCTCCTGGAATTTGTTCTTAGACTTAAACTTTACTTGTTTTGTTTGTTTGTTTTTAAGATTTTTAATTATTTATCAGAAAGAGAGAGAGACAGACAGAGAGAGCACAAGCAGGGGCAGTGGCAGGCTCCCTACTGAGCAAGGAGCCCAATGTGGGAATCGATCCCAGGATCCTGGGATTATGAGCTGAGCCAAAGGCAGCCCCTCAACCAACGAAGCCACTCAGGCATCCCTTACCTCTACTTGTAAAGGCCTGACATGCTCTGCTCCTCATTCTTTGAATGTAGTTCTTGAGTTTCAGTACTGAACCTACATGTCATTTAAGAGCAAGAGTAACTCAAATGTTTTATAACAGTTGAATTTTTAAAAATACAGCTAGGCAACCTGCTTCATTCAAGAAAAATTCTTTAATGCCTACTCATGTGCCAAAATTGTTCTGAGCACTGAGGATATACTAGTAAGCAGAACATAAAAATCTCTGAATATAAAAATCTCTGATGTCACTGTATTTACAGACTATAAGGATCAGAAAGATGAATCAGAGCAGAGGGAATGAGAAATATTGGGAAGGTGTGTTGCAGTCTTATGTAGGGTAATCAGGTCACCAACAAAGCGGTGTTTGGGTCAAGACCTGGGTGAGGTGAGGGGGCAAGGCACACAGATATTTGGGGGGAGATTGGCTTAGGGGGAGGGAGGAGCAAGTACAATAGCACTGAAGTAACAGAGTGTGTAGTGTATTTGAGGAGCAACCAAGAAAATAATGTATGGAGTGAAGTGAAAAGGGCGAGTTAGGAAAACAATAGGAGGTGAGAGCAGAGAGGTAAGCAGAGAACCATGGTGTCTGATCCCAGCTTTGGAAAGATTTTGTCTTTTATCAGCCTGATTATTAAGCAAAGAATTCATGCTTACTTATAATAGGTATATTTGTCTCTAATGAGGATGATGAAATAATATAGCTTATTTTTTATTTTGAGACGTATCCACAGGTGAATAACTGATATTATGATAAAAATTCAGGAGATCCTATAATTTAACATATATATACGTATATAGATAATTATTTGTTTTAAAGTCTAAAGATGTTGTGTAGGTACAGAATTAATAAAAACTTACCAAATAGTTTTGTCTAACAATCCTTATGTTACTTTTATTAATAAAAAGAATAATTAGAACTCTCTTCTAAATTCAGTTAAATATCGTATGTTTCATATTATAAAATGCCTTCTCTTTTTATGATTTTTCTTTGTCTCTAAAACACCAGACTCTTTTTCAACATTCTTGGTCCTTTGTCACTTTTCTTCTTGGTCTTCTTCATTGGTCTTCGGTGATTTTCGACAAATTTACAAAATAGACACCCACCTAGGGAACTAAATTCTCAATGTCATGGATTATATATAATCCAGCACCAATATATTTCTTTCTTTTTTAGAATTTACATGACAATCAAGAGAAAAATTCTGTACCAGGCAAGGGTCCTGTGGCTGGATTTGAAATCATCTTTTTCTCAGAGTGATTTGAGAAGTCCAGTAAAATAGGAGTTCCGCAACTTTGCTTTAGTTAACTATGGTCATCTTTACACACGGTATATGGACCATGGTGGCCTTGTTCTGGGTATCAGTGAATGGAGAATGGACCATGTAGACACAGAGGAAAAGGGAAGTGAGTGGTGTCTGGAAGAAGAGGGAAAAGTGGTGAACATCAGTTACCCAAATCCTCTGCCTTGGCAAATGAAGTCCTTAACACATTCTGCTACATCCTCCTAAGGGGTATTTGTTATTTAGAAGATTTCATGTTTTGAAGAGGAGCATGAATCTGAAGTCTGAACTTATTTCTCTCTAACATCATCACATTAGGTAACACAGTTTAGATTTTAGCTAAAAGGAGATAACCCTAAGGAAAGAAAGATCAGGGAAATGTAAGTTGTAGTGTAGTTCAGGGAAATTCCCAAAGAAGTCTTCATGTTACTACCTGATAGGTAATGATATTTTCTTCTCTAACATGGAAATGGGTACTTTCAAGCTATGAAAGGTAGTTTTTATTATTTATTATTAAGAAAGAATGTGTGTGTGTGTGTGTGTGTGTGTGTGTGTGTGTGTATGAGAGAGCTCCTTGAGTTTTAATCCTTTCTTGATTTAACTATTGTTAAAAATGACTTTTATGATTCATGCTTACAGATTAAAAGATCAACTTGTTCCAAATGGTGATTCAGTCTATAAACAAGATGGGTTTGTTTGTCTGAAGTAATCAGTAATGCTCAAAAGCCACTGTTTCATTTTGGTCTTGCTGGGTCTCCAGAAAGCAGCAGAACTGGGTGTTGATTTTATATCCTGTGGAGTCTGATTCCTGACCTCACTTGGATTCTGGGTAATTCTGTGGCCTTGTTCTTCAAACAGGCCTGAATTGGGCACTTTTGAGGAATGTATTGGGCCTGTATTGAGGAATGATATCCTCAGTCTGGACGGGTGCTTGCAACACTTATCTAGTAGTCATCCAGTGACTGCCAGATTTTACCACTAGCCCCTTGGGTGGATAACTAGACTTCTGTTTCTTTAGCTTTTAATAAGAACATGAATGTCAGTTGACTGAGAGCTTACTCTATATTAGATGCTTTATACATGATACTTTAATAAAGGATATTTAATAATCTTATTTTATGGAGAAGAAACTAAGGTTTAGATATCTTAGCAACTTGCCCAATATCCTGTGACTATCAAAGGTCAGGATCTGAACCCAGTTCTATCTGATTTCAAAGCCCAAGCTCATAGTTATGGTGCAAGATTACTGTACATAAGGCAGGTGCTAAGTAAATGAAAATTGTCTCAAGATACTTGTTAAATTCTTCAATTCCTTGCCAGAGCTGAACAGTGAAAATACATTTTGTTTTCAGTTTGCTTAATACTAACAAAGACAGAGTGTCTCAATGGCATATCCATTGATTTGAAATAGAGAATGGAGATGAACAAAAGAACTTTTCACACACATTTGTTATCATGAATAAGAGGAAAATGAGGTCTTAATCAGTTTGGTCACAGATAGGAGGCTTTGTAATAAATTAAGGGCACTTCTATTTTTCTTAGTTCTATATTTCTTAGTTCTCTGGTTAGAAAGTTATATTTTAGAGGACTAAAAGGGGAATTCGTGAGACACATAGCTTTGTTTGAGATGACTAGTAGAATATTCTATACCTGAACCTGGTTTTCAAGTAAAAGGAGATGACACGTCACTGAAATTTAGTGATACAGCTTTTCTTTTTCCATTCTATTTCTCAAGGGCACTTACTTTTAGAGTTGGCTTTCTGTAGCTAAGGATACATAAAGATTATTTTTAACAGTCAGAGGAAGACCTCCTATTATTACAAGCAGCCTCCTGCCTCTGGAACCACTAAAGTCTAGGCTCCATTTCCCAGAGAGTCTAATTCAATAAATTTGTATTTTAAAAAATCTCTATATTGATTCTGTTAAGTGGTAAGATCCAGTCCATGAAATCAGTTCCAGATTTATTTTCCATACCTCTGTAAGATCCTAACAAAAAATAATTTTCAATTCCTTAAAGACTCATTTTTTTTTTCTTCCCTTAATTCCTGAGTTCTGCATATAGACCATGGACACATCTCCATACTAGTTTCCCTAGAGTTGGAAAGGAGGGGGATGAATGATAGTCTTTATTTTCTAGTACTTCTCAGCTCTTAGACAACATTTCAGGAAAACTTGGGTCCTGCTTAATCTCAAAAATCAAGGTTTTTTTCAGAGCCTTATCCCATACATGGTCTCTGAGAAGAACCCAGTCCCACCTTTTCTAGCTTCTGGTGGATGCTCACCCTTTCCTGGGTTGTTGTTATATCACTCCAATCTCAACTCCATCTTTATGTTCTGGTGTATTTAATCTGCCTCTGTGCCTCTTATAAGCATATTTGTGTTGGCATTTAGGGCCTACCTGGATAATCCAGGGCAAATTTCCTATTTCAAGATCCTTAATTTAATCACATCTCTTGCCATATAAAGTAATATTTACTACTTTGTCACATAATATTCATAGGTTTCAGGGGTTAGGAAGTAAATATGTCTTTGAGAAGTCATTTTTTTCAGTTTACCACAGTCAATCTTTGGATCAGATGGCCCACCTAGAGAGTCTGAGTGACTATATTTCTCTTCAAATATCTGTATAGGTGAAATCAACCATATTTCATAAAAGGTAAAAACCTGGATTGATCCTATAATATTAATATGGAAAAATAAAATAACTTTTGTTTCTTTACATTTTCACCGTATTCTTTGTACTTTGTCACCTATGTTTGCATATAATTATATAAATACATCATTCATTCATTTTAGAAAACATATATAGAGCACTGATTATGCTCTATAGACATGATACTTGGCCTTGGGATGCAGAATTAAATAAGGTATGGTTCCTTCCATTGATCAGCCCATAATCTGGACAAGAAGGTGGTCGTATCACACTTCATTCCATTTCCAAGTGCGACTGTATACTTCTATAGCTAGGTCATGGATTCTGTCTTGTGATCCATACTACCACTCTTTTAGTTTGATATTGTTTATTCCTATTTTAGAGAGAAGAGAACCAAAAACAGAGAGTAGCTGAGGACGATGCACATAATAGGCGGTAGAGCTTGGGTTTAAACTCTAGCATTCTGATTTTCGGGCTCAAGCTATCAAACACTGCCCATACCACATTGATTATTGGTAGAATGACTCCATAATGGTGTTTTTGAGTGAGCATTTTCCTTTTCTAAATGCAATACAATTTTCTTCTAGGTATGCTCAGACTTTCCTATATCGCTTGGTCTTTTGTGATGTTTGCTTCTCCAGTAAACATTCTGGTTTAGGGTTTGTGAAAGTTCTGTTGTGACTTGGATTATATGAGTTTGCCTTCATCCAGGAACTAAGATCAACAAGACTTTGGAAGCATTGCAACCTACTAGAGATACTTTTCTATATTTCTCTTTAATTTAGGGAAATTTGATAACAGAGATGAGTTAATTTGATAACAGAGGTGAGAAATCATCCTTTTGTAAATGTAGCCTATAGATGGACCAGTCATAAGGAAACTACTGTATAGTTGGTAATAACACATGGATTCTCATATGGTTTGTCCTACAGGTCCTGAGAGAATATTTAAGAGAGTGTTGTCTTTGACATCCAAGAGGCTGACCCTTCAATTCTCATTTTCACAATCTCAATCCATCTGCCTAAATAGTAGCTAAATTTTCTTTAGATAACTGATACCATGAGAGGTTTTTTTCTTCTACAGATACTTGTTATAATAGAGAATATCCTTTATATCTGTTTCTATCCACTAAGTTGTATTGATTGTTCCTCAAATAGTTTTAACAAGTATCAGATGAAAAAAAGAAATGGTGGTAGATTTGGTATAAAGGAATTACCCAATACACCTCCAAATGGATCGCTAACGTCACTGAGACTTGGATTGTAGTAACAGTAACAAAAATGGTTCAGTGGTGCTAGCAGCAAATTTTAACACTTCATTGTGGTTTTACTCAAGCCTGGGCCAAGTATTCATTTTAGGAGGGACACAGTTAGTGGCAGACCCCCGCTTCCGTAACTCATTCCAGACTCTAGTGACAGTTTGCACGTTGGAAGCATCAGCCTGAATAATGTTATGGTGGTAATTTTTGTTTTTTCAGCTGGTTCTACTTGAAGTTGTTATATCCAGAGTAACAGTATTTTTTGGATATCATAATAAAAATGTCCAAAAAACTAATAATTATGCAATGTGGCTAATCATCAGGGAACACAGGGTGTTGCTTTTACCTTGCTAAGTATTTTAATTGAAATTGGAAGTAGTAAATAACTCAGTTATACTCCCTTCTTCAAATTGTGTTTTCAGATTTCCTGTCTCTGCTTCTCTCAAAGATCTTTTAGCACCTTGTTTGATGTGGTCTGGCAGGGAGGGCTGGCTGCAATTCTAATTTCTTGCATTTGTGAGAATAATTCTCTTTCGATTAGATACAGAAATGAAAGTGTGATCTGGTATCATTAATATATATTACTGCAAAGTAAGTAATTGTTCCACAAGTGTTACTACTAAATTCTACTAAATATTGAATATTTTTTTACAACAATACCTTCCCTCTTTCAAGAATAAAATGGTCTATATTTTGGAACTTTTACTTTGGAAAATCCTATTCCCTGACATCTATTATGAAACTTCCTCTCCAATCCCATAAGGATCTCTCCTATATAAAATTCTAGTCTCGCTCTCTATCCTTGTCATTAATTCAAGAATGAAAAACTTTTTTCTCCCTTTCTTAATGTCTCCAGCTTCCTTTCTATTTTTATTGTCACCTCTTTCTCCCTCCCCCCTCTCTTCCTCCCCTCCCCTCCCTGTCATACTATGCCAGCATGCTCTCAAGCCATTTTTTATCTATTTCCAGTTATCAAACAGGAAACCACATTTGGATAAGTCCTAACCTGTTTGAACACTTCTGTCTGGAAGGCTCATGGTTTTCTCAAACTTCTATGACTGCTACCGAGGAGTAAGTTGAACTTGGGTTGGAAGGTAGAACATGTTTTCTACTCTACTGTTCTCAGAAAACTTGGTTGCTGGTACAGTTTGATTCCTCATTTAGACCCTTGGATGTATCATTTAGAAGTTGGAAATCTAGGAGGTAATGGGTGAAAAATTAGGTTTCTCTAATCTCCAGTCTATAGAAGCTTTATGTTTGGAAGTGGCCACCTAAAGAATGATTCAGGAGCTGAGTATTAATTTTCTTGCAAGGTAGAGGGTGTAGATGTGTGTGTGTGTGTGTGTGTGTGTGTGTGCATGTGTGAGTTAAGATTTTATTTATTTATTTGATAGAGAGATAGAGAGAGCACAAGTAGGCAGAGAGGCAGGCAGAGGGAGAGGGAGAAGCAGGCTCTCTGCTGAGCAGGGAGCCCAATGCTCAATCCCAGGACCCTGGGATCATGACCCGAGCCAAAGGCAGCTGCTTAACTGACTGAGGCACCCAGGTGCCCCAAGACATGATTTATAAACAAAAATCAAACAAAAGAATGTCCCTCAGTATATCATCCATACACCTGTTCTAGGATAAACTCTTCTTTCTCAGTATAAAGCTTCATAGACTAGAAGAGAGATTTCCTCTTGGTTATTTTTTTTTTAAGATTTCATTTATTTATTTGGCAGAGATCACAAGTAGGCAGAGAAGCAGGCAGAGAGAGAGGAGGAAGCAGGCTCCCTGCTGAGCAGAGAGCCCGATGCTGGGCTCGATCCCAGGACCCTGGGATCATGACCTGAGGGTAAGGCAGAGGCTTAACCCACTGAGCCACCCAGGCACCCACCCCTTGGTTATTTTAATGTGAAAATATATAGTATCCTGTTGATCAAAATGTATGCCACCTTCTATCATTAGCTGCAACTGTGGCAATTCAACCGAATTGATAATGAACTTTTAAAACTTCCATGTCTCTCTTATTTTTCTTTTCTTTTTTCCTTTCATTCTCTTTTATTTCTTTTCAGTGTTCTAAAATTCACTGTTTATGCACCACACCCAGTGCTCCATGCAATATGTGACCTCTATAATACCCACCACCAGGCTCACCTAACCTTCCCACCCCGCTCCCCTCCAAAACCCTTAGTTTGTTTCTCAGAGTCCACAGTCTCTCATGGTTTGTCTCCCCCTCCAATTTCCCCCAACACCCTTCTCCCAATGTCCTCCGTGTTATTCTTTATGCTTAAAAAATAAGTGAAACCATATAATTGACTCTCTTTGCTTGACTTATTTCATTCAGCATAATCTCCTCCAGTCCCATCGATGTTGATACAAAAGTTGGGTATTCATCCTTTCTGTTGGCAGCATAATACTTCATTGTATATGTGGACCATATCTTCTTTATCCATTTGTCCTTTGAAGGGCATCTCGGTTCTTTCCACAGTTTGGCGACTGTGGTCATTGTTGCTATGAACTTTGGGGTACAGATGGCCCTTATTTTCATTACATCTGTATCTTTGGGGTAAATGCCCAGTAGTGCAATTGCAGAGTCATAGGGAAGCTCTATTTTTAGTTTCTTAAGGAATCTCCACACTGCTTTCCAAAGTGGCTGCACCAATTTGCATTCCCACCAACAGTGTAAGAGGATTCCCCTTTCTCCATATCCTCTCCAACACATGTTGTTTAATGTCTTGTTAATTTTGGCCATTCTAACTGGTGTAAGGTGATATCTCAATGTGGTTTTAATTTGAATCTCCCTGATGGCTAATGATGATGAACATTTTTTCATGTGTCTGTTAGGCATTTGTATGTCTTCTTTGGAGAAGTGTCTATTCATGTCTTCTGCCCATTTTTTGATGTGATTAACTGTTTTATGTGTGTTGAGTTTGAGGAGTTCTTTATAGATCTTCGGTAGCAGTCCTTTGTCTGTAGTGTCATTTGGGAATATCTTCTCCTATTCCATGTGTAGCCTCTTTGTTTTGTTGACTGTTCCCTTTGCTGTGCAGAAGCTTTTGATCTTGATGAAGTCCAAAAGCTCATTTTTGCTTTTGCTTTCTTTGCCTTTGGAGACATATCTTGAAAGAACCTGCTGTGGCCGATGTTGAAGAGGTTACTGTCTATGTTCTCCTCTAGGATTTTGATAGATTCCTGCCTCACATTGAGGTCTTTTAGTCATTTCGAGTTTACCTTTGTGTATGGTGTAAGAGACTGGTTGATTTTCATTCTTCTACACATAGCTGTCCAATTTTCCCAGCACCATTTATTGAAGAGAGTTTTTTCCACTGTATACTTTTTCCTGCTTTGTCAAAGATTATTTGACCATAGAGTTGAGGGTCCATATCTGGACTCTCTACTCTGTCCCACTGGTCTTGTGTCTGTTTTTGTGCCAGTACCATGCTGTCTTGGTGATCACAGCTTTGTAGTAAAGCTTGAAATCAGGCAACGTGATGCCCCCAGTTTTGTTTTTCTTTTTCAGCATTTCCTTAGCAATTTGGGGCCTCTTCTGGTTCCATGCAAATTTTAATATTGTTTGTTCCAGCTCTTTGAAAAATGCTGGTGGAACTTTGATCAGGATGGCATTGAAAGTGTAGTTTGTCCATTTTTGTTTGTATACCTTATAAATCTTACCTTTGGGGCCCATTCTGTCTGGGTATTCTCCTTTTTTTTTTTTTTCCCTGTCTCTCTCTTTCTCTTTTTTTCTTTTTTCTTTCTTTTTGGTGGTGACTTCTGATTGCTCAGAAGCATTCCAGGGTGCGACTTGCCTGGATCACAGTTGATATATTCAGCTACACATTCCCTCAACCACCTTTCACCAAAATGACTAGGTGGAGGAATGCCCAACGGAGGAAGATTTAGAGACTGTGTCTTCTCCTTCAAAGCTATTGGATATGGACATAAACAGTATATTGGAAAGGGAATTCAGGGTAACAATTATCCATGCAATGGCTAGGTTGGAGAAAACCATTAATGACAACATGGAATCTATTAGGGCAGAAGTGAAAGCCACCCAGGAAGAAGTTAAAAATGTTATCAATGAGATCCAATCTAATTTAAATTCTCTAACCAAGGCAGAAGATAGAATTAGTCATCTATAGGACAAGCTAAAAGAGAAAAAGGATCAGGAGGAGGCCTGGAACAAACAGCTTAGAAGCCATGAAAACAGAATTAAGGAAATAAATGACTCCTTTATTTTTCATTCTTGTTTTCTCTATGCATGTCTCTGTTTGCCTTTTAAATGTAAATAAGAAAATTTATTTTCCCAGAGTGGTTAGCTTTAAACCTTAGGCTATTTAATTACCTTTTACCGACCAGATGTCTTTACAGTTCATATAGATGTGGCTACCAATTGTCAATGTTCTTAACAGTGTCACCTGGTTTATTCTGACATTATCTCCATATTTTCTCAAGAGGAGAAAGGTGACTTGAAGCTGTAAATCTAGACATATCAATAGGTTATTAGTTTGGTCTGTTTGATGAAAAACCTCTCATTTCATGGTTGAATTCCTTTGCACACAATCAAATCTCTTCTGAACAACTTTGGAAAAGAAGGTAGTGACACTTTAGGGGTAGAATCTATGGTTTGTAGTCATCCAGTGATTGGGGATAAAAATCAATGGTGGTAATGTTTCTGTTAGAGTTTGTTTGCCAAGTGGAAATGGACAGGATTATCCTGTGTTAGTTTTATCTACAAAGTCTACAAAGTCTCTCATCCATTTTATTTCTCCATTCCATGATGTGCTTTAAATTATTTGCTAGGCATTGATTGGGATGTAATATTTTCTCTATTTCAGAATCTCTGTTTTGTTTTTTTTTTTTTTTTTTTTTTTTTTTTTGTCTAGGGCAGCATTTTAGCCATGACTTTTTTTTTTTTAACAGTAATAGTAGCAGTCATAGCAGTACATATTGTTGTGAACATCTCTGGTAGTTTTACTGTTCAAAAAACTTGCTTTTCTTCCCCAGAAGGATTATATTTTAGGTTTTTTTTTTTTTTTTTTTTTTTTTTTTGCAGGAGGACTTTACTTTTCTGTCCTCTTGAATTTATGCTTTCTCTGGATAGTAAATTGTCAGTAGAATTGATGTGGGATATTTCTGACCAAAAATCTTTTGGATCAGCTCATAGTTGTCATGCTCTTTTCCCTCTACAAGATCCCAGTTAGGGGCTATTCTATCTGCATGAGCAAGATATAAACTGTTAAAAGGCACTGACATCCTTTTTTACTTTAGAAAGTTGAAGACTAAGCTGGTTAATAAAACCCTTTTGACTTAGCAATTATTCCCTTGAGAATGTATTCTCAGCAATAATTTTACAAGTAAATATACATGCAGGATTAAAGATGCTTATCACATTGTTGTAAAAATATAAAAAAATTAGTAGCGAAGCACATCAGTAGTGATTTCATTAGATAATGGCATATCCACATGATGGAAAACTATGCAGTCATTAAAACTTAACATATATTTGCACATACATATGTACTTTTGTATAATTATTTGTTATCTATCTATATATAATTTATACAATTATATGGTGTATATATATCTGTATCTGTATAGATAAGATATATTAAATACATTGCTAAGTAAAAAATGATATTGTGAAATGACATATCATGAATGATTCTATTTCGGCAAAATGGTATTCATCAAAAATATATATATAATGAGTCACAAAAAATATTTATAGGAATGCAATCATTATAATAAACATCAAAGACAGGCCAAAAAGAGAAGAGAAGTCATAAAATTGTGTGGGGAAAACTTATGAGCATATGTAGAATAAGATAGCTGTTGTGCTGTTAACTTCATCTTTTGAACAACATAGGGAAGGCAAAAAGAGCTAGGCTGTTAATTGTTAATACTCTTTCTTCCTTTCCTACTCACTCCTTTTCTGAATATAAGCTATAGATGCAATTTGGGTGTAATACATTTTGAACATGAACTAAAGGTCAATAAATTGAATATTGAAGCTAAAAGTCAGCTCTGGAGTAATCCTTGATTTAAATCAGAGTATAACAAAATAAATATCCCTCAAAGGCTTTACTATCCACAAAACAGCAAAATTTTCTTATTGCTTCTTTATTGTTTACTGTTTACTTGTTTTCTTTTATTCTTTACTTACTTACTGTATTCCCAGATTCTCAAATTAAGATGACAAAAGTTACTCAGTAAAACACTTGGATGAATTACTGATCTTTTTCTGAAGTGTGTATTTCTTTCTTTATACTTACCAAAATCTTCTCAAACACCTACTTCTGAATTTGATGACTTAATTTCTGATCACATATACCATGACATGGACCCATATGATTGGTCAACTGGAGTGCTTGCTCCCAAGGTGAGTTCTTAACCTGAGCCTGTTTGCCCTTAGATCTGTCTTTCTTTGGTTCTCTTCTGTATGGCAGGAAAACTGAATATTTAGGCTGCAATTCCCAGGCTCCTATAATGGCTCGCTTCTCGCTGGGATTAGCCTAGAGGAGAAGGGACCCATAGAATATTTGAGGGTGAAAAAAGGGAAAAGTCAGGATACTCTTTTCCTTCCTGGAAACTTCCTGGATACTCTTTTCACCTGGGCATATTTTCCTATGTAGCTCTGACTCCAGCTTCTTTTGATCAGGGCCACTGGGTTCCAGATTCTACTGAGTGACTGTGGTACCAGGGTTTAAATAACATCTTCTCCTGTGAATCCTCTAGCCTATGGATTTTGATAGCTTCCTTCTGTTGTTAATCTCTGGGTAGCTTCAGTCTTCCTTTACCTGTGTAACCAATCCTTGTTTTAAATATCTTCCATTATGAGTAATTAGTCTCCTCTTTCTTGTTTGGAACTCAACATTAAAAGTTAATTATCAGTTATTTAATTTGAAATATGATTTGCTGTTATAATGAGGGAAAAATGAGATTTGATTTATTATATTAAAAAAAATTTAAAGATGTCTTCTACAATAAAAATCAAACTATAAAGGAACACTTTCTCAGGGACTCACTGTGGTCATAGTGATTATACTTAACACAATTCTGAATAAGCAGAACTAGTTTGTGTAAGCAAAACCATAGTCTTCTTTCTAAAGGTGTCATTGGTGCTGTGAGCATGATTTATTAAATTTGAAATAGAGATGGCACTTTCCAGTGGTATGTGGGGGGAAAAAAAAGGCAGAGGCCAGCTTAAGCAAGACCTTTAGTTCTCTGTGTGTGTGTGTGTGTGGTCCTTGCAAATCTATGAAGGGTCTCAGATTCCCACTGATCACCATCCTAGCCCTTAGCTCTCCTTTTCTTGGAAAGATGAAGATTGCAGTTCAGCACCATATACTCAATTTCACATCTCTACCTTTAGCCATATAACTGAAAGGCTTTATTTTTACATTTTATTCCTGTAATCCTTGAACTTGACATTCACCTGAAAAAGAGGTGAATGTCAGCAGGCTTGAGATGTGCCCTGTCTCTGTACACAGTTAATTCATACTTCATGTGATTATTTTCCTTCAAAGTTGTGATAATGTGTATTAGGCAAGAGTAATGAAATAAAACACTACTTATACTTAGAAAATCAGTGTTTCGTAATGGTTAATAACTTGGGCACGTGGATTTGGATTCCTACTTTGCTCTTTAACTAGTTCTGAGAACTTACATAAGTTACTTCAAATCACCAAATCTTCATTTTATCATCTGTAAAATAGAGATGAAAAGATTTACAATACCTAAGAGGCACTTTTGAGGATTAAATCAAATGTTACATGAGTAATTTAGAGTAGTACCTGAAATATTGGAACATAGTAAGCACTGAAGACATGTAAGCTTTGATGATGGTGACCATGATGATGATGATGATGATGGTGGTGGTGGTGAGGGTGATGCCCATATAACAGAGTCTAATAAGTTTAAAAATAGTTATGTATGGCCTGATATATTTTAAGTGCTTTGCAGAATTAACATACAATTATCAGCGTATTTCTAAATATGAGTTTTTATGTTTATCTTGTTTATCTAATGAAATCTACAGAATACTTGGGACCCTTTCAGAAAAAGAATTTTAACCAGATAAGATCCTATTTCTCTTGTTTTTCTTAAGGGGGAATCTTTTGAAGGACCTGGCAAACAATACAGCCAGTCAGTGTAGTGCCGTTCAGAAAGGTTCAAGCCAACCTCTCAGTGCAACACAGACACTCCCTTGTATGTTCACAGCATTCTTCTTGGTCTAATACAATGCAGGACAATCACATTCAGTCATGAGGAGCCTCTTCACTAAGTGACCTTATAGTAAAATAGAAGAAAATGGACAGTTTCTTTCCAATTAAAGATATATTTCCTACCTTCTCCTTAATGCTCTTCGAATTCTCTCTGATTTGAAGAATAAAGCAAGCATCCAAAGGTCTTACATTTCCCAAGTTCAGTCTGACTTAAATTCATATATTCTGATATCTTACTCTACTGGCCTCTCTTTCCTCATCTCTTTTATACTTTCAACCTCTTTTTCTTCACTTTTTGAAATTTGAGTTATGTAGTTTATTAAGGTTGTCTCCTAAGCCTTCTTCATTTACCACTCCATGTTTTCTTTCTCCAGCTGATCTAAGGTTGCCACACCATAGTCACCTCTGCATGGACTACTTGAGTTTATATATTTTAACCCAACTCCTGAACCCTGGCCTATATATTCCACTAATAGCATTTATATTAATATACTTTCTAGGTATTTCAAAATGAACAAGCCCCAAATGATGTTTGTTATTTTACCAATTATAAATGTTTTTTCCCTATTATTTCTTATATCAATGAGTGGTAGCAAAATATACAAGTTCTATAAATTCTACAAGTTCTGTTCTCCTTACCCTCCTATCTAATCATGGCATCTTATTGCTATTATAATGATAATTCCCAAATATTTTATCAATTCATCTACTGTCTTCTCTCCTGCCATCATGTGGTCAAAGTTATCATTATTTTTCCCCAGCAACCCATTCATGGTCTCCTCATATGTGTTCTCACCCTTTTTGGTCCAACTTTAAAGTAATTATTGTTTCACAGGAACTTGTAAAGAAATGTATAGAATAAGTCCTGTGCATCCTTCCCTCAGCCTCCACAATGAGGCTGCCCTCTCTAGTCTAGATCTTATACAACCATAGCATAATATCACCAACAAGAAATTGACATTGAGGGACACCTGGGTGACTCAGTCTGTTAAGCACCTGCCTTCCTGCTCAGGTCATGACCCTGGCATCCAGGGATTGAGCCTCTCATTGGACTCTCGGCTCAGCAGAGAGCCTGCTTCTTCTGCCTGTCACCCCCCTTGTGCTCTTGCTCTCTCTCTCTCAAATAAATAAATAAATAAGATCTAAAAAAACATTGACATTGATCTAATCCATAAGATTAATTCAGATTTCACCATTATTCATGCATTTGCATGCATGTGTGTGTAGATATATGCAATTTTATCACCTGTGTAGCTTTATATAACCACCATCACAATGAAAATACTAGACTGTACAATCACAAGGCTACTCCATGTTACCTCTTTATAACCCTACCCATAGCCTCCTTTGTATCTAATCCCTAAGAATCACTAACATGTTCTCTGGAGAACCTTACCAGCACCTTGTTCTTGGATTTCCAGACTTCAGCACTGAGAAACAATTGTCTATTGTTTAAGCCACTCAGTCTATGGTATTTTGTTATAGCAACCCGATCAAACTAATACAGGTTCCCTACTCAGTCCCTGCTAGTATCACCTACAAGTGTAGAAGATACCTTTCTGGGCCACCTGATATCAATGGTCCATGATCTGCAAGGAGACAGAAGAGTGGAAGACACTGCCTGACCTTCCTATGATCCTCGGTGCATGACAGGAAGACACAGGTTTCTGCTGATGTTGCCCCTGCCAAGGACAGAACTGCCACTGGAAACTGGGTATCTGGTGAGGACTGGGATGGTTGAGGCTTCTGTTATTCCTGCTGCCGGTACATCAGATCACTGCCATGTCTGGATTGAAGAGCAAGGGCTGGGACTCTCCCCCTAGGTCTCCTAATGCTTTCCTTTTCCCAGCCCTTGACCATGAAGACAGGTTTGTCTTTTTGTTTGTTTTGTTTTGCCTATGCCTGTTGGTGGTTCTGGCTTTTATACCTCTCCTGTATCCAGTCTGAGAACATTTGGAAGATAAATAGAAAACCTAGGAACTTTTGCCTTGTAGTCATTCCTCATGTTCTAAGGTTTCTAGCAGTCTGCCTTCTTCCATCATTCCCTAGCTTTCCTAGTGCTAGTGGCACTCTTTCAGCTTACTTTTGGAGTCATTTTTATCATCATTCAATGGTATTCCTGGGTATTCCATTGCATGTTTAGAGGAGCACAGGAGAACTTATTATTCTACAACTTCTTTCTCCAAAACAGGACAGGATAATCTTTTAAGAAAGTATATCTGTTTTGGTTGCTCTAGCAAATCAAAAGTATCTTTATACAAAAGGCTCTAGCTCTTTATTATCATCATTATAGGCCACTGATAGGCTTTCTGCATTACAGTGACTTGGTCTTCTTTCAGATTCTTGAAGACACTATATTCCACTTAGATACTTTCTTGTTGCTTTTCTGTCTGCTCAGAATCATTTTTCTTCTCCCTTCAAAATCCCCTAACTTCTATTCTCTGGACCCCCTTGACTAACTGTTAATTCCTATTCATCTTTCAGAACTCAACTCAAATATCATTTCATCATCAATGAGGTCTTCTCTGACTCCTCATACCAGATCATATCCTCTTTTTATACAGTGTCATAGCCACTCTGTTTCTCCCCTATGTTCATTCATTACAGTTATAATTAAATAAATGATTGCATAATTGATTGTCTAGTATCTCTATCCATTGCTTAAATGCAAACTCTTAGGACCTGGATCTATCTTGTTCATCACTGCTTCCATTTTATGAATCTGAACACTTAAATTTTTTTCATTTCTTAAACTTTTAAAGTTCAGCATATATCTGGATTTTTTCATTTTCAAAAAGCTTTGCAGTCATTAATTAGTTAATTATCAAACAGTCTTGACAGTTCAAAGAATTAAAAATTACTTAGAATGCTGTTGTTCTCTTCTCAAAGCTTAGTCTGAAGAAATTCCTCCCACCTCTAATGTGGAGTTCATAGAAAGTGTATCTCTTTCTCTTTTCATGGAAGTCAATAATTTAGTACTAAAGAGTAACAGTCACTGTTTTCTTCTACAATTATTTACTCTAATCAGCCAGGCATGGAGCAAGATCGTGGAGAGACAGTAGTGAACAAGGTGGACCACAGTCCTTTGATGCAACATAGAGTAGGGAAATATAGAGGTTATGTGCATTGAGAAACCATGAAGACCAACAGCTATATGCTGTCTTACAGGAGAATTGGTTTTAATTTCTAACATTTCTAATTTTTACAAAAACTAAAAGAAACAGAAAAATTATTTCTCTTAACAATCAACAACAGAGTTAAGACAAAAGCAGCACGTTGGAAGAATAATGTTGAGATGGCCATAGCCAGTAATTTTCCTTAAATCTGTAGGGGATTTGGTGCATTCTGTTTGGATTAGTTACTTAATAATACAGGAAGAGAATCTCAAGCAACAATGTGTTGCACAATGTTATTCAGGAAATCCTACGTAAAAAGTAATGCCACCACCAATGTAAAGTTGCTTTTATTTCCTTCACAGAGTTTATAAACTGAATTTTTGTTCCAGTAAATACACTGCAACAGTAGTTGTAAGTAGAGAGGAAGTGATAGTTCCCTAGAATTTCCTAACATTAAATAAAACAAAATTCCACATCCTCAAAGATTGTTGCCATCTTTCCTTCAGTAATAAATAAATTAACCTCGGTTCACTTGTTTGCTAGCATTCCAGTGAAAAGGGTAGTCTAGCATTTCACTTTTTTTTTTTAAGATTTTATTTGTTTATTTGACAGACAGAGATCACAAGTAGACAGAGAGGCAGGCAGAGAGAGAGAGAAAGGGAAGCAGGCTCCCTGCTGAGCAGAGAGCCCGATGTGGGACTCCATCCCAGGACCCTGGGATCATGACCTGAGCCGAAGGCAGCGGCTTAACCCACTGAGCCACCCAGGCACCCCACATTTCACTTTTTTAATCTTGACATTCAAAAAAATGGTTGAAAAAGATGCCAGTGCTCAACATATTTTCTTAGGTTGATATTTTAGATGGCAATCTATCTTTTCTGGAATTTGCTAGAATACCCATCACATTAACCATGGTGGGTATTTCATACTGGTTGTGTTGAAGAGAAAATGATCCCATTTAAAATCGTTATAATAAACTTTTGATTATGCCATAATCTTAGATAATCCATCAACTGAAAAGTTTACCTGGCAGGCCTCATGGGAGAAAGCTGCCCTCTCTAGTCTAGACCTGGTGTACAGTCAATACATTGCAATCTTTGAAGGGAGTTGCAGCCAAAGATTCAGTCTCCCTGGCCATACTTTTCACATATTTGCACTCCTAACCCTGGTGGGCACCTTTATTTAAAGGTCTCTTATCCGAGGCTTTAGGCAGCAGTCTTCTTTAGGTGTCTCTGGGAGTCCTCCTTGTTGGGGGAGGAGAAAACCTCGAAGACACTTTTCTCTATCTGACTGAATACTTAGTACTTTTCCACTCCTAACAATCCCCCTCACTTTTCCTCTGACCACAGGGTTCAACTACTGGAGCCTTTTATTTGGGACTTCCTCAATACTGAGATAACCCCCACTTCTGTACTGGTCCACCTGACCCTTGACTCCTGTGCCATTCTGTGGTGGGTGGAGGGAATGGAAAAAGGAGAGCCAATGCTTTCTTCAGTTTTAGCTCTTGGCTTATACTATCTCCACAACTGATCAAATGCTCAACTCTTCCATTTATGACTTATTGCATTGACTACTCTAACCCTTGACAGCTTGGTAGTATTTCTCTCCAGCTTATTTGAGCTCCTGATAACCTCCAGGCCAAGTCAAGCCTGCAGATGACTGCAGGCCTGACTGATATCTTGACTACAATCTCATGGGAGACCCTGAAGTAAGGCTTCTCTAAGGAAGTAAAAATTAAACTCAGATTCTAAGAGACTTAGAGCTAAGTAGATGAGGTAGGAAAGGTGTGGATAGCTAAGAGGTGCCCCAACCTAAGAAATAATATATGCTGGCCCAGAATTCCTACTTCATAACTATGAAACTTCCATAAGATAGGTGGAGAGAAAAGGCTAGGAGAGCAAAAAATGTCTTCGCAATGATGACCTAAGCACTGACTCTGAGGTGCTTTCTTTTTGGAAGCAGGAAGTACACAACAGATCCTGCTTTATTGTCAGAAAGAGTCTAAAGAGAGCGAAAAGGGTGAATTGTTTATGTTCAACTTCTCTCATTCTCATCCTTAGGAGAATCGTACCTCTTCTTTGGAGGGGACAGATAAGGAAACCATTCCAAAACGGACTAAAATCAGGTCTTAGTGAAGTTATCTTTTTCCACATGTTATAATAATCAGCATCCTGGGACAAGCTTGCAGGTCATAAAATCAGCAAATATTACTATGACATTTTGGGCACGAGTGATTATCATGCTTAGCAGGGTGAAAAATGAAGTGTTTGGTCATAAGATTATGGTCATGGTCCTTTGTCAGGAATAAAATGTTACACTTATTGTTATGAGTTGATTTGTTATCTATTTAATGTCAATTTATCTATGGTCAGTTCCCTAGGAGACTAGTAATGAACTTGAAGGAACAGAGAAAAGTGTGAATTCCATAAAAGTACTTTGATCAAATTATTTACATTCTCTGGTCTTCATATGTCACAATACCACCTGAACTTTTTATTCATTATATCCACTTAGCAAATATATATTTGGGGGCTACTATGTGTTGGGTCATGTGCTAGACATGGTGGACACAATGATGAGCAAAACTGAAAGACATAATTTCTGAAATTAAAAAGCTTATAGTCTAAAAATTCATAAATCAAATAATTACAAAGAGTAAATATAAAACTGCATTTGTAATAATTGCTAAGGAAGGACAGATGCATGGTATGTTGGCCACTAAGAAGGGGAACTGAGTTAGATGGGAGATAAAGAACACTTCTCTAAAGAAGTAATATTTGAGTCTGAAGGGCAAGTAGTAAAAGCTAAAACTAGAATGGTAGAGATAATTAATTAACCTAATTAAAAACTTAACTGAATTAAGAACAACATAATTAAGAACTTGAGGGTTGATCTGGCTTTTTCAAACGTATCTTTCTGGACAGAACAAAAAGTAGATGTTAACAATGGAAACTTATTTGTCCATATTACTTGATTAGGGTAATGACAGGCATAAAAAAATCAAACTGGAAATTTCAGTGGTTAACATAATAGAATTTTCTTACTCGATCATGGAACAGTCCACTGAGTGTATTATTGTTTGATTGTGGCCTTTCAACTGTCATCTCAGGAGCTCAGGATCCTTTCATCTTGAGATTCCACCATTCACTATTACTCAGCAAGAGAAGGGAAACAGAGTAAAGAAGATATAACTGCTTCTTTAAAAAAAATCTGAGTCCAGAAGTAACACATGTCATTTTGCTTATATTTTAATGGTGTGAATTAGTCATTTGATTGTACCTTTATTCAAGCAGTGTGCTGGGAAACGTACTCACTTCTTGGGAAAATGCCTCTGAGCAACACCTACCATATTCTAGAAGGGGAAAGAGAAGATTTTCTTTTTCTTTCTTCCTTTCTTTCTTTCTTTTTTTCCTTCTTTCTTTCTTTCTTTCTTTCTTTCTTTCTTTCTTTCTTTCTTTCTTTCTTTTTCCTTCTTTCTTTCTTTCTTTCTTTCTTTCTTTTTGTGACCAACTAGCATCTTTACCACATTTACTGAATGAATGCAAACTGCTGATTGGTTATTTAAATGTAATCCCAGCCTTGAATTTCATCACTTTCTAGGCAACTATGTGAAAGTTTCAAAACAACATAATGCTTTTTAATTGAAAAAATAGGTATATGAGATTTAGTATTTTGGAGTAAGGTATGCAGGTCTTCCTGATCATGTATCTTTATGATATTTTGTGTAAGGGGAAAACATATTCTCTGGCGGGGGGAAAGAAGTTAGTTAGGTTTGCTTGTCTTACTTAGAGACATGGTCTTTCATAATTTCTCCCAACTTGAGCAACTAATTGCATGCATGGACCCTACATGTAATGGAAGTGAGTACAGAGAGCATTCTTAAGTCTTTACAGTTTCTTTTCTAACCGTAAACCTCCGTTCAGTTTTAACAGGAAATTAAATAATTTGAATGTATGAAAGTTTGTTTGAGGTATTTTGTTTTTATCATTCTTTAAAAACTCATTGGTATGTGTGACCTTTCTTATGGTAAAATTTATAATGTGAAGGTTTTTTATGGTCAAAAATTATAATGGGAAATACCACAGAAGTGTGTGTCCGGTAAAAGGAGTTTTAGATCAGATAAGAAGGTGGGAGAACTACACATGTGGTAGAAATTATTATACTTTGTGCCACTCTAGCACTGGAGTGAATGGCTAATGTGACTATAGACCCAGAAACATTAGGAGAAGGAATAATACCTGACTCATTCATTCAAGGGTGGAAAAGTGACCGGAATTCTTACTTCAGCCTAAGAGTGATAAAGCATCAGGTGCCGAGATGAACATAAGCTAGAAGTGACTGCAAAATATTATATCTGTATAGTGCTTTGTGACTTTCAAAGCACCATCGGGGTTGATACTTATCATCATTGCCATACAGTAATAAAGATAGTCAGACAGTTACAAAGTAGAACCATTCAGAGAAGTTAGGTATGCCCACATCCTTTGGGTAAATTGCCCTTCAGCAGTTAAGAGTGTTCCTAGCGCTTGTAAGCTTCCACTTGACTTTGTGTCACTTCTTGTTCTCCTATTGATTGAATGTACTTTAAGTATACCCTAATATACTAATACTTATGAGTAATATTTTTGACTGGGTGAGCTGGAGTTTTATCTAATTGGACTGCTTAGATCACCACCACAGGTCGAAGTAAACTGGAATGCTTGCGTACTAGGTTTTTTCTGGCATTTACAAGTTTCATGATCTTGATCAAATTTCTTATCTCTTTGAGTCTGTTTCTTTATCTGTAAAATAGAGATAAAGATACTTGTCCTTATCAGTGGCATGTAATGAGCATGGAGTTATTTATAAAGATTGAGACTAATTCTTATAAATCTTAAATGTTAAACAAATACAAAGCAATGTTACTATTTGTCTTCCTCTTCCTAGTTGGTTTTTAGAATCTAGGCCAAGCCAGAGATAAATAGAGCTAAACCCGTCTAACTGATGGGGTTGAGCCCAAGTGAAATTGGTTCTTGAGAAAACAAACTTGCTTAATGATTTCCTAACTTTGAGTTTAGTTGATCAACTATCCTATTTTGTCTGGGGTTCTCTGGGTTTTAGCACTGAAAGTCTAGTGTCCTGATCACCCCTCAGTTCTGGGCAAACCAAAATGACTGCTGACCCTACCTTGACTTTTTGTTTTTAAGAATCCTAAACAGGAAGTTTTAAACTTCTCTTATTAGTAGTATGAGCTCATTCTTTGGCAATATTTACTGACTGCATTTGTTTTTCAAAATATGGATTATATCAGACTTTCAACCAAAACAGTTAGCTAAAGAGTATATGATACAGTTTATGTGCCCATATAATAACATAGAACCTGTGTAGAAATGTGCTCTCTTCCTTGTACTGCCAGGTAATAAGTATGATAACCTCCACTAGAGTGCTTATTACAATCAACTGAAATTATTTAACCCTCTGTCTCCCTCATCAAATCTAAGCAGGAAGCCAGGCATGTTCATCTTTTGATTCTATACTACTTAGCATGCTAACTGGCACATTGGAGACATCTAGGAAGTGTATGATAAACCAAGATATGGATCTTAGAGCTTTCATGGAACAACCCTGATGAGAGTCAGTTCTTTAATGATCTATGAAATGTACAGAATAAAATTTTCATTTCAGTTTCATAAAGTTTAGTGAAACTTAAGTGAAATAATATGAAAATGTGAATTACTTTTATAAACTATAAAGTATAGTAAAATTTATATTTGAGAATGGATTGATATTAATATTTAATAGCCCTAACATTTCAGCTTATCTTTTAGTCTGCCATGCTTCCTATATTCTTGATTTGGTCTTTGAATATTAAATTTGTGCTTTTATTCAAGAGTTTACGTCATGTATCCTGTACAAAAGTGACCACAGGGCAATGTGAAACGAGCTACTTGTCATGGATACAGCCACTTATAAATTAATATTATCTTATCTAAATAGAATAAGAAATATAGATGCGTTTCAGTTCAGTCCACTTTGCTTCCTGGAAGTCTTTACTCAAGAGTCATCTATATTAATATTATGCAATAGTTGGTAAGCCAATGAAACTGCAATAAATTATATATTTATTGCCAAAGGAATTAACTTTTCATGCAACATGATTCATAATTGTCTCTTTAACAATACTTCTGTTTAGAAAGCCTTGTTTATTTATTTTTTTCAAGCATTTATTTATTTATTTATTTGACAGACAAAGAGAGAGATCACAAGCAGGCAGAGAGGCAGGCAGAGGGGGAGGGGGGAGCAGGCTCCCCGCTGAGCAGAGAGCCCAATGTGGGGTTTGATTCCAGGACCCTGAGATCACGACCTGAGCCGAAGGCAGAGGCTTAACCCACTGAGCCACCCAAGTGCCCCAAGAAAGCCTTGTTTAAATGTTAACACAACCAGGACATGACTTTGGTGGCCTATCACAGACATATTCCTATGGTAGTTCCCATGTAGTTTCTTTTTGGTTCTGAAAATCCATCAAGAACTCAGAGCAGCTTAATTAATGTGGAAGATAATGTCTGTGACTCTAGATATGGATTAATTTAGCTAAGTGATAATTTCTTGGATTATTATGAAGATGCAATTGGTGGCTTTTCAGTTTTCTTCTCCTGCACGATGTGAATGTGTAAGGTCCCCAATAACTCAATCGTTTCTTTTTTTCAGTGATCTACAATAGGGCCTGACAAGGGAATGTATTCCATAGCAAAACCTATCATTCACCCTCTGGATTTCATGCTATCTTCTTTCTGGGATACTTGGGGAGAGAGCATATGTTATTTGGAGTCCTTATCTTTAGAACTGATTTGGACTATTCTTTTGCATTATGGACTCTCTGAAGAAGATAAGGATACAAGTGACCTGGAGTTAGACCGAGAGGCCTCTCAAGATCAACCTGAACTGGGAGTTGCCAAAACTCCAATGGAGGGTAGTAGAAATGGTGAAGGAAAGACCACTGTGGCTATGGCCAGCAGAAGATAAGATGTGCTAGCTTTCTAAGCCATGTTGTCAGGAAGGTGGGACTAGAACATTCATGTATTCATTCTTTTATCCAAAAATATATATTTATTACCTGTTATGTATACACTATACTACCCAGTACAAACATGAGGTTACAGTAGTGACTGTGATAGGTCTCTCTTTTCATAGAACTTGTATATTGCTTTTTTGTGGGGGAGAATTGACAGATGGATAATAAATAGATTAAAAAAAACCAGGACAACAAAAACATTTAGCCATAACATGTGTAATGCAAATAATAAAAATAGGCTAAGTGATAATGACTGTCAAGATGTCTATGCTGATTGGCTGGTTGGGATAATCTTGCTGTGGAATGGATGGTTACTTGAGATCTGACTGACAAGCAGAAGCCAGCCAGGCAAAAACTTGGGACATGGCATTACCGTCAAAGAGTGTGGCTAGTATAAAGGCTCTCAGACTTGTGGTTTGGATGAAACAAAGAAGGGCAAAAGGGCTGGAACAGAGTGAGGTGGCAAGTACAACAGAGGAGACTGAAGAAGGAAAAATGGGCCAGGTTATGCAGTGGTCTGTACACCAGGGTAAGGCACTTGCATGTATGTGTGTATGTATGGGGAACCATTAGGATTTAAGTAGACAATACATAAGTAAGTACTATGTTATGCTTTCAGAACCACTTTGTGCTATTTTATGTGTTGATTTAAATATAAGTTGAATAAGGAGTGTGGCCCTTGAGGTCTGGCTTGAGTTGGTGGTGTCTGTTTACATGGGTTCTAGATAAGCAGGGGATTTGAATTTAAAGCTAGATTCTTCTTTTTTCTGGATTGTGGAGATTTAACTTACTTTGTCCCACCAGTGGTGAGACGCCTGATGCTGACACAGCATGGAAGGTTAGTGCAGAATCTTTTCCTGGATTAAAGAGAAGTTCTACTGTCTCATTACACATGAGAGGTTATACCCTGGTGTACACATCCAGCTTGTGTCTGGCTTGAGTTGATGGTGTCTGTTTTCATGGGGTCTAGATAAGAAGGGGATTTGAATTGTCTTTCTACAATTGGCTTATCTCATTTAGCATAATGCTCTCCAGTTCCATGATAATGCAAGTGGCAAGTATTCATCCTTTCTGATGGCTGAGTAATATTCCATCGTGTGTGTGTGTGTGTGTGTGTGTGTGTGTGTGTGTGTGTATACACCTACATATACTGCATCTTCTTTATCCATTTATCTGTCAAAAGATATCTTGGCTCCTTCCACAGTTTGGCTATTATAGATATTGCTGCTATGAACATTGGAGTGCAGGTACCCCTTCATTTCACTATATCAGTATCTTTGGGGTAAATACCTAGTAGGGCAATTGCTGGGTACCTATTTTTAACTTCTTGAGGAACCTCCATACTGTTTTCCAGAGTGGCTACACCAGCTTTCATTCCTACCAATGGTGTAAAAGGGTTCCTCTTTGTCCACATCCTCACCAACATTTGTTGTTTCCTGTCTTATTAATTTTAGCCATTCTAACTGGAGTAAGGTAGTATCTCATTGTGGTTTTGATTTCTATTTCCCTGACGGCAAGTGATGCTGAGCATTTTCTCATGTGTCAGCTGGCCATTTGTATGTCTTGTTTAGAAAAATGTCTGTTCATGTCTTCAGCCCATTTCTTGACTGGATCATTTGTTTTTGGTTTTGAGTTTGATAAGTTATTTTTAGATCTTGGATACTAGCCCTTTATCTGGTAAATCATTGACAAATATGTTCTGCCATTCTGTAGGTTGCATTTTAGTTTTTTTATTTTTTATTTTTTATTTATTTTTTAATTTTTTAATTTTTATAAACATATATTTTTATCCCCAGGGGTACAGGTCTGTGAATCACCAGGTTTACACACCTCACAGCACTCACCAAAGTACATACCCTCCCCAATGTCCATAATCCCACCCCCTTCTCCCAACCTCCCTCCCCCCAGCAACCCTCAGTTTGTTTTGTGAGATTAAGAGTCACTTATGGTTTGTCTCCCTCCCAATTCCATCTTGTTTCATTGATTCTTCTTCTACCCACTTAAGCCCCCATGTTGCATCACCACTTCCTCATATCAGGGAGATCATATGATAGTTGTCTTTCTCCGCTTGACTTATTTTGCTAAGCATGATACGATATAGTTCCATCCATGTTGTCACAAATGGCAAGATTGCATTTCTTTTGATGGCTGCATAGTATTCCATTGTGTATATATACCACATCTTCTTGATCCATTCATCTGTTGATGGACATCTAGGTTCTTTCCATAGTTTGGCTATTGTGGACATTGCTGCTATAAACATATGGGTGCACATGCCCCTTTGGATCACTACATTTGTATCTTTAGGGTAAATACCCAGTAGTGCTATTGCAGCTCTATTTTCAACATTTTGAGGAACCTCCATGCTGTTTTCCAGAGTGGCTGCACCAGCTTGCATTCCCACCAACAGTGTAGGAGGGTTCCCCTTTCTACGCATCCTCGCCAGTATCTGTCATTTCCTGACTTGTTGATTTTAGCCATTCTGACTGGTGTGAGGTGATACCTCATTGTGGTTTTGATTTGTATTTCCCTGATGCCCAGTGATATGGAGCACTTTTTCATGTGTCTGTTGGCCATCTGGATGTCTTCTTTGCAGAAATGTCTGTTCATGTCCTCTGCCCATTTCTTGATTGGATTATTTGTTCTTTGGGTGTTGAGTTTGCTAAGTTCTTTATAGATTTTGGACACTAGTCCTTTATCTGATATGTCGTTTGCAAATATCTTCTCCCATTCTGTCAGTTGTCTTTTGATTTTATTAACTGTTTCCTTTGCTGTGCAAAAGCTTTTGATCTTGATGAAATCCCAATGGTTCATTTTTGCCCTTGCTTCCCTTGCCTTCGGCGATGTTCCTAGGAAGATGTTGCTGTGGATGAGGTCGAAGAGGTTGCTGCCTGTGTTCTCCTCAAGGATTTTGATGGATTCCTTTCGCACATTGAGGTCCTTCATCAATTTTGAGTCTATTTTCGTGTGTGGTGTAAGGAAATGGTCCAATTTCATTTTTCTGCATGTGGCTGTCCAATTTTCCCAGCACCATTTATTGAAGAGGCTGTCTTTTTACTATTGGACATTCTTTCCTGCTTTGTCGAAGATGAGTTGACCATAGAGTTGGGGGTCTATTTCTGGGCTCTCTATTCTGTTCCATTGATCTATGTGTCTGTTTTTGTGCCAGTACCATGCTGTCTTGATGATGACAGCTTTGTAATAGAGCTTGAAATCCGGAATTGTGATGCCACCAACTTTGGCTATCTTTTTCAATATCCCTTTGGCTATTCGAGGTCTTTTCTGGTTCCATATAAATTTTAGAATTATTTGTTCCATTTCTTTGAAAAAGATGGACGGTACTTTGATAGGAATTGCATTAAATGTGTAGATTGCTTTAGGTAGCATAGACATTTTCACAATATTTATTCTTCTAATCCAGGAGCATGGAACATTTTTCCATTTCTTTGTGTCTTCCTCAATTTCTTTCATGAGTACTTTATAGTTTTCTGAGTATAGATTCTGTGCCTCTTTGGTTAGGTTTATTCCTAGGTATCTTATGGTTTTGGGTACAATTGTAAATGGGATTGACTCCTTCATTTCTCTTTTTTCTGTCTTGTTGTTGGTGTAGAGAAATGCAACTGATTTCTGTGCATTGATTTTATATCCTGACACTTTACTGAATTCCTGTACAAGTTCTAGCAGTTTTGGAGTGGAGTCTTTTGGGTTTTCCACATATGGTATCATATCATCTGCGAAGAGTGATAATTTGACTTCTTCTTTGCCGATTTGGATGCCTTTAATTTCCTTTTGTTGTCTGATTGCTGAGGCTAGGACCTCTAGTACTATGTTGAATAGCAGTGGTGATAATGGACATCCCTGCCGTGTTCCTGACCTTAGCGGAAAAGCTTTCACTTTTTCTCCATTGAGAATGATATTTGCGGTGTTTTTTTCATAGATGGCTTTGATGATATTGAGGTATGTGCCCTCTATCCCTACACTTTGAAGAGTTTTGATCAGGAAGGGATGCTGTACTTTGTCAAATGCTTTTTCAGCATCTATTGAGAGTATCATATGGTTCTTGTTCTTTCTTTTATTGATGTGTTGTATCCCATTGACTGATTTGCAGATGTTGAACCAAACTTGCAGCCCTGGAATAAATCCCACTTGGTCTTGGTGAATAATCCTTTTAATGTACTGTTGAATCCTATTGGCTAGTATTTTGTTGAGAATTTTCGCATCTGTCTTCATCAAGGATATTGGTCTACAGCTCTCTTTTTTGAGGGGATCCTTGTCTGGTTTTGGGATCAAGGTGATGCTGACCTCATAAAATGAGTTTGGAAGTTTTCCTTCCATTTCTATTTTTTGGAACAGTTTCAGGAGAATAGGAATTAGTTCTTCTTTAAATGTTTGGTAGAATTCCCCCGGGAAGCCATCTGGCCCTGGGCTTTTGTTTGTTTGGAGATTTTTAATGACTGTTTCAATCTCCTTACTGGTTATGGGTCTGTTCAGGCTTTCTATTTCTTCCTGGTTCAGTTGTGGTAGTTTATGTGTTTCTAGGAATGCATCCATTTCTTCCAGATTGTCAAATTTGTTGGCGTAGAGTTGCTCATAGTATGTTCTTATAATAGTTTGTATTTCCATGGTGTTAGTTGTGATCTCTCCTCTTTCATTCATGATTTTATTTATTTGGGTCCTTTCTCTTTTCTTTTTGATAAGTCGGGCCAGAGGTTTATCAATTTTATTAATTCTTTCAAAGAACCAGCTCCTAGTTTCGTTGATTTGTTCTATTGTTTTTTTGGTTTCTATTTCATTGATTTTTGCTCTGATCTTTATGATTTCTCTTCTCCTGCTGGGCTTAGGGTTTCTTTCTTGGTCTTTCTCCAACTCCTTTAGGTGTAGGGTTAGTTTGTGTACTTGAGACTTTTCTTGTTTCTTGAGAAAGGCTTGTACCGCTATATATTTTCCTCTCAGGACTGCCTTTGTTGTGTCCCACAGATTTTGAACTGTTGTATTTTCATTGTCATTTGTTTCCATGATTTTTTTCAATTCTTCTTTAATTTCCCGGTTGACCCATTCATTCTTTAGAAGGATGCTGTTTAGTCTCCATGTATTTGGGTTCTTTCCAAACTTCCTTTTGTGGTTGAATTCTAGCTTTAGAGCATTGTGATCTGAAAATATGCAGGGAATGATCCCAATCTTTTGATACCGGTTGAGTCCTGCTTTAGGACCGAGGATGCGATCTATTCTGGAGAATGTTCCATGTGCACTAGAGAAGAATGTGTTTTCTGTTGTTTTGGGATGAAATGTTCTGAATATATCTGTGATGTCCATCTGGTCCAGTGTGTCGTTTAAGGCCTTTATTTCCTTGCTGATTTTTTGCTTGGATGATCTGTCCATTTCAGTGAGGGGAATGTTAAAGTCCCCTACTATATTTGTATTGTTGTTGATGTGTTTCTTTGATTTTGTTATTAATTGGTTTATATAGCTGGCTGCTCCCACGTTGGGGGCATAGATATTTAAAATTGTTAGATCTTCTTGTTGGACAGACCCTTTGAGTATGATATATTGTCCTTCCTCATCTCTTATTATAGTCTTTGGCTTAAAATCTAATTGATCTGATATAAGGATTGCCACTCCTACTTTCTTCTGATGTCCGTTAGCATGGTAAATTCTTTTCCACCCCCTCACTTTAAATCTGGAGGTGTCTTCGGGCTTAAAATGAGTTTCTTGGAGGCAACATATAGATGGGTTTTGTTTTTTTTTATCTATTCTGATACCCTGTGTCTTTTGACAGGGGCATTTAGCCCATTAACATTCAGGGTAACTATTGAGAGATATGAATTTAGTGCCATTGTATTTCCTGTAAGGTGACTGTTACTGTATATGGTCTCTGTTCCTTTCTGATCTACCACTTGTAGGCTCTCTCTTTGCTTAGAGGACCCCTTTCAAGATTTCCTGTAGAGCTGGTTTGGTGTTTGCAAATTCTTTCAGTTTTTGTTTGTCCTGGAAGCTTTTAATCTCTCCTTCTATTTTCAATGATAGCCTAGCTGGATATAGTATTCT
Source organism: Mustela putorius furo (assembly GCF_011764305.1). NCBI lineage: Eukaryota > Metazoa > Chordata > Mammalia > Carnivora > Mustelidae > Mustela > Mustela putorius. Next base: position 12,833,316 of record NW_025421373.1, on the reverse strand, counting down.
TGGCTGCATGTTTTTCTCGTTTAGTGCTCTGAAAATATCATGCCAGCTCTTTCTGGCCTGCCAGGTCTCTGTGGATAAGTCAGCTGCCAATCTAATATTTTTACCATTGTATGTTACGGACTTCTTTTCCCTGGCTGCTTTCAGGATTTTCTCTTTGTCACTGAGACTTGTGAATTTTACTATTAGGTGATGGGGTGTGGGCCTATTCTTAGTGATTTTGAGGCGCGTTCTCTGAACCTCCTGAATTTTGATGCTCGTTCCCTTTGCCATATTGGGAAAATTCTCCCCAATAATTCTCTCCAGTATACCTTCTGCTCCCCTCTCTCTTTCTTCTTCTTCTGGAATCTGAATTATTCTAATGTTGTTTCGTCTTATGGTGTCACTTATTTCTCGAATTCTCCCCTCGTGGTCCAGTAGCTGTTTGTCCCTCTTTTGCTCAGCTTCTTTATTCTCTGTCATTTGGTCTTCTATATCACTAATTCTTTCTTCTGCCTCATTTATCCTAGCAGTGAGAGCCTCCATTTTTGATTGCACCTCATTAATAGCTTTTTTTAATTTCAACTTGGTTAGATTTTAGTTCTTTTATTTCTCCAGAAAGGGCTTTTATATCTCCCGAGAGGGTTTCTCTAATATCTTCCATGCCTTTTTCGAGCCCGGCTAGAACCTTGAGAATTGTCATTCTGAACTCTAGATCTGACATATTACCAATGTCTGTATTGATTAGGTCCCTAGCCTTCGGTACTGCTTCTTGTTCTTTTTTTTATGGTGAATTTTTCCGTCTTGTCATTTTGCCCAGATAAGGGTATATGAAGGAGCAAGTAAAATACTAAAAGGGTGGCAACAACCCCAGGAAAATATGCTTTAACCAAATCAGAAGAGATCCCAAATCGTGAGGGGGGAGAAAGGGATAAAAAGAGGTTCAAAAAGGAAGAAAGAAAAAAAATAAAGAGAAAAGAAAAGAAAAGAATTTAAAAAAAAGAAAATGAATAAAGAAATATATAAAAAAGAAAAAAATATATATATTAGATAAACTACTTAAAAATGTGAAAAGAAAAGGGTAAAAATTTATAAAAAAAAATTTTACCCAAAGGTGAGAAAAAAGAAAAAAAAAAGAAAAAAGAAAAAAAATTAAATTAATTGCAAGAGTAAAAAAAAAAAAAATCACAGGGAGAAAGCCATGAGTTCCGTGCTTTGCTTTCTCCTCCTCTGGAATTCTGCTGCTCTCCTTGGTATTGAAACCGCACTCCTTGGTAGGTGAACTTGGTCTGGGCTGGATTACTTGTTGATCTTCTGGGGGAGGGGCCTGGTGTAGTGATTCTCAAGTGTCTTTGCCCCAGGCAGAATTACACCGCCATTACCAGGGAACGGGGTGAGTAATCCGCTTGGGTTTGCTTTCAGGAGCTTTTGTTCCCTGAGCGCTTTCTGTAGAGTTCCAGAGGACGGGAATACAAATGGCGGCCTCCTGGTCTCTGGCCCGGAGGAGCCAAGAGCCCGGGGCCCCATCCTCAGTGTGCCCTCAGAGAACAGCGCCCAGTTACTCCCGTCTGCCTGACCTCCAGCCACGCTCCGAGCTCACCGAGCCTGTGGCTGGTTCAAGGTAACACTGAGCTGTGAGCTTACTGTCGGTTCTGTCTCTGTAGCCGGCATTCCTGTTCCAGTACCCGCAAGCTCTGCGACACTCAGACACCCCCGATCCTTCTGTAACCCTGCTGGACCTGAAGCCATGCTGACCCTGCGTGGGCTTTGCCCCAGTTTAGCCTCTGGAGCGATGTCCCTTAGTGGAACAGACTTTTAAAAGTCCCGATTTTGTGCATCGTTGCTCCGCAGCTTGCCAGGAGCCGGCCCCTCCCCTGGGGTCTATCTTCCCGTCGCTTTGGATTCACGTCTCTGCCAGTCCTACTTTTCAGAAAGTGGTTGTTTTTCTGTTTCCAGAATTGCTGTTCTTCTTCTCTTCGATCTGCCGATGGATTTGCAATCTTTAGATAAGCTATCTAGCTGATCTCTGGCTAGCTGATGTTGTCTCAGCCTGCTACTTCGCCATCTTGACTCCTCCCCTTGCATTTTAGTTTTGTTGACTGTTTTCTTTGCTGTGCAGAAGTTTTTATCTTGATGAAGTCCCAATGGTTCATTTTTGCTTTTGTTTCTGGTATTTATTTATATAATAAAAAACAAGTAATAGAGTTAATCCAATAGAGAAATAAATGCAATCATATGATACTAGACCATGCATGTTGTTAAAATCTGTAAACTATCAAGGTCAAATGCATTCACTTTTTTATATAACAGAAATTGCTCAAAGTATCTTCATTACTTTAGATAGGTTTATGTCTGGACTATGACTTTTTGAACAGATTCTCTTATTTGTCTTTCCACTTTTCCACTGTATTAAATAATTTCAGTATACATTAAGATTTAAGTACATTTACTTATAATTATTATCTAAGATCAACTTAAATTAAACAGAGGACTTAATTACACTAAAAGAATAAAATGTAAATATTGTAAACTTCCTGAATGTAAAATATATTTAAAAGTCTGTAAAAACGTTTAGAATATATAATTCTACCCCAGAGCGTAATAGCAAGGAGAGGGGGTAGAGAATAACTCATGAGCCCAAGTTTTCTTGCCCTTTCTTCTACTTATTTATTTATTTATATTATGTTAGTCACCATACAGTAGTACATCATTAGTTTTTGATGTAGTGTTCTATGAGTCATTGCTTGCATGCAATCTGTGCCCTCCTTAATACCCATCACCAGGCTCACCCACCCCTCACTCCCTTTCCTTCTAAAACCCTCAATTTGTTTCCCAGAGCTCATAGTTTCTCATGGTTTATCTCCCACTCTGATTTTTCCCCGTTCATTTTCTCCTTCCTTCTCCTAGTGTCCTCCATGTTATTCCTTATGTTCCACAAATAAGGAAAACCATATGATAATTGACTTTCTCTGCTTAACTTATTTCACTTAGCATAATCTCCTCCGGTCCCAACCATGTTGATGCAAAAGTTGGGTATTCATCCTTTCTGATAGCTGAGTAATATTCCCTTGTGTTTATAGAACATATCTTCTTTATCCATTCATCTGTTGAAGGGCATCTGGACTCTTTCCACAGTTTGGCTATTGTGGATGTTGCTGCTATGAACACTAGGATGCATATGGCCCTTCTTTTCACTACATCTATATCTTTGGGGTCAATACTCAGTAGTGCAACTGCTGAGTCATAGGATAGCTCTATTTTTAATTTTTTGAGGAAAGTCCACACTGTTTTCCAAAGTGGCTGCACTAACTTGCATTACCACCAATGGTGTAAGAGGGTTCCCCTTTCTCCACAACTTCTCCAACATTTGTTTCTTGCCTTGTCAATTTTTACCATTCTAACTGGTGTAAGGTGGTTTTGGTTCAAATTTGGCTAATGATGATGAACATTTTTTCATGTGTCTGTTAGCCATTTGTATATTTTCTTTGGAGAAGTGTCTATTAATGTCTTCTGCTCATGTTTTGACTTGATTATTTGTTTTTTGGGTGTTAAGTTTGGGAAGTCCTTTATAGATCTTGGATGTCAGCCCTTTGTCTGTCATTTGCAAATATCTTCCTCCATTTTCTGGGTTGCCTCTTTGTTTTGTTGTCTGTTTCCTTTGCTATAAAGAAGACTTTTATCTTGATGAAGTCCAGAAAGTTCATTTTCACTTTTGTTTCCCTTGCTTTTGGAGATGTGTCTTGACAGAAGTTGCTGTGGCCAATGTCAAAGAGGTTACTGTCTATGTTCTCCACTAAGATTTTGATGGATTCCTGTCTCACATTGAAGTCTTTCATCCATTTTGAGTTTATTTTTGTGTATGGTGTAAGAGAATGGTCAAGTTTCATTCTTTGGAATATAGCTGTCCAGTTTTCCCAGCACCATTTATTGAAGAGACTGTCTTTTTTCCATTGGATTTTTTCCTACTTTGTTGAAGGTTAATTGACCATAGAGTTAAGAGTCCATATCTGGGCTCTCTACTCTGTTTCACTGATCTATGTTTGTTGTGTGCCAGTACTATGCTGTCTTGGTGATCAACTTTGTAATATAGCTTGAAACCAGGCAACATGATGCCCCCAGATTTGTTTTTCTTTTTCAACATTTCCTTGGTGATTTGGGGTCTTTTCTGGTTCCATACAAACTTTAGGATTCCAGCACTTTGAAAAATGCCGATGATATTTTGATTGGGATGGTATTGAAAGTATAGAGTGCTCTGGACAGCATAGGCATTTTAATAATTGTTATTCTTCTGATCCATGAGCATGGGATGCTTTTTCATCTTTTTGTCTCTTCTTTAATTTCTTTCATGAATGATCTGTAGTTCCTAGAGTATAGATCCTTTACATTTTTGGTTAGGTTTATTCCAAGATATCTTATGGTTTGGGGTGCTATTGTAAATGGAACTGATTCTCTAGTTTCCCTTTCGACAGTTACATTTTTAGTGTATAGAAGAGCAACTGATTTCTGTGCATTGTATCCTGCCACATTATCTGCCACATTACTGAATTGCCGTATGAGTTCTAATAATTTGGGGGTGGAGTCTTTTGGGTTTTTCACATAAAGTATCATGTCATCTGTGAAGAGAGAGGTTGACTTCTTTGCCAATTTGAATACCTTTTATTTCTTTTTGCTGTCAGATTGCTGTTTGCTAGGACTTCTAGTTTTAATTGTGCCCCGGATAAACCACATTGGCTACAATACTGTCACTGTGCAAAGCTTGCTAGGACTTCTAGTACTATGTTGAACAATAGTGATGAAACTGGGCATCCTTGTTGTATTCCTGATCTTAAGAGAAAGACTCTTAGCCTTTCCCCATTGAGAAAGATATTTGATGTGGGTTTTTCATAGATGGATTTTCTGAAATTGAGGAATGTTCTCTCTATCCCTATACTCTGAAGATTTTTAATCATGAAAGGATTCTGTATTTTTTCAAGTGCTTTTTCTTCATCAGTTGAGAGGACCACGTGGTTCTTCTTTCTTCTCTTACTAATGTGTTCTATCATATTGATTGATTTGCAAATGTTGAACCACCCTTGCAAACCAAGGGTAAATTCTGCTTCGTCATGGTGGATAATCCTTTCAATGTTGGATCCTATTAGCTAGAATCCTATTGAGAAGTTTGGCATCTATAATCATCATGGATATTGGTCTGAAATTCTTCTTTTTGATGGGGTATTTGCCTGGTTTGGAGATCAAGGTAATGCTGGCCTCATAGAAAGAGTCTGGAAGTTTTCCTTCTGTTTTTATTTTTCGAAACAGCTTCAGGAAAATAAGTATTACTTCTTCATTGAATGTTTGGTAGAATTCCCCAGGGAATCCAGCACATCTTGGACTGTTGTTTTTTGGGAGGATTTTGATCACTGCTTGAGTTTAGTTCCTGGTTAATGGGCTTTTGATTACTGCTTCAATTCAGTTACTGGTTATTGGTCTTTTCAGCTTGTTGATGTCTTCCTGTTTCAGTCTCAAAAGTTTATAGGTTTCCAGGAATGCACCTATTTCTTCTAGTTTGCTCTACTTATTGGAATATAGTTGTTGATAATAATTTCTGGTAACTGTTTCTATTTCCTTGGTGTTAGTCATGATCTCTAGACTTTCATGCATAATTTTATTACTTTGGGTCCTTTCTCTTCTCTTTTTGATAAGTCTGACCAGTGGTTTATCAGTCTTATTAATTCTTTCAAAGACCAGCTTCTAGCTTTGTTGATGTGTTGGTTCTACTCTATTTCTGGTTTCTAATTCATTGGTCTCTTCTCTAATCTTGATTATTTCCTTTCTCGTGCATGGGTTTGCCTTAATTTGTTGTTGATTCTCCAGTTCTTTAAGGTGTAAAGATAGTTTGTACATTTGGGATTTTTCTTTTCTTTCTTTTTTTTTTTTTTTTTTTTTTTGAGTGAGGTTTAGATGGCTATGTATTTCCTCCTTGGGACTGCCTTTGCCAAATCCCATAGGTTTTGGACTGATGTGTTTTCATTCTCATTGGTTTCCATGAATTGTTTAGTTTTCTTTAATTTCCTGGGTGACCCAAACATTCTTGAGCAGGATGGTCTTCAGCTTCCAAATGTTTGAATTTCTTCCAAAGTTTTTCTTGTGATTGAGTCCCATTTTCAAAGCAATGTGGTCTGAGAATATGCAGGGAATAATCTCAGTCTTTTGGTATTGGTTGAGACCTGATTGTGACCCAGTATGTGTGCTCTCTTCTGGAGAAAATTCCATGTGTACTCAAGAAGAATGAGTATTCTGTTGTTTTAGGGTGGAACGTTCTGTATATATTTATGAGGTCCACCTGGCCCAGTTTGTCATTCAAAGCTCTTGTTCTTTGTTGATTTTCTGCTTAGATCATCTGTCTGTTGCTGAGAGTGGAGTATTAAAGTCTCCTACAATTAATGTATTATTATCAATATGCCTTTTTATTTTGGTTAAGAGTTGGCTCCTGTAGTTGGCTGCTGCCATGTTGGGAACATGGATATTTACAATTGTTAGACCTTCTTGTTGGGTAGACCATTTAAGAATGATATAGTTTCCTTCTGTATCTCTGACTGCAGTCTGTAGCTTAAAATCTAATTTGTCTGATATGAGAATTGCTACTCCAGCTTTCTTTCACAGTCTATTGGCATAAAAGATGCTTCTCCATCCCTTAAATTTCAGTCTGGATGTATATTTAGGTTCACAGTCTCTTGTAGACAGCATATGGGTGCATCCTGTCTTTTTTTTTTTTTTTTAATCTAATCTGAAACCCTGTGCTGTGTTATGGGAGCATTTAGGCTGTTCCCGTTGAGAGTGATTAGTGAAAGATAAGATTTTATTGTCATCATGTTGCCTGTGAAGTCCTTGTTTCTATATATTTTCTCATATATTTCTGTTCTATATCACTCTTGGGGTCTTTCTCCTTTTATAGAGCCCTCCCCCCTTAATATTTCTTGCAGGGCCAGCTTAGTGGTCACATATTCTTTCAGTTTCTGCCAGTCTTGGAAGCTCCTTATCTCTCCATCCATTCTGAATGACAGCCTTGCCAGATAAAAAATTCTTGGCTGCATATTCTTCTCATTTAGTATCCTAAATATGTCTTGCCAACCCTTTCTGACTTGCCAGATCTCTGTGGACAGGTCTGACATTATTCTGATGTTCCTCCTTCTATACATAAGGAATCTTTTCCCCCTAATCGCCCTTAAAAATATTTCCTTGGTTCTAAGGTTTGCTAGTTCTATTATTACATGCAGGGTGTTGGTCTGATCTCCCGAATCTTGGGAGGGGTCCTCTCTGCCTCTAGGACATGAATGCTTGTTTCATTCCTCAGATTAGAGAAGTTCTCAGCTACAATTTCCTCAAATATATTTTCTATTTGTCTCTCTCTCTCTTTACCCCCTCAGGGATCCCAATAATTCTGACTTTGGAATGTTTCAAGGTATCATTTATTTCTCTAATTCTATTTTCATGGATTTTAGGATGTTTGTTCCAGGCCTCCTCCTGCTCCTTTTCTATTAATTTGTCTTCAAGATCACTAATTCATTCTTCTGCCTCATTTACCCTAACTGTTAGTGTATCTAAATTAGATTGGATTTTATTGTTAGCATTTTTAAGTTCTGCCAGATCTTCTATCATTTCTGTACTTACAGAATCTATGTTGACATTAATAGTTTTCTTCAACCTGTCTTCATAACTGCTACCCCAAAGTCTATTTCTGACATTTGCTTGGATCCATATCCATTAGACCTGTGGGAGAGTCCATTTTCTCTGGGTCTTTTCTTTCTTGGGAGTTCCTCCTCCTAGTCCTTCTGTTGAGTTGTGGTGGAGGGAATGTATGAAAAATATCCCCTGTATTTCATATGTATGAAATATTCACATGTGTACATATTCATATGTATAAAAAAAATGTGGTTGAAAGTATCAACCACAATCCAGGCAAGGTGCACCCTGGGAAGGTTTGGGGCAATTGGAAGTCACCACATAGGTAAAAAACAAACAAAACAAGAAACATGGGAAAGAATTTTTAAAATGAAATTAAGAAAGAGAGATAAAAGTTGTATCTAAGAAATACACAGGCCATGAGGCAACACCAGAAGCTTAATATACTGTTTTCCCTGGTGTTGGGGTTTTACAGTTTTATGGGGACCCTGGGGTTGTTGTCCTCTTATGCATTCAGCTTGTCTTCTGAGGGAGGGGCCTGCCTGTTGTTTTTCATTCAGTCCTACTTGGGCGGAGTTGCCCTGCCCCCCATCAAGAGGCTGGGCTCTATGGAAACAGGTTTTTTGGCTTTTATTCTCTGGAGATTTTTGTTCTCTGGTGGCTCTTCACTACTTTTTGGAGGATCAGAGCAAAGTAAACTCTGCACCCTGACCTCCACCTCAGGGAGAAGGCACAGCCTGCTCCTCTGAATCCTCCAGAATACATAGACTCCACCTGTGTAAGCACTGCTGAAAACCGCAGCCTTCCATGGGCAACACACACTGCCAGTGATCCTCTCACTGGTTGATGGAGGCCACTGCTTGTCTCTGTATCTCTGTGTCACCAAAACTGGGAGCAATCCCAGTCTGGGTGAGCCTGGCCCCAGAGGCTGCTGTTCCTGACAGTGTGGGCTCCAGTCCAAGCTGGGTCTTCTCAGGCACCAGTGGTGGTGGTTGTGGCAGCAGTCACCAGCCCCAGGGACTGCTGTCTCAAGTCTGCCCCATGTCCTCTCAGGCATGGGTGGGCAGCAGCTGTGGCCATTCCTGGGACCTTGAGCTTAGGTCTCCGCCTGTGGCTGTCTGGTCCCAACATTTGCCCCTTAAGCCCTTTGTTCTGTTTGAGCGCTGTTATCAGTCCCTTCCTGTCTTGCACCCACTATTGCTGGTCCCCAAGTGCAGGGCACTTTTGGACTGAGGCATTCCTTTCCAAAGGCTAGCTTCTAGTCATCCCCTCCTCCTTCTGTTTATCCTCTGATATCTGTCTGTGCAATTCCAACTCTGTCCTTCTTATCTCTTGACTGATGATCCTCTGTCCCTGTAGAGATCCAGACCTGTATAATCTTACATCTCAAGCTGATTTCATGGGTGTTCACAGTAGCTTGATAGATCTCTAGCTCAATTCAGCTAGAGTTGAAAAGGAGCTTGAAGGGAGTTGAAAGAAGTTTGGTTGAAAAGGAGTCCCCCACTCCTCCTCCATCTTGGGCCCTCTCCTCTTCTTTTTAAAATTGGAGTGTAGTTGACACACAATATTACATTAGTTTCAGGTGTCTAACATAGGGATTCCACAAGTTTATACATTATGCTATGCTCATGGCAAGTGTAGCTATCATCTGTCATTATACAGGGCCCAAGTTTTTTGATCTTTCATAATAGGAAGTTAAGAGATACTGTCTAAGACTGAATGAGAAAGAGGGGTTTGAGCATACTTTTTAGAGTTATTAACTTAACCACTATAAGAAAATATGGCTTTTTAAAAAGATTTTATTTATTTATTTGACAGACAGAGATCACAAGAAGGCAGAGAGAAAGGGAAGCAGGCTCCCTGCTGAGCAGAGAGCCTGATGTGGAGCTCAATCCCAGGACAGTGGGATTATGACCTGAACTGAAGGCAGAGACTTTAACCCACTAAGCCACCCAGGCACACCTTAAAGATTTTATTTATTTATTTATTTGAGAGAGAGAGAGCATGAGAGGGGAGAAGGTCAGAGGGAGAAGCAGACTCCTTATGGAACTGGAGCCAATGGAAGACTTGATCCCAGGACTCTGGGATCATGACCTGAGCTGAAAGCAGTGGCTTAACCAATGGAGCCACCCAGGCGCCCAAGAGAAAATGTGTTTTAATAGACTTGCAAGAGGAGGTGGGAAGTTTCTGAAGGACTAAAATTTTCATCTTGTAAGTGGGAAGTCAATGTGCTGCATGTTCCTTCTCCATAATACCTGGGCAAACCCTGCCAACACCACATCTCCTGACCTGCACATTGTGCAGGACCTCAGTTCTGAAAGTGGTGAGGACAGATCATATTTTGCAAGCATATCACTGAACACCTTATTATAATGTGCCCCACCTCTATTGGAGACCAAACATTGTCCAAAATAGGCAAAGAGAACCTTTTCAAACAACCATACTGAAAGAATGAGAGGCTAAGACTCAATAGCAGAGCACACACAACAACATAGGAGACACCCCTGAAGAACCAGGCCCTGGGGAAGAGGAGACACTGTACTGCGGGGCACTATAGGAACTCTACTTCATAAGGCTGTTGTTAAGAGCAATAGAAGTAGCTAACTTTCTTAACACAGAGAAACAGACACAGAAAGGTAAAATGAGGAGACATAGAAACCCCAAATGAAAGAATAGGACCAAACCTCAACAAGAGTCCAAAGCAAAATGAATATAAGTGACATACCTGATAGAGAATTTAAAGTAATGATGATAAAGATACTCACTGGACAGGAGAAAAGAGTGGAGGGCATCAGTGAGACCCTTACACAGATTAAAAAAAAAAAAAAAAGAACAAACCAGACATCAACAACAAAATAAATGAAATTCAAAATACATTTGATGGAATAAATAGTAGTCTAGGTAGAGCAGAGGTACAAATTAATGACCTAGAAGACAGAGTAATGAAAAATAACCAAGCTAAGCCAAGGAAATAAAAGAAAATGATACAAATTGAGAATAGCCTAGGGAACTCAGTGACTCCATCAAGAATAATAATATCCACATTATATAGATCTCAGAAAAAGAAGAGAGATAAGGGAGCAGAACATTTATTTGAAGAAACAGTAGCTAAAAACTTCCCTAATCTGGGGAAGGAAACAGATATTTAGGTCCAGGAGGCACAGAGGATTTTCGCAAAAATTCAGCCAAGGAGGTCTACACTAAGACACATAATAATTAATATGACAAAAGACAGCAATAAGAAAAAAACTTAAAAACAGCAAATGAAAACAAGACAGTTACATACAAGAGAAGCCCCTTAAGGCTATCAGTTGATTTTTCAGTGGAACCTTTATAGGCTAGAAAAGAGTGGCATGATATCCTCAAGGTGCTGAAAGGGAAAAATCTGCAGCCAAATGTACTCTATCCAACAAAGCTATTATTCAGAATAGAAAGAAAGATAAGTAATTTCTCAGACAAAAAAAAAAACTGAAGAAGTTCATGACCACTAAACCAGCCCTACAGGAAATATTAAAGAGGACTCTTTGAGTAGAAAGGAAGACCATAGTGAGAGTTTGAAAAGTAAAAACAAAAACAAAATAACAAAAGCAATAAAAATAAGTATTTCTGTAAAAATCAGTCAAGATATTCATAAAATAAAAGGATGTAAAATATAACACCATTTACCTAAACTGTGAGAGGTTGAGGAGTAAAGAATGAATTTAAACTTAAGTGACCATTAACTTACTATATAGACTGCTATATGCAGGAGAGGTTATATACCAACTTAATGGTAACCACAAATCAAAAACCAGTAACAGATATGAAAGCAATAAAGAGAAAGGGATCCAAGTATATCACTAAAGAAAGCCAACAAACCATCAAAGAGATCATTTGGGGAGCCAGTGGCTATCTAAAGATCATAAGTCAAGGAATGGAGATAAAGTTTATTATTTGTGTTATGATTATAACCTTCATAAGAACTATATTCAGAAGTATTAGAAATAGGGGCACCTGGGTGGCTCAGTGGGTTAAATCCTCTTCCTTCAGCTCAGGTCATGATCCTAGGGTCCTGGGATCAAGCCACGCTTTGGGCTTGCTGATCAGCAGGGAGCCTGCTTCCTCCTCTCTCTTTGCCTGCCTCTCTGCCTACTTGTGATCTCTGTCTGTCAAATAAATAAATAAAATCTTAAAAAAAAATGTTAGAAAGAGATTTTCTCTGAGGAGTCAGACTTGGGATAAGTGAGAGACTCAATAGCTCTTTTTAATATTTTATAGATGTGTATACATGTTTATAATAAAGCTATTCATCTAGCTTGATTCACTGCTACAGTGAATATCTATGGACATCTTTACACACATGTGCAAATAGGATGAATTCCTAGAACTGAAATTTTTAGTACTTACAGCAACTCTATAATTCTCTTAAACAAAATAAAAAGGGTTGTTTCAATTTGTATTTTAACCAACATCATTTGAGGTGTCTCCAACGTTCCGAACCCTAGCCCAAACTCAGTATTAAAAGTAATTTTGTGGCGCATAAGAAATAACATGGAGGACATGGGGAGATGGAGAGGAGAAAGGAGTTGAGGGAAATTGGAGGGGGAGATGAACCATGAGGGACTATGGACTCTGAAAAACAATCTGAGGGTTTTGAAGGGGCAGGGGGTGGGAGGTTGGGTGAGCCTGGTGGTGGGTATTATGGAGGGCACGCATTGCATGGAGCACTGGGTGTGGTGCATAAACAATGAATTCTGTTACACTGAAAAGAAATTTAAAGAATTAAAAATTTAAAATTTAAAAAAAAGTAATTTTGAAATTTGATCATTCTGCTTATTGAGAAATCATATTTTATTGTTGTTCTATTAGAAATTCCCAAGTAGGCTGAATCTTTCTTCTTGTGCTTATTGGCCATAAGCACTCTATGGGTGCTTTACTTGGTTTTACACTTTTCCTGTTTTTCTTTTGGCTATTAGAATTATTTGAATTGTGGTACTTCAGTATAAAGAAGTAATATTATTTCAGTATTAAGGAGGATGGGGAAATGAATAAAATAAAAACATAATTATGCCTTAATGTTAAGTAAAAGTATTGCAGAATGGAATGTAAAATATGATTTCATTTTTCATTTAGATAACAGGTAGACAAGGAATATAAACATCCACTATTGAAAGGGCGTTTTCTTTCCTATCTTTTATAACTTGAACTTTCTTCAGTATCAATTCTTACTCTTTTATTGTTTTCTATTATTTCTTCACATTCCACTTTCATTTAATTTTATTTTTTAGTAACAGCTATTCTATCCAAAGCTCAAGTTGGGGAAAAATCTATTTTTTTATTTAAATCTTTCATTTATTGCCTTATAGTAAAGTCATCTTTTGTCATTTGCTACATCTTCAATAAGAAATAGATCTTACAAAACAATCTCTTTTGAAACTTATATTTTAGCACTAACAGGCAGCATTATTTAGATTGGTGTTTCCAAACCTACCTGTGACTCAGCACCATCTAAAGAATTTGTTAAAACATAAATTCCCAGTCCCATCTATAGAGATTCGATATAAGAAGTCTGAGATGGCTTTCAAAATCTATATTTTTAAAAGTTCCTCAGTTAATTTAGATGTATGATAAGTTTTAGAACAACAATGTAGAAGTCATTAGAAACAAATTTCTTTATAAATATATTTTAATATTTTCAATATATTTGAAGGTTTAGCTCAAAAATGTTTTTTCTACCTCTTCAACATGGAATTCATAATCATTTTCATTTTGGAAGTTGATCAACCTTTCAAGATATTTGATATTTTTATATTGGCATTTGCTGAAAAGTAGAAAATAATCTAAAGACTTAAAATGTTCCAGTGTGTGCCTGTATGTATAGACCATAAAAATAAGCCTTAATTTCCTAAGATAAAATAAATCTAGCTGGTACTTAAGGAAATTAAGTTATGGGCTTAAAGAGAGCCAAATCTAAAAAGATTTAGTTTCATTTTACCTGTTTTTTTAAATGCTTATTTCAAGGAAGATGGTTTTTTGAAATTAGTTCATATCTGTCATTTGGAGAAGGAAGGAGAATGAGATTTGCCCTCTCATGTTGGATTGCCAACTCCTCTAAGGCTCGTATCTTCAGCTGTGATAAACACTTTCCCTGTGGTTTCCATGGTTTCTCATGTACACATCTTTTATCAGACTCCTCCCTGTGTTTCTTTTCAAAATAAATAACCTGTTTTCTTCATGTTGGTATTCAGCATGGTGCCTGGGGCTCAACAATGCTGCCCCACTCTGATTTCTTTTTTGAAGTTACTCTCATCTCTGGAATATTTTTTATTCTTTAGGCCTACCTCTAGCCAGTGTTCTAGAGATACCTTGCTGGAATGTGTGGTCTTGTAGGTCACGTATGGAAGTTCTTAGAAGACAGGACATTTTCTACCATATCTTTATTTCCATCCTGTGTCATGATGCCTCTTTCACAGTAAGAACAAATGCTAGCAGAAATGAACTGCAATTCTACAACTGGAGAACATGTTCTGTAACTTTTGAGTTTAAAAAAGGGTATAGTTAATAATGTGATGTAATGGTTGCAATACTGATTTGAACTCAGTAGATTCAGATAAAAGATTTTAAAAGGTTAAATGTTTTTTAATAAATTTTACTTTATTGTGGTCCTCACAAATTACATTTTCCTTCAAAAATCACAGGAAACCTTAATTTTCTGATTACTCTTTTTGATACTGAGTTATACTCTTTATAGATGAAAACAAAAGGTAAACTATGGCATATTCCTTAGGAGTAAATGCCTATTGAGTACATACAAATTATTAAATGTTATTTATAGGACATGAAGATGAAAAATGCAACTTTGAAACTATATATTTAAAATACATTTATTTTTCAGAATTATTTCTTCACATTCAAATTGCTATATTTTAAATTATGAAACAACAATAAAAAATAATACAATACCATTACTTAAAAACGAACTAAGCATGTTGAGCCAATAGAACTTTCTTCATGTTATAAAAACCAGGAGCCACTGAAGAAAATCTGTTGAAAGAATTTATAGACCACCAGGAAGCCACTTAGGTTCTGGTTCCTTTAAGTTCCAATTTGAGACTCTTTAAGAAACATAACTAATCACATCTGTCAAGAAGCACTTGAAAATCAATATCAATCCAATGCAATAAATACAAGGAGAGAATATCTGCTGAGAATATTCACTAATATAAACTAGTGAAATCTGGAACCATCAAGTGGGAATGTATGAATAACATTGGTCACCAAATCATCCAGTGCACTAATTATTTTAATGGTGTGGTATAGTGTGTAGTATGACAATATCTTTTGGAAAAAAAATTAATTTATTTTAAAATACTTAGGTCATCTTAGAATATCTAGTGTTTACTTTTGAGTGAATATTCATGCAGTTGATACCCTTTGTGCTAGGCATCTCTAATTAGATAAAAGCAAGTTAATTAATCAATGATTCAACCAAAAACTTCCCCAAGTACAATTTCCCAAAATGAAAATGTTTAGGTGGTCTCAAGTATACATAGTTTTAGCTTAGAGTTATATTCTATGCAAGAATGGGTATTTGATTTAAATCCTTTTTTCCTTGATACAATATTTTGGCTTTGGCTGGGTAAATCCACTTGATGAGATTACATTTTATTGGATATTTTTCATTTACTTTAAGAACTAATCTTATTTAAAAACAAAGGTATCACTTTTTTAATGTTGATTAGTAAAAAAAATTAAGTAGGAATTCTCATCGGGATATGAAATTCAGTTTCCCCAAATTAAGTCCAAATGCCTTTTTAATATTTCTTTGAATTATTGAAGACTTAGATGTCAAATTCATTTTGCAAGGATATTATTGAGTTATTTCAGTAGTTGGAATCACTTGAAAGTGGGAGGTAGCCATTTCAAAATATATCTGCTTAATCCTAAAATCACGTGTAAATTAATATACATGAAATTTAATGAATTTTAGTCATATTTGTCAGCCAGAATGGATCCACACTGTTTCAATGTTTTATTATCTCCTCTGTTGAACTGATTATGTGTTAACATGTAATTAATTTTCCCAAACTTCTAAATTTAAAGTTGATTATAGATCTGTCATTGATAATTCTATAAGGTTAACATAACTACTTCTTTGTGCTGGTCCTGCTAATAACATCTTCAGAAATGATGGTGATAGTGACTAAAGCTTCTTGGCTCTGACATGATGGTTAATAATAGTAACATAACAGACAGAATGGCAATATGGTACCAACAGTTTGGATGGTCAAATGGTAATAGGCCTGGAAGCTGAAAAATAATGATTCAGAGGCATATTTGCTTACATTTTTTGACATGTCATGGCAATTACATGGCAGCACATAGGCTGGCAATTTGAGATGATTACTTATTTTTATTATGAAAAAGAAGAATTTTTGTCATTAAGGATGGGGAAAAATGAATTATGGAGCACTCATTCCTCTCCCACTGGGCTTTAGCCTGAGAAGTTTCATTTCTAATAAGTTAAGAACTGGGAATTTTTTTTTTAAGATTTTATTTATTTATTTGACACAGAGAGATCACAGTAGACAGAGAGGCCAGTAGAGAGAGAGGGAAGCAGGCTCTCCGCCGAGCAGAGAGCCCAATGTGGGACTCGATCCCAGGACCCTGAGATCACAACCTGAGCTGAAGGCAGAGGCTTTAACCCACTGAGCCACCCAGGCGCTCCAAGAACTGGGAATATTTTAATACTTTTGCAACTTGTATATGTTTACTTGTAATGTTTAAATTTAAAGTTGAGTCCTTATTACCCATTTTTGCTTTACTTTTAGAGGTCATTACTTTCTCCTAGTGAACTCAAGTCTGAGGAAACTAATGAGGCAAATAGAAAGCTTTTTTTTTGTAAAATTACTCTTGAAATGTTACTCTTATATCATCTGAATTAATTTAGAAGTTATTTAAACCCTGGTGACTCCTGGAAATTGTCTTTTGCTTTCCTCAAGACAAACTCCTTTGAAAAATATTTTATAGCATTTACTTTCAACTAGAACTGAATATACCCCTCATGTTCTTAGAAAGCTGTAAATACAGCTTGAATATTATTAGATCCCAAAGTGCTATACTTGGATATAGTGTATCTAGGATTCATAATAAATTCTGAGGTCCATTTTCACAGAATGCCTTCAAGGCCTTGCAAAATTTGGTCTTACTAATTTTTTAAATGACAATGATTTATATTTTTTAGTTGCATTTCTTCTTTCGAGTTACAAGATGCCCATACTACATTCTAAGAAGATCTCATAAGCATATGGGAGAAGTGCTTGATTAAACTCTTTTTCTAATGGCCATCTTGGAAATAATGGGTAATTTAGATTCAACTAAACCTAATTCAAATTAATACATGTGTCAATTACATTTCATTAATTTAAATATTTTTCCTTTTATGTAGCCTTGTTATAAAACGATCTACAACAAAATGATTTTGCAAGTTTCAAGTAAGCAATGCCTGATTTGAAAGAACTGGGGAACAAAGTAAGAATTGGCTCAGAAGAGAGAGTGATGATAAGTCTGAGGAGGTACAGAGGGTCTTGCTAGAGAGATTCTCCAGGCTCTGTGAGTAGTTTCCTGTTTCTCAGTGCAATCACAGTTAGCTTTCTGGGGAAAAGGGATATATATATATATATTTTTTTTTTAAATCCCTATACAGTGTCTAAGAAATGCCACAACATTAATTTTAGTACTCAGAAAATTTTATAAAAAGAATGAAGTAGCTGCCCTGGGCTCCACAAAGACTGAACAGAGAAAAGAATAAAACAAACAGAATGCTAACCACCTAATTTGAAGTACCAGCAAACCCTCCCTTTCCTAATGAACAATGGGCAGTCCATTATTAGTGCACAGCATGGCTTCACACAAAATTTAATTCAAGGCATTAAGCAGGTCTGCTAATTCTCTGCTTATATTTTAGAGGTACTAATGTGGTTTTCAAGAAACTAGAGCAAACTGATTGATTTCAGGGTTGAATTTACTTGCCTTGAGCACTGAGCTTTAATTGTCAGGGACTGGGAGAAAAACACAGTGGAAAAGATACATGGACATAGTTGGGGTAAGTTACTATGGGCCTTTGCTACATGCTCAGCACTCTCTAACATTACTCAATGATAACTAGTTGATTTAGTCAACTACAAATACCAAAAATTACTATTTATTGGGCAGTAATTATGTGCCAGGCATTAATGCTAAGTGCTTTACAATTCTTCTCACTAATGTTTATGTACTGGGTTGAGTAGAGTCTCCCCTAGAATGATATGAACTTCAGAATATGACTTTAATTAAAAATAAGGCCTTTGCAGATGGAAGATGTTAGTTAAGTTGAGGTCATACTGGGATAGGATGGGTCCTAATCCAATGGCTGGTGTCTTTATAAGAGGAGAAAAAAGAAACACAGAGATACACAGATACATACAGGAAGAATGTCATTTGATGATAGAGGCAGAGATTGGAGTAATAACATCTACAAGGCAAAAAATACCAGGGATTGCCAGTAGCTACCAGAAGCTAAGAAAGATGCATAGGATAGCTTCTTCCTCATAGCTTTCAATCCTGCTGACACCTTGATTTCAGAATCTGGCCTCCAAAACTTTGAGAAAATAAATTTTAGGTTTTTTTTTTTAAAAACCACCAGTTTGTGGTA
Source organism: Mustela putorius furo (assembly GCF_011764305.1). Classification (NCBI taxonomy): domain Eukaryota; kingdom Metazoa; phylum Chordata; class Mammalia; order Carnivora; family Mustelidae; genus Mustela; species Mustela putorius. The sequence goes on along the minus strand of NW_025421373.1, from coordinate 12,815,006 downwards.
ATTTGTTACATCTGCCTTAGAAAACCAATACAACTCATATTAACACTTCAAGGTTAAGTGTCAATGTCTCTTTTGAACAAATTTAAAATATGACCTGAATCTAAGACCTATGCTCACTCCACTGTCTTCTATTCAAGTTCATTAAATAGTATAAAATAATAATTATTTTATTATGAATGAAATAATTGAATTTGAAAAATATTATCCAAAGATTTTATGCTAATTGACCACATACACTTTTTCCTTCCAGTTTCAGGTGGAATTCCCCTCATCTTGAAGGTCAGTACTACTTCAAGATCATTACTACTACTTTGCTAAAACTCGGGACCTAGGGGATAGCCAAACAGAAATGATGTTGGTGATTTCCAAACCACGTTAAGTTTCCTATGCTTGGAGGAGGAGAAGTTGAGGATATTGGAAGACCATACAATCCAAAGAATATGCACATTCTGTGTCAGAAGTCCAGAACAATATGGGTTACCAGGGAATGAATGGGAATCCAGGATTAAGAGCTCCTCTGGTAAAGTCAAGGAATCTGTGGATTACCATGAACAGGGTTGGGAAGAAAGATAGGAATCCTAAGTGTCACAACATAAGTCATAGGTTATCAACATGAAACATTGGGTCATGTGCAGGCCAAGTGCAGGGTGGAGTAAGAAGACCCAGGAATGGTGATTTGACTTGGCCAAAGAAACAAAATGCACAATAGGGCACTCAGACAAGAAGTCAGAAGAAGTCACAAAAAGGAGTTAGTCTGAAAAGAAGTGTGTAAGCACCATATATCCTGAAGGAGATGCCAAAATTCACATTCATGCTGAACTGAAAGGTGAAGTTAATGATTAAGTGGGGAAGATCAGTGTCAAGAGATTCAGGACAAAAGGGCAGATATAAGCAGAAACAGACTAAATGTACGACAGTGGGCCAAATAGCAGAAATTCAAGTTAAATTCAAGTTAAAGAGGAGCAAATAAGAATAAATCCCTTATCATTTCCACGTCAAGTTGTGGGTTTCCAACAGAAACTGAGATGGTGTTTCATATGGTAAGGGGACTGCATAGGTGACAGAAAGCTTGCTCCTAGTCTTTTCTTATTATAGAAACTTTGTGCTGATTATACAGTGCTTAAACTGTATACCTAGTTTGTACATGTCTTAAACTCCCTGCCTGAAGGTATGCTCCTGTGGGTATTAATAAATATCATTTTTGAGCACCTGCTATGTGCCAGTCACTTTGCCAGTCCTTCACATACATTATGATGTCATTATGTCTTTTTAATCCAAACAATCCTGAAGAGCTTAACTGTAGAAAGATAAGTAACAACTGGTTTTTGTTGTTATTACTGTTGTTTTTCCCCTCCTATCCTTCATGCCTTATTCATTGCCATGAATTATCTGGTCCTTGTAGCAACAGTGCATTAGATGAGATGGGCATACTTTGTGTATACACAGCAGTATAGTTATGTGCTGCTTACGAGAGGATTTTGGCAATAGTCAAACACTCTGTCTTCTGAGGGAGCTAATAGTAAGATGAGGCAGAAGAGTCAGGAGTCCAGACAGTCATTCTATGTGATAAGGTGCCTGGAGGTGTTTGCCGTGGATTTTATCCTATTTTCCGAAAGGGCAGGGATTAGTGTCAGAGGGTGATAATTGTCAGAGTTAGAAGCAATTCAGAGACGGAATGACTCAGGGGGTTGGAGGGTATTTTCTTTCCTATGAAAAGAGGGGAGGAGGAAATTTCATTGTTTAGTCTAAGGTTCTGCTAGCTGGTTTAGGAATTAAATTGACATGAGACAAATTAATAGGTGGAAGAGAAAAGTGTTATTATGTGTGCATGGAGGCCTAATAATGAAATTGAGACCCAAAGAAATGACCAAGGCAGGCTGTTTTTACACATTTTAGAAAAAGAGGTATTTCATGGGGAATTTACAGGATATAGAAAAAGTAGATCTTTGGTAACTTTATTAGTAAGGGATTCTAGGCAGAATTTGAGCTGAGGTAGTAGACTAGTCAACAAACAAATAACAATATTTGTTTCTACAGTTTTCTTGACTTTAATGTTCCTATCTGTGGTCATAAGGATGTCTTTTTACTTCTTGGTAGAGTGAGGGTAGTTTATTCTATTAGTGAGGGATTTATTTTTTTCAGGGGGACAAAGGAGAGTCTGAGCATCCTCGCACCAGTTGTTTCCCAAGTAGTTTTAATTCAGAATAATTAATATGCCATTGTGGTACGTTTTGAAGTAGCTTGCCCTGGGCCTTTATAAAACCTTACGAAGCTAACTCCTATTCCAAATAAAACGTCTTAGGTAGCTCTGTAGCTCTTTGGGATACATCTGTACCGCCTTCAGAGTATAGTGTAGTTAGAAAATCAAGCATGAGTTTAGCCATTTACCAGCCAGGTAAAGTTTGAAAAAATTATTTTTCTTTTTTGAACCTCAGTTTCTTCATCTGTAAAATGAGATACTACCTACCTTGCAGGGTGGGTGAGAAGGTTATGTTTTCAGACTGGCAAGGAAAAGCATTTAGTAAATGGTAGTTCTCCAATTATTCCGAAGTGTGTACATTTCTTTTTTTTTTCTTTTTTTTTTTGTACTCTCCTTAACAAGTGCCTCAGGAACAAAAAAAAGCAATTTTATGAAAAACAGTAACTTTATGTATATGAAGGTTTATGCTAGATTATAGATCTATGAAGATGATAAAATCAAGGGACAAAAACACATTACAAAAAAATTGAATATAACCAGTGGACAGAACTCATGCCTAAGCTTCTGGAAGAAAGGAAAACAATAACTAATTGCAGCAGAATTTCTTAGTAATGAGGTCAGACTGAATTAATCTACCAGGAAAATGAAAAAGAAAAAAAAACTTATTGTTTGATATTTGAATTATTAAAACTCTTTTAATATGATCCATTAAATTAATTCTGAGAAATAGTTTTTTAGAATTTATTGGATACAAGTATTTTAGGTATTGTTAGCTTTTTAAAATATATTTTAGCATTTCTTTTGGGATATTAGATAAGACCTTAGAATGCTTCAAACATCTAGAAAATCTTCTATGCTGAGACTAGAATTTTTAAAAGAAAACATACACCATAAAGCAAATGAAAAAATTTAAATATTTTCTAATTATCTACATGTTCACATGTGTTTCTTATATGATTCAGATGCTAGATGCCAGTTGTGTGTATTTTTACTCCCAGATTCCTGGGATAAATATGAAAAGGGAAAAATTATCATAGGGAGACAAAAATGAAGAGTTGACAGAGAATTGACAGCCACCCATAAACACACACCCATAAAAATCCAGGGTTCCCATATATCTCAACACTTATATTTCTTTTTTTTTTTCAACACTTATATTTCAACTCTTAGAACTGTCTTCCCTCTATTACTCATCAGAAAGGGGTACTAAATGTTCAAATTATGAATCTAATCTTCAGTAGATACAACCTTCACCCAAATCCTGATGAGATTATAGCACTGAAAGTTATTTATTTTAAATTTTCTCTGATAAAGCCACATAATCTTACCCTTGTGCTACTTTTAAATGTGTTCATCTATTTATACCACTGAATTCCTAATTCCTTTCATAGTGAACCTTTCTAAAAGATTAAATCAGATCATTATAGTTGTAATCTTAACATTGATGAACAAGATTCAGTAGTACCACATGTAATATGTTACATTCTAGAGGAAGGATTAGTTTGAGTCTTTTTAATCTGCAGTTTTGTTGGTTTTCTTTTCCCCCTTCGGCCACCACAAAATGCTTTATAAACAGCAGCTTGCAAACAATGTGGGTACAGGTTCTAATGAGAGAAAAACAAAATGGCTTCTTGGGAACGGAACATGAGTTGTGGCTTGACTCATATCAGGGGCCAAAGCAAATATGAGCCCACAAAATGAAAAGGGCTGTGTCTGACTTTGAATTGTTGTTGTACTTATTGTAAAATAACTCATTGTTCACCAAGCAAGACATAAACTATTGAGATTGACTGGATGTGTTACTTATTGGAACTAGACGAAGAGCTTAAAATTCAAGCTATTTCCATGTGCAAAGGATTGACTGTACTATTCATTTTCTGAGATAAACATCCTTAAAATTGTTGGCAGTTTCCAAATGTGAAGGGTGTACTTTTGGATGTCGGAATACATAGCTGTGGTTTTGAATTCTTTTTCTGTTGTTTAGGTGTATACCCTTAGACAGACTTTAAATTCCTCTTGAGTCCTAACTTCCTTATCTTTGAAATCACTAATTAGCCTTATTAGCATTATAAAGATTCAGTGAAACGACAGAAATGAAACCTCCAGTAGACTAACTACATAAGGAGGAGCAAAAGGAGAGCCAAAAAAAGAGCCAGAGAAAGTGGAAGAAACCAGGAGACTGTAATGCCTTTGTAGATGCTCTCAGTGAATCTTATGCATGACCTATTCTGCAACTTACCTACCATCCCATGATTTTTGGTTTATTTCTCTATGTCAACAAACAATTAACTTCTTAAAGGAAGGCACTTTTTCCCCCCTCCCCCAGAATCTGGCTGACTCATAGTTAGTCTTAATTAAATGTTTGCTTGTTAATGGAATAATAGAATGGTCTCCCAGACACTGTGACATGAGAGAGATTTTGTCACTAGAGTTAGTTAAGTCTTGTGACAACTAAGATTCATAGATAAAACGTAAGCCATTGACCTCAAACGCTCTTTTAGGAACCCTAGATTAAGGTGAGAAATCTTTTTTTAAAATTACACATTTTAAGAATTAGGGATCTATGAATCTTTAACAATCTCCAGGTTCTTCTGATAGGCAGTCAGATTTCCTCTTGGCAATTCTGAAGCCTTAGCATTCTTATTCATGATTCAACAAAATTTAGTATCAGAGTACACAAGAAGAACTAGCTAGAAACCAGCAAGTAGATAGAAAATAGTGCAGGCCATTAGGGAAGAGGATTCTGAAACATCTAGGCAGACATGTGTGTGATAATAATCTTGGGTGATGCTTATCAAACTTATCTGATTAATGGAATCAGGACAGGAAATGAGAATAGAAATTGCAAAACAATCTGGTGAGGTTGGAATCCTACCACCACTTGGCAAGTAACTCTTTCTTATCCAATTTCCTCATCTGTAAAACAAAGGTAATCATACCTCTACTTTGTAAGGTTCTGGAAAGACTAATAAGATAATTTATGCAAAGTAAAGTTGTTGGTGTAAGTATGTAGTCAATTCATACCTATATCATCATCATCATCCTCGTTATCTTTCTAGGACCAAACAAACCCTATTTTCTTTTATGAATTCTTATCTGACATTTCCAGTTCAAAAATATTCTCCTGTCTTTAAAATGACACAAAATTAGAAAACAATTTTGGAATTTAGTTTTATACTCCCTATATGATGACAGTTCTTTCAGTAATGATTTTCTTGTCTTATTCGTAGAATTTTACCTTCTGAAGAAAACATGTTTACTGATAATCTATAGCAAGTACATCTGCTGGGCTGAAGGTAGAGTGGGTTTCAAAAGCACATATTAGATGGACAGTTCTATTCTACAAAACAATGTCAATTATAGTCAACTCCCATAGTTGAGAACATCAACAACAACAAAAATGGGGTAATTCTTACCACTTTGTAGCATGTGGTTCCAAAATTAATTCCAACCACTAAAACGTATCAAGAGAAAATGCTTTGGTTTAAAAAAAAATACACGTTTTTGTGGTTGGAGTTCTAAACACTGGTTTTATTTCTGCATTTTCAAAAGAACTCTGTATGGCAACTTCAGATTATGTAAGTATGAGACAAACTAGAATTCACTCTGCTCAGCTCCTTTTAACTCCAAGCTTGCTGGTCCTCCAACACAGCTGAAGAAAGATTGATTATTTTTCTTTGTGAATTATTTTGTGTCAAAGTTAGTCTAAAATAGATAGACTTACTATTAGTCATTAACTTTGAGACAAATTGAGGTTTCACTAATTTGTATATACAGGGGCATGCACACATGCACAAATACAGATATTTTAACAAAAAGTAATTTTAATTCCATGAGTTAATTCCATGTACGTTACTTTGTTTAGAATAGAATAGATTAGGGAATTACCTAATTTTGTTTCTTTTATTTTTTGTTTTTATTAACACATAATCTATTATTTGCCACATGGGTACAGGTCTTAATTTTAAAAATTAAAAAAAATTATTTTGTGTTTAGTCAGAAAATTTTGAAATTTGATGAAATGATTAAAAATCTTGATTATAAAAGTATGTTATTTGCCAAAACAAAACAAAAAAGGAAAATGGAGGAAAAAAGAGGAAAAAGTTCACGTATAATAAGTTTTTAAGGAAAACAAATGGAAATTTTTGAATATTTTCTTTTTTTAAAAAAAGATTTTAATTATTTGAGAGAATGAGAGAGAGCAATCATGAACTCATGCCCAAGGACAAGTTGGGTGCTGGGGGCAGAGTGAAAGGCAGAGGGAGAAGCATAGTCTGCTCTGAGCACAGAGCCCCAGGAGAGGCTGGATCCCAGGACCAGAAGATCATGACATGAGCCAAAATCAGGCACTTAACTGACTGAGCCACCCAGGCACCCCTTAAATATTTTCTGTCAGCATTTTCCCATGCCTCCCCCACCCCCACTCTGTTTTTCTACACATACACCCACATGTACATTCACGTGCACACATAAAGCACACATACACATTTCACCAGTTATGATCACATAATGTCTTATTCCTGCTTTTTCATTTAACATTATTACCATTCTGCCAGGGTAGATTAAGGACAATAGTAAATATTGCTGAAATTCTTTATAATGTTTAAAAATGCATTCAGAATAAAATTGGATCTTAAGAGGCATGTGAGCTATGAGGAGTTCTTTTACTTCATATCTATATTTAAACTATAGTCATACTTTATCTGGATTCTTTTCATAATTTTTAGATTAAATGATTTTGTGTTCTTAATGAAGATTAACAAAACTGAATTGGTCATTTGCCATGACTCTGATTCTTTACATTTTTTCTTGGTTCTTTCCATAAGTATCATAATAGAGTATTTACTGAACAGTGGCACTAAGACTGTAGTGTGTGGGATAAAAATAAAAATCATTTTAGTTTCTGAAACTCATCTGCCTATGAACATTTAAACATTTTCTATTGCCCCTAGTGAAATTATTCTATTTTACTAGTTCTTAGAAATAATATATATGTATTTATATTTAGACTTTTCTGTCTTTGAGCAATTTGTGTTGTTACTAATTAAAATAAACTCACTAATTAGTACATTATACTGTTTTTTGAAGTGAGAATGTGCCTATACTAACTTGCTAAAATTGAAATATTCCCCCTTATTGTTTCTGCAACTGACAGTAACTATCTAGTGAGGCTCTGCAGTGCTAAATATGCCAGATAGCATCATAGATTCTTGGTTATTTTTTAAATTAACATATTTCTTTTTTAGCAGTGACACCACGTTGCCTAAGATAAATATGTCGGTGGTGGTTTTGAAGCCAAAAGCTGAGTCCATTTCCCTATCAACAGAACTCAGCCTAAAGAATGAAATGGAAAATGCCTTATGAAAGGCTCTCTCTCTACTCCCTTCTGCCTGGAGGGACTCATCCCACAAGCCAGTTCTTTTCTCTCCTGCTCTGGCAGAAATCTTCTACTAGATCATCCTTAGAATTTATTTAACAGCTGTGAGGTACCAATGATGTTGACAAGAAACAAGAACTGGGATTAGCTTTTGTTGGAAGTTATCATATCCAAATAGCTTTTCATTGGTAAAGTGAAGAATATGATTGCTATTTTGGGGAGGTTAACTCACAAAGTCTCAAGGGCTTTCACTTGGCAAATATTAGTTAAATTATATAAAAACTAACCAAGTAGATGATATTTAAGGCAAAGCAAGCTACCTGGATTTTTGATGAAGTAATTCCTGCTATGAATATATATGCTTTTCTTTGTTGTCAGTTAAGGATAGCAGCATCTAAATAATTTATAAATACATTAATTAAATAAGTTAATAAATAAATTATAAAAAATAAACAGAAAAACAAAATTAAAATTAAATAAAACAAAAAGTTATTAAGATTCTTCAATTAAAATTAATAATCACCATTTAAAATTAAACTTTTCTCTGAGGTTTTTTTTTTTTTGTATTTTAATTTTTTATTTTTTTTATACACATATATTTTTATCCCCAGGGGTACAGGTCTGTGAATCACCAGGTTTACACACTTCACAGCACTCACCAAAGCACATACCCTCCCCAATGTCCATAATCCCACCCCCTTCTCCCAAACCCCCTCCCCCCAGCAACCCAAACGTAGTGATCCAAAGGGGCACGTGCACCCGAATGTTAATATAAATTACTTTGATAGATCTGAACTATATCAGGTAGTCAAAAGAAAATCAAATATGAAATGTCTGATTTGAAGTTACATTTGTTATTTGTACTTTTTCTTTTAACCTCTTAGGAGCTTAAACTATTGAGTTATGTATAAAGCAATTGACTTTTCATAGTTGTTTGTATTATAGTCTCTATTAAAATTGTAATATTTTTAAAAATTATTTATTTATTGACAGACAGGGATTACAAGTAGGCAGAGAGGCAGGCAGAGTGAGAGAGAGGAGGAAGCAGGCTCCCTGCTGAGCAGAGAGCCCCATGTGGGGCTCGATCCCAGGACCCTGGGATCATGACCTAAGCCGAAGGCAGAAGCCTTAACCCACTGAGCCACCCAGACACCCCTAAAATTGTCATATTAATAGAAACTCATAAGCCTCATGCTTTATTGAAAGTGGGAATCATTGAGTAGAACTGTGTATGGTTCTGACTGAGAGTGTTATTTACCTGACCTGGATATAGAGTTCAAGTTAAAGGTTAGGTATTCATTAATTTTTTTTTTTTATGTGAAGGCCTTGATATGGTGTTCATGCTTTGTGTGATGTCTCTTACACAGTAAGTGTTATAGAAAGGCTTTCTGAATAGTTCATGAAATGGATGTCTTTTGGGGACACACTGAAACGTGTTATGAAATAGCTTAATTCCTTCACATTTTAAAGAGCACTTTTTTGAAGAGAACTGATTCGAACTTCAGTTCTGCCATGGCTTGAATTCTGCCACTGGCTGACTTACTCAACCTTAATGAGCATCCCACTTCTCAAATGGAAGTAGTAATACCTACTTCATAAGAATATTGTTAAGATTAAGTGAGGATACATACATAAAAACCTAAAATAGCATTTCAGGGCAAAGCGACTCAAGGGAAAATACACGAGTCTCATGATTCGATAAACCTCCATTTACACTCACCTAGTGACAAACTGGGTTATTATTACTTCCAACTTTTTACTTCCAGTGTTACATCCTTATACATCCATGTCTTTTGCCATGTAACTTGGCAGGGTTTCCAGCTATGGCTGGAATAAATTTCCCTGCCTGTTGTTGTGGGGTTTGGCCATAGGAATTTGCTTTGACCAGTGGAGTGTTAGTGGACATGTCAAGGCTGTGAGAGGCAGCATGTGTTCTTACTCCCTTGCGCGTTCAGATTTGCGTGAGGAGGACATGTTAAGTTAGTGTGCCATTTGAAAAAGATTGAAGAGGCATGTAGAGTGAGCTGAAATTAGAGCCATGGCTTATCTTTCAACCAGTAAGTGATAAATAAATGTTATTGTTGGCTTCTGAGAACTTTGGAGTTGTTTGTTACCTGACACTATATTAATACTATTTGACTACCTTCTGGCCTTATTCAATTACTTGGAGTACAGAATTTTTCCAAAGCTGTTCGGATGGTTTTACATTTAATCTCTTCACATGCTAGTTGTGGCTATAATACTCCATATTTATGGAACTCTCTGGACTAAGAAGCAAAACATCTCTTAACATTAGCCTAGGCATCTTAGCATAGTGGTTTTTATGTATGTTTACCATAGAGCTTGGTATATTTCACTACATTTATTTATAAGTATGGAATACAACCTGATTTTATACATAGTTTATCTCTGTGATAGTATTTATGAAACTACTATGACAGACATAATTGTGCTCTGAAGCCATGTCTGCTGATATAAGAAAGACTCAAATGTTCTGGCACTGAAAGTCCTCTAGGTCTCCTTTCGTTGGTAGATAGTTGGTATCAGTTTGATTGTGTTGCTGAAACATGGGGATAGGGATGTGAGGGCGGGCTCTCCATCATCTGCAATGCTTGCCTGCATAAGCTGAAGCTGACAGTGTCAGCTTTTCCTGTGTAATAAGGGCTGAAATAAGCTATCATTAAAAAAGGCCCCAAAATGGAAGTTTTAAGAATATGGATGCTTATTTCTCTCTCATGTAATGTTTTGAAGTGAGTGGTCTTGGAAGGAAGAACAGTTCTAATCCTCATGGTCACTGCTACAATCAAGTACTTTCTGAATCATACTCTGCCCTCAGGGCACTATCATTGTTATCTATGGTTAAAACTAAATGACTGACATGCTCAGTTGTCAGCCAGTGGAAGAGAGAAGAGAGAGCAGAAGCATCTCTATGGGCTTAACGCTCCAGCCAGGAAGGGACACATATAACTTCTGTTCATATATCATTATTGAAAACTGGGTCACATCCGCCTACAAGGGGGTGGGGACATGTAGTCTCCAGCTAGGTAACCAAGTTCTCAGCTTCAACTCTATTATTGTGAAACTCTACAACACTGACAATGTATTGGAAGAAAAAAGGTCTCTTTCAATTTCTTCTCCATCTAAATAGAATCTCCTTTCACTCTTAGGCCATTTCAACTTCTATATTGCTCCTGATCTCTAATGTAATCTTTGGTTATCATATGTACAGAACTTCTACTACAATTCTGTACTGTAGCCATGTGACTTTGAACAAGTTACTCTGGAGTCTCAGTTGCCTTATCTTTAGAATGAGCATTAAAATACTCATCTTGTAAAATAAAATATCTGTAGAAGCACTGGGAACTGTGGCTGAAACATGCTAAGCATCTGGTAAATGGGTCCTATTATAGTTATAGTCGTTGTATAACCTTGTTCAATATAACGTCAGGGGCCACTCACTGATGAAAAGGTACAACTAATGCTGTTGTTGGAGTCAGCCTGAGATCAGAATTCACACAGGTCCGAAGAAGGACACTCACTTTATTGCCCCTCTACCTTGCAGTTCCTCACAAGGTTCTCCAGCGCTCTGGGCACATGTGCTGTATGACATAATGGATTTGGTCAGGATGAGCCTTTCTGGACCTTCACATGTCCTTGGAGCCTGATTTCTGCAGTTTTACTCCTTCCTGCTTTCCAACAACTCCTGCCCAGAAGGACTAAAGATGCTCAGTACAAACCATATGTATGATTCACTACAGGTATTGGTTGGGCCTGGGTGTAAGGAAAGGACCTCAGCTTGGCTTGGTCAGCCCCTAACCACTTCACAGAGATCTGCCTTCAGAGACATCCCAAAGCAGGCCTGTGCAGGCAACTTAATAATGGGCCTGGACTGGGCCTCACAAACCCAGTTTGGCTCCAAATGGGCTCCTTTCTTGCGTATTCTCTAATGAGATGGGGTGGATTTCACCTCAGTTTCTTAGGGGACTATCACCCTCAGTGAAGGGGAGCCCAACTGAAGAGTTCTGTATGGTATGATTTCATAGTCTCTGCTCAGTAGAAATGATCTTGTGCTCTCGTTGCCCAAGTTTAATAAGCGTATTACCACTCCCTTCATCCAACAAACTCACTAGAACAGCACTGTTCAATATACTAACCACTAGCCACATGTGCTACTGAGCTTTTCAAATATAGCTGGTCTTACCTAAGATGTGCTGAAATTTTAAATACACACTAAGTCTCAAAGGCTTATATAATATGAAGAAAATATTTAAATATTACTAAATAGTATTTTGTATAGGTTATGTGAAAGAATATTTTGGAGCTATTGAACTAAATAAAATACATTGTTAAAATTAATTTCATTTGGTTTTCATGTTTACTTTTTTGAAAAAATGTAGCTACTGGGAAATTTTAAATTGACATGTGGCTCATGTTATATCTCCATTCGACAGAACTGAAATAGATACTATGGACCCAAGCCACACCAGGTAAGAATACAAATTTTAATTCTGTTTATCTCCCAGTAAAGTTGAAGACAATTCCAAGAGAGCAGGTGTTATTTTCAGAGCATGTGTATAGTAGAAATGTAATTTGTCAAAGCAAGATAAATTGCATAAAGACTCTTGACTACCACAACTGACCATAGGAGCTGCATTACGGTGATTAAATCATAAAGAAGAAACCTTTATGGTCATTGTTACCTGGCACTGTGTAAATTGTGGTTAAATTCCGTAAATTTCAAATGATACCATTTACATAAGAATGACTCAAACTGGAAGATAACTTGGGTGGCTCGGTAAAACTTAAGGACTGCAAATTAGTAATGATCTGATACTCCATTTCAATATTAACTGTCAGAACATGTATTTTTAAAATACTCCTGTCATATACTTTTAGGTTTTATCAGAAGTAAAGTTAGTAGTGACATTATCTAAGCAAGTTTTAGGAGGATTCTAATTAGCTGAGGATACTTCTTTCTAGTTACTCTCTCTTCACATTCTGATTGATAAAATCATATTAGAGGTAGGGGAATTTCATGCACAGGAATCTGGTTCTGAACTAAATTCTATTAGACATAGCTGTGTACTAGCAGGCTTAGTCCTTAAAGGTTAAACAGTAGAGGTATCATACTATCAGCTTTTAGAAACTTAATTTTTGGTTGTTTATATGTCTGTGTACGTTGGGATACAATTAGAAAAGCAGAACTAAAAGGAGCTATATTCATTCATTCTTCATGTATTTTTATTAAGAGGTTTATTATGGAGGTTTGACCATGCAAAATAGCAAAGGCTGATTAACAGGCATTGTGAGGCCAATGTCTTTGTGACTGATGCTAAAGGTTGTAGTTTACATAGATAAGGGAAGATGGTGTGAAGTGGACGAGGGCAGGAACAAATTGACACCCAGAAGCATCAGTTCTTACTGCCTTTTACTTTGATGGCCAAGGTTTCCTGCAGAAGCCAGGCCTTTCCCTTCATTGTGGAGCAACACACACACACACACACACACACACACACACACACAAGTTGGAAAAGCAAGAGGAGAATTCAGAAGAAGGTGGAGCTGTTGTAGACCCTGCCCCTGACTTATACCAACAAGGTGAACTAGAGGATGAGTGACAATTTGTATGACCTCACCAATGGCTACTTCTTTACTTCCACCCTCCAAATCCGAGTGGCTCTGTGGCTCACCATCTGTGGAAAGATACACGGAAGGAAGTCAGGGAAATGTAGTTCAACTTAACCAAGTAGAAGCAATACAGAGCTGCTGTTGTGTCTCTGCATGTGTGTCCTTTAAACTGCGTTTTAATCTGTCCTCCAGGCATAGTGTTATCAGGTATATAGATACATAGCTTTTCTTGTCTTTCTCCTCTCCTTATTGGGTACATGTTTTGAACATGTTGGCTGGCATTGTCTCCTTAATATATATCTCTTTGTTTCTGTCTTTTGGGTCTGTTTTTTTGTTTGTTTGTTTTTCCTTTTCTCTGACTCTCCATCTTTTCTTTCTTGCATCTTGGCCTCTTGGCCTCTTGCCTGTTTCTCTCAGTCTTTAAGATCAAGTGACTAAATTGCTTTTACAATGTTTTTAGTTCATTTAGCGAATATATTTTTATGGTCTCCATTCTTAACATTCAGATACGGAGCAACTTAGATTTATTTCTAGAGAAAAAAAATAAATGAACTTAAAAAAAAGGTGAATGTCTCTAGATTAATGTTTTCTGTGAGTAAATAGCCCTGGTAGAAATAGTCTGATCGATATTAAAAAGTAATCAATACCAAGCTTTAATGGGTGTCCCAGAGCTCTGACGGCTGCTGTGCATCACTTCTGGCCACTGCAGCAATTGACTGACCGATACTCCCATCTGGATTTTAAAAAGTACTCACCACCTCATTTCACTGTTCTGCATTTTTCTGATGTTAGAGAATGCCTCACTCAGGCAGTCAGAAGAGGTAGCTGCCTCCAAGATTAAGGGATCTCTAGAAAGTATTCTTTTCCAAATTTTTTTCTAAAGAACTTTTGAAACCAGCAGCCATTTGGAACAATTACTGAATTAGCACACATACAATTGCCCAAGTGGATGTTATTATTTTGTCACACTCCCATGTGAATCAGATGAATGGGACATTTTCTTCTATAACCTAAATGTGTGGGAGTTTGATTTTGGGAGAAAGGTCATTGGAAAGTACCAAATGTGCTGGGGACATTGACCAAGAGGGAAGATTTGGACTTGGCTGGAGAATAGCAGAGAGCAACAAGGTACCTGGATGGAAAGAAAGAAATGTCAGGTGATAGGCAAGATGGGAGAGTGCAAACAATTTTTTTTTGTGCATCTTAGCTTAATAAGGATGGGCCCTCTACTGCTGTGTATCTTCAAAAACTCTCACATCTGAAACCTGTAATCAGTTAGATGGATCTGAGTCTTGCCTATGGGTCTACTCCAGGCCGAAGGGGCAAAGGAGACCTCAGGTCAGGACAGAGGATTTTTCATGACAGCTGGGCTTCTCTTTCAGGTGCCCATAAAGCATACACACATACCCACTCACAAAACTACCACGGAAAGGGACAAGTTATAATTATCATATTGATCTCTGACATTGCTACAGAATATTGGAACTTATGGAATGCTTATTATTTCAGAATGCAGAGAATAAGAAGTCAGTGACTACAATTAGGAAGAAGTATGGAGGGAGTAGATGATAAGAAAGAACAAGGAGATCAACAGGAAGCAATGCCCAGGGATGGGGAGTACGTAGAAAGTAAGAAACAAAGCAGTTAAAGGAAGGAACTTGTTACCTTAGCACAATCCAGGGAACTTATGACTGATGTTTTCTGTAAATGTGCCCAGGCATCTTGAAAAGAGATGCAGCAGATTGGAAAGTACTGAGATTTCACAGTCTAGACTACAAAATTAATCAGGAACATTTGGGGAAAAAAATAGTTCAAAGATTTCAGAAAAGGACAACTATGCAGGCTGCTTTTATTAAGCTTTGCAGAGTTGGGAATACTGTTGAAGGCCCACATGTGTTTCAAGCAGCACTTTGGCCATGGAGAAGCAGAGCTGGACAATCAGTGGACAGTCACTTCTTTCAGGATCTCAGGGTCAGGGTGCAGGGAGTCATCACTTTAAGCAACCCAGGGAGCAGATGCCTGCCTATGCATACAGAAACAAGAATAGTCCCGACTGACCTTAGTGACACAGCAGTCATATGAGTCCCAGAAAGGAGGTCTTACTGGAATTCAACCTTATACTAAATTGCTTAGGAAAGACATCTAGGAGGCTTAAAATGAATTTCTCTGCACAGTATGTAGGTTCCTCAGAAAGTTAAAAATACCTACCTACCCTATGACCCAGCAATTGCACTACTAGGTATTTACCCTAAAGGATACAAACACAGTGATTCAAAGGGACACATGCACTCCAAAATTTATAGCAACAATGTCCACAATAACCCAAGTACAGAAAAAGCCCAGATGCCCAACAGATGAATGGATAAAGAAGAGTGTTTACACACTCTTGTACAATGGATAAAGAAGAGTGTGTACACATATGGTGTGTACACACACACACACACACACACACAGGAATATTACTCAGCCATCAAAATGAAATCTTGCCATTTGAAATGACATAGATGGAAACTAGAGGGTATTATGCTAAGTGAAATAAATCAGTCAGAGAAAGATAAACACGGTATGATTTCACTCATATGTGTAATTTAAGAAACAAAATAGATGAACATAGGATAAGGGAAGGGAAAAATAAAATAAGATGAAAATTAAGAGGAAGGCAAATCTTACGAGACTCTTAACTATAGGGAACAAACAGGCTTGCTGGAGGGGAGGTGGGTGGAGGGAAGGGATAATTGGGTGACGGGCATTAAGGAGGGGACATGATGTAATGCGCACTGGGTGTTATATGAAACTGATGAATCATAAATTTTAACTCTGAAACTAGTAAAACAAATGAGTTTTGCTATATAGGAAGGGGACATGAGTTTCTTTGGGATCACACATTCGATTATATTGTGTCTTCACAAGTGCTTGATTAGATCATGTCTACAGGCAAAATTCTTTTCATTGAAACCTACAAAGGAGAGTAAAAAAGGTCAGCAATATTATTTTTCCTTCATCTCTTTATATTCATGATGCTAAGGAACAATATCTAATTAACTTTAATCTGGTCTATTTGGGAACTAACCATTATTTCAAAGATAGGTCTTATTTGGATTTGGTTTATGTATTCAGTCTTATACTGTACAGTTTAGGGAGGAGATACAAGTCAAATGAGTAGGCATCTTATTGACTTATTTTGCCTTTTTATCCATGATCATATTTCTGTTTCTTCTTTCTTATAATTATGCTCATTAGAGAGATTCTGAAAAGTACAGAATATAATTTAAAAATCATACTACCCGTAGTTTTGCCACAAGAGGCCCTTGCTAGTAACATCTGGAGACATTGCTCTGTAGTTGTTTTCTTTGGCTCTGCAAATCCTAGAACATATTATTAACAAATTTTTTAAATTTTAAAGTGGGCATGATCCTTATTTCCCCTTATTAAAGAGAGCTGTAATAAGCCAGTACTGATTCTTAGTGATTTTTAAAGTAGACCAAACGTGACTCTGCTGTCTCTAATATTTTCAGCTTTACCCTCCTGACTTTCCTCCTCTAAGTGCCTCATAGGTGGTGTTTTGTCCACCCTTCCCATTACATCACAAAAACTACTGTGCCTCCATTTGGCCTGTTGTTCCTTTGTAAATAACCCCCACCTTCAATCTGTACTCCAGCCCCAACATCCAGTAACATATTCAAATAGGGATTTTTCAAACACCCAGAACCCCTTGATATCAAAACTCGCACATCTAATTCACTGATGACTGAGGTAGATTGAGAGGTCCCGAAATCCTACTATCTTGTATTTAGTGTCCTTAGCTGGAATTCCATTGTTTACAACATTGGTGCTTTAGAGAGGAGCCCCCTTCCTCTTTCCCTTTAATTCAAATGATTTTTTAAAAGATTTTATTTATTTACCTGACAGAGAGAGTGAGAGCACAAGCAGAGCGAGGGACAAAGTTGTAAGGGAGAAGCAGGCTCTCCACTGAACAGGGAGCCCCATGCGGGGCTCAATCCCAGGACACCGTGATCACGACCAGAGCCAAAGGCAGCTGCTTAACCAACTGAACCACCCAGGCACCCAACCTCTTTTCCTTTTAGAGTTAAATAAGCCTTTAATTTAGAACTTGCTTATGAAAATATCTTATTTCTATTTGGGAATGTGTCCCAGTCCAAGGAAGGAGTTTAGCTGGTGTCTGGTACCCGGTGAGACTGTGCCACAGGAACAAGGTCTAGCCAACAAATCTAGGAGTCAACCGTTCCTCATTATTTCACATGCTCATACACACATGCCCTTCTAATCCATTAGCAGGGTCAATCAATGAAGACTTCAAAACACATCTACAGTTTGGCACAGTTTTTTCTATGCACTATCACTGTCCTTGTCCAAGCTCCTGTCGGGAACAATTGTGAAAGACTTTGAAATGAGCAAAAAAGATTACCAGATGTTTATTCTAGCAGATTTTTTCCTGGTCATCTGTGCCTTTTATAGTTTTGAGCTATTTTACAACTCCTATAAATTGTAGAAAACTGGTAGCAATGCATATGATTCTTATTCATACAAATGCAACTGGTTGTTGCCCTGTGGATATTGGCCATTAGCATCTATTACCTTTGAAACTAATTTCAGTGTTGCAGATTGGTAATACATGTGTGTTCTTTGATTTCTCTTTTGAATTAGTTGTAATATGTTACTGGTTTCTTTTTTTTTTTTTTAAGATTTTATTTATTTATTTGACAAACGGAGATCACAAGCAGGCAGAGAGGCAGGCAGAGAGAGAGGAAGCAGGCTCCCTGCTGCACAGAGAGCCCGATGCAGGGCTCCATCCCAGGACTCTGAGATCATGACCTGAGCCGAAGGCAGCAGCTTAACCCACTGAGCCACCCAGGCACCCCTGGTTTCTTCATTAATTAATAAATTAAACACCATCTTTGACATGTGTTCATTTTGTTTGTATTTGAGTCGTGGATTTATCTTAAGCGTTATCCTTGAACACCATTTTCAATTCCTCTCTGGGTTGTATCAGTCTTCTAACTTTTTGATTATTTTCTCTCTGTTCTCCTTCAGATATTTCTCCGTGGAGCAACTTGAATGATCTATTGAAAAAGTAAAACTAGGCCATCTTGTTTCTTAGCTGAAAAATTTCCAAAGTCGTCATCTTCTTATAATAAAATCTAAACTCCATAACATGGTTTACAAAACCCTAAAGGATCTGGAATATAAAATCTCTCCACCTAATCTTACGTCCTTCCCCTGATTTCATCATACTTCAGCACTGGCTCCACTTCTGTTCTTGAAATTTATCAAAATTTTTCCCTCTCAGGACCTTTGCACTTGTTTATCTCTACCATGTTTTATCTTAGACATTTGCCTGGTTGACTCAGTGTCATTGCTTAGGTCCTAGCTTCTTTCCCAGACTCCTCTGAGAGCTTTTGGTCTCATTTTCTTCCTCGGATAAGCTTTCCCTGGTACATCTTTATAAAATTGGCTCCTGCACTTTGTATTTATTTTGTCCTATTTATTGTAATCCATATTGAGCTTACTTATTCTTTTATGTCATCTCTATTTGACACCCCCACTAGAAAGAAGACTCAGTGAATCAATGAAATGTGTGGTCATATTATCTGCTTTATTACCAGATATATTTCATACAGTAAAGAGTATTTGTCAAATAAATGAAAAATATGGGTCATGAATTACTGGGGGAGGAAAAAGTCCTTGATTTTCAGAGGCAGAGATTTGGGGACAGATGACTGAAAAAATAGAGGTAAGTTCTAGACAAATGTTAACCAGAAAGGAGGTATGTTCCATTACAACAAGTAAGCCAGGTATATGTATGAATACATCCAGGAATAGGAACAAGTAAGGGTACAGTGCCCAGATATGAGTATGATAGTCTTTGGAAGAATAAATAATCCATCTTTTATCTATTTGTTAGTCATATATATTTAGTGTAATGTCCTAGCTCTTGTTGGTTTGGGGCTTTGATAGAAATTCAATAATTACCCCAATCTCACTAATATAGTGATTTTATTATTTACATTTTTAGAACATTATTGGTATACAGTTAATGCTAGATGAGTATAGAATGAGTGAGTAAACATCTTGTATGTGAATATAGTTAATAGAGAGAGGGATATAGAAGATGCTTTGATATACTAATGATAATTGAACTGATATGGGGAAGTGAAATGTTGCTCTAAGAGTAGTTTGAATAGCAAGTGCTCATTGTCCACCAATCTTTTCTCTTATTCCCTTCATGGTCTTGTTCTCTTCTTCAGGTGTCTTTCGTATTCCTTTTTTTTTTTTTTTTTTTTTTTTCAGATTTATTTATTTATTTGAGAGAGAGAGAGCATGCAAGTGTGGGGAGGGGCAGAAGGAGAGAATTCAAGCAGACTCCCCACTGAGTAGAGACCCCCCCCCTCCCCAGCATGGGGGCAGTCCCATAACCCACACGTGATGGCCTGAGCTGAAACCAAGAGTCAGATGCTTAACTGACGGAGCCAGCCAGGCACACTAGCTTTCATCTTCTAATCATTCTATTTTCTCTATTGATCTCTGCTTTGTTTGTTTGTTTGTTTGTTTCAATATATTTTACTTTTTATTGGCATTTCTCTATGGTCTTCACCTCCACCAAAAAATCAGTATGGAAGAGTCTGAAAGCCCCAGGTTTATCATACTCATTCTATTGAGATTTTTGAGAAGTACATGCACATTAAGGACCATAAATTGATGATGTTAATGGTACTGATATTTTAATGTTTAATGAGACATCATTAAAACATCCAAGCCTCCAGACCAT
Source organism: Mustela putorius furo (assembly GCF_011764305.1). Classification (NCBI taxonomy): domain Eukaryota; kingdom Metazoa; phylum Chordata; class Mammalia; order Carnivora; family Mustelidae; genus Mustela; species Mustela putorius. Next base: position 12,795,014 of record NW_025421373.1, on the reverse strand, counting down.
GAAAATTGAACATTGACCATGAAATTATGATTATAGCTAATGGAAGAAATGTAATGTCACTACTTGGATTCTCCAGAAAGTAGAGCCTGAACCAAAAATTTAAGTTGTCAAACTTCACTGGGGGAGTGACATCCAAGGAGGTGAAGAGAAGGCCTCTTCTCTTCAGGGAAGAGGAGGAACACAGAGCAGGGAAGGAAGGAACACAGAGCAAAGATGCATTTGAAGTTGACTAGTGCTACTTGTTTGAGCTTCCCGGTCTGCCCATAGAAGCATCTGAAATGAATCTCAAGACTACCTATATAGGGAAATAAAAGTGAAAGCAAATCTATCAGCTTACCTTCCCCCTTAGTCATAGGATCACCCATCGGATGATAATTTTTCAGTATTCTCAAATTGTGCATTTGTGAATTCAAGAGGATTCCAATGAGGCTCACTATTACAATGTCATTTAAAAATCTGGACAGAAAGTAAGTGATGTGTTTTGCAGATCTGAGGTGAGGTACCATTGCATTGCCCTGGTGTGAAGGTCCAGGTGGCCAGAATAAGAAACAAGTGAGATCAAGAGAACTTGAAGGGGTGTAAATAAATGTTTAAAATACAGGGAAGTAGCAACATTTAAAAAGGGTAGGGGAGAGACAACATAGAGAACAATTAACCAGCTGAGTGAACCTTGTAGAGTACAGTCCATCTCTTACAACCTCAGACCTTTCAACTGTGAAATGACAGAACTAATGTTTCCTGAAAGTGAAATCATGCAATGATCTTTAGAAACACTAAAGCTAAGGTCCTACCCTCAGATATTCTGATTTAATTTGTCTTTAATGCAACCCAAGCATTAGAATTAAAAAGAAAATCTACCTAGATGATTCTTATATTTAGGCAAGATTGAAAATCTTCATTTAAAGCCTCTAAGGGCTTATTCAGTTCTAATGTGGTATTATTCCATCTGCAATTTTAAAAACTTATTTTATTTTATTAAGTAGGCTCTGCACCCAGCATGGAGCCCAATGCCGGGTTTGAACTCTCAGCCTTGAGATCAAAACCTAAACTGAGATAGAGTCAGATACTTAACCGAATGAGCTACCCAGGTGCCCCTTTAAAAATCTTGCAAGGAAAAATATTGTCTAATCATGTTCAGCCAGATGTGTTATAAGAACTTTCAAATTCAGCAAACTTAAAGTCCTCCTTTAGAGAACCATATCTCAGTTAAGCAGATGATTCTGGAGTCCTCAATTTTAGGTGAACTATAAGTTTAGTTATTTCGTTCAATGGGCCTTTGATTAATATGTTTTTGTTTCTCTGGAATAACTCTGTTGCAATTTCTATTGGCTGCATAGTATGGTTCTGCAGAAAGTCTGCCTGGTGATCTTCCCTCTTGCCAAATCCTTTTGGAGAAATTGCTGACTGGAAACTCTTTTTTCCTATTTTGCAATAATTGGACTGATTTTCAGTTACTTGTCTCTAAAAATATGAAATACCAAGTAGACTTAAAATTTTTAAAATGTGAAATATATGTAAGGTATAAAGAAGGAAGAATTAAAAAAAAAAAGGTCCATGCACCCACTACCCATTTTAGAAACAAAAAATTAAACCAAAATTCCCTGTGGGGATGCCCTTGCATTGTAATTAATTCTGTTACCATCACTCAAATGTAGCTTCCGCTGTGAATGTTGTGTATACATGTGATTGAGAGAGGCAAAGAGAGAAACAGAGACCAAGATGGAAAAGAACAGGGTGGGGGTGGATGAGAAGGTCACTGCAGACGCATTTAAGACCACTGCTAAAACTTATGTGCACAAATTTTCCCACATTGTAGACAGAATTAAACTATGTATTCCCACCCAAATGACAGTATGCCCAGTATGAAAATAAAGTGATTTGCAAAACACATGACATGTTCTCTGCTATACCATAATACTTCGATGAACATTCAAATTGCTTTCCTGTATTACAATTGAGCTGTTACAGTCTTTTTAAAGTCTCCAGTGTCCACCTAAAAGAATTTCTCTTAGACTGTAGCTTTTGAACACTTTTTTTAAACCATAATTCAGTGTAAGAAATGTATTTGACATCATCTCCCAATATAAACATATGCCCATATAAGTATTTAAAACTGGAGGGAATTGCCACCAAGAAATAGTTATCCATTATTCTCTAAAAAAATTCATCAATTTAGAGTTCTCAATTTCTGTTGCTTTTTTTTTTTTTAAAGATTTTATTTATTTATTTGACAGACTGAGATCACAAGTAGGCAATTTCTGTTGCTTTTAACCTGGCTAAATTTTAATACTAATTCCCCTCGAGCCGAAAGAACTAAAGGCTAATCCTAGATGTTACATTTTTTTCTTCTGGATTCATAAGACTTTTCAACTATAACTTTCCCATGAAAAACTTTTCACTTATTTCTGAAAATTAGATCCCCCCCCCCCCATTTCTCTTTTTTACCAAGATCATCTGATCTCTCCTCTGAACCTGGGTGAGGACTATGAATGAACCAACCTAAATGAAGGCGTTTACTCAGGTCTCCTTGAAAAACACTGATTTCATGATCACAGTCTATTTTATTATTAGGTTCTTCCCACCTCAATTTTGTCAGGGGGTAGGAGAGATACCATATTGCTTTAATCTGAATTTTCTGTGGAATGAATGAAGTGCACTTTTTATTTTCAAAATGTTTGTGGACCACTGAATGTATATATGGATGTATTTACATGTATGTTTTTAATTATTAATTTCTTTCTTTTTTTTAAAGATTCCACTTATTTGTTTGACAGAAAGAGATTACAAGCAGGCAGAGAGTCTGGCAGAGAGAGAAAGCAGGGGAAGCAGGCTCCCTGCTGAAGAAGAGAGCCCGATGCAGGGCTCAATCCCAGGAGCCTGGGATCATGACCTGAGCTGAAAGCAGAGGCTTAACCCTCTGAGCAACCCAGGCACCCCTAATTATAAATTTCTTATAAAGTTCTTTACCTCTCCCTTTTTTGTTAAGTGCTTATATTTTGCATATTTTATGAGTTTTTATATAAATTTAACCATTAATATTTAAATGTTAAAAAGTAGATACATTTTATTTTATTTTTTAAGATTTTATTTATTTATTGGACAGAGAGAGAGAGAGAACACAGGTAGGCAGAGTGGCAGGCAGAGGGAGAGGGAGAAGCAAGCAGGCTCTTCACAGAGCAGGGAGCCTGATGCGGGGCTCGATCCCAGGACCATGCAGTCATGACCTGAGCTGAGGGCAGACACTTAATGGACTGAGCCACCCAGGCGCCCTGACGCATTTTATTTTATATGCAGTTTCACTATATATAATGTGTAACATGCATGTGTAGATGTCTTCATTTTATAATGACCAGGACAGAACTATAATTTAAAATTATTAATGAGGAAATAACAAGGAAGATAAGTTGGGAAAAAAGTGAAATTGAGTGCTGGGACAAATTGGGAAGTCTTTGCATCAATCCATAAGAAAAGGAAATAAAATGTGAAATGTAGAAAGGAGGAAATAGTAGAAGTTCCAACTGAGTATTTCCAAGAAGTTTTGGCAGTTAATTTATTGCCCGTAAAAGATGTTACCAATGTCAATTGTAAGTTATTGCGTCTGTTGCCTGGGAGGAAGGTGCTGCCAAAAAGAGAAATGAGAGTTAGTATAAGAGCCGTTTTATGGTGGAAATGATCAGCTTGGGAGGTTTAAAAAGTATAAACAAGCAAAAAAAATTCCCATAACCTTAGAGGACAACCAATCCTAAGATTTTAATGTATATCTTTTTAGACTATTCAAAGTATACTTTAGACTATTCAAACTATACTTTACAGACCAGTTTACAGAGCTATTATTTTAAGTACAATTTTTAAAACTACTTTATACTTAATATACTTAATATATTATACTTAATATACTTAATATGAGTATATCTTCATGTTAAAAAACATTTTTTTTGTAAATAGCAATTTAAATATGTGCAGAATAGTCTTATGTAAATGTAGCACTTCCTTAATATTGGACAATTTGATTCACTTTGATTTGCCATTATTTTTTAAAGAAATTGGCATAATCTGAAATATTCTTGTGTATAATCTTAATTGAATTTTGGTTCATTACTTAGAATCTCAGAAACGTTATTGTTACAGCAGTTATGTTTGTTTTAAGCCATTTGTTATGTGGCTTCTCTTCTCAGAAGAAATATGACAATGTATATTCCCTCAAGCAGTCAGAACAGCTGCTCACCATACCTTCTACGCTGCATACGTGCATCAAAACAAGTGGACAAAAGCAAGAAAAGAAAACTGCTAATTTAACATGGTGAAAAACAAAAAATCAACATCACATTGTTGCTTTACTTTTTATTTATTTTTCGCCTATTTAAGTATTCTGAGCTTTTAACATTGTGTGTGTGTGTGCATGTAATATGTTCATATGCATGTGTAAAAACTGTTTATTTTGACTATTTATCGAGACTCAGTATTTTTAAGTTGGCTTATAAGTGTTTTATTTATACCAGGAATTTCTTTTTTCACTTTAATATATTTTTGCAAATACACTTTCCCATTTGTTAAAGAGTCATGTTCCAATGTGCTGATTTTTATGGAATTCCATAATGTAGTTAAAATATTTACCAAAGAAGTAAAATAGTAGGAGGCTCAGGGGATCCTTGGATCAGCAAGTGGGCAACAGGCATTTGAAGCCCCACACTAAAGGATGGGAACATGAAAATGGAAGGACACCAAGGATAAATGTTGTCTGTGGATTGCTTAGAATATGGTAGGCACTTAGTAAATATTTGTTGGCTGATCGCTTCTAATTTCTGCCTGGGATTTGTCTTACATCTGTCTCTCCTCCAGTCAAGATATAGTAATGAATTTCTTATGTTCAGTGAGGGCAAAGCATTTCTGTAATTTCCAAGTAGGTACAAATTTAGAAATCTTTCTGCCTCCACGCTTTTAAGTCCCAGTGTTGCCAGACTTGGATAAACTTTGGTAGATCATGTTCTTCATCATAACAAAAGCCTATGGCTTTGTCTCTTTTCTGTGTAGTGTTAAAACTTCCTGGCATAGTTTTGTCTTCACATAACATAGAAGCAGGATGGGGAGCCACTGGCTTTTGAGGCTGGGCAATCTTTTAATAATAGTACCCCCTGACTAAATGAGGCAAAGTGGGATACCACAAGAGACTTCTTGGTAAAGCTAGTAGCTTTGTGTTCTCTCCCACATTATACTGTATTTGAGAGAGATAAAAGGTTAGCCTCAGATGGTTTTATCTCTTTATAAATAGTCTATTCCACTGTATTTGGCAAGTTTTAGTGAGCATGATGAACCCAGCCTTTCTAAAGCATTTAGATTTATTCTTAGATATGAACTAGAATTCAACTTCGGCCTTCTAAGATTCTTGTGGTGGATAATTGCCCCCCCCCCCGCCCAAAAAAACCCCACCAAAACAAACAAAAACAAACCTAACTGTATGAGATAAAAGTGATTTTTCTGGTATTTTTCCCATCTTTATGATTGATGATGCACCAAGAAATGGCTGTAAGTGTACACTAAGGGGTGTACCTAAAGGGTACAAGGACAATCTACCCGACACCATCTACTAACTATAGTGACTTCAGGAAAGCTATCTCATCTCTTCAACCTAGTGTTCTCTCATTCTTAAAATAACCATGTGACGTGTTCCCTCCAGTACCAAAGCTCTTCCATCCTGCAGTCTTGTTTTCTCAATGGGCCTCTGCAGATTCTTTATTCTCTGAGTTGGGTCCCACAACCAGACCACTTGACATTTTCTGGGTCTCCCACACTCCTTGTACAGGCCTTGGGGAAACAGGAAGTGTTGCCATGGCCTCAAGTATCCAGCCATTTCCCTCTCCAAATGCTGAACTTATGGCATTGCTGGTGCTACATAGAAGGCACCAAGCTATATAGGGGACAACTCCCTCAGAATATAGGCCCATTGTCTCCAGGTGCCCCTTTCTATATTGAGAACTTTCCACAGGCCCCCAAACCCCTACAGATTTCCAAAGGGGCAAAGTGACTGTGGTAGTATTTGTCCTTTGTGTTCTAACTCTTATTATTTTCCTGAATCTTTCAGTGTTGCTCTTGCTTCCCCTCCAGCCCACCTTTCCTGTTTCTTCCCTAGGCTTCTGTGTATTTCTCCTGTGCCATAGCCCTGTGGATCTTTCTACCCGTGTTTTCAGTCAATCAGGCCTGCATCCTGATAGTTAGTTGTAGATAAAATCTAGAAAACCAGTTTATTTTTTTCAGTAATACCATCTTCAAGTCTCTTCTTTGCTTTAAATTTAAAATTTCTCATTTGGAAGTCAAATCTGAATATTAGCTCTTTGTCTTTGAATTCCTTCTATAGGGGCGCCTGGGTGGCTCAGTGGGTTAAGCCGCTGCCTTCGGCTCAGGTCATGATCCGAGGGTCCTGGGATCGAGTCCCGCATCGGGCTCTCTGCTGAGCGGAGAACCTGCTTTCCTCTCTCTCTCTCTCTCTCTCTGCCTGCCTCTCTGCCTACTTGTGATCTCTCTCTCTCTGTCAAATGGATGAATGGAATCTTTAAAAAAAAAAAAAAAGAATTCCTTCTATAACAACATTTATCATTCTTAAGGTAAATGAATGCCCTACCTGACTAAAAAAGGATTGGTACAAAAAAAGTCAAGAGAGAAAAGCACATTGACATTATTCAGTAATTTTCTTCATTGACCTTTCTTCAATTATTATTATAACTTGAATATCTATAATTACTTATTAAGGCATCAAATTTCAAATCTCAAAACTTAAATTTTATTTTTATGTAATCTCTACCCACTATGTGGGACTCCCAAGATCAGGAGTCACACACTCTACTGGTTGAGCCAGCCAGGTGCCCCAAGAACTTAAGTTTTAAGTAGTAATGTTCTACTTGTCCTTAATTACTGCACACTGGCTTTTTGATAAACTTACTTTATTTGATTGGAAATATATCTGTGCTTCTGAATATAATTATTCTTTTTGGGGTGAATAACCTTCTTGAAGCTTTATTATTATATCAGCTTTACCAGCATATTGTTTATAGAATCTAAAATTCATCTATCTTAATTGTACAATCCATTGACTTTGGACAAATATGTAGAGTTGTGGAACTACCTCTACAAACATGATGTAAAACATCTCCATCACCCCAAAATATTTCCTTACGCTCCTTTGCAGTCAGCAGTCACAGCCCCTTACAACCACTGATCTGCTTTCTTTTATTATAGTTTGGATTTTTTCTAGAATTTCATATAAACAAAACTGTACTTTATGAAATCTTTTTTTGTCTGGTTGATTTCAGATAGCATAATGCTTTGGAAATCTATTAAAAAGTGTGTTGCATGTATCAACCATTTCCTTTTTTATATAGTATTTCATTTAATCACAATTTGATGAGTGTTTGAATTGTTTCCCATTTTGGCAATTGTAAATAAAGCTACTATGAATATTCAAATTTAAATTTTTGTGTGGAGAGATGTTTTCATTTCTCTTGGGTGACTCTATCGGAATAGGATTACTGGGTTTTATGGCAACTGGTATTTAACTACTTAAGGAACTACCAAAATGTTTTTCAAGTGGCTGTTTTATTTTAAATTTCCACAAGTGATATGTGAGTGTTCCAGATGCTCCATATCCATACTAACACTTGACATTTTCAGTCATTTTAATTTAAGCCAGTGAGAGGGTACATGGAGTCCTCTCATTATGACTAATGACTGATCATGTCAAGCATCTTTTCATGTGCTTATTTGCTATTTGTAATGAATTCTTTTTTTTTATTTTTTTGTAATGAATTCTTTATTAAAGGTCTGTTCAAATCTTCTTTTACTGGGTTGTTTATCTTTGAATTACATTGTAAATGTTCTATACATAGTTTGGGTTCAAGTATTTAATTGAACATATGTCTTGAAAAACATCTTCTCCCAGACCATGTCTTCCCTTTTCATTTTCTTAATATGACTTACAAAAAGCAAAAGATTTTTTTTCTTTAAACATCGATGAGTTCTTAATTTGTCAGTTTTTTTTTATAATGTGATTGATTTTTTTCTGTGACCTAAGAAATCTTTAACAAATTAACAATTAACAAATTAACAATTAACAAAAAGTATTCTTGAGTTTTTCTTCTAGTATACAGTAGTTACATAGGTTCAGTTCATAGAGTTGGGTCTCTAATCTATTTTGAGTTAAGTTGTGTATATATGAAATTAGGGTTGAATTTTTGTTTGCTTGCTTTTTTTTCTTCTCTATGGATATCCAAATGTTTCCCTATAATATACTGAAAAGACTGTCCTTTCAATGCATAATTATCTTGGCTTCTTTGTTGACAATTAAATGTCTTTATAGGTGTTAAGTCTATTTCCAGACTCCTTTTTCTGATCTATTTACCAATATATGGTCATGATTATACCAATATTATACTTGTCTACTATAGATTTATAATATCTTAACACTATTAAATCATTCTATTCATAGATATGGCTGTGTTAGCTCAGCTGCCATAACAGAACACTTCAGGCTGGGTAGATTAAACAACAGAAATAAATTTTCTCCCAGTTCTGGAAGCTCGAAGACCAACATCAAGGTACTGGCAGGTTTGGTTTTCGGTGATGCCTCTCTTCTTGACTTATAGCCAGTCACCTTCTTTCTGTGTCCTCATCTGGCCTTTCCTTTGTGCACATGTCTGGGAAGGAGGGCAGGAGAAGAAAGAGAGAGAGAGAGAGAAAGAAAGAGAGAAAGATGGTGTTTCTTTCTCTTCTTATAAGACACCGGTATTATTGTATTAGGGCCCCAGCCTGACAACCTGTCAAATTATTCAAACAAGCCAATCATGTCTCCCCATGGGAACCAGAGGTCATGTCACTCTTTGGGTTTCATTTTGTGGCCTCAGGAAATCTTGAAGGCAGGAAACAAAAGTTCTTGGAGGTCTACCTACTTGCCCATAGTTTATGAAAACCTGAATCATATAGTTGAAGAGAGTGAGCTAGGGTACAGGACGATGGAATTATTTGAGGACAGTAGAGGTTGAGAAAAAGACCATACCTTCAGCACCTACAGCTTTGAAGTTTACTTAGGGACTCCAAAACAGTCAGATTGCCAATCCTGGAAAATCTTCCATCCCATACTCTCTTAGTATGACAAGGAAACAGCATTCATTGGTTTAGTTGAACTATGAAGGCTTAGGTCAGTATGGAGAAGAGACTTGAAAGTCTTTTTCTGTAATTAAAACTTCCATTGGCCTAATGTAAGAAATAAAAGTTAGATTTAAATTGACTTAAGAAAAGTAAAGCAGTTTAAATTTCTTGAATATATGAGTTTATGGTTTGTATTTTCTAAAATTACCAGATTGTTACACATGCTTGAACTAATGAATAAGTAGTCAATGGTCAAAGTCTTACAGTTCTACAGAAATGATAAAAGAAACTCTTGGTGCCACCAAAGCGAGGGATTATATATCCATTAATTCCTTCTTAATGAATACAAGTGTGGGAATTCATGGATGACCATCTACAACTATTTGCAGCAACAGATAGAGTAGGATATTGCAAGGTGAAACCCTAGACCCCTGTAAACTGGGGTCCAGTTTTGGTGATGCATAGAGTATCTCTGTTACAATAGGTATTGTTTACTTTATAAGTATGAAAATTTCTTTGTTTCAAATGGCAGGTGGTTGGAAATACCACTTTTGTTTTTGGCAAAGGCTTGTAAGGCCTAGGCAGGAGAGAATGTTTTGGATACTCAGTTCAGAACCTAATATCCACAGAAGCCAAGTCTGTCAATCTACATATATCACTTTGTCATGTTTCTTTTGTCACCACTTTGAGATACTTTTTTCTTGGTTTTGGAAAATCTTATCAAATAGCAAGGAATTTGGTTAAACAATTATAGAATGCCCAATAGGAAGCTCTAGATAGTGTTTTCCCTAGGGCTTCTAATCTCCAATGGATCCCTTTCTCCATATGACAACTGAATGCTGTATTATGAAAGGAGAAAACTGTACTGGTGTCTTAGATTTCAAAGCCATTAAGAAATTCGTCACAGAATAAGTTTCAAGTATTAGCACTGATTTGGTACATTGCTTTCTATCTTTCACTATAAATATCTTCTGCAGTTTTGGTGAATAGAAAAGGTCACTCTGGCTCTCCACCATTCCCCATCCGTCCCCCACCACAGTATAAAATAAAATTTTATACTCCCTGAAGCTTTTCCATATTTAGTCTCATCAAATTGTAATCTTTGATGATCTTCATACAAGTGTGAATAAAATAGGACAATTAAGATAAGTATCATATTTAGTAGGTCTTTCATTGATTTTTAAGCTTAAGAGTATGTTTCTGGAGATTTTTGGATGCATAAAACTTACCAGTTATTATGTTTTGTGGCTCCAGATAATTTTAGAATTCATAGGCTGTAAGTGAAATGAACCCTGGACGATAAGTTAGAAGGCCTGGCTTTGTGTCCTGGTTTCACCAGTTCCTATCACTGTGATCTGATGTTGTTTGAAATTTTTCTTTCATTTCCTTTTAAGATTTATTTATTTATTTGAGAGAGAGAAAGAGAGAGTACACAAGCAGGAGGGCCAAGGGGGAGAGAGAGAGAGAGAGAGAGAGAGAGAGAGAATATGAAGGAGACTCCATGCTGAGGTGTAGAGCCTGAGGGTGGTGGGCTCAGTCTCACCCTCCCTGGAAATCATAGCTTGAACTGAAACCAAGAGTCAGATGCTTAACCAGCTGTGCCACCTAGGCACCATTCTTTTTATTTGTAATTGAAGTACAGTTGACACACGATGCTACATTAATTTCAAGTGTACAATGCAGTTGTTCAACATCACTACGTGTCATGTTATGTTCACAAGTAGCTACCACCTGTCATCATATGACACTGTTAGAATACCACTGACTGTATTCCCTATGCTGTGCCTTTATCTCCATGACTTATTCATTCCATAGCTGGAAACCTGTATGTCCCATTGCCCTTAAATATATTTTCTGTGAGCTTCATTTTCTCTATTGAAGAGAAGTGGAAATTCAATCCTTGCCCTTCCAATCTCACACTTTGTTGTGAGAATCCAAGATCATGAATGGGAAGATTTTCTGTAGTGAGTGAAGTGTTCTATAGATTTGGGTTATTATTACCTGCTCCAGAGATGTCCCTTCCCAGGGACATCTTAGTCATCCATGGTCAAATAAACAACTCTCAGAAATAGAAAGTTTTAATATAATATTTCTGAAGCACGCTGATAAGCCCCCTGATTTTCTCCACTCTAGATGGCATATTCTTGTCCCCATACCCAGATCCGTTCATGTAAAAAGTAAGTAAAAGATCAGTCATTTTTACAGTGGTTAAGTATATCTTTCATACCATGATTGCTCCTAGTTATTCACTTGAAGCTAAAAATGGAATGAATTTTGAGGGACATATGTGATTTTTAGTTGCAAGCATAAACACACTAATTCCCTAGGCTCCCTGAATATAGCAAAGTCATGTCATGTCTCGGTAAACTATGGGAGATGCCATTGCTATGACTTCATGTAATCTTAAAGAGGTTTCCTTTTTGTTTACTTTGTTTAATAAAGGAGGACCTCTCTGAACTCTCTTTACTGTTAAATCTACACTGCTTAGAGCATGACCTAGCAAATGTTAGGGTTCAATGGGTATTTATTGAATAAGTGCTTTTATAATGAGAACTCAAACAAGTTACTACTACTAAAAGTCATTTATGTGTATTTGGAAAGAATGTGTTTGGTAGATTAAAATATATTACATATCAACAACTTTATAGATGATACTGGGAGATGTGTAGGAAAAATCCCTTTCTTGGAGTTTCTTTATTGGTGTCCAGGCAGGTGGGAGACAGAGTGGGGAGAGCACTGAAAGAAAAGAACAATGAGAATTCAGGTTTTATAGAGAAAAGGAGCAAAACTTTACTCTGTATCCTCAGGCAGCAAAGGATTCTTGAAAGAGGTAGAATAGATGGGGGCATGTCAATATCGTAACTGGCAATAGAAAAAATTATAGGAGACCATTTCTGAGACAAGATGTTTAAACAAAGAAAACAGACTAAAGACATGAAGACAACCTAGAGAGGGCCATGTGCAGAATTCTAAAAAAATAGCTTCCCAATTGTGTGTGTATGTGTACCAATTATGTGTGTGCGTGTATACCAAAGTTATTCTGTTCTTTATATAAACTCTCCACCAATATGCAAAGGCAAGCAATATTAAGTTACTTTCTTGGTTCCATGTTTTTCAGGAAGGGACAGGGGCTCATCTGATAGAGTGTGTGCCCTTTGAAATCAAATTCTGGCTCAGCTGATTACCTGACCTTTTGGAAACGCAGTTGCCTCATCTCTAAAATGCAGATAATGATAATGATGAGATTTGTTGAAGTACTTAAATATGTAAGTACCCTGCCTAGTGGCTTGACATGTGATCTTTCCTTTTCTTCCTCCCTTCCTCCTTTTCTGCTACTTACTTTTTTCCTCCCCTTTCTCCTTCCTTCTTCTTTCCTCTTTGCCTCCCTCCTTGAGGAAAAAGAAGCCCTTCTGTACCTAAGAGAACCATATATACTCTGTGAATATTAAGGGACAATTTGATTTAACCTGAATTTATTAAATGTCAGGGTCTTTAATATTTCATTGGCATCCCTTGGTGGAGAAGCAAAAGCAATATATTGTTTAATATTAATTATTAATTAATTAATTAATTAATTTTATTATTTATTAATCATTAATTATTTAATAATTATTCATTATTAAACCAATTAATTAATTAATTAATAATTAATGTTAAACAATGTTGGGGGAGTCAGGATTTACTCATGTGACACATAGAGATAGGTAAATGGTAGGATGTTAAACTACAGACAAGTACCATATTGTACAAAGAAGAATTTCTGTGTCCAGGTGAGGAAAAAGAACGGCTGATCCTACTTCCAGTTACAATGAAAAGAACTGGGACTACTGGGCTTGGGCAATCTTTCTGGGAAATCTGCTGCTTCTGCAGAAGAATGAGGGAGGCAATTTTCACAGGACTCATTTATACTGTCTCTGTATCACACTTATAAATAAAATAAGATAAATTATTATGGTAAGTGGAGACTGCATATTTTGGAAGAAAATTTATTTATTTACAAAGAGATTTTTTTTTTTTTTAAATTCTCTGAGGTTTTAAGAATGTAAATTTGCTCAATCTCAGATTTCTTGAATCTTACCCAATTTGGGAACAGAGTATTCAGAAGATACCATAAAATTAAGATATCCCAGTAGAGAAGAGAGTGAATCAAACATAATCCTAGAGAAATAATTTCCTCAGTTTTAACCTTCAGTTTGCTGTTTCCTCCAAACCCCATGCTATTGGTCAAAACATATCAGGGTGCCTGGATGGCTCAGTCATTGGACATCTGCCTTCGGCTTGGGTGGTGATCCCAGGGTGCTGGGCTCGAGCCCCATGTTGGGCTCTCTGCTTGGTGGGGAGCCTGCTTCTCCCTCTTTTACTCCCCCTGTCTGTGTTCCCTCTCTTGCTGTGTTTTTCTCTGTCAAAAAACCAAAATAGACAAACAAAAAAACCATATCAGAGTAGAATTAAACATCTTCCCCCCACTTGGGAAGCTTTAGCTATGTTAAAAATATAATTAAAAATAGAAAATATGACTTTTGTGTTTTGTTAGCATCTTATCTCTGCTATAAAATTCCTGAATATTTCATCAGACCAATCACCACAAGGAAGTATCATGCTTCTTCTTAGGTAAAATTACAGCTGCTAGACAGCCCAAGTTTTGGGGGGATATTAAGAGATATGAAGGTATTTAACAGTTTCAAAACACCTTGTTAAGAGTTTGAGCTCTGACAAAACATCCAAAGACTCAGTGCATTGAGATCCCATTATTGGTAAAAATGGAAGTGCACATATCTGGACCTTCTTTGCAAATCTAGGCTAGTTTTTGGAATACTTGTTTTTACACTGCAAGCAACAAAAAAACGTGGAAAGCGATAGTGGCAGGAAGTAAATGCAGTTTCTGCTCACATAGCTTTTATTTCATACCTATTGCTTTAATATTGAAGCATGTATAAAATTGTTTTGGAGCCCAAACAATGTGTCTTGTGAGTCAGCTTTTCATAGGACATTGTAACGTGATCCTATATATCTCACAAAAGCACAGGTGTGGGATATAGATACTATAAGCACACACACACACACACACACACACACACACACACACGCATATACAAACACATACACAGTTATTCCAAATGTCAGTGAAACACAAAACAGATGTTTCTGGTTTAGGAATCATCATTTAATTTGCTGATATCACAACCCTATTTTGTAAATGCAAATCAGGGAAGTGTCAACACTGTTAATATTCTGGTGGTAGATGAGTTGGCAGTCTGGGCATCTGGTTAACTTGGAGAGAAGCTAGCAGCTATACTTCTCATTAAGTGGGTACGACTTGACTTGCCATGGGGCTGGCAGGCATTTTTAAAGCTGAGTTACTTTCATAACAAATGCCAGATGCCAGCTGGATTTGTAAACATGAGTCCATGAAACAGGTTTCAAATAAATCTGGTTGAACTTGAAAATATTAATGTGCCACATTGGAAACTCTGTGTTCTACCCATATAGCTTTCCAAAGCTTCACACATGCAATTTAAGGAATGAATTCCTGAGGCTCCAGGGTGGGGAGGTAGAGTGATTTTGATTTCATGTTTTGTGGTTGGGTGACCTTGAGAAAGTCATCTTGGTATTTTTGGCCTCAGTCTCCATAGCCATACAATGGGGTCAGCTGAATAAAAGTGAATAAATACATAATCAGCACGATCACTTTAGCACAAAGGTAAAGGAAATTGATAAATATTGAAATGGAATGTTTATCAGTCTCTTCATTCTGTTTAACACTATGTTTCAGGATTACAAAGGTGAGTAGGGTATAGTCATTGTATGAAAAACTTTATGTGCTTGGGGACACAGTATGACCAGTGACATTTTAGTGCAACTAGTGATCTGATGGAGCTTTCATGGAATTTCAGAAAATAAACATCTGCATCTGACCCATCATGAGGCAGGGATAGGAGTTCTGGGTCCAGAGAGACTTTTTAAATGTGAAGATGCTTAAACTGAGTCTCAGTGTTAGCAAAGGGAAGGAGAGAATTTCCAGGCAGAGAAACAGGATTGGCCAAGATGCGGAGGCCTGGAAAAGTCTGGCAAGTTCATCAATATTGTAGGTGTCAGAATGTCTTGTCGGAATTATTGCTATGGGAATGCGGTAAGAGAATGGACTGTCCAGGAAGACACAGTGAAGGGTGTGGGCTCTGTCTTGAAGGTAGACCTTTGGCAAGGTGATTTGGAGGTGAATGAAGGGAATGGGAAGGCGCATGGGCAGAAGTAAAACAGCAAAACAAAGAACCAATAAAGATGTTGCTGCAATTCAGTTGAAAATGAGGATGACATTAACTAAACTGGTGGCAGATGAGGTGGGAAACAAGTGGCAGAACAAGAGAGAGACACACAGAGAGATGGAAACAACTGGCATGTGAGGAAGAACATAGGATAAAAGATGAGTCACAGATTTCAGGCTTGGACAATTCAGAATAAAATAACAAACTATTCCTCAACGGTAGGTAATATTTAGGTAATATTTTTCCCCCTGATTTTCTCATCTCCATAATTGGCTTAGTGCCTAAAGCTTTCAGAAGGTCTTGTGTCTTAGAGCAATTTCCCAAAAAACAAGTATTACCAAGTATCAGATTCAAAAACCTGAGCAACTTCTTACTTTACCCATCCACTCCCAGGGACACTGGTGATCCTCCTGAACATTATAATTCAGTTGGGTCCTTCTTTTTATGTAAAGTACACCTCCATCAAAGTCATGTTCATTTTAAAAAGATACTAAGCCTGAATTGAAAAGATGTAGGCGGAAGCTTTCAGATCAGTATAATGGGTTACCCAACCTTAATACTTCACTTCTCTAGATCTCAGTTTCCTCTTTTATAAAATAAGTATACATTGGTCTAGACTTTTGTTCTTTTTTTTTTTTTTTAAGATTTTATTTATTTATTTGACAGAGATCACAAGTAGACAGAGAGGCAGGCAGAGAGAGAGGGCAGGGGAAGCAGGCTCCCTGCTGAGCAGAGAGCCCAATGTGGGGTTCAATCCCAGAACCCTGGGATCATGATCTGAGCTGAAGGCAGAGGCTTTAACCCACTGGGCCACTCAGGCACTCTAGACTTTTATTCTTAACTATTGGGGCACAGAGAGCTCTTTGAGAATGTGCCTCCATTTCCAGAAATATGAACATACTTATGTATAAATAAATACCAATTTCAGAGGGGATCCTGTATTTTTCCTGAAGTCTGCTAATGAATCCCAAAATAAAAACCTCTGATGCAGATGACCTTCCTAGCAATCTATGCTAGAAATAATGCATAAATGAAGATAGAAAGTCAAGGGACAGGAAAGACAGAGACAGAATGTATTAAGGAAACTATGGCCCTAACTTTTCCTTCTTTTCCTCCTCCTTCTTCTGATTATTACATAATCATGTATTATTATCATTATTATTATTATCATGTTAATTATTATCATTGCCTTGATTTAGTACCCTGGATTTTAATGCATACTATTAGGTTTACCTAAGTCGTTGGTGGCTCAGCTGATAGCTTAATGTGTCTCTTTCTTTAATTTATTATGTAAGATAAAATCTATTTCAGGTATCTAAATTAACCCTTACCAAACCAAACTGAACCAAATAATTCCTTCCTTTCCATGACAAGACTCCTTTTTTCCACTTGAATATGCATGTTTTATTAATAATATTTCTAACAAATACATCTAGAAATATTTGTGGCAGGTCATACTGGTGGAGATGAACCTTTGTGATGGGCCAAGTGTGTTGGAAGTGTAAAGAAAGGTATTGAAAGTTGCTTTGGCATGTTGTTTTCTAATTTGATTAATCTGTCCTTATGAATTACTATTTTAGTTACAAATAATAATTATATCTGTCAGGTTGGAAAGATGGTCAGCTCTTAACCTTGTAACACCATGCTTTGAGTTGGTTTTGAAGAGGAGATAGGGAAATTTAAAAATATGCCTTATGCATACACTTGTCATTTTTTTATTGCTCAACAAAATAACAACGTACATTTATTTTTCTCTCCAAAGCATCTAGTTATGAATCATTTTCCAACTTGGGAATTTTCAAAACTGAACCACTTCTAAACAACCCGTATCAAGTTCTTATTTGGTTATTTCTTTGGTAGACTGAAGTTTTCATCCTCCCTATAAATCTAAAGTTAGTTGCAACTTTGATTTGATATTTGACTCTTGAATAAACGTCATGAATGTGGTGACAGAATTATGTATGAATTTCAAAAGTTATATTTAGTACAAGGTCTTCACCAACTACTTTAGTAAGTTTAACATATTGTGGTTTTTATTTTAGTTTAAAATGGAAAATGCGCTTAGTTTCTCAGTATTCCCAGGATTTAAAAGTCAGTGAATACCCCCAAAACAAACAAAGCAGGAGAAATCACAATATTTATGAGGAATACACAGTATATATAAGAATATGAAAATCACCAAGAAAGTGAAAACTATTTCTAAACAGTGTTTTATATTCAATTATCCTAATTTCAGGGGCAAATATAAGCCATGTGGTATGTTAATTTTTTTTTTTTTAATTTTGAACATGTGTCTCTTTGGCTTACTGAATGGCAAAGATTAAAATTTTGCAAACAGCTGCACACTCTTTCTAGAATTGGAAGGACTGGAAGGAATAAACTTGGCGGTTAAGAGCTATGGGGTCAGGTAGAGACTGATTCATAGCTTGGCCCCATATCTTGCTGATCGAATTAAAGTGGGCAAGTTTCTTAACTGTAAAATGAAGATATTGCCCTTTCTTTATCTGATTGCTTAAAGGTTTAATAAGATGACATGCATCACCTTGTTTTAGTGGCTCTATAGGACTTTAATGCTGTTGGAATGATCTACTTGACACCTGTCCCTCTTAGAATATAAACTCTTACACACAGAGATTTTACCTATCCTGTTCACCATTGCATTTCTTACTTAAAAAAATTTTTTTTTTGAAGTGTGGTTGACACACAATGTTACAATAAGTTCTAGTGTACAACATAGCGATTCAGTAGGTTATACGTTATGTTGTGCTTACCACAAATGTAGCTATCATCTGTCACCATCCAATGCTATTACAATACCATTTATATTCCTTATGCTGTACCTTTTATTCTTGTGATTTATTCATTCCACACTGGAAACCTGAATCTCACCCTCCCCTTCATCTATTTTGCCCATCCCCCCCATCTGCCACTGCTCTGGCAACCATCAGATCATTCTCTGTATTCATCAGTCTGTTTCTGCTTTCTATTTGTTTGCTTGTTTATTTGTTTTGTGTTTTAGATTCCACATGTACATGGAATCATATACTTTTTTCTGTGTTTTATGTCTTTTTCTGTCTGGATTATTTCACTTAGCGTAATACCCTCTGGGTCCATCCATATTGTCATAAATGGCAATACCTCCACCATCGCATTTCCTGGAATAGGACATGAACACTGTAAATGTTTTATAGATATTGAATCAATGGATCGATGTTTAATACCAGGCTAAAGGGATTGTGTGTTATTTTCTGCAGCAATGAAGTCTAACAAAAGTGTTTTTTTTTTTTAAGATTTTATTTATTTATTCGACAGAGAGAGATCACAAGTAGGCAGAGAGGCAGGCAGAGAGAGGGGGTGGAAGCAGGCTCCCTGCTGAGCAGAGAGCCCAATGCGGGGTTTGATCCCAGGACCCTGAGACCATGACCTGAGCTAGAGGCAGAGGCTTAACCAACTGAGCCACCCAGGTACCCCAAGGCTACCAAAAGTTTTTAAATGTGAGGAGGAATAGGTGGTGGTGGTAGCAAAATAAGATATTAAAGCATATAGACCCAACAATGACATATAAAATACATGGTTAGAAGTTGAGGTGGATGAAGTGGCGGGGGGGGGGGGAAGTTGGGGTACCAGGTGGTGGGTATTATAGAGGGCACGGATTGCATGGAGCACTGGGTGTGGTGAAAAAATAATGAGCACTTTTATGCTGAAAATAAAAAAAAAAAAAAAGAAAGAAAGAAAAAAAAAAATCCTTCCTGTGAGGGAGAAAAAAAAAAAAGAAGTTGATGTGGAGATCAATACTAAAGGGAAGTATCATCACTTAGATCTGATTTCACACAACTTTGGAAAAATAAGAGGAGTTTCAACAATCCTCACCTTAAAATAAGTAGCTCCACATTAAAAACAATGGCTTTTTAGTTTGATACTTTACAATGATCTCATCATTTTTAAAATATCACTCTAAGATCTAAATCTCTAAACATTTCTTATTAATTAGAGAGTAAAATGGTTGTATGAGAAAGGCCTGACTTCTGCCAAATAGAAGTTACCACTGATTCATCAGTCTTCTTACTTTTGAGGAATAGAGGAAATGCTGAAATGTCATTTCTATACACATGTTGTGGTCTCACGTTTGAAGTTTGCACATGCAGTCTATTCTAGGCCGGCCCTTATTTTGTTTGGATTTATACGTCTGTAGGATACAAGGGCCACTTCCCATCTTGCTCATGCATCTGAGCCAAGGCTGAAGTGCCCTTGAGATTTCAACAGGAGCGCTAAATTTTGCAAAGTTATGCCAAGTTCAGAACAAGATGAAAAATGAGCCATGCTGAGTAATTGGCCTTATTTTCAGAGTCACTAAGTGAAAGAGAAATATATGCAGTATGGCTTAGAAGCAAATCTGAAGGTTTTCAGTGACCACAGGAATTCCCACTGATGTGCAACAGCAGGTCTTTCTCTTTCCTGTATTTGTCTGAATAGAAAACACATTTATATTTCCTTCCTCCCACCTACCCAGGTCATTATTTTACACTTCTCAATCTTCTATCTATCTCTAATATCTAATATCTCCTCTCTTCTCATTCCCAGCTGATTAGCTCAGCTGATATGTCCGTCATTGTGACATACCAGGCAAGAACTACTACTCATCTTCTCTCCATAAGATCTATAGCCTACTTGCATGCTTACCGCTTCTGTTCTCTCTCCCTCTCTTTCATATATGTATTCACATATTTATACATAGCTATGTATAAATATATATTTTATAAATATATAAAATTTATTTATATTTTATATATGTATTTATACGATAGCTAGATAGAAACATTATGGAGCCCATATTATATTACATATATAATAGGCACAGCATCCCTGCTCCTCATAGAGACCTCACATGCACATGGGATCTGAATCTCATCCCTTCTCACCTACTTTTGACTTTGTTCCTCTAATTGCCTTACCCCACCCCCAACCTCTCCTACATAGCCAGTCTCTCCTTTTCTACAGAGTTAATTCTATGGACAAAACAGCCCTTAATAATCTCTTCTTGTTCTGTATCTTCAGCTAACAGCACTTTCCATGTACCCTTTAACAGGAAATAACATACAAGAGTTATCTTCAGAAGGTTTTTTATTTGGCATCTTCCATTCTTCTTTTGATGGCTCTAGTTCAGAAGTGAGATGACTAAGCCAAACTAATATAAATGTAAAACTTTAATAAATTGTGTAAGTCTGCCTTCAATACAGATTCTGCTAATATGTATTTTCACCAAAAGGCTATTCCAGCACAATCCAGAGGTACTGAAAAGCTAATGAAAAACTTTTTATCTCATAGTGTGAAAAATACTCGGTGATTTTGGAGTGGACTTAAAAATTTTTTAACGTAAATTAAACTAAAATTAGGAAGGATTCACATTAAAATGCCTTGATTTACTTCAAATGTCATTCTATTTGTGATTATAATAAAATAACTTGGGGGAAAAACATAGTAATCTAGGCTTACAGATTTGTCTTCCTTTTCTTCTACACATTTCTGAAAATAACAACACAAATCCAAGAAAGTCTTATATATGTCCAGACTCATATCTATCTGATTATTCAACATAGCCCCTAAGTTTACAAATTTAGAAGTGTATGTATTTTCTTGAACAAGCATAACTAATTTTTTCTCCAACTAGTAACATGGATGCAATGTGCATGTAAATATTTTTTGATATTACAATTTCTTAAGAAACTAAGCAAAAAATACAGTCAAAATTAGCTTATTAAGCTGATATTTTATTTCAGTGTGCTTCAATGCATAATTCATATTTATATCTGTCTACTCACAGAGTACATGAACTTTTAGTGTGTTTAATGAATTTTTCAATAACTGTAAGACATTAGTCCAAATAGAGTCTTTCTTAGCAAACTGAAAGCTAACAATAACATCTGTGAGGTTTGTGATCCATTTTTTATACTTAATAAATTTGTCAGTTTATTTGCTTGGCTAAATAATTGGGCATGACAGGTGAGAAGCTTTTAAAGCAAATTAAACATCACAGTTTCATCTTTTATATGTAAATATTTCCTGTACAAAAATCCAGCCTTTGAAGATATTTAATTAATGATAGTATTTGTGTTTCCGTCATTTATAATTTTGGAAGTTTCTTTTTGAGACATATTGAAACTTTTATTTTCTATGCATTGACTTTTTAGAGTGCCAAAGCACTCTCAGGACATATATTCAAGTTACAAATTAATGACGATTAGCAACAGTATAGATTTTCCAAAGGTTCCAGTGTTCAAAGCATTTGGTCATAAACGTATGGTAACAACCATTCTGGTGAATATGTTATTGTTCTGAAGACAACTCATACAGAAACCTCAGTTTAAAATGTTAAAAAATAAAGTACTGATGAGAAGTGAAGCAACCAGAAGGATTTTATATTTGTCCACTTCAGAAAATAATTTTTAAACAATATTGAAAATATGTATTATTTCTTGTTATTTAAAATTTCTAAGGAAACACTCACAACTGCTTATTTGCACAGGCTATGATGACAAAGATTTTGTAGCATACTGTTTTAATATGAAAAGAAACTGAAATAACAAAGCCCATAAAGAGTTGAAAGAATAAATGCATCATGAAAGTTTGATCTAGAATAGCTAGAAATATTTACATAGCAATAGAAGTGAATGCAGCATAGCTTCATGCAAGATTTAAAAATTAATATCAAGGCATATTTTAGAGCCAAAAATGCTAATTTCACAAGATGATATAGCATATAATACATTTACATGAATATTAAAAATATGCAAAGTGAAGAAGTGTCCTGTTTTAGGATACAAACATTCCTGGTAATGCTCTAACAATAAATAAGAGGGAGATGAATACAAAATTTAGAATAGTGGGAGAAGGGAGGGAAACAAGGGAACAAAACAAATTAAGGTAGTAGATATGTAGGTGTTTGTTGTATTTTTACTTTATACCTCATATATAACTTATAAATATTACCTTTTACCTGTTTAGTATTTAACAAAAATAAATTTTCAAAAACTCAGTTGAACATTTTAAGAATTCAACATTGGGGGAAAAAAAAAAAAACCTTGTTTTATATGTACCTCTTGGCTCATTAAGTTTGTTGCTTTAGTTAGGGTTTACCTGGAAACCAGTTCAACTAACTCAAAACAAACAAACAAAAAAACCCAAGAGGTGGGATACAACCTAAAAATACCAATACTTCATGCATATTATGCCCAGACAGTCTTTATGGGGCCTAGAACCAGGATAGAACACATGAGGGACAGAAACAGACCTCCGTCTCAATCTTCTTTTTTCTACCTCTTTTCCTCTCTCCTGCATGTTCTCTCCTGTGGGAGCTCTTGGATTTGTCACTTCCCCACCAACACCACCTTCCTCTGTTATCCATAGTTTTCTTTATCCATAGTCAGTGCAGTGACTCAGTCCACATTGTTACATGCTAATTCTCAAGTGCGCCTACTCCAGCTGTCCACAGCCCCTCTGTTTCTTAGTATATTTCTAAGGAAACAGAACCTGACTTGTTACTGAATGATGATCATTCTGACTGACTTGGAGTCAGTTGCCTCCCATTCATCCAGTTAGCAGTGGCCAGAATGAAAGTGCTGGGACAAGACACAGTGTGCATCCCACAGAGGCTGAGGTCTGAAAAGAGATTCTGAGAAGAGAGGGTGGGACAGGGCAGCCACTTCAAAATATACTCACACTTATATTATGTTGAATATTAAGTTTCTCCATATGGGGTTTGTGGTGCTTCCAGTCATTTAATCTGAGCTAACTATTCTCGAGGATAAATAAGCATTTCCCTAATGGATGTTGTGATCTCCTAGCCTCTGCATTTCTGTGTTTTAAGGTGATGTTCTGCTACTCCAGGAACTTCAATTAGAGATCAGGAGAATGGGAACTGAATTGCCTTCCCCTGAGATGACTAGTTCCCTGATGAGGTGTTTTAGATTTCCAAGAGCTGTCTAGCAGCTGGTGCTTCCCCCCTAATATTACCTTTCCTTTATGCAAGCTGATAGTAGGATAGAAGTGGTAAATGTGCCAAATCTCTTTCTCTTCTCCGTGGGCCCACGAGATCAAGTCAGTTTGAGGAACAGATTACCCACTTAACCCCCTTCGACTGGTTGTAGGAAACAAAAGGGACCAGTTGAAAGGGTATGGGTTGATGACCAGGCAGCTACTTTGGGTATGGAGAGAAACCCACAACTCATGGCGGGCAGAATAGCGTACTGCCTCTTGTGCTGGATTTGCATGTGGGTACTCTCAGACCTCACTCTCCCTTCTGGACTCTGCTATGTCATTCTGTGAAACCAGAGTCTACCGATTGCATTTATCAGCCTCCCATGACCACTTGATTCCTGTAGGTTCTGCCAATAAAAGGCACTAGGGGGAGAAGGTAGAAGAAGTTAAAATTCCTGCTTCAGATGTCAGCACTTCTTTTTGTTTATCTGGCTTTTCCAGTTCTCTGTGTTAAAGTCATGTTCTGGAACCACCTGGAGTGTTTTCGTTTTACTTACTGGAGGCATATACTGCCACTATTATTTCCTGTTCTGGTTAGGCGGGGGCTTTAACAGCACGGCTTTGCTCATCTGGGAGGAGAGGCTCTCTGCCTGCAACTGGGAAGAGGAATTTTGGAGCAAAATGAGAGACTCGAGAGTACTCTGTGGATGCAGGCTTTTCGGGGTCACTTTGCCCTTTAAGTATGATAAAATTTCTAGGAAGTGAGAAACCCATGAACGCTATGTATGTACATTGGTTGTGTTTTTTGGTGCTAATCCTTACAGTATCAAGTTGAGTTTTCAAAAATTCAAATGAAACATCTTTCACAGAATGCTTATTTTCAATTCCACGAAATGTTTTTTTGTTTTGTTTTGTTTTAGCAGAATGATGAGTAAAATGACTAAAAGGTGTTTTAACGCTTCCTAAATTGGATCTCTATGCTTAACAATATCATTTGATCAAATTGAAGTTGGAGAGCATTATAAAATATAGGTTTCAAAATTTGACCATAAGAAAATGTACCATTTCAAGATAAGAAGCAGTGATTTGTGAATGACCTCCCTCTAGAGGCACTGACAGTCAGGCATGAAATTTTATAAATGATTGTCCCTATTTTTGAATAATCCTTTCAGCACTCTACTTCAGATTATTTTTAAGATCTAATTCCACTTAAGTTTTTTTTTATTCATTTGGAATTTTATTTATGTCTTTTTAATTTAAATTCAATTAGTTAACATATAATGTATTACTTGTTTCAGGGACCTAGGTCTATGATTCATCAGTCTTAATAATACCCAGTGTTCATTATAATACATACCCTACTCAATGTCCCCTTCAGTTTTTAAGCACCAAATCCCTACAGATTGTTTATAACAGGAGTCTCCACAAATGAAGGGCAAGTTCTAAAACTAGTCCTTGAATATGCTTTTTATTTCCTTTGCTATCTTCCAACCAAGAATTTGTATGCATCTTCTAATTTATGCTGGATGGATGAAAAATAAGAGAAATCATAACAAAATGCTATTTGTGGGCAAGTGTTGGAGAAACACTATAAACATGGGAATGACTAGAGCTGGTGCCTACTTCTCCACTTTTTTCACAGAGCCATCCCAAAATAGCACGCATGAGGGCATACCTCCAAAGGGATGTATTTGTGAAGACATTCTGGAATTCTATTAAATTTCATGAGAATCTTGAAAGATGGGGCATTTCAGAACACAAATGCTTCATCCTGAATGCTGCTTCTTGCCATGGACTCAGATTAGGCTATTGATTAGTTCTCATTTCACGTCTTTATTTTTACAGTTTTAAATTTTATGGCTTGGAAGTTTTTCCATCTCTTTTTCCTGAGAAAAAGAAAAGCCAAATTGTGAAAAGTCACTCAATCTGAATTAATTTTTTCTATTGAAAAACAGTTTTGCTGTACAAATATTTTCTTTTTCTAGCCCATTCTCTCTACATAGAGATACTTATTTCATTCAACATACACACGCATAGTCTAATTTATCTTTTATTTTCTTTTTAATGCTATCCCCAACAGTGTTGAATCCTACTGTCTTATCCTTCACCATATTTTCCACATATATTTAAACACTTTTTAAGATAATAATGGTTAGTCTTTAATTTTGTATACAGTTGGACAATAAAATTCTACAGATTTTTTGTAACTTCCTTTTTCTCTATTTGATACAATCTGTCTAACCAACTGATTGATTTAATCATCTAAGTTCAGAAGTTATCTAATGATAAAACTTTTCCCAAATATAAATGTTCATATATATATATGATTTCCATATATATGGAAATGGAAAAACTAGTGTATTTGTTTCTCTTTCTATAATTTTTAGGTAGTTACAACTCTATTCCAAGATTTCAAGAGGTTGGAACTAAAGAAACTAGGCCAGATAATAGGTGTGCAGAGACAAGGGACCTGTCTCTTGGCCCCAATACCTGTGTCTTTATCTGAGTATCTCAGCTGTTAAAGGGAAGTGGTGAGCTAAGTGAGTTACTCTTCTGTTGCTATCCAGAATTTACATCTTACATTGGTGAGCATCTCAGTTTCCTTTTTGATGCTCTAGAAATGACAGAATGACCACTTTAGTAAGTACTTGGAAACTGTGAACATTAATGAACGTTAATAAAACGTTTTAGGAACTTTGAACAAAAGGAATGACTGAAAAATAAAGTTCTATGTGGCTGCATCAGGCAGGAGTTGTGCATTGTCATTTGACATATTTTATATTTTTTCACCTTTCTTGTTTTGCTTTCAGGGACTAGTACTAACAGAATCCCATTGGTTGTTATCATGGAACTATCACGGAAAACATCTTGATATCTTGATAGTGGTTATCTGAGCTCACAGGGTCTCTTTCTGAGGCTACAGTGTAAACCAGAGAGCAGAACGTCCTCGTTAAATGATACTCCCCGAGTTACCAATTTAAACTTAGCTGTTATGAAAAGTGCAGAAAAATTGTTTAAAGAATTATCTAATTTCTTCAAAATTTGATTGAGGTTATGAAAAACTAATGGTTAATCTTTGCAAGCCACCTATCTAAGCTCCTGTTGTTTTATTACTTTATACATATGAAACTTAAATAATATATTCTTGAGAAATGACTACTAAAATTAATTGTACATACATATGATTAAAATGTACCTACTGAGAATAAATACTAGGCAGAAATATGATGACAAGTACAGGGTTGTTATATTTATGCTGTGGTTTATCATTTTCCTACAGAATTAGAAAATTTAATGCAATGAGCTATTGAGTTTTGATCTGTTTGGGAGTTATTTTCCATATAAAAATATTAACTTCCTTCTAACTTGAGAATAATTTATATAAATTTAAATGAAATTAGTATTGACCAATTAGAAAGATCTAGTGCTATTTAAATTTAGGGTACTTTTTCATTGTACAAAATAGACTTGTTAGTAACAAAGATGAGAACAGCCTTGTTTTGGAAAGGCTCAACCTCTCCTGATCTGTATCACCATCGCTATGATGATGACCCTCACCTTAGGATGTCCACACCTTCTATTCTGCTCCATATGTTCAGCTTACTCTAGACATCTTCATTTGAATGTACCTTTCTTCTTCAGGCATAGGCCCAAGAACTTAGAGCTTTTCCTGAGCTTTGGGAATCTTTGAGGCTGGAAAGACATGTCACCAAAGTAAAAAAAAAAAAAAGCTTTCGTATCAAAACAATATATGACATGATGTTAACTATTCCAATAGTCACAAACCAGACAAAACAATGTGATATATTGTTTTAAGCAAATTATATTTAATGTGAAATGAGTACATTTAAGGGGTGCTTGGGTGGCTCAGTGGGCTAAGCCTCTGCCT
Organism: Mustela putorius furo; assembly: GCF_011764305.1. NCBI lineage: Eukaryota > Metazoa > Chordata > Mammalia > Carnivora > Mustelidae > Mustela > Mustela putorius. The sequence continues at coordinate 12,767,753 of NW_025421373.1, read as the reverse complement.
TCAGGTCAGGTCATCGTCTCAGGGTCTTGGGATTGAGCCCCGCATAGGGCTCTCTGCTCAGCAGGGAGACTGCTTCCTCCTCTCTCTCTCTCTCTCTGCCTACTTGTGATCTCTGTCTGTCAAATAAATACATAAAATCTTTTAAAAAAATGAGTAAATTTAAGGCTTTTTGTTGTAATGTGGGATATGATTTCCAAAAGTAAGACTGTCTAGTACTGATGTATATAGCCTTAGATGACCTTTGCTCAGACCCAAGATAGTCAAACAATGCTCACTTCCTCTTTTATAACATTCTTACTCATTCTCTAACACACTAGCATAGCACCCAGAAATCTGGTCTCCACATTTCCCTTTCATCCATCAAAACATTCTCTCCCAGTGCCTCCAGAATACGTGAGATCCTTCCATTCTGCTGGCTCTCCTTTAGTTTAGGTCCTCATCTTTCTTAACTGTGAGCGTGACTAGCCTTCCAGACTTAAGCCCTTTGCCCTAGTAGTTTTCATACTTCACTAGGAACAGCACCTGGGATGCTTTCTGAAAACATGGATTTCTAAGTTCCATGTACCAGTTTGACTGTGATTCAGTTCATTTTGCATGCTGCTTGGGAATCTGTTGGCTTGTTTGCCTTTGAAGAAGCCCCCAGGTGATTTTGACCCATTCTTTGAGAAGTATTACATAGATTATGTAGTATTATGTGGAAGTATTATGAGATTCCTTGTCCAAGGAATAACTACAACTGTTTCTCTCCCAGGACATCTATTTCATTCTTAGTAAATACATAAAACAATCCATTGCATTCAAAGATCTGAATGGTGCTCAAGGCTCTCTGATGAGGTACTTGCCTGTGTATCATCATAATGCATCTTGTCCTTACACGCTTAGAGAATTATGGCAAAGGAACACTGGTCATAGTCTAGGTAGGCTGGATTATGCCAAGGTAACTCTTTAACTTCCAAATCTCAGGGTCTTAACTCAGTAAAAGATTATTTTTGTTCCTATTACCTGGACAGCGCAGGTTGGTTCAGAGCTTTGCCACATGCAGCTGTTCAAAAACCCAGGCAGACAGATGATCTGACATCGCAACATAAAGCATCAGAGGTTACTTAAGAAGCTTCTTTTCAATGTTTTACTATGAATGACCCTTGCCACTGTTTTTTTCATGATCTATAGATTATAAGCTATAGATCTATAGCTTATAAGCTAGAACTTGCACACATGCCCAACCTTTCAAGGACAGGAAGTATGGGAAGACACACAGGTATTCATTGAAGAGTAAATGTCTCCAGCACAGGACCTTATGTAAGGAATTTAAAATCTCCCTCTAACTGAGCCCACAATCTTTTGGAGCCTTCATTCCTGATATTGATTGTCTATATTGAAGACTCAGAAATCAATGAATCAGAACAGTCTCAATTTGAAACCCTTCTAAATTATTTCATCTATGAAAGATGGTCAGAGAAGTAAAGAAGTAAAGAAATAAAGAATAGTGTAATTATTAATTTCCTCTGCTTATTTACTTAAAACTGATTAGATTAATAAAACCTGCCAGAACCTTTTAATCAGTTCTGTATCTTTCATATTTTATTCAAGTTAGGTTTGCTGGTCCTAGTTTTTGTTTTTAGTCTGTAAACCTTTGTGTGATGAAGTATGGAACATATGCCAAGCACATTCAATCCATCAACATAAGGACCTTGGTGTTCTTCCAAATGTCAGTGGCCTTGTTAATTCTTAGGTGTTATATGCTGGGAAAGGCCATGGCAAATAGATGTAATTTTCTACAAATGTGGGACAAAATTCCTCCAAATTATACTGCTTGGCTAATTGTCATCTCTGTCATAAATCACAATATATTCAATAGCTTATTTTTTGTAGATATTTGAAGATAGGGATTTTTAGTTATTAAAACTAATAGATTTCACTCCTTGTCTGTTAAAATATAACAGTTCCTGGGAGCTGAGGCAGGTGCAGCCATCCTGCTGGTTTCACCCACATCTCACGGATTAACCTATTGGTCAGTAATAGCACAACGTACCACGTTTCAAAGAATGATGCAAACTGTAACTTGTAGTTGTCAAAGACATTGATAAAATTTTTTTCCCGTCATTTAGCTCTCCACTGGTCCCTCCAATTCAAAGACATTTTGTCAACTGGTAATAGCAATACTTTAGAAATAAAAGAGGGAGTTGGGATGGCATCAACTTGAACTTATTGAGTCAAATTTGTGTCATCATTGTCACAGGTCAACTGACCATTTTGAGCAGAAGAGCAGACCAGTTTTGTGGAGGCTAATGGTATTGATTGTCATGTGTGTCCCATCCGCCTCGACTATTTATCATCCACTCCAAGTTACGAGGAAAACTGAGGAAACGATCCAGTGAGAGGGCTTGAATGTATACTACCACACAACCTAAAATTTGAAAAGATATACAGATTTGAAATATTACTCTTCTAAAGAGAAGGATACTCACTAAAAAAAAAAAAATCCACGAAGTATGTTTATAATGCCTGTCTTAATGGATTTTGCATCCAGATTATACCTGAATTATTTTACTCATCTTTTTTTTTTTTTTAATGTGGGAAAAAATTAAGATCTGGAGTTAATGTGAAGAGAAATCAGAATCTTTCTTTTGACATCTTTAGTCAGTTTCAGGGACACCAGAAAAACACTGGCCCTTATTCTTAATTTGTGGCTACATTTAGGTCAGTGTTTTCTGATTCCATTCTAGTGTTTTCTGAAAATTTTTCTCAAAGGAAAAGCTCTCTGGTCAAGTAAGTGTGAGTCATGTTGCGTGTTCTATTTAGAGAGACTTAAAGGACTCCTTTGGTAAAGAATCACATCTAATTTTATTTAATCCAACAAAAACACGTAGTTCTTCTTTTTTGGTTTAGTTACACTTATTAACATTTCCCAGAACACAGCTTTCAAGTGATGCTCTACTAGTGCAGTGAATTATGTGTGTGTAAGTAGTGAAATAGGAATTAGCAGAAGGCCTGTCCTCCCCTGGCTGCTGGTCCTCGTAGGGGAGAGGTATGCAGTAGGGGCACCTATTGCAGTGCGTGATTGCATGTGCAAATGCAGTCAATATGTTCTTGGTTTCCATCATCCTTCCCTCACGTGTGTGACTCAGTTTGTTTAAAAATCATTTTCCTGCTCTTTTTTCTGAATTGCCACAGGGAAGAGGCCCAGCTCATGCCTAATGCTCAAACACCAGGGTAGGAATATTGCACAGGGAAATTGTTTAACTTGGCATCACAGAGTAACTGATTTCCTGCACATTTATGGTACTTATCACTGAGAACCCAGGGGGTTGTCCTCAATATGAGTGAGAACTTGAGCTGCTTCTCATTTCTTCAAAATGAACTGATGATAATGTTCTTTTACAAAAATGCTTTTTTTTAAAAAAATTCATAGGAAGTATCATTTGAATCAACTCTTATGTTCAGTATAGTCATTTCAAGAGAGATACACTAGGATTCAAATATTCATTAATGCAGCAGGGAGCATGTGTCTTTTGATGTCTTCTTACTTTCTGACTGTGATTTTGATGGGGCTTTTAAGGAATAAAAAGCCAAATCTTAAAGTAGATAACTACATCCTGGTTAAGAATGTAGGTAAGTTGGTTTGAAAAGTTAATCCAGTTTCAATATATTAAATCCAAGGAGATGATTTAAATGTCCTAAATGGAACTAAACACTATATCTATCTCTAACCCATCAGAGAAAAAGCAAAAACAAAAATCTCAGAAAGATTGAGACAGGTCATTTTGGACACAAATCATATTTTATATAACCCCATTGCCCTGAAGGATTCTATTATAGATTGAATGCTTGTGTCTCTCTGAAATTCACATGTTGAAATCCTATCCCCCAATGTGATGTTATGAAGAGGTGGATTTTTGGGGAGGTGATTAGGTCATAAGGGCAGAGGCTTCATGAAAGGTATTAGTGCCTATTAAATAGGCTACAGTGAGCTCTCTTGCTCCTTCTGCCCTGTGAAGATATAGCTAAAATATGACCATTTATGCACCAGAAAGCAGTTCCTCACCAAACATGGGATCTACTGGCATCTTGGTTTTGGACTTCCTAGACTCCACAACAATGAGAAATAAATTTATGTTGTTTTTATAAGCCTCCCAGTCTATGGTATTCCATTATCACAGCCCAAACAGACTAAGACAGGTTCTGAGTACTATTTGAGTATAAATAAGGAAATGATCAGAGTGCTTTCACGTTTCCAATAGTGATAGCATAACAGCTGTCATCCCTTTTTCATGTGCAAGGTCATGGACATAATTATGCTTGGATTCTTGGATATTAGAGAAATCTGCTTAAGGTCAAGTTGGAGTCAAGTATTCACAATTTAAGACCACTAGAAAAAGAGATTTTTGTTTTCTTTTGTTTTCAAGAGAAAAGATGCAGAAAAATTTCACCTGACCAGTCACCATATGAAAGGTTTGTCAGTTGCTGGGTAATCTATTTCAGGGTTATCTTATCAATCAAAATTTCATGGATAAGGAAAAGAACAAACAGTGAAAAGCTTGCTATTTTGATGCAGAAAAGAACAAAATTTATATGATTTGTTTTTCTATTCTAAGAACTGATTTATGGTCTTATCAAAGAGTATGCAAGCTTTATTGCTCCCATTTCCCTCTTCTTGCACATTTGGGGTAAACTTCCAAGCGATGCCTACTGCAGAGCTTTTTACATTAGCTAATGTGCCATTGACCACTATTGCACAAAACAGCAGAGTTGAAGTGCTTAGCATGCTTCGTAATAGCACATTTATTGTTCTTCAGCCATGACTTGGGCTGCATCTTAAATTACTAGGAATCTGGACAAGCAGTAGACAGAAATCACTCAAACTTCTTTGATTTGTTTTCTCTTTTTGTTGTTGTTGTTTGTTTTATTTTGTTTCTGGCTTTTGTTTTTAAATTCTAGTTAGTTGACATGTAGAGTAGTGTTAGTTTCAGAAGTAGAATTCAGAAAAATTCCTTGATTTGAAATTTTACTTGCATGACTAATTCTTTGTGTTTCTATTTCTTGTTTGTTTGACTGTGTGCTAATTTATTAATAATGTGCTTATTCATGTAGTCACCCAACAGATACTTATGAAGGGACTATTTCGTACCAACATTGTGTGCTAGGTTTTAAAGATCCAATGAAGATAGCATCCTTTAGTAGCTTCCACTAGTCACTTCCTCTAGTAGCTTTCACTTCAGAGAGGAGCAGAGAAATATGCAGCTACTGTCACATAGAAAGGGCTGGACTGCAGGAAGCACAGGGGTTATACTGAGAAATTAACTCAATTCAGATGAGAAGACCCAAGGAAGTCTTTTCAGAGGAGGTGAGGATGAAGAAGAGTGGGAAAGGAGTGTGAGAGGTGGGCGAGAAGCAAACTGGAGAGGGAGAGAATAGTTAGAAAGTCGCTGTGGTAAGCTAGAAGAGAAATGAGGAAAGACTAAACCAGAAAAGGGATGGAAAGGTAAGGCTCCATTCACAAGTTCTTGGTGACTGGGACATGGGATGGGAATAGTGACAACAGGTTAGGAGGGAACAGGTTAGAGGAGAAAGGTGACTTTCAGGTTGCCATGCTGAACATGACTCCAAACCATTCGACTCATTCATTTTGGCTTCCAAAACTGACTCCAACGATGCTGAGCTCTGTCATGGCTTCAAGTTCCTTATAGAGCCCTAATTAGAATGAATTAAAATAATTAAGTTCTATAAGCTGATTCAGTTCCATATCTGTGTTGATAAAAGTCCCAGGAAGATGGATCATAGAACACAATGGTAATGAAGCTAAGTAGACGGTAAAACTAAATTATTTTTAAAATTGTTATCAGCTAATTATAAAAAATCTGGGGAAAGATCAACTTTCCTTGTTTTTAAGATCAGAATGTCTATTGTAAAAAAAATATGGTTGATCTAATGACCTGCCTAACATTAAAATCCTCATCAAGGTTTTTCTATCTTGGTTTACCTAAAACTCTAGTTATAAAGAATACCATAACATGTGGCCCTCCCCTAAGGACACTTCAGTTTTCACTGAGAAAAATAAAGGGTTAAAGAATTACCAACAACTGACAGACCATCTAAGATCAGTACATCTCACAAGGGAATTTCTTGGTCTATTCTGAGCAGATTTTAATTCATGACTTCGTAAAAATCTTTCTTTTAATCCATTTATCAGAGCAGAAGGGTGAATGAAAAATCATTGAATTTATTTTTAAACTATAGAGGAAGCCTCCCATATCTGTTATCTTAATTTGAGTTTGCTTTGCCTGTAAAATGGGCATTAATATTATATTCTTACAGAAAACTACAGAGTTCTGTATTATAGCTCGAATGTAACAGAAGAATAATAGTTACATGGAAATAACTGAAGGGGTTGAAGACAAAGTCATAGGGTGTATGTGATAATAAAGTGAAGTTGGCAGAAATAATAGCAGTAGAGAAAATTCATACATACCTTTAAATGTGTACTTACATCATGACATCTTCCTGTTGGGTAACTAATTAACAACTGATTCCCTTCCAGTTGTGCATGAAGTGGTTTGCTTTTAGTAACTTGCTGTAGTCGTAAAGCAAGACCATGGTGACGATGGGAACAGATTGTTCTAAGTCCCACAAAAAGGTTCTGCCCACTAAGCTATCATTAACATTGCTTTGAAAAGTGATATGTAAGAGTTTGACGTCACTAGGTTTCCTGCATTGCAAGTTATTTTGTTACATATTCTCTCATCTTTACATAGTTTTTCTATCAAAATGACTTTTAGTATATCTATATTGATTTAATGCCATATATTTTATCCTTAATATTTGCTTATTGATAAACCAAGAAGAAAAATATTTAAACATGTAGTTTTGAGGATTGTATAAACTCTATACATTTATTTTCACAAGTGGAGAAGCTGACATCAGAAAGACATTAGATCCAAAATCCTACTGCTAATAAGAGGGCTCTCTGCCACTAGGCTATAGAACTCCTGGAATCCAGACCCATACTTTTTCCATCATCACGCCTGTTCTTCCCCTTTATTTGATATAAGAAGCCCATTTCCTGTAGCTCTGATAAAACATTACCAGCTCTAGGATCTTTGAAACTAGAGTTTTTATTTCCTTTGGCCTTTACATTGTTTCTCATGACCCCCAAATGCTTAGGGCCAAATTAGGGCTTCGTGGGCATTTCTTTCTTATTGTTAGTGCACCTATGTTCCTTGAAGAAAGGTGTGAATGTCTATGTAACCCTCTTCTCTAACAAAGTCCCACATTTTCCCCTGGTCTCTGTGTTCTCAGTCCATCTGAAATGCAGTGGTCCATCACTACAATGTGGTGGGCCATCATCAAAAGGCTAAAGAGAATGTCAAAGGTGAGCCAATCCAAAGGAGTCCATATAAAAGATAATGTGCATACACCTTATCTTGGCATTCGAGGTTCTTAATAACCTATTCCTACTGGGCCTATCCAGGTTTACCTTCTATTAGATATAAAGGACTCTTTGCTCCTATTGGAATAAATATTTTCAGTATTTTCTCTGGTCAATTGTACGAAATTTTCAGTAGCCTGCTCCCACCCATGAACAACCATGAATGTCCTTACTCCTTCCATTTCACACTTGAATCCAGCAATTTATACATGGTCTCACCTTGTCTATATGCTTCCCTGACTCACTCATCCATGTTTATTTCTTCCCAACTCTGAAATTCTTAACCACTTTTTTTCTTAGCACTGCACTCAGAGACTTAGAACATTTTATATTTGATACTCAATTCTGTTTACAACTAGTTTCTAAAGTCTTTGAAAACAGACTTGTGCTGGTGTGTCATTGGATTTCTCCTTAGATAGACCTGTGGTGCTAGAACTACTCAGATGGGGCCATTGCCCTTGTGGGCACATGGTAGGATTATACTTCCTCAATCCCTTTAAAGTTAGGCACAACCTTAACACATCCTTTGGAAAACAGAATGTGAGAGAAGCAATGTATGTCACTTCTTGGTGTAGGTATTAAGAGCCAGTGTGTGGTTCACCTCATTCCCAGCCCCTACCATGGTACCAGGGCAGCAGATATGCAGATAGAATCTCCATCAGCTTGGACCCTTGAACAGCTATAATGGTAAAGTTTACAATTAATCTGTGGTGAAAATGTATTCGGAGTGAGAAATAGTCCTTTTGATAAGCTACTAAGATTTGGGCATTCTTTGTTTCTGCAGGATAACCTATGACATCCTATCTAATTAAGCATCCTAGATAAGTGTCATACCTACAGTAGATATCCAGTGAATAGTTACGCTGTTGGACCTTTGACTCTTGGTTTTGGCTCAAGTCTGATCTCAGTGTTGTGAGATAAAGCCCTGCACCCAGCTCCATTCTCTGCCAAAAGTCTGCTCGAATTTCTCCCTCTCTCTCTACCCCTCCCAACTGTTCTGTCTCTCTCTTTGAAATAAATAAATCTAAAAAAGAGAAATTTGTGGTGTGAAGAATGAAAAGAACCAACTAGACACTGTAACTTATAATTAATTTTGGAAAATCCTAGTGACAACTAATAAGCATAACCAGGGATACCAATGAGAAACTAAAAACAGTGAAAAGGAGATTTTTGGGCTGACATAAAAAATAAAGCTTAACAAACTCCTTTAACTCTGATTGACCTCAGAAGTACTGACAAAGTCCGGAACAGCCCAAAGTTGCAAATATTTGATGTCTCAATTCCTGGAATATTCATTTCTAAGGCCAGTTAGGAAAGGGGGAGGAGGTAAGGAAAGAAAAAGAAAGGAAAACCTATAAAGATGGATGTGAACAAACTGAACAGGAATTTTAAAAAATTATTGGTCTTACTTTGAGCCCATGTGAGACATGCTTACCCATTATACCTGTACTTATATTCTATGCATTTAATACATGAATATGTTATATGCAGAAACATGGCAGAAAGCCAATGAGGCAAGTTGGCATGTGTTTTATGATAATTCTTATTTTCAGAAAGATGACTGAACAAAAAAAAGTTAGATTCAGTCATTCAGACAACTCGTCCCAAACCTTTAAGTAGCACCATTGTATGACAAGTTTTACCTTACTTGCAGTCATCTACACTGTACACATTTTTTTCAAATAAGCTGTGTGTGCTTGTGTAAGGTAAATCATGGCAAAGTCCTTAAAAATATCATAAAATACTGCAATATCCCTTCCGTTCTATGTGTTTCCATTATTAGTTGCTAACTTATTCTGTACCAAGTAGTGTTCTAAAAAAATCCTTAAAATTTAATCTGCATAATAATTAGAGGCATTCTTATTAAAATGCAGATTCAAGGGCACCAAATTTGTGAGTTCAAGCCCCACATTGGGCTCGACACTGGGCATGGAGCCTACTTAAAAAATAAACAAAACAAAACAATAAACAAATAAGTAAAATGCAGAGTCATAACCAATGGTTGGGGACTAAGATTCTGCATTTCTAACAAATTTCACAGTGATAATGAAACTGGTATGGACCACACTTAAAACCTCTCAAGTCACCATTCATGTCCCTTGGCGGCCATTGATTTGAGAGGTCAGACCTCACTGGAGCCAGTAGCCAATGGCCAATATCTGAGTGCCCTGCTCAGGAGAACCTCAAAAGGGTGGACCACATGGTCATCTCATGTGCAACAATCATGAATTTCTCCCAACTCACTGAGCCTGGCCAAAGAGAATTCTGTTTGAACAGTTAGCTAAGAGCTCTTTTCTACTCATCATGAACATGGGACTTATTGAACTGATGAATATGTGTTCCTGATATCCATGGAGAAAAATGGGCAGCTTCTTATCAGGGAAGAGGAAGCAAAGAATCCCAGTGAGGACTACAAAGGAATAGGGCACCAAGTGGCACCATTGAGTACTGTCCTCATATATGGCAGATTCTTAAGCTCATTTGTAGCAGATAAGCCCTTGCCACAGTAACATAGTTAACTGAAGGATGACTGCTTCAAAGATACACATACAGTCTGCGAATTAGAGCTCCTTCGTTATTCCAAAACTGGATGTGAAAAAGTTTGAACATTCTCATTATAACAAGATATTACAATATTATGTTTATTGATGAAAATAAGAACAATCTGATAGCTACCATAAATTATTTCTTTTGTTACAAATTTTTATCATATTTTTGTAAAAATAGTTACTCATTGATGCTATTAATAATTTGAAAATATCATTGTTAAAAACTCATTAGATGTTTTGCTCTTATTTTAAGCCCAAAGTTTAATAGAAGATCATATGTTCATGAATACCAGCTCATATTTCATATTAAAATTTTGTAAAGATTTTATTTGAAAATATTATACAAGTTTAATATTTAATGTGATTCCCTAGTATCTGTATCCTATATTTGTCTTATTATAATTATATACTAAATATAATATTTTTTGTTAAGCCCCATATCAAGATACTAAATACCCTTCCATTTACCCAAATGTATCAACCAAATTTGGTCATTTCTGCGTCCTACAATGTCAAAAGATTGGAGAGCAATGTTATTGGTGCTATAGCAGTGAGTGAGACAAAGTCTGTTTTCTTAAAGCTTTCATTCTTATGGAAGGAAAGGAAAATAAATGCTTAAACAAGAAAAAAATCAGAGAGTTATAAATGTTACAAAGAAATATGAAATAGGTTGTTTATTAGGCAGTAATGGGTGGCTTCCTTCAACATGTGTTCCATAAAGATCTCTGTTAAGAGGTAACACTTACAGTGGGATCTGAAGACTAGAGGAAGATCAGAAGGATGGGTATTAGGGCAGAAGGAATAACCGGGTTCAAGACACGGGGAAAATACTTGGTCTGTCACAAGAAAAAGAAGGCCAGTGTGGTTGCAACATTGTAGGCAAGAGGGAAGCAGAAGAGATGAACTTGGAAAGATCAGCAGGGTCACACTATGTGAGACCACAGCAAGGAACTAATTCTGAGCATGACGGGAAACTATTGAAGGTTTTTCCTGGGGATGTGGCGGCATAGAACTGGTGTTAAATGCATGGCCTCTGGAGTCAACCAGCTTGCAGATCCCAGCTCTGCTATTTCCCAGCTATGTGATATGGTAAGTTATTTTACTTCCCTGGGCCTCAGTTTCCTCATTGTAAAATATAGATGACAATATCAATAAAGTATGCAGGTTTGTTGTGAGAATTAAAGTATTATTTGTAGAGAAGATAATAGCATAAGATACTGCAAATATTAAACTGTGTTTTGCCAGATAGTCATTATCTTGAATTTTTATGCAGACTTCCTTAACCCAACCCCATATTTGAGATTTTGCAGAAGTCAAACCTATATTTTTTCAGTGAAAAAATAAATAAAAATAAAAAACCCTCTGATCCTATAATTGAATACTTACAAACCTGATTCTATTTTGCCTTGCCATTGACTTCTCTCTATATAAAAATATTTTTGCAAATAAATTTAATTTTCATAACATTTTAAAGCAATGTGAATGGGGAAATTATTTATATCCTTTTCTAAATTATACCCCTTTCTAAAAATATGTTAACTTTCTAAGATTTCAATGTCATTGGTAAATATGTAAAGATTTTTGCATGGACTTTCATTTTGGATCCAAATGAATATGGTAAATATTAAATCATCACTTAACATTATTAAATCAAAATAAGTTGTTTTTGAAGAAAAAAATCTTGCTTTTTCACAGCTGCTTATGTAGTCATATAAATGAAGTAGAGGTAAATTATATACTAAATTTAGCCTTGGTTAGAGATTGTGTTTGTATTTAGACAAGAATATGGGAAAAGAGGAAGAATGAACAGGATGAGAATTTAGGAGTCCTGTATTCTATTCTTAGCTGTTAAAATAAGATATCTCACAAACAAAGTTTCAGAATCATGTTTGGCCTAGTTTTTCATCTGTAAACTGAAAGACTAGAATAAAATTATCATCCCTACTTACAGAGAAGGAATTTGAGGCAAGATAAGTTTAAGTAATTTTCCCGATGTCACACAGCTAGTAAATATTTAGAAAGAGAGGCAGGCTTTTGCTTTCATTTTTAGAAGGATTCTGTTTGATAACTGATGCTGCTGTCTATTTTACATTTCTCATTTTTCTTCAGTATTATACTATTTTCAGTGAAGAATTTTTCAGTAAGGCATTACATTTATGAAAATTTTAAAAATTATCACATGAAATACACCTATGAATGTACCCTAGCAGTTTCTTGATTTTAAACAAGCAAAAACATTTTAGAAGTTATAAAGTCACTCTCCTGTTGAAAAGAGAGAGCATAAGCAAGCTATAAAAAGTCTGCCAAATTTTTCTATTAGTAATAGAGTTCTGCAGAGTGACAGTTTACATGATATTGTATTGGAAATACAATAATGGAAACATGTAAAAAAAAAGTAACATTGGAAACGTGAAGATTAAGTTTCACTTTATATATGTGGGAATTGATGTATGATAGGAAAAAGCAGTTTCAGCAAATGTAATTTGAGTTTTTAACCACAAATGATAGTTGAAACAAAGTGCAAAGGAATCTACTTATCTTCCTTAAATATATAAGAAGTTCTAGCTTCAAGATACATTTTTCTCAGAACAATCATCTAAGCTTAGTGCATCGATGTAAATTTAGTCTCCAGCTAAGGGCTAACTTCTGAAATGATGGGAAAAACAAGCACAGATTTCTTTCTTTTCACTTGACTGAGTCTGGGTTGTACCTTATAGTGGTGGTGGTGGTGGTGGTAGTGTGAGTGCCCCTGAGTGGGCATGGGAGTGGAAGTTAGTCATTAAGGATGTGGACCCTCAGCTGTGTAGGTAGTGCCCTCTGCTGGTCACTAATCACGTGCATCAAGACTCTTCGGAAAAGGAAGTTGAAAAAAAAAAATTACCCTTATTACCCTAAAATAAGCATTCAATTTTAGACTGCGTATTAAATTTATTTTTCTAAGCCTAAGGTATAATATTAAAGGAATAAGGGGTCTTTTATTTGTAATACCTAAGTCAGTTTATCACATGACTTTGATTATGGTTAACATAAAGATTTATAGCAGAATTTTAAAAAAATTGTTATGTAGAAATACAACTTTCTAAAAAATAATTATTTGAATAGCAAAAAATATAATGATGAGTTTCCTTTAAATATCCACTACTCATAGGGATGCTTAAAATTTTTTAATTGTTATTCTACTCATATTAAATGCTTACAATAATTCAACTTAAACACACAGTTTGGATATACCTCTTATTAAGAAAAAAAATCTAGTTCTCCACATGTTACTATAAGTCTTACAAGGAAACCAAACCGAGATTGGTTGAGCAAGGCTTATTACAACATGGAGAAGAGCTTCTTCATTGCCTCCTGCCCCAGTCAGAGCCAGTCTGGGCACTGGACCAATGTTGAGGTGGTAGGTGAGTAACAGATAGCTCAAAATGTGGGTTTCAGGTAATAGTGCTGATGAATCTGATATCTATACCTGGAAACCACTCTTTCTGAATCACTCCAATTTCCTCTTAAGGAAACCAGGGGCAAGGGTTCTGAACTCCAGTTTTTTTCAGAGGATAGTTGATAAGAATGTTCTCCCTTTACTTACTACAGGTACAAATCCTGTGTAACTTAGACACCTTTCATTAAAGACCAGAAAGCAGGACAATCCATTCTGGTCCTGTACCTCTTGGGGAAAGTATTACCTTTTATTGCCTTTAGAGTAATCATGGAAACATTGATCATAATGCATATATTGAAGCTAAGAAAGGAGAGAGCAAGGACTAGTCACTCACAGTGGTTTACAAATGACAGATCTTAGGGAGTATTGTCCATTGCTCTAGTGTGCATACATAACCACTAGTTCAACTGTTAAAGAGACTTCCAGTCACACACTGGAAGGGAAAAAACGCCAGCGCAATGTCAAGTAGAATAATTAGAGAAAAACAGCATACTAGACTCCGTTCTGACCACAAGTCCCTGGATATGGCTGCCATTGACGTGAGTGAATGAGATTCATGCCAGTAGAAACAAAGTCGGGCTCAGAGAGTTGCCTTAACTCCAGTTAGCAGAGTTGTAGGGGAGTCAGTCAGTCATTCAGTCAACATTTTCCTTCACTTAGCGTGTAAAATCAGAATTAGTGTTGATTCTTTTTTAAAGAAAGCAATGAACACTTTCTTGTGGAGCATAAGGAATAACATGGAGGACATTAGGAGAAGGAGAGGAAAAGTAAATTGGGGGAAATCAGAGGGGGAGACAAAGCATGAGAGACTGTGGACTCCGAGAAACAAGCTGAAGGTTTTAGAGGTGTGGGAGGGTGGGTATAGGTGAGCCTGGTGGTGGGTATTAAGGAGGGCATGTATTACATGGAGCACTGTGTGTGGTGCATAAACAATGACTCTTGGAACACTGAAAAAAATAAAATAAAATTTAAAAAATAAAATCACCATATCCCTTCCTTTAAAAAGAAAAAGAAAGAAAGAAATGAACAAGAAGAAGCTGTGATTTTCATCTCCCTAAACCTGGGATACGATGGGTGTAGTACAAATGTGTGTGCATTTGGGAGTATGATAGACACATGTGTAGCAGAAACACACAAGCTCATGAGAAATGTGTCCTTCAGAAAATCTTTGGGCTTCATTTTCTTTTCTGTAAAAAGAAGGGATTTATGCTAGTTAACTGTAATGTTTCTTATAGGTCTAAAATTCTAGGAGTCTGGATATTCAGCTGGTTTTACTTGTGTATAAAAATGTTTTTGAAGAGAGATTGAGAAATTTTGGAATTGGCAGAATGATGAAAATCTGCCAGATCTCCCTTAAGGAAGTTTAATGAGGAAATGGATCTTGTTTGTGTAGATGCTTATCTAAATTTGGCACCTAATATGTAAGTTATCTTCTGATAACTGATAGAAATGTTTTCTTTAAATTCTTTTTTTTTTTTTCTGAGTTGGCAAAGCCTTACATAGAGTTTTGAAAGAGAGAAAGGGCTGAGTTTGAGAGGATTGAATTGGGTATAACTAGGGAAATCACAAGGTTTAGGATTTTAGAGTGAGAAGGTCACTTGAAATTAATGAATGGAGTTTTCAACCCAAGCATGAATCCTGTCCTGAAGAGTTTGGATAGGTTTTAGGGTGAATACATGCTCAAAGTAGGATAATATCATAGATATGAAGTATTTGAACATGAGTCAGAGTTAGCCAGATAAATAAAGGTGAAAAAGAAACTTGAGAGAGAACACCCTGACCAAAGGGAAAAGGATATAAAAAAGCATGAGGGTGAGGAGACATGACAGGCATCTTGTATTATGAAAGGAAATAGTGGCACAAGTGACTGGAAAAATGGTATTTGTGTCATGTTTTGTGTTGAGCTAGGAATCTTCGGATTTATTCTATTACCAGTAAGGGTTTTAAACAAACTAGAGGTACAGTTAGATTTACATTTTTGATAGAGCAGCCCAAGTACAACATGGAGAATGTATTTGAAGGTGGCTGGACTAGAAGTAGGGTCTTTCACAGAGATTATTAGAGCTAGGATCTAGGGCAGGGTGGAAGTAATAGGGGAGAAGGAGAAAATAAAGAATAGAAATTTTTGGAAAGTCAAATCAGCAGAATTTGTTTAATTGCTTGCTTTTCAAAAATAGTAGAGAAGACCTACAGATTTTTGGTTCGGGTAACCATCAACATAAGGGGAAAAAAGGGTGGTAGATGAAGGGAAATACGGTAAGTAAGCACATGGCCTTGGGCAGATTGAATCTGGGTTGCATGTGGGGTATTTATGTAGCTCTAATTGACGCCCTGTTTAAGCGGGAGCGGGGAGGGGGGGTGGGTGGAGAAGACACAGAGTCCGAAGAAATTGATACTACTGTCAAAGACTGAAGAGTGCCCAATCATAAGGTTTGAATTATTTGATAGGATTGAGTTTAGATAAGTTCATGAAAAGATCACATGATAGGTAAAACATACAACTTTTATTTTTTAGTGAGTCTGAATTTTTAAATTTTATTTTATTTATTTACTTGACAGAAATCACAAGCAGGTGGAGAGGCAGGCAGAGAGAGAGAGAGAGCAGGAAGCAGGCTCCCCGCTGAGCAGAGAGCCCGATGGGGGGCTCTATCCCAGAACTCTGGTATCATGTCCTGAGCGGAAGGCAGCGGCTTTAACCCGCTGAGCCACCCAGGCGCCCCTGAGTCTGAATTTTTTGAGCTATTTAATTGCTCCCACTACTTAGTAAAAATCTTTAGCATATTCAAGTAATGGTGACTATAATTATTATTACTAATTAGAATTTAACATCACCTTGGAATTGGAGAAAAAAAAATGGGACATAAAAATTCTTGTTTCTTCCAAAATCAGAGTCCATAATACTCCATGTATGAATTATGAAATTAAATCATGTTCTCATGATTAAGTATCTGCTAGGTTAAGAAAGAGAAAAAATAGACAGAGCTAGGTTAAGCATGGAGGACATTTCTGAAACAGATGGACTTGTTTGGTTTTGAAAGTATTGCACGGAAGCACATGGAGGTCTGAAAAGGCAGGTGGGGATGGACTAAAAAAGGACTCATGAGGCCAAGGATTATGGACTTGATCTTGTAGGCATGGACTGTTTCAACATGAAGAGACTTGAACAGATAGGAGTTTTTCTGATTTTGATGATGGCATCTGTGTAACGACATACTGAAGCATGGAGAGGTTATAGTCACCGAGGTTAGAGACTAAAGCAGTGGTAATGGAGCAGGAACATGATGGAGGAAAAAACCAAGAACCGATGTTGTCTGACCCAGGGTAGTGATGGGTGGAAGACAAGTTACAATACTCTGAGGCTTCTAGCTTGACGTAAAATCGTCTCTTCATGGTGAATGATTACTTCACTTTCTTCAAACTTCGCTGTGAAACATTTCATCTATTTTTTTTTTTTTTTATGAGATAGATGAGTGATTGGAACTTTTAATCTTTGGGTTTCCCATTACTAGATAACTAAATGCAAATCATACCATTGTTCTCACCAATTTTCACAGGTAATATTAATCCTGAACTAAATATTATCCTTTTTTTTTAAAGATTTTATTTATGTATACATAAGTAGAGATCACAAGTAGGCAGAGAGGCAGGCATAGAGAGAGAGAGGAGGAAGCAGGCTCCCTGCTGAGCAGAGAGCCCAATGTGGGGCTCGATCCCAGGACCCTGGGATCATGACCCGAGCCGAAGGCAGAGGCTTTAACCCACTGAGCCACCCGGGCGCCCCTAAATATTATCCTTCTTGGTAGAAGATATTTATTATTGCTTTTTTCATCATCTTGTTTCCATTAACATCACTGGTGACACTTTTGGTTGTAATGCTTACACTTACTAATATTTGTTTAATACAGGAATATTTAGAAGTGGCTCTGGGTTAAAGTTAGCAATATTAGAACAAAAATGGTTTAAAAATCTATGCTCTATAAAGCAGTGATTGTCTGGAAATGCTTTGAGGATGCATGACATTTTCTTTTAGTCACTAATTCTTTTTAATTTTATAATCTGGATTTAGATCCAGATGCTGTTAACTTAGTTGGGCTTATATGGCAGTGTTTCTCATTGTTTTAAGCCCAAGTGGCTTTAAGATATATACATTTCATACAAACATACATACACTTCAACTGTGAATTATGACCCAGTAATTTCCTTCATCTTCTGGAATTCCCAAAACAGCCTGACAAATTGTCTTGTTTCAATTTTTCCAGAGTTTCATTTTACATTGGGGTTAAATGCTCTCCTGGCACAGATTTTTCTTTTGTAATGCAAATTTATTCCCCGGAGTAGCAGCTCTCAAATTTTTTGGCTCCAGACCTTTTTATATGTTTTACATTTCTGCACTGCACTTAAATGTTTGACTCAGTAATAAACTGGATATTCATATCTGCTTCTGCTTTCAATCTGTTGCAATATGTTGTTTGATTGAAGTATGGGGGGGCGGATATCTGGCTTTACACAGTTATGTAGTTGAAAAAGGGTGATGCATTTTAACAGACTTTTCAGATAACTGTGTACATGCTTTCATTCAATACCAAAACTTGAGAGTAGTTTCTCAAAGGCTGATTACAATGTGGGATCTGAAAATGGAGCCCTATACCTTCTATATTCCGTTACATTAAAATCTATTGGTTTATCTTGCATTTTGAGTGAATCTTTTATCCATCCACGATTCAGTCACATAATGCATAGGTTACTTGGAACATATTGTTCACTGAGTTACGAAGATGTACCAAACATGGACATATTTCATGATTCACTATTACTCGTCATGTGGCTTCTGGAAAACTCCTCTGTACACTTGTGTGAGAGTGTCTGAGAAAATGGTAAATAATATGTTGGTGATGGTTAAGAGAACCCCCGTAAGGGCTTGGGGACCCATAAGCGTGTGGACCACACTAATATTGTGAGACAATTGGCTTCTTTTTAAAAAGAAAATGAAACTGTTGGCAAAGTTTTGTTTGGCTCATCTATGTTCTCCTTTCTCTTTTCATTTACTAAGAAAATGAAAATAAGAGGTGTCAGTAGGTTTAGGAAGCCTAGTAGAACACGCCTCTGACATCTTGGGTTCCATTCCTCATGATAAAATGACTCATGTTTTTTATATGAAGGACTCATTTCACATAAATTAGACATAGCAGCCCCAATAGCCATTAGTATTTGTGTATTCTAACAAATATGACTCAGCTACTGCATAAAAAATATTTTCCTTGAAGAATGTGGCAAATACAAAGAATTCAGTATGTTATTAGAGAATAAATAGGAAAGAACCAGGATAAAATGTGTGATTATGGCTTTATTTGCAGATGGTATTTCTTAATTTTTTTCAAAAATTTATTTGTTTATGACAGGGAGAGATAGCGAGAGAGGAAACACAAGCATGGGGGAGCTGGAGACGGAGAAGCAGGCTCCCCGCTGAGCAGGTAGCCTACATGGGGCTGGATACCAAGACTAGATCCCAGGATGCTGGGATCACAACCCAAACTGAAGGCAGGCGCTTAATGACTGAGCCACCCAGACACCCCAATTATGACTTTTTAAAATCTTCTAGTGTTTAGATATAATGGGTGTGAATATAGTTAAATTCCATTTTCCTTTTCCATGGAGACTAAATATGAGCTCCATGTTGAATAGGGTATGAAAAGTTTCCATTGTCTCACATCTTGTTTAATTCTTAAATAAGCATAGTGTATTTGCTAATTATCAGATGGCATCTAATGGCAAATAATTTAATCATTCCAGAAAACTAGCTGATCATTATGGTCTTTTATTGACTAACTTGTATGCAAATATTGAATGATATTTATAAGCATACATACATGCATAGGAACTGAAGTATTAAATGATATATTTTTTCCCCTCTGAAGGAAAACAATAGATGTGACGTTTGCCTGGTTTTTGGTTTACTGTTCTGAAAACAAGAGACATATATTCACTAATAAGGAAGCAAATTTATCAAACTGGAGAGAAAAAGAACTCCATACTTTTTAAATTGGTCTTATTTAAAAGAAGTCTCCATTTCTTGAGTAGTCATTTAGAAAACACAATTCCAGTTGCATAGATCTTTGTAAAAGAAGATTTGAAAGTCATTTAGTATAGTTCTTTTTTTTTTTTCAAACTTTTGGATTTCATGCACAAAAAAATACACTTTAATACAAAAGAAAAGGATTTGATTTTTATCACCAACTCCTTATTTGGCTAAGACATTAAAAACGAACAAACAAGATGCAAACAAACTATTAATATGTGCTTATTTGCAACACTACTTATCAAGGTCTGGGGAACCATATGTTATAAAACAACAATAAAGAGAAGGTTGGAGCGTGACTCTGGACAGTAGCATTAATACTACTGGTGAAATTACAGACTAGTCCCAAATATGACTAATAATTTATGAACTTGTTAAAATGGATATTTTATCATTCGCTTGTTAATATGATTTCACTGATGACGGATTCCAAGCTGAATATGTGAATCTCCTGCACGCAGTCTTCACCTCCTTCTCCCTTCCCTTCCCTTCACTATACAACAATACCAATAAAACATAAAATATTCAATCAAATGGCTATTCTTTTTATATAAAACACTATAAAAGTGATTTGACATTACTTGAATCACTGGGGTTTTTTTCCCTTATCGTGGCATCAATATATACATATATATTAAAGCATAGGTCTGTATGTGGATTTTAAGGAAATTTTCTGTATATATTACATTTAGCTTGCCCTGTTAAAAAAGAATTATGTCAATAAGCAAAGTAGATTTACGAAAAATAATGGTGTTCATAGGGTAGTTATGTATTGAACAAACACATCTTAAAAATATATATATATTTCTGTCACCCTGAAATCTAGGCAGGGATTTGTGCCTGTATACAAAATAGAGAAGTTTTGAATTGGTTTCCCCAAAATCTGTAGGCACACATTTCTAGGACTTATTCTTTCTACGAGGGAAATCCAATAGTATTTCGCGATTCAACCAAACAAAGACTAATATCTATCTTTTTTTTTTTTCTGCTGAGGACATATAGTCTGCTCCCTTGTCACATAATCTTTAAATCACTTACTCTTTACTTATTAATTCCCTGGAAAAGGTGTCAATTTTACATCTCTTGTTTTCAAAATCTATAGAATTCTTCATAGTATTATGAATTATCCTACATGTAATGCAATTTTAAGTTAGCCCCAGTAAACAATAGAACTCAGATATCAAACATGTAATTTCATGTGCAGAACAATGTTTAACAAAATAGCTTTGTCTAAAGAATAAATTATGGGGCGCCTGGGTGGCTCAGTGGGTTAAGCCTCTGCCTTCGGCTCAGGTCATGATCTCAGGGTCTTGGGATCAAGCCCTGCATCGGGCTTTCTGCTCAGCAGGGAGTCTGCTTCCCTCTCTCTCTCTGCCTGCCTCTCTGCCTACTTGTGATTTCTCTCTCTGTCAAATAAATAAATAAATAAAATCTTTAAAAAAGAAAAGAATAAATTATGAGGCAGTGGACTCTGAAAACATAGGCAAAACTTTTAAGCATGATAACAAGAAAAAGTTCAGCTAAAAGATGAGGGAAAGGACACTAACACCCTGAATAATTTAACTCCCTGGGTCGGAGTGAGTAAGGTAATGCTAAGTTCTCTCTGTTGCACTACAAATAGTATCTTGTATATTTTTCTTTTTTTAATAAATTATTCAAAAAGTTATGTTTACTTAGTGCTGGTGTACATCTTTTGTCTAAGACATATACCACGTTTTGGTTCATTTAAGAATGAACTGGTTCATTCCAGTTACACAGTTTCCCTCATCCTCTTTCCCCCAACCTGCATATATTCTTCTTTCCATAGTGTTTACCGAGATCATAAGAGACAGTTATTCAGAACTTCTTGCCTGCTTTGCTTCTTGGTTGAAGCATAGTATACATCCTCAAATGTGAATAGAGTTATGTCAAACTGCCTTGAAGTGGGGGCAGCAAAGGCTTTTATGTCTATTTGTGAGAGCTGATTAGAGCATCTCTTTCCCATCTTCCAGACACTTTTTCATCTTTGTTTCTGCTCACCACATTCATTGCTATATTTTAACTCCTCTGTTGTTTTCTCACTTCTCTGTGAGCCTTCCTTTCTGTAAGCACAAAGGTTCTCATTTCTGTTTTTGTTTATTGTGGTCATAATCCATTATTAATACTTCAATTAATTATTAAATACTTTATTAATATATCCATTAATTCAAGGAAATGAATATTAATTGAATGCATATTATGCTATAAGCATAGGATATAGTGGTGGAAAGACAGCTCTGGTCCTTGCCCCCACATTGCTTCTGAATCAGACAACTCAATGTAACTATAAATGTTAGATGCCTTGAGTGCAATGATGTGAATGCACATAGTCCGAACATCTAACCCAGACTAGGAAGATTCAAGAAGGCTTCCTGTTGGAGATGATGACTAGCATAAGTTGGCCGAAAAATAAGTAGAAGTTTAAAAGTTTACAAGGCAAAAGGGGGTCAGGAAAAACTAAGAGATGTTCTAAGTACAACTTATGCGAAGGCTGTGAAATCAGAGAACATGGCAGGTTTGAGGAAGGAATTTGATAAAGCTGGGAATAACGTGCATGAAGGAAGATCTTAAGAAAAATAAGTGAGGCAAAGCCAAGGCTAAGGTTAATTAATGAATTTGTTTTTATATTTATTTTTATTTTGCACCATTTATAAATTGTTTGCCATTTTAAGAGGTGTGTCCTAAGGGCTAGGACAAGTCAATAAAGTGTTTTAAGCAGTAGACTGTTAAAAGCTATTTGAGTTTTAAAGTCAAGGCTGAAATGTGTGAAGTGATTGGAAGAGCCATTACCAGCAGTAAGGTGATCAGACTAGCAGAGGAGTCCAGGCAAAAAATGAATGGAAGCTGGAGTTAGGGCAGTAGAAATGGAGGGAAGGGAAGAACAAGAGCAATATTTAGGGGTGCCTGGGGGACTCAGTGGGTTAAAGCCTCTGCCTTCGCCTCAGGTCATGATCTCAGGGTCCTGGGATTGAGCCTCGCATCGGGCTCTCTGCTCAGCGGCGAGCCTGCTTCCTCCTCTGTCTCTGCCTACCTGTGATCTCTCTCAAATAAATAAATAAAATCTTTTTAAAAAGGAGTAATATTTAAAGATTTAAGGAGTAACTGCAATAAGATAAATGAATCAAAAGAGGAAGAAGTCAAAGATAATAGCCAGAGTTTTGTCTCAGGAAGCTGAATGAATGGAAAAGGTTTTAACTTTGACAGAGAACACTGAGAAAACACACTTGGAGGACATAGAAATGTATAAATACAAATTTGAGAATACTGAATTTTAGTTGCCAGTGTGACATGTTAGTGCAGCTGGTGCATCAGAATCTCAAGAGATAGCTCAGTGGTGAAGACAGACATTTCAAACACCAAGGCACATGCCAGCTGAAATAATAGAGACTGGGTGAGGCGGGGGGCCTCATGGTTTGCGAAGTAAGAGACAAGCAAGGAATAGAGCTCCAAGGAACACCAATATTTGGTGGGTATAAAGAGGAAAAATAATAATTTGAAAAAAACAAAATGAACAGAATGACCATTTAAGGTGGATGGGACAGTCAAGAAGGAATTTCTTCTCAGTGAAGGGAAGGAATAAATTGTTTCAAGAATTAAGGCATGGATAAAACCACATGTTATAAAGTAGGTAAAATTATTCCAAGAGTATGAACCAGTTCCATTTTTTCCCTTATGGAGAAAGCGCTGTTAATGAACTCCAACAGTACTATTCAGTTTCGGAAGTATAGAAAGTATAAAATTCACGTAGAACCTAACACAATACTATTGAATCAATAGACATTTAGAATATTATTTCTTAGCTGTGTATGAGAGTTTCAGTTTTTCTTTTTTTTTAAAGATTTTATTTATTTATTAGAGAGAGAGAGAGCACACAATTGGGGGTGGTAAGGATGGGGAAGAGGGAGAAGCTGACACCCCACTGAGCAAGGAGCTCAATGCGGGGCTTGATCCCAGGACCCTGAGATCATGGCCTGAGCTGAGTGCAGATGCTTAACCAACTGAGCCACCCAGTTGCCCCAAGAGTTTCAGTTTTTTCCTAACATTTGATATGGTCACTCTCTAAATTAAGTCATTCTTACATAGTCATAGCTCATGGTTTTTTTTTTTTTTTTTAAAGATTTTATTTATTTATTTGACAGAGATCACAAGTAGGCAGAGAGGCAGGCAGAGAGAAAGGAAGGGAAGCAGGCTCCCCACTGAGCAGAGAGCCCAATGAGGGGCTCAGTCCCAGGACCCTGGGATCATGACCTGAGCCAAAGGCAGAGGCCTTAACACACTGAGCCGCCCAGGCGCCCCATAGCTCATGGTTTTAATTTGCATTTCCCTAATGACTAATGACATTGGCTATCTTTTCACATGCATTTTTACCATCTATATATTTTCTTTGGTAAAGTAGTTAAATATTTCACCCATTTTACTTTTGGGTATTTCTTATAATTGAATTTTGGGAGTTCTTTATATATTCAATATACAAGTTATTTATATGATGTGAAAATATATTCTTTTAGTCTGTGGATTATCTTTTTATGTTTTTAATGTCTTTTGAAGTACAGAATTTTAAATTTTAATGAGATACAGTTTATTATTTTTTAAACTCTAGATTATTGTTTTGGCCATATATCTAAGACATTGGGCTAACTTGTTAGTGGTAATGTAAAATGGCACAATTACTTTGGAAAACTAATTTGGCAATGTCTTTAAAATTTAAACACTGATCTACCATATGCCATTCCAATTCTAGGTATTTACCTAAGAGAAATGAAAATATATGTTTGCACAAAGACTTAACACATAAATATTCATAACAACTTTATTTGTAATAGTCAAAACTGGAAATAACCCAAATATCCCTCAACAGTTGAATAAATGAACACATTGTACCATATCCATGCAATAGAATATCACCCACCAATAAAAAGTAGCAAGTTATTTTAATACGATTTTAATATCGGGGGATAATAAAATAATTGCATGGAGTGAAAAAAGCCAGACCAAAAAAATGAGTATATATTGTCTGATTTCATTAGTATAAGATTCTATAAATTGCAGCCATCCATAGTAATAGAAGAAGATGAGATGTTTCTTGGGGGGAGAGGGTAGGGCTATAAAGGGGTGGGAGGAAGATATTACAAAGAGGCATGAGGAAATTTTGGGGGATGACTGAATATGTTTATTATCTTAATTGTGGTGATGTTTTCATGAGCGTATTTCAGGTCAAAAATCATACATGTGCAGTTTATTGTTTGTTGATTAAACCCCAACAAAATTGTAAATACTATTTCTATACTTCAATATCAAAAAGACACCAACGGGGCACCGGGTGGCTCAGTGGGTTAAGCTTCTGCCTTTGGCTCAGGTCATGATCTCAGGGTCCTGGGATTGAACCCCGCATAGGGCTCTCTGCTCAGCGGGGAGCCTGCTTCCCCCACTCTCTCTCTATGCCTGCCTCTCTGTCTACTTGTGATCTCTCTATGTCGAGTAAATAAATAAAATATTTTTTAAGAAAATACACCAACTCAAATAAAAAAAAAAACACTGCTTGTTCTTGTGATTTGATCAGAGAATTTGCTCAAAATCAAAATATCATCAGTTTTGTGGGTTTGTTCAGTAGTTTTTAACTCAGAATATGAGAACTCCAAGAATGTATAATGAAGCCTTGAGAATGTGGTGACAAGTTACAAAATGTGTCCCTTTTGCCTCGAACTCTCAAACACTAAGTTGGAATCATGGCATTCAATCAAAAATATCTCTCTAGTTTCTAAGTAAACTTCCAGAAAATGATATTAAATATACTTTTTTTTTAATCTTTTTGTAAAGATCTGTTTTTCATGGATTTGGAAAATAGATTTTTTTTTACAAAGTTTACTTTTCTAATAAAATTTTCCCAGAAACAGATGTCTTAACAAAATTATATATTGGAAACTCTGAAAAATGACTTCACATCTGCAATTCCTGAAACATGTTTTAATATTTCACAAGTCTTTCGAGTCCTTTGCTTTTTTGTATGTCGTGTTTTTAAAAGAAACTCCATCTCAGTTTTCTCCATCTTTAACATTTGTCGTAACCTTAACACATCTAATATCATTTTTAAAAGATTTGTCGCACTTTTGCCTTTTGATGTGGGACATTTAATTTAAAAACATTCAAGTACTATGCCTTGTTGTATTTCACACCACAAGCTTAAAGTTATGTTATCTTTAAGTAAAAAATAATCATTATTTCTTTTATTAAAACTTTTTAATAGTTTAGGATAAAATTAACAATTCTCTCTCTGGTACTGAGGGATTGTGGTCAGAAGTAAAAGAAAGGAAATTAGTCCCTCAGTCTTCAAACAATTCCATATAGCAAGGAAGTATATGGGGAGGAGGCAGGATGAGCACACATTCCTGTTGGCCTGGGAGGGTCTTGGTTTGTCATTGTTGGGAGGTTTTTGTAGTTTTGTTATTGTTGATGTTGGCATAATTATCAGTAGCTGTTTCTTTAGTCTCAAGATTATTCTTGTTTTTTATTTTTTGTTGTTGTTGTTTTCCTATCTTTCTTTTAGGATTATCCTTGTTTTGAATGATGGAGTGGATCAGCTCTCCTTCACTGGCCTGAGCCACCTACCCCACAGTGGTCACAAGGGCTGGTTGCTGAAAAACTCAAAGATGGTCATTCCCAGGAGAAATGACCTCAGTTGCATCAGATTCAACATGATGGAAAGTCATGCTCCACTTTCCTAGGCTTCAGACCCAAGTAGCCAGAGGCTGAAAACCGACTAATGAAGCCAGGTTGACTCCCTCGCTCAAGGCAGGACCAACTCTGCATGGAATCAGACTAGAACTAGTCTCTACCTGAGACTTTACTTCTGACCACATCCTTGTTTATGTTCGTTTGTTTTCTACATTATACTGCTTCCCTTCCTCCCTTTCTCCTGAGATTTTTTGATCAATAAATGGCAAAAGAATCTTAGATGCTGCCTTTTGAGAATCTGATCGAGATGTGCTGGAACTTGTGTCCACAGACTGTAAAGATGGGACTCGGGAGTTAGACGCCTTGGTGGCTGGATGGCAGTGGGAGCCCAGTCACTGGTGGAAGGTGGAGTTTCTGGTCTATAGATTGCTTTGGCTTTGTGAATGCTGACATTTTCACCTGTGGTGAACTTAGATAAAGTGTAGGTAGGAGAGCATTGATTAACTGGTCAATGTCTATGATGTTTGAGAAGTACAGGGAAACTAGAAACTGTCTGTACCTATGCTTGGAATTGAGTGACTATTGCTTAACACTCTTTGTATATGAAAAAGAAAAACATGATAGGGTCAGATCTATTTATTATGAATTTAAAACAATGTGTGAAAGTTAAGAGTCCCACTTGGGAGTATTTAAAGACTCTCATCTCTTGAAGCCAGAGAGAGGACAGAGCTTAAAACCAGGCATAGTATTTGACTATAAAAGAGACAAAACTACTATCAGTTTAGTAAAGATTTCTATGCCAGTCATGGCTTTGATAGAAAGTATGATTCTGAGAATTGAAATGGGCATATATAGGGAGATAGACTCC
The DNA here is from genome assembly GCF_011764305.1 of Mustela putorius furo. NCBI lineage: Eukaryota > Metazoa > Chordata > Mammalia > Carnivora > Mustelidae > Mustela > Mustela putorius. The sequence goes on along the minus strand of NW_025421373.1, from coordinate 12,740,708 downwards.
TTGAACCCTCTGGATCTGCAAAAGTGGCCCCTCCTTTGTTGAGAAATAAGGCCTCCCTTGCTTAAAGACTATTCAGAGACCTCCAAGGAGGTTAGTGCCTTATAAGACAATGTTTTCCTCCTTCAACATCTTCCTTGATATACCTCATATCAAGGATATGACCATCAGGATCCATAACTGGGGCTAAATCTCAGGAGGAGCTGACTGGGGGAGTACTAGGCCTGACAGAGAAGAAGAAGAAGAGTTATACACCAAAGAAATGATAAAAATCTGGCTAACATGGACTGGCAGGAAATTCAGTGGTTTACATAATTACCTTAATAGTTTGAATTTGGAAGTATAAACAGTGGCATGATAAATAAACAAACTTCTGGATATCTAAAGATCACAAGTATTTTGCACCGTTTTTAATATAGTGCTTTGTTTTTTATTTTAGCTACAGGTATTTTTACATTTTCCAATTATGGCTTAGATAAATTAAATGGTCCAACTCAAGTTTAAGATCTTATCAAATAAATGGAAACTTAAACATAATTATTTGATAACTTTAATTATACTTTTATCAACGTCTATAAAATGAAAAGGAAATTATAATTAACGTCATTTTATTTCTGAATATATTCTCTCAGTATCTTATTATCTTAATATTCTGAAATGATTTTAATTATATCAAATTTTAAAAAAAACTTAGTTTTCCAAGAAGATCCCTGAAGGTAATGACTATATAACCAGATTTTCATAAACTCTACCTGATAAAGAAAATAATTTAATATATTTTTAATTTGATTCAAAAAGTGTCACAGCTGAATGCCAAACATATAATCTCTATATGTGCTCCTACAGAGTGGTGCCAGATAATGATTTTATGAATAAATAAAGAAATATACATTGTTTGATTAAAACAACCTTCTTTGGGCTAGAAATTCTGAACAGAAAAAAAAAATGGTTTGTGCGCAGATTGATATATTAATGCAAAGAAATAGAAAAAGAGAACCAGCTTATACGCCGTTATGGTGAACCTTTTCACTTTAAAATTCGATGTAATATCTCTGAGAATCTCTTCAGACTGCTCTATAGTCGTGATTTTCCATCTATGACCTTTGAGTGCTAAAGCTTCCTCAGTGGAATGTCAGTTGCAAGGAAAGGACAAGAAGCAGGGCCCTAGGCTTTCCGCTCTATATTGAATGAGAGCAGCTTCATTTTTATCTACCAAAAACACTGAACTTCTAAATAGGATTACATTTGAGGAAAGAAATAATTACACTTGAAAACCATTACCTTAGTTGATAGCTAGTCAAGAGGAAAATGATTATAGACTTTTGTCTCAATGGATTTTATCTGCTAAGCTGGGTCTTTTGCTTGGAGTAACAAATTAACCACCTCATCATCGCACTTTAATATGGCTTACAAGGATCCTCATGTATCTCCTACTACTTTCCATTACAAGCCTTCTGCTCTTCATCAAATTAGTGTCCTGAGCAACCCTGGCTGCACCTGTGTTTACGGCCAACCCTGTATCTTGCCCGCACTGATGTTCTCATCTGGAGCCTTTTTCAGGCCTATTGTATACATTGTTCTTATTATATATATCTTCTAATCCACTATTTGCATATATTTCTTTCTTAGTTTTGATTAAATAGCAGCCGTGTCTTGTCACGTAGACCCCTGGAACCCACATGGAAACATAATAGGTAAATGTCCACTGGAAGATTGCTGTGTTACACCTATGTCAGTACATTCTGAAACTCTTGCCTCCTAAATTACATTAGGAGATTTTTGCTCTTTTTAAAACATAAATTCCTATTTTGAAACAGTATTAGAGTTACAGAAGAGCTGCAAGTACAATGCAAGAACTTTTCCCCTGAGGAAAAGTTGCTAACCTGATGTCCAATCACCTCCATATTCTGTGTATTTCTTTTTTTACGTTATATGTATTATATATTGTATTCACGCAATAAAGCTAGCTAGAGAAAAAATGTAGTTAAAATCATTAGGACGAGGAAATACATTAACAGTGCTGTACTGTAAAAAAAATCCGTGTGTAAGTGGACTTGTGCAGTTCAGACTTGTGTTATTTAAGGGTCACTTATAAATCAAAAAGTGAGATGGCCAAAAATGGTATAATGTCAAGAGCCATTAGGGCAGAGTTATTAACACTATTGATGCTATGTGAGGCAAGTCTCTATATATTTCCATTTTTTTAGATTTTCTCTAGTGATAGTCCATAAATTTATGTATTTATAAAAGGATTGTACTTTTTCATTAGTTATTCCTTTTTTTAATTTAGTAATTCATCACTTACTGTAACACCCAGTGCTTGTCACAGTAAATGCCTTCCTTAATATCCATGACCCATCTAGCCCATCCCCCACTCATCTCCCTCCATTAACCCTCAGTTTGTTCTCCATTGTTAAGGGTCTCTTATGGTATACCTCCCTCTCTCTCTCTCTTTTTTCCCCTTCCCATATGTTTATCTCTTTTGTTTCTTAAATTCCATGTATAAGTGAAATCATATGGTATTTGTCTTTCTCCATGACTGACTTATTTCACTTAGCATAATACACTCTAGCTCCGTCCACCTTGGTGCAAATGAGAAGATTTCATTCTTTGTTGTGTCTGAGTAATATTCCACTGTGTCCCACATCTTCTTTATCTATTCATCAGTTGATGGACATTTGAACTCTTTCCATAATTTGGCTAGTGTTAATAATGCTGCTATAAACACTGGAGGACAATCACCCCTTCAAATTGTTATTTTTGTATCCTTTGGGTAAATGCCTCATAGTGCAATTGCTGAGTCATAGGGTAGTTCTAGTTTTAACTTTTTGAGGAACCTCCATACTATTTTCCAGAGTGACTCTACCAGTTTGCATTCCCACCAATAGTGTAAGAAGTTTCCTCTTTCACCATATCCTAGCCAACTCCTGTTGTCTTCTGTGTTGTTAATTTAAGCCATTCTGATAGGTGTGAGGTGATAACTCATCATGGTTTTGATTTGTGTTTCCCTGGTGATGAGTGATGTTGAACATCTTTTCATGTGCCTGTTAGCTCTCTGGATGTCTTCTTTGGAAAAATGTCCATTCATGTCTTCTGCCCATGCAGAAGCATTATTGCTAATGCAAATAATACAACTAACTGCATTATTTGTTTTTTTTTTGTTTGTTTGTTTTTTTTTTTTTTTTGGATGTTGAGTTTGTTATCAAGACCTTATGGTCTTTATAGATTTTGGATACCAACCCTTTATCAGATATGTTATTTGCAAATATCTTCTCCCATTCCATAGGTTGCCTTTTAGTTTTGTTGATTGTTGCCCTCACTCTGCAGAACTTTTTTATCTTTCCAGTGTGTATTTCTTTCTTTCTTTCTTTCTTTTTTTTTTTTTAAGATTTTAATTATTTATTTGGTAGGCAGAGAGATAGGCAGAGAGAGAGTGGGAAGCAGGCTCCCAACTGAGCTGAAAGCCCAATGCGGGGCTTGATCCCAGGACCCTGAGATCATGACCTGAGCCGAAGACAGAGGCTTAACCACTGAGCCACCCAAGTACCCTGTCCGTGTGTATTTCTTAAAAAGAGTTTCTCTCACACAATTGTAATACAACCATTAATTAGGAAATTAATGCTAATACATTTTTACCATTTAAATCTTAGACCCCATTCCAGTTTTGCCAAATGTCTCAATATTGTCCTTTATAACAAAGGTTTTGATTAAGAATTGTGTTCTATATTTTGTTTTCGTGTCTCTGTAGTCTCTATGATACTTTCAAGGATTATAGTTTTATTACTTTGCAAACTTCCCATAAATTCAGGTTTGCCTCATGTTTCTTCATGACTTAATTCAAGGTATGTATCTTTAGGAGGAATAGCACAGAAGTGATGCCGTGTTCTACTCATTGCATTCTGTTATGTGTCACATGATTTTAATGTTTCTTAACATTAATGTTACATATTTAGATCACTTGATTAAGAATGGTATCTGCCAAGCTTTTCTCCTGTAAAGTTATTCTTTATCTCTTTTTAATTAGTAAGCATATTATGGGGAGATTTGTTTTTTTAAGATTGATTTCTTTGAGAGAAAGAGAGTACGAGCAGGATGGGGAGAGGGACAGGGAATCTCAAGCAGACTCCATGCTGGGTGCAGAGCCCAGTGTGGACCTTGATCTCAGGACATCAAGATCATGGCCTGAGCTGAAACCAAGAGTCAGACACTTAACTTGCACCACCCAGGCCCTTTTCATGGGAAGATATTTTTAACTATGTAAATATCTAATTCCTTATGATAGTTTCCATTTGTTACTTTAGGTATATCAATATGAACTCATGGTTTCCTATTTTATTCAATGGGTTATAAGACAATACTGTTATTATTTGTTTTGATTCTCAATTGGTCTCAGATTTGTCCACCAAAGACCCTTCAAACTAGCTTCTGTGATTTTTTAATATCCCCATCACTCTTTGAATACTTGTTCTCTGGAATAAAATGATGTTCCAGGTTTATCTTCTATTCTCCTTGCCCAAGCCCTGAGCTCAGCCATTTCTCCAAGCAACCCTAGCTCTTGCAACTGGAGAATAATAATTAGAAGCCAGATTTAAGTGGAAGGTGTCCTCTTGTAATTGAGCTATCATTGCTTGCAGGCCACTCTGGAGGATAGAACTTACACACACACGCACACACGCACGTTCATACATATTTTATATCTATGTCTGAATCTATCAACATATATTGAAAACCATGCATTTCTTATCATCTTCAATTCTAACCCCAGACCACAGGATTCATTCTTCCTTTCTCTAATTCAGTGCTTATAATTCTTTTCTCTGACAATACCAATCTGGTCTCCATTATCTTTAATATATTTAATTGGCTCAGTAGCCTGTATATAACCAATTTTCCATTGCTGCTTGTACCCCATTCCCTGCTCACATGGCTTTGGCTGATTTCTTACACTTGCCTTCCCTCCCACTACTATGGACTTCTCTTTACTGGGCTCAGACTCTGACTCCTCCCCAGTCCAGGCTACCTCCATATGAGCACCTTCATTCTCCCTGTTTCATCTGCACTGCTGATGCTCTCTACACAGTTCTCTGACACCCACAGTTGGCTTCCTCTCCACATGGATACCTCCCTTACTATTTGGGCTCTGTCATGTCATCAAATTCTTCCCATGTGTGGTTAGCCTCAATCACTCCCACTGGACTCTGACACCAAATGACAAACTGTCCCTTTATAAAGATACCCTCCTCATCCTGCTCAACTCCTAAAACCCTGAGCCAGGCCACCTCTTCACATGGATTATTTACTTCTCACTTTGTTTAGACTCGGACTCCCCACTCCAAACTTTCCCTTTCTCTCCCCGTTGGGCATTGATAGCCTACACTGCTCACTCATGACATGTAGCTGCTTTCCTCACCTGCTTGGTCCTCAGCACTCCACACCAGGCTCTTCCCTCGCCTAGGTTCCTAACTTGCTCCGCCCAGCTTCAGAGTATTAGGACTGAATTATTCAGGAAGGAAATAGGAGGAGAGAGAAAAAGGAAGAGGAGAAATCTTTGATCTTTTTGCTTACTTACAGTCACCCCAAATTTCCTCTTTCTACTGTTTCTTTTTCTCTGGCCAAGGAGTCACTTCTAATTTACTTTGGTTCTTTTATCCCAGTGAATCTTTCAGCTTCCTAACCAAAGATCTCAACCCTGGCTTCTCTGTTATGTATTATTCTTATATGAAAGTCATTGCCAGATGAAACTTGACATCCTGGGTGTTTAATAGATACTGTTTAATTTTAATTCAGACCAATGTAAGAAATTGTTGGCTTAGCATATTGAACTCTGATTTGCATACTCTTATTTAGAAGTAGAATCCTGCAGGAGTTGGTAATATGTATCCTTATTTTATTCATTTAATTTCTTCGGGATGTTTTTATATTATACTGCAATAATACTTTAAAAGAGAGAAAAATCCAGCCCATCAACCAGTAAATATGATTTTAATGAACATGTGACTTTCATCCGCACTGAATTAACTAAAGTCATATATTATTTGGCATTATTTACTTGTATTCTTATAGCAGTGAAATGCTCAAATCATTGTGAGAGCTAAAATAAATATACAATAAAAATGTAAATACAAAGAGGTAATTTTCTGAGGTAGACAATATTCCTACAAGGGCTTTTTACTATGTTTATTCTTCATATAATTACAGTGGGAAAAATATATACCCATAAACCATGAAGTTTTATAATATAGTTTTAATGATGTTTGAGGAAGTATTTGGGATTCTGATATAAACATATGTTCTAATCAGTCCGTATTTATTCACTTCTAAAGAAACCAAGACACCACATACTAGACAGTTCCCCATTGTTGGGCACAATTACCCTGAAGATAGAGCAGAATTATAATGTGATAAATTAAGAAAATGAAGGGAGTTTGAATAGATATGCTGCTTTAAATAAGAGTGATATGATTACCTAAATGCATATTACCCTTTTCATGGAAAGACAACCTTTGTTGGCTTTCCTTACTATGAGTCAACAGAATTTCTTTCTCACTAATTTTAGTCAAAAATAGTCCAGTGACTGCATGAGATCCAATGGCTGAAACAAACCAAAGATTCCCAGCTATTTGAATTGCATCTGGTGGCAAAAGTCGTAAGATTTGCTCCACAGATACAGGCAATGCATAGCAATGAGGGGAGAGGAAAGAAAGGAGCTAGTTTTAGGGTACATTCTTTGTGTCAAGCACCACGGTAACTATTTTATATGTTATTTCATTTACTTCTCAGGCAACCCTGATAGTTATCTTTAATTTCAAATAATAGCAAATTCATAGATAAATTAAATTACTTGCTTGATCCGTGTATTTTATAATAGATACCATCTGGAGCAAACAAATAAAGCAATATAAATGGCAGCTCCTGGAGATTGCATATGGTGGCCCCTTACAAGTGTTAAGTATAAGTTAGTCTCTTCCTCAAATTTTCGAGGCATCACTTTCCTTCCTAAACAAGCTTCTTATCATGCAGAGCTTCGTAGAGTTTTATGAATGTTAAGTAAAATCAAAATCAGAAATTATATTTCTAGCTGAGTTTGCATATAAGATATTCTTCAATGAGGAAATTGGCTAAAAACAAGTAATATTGTGTGGAATAGCAGAAATTCACTCAAAGTTATTTATTAAATTTTCTAATCTTACATTAATAAAAAAGAATCCCCTTTTTTCCTTGAACATCTCCAGCTGTAGAACAATGATGGCTTTTCTTTAAACGTTACAATAGTGAATGTAAAAATTGTTTGATTTTATCATCTCGTGTGACCAAGAATTGTAAACATTTTCCTTTCTTCAATATGAGCTCTATATATTACATTATATTTGCCACTGATCTTACATTCATGCTGGTGATGGGCTTTGACAGGTGTCTAATACTGTCTTTTAAAAGGTTACTAATGTTAAACTCAGCTGGACTTAAAGGTTGTACTTCAACTTTTTAAAATGTCAACTCCTAAAACTCTCTGTAACTTGGTTTTATGAAATCAGCTTGTGAAATTAATGTCCGTTAAGAATATACATACAAGTGTTTGAAAAAGAGGTAGAATTATTAGAGTGGTGTTTAATAAAGACATAGTCATTGTCATCTGTGTGTGGTATTTTTTATATTTCATCTACTTGTGATTGTGTCCCTACAGACCATATGATTGTGTCCCTACCACCTATATGTATGACCATGTGCTCACACATTATACATAATACATAGACACACACACACACACACACACACACACACACACACACACATACCCTACATGCTTGAATCTGTTTTACAACTCCTTGGTCTTAGCGGTCAGGCAGCCTTGAGCAAATCACTTACACTTCTAGAATTTAGTTTTCCTCATAGAGCAACAGGAAAAGGGCATACTCTTGTTATTATGTCATTATAAGGATAAAGTGAGTTAATATATGGAGTCAACAAAAACTTTAGTTACCAACACAGGATTTATTAACTATCCTGTATGATAGTTATGTATGTATTCTGTATGATAACTATCCTGTATGATCCTGGTAATAGATTATATCAAATTTATTATGTTATAGTTTATAATCATTTAAATGTTTAATATGTATTGGTTCTATCTATCATTATATTATATATCTATATCATTATTTATCTATCTATCTATCTATCTATCTATCTATCAGTATATTTCATGTCCCTGAAGGCACGAAGTATAAAATTCATTTTTGGGAAGAATCATTGAGATACTGAGTTTTGGAACTAGGAAAAGTTTTTAATCTCTATAGCACTAGTACAGTGCTATTTAAAAAAATTATACAAGTCAATTAAATATTTGGTTATGTGAACTAAAACTGTGGTTAACAAAAGAATTCCAATTAATCCATATTTGGATATTATAGGGATATAATTGTTGATATTTTGACAGACTAAGGTTTTGCTTACAGCTGAATTTGAACTTGAGTACAATTTAATCAGAATTTTCAAAATTTAGAATAAAAGTTTGACTGGGTTAGGAACATTTATTTTAAGTGTTATAGCTATAAATAGAAATTGCTTCATATTTTTCTAAACACAATTACTTGCCAATTTTTGATATTATTTAACCAGTGGCCAAAAAAATACTCTTGAGCTAAAAATAAAGTTCTGTATCAATTATTAAATTTGTATTATTAAAATTAAATGGTATTATTAAATTGTGTTATTAAAATACTGTTTTATGACTACTTTTTTCCTCTTTGGGAAGAAATATCACATGATTCTATAGCACAAAACAGTACATTTATTTAATTATTTCTTAGATGCAAATCTTCAAAATGAGTCTCAGATGATGTATCTTAATAAACAGGAACTGTACTACATAATTAAAGAACTTTAAAGAGCACTTATTGAATTGATTCTTCTTTTGGACTCCTTATACTTGATGACAGCAATGAAAATATCATTTTAGCTCTTTGAAAATTATCAACCCTCATGACATAAAAATTAGACATTGAAATGTAAGATAGATAATTATATACATTTATAAAATTAGTATAGCTCTGTAAATATGCACGCACAAACACACACACATATGCATACACATAATTGATTATGCTATAATCATTTATGGTTAGCAAATATTCTTAGTTTTAGGATCAGTGTTACTGATTTTTCCTTTTGCTTCAGTATGACTCAGCAGGTCATTATTACTATTTCTGTCTTCATTTAGAATTTGATATTTTGTTCACCATGGCTTATTTTGCATGTACTTTCATTTTTTAAAAAATACATTAAATTTCATTTCTATAGATTAGTGAGATAACTTTTTTCTCTACCCCTCATAATATAGATCCTCAATATTAAATTCTGTTGCTATTGATTGTTAAGTGCATTGAAGGATCAGGTCCCTGATCCTCTTTATTATTGATAACTAACTTCCTGTTTCCCTGTAGGCATCCAAATTTGTGATTCCTGCTTTGTTCATTAAATTTAGGAAAGTTACCCATTCCACAGCACTAGCAATTAAATAGTGCTTATGATTAATCTCAGGGTTTCTTTGTTCTAAGTGCTATCAATGGTAACTTTACTGGGTAAGCAAAACAGTTTTTAGAAAATTCTAAGTGTATCTTAAGAAGAATTTACAGTGGGCCTTGTATACCATACATACCAACAAAAGATGGTTTTGTATTTCTATGAAAATACAAATTGTACAAAGAATTTTTTGTGTTACCTTTTCACTTAGACACTCAACTGTTGAAAATCATCCTTTCAGGAATATGATGGTTTTGCTTCCTGGGGTTTTGAGGCCATTTTAATGCCATTTTAATGGCGATTTTAGGAAATATTATTGGATTGCTGCTTAATAAGCTGTGAAGTAACAAAGGACCAATATTTCCATAACTTTTTGTTGTATTAATTACTTGTTCTTTGATGTTTTTGTCTTAAAGTGCCCTTGCTGTTAGACGAATCACTTTTAGAATAACTGAGGTGTCAGTAAGGTGATGTAAAGAATATGGGTAGATACATTTGGCACCTTCCTATTTATGTTGTAACTGAGGCCCTCAATTTCATTCCCTTTTAACATTGATTATTATCACCTGCCACTACCACAGACTCCCTCTACACAGAAGAGCGGTGTGGTCCAAATGTATCGTTTTTCACAGAAATTAAGAACAGACATGCTTAAATGGGGGATAATGGCAAAAGTATTAGAAATTTTAACTCTAATGAGTCTTTCCATTTGAATTTTATATACAGAGGAACAATGTGGACTGTGGGCTTGTGAAATTAATAAGAAGAGCTTAAAGGGTGCTTAATCTTAGACACAGTTAAGGAAACCTAACTCCTATTTAATAAAATGGTTCCAGACACTGTGGAAAGTCTTACCAATAAAATGAACTCTGTCTTCCTTTGGGATGTGCCGTATCACTTACCAACCAGCATGCCAAACAGGAGGATTTCCAGTGATTACAAAATACATTGTTGTATTTTAAACCACTTATGTTGAAAGCTTTACCTCCTTTAACAATAAAAATAAAGTGATAATTTTGCTTAGACATTGAATGTTACGTTTAGAACATGTACCACACCGTAACACTCTTTCACCACTATTAAGTATAAAAACCTCCAGAACTGCCTCTGACAAGTCACCCAGTTTTGTACCTAATTTATAGTGGGGTCTTTCTGAACTTTAATTTGTAAAAATATTAGACGTTGTTGGTTACTTCTTCCTTCAACAAAGGCAATTTTTTATTGCCTCTGATTACTTCATACTATTAGTGTTCCTTTGATTAAACTTGGTTGTTTGGTATGTGAGAGTCCCTTAAATCATAGCATTATTCAGAATTTTGTCTTTAGACTTTCCCTTCCTTCCCTTGCCTCTCCTTCACTTCCCAGATTTCCCTGCCCTTACGCTAACTCTTGGCAATCCTACTCTCATGCGCTATAAGCTCATGACTACCTAATTCATATCTAGAGATTAAATAGTGCTTATGATTATCTCTAGCTTGGAGTTTGCTCCCTAGATCGATCAATCTGCAACACATACAAAAATCTCCCCTGAGGTGTGTTGCAAATACCCACATGCAATCCCCAAGTCCTCCTCCTCTGAGTTCTTCCATTATAGTAAATGACAAAATTCCTAGGCCCACTTTCCCAGACCAAGAATCTGAAAAGCTATGCTGAATTTTGTCCCTGAATCCTTCCATCAAGTTCTGTCCATTGTGCTCCTTCATCAGCTCTCAAATTGCTCTGCTTTTTGCAGTTATCACATGACCACCCTGATTTTGCCTTTATTGTTTCTCAGATTACTAGAACAGTCACCCATCTCGAGATTCCCTGCCTTGTATCCTGTCACTCCCCAAGCCCATGTCCACACTGCCCAGAATTGTGCTTCTGGAAAGTCTTTGCGGAGGCCTTCTTGAACTGGCCTGTTCTCTTCTTGGCTCTTTCTCTTCTGTCTACCCAGCATCTTGTTATTCCCTCCTACCCATCAAAGTTACAATCAAACCTACTATTTCCTATTACTTTCTCCAAGTCTTTGGCCATGCTGTTGCCTGGTTTGTAACACATTCTTTATCCCTCTTCCCTGGGGTAACCTCCCCTTGTGTAGGTTCAGCTTCAGAGTCCTACCTACGGAGAAGAAACCTGGACCAGTAATCTATAAATCTTGGCTGGCCCTCCTCTCTGCACCCACAAGTGCTTCTCTTTGCTATTTTATTGTATCTACCAGATTCTTGGCCATCTTTCTCAACAGAAGACTCAAGGGTAGTAGTTAGGAGACCTTTGGGTGGGTAATTCTGATCACATGTATAAATTCTTGCCAGATTGCTAAAGGAAAGGATTTGGACACAGGATTCTCAGAAAGCAACTGAAATCACGCCTAATCATAGTGGGGGGCAAAATGATCAAGTTTGGGGCTGGGCTGGAAAAGAGGCCTATTTGTGTTCCCTAGTAGGTACAGCCAACTCATGTATTGTGCTACATTGTACAGCACATTTTTTAAAGCATTTTGTTACTTGGAGGTTGTTTTGAAATATTAGTTTTGTTCTCCTCATTCATTTTAAGCTCCCTGTGGTAGAAGACTTTAATCTCTACCAGATATAACATCAGAGGTCAGACTCTAGAGTTGAAGAGTCAGATTCCAGTCCCAGAAATTATAACAACTGCGTGTGAATGTGTCAATAAAGTGATCATAGGATGGTGATCTGTGAAGTATAAATGGACTGTAACTGAGAAATATAGTTAGGAGTAGAGATCAGAAATGTTTAAAGGAAAATTGTAAGAAAATGAATAAAAGAAAATGTTAAAATAAGTTTCAAGTTTTTATATTGGAAAACAATTGAAAAAGACATAATAAAGTTAGTGTTGAATTGCATATTTGTTTTAATTCATGATCTAAAAAATAAACTATTTTTTCAGAGCTATGACCGTGTGGCCATGAATAGTAGCATGCTGACCATCACTGGTATTCACTGGGAGCAACCACATAGAGATTCTTTGGCCTGTATAAATTGATCCCTTTTTTTCATATTTGATCTCTAATACTATTCACCTTTGGAGAGTAGCAAATTTCATGTCTTAGGGTAGGAAAAAAAATCAATATGGATTTGAAAATCTTATTTTTGCTAGAAAGTTTGCTTTCAGAAAAATCTCAGAGTACAAAAAGTTAGCATGGTCAGCATAGAGTGTTCCCAGTTCAATGTGTGATGATCAAATACATCAAATAATGATAATAATAATATAATAATAACAATTAAAGGAATGTTGAGATTGTGATATGAATCATAAGGTTGCTTCAAAGAGAAAAACTTAGAGTATGTTGGAGGCTTGTTGTAATATAAAGGAAGGGTAACTATAGTAGGATATGCTTAACGTAAAACTTATTTTTAGTGGGCAGAAGAATTTTAACTTATAACCTATTTTGTATGTTCTATTAAGTGTATACCAACTTAAAACATGTAGCTTGAATCTCTGTGTAAATAGGGTTATGAAAAGTTTTACTTGTTAAGTACTATATAAACATGGCTGGAGAATTCCTGAGAATGCTTGGTATTTAAAGCTGTTTTGTTTTCCCTCATTGGTACTTTCATGAGAACATTAAGCTGTGTGTGTGTGTGTGTGTGTGTGTGTGTGTGTGTGTGTGTCTGATGTTGCTTACCCATCTTCTTCTAGCTGGCTACTTTCCTTATCCCTAGCCCTGTTTTTGATGGTCCAATATTCAGAGACTCTCTCCTTTGAGGTCCCACTGTGACTCCAGGTGCCCTCTTAGGCAGCATTTTAACCTGCTTCAGATCTGTTTATGTTCATCTGTGTGGCTCCACACCTGGTTTATGGGAAATGGTCATGCATCCTTCCCTTAAAAGCTTTGGGAGTACAAACTGTCCAATGTAGCTTCTTCTCCTTTGCTTCTGCTGCTAGAGCTTATAGCTACCAATTGCCCCCTTGTCACTTTTATGATAGGTTTAACAAAAGCTACAGCACCCTTTATCTGCAGATGACATATGGCAGCTTCTGTGAGAACCCCTACTGAAACCCTGGTCTTTTGTGACAAAGGGGGCAGCACATTCAATCCCCCCTTCTTCACCGGTTTAGACAGAACTCGGAGCCCAGCTGTCTCTCAGGAGCTCCCTCTCACACAGCTCACCAGTCTGTTTTCTGGCCTCAGTCTGGACAAGGTCTTTAACTTGGTCTTCGCTATCCTGTTTGAAATGTCTGAATGCCAATCTGTCTCCCCATGCCATTTTGGGATCTGAAATCTATTGTTTTTGGGTCTCAGCACAGTTTCGTTCTAATATCCAGTTAGACATGTTTCCCATAATGCTAGTGCATTGGGACAATATAAGGAAATAGCAAGAGAATGAGTTTTATAACACTGACCAAATAAAACTGAAAATGTGATTTTAAGAAAGAGACTGGGGTACAGACTCCTTATTATTCACTCAAGGTGTGCATCATTGTGATCCCATGTGGTGACTTCCAGTTGATTGGTTGATAACACAAATCAAATACCCTTGGCAGATTTGAGATAATATAATTGTGGGTGTATTGGGGGCTGAGGGAAGGAAAGTCTTGTAACATTGCTATAATCTGGAATGGTATTAAAATATTTATTATTGTAAGAAACCTGGGTGGCTCATATGGTTAAGCAACTGCCTTTGGCTTAGGTCATGATCTCCAGGTCCTGGGATTGATCCCCATGTTGGGCTTCCGGCTCAGTGGGGAGTCTGCTTCTCCCTCTCCCTCTGCCTCTCCCTCTGCTTGCTCTCTCTCTCTCTCTCTTTCTCTCTCTCTCAAATGAATAAATAGAGCTTTAGAAAATAAAATAAACTACTTATTATTGTAAGTAGCCTAAAAGTTATAAGGCTAGAAATAATGAAGAGATAAGCCTATAGGACTGATAGTTTTTAAAATTCAGAAATAATTATGTAGGGAAAAAAGCACCTATTATTTCACTTTCAAGGGACAGTTGTTATTTATATCTTCAATTGTTTATGACCTTTCTTTTACACTTTCTCCACATTATTTACACTGCATTGACAATTTTGCTTTGTATTTTTGTTTACCATGTCATAAACATGTTCTAATGTTATCGAAAATATTTTAAATACTGTATTAAAAATTTATATTAAAGAACATTTCAAGCATACATAAAAATGCAGTAGTACAGTGAACTCTATGTGCCGATTATTTAGTATCAAAATAGCTAGTAATTCATCCAACACCATTCCTACATCATTTTATCTAAACATTACTCTCAGTATTTGAATGTTAATCAATCTCATCACAAACCATATTTTGCTTATATTAAAAAATCTTGTTATCATTGAAATCTCATCACAGTGTTCCTGACTAGTTTAAATACACTGTTCTATGATTATATTAAGAAGAAAAATATATTTCTGTTCTCATACAAACATCTGTGCCATGTGAAACATTCTCTAATTAACTTCCATGCTGCTGCCGAATCCTCAACAAAATTCTCTAGCATATACATGACACGTTGACATACCAAATACATCAGGTTAATGAAAAAGCAAGCCTCTGGTATTAACCACTTTGAAACCATACAATCCAAACTAGTAACTTGGAATAGATGCAATAAATTGCAGACACAGTTGAGGGCGTTGAGGCAAGCAACAGAAAGTGAACACACCTTTCATCTTAAAATCTTTACATCTCTGCACAGTAAAATCTTCCTTTACACTATAGACTCAATTTGTTTTAACAGTTCCATTGGCCCTCACCTTTGCCCCAAATAGTATTTATCAGCCTGATTTATATTTCCTGTCCACATAATGAAGCTGGTGAAAAATGCTTGCCGTCCAAATACTGCCTCAGAGGCCTTGCTTAAATTCTCTCAATAATCTTTTACATCAGCAAAAATAATTTAGGAAAAAGAAGTCTCTGTGACAAGAACTAGGGATTGTTTATGAGGTAAAAGAATGTCTTAGAGCCAAATGCAAGGACACAGGTACGTGACCATAGGCAAAAGTCTGTCAACAATTCCATTTAAAAACCCATTTCTAAATGGTCTACAGCTTTGCTGATGTGGTTACCATGGGTCCCAATCCAACTTAAAAAAAAAAAATTGTGATCTTTTAAATTACATTTGGCAATCTGTTTAGAGGACTTAAGAAAAAGGACAAAAGTACAAAAGTAAAGTATTTTACTCTGAAGCCTATTTACTCTTTCTACATCAAGTACTTTTTCTGCAAATATGTGCTCATTTTATAATTAAGATACAAATTAGGAACTATTATTGCATTGTTGGCTCACTTGGTATTTAATTCTTATCCTTTCTCTCCCTGTGGTCCACTAAGGACATGGATGTTAAAATTGCACTCATATCCCGTGTACTCACCAGTGTAATTTGGTTCTTATAATTATTTTTAATAAATATTTGCTTCCATTTATTGAATGCTTACCATGTATCAGGCACTTTATAAACTTTACCTCAAAACTTCACCCCACAACCACGTAAGGTAGATGTTACTACTCCTTTTAACAGATAAGTGGACTGAACATCAGAAAGATCAAGAAACCCGCCTTTGGATACTCAGGTGCTTGGGTTGTGGAAGAGCATAGCTTGGTTTTAATACAAAGCCTAACCTCTTTTTTTTTTTTTTTAAGATATTATTTATTTTTTTTGACAGAGACACAGAGAAAGAGGGAACACAAGCAGGAGGAGTGGGAGAGGGAGAGGCAGGCTTCCCGCAGAGCAGGGAGCCCGATGTGAGGCTCAATCCAGGGCCCGGGGATCATGACTTAGTCTAAGACAGATGCTTACAACTGAGCACCCAGGTGCCCCCAAAGTCTATCTATTCTTGAATATTTTCTGAACAGCTGATTGAAGGATCTTGCTCTGTTAATGTTCATGTCTTCACACCACTTTGACTATTGATAGAATAAAATATTATTAATTTCAGTTATATCATTGTCCTCTTTGGAAAATCTGTAATTCAACTAAAGCATATTAAACTGTTTTTATTTGCAGATACATAAGAGTTAAATTTAAAAACTAGTTTAGCCCAACACAAAAAACAAACTTTCTTATTCTTTCAATGTTTTGGTTCTAAATCTAAAATATTTTGTAGGTTTGTCCTCTGCCAGAGACATGGAACTTAGCAACTTCATCTGAACTCTTCTCAACGCATCTGCCTTGTCTACAAAATTAATTCTAATTTTATAAAAGTAAAATGAATTTTAACATCATGGTAATGAATTATTACTTTTAAAACACTATTTCACTTAACATTTGCTTTGTGCATTTCTCTGTTTGGGTTCATGGTTCTAACTGAAATATTTCCTTTCTTGGCTCTTTTTAGTGGGGCTCTGCAGGCATCAAAACCCTTCGGTCTCTTTATGTCTGAAATGTCTTGATTTTGTCATGAGAGTTTGGACAAGTTGTAGAATTCTAAATTGACAGTTATTGTTCCTCAACATTCATTGTCAATCTAAGTGCCTTTTCTTTATAGGTAAAATGTCTTTGTTAGGAAATACGACTCCAGAGGTAACTTTTACTACTTTTTTCTTTGATGTTCTGAAATTTCACGGCAATGTATGTTTTGTTTTTTGTTTTTTTGTTTTTTAAAGATTATTTATTTATTTGAAAGACAGAAATCACAAGTAGGCAGAGAGGCAGGCAGAGAGAGAGGAAGGGAAGCAGGCTCCCCGCTGAGAGCGCCATGCGGGACCCGATCCCATGACCCTGAGATCATGACCTGAGCGGAAGGCAGAGGCTTAACCCACTGAGCCACCCAGGCGCCCCCACGGCAATGTGTTTTGATGTAAATTTATTCTCTTTATGCTTCTTGGCATTTGATTTTCATGTTCTATCTAAGAAAACAAATTTTTAAAATTCTGAAAAACAGCAAATAGATGTCTCTTTTAATACTGCCTTCTTTCTTTTTTCAGCAGGGAAGGGCAGAGGGAGAGGAAGAGATTGACTCCCAAGCAGACTCCATGCCCAGCATGGAGCCTGACTCAGGAACTCCAACTCACTATCCTAAGATCATGACCTGAGCCAAAACCAAGAGTTAGACACTTAACCAACTGAACCACCCAGGTGCCCCTTCATATTGCCTTATCAACTCATCTTTTTTCAAAATCTAGAATTCCTCTTAGGCATTAGTGGGCAACTCATTCTGCCCTCCATGTCTGTCTGTCTTTCTTTCTTTCTTTTTTTAAAGATCCTATTTATTCATTTGACACAGAGAGAGAGATCACAAGTAGGCAGAGAGGCAGGGAGAGGGGGAAGAAGGCTCCCTGCTGAGCAGAGAGCCCGATGCAGAGCTCCATCCCAGGACCCTGAGACCATGACTTGAGCCGAAGGCAGAGGCCCAACCCACTGAACCACCCTGATGCCCCTCCATGTCTCTTTCTTAACTCTCCTTCCAAGTATTAAACAAGCGTTTTCATCTCTCTATATTACTTTCATTGCTATCACTCAGTTTACTAATATCTATTTCTCTATCTAGTTTATTTTTTTGTCCATTGACTTTTTTTTATTTCAATAACAAAAATAGTTTATTCTCAGGATTTCAAATTGGTCCTTTTCATTTATTATTATTGTTATTATTATTATTCATAGCCACCTGGTTTTTTCCCTGAAAACTTTTCTTTCTTTCTTCTTCTTTTTTTTTTTTTTTTACAAATATGGTACATTTTAAAATTGCTGCTAATATATCATGTATGTCTCGTTTTTAGACTGCTGTGGTATTTCTAATTTCCCAGGAATAAATTTTTTATTTATAAAAGGTGTAAGCTACCTTTCATGACCTTGATTTTCCTTACATAGTATGGAATTTAAGTTTGTAAGATTGTTTTAGGTATTTCTTTTTAACCCTTTTTTTCTGTACCAATTTCTCCACATCTACTGGTTTTTCAGTTGTTTCTACTCGGCTACCTTCAGGTACAAGTGTTAGGTCAATGGTCCGATTGTGAATCTTTGTTTCCTCCCCCACCATATCCTTCTCCACCTCTTTTTCTAACAATGATCCACTGAGATAGTCATTTTGGTTTTGAGTCTGACTATATTTTTAAAAAATCTAAACAAGATAAAGATATATGTAGTAATTTTAAAAGATTTAACCTATTACATTATCTTTCATAAATTGAAACAAAAACTCACAAACCATCTTGAGCAGAAATTTTATAGTGATGTATTAGTTAGAATCATAAGTTCCCATAAGGCCACAAGAAGTCTTTCATTTTATAAAAAAATAAAGCTCAAATTCCTAAAGGACAAGGAATCTACATGATGTCACACATTTGGTGAGTGGAATATAGAAAACTTTAAACCAATTCTCCAGACGTCTCACTTCTCTACCCCACGTACTTAATACTCCTTGTGCACAATGCTCATTGACTTCTGAGAAGAAAGGCTGGTGTTATTTTTATTCAAAGAAACAGTTGTCTTAAAGTATCTCCAATTATAGATTAATGTTGGTCTGTAAGGCTAATGTAGCCTATAAGTATATGTGATTGTTTCACTTAAAGTTAATAGTTTACATGGTTTCTACCACTGAAAGTGAGAGATTAAAAAAAAAAAAATACAGATGGGAACACTTGGCAATGGTAGGCCACAGTCTAGCCTGACAGTAATTACACAGAGATGAGTAACCAGTGTGTCCATGTAGAAGCAACATCATTGTTCCTTCCCTGCTCCCCATCCAGCTGCCTTACTCCTTCATACCTCTTGCCTCTCCCCGAGTTAGGGATCCCTGGTCTCAACACTCTCACGGTTCTGTAACACATCATTGAATTTCCATGTTTCTGCTGCAGCGGTGCCTTACAAATATTTACCAGAAACACCTTATTACACATTAGCTTATCAGATTAAGTATCTTCTAGTAAAGCAAAGTATTTTTTAGCAGACATAATTTTCTAATACCCAGTGGAGTAGCGGCAGATGCAGGAGTTCTGCAAAGTTAGACCACGGGAAAGGTGGCTTGGGCACTTGGGGAGCAGATGCCAAAGAATTTAGGAGCCAGACCAAGGGAGAACAGAGGATGCTGATGGTGTGTTTCACTTTCTTTCTCTTGGTGCTGGGCACTTACCCTAAAACCTTTGCCCTACTACTAGGCAGCGTAAAGTCTCTGTCATCGTCTTGCCCCTTTTCCGGTGAGGGCACAATTACTTGTGAAACTCAGGATCTCTCTAAAATTGAACTGTAGAGCGAAGAGAAACTACCTCGAGCCAGAAGTTCCTCCTTATTTGACCTCTGTACCAGTATCACTGCCTCCTCATTCCACTGGGGGTAAATTGAGCATTAAGTATCAGAGGAATTATAATGCACATCGGGCAGCAGCCAGAAAAATACCACTCCAGTGGGCAGCTGTTTTGAGAATTACCCTGTTTGTTGTAGAATTGACCAACAAAAGGAACCCCAAAATGATTGTTGTACCTCTATGTGTGTGTATGTGTGTGTGTGTGTGTGTGTGTGTGTGTAACTTTTACTAATCTATTCTCTACATCAGCAATCCTGGCCATACATTCAGATTCTAAATGTCATTAGCCAAGTCTAAAAGTCATTTGAGTTTCCTGCCTCCTGGCTGTCTTCAGCTCATTATCTTGGTAATCACCAGTCTGAATTGCAGTATATTTGTGGATTTGTCCTCACACATAGAGATCAATTTCCACAGACATCCGGTAATATTCCTCAGAAAGTGCTCAGATCATATGGAGTACAATGTGGAGGAAGTTTTTGTCTTATCGCTTTTGTACTCCGCGGCAATCTATGTGAAGGCCCCTTCTTCTTCTTCTTTAAGATTTAATTTATTTATATTTGTGATCTCTGTCTGTCAAATAAATAAATTAAATCTTTAAAAAAAAGATTTAATTTATTTATTTAAAGAGATCACAAGTAGGCAGAGAGGCAGGCAGAGAGAGAGGTGGAAGCAGGCTCCCCGCTGAGCAGAGAGCCCGATGCGGGACTCGATCCCAGGACCCTGAGATCAGGACCTGAGCCAAAGGCAGAGGTTTAACCTACTGAGCCACCCATGCCCCCGAGTGGAAGCCCCCGAGTGGAGGCCCCCTTCTGACTACTCTTATGGCGTCTTACGCTGACACCCACATGGAACTCATCAAATGTACGTATTTCCTAGGACTGCTATGACCAAATACCATAGATGCGGTGCCTAAACAACAGAAATAGATTTGCTAACAATTCCAGAGACTGGAGACCAAGATCAAGGTGTCAGGAGGTTTGGTTTCCACTGAAGCCTCTGCCCTTAGCGGGTCGACGGTTGTCTTCTTCTTGTTCCCTCGCGCAGCCTCTTCTCTGTGTTCGTGCATCCCTGGTGTCTCTCTGTGTGTCCAGATTTTCTCTTTTTATAATGATACAGATCAGGTTAGACTAGGGCTCACCCTAACAACCTTATTTTAGCTTAATCACTTTTTAAAGACCCAATCTCCAAATACAGTCTGAAGTATTCGGGATTAGGATTTCAACATATGGATTTGGGGGGAGACACACAATTCAGCTGATAACACCAAGCATATTGCATTTGTTCACTTGATCTCTCTCCCAGTAAAAATGAACCATTTGAAGGCAGAAGTCATGTTATACTTATCTTTGTGTTTCTTATACCCATCATTTTTTATTAAAAATATTTATAGAACTGAACAAGCTCAGAAATATAACTACATGTTTTGTGGCTTTTAAATAAATTTTATCTGGTTCTGACATACTTGGTTGGGAATGATAGGTGTCCACGAGACCTACCTACAACTAAATTACTCTTAAAAAAAAAAAAGATTTTATTTATTTATTTGACAAAGAGCAAGAGCAGGGTGTGGGGGCAGAGGGAGAAAGAGATTCCCCACGGAACACGGAGTTCAGGAACCCCACTGAACACAAGGCTTAGTCCCAGGACACTGAGATCATAACCTGAGCCGAAGGCAGACGCTTAACTGACTGAGCTACCCAGGTGCTCCCTAAATTACTCCTATAAGGAAATTCCAGATCTAGCCATATATTCAGAGATAAGCGAGGGGATAATTTTCTATTTAAAATGAGTGGGGGCAGAAAATAACACAAGGAAAGAAATAATGAGAGAACATGAAAGGATAAATATATTTTGGGAGAGGCTGTTATTTAATCTATGTTGGTTCCCATGTCAGATAAAATAAGCCATTACCTGTACCTTCAAAGGGCTCATAAACTAACTTAGGAACAAATATGTTCAAATGCTTAGGAATCCGTAGGAATAAAGTATGGACAAAATTGTATCAGTGGTTAGGAGCTCCAGCAAGTGCCACAGTATTAAGAGAGACCAAATTCCATTGTGGTCTAAAAAAATGGCTGTGGGTTTTGGTGAGCAAAAGTTGTGACTGCATTGAGGACAGTAGGTTAGAGTTGGACTTTTAAGGATAAAGGGGGGGAAAGAAGCACAATTTAAATTTTTGGTTCCAGAATTTGGAAATCCGGGATGGTGAAATTATCAGGAGGCAGTTAAAAAAGAAAAACCCGCATAGTTGTCATAGCACGTATCTTGTAGTTATTTTATTGACTATCATATTGCCTTTATAAAAATGTTCTTTCAACTCTGAACAATGAACTGTCATGAACATTTCAATCTTAACATAACTTAGGTCTACCCAGCATAAGCTTAATGTTTTCAAAGGATAAATAGCTAATTAGTCATAACAAAATGACTTATCCTTCTGTCTAGCTGGCATTGGATTTAAAGTTCTGAGATTTAGGTCATGAATCATGAGGTGATGGGTTCCTCCCACCCCAATCATAACCAGGGAAGAAAAAGAAAATATAGAAAAATCCATAAGATATTTTGATGTCACTAATCTACTACTTTAAGCTCATAGGAAAATTTCTGTTTGCTTAAAACATGACAATTGGCAAGTACTTTATGTCACTTTATTCTATACAAATTCCATTGCATTACTTAATTTTTTCTTATCTTTTTAGCTCTAGGTGTTGTTTCCAATTCTTCACACTCAAATGACAGTTTATATTGTCTTCGACAGAAAAATCAGCCCACACTTTAGGTACAACTCTTGGAAAATATGTCTCTGTCCATTGTAGTTGGCTGAGTTTCTTTCTTTCTTTCTTTCTTTTTTCTTTCTCTGACCTGGCATGACTTACACTTCTCTCATGTTTATCTTAGGAGATATATGTCCTAGCATAGAATGCAGATTAGGAGTACAGAGTGTTCTAAACTAGTTTCCATTTGACATTATTTAATCATGGGTTATTATAGTTGCTTTAAATACTGTATGAGGTATTCCTTGGAACTCAAGTTTTACATTCATTTATTATATTTTTTTCAGACTTTGTTATAGATGATAGTAATTAAGATTATTTTAAATGTTTCACTAAAGGTGTATTTCAAACCAGTTAAGAGATAATTAGATTCTAGATATTTACTGTAGCTTTCATAGAAGAAGTTGAAATCCCTTTCCTCTGCATGCTGTTTCTTGGAGTGTTCGAACTCAAAGTCATTCCTTATTCTACCTCCTCTCTGATACCCCCAACCCAATGCTCAACCCCATGTATATTAGGGGGGGTCCAAGATAATCTTCCTCATTCATGTGTCAAATAGCTTCTGGGATGATTTGGCTAGCAGTGCACCCTACCGGGAGATGGAAGGTGAGAGAAGGAAGAGCCCAAGACTTGTCCTTCTCTTTTCTTCCCTTCCTTCCTTCCTGTCTTTTTTCATTATTATTTTTATGTGTGTATGTATATATTGTTAATTTTTGTTATTGAAGTATAGTTGACATGCAGTGTTATCATCCAGGACGTTTCTTCATGTCTCTCTTTGCATCAAAGAACATATCCATCTGCACCTGTGCTCTCCCTGCCTCCAGCTCCCCCCTAACAAGTCGTCCTAGCTTCCTCCCAGTGAAACAAGCTCTTTTGGGTCCCAATAACCCCATCAGTTCCCTTTGTCTCAGCCTATGTGTAGTGGTAGCTTTGGCTATTTCTAATCTCAGGGTTACCACATTTTCCTCTTGCGTGGAGTCCCAGGTCTGTCTATTAAACCAATGTCACTCCTATTTTAAAGCCTGGAATGACTATCCTTTTTCTGGGTAGATCTTGACTGATTCATTCATTCATTCTCCTTTCTTTGTCTGATGATTGGTAAAATCACACTTACTTACACAATCTCTGTTATTATTGTCATCATCATTGATAATGAAATATGCATATTGCTATCTGCAAGGCACGGTGGTCAGTGTTGTAGATGGAATGAGGGATAAGGCTAGGCCCAAGTAGTGGAAATGATAAGATGGAAGCAGAAATGTTGACATACATACTGGAGTTATGAGTTCATAGAAGGCTCAAAATATGAACCTTATTGAATGAAGATACTAGTGAAGAGTATTGGAGCCTTTGATTTGACAAAACTTGGGGATAGAATTTCTTTATTCATTCACAGATAATTATGGGCTCTAATCAAATGGCAGGGTCTTTGCTAGGCACTAGGATGAGGTACTAGACCAGACTTGGAACACGCGAGATGCAGGGGGCATTGCATTCCTTCCAGATACTCTAGGAGAGAGTCCCTTCTTTGCCTTTTTCAGCTTCTAGAAGCTGCCTGCATTCTTGGCTCATAACTCCCTTCCATCTTCAACTCCAGCAAGTGCATCACTCCAAGGCCTCTGCTTCTCTCTGACTTTCCCCTCTTACCTCTTTTATTCATAATGACCCTTATGATTAGAGAGGGCCCACCTGAATAATCCAGAATAATTTCTCCATCTAAAAATCCTTAATTTAATCACATCTGCAAAGTGTCTTGCTATGACATATGCAGAGGTTTCAGGATATGGCCTTCTTTGGGGGACATTATTCTGCCTACCGCACCCTTGCCATAGCCCCTGAAATTTTGGGATGGTCACAATCAGGTTTTGCAAAGGAGATGCTAAGAGCAATAGTAAACTCAGTTGGAGGCCACATGCCTTTCCTTCCCTCCCTGTTCCCCTCCCCTCTCCTGCCCCCACCCTTTCTGCAGTTCTGCTTCCTAGTGAACTCTGCACAGAGCCAGAGGCTGGTTGTCACCTCCTCTGTTCAGTCCTTGGCCTTCAGGAGCCTGCTCTCTCCCTCCCCTGGTCATCTTCTTCAGTTTTGAAGCTGGTGGCATGTTAGCTGTCCTGGCAGGCTCTCTGAAAAACAGGACAGAGAAGCCGGTCAGCAGGTACCTGGATTTTCAGCCTGAGCTGTGCAACACCGGCCCCAGGCTCACCCTGGTTCTGTTCACCATGTGAGGGGGCAGCACTCAGTTCTACAGGTTAACAAGTTCCTCAGGCAGTTTTCTTGCAAGTAGATGTGCACCATTGTCAAGGAATAGCTGCCACCAATAATCTACCAGCAACACCAATATTTCTGTGTTTTATTTTTCCCCAAAACAAAGCGAGAATTGACCAATATCAAGGAGCGATGCTATGGGATTAGAATTAAAAGAAAAAAAAAAATCAAGCTGTACTTAGAAAATGACCCCGGAAGCTGTAGAGACACAGACATTCCAAAGGACTATATGGATTCTCCTATTAACATCTTAGTGAAAGCAAAGAACATGGGTTTGATATCTGTTTCCAAAAAGGCATAGCCTTGGAATCTATTGGGATGAACAGCTACTTATTACTGTAGCATTTAATCAGCTATTAAACTCTATTCAAGGAGATTGCTTGCAAGGGCCAACTAATGGTCAAGGGTCCAAATATGCAAAAAATCTTATCAATCTACCCCAACCTATGCATTTTGAAGAAGTGATCGATTGAAGCTCTGGAAATAATGGAGCATAATATTAAAGAAGAAGGCATTGTCCCACTTCATTATTATTAATCTTAACAGTGTAACTATAGTTGTTTGGTCCAATCAAGGTGAAGGAACAGTAATTTCATACCTTAACCCTTATTGGTACTGCATTCCAAACAATGACTATGAATGACTTTAAACCAGTAGCTGGCAAAAAAGGAGAAAGCCACAAAAGACCCCAGGAGACCATGTTGCCATCAGATTTATAGCTCCTGGATAATTGCTTGATTCTCCCCACAGACTGTCAATAGTCTGTTCATTGCTGTTGCCAATAAATCATTGCTTTTGTTCATATGGTATCACTAGTGTTTTTATTGTAATCTTGGTACATGCAATGGTAAATAAAAAGTCACTCATTTTGCCAAGCTTAAAAAAAAAAAGCAATAGCTAACCCCCCAATTTTAAGATAAACTGGCAAATTTGCATTTTTTTCCCAACACCCCTCTTTAGGAAAGAGCTTTCAAAATCAGAGAGGTGGTGAGACACTTAGCAGCACTGATAAAACCACCCAGTTCCTGGGTAGCCAATGGAAAACTTTTTTTGGAGGATAATTCTGCAGGGGTTTTTTTTTTTTTCTTTTTTTTGGAAAATTTCTCTGAAATTCCAGTTTAGGCGACAGCAAACAAGTAGGCAATGGCAGTGGCGGTAACGATTTTTTTTTTTCCCCTAAGCAACTGGAAATAGGTATATGCTTTTTGTGAAATGAGAGCACAATAGTACATAGTTATGTGATCTTCCAGCAGTGGCTGGACCCACACATTCTGGGGCATCCCATCCACACTGATAGCCATAAGTAGTGCCCCTTCATACACTCAAAAGACAATACCAAATGCATGAAAATCCCCTATGAAAGGATATTTCTAGATTGGATTCATATATTCTAAAGGGACTCTTCCCAATTTTTTTGCAGAATATTTTGAGCAGAAAGGTGAAACTTGTAGAAAAAACATGTAATCAAAAGAGTTATGGAATCAGAAAGATGTTCCTCCCTAGTAACGGGGGAGAGGATGCCTGCACTGGGATCTCCTTCCATTTGGGGCCTAGGATGTATGGAGAGCCCTAGGATTTCTATGGGGACACATCCTGGGAGAGCAGAAGCACTTCTTTGGGGAAGGACAGTCTTCTACAAACTTGAGGGTACCCTGCATTTCTCAGCTCTGTTCAGGAAAATGAGTTACAGCTCAGTTTCAGTTTTATTTATTTCATAAATATCTATCATATCAACAATACGAGATTTCAGGAATAACTCTAAATTGTACATCTGAGAAAGTTGACTCAAATCAATTATCTAAATGTGGGATTGATTTAAAAAAAAACTATTTGAGTAGTACTGATAACTGATGAGAAGTATTGTGTTGTCTCCTTGCCCTCCCTCTGGCCTGGAGTAACCTTTTAATTGTCAAAAAATCATGATGAACTATTTCACAAGAATATTAAAGATTTCACATCTAGTTCCCAATCTTAAATTTATGCATGTTGAGAGCAGAGATCCTTCTCTTTCAGCCAGGAAACAAATTTCACAATAAACCATTTATTACTTTTTAAAGCATGGTGTAAAAAATAAGAACATAAGGTCGTTATTTCTCAGTAGTTTAATTCAGAGGGCCTGATCTGTTTGAAAAAGAAAAAAAAAAAAAACCACACACCTGTTTTCTTTTGTTTGCTAAGCCCTCTTTTTTCCAAAATCCTTCTTGTCTGGGAGTGTGGAGGTTTAGATGAGTGGCAGGTATCAGAGGGGAGAATCAGGAGTCAATGCTAAATAGGCAATGATTATT
Source organism: Mustela putorius furo (assembly GCF_011764305.1). Taxonomy (NCBI): domain Eukaryota; kingdom Metazoa; phylum Chordata; class Mammalia; order Carnivora; family Mustelidae; genus Mustela; species Mustela putorius. Next base: position 12,713,672 of record NW_025421373.1, on the reverse strand, counting down.
ACGTAGGATATGTTTACATCCTTTCATTCTCATTTTCAAATTTACCATGACTCAATTGAAGTAGACTTCTGTTCAACATTTTCCAGGACCATGTTAAGTAGACCAGTGGTTTTAGCTAACATTTATCTACCATGTGGCAGCCATTTTTCTTGTAATGTTTTTGATATTCTCAATAACACAACTCGTCATTTTATTATGCAGAAATTGAGAATGAATACATTTATAGTAAATAATAGAGTTGGAATTTAACCCAGAGAATTTAATCCAAAGTTTGTCATCTTTCTATAATGATTTGTTGTCTCTTTCAAGAGATATCACTGAAAATATTCTCCCTGCACTAAGTGCAGTCATTAGTGACTTTTCCAGGAACTGGGATTGAGTTACACAGTTGAAGCTCTAGAGCCCACTTTTCTTCTTCTTCTAGCTGCATCCCTTTGGTCTCTAAAATTGGACTTTTTTCTTACCATTTAATCAGATTTCTTTTTTTAATAGATATTTATTTATTTATTTATTTATTTAACAGAGAGAGCAAGAAAGAGGCAGATGGAGAGGGAGGAGCAGACTCCCTGCTGAGCAGGGAGTCTGCCTGAGGGGCTCCATCCCAGGACCCCAGGATCATGACCTGAACCGATGGATGGCAAACACTTAGACTGAGCAACCTAGGTGCCCCTAATCAGATTTATTTAAGCAGAACTATTTTCTCCTTCTAGGAAAAATGAGGATAGTTTGAACTTAATCATCAGAAGTCATGAGTTTTCATAGCTCTACTTTTGCCAGTAGAACAGAATAGAAAAATATTCAATTATAATTTTGCAATACTATTGTCACCACACTTTTCTATTCATGGGAATTTTTTAATATAGTATATACAAGTGACTATGCTGGGATCACAAATATATAAGGGTGTGCACAGATGTAACAACTTCAACTTGCAGATGCTTGACAGAATTCAATAAATTTATCATAGTGTTCTCATTACTCTTAACCTAGTGGTATCATGTATAACTAGTAATAGAAAGAATCAGCACTTGAATTCTTTATTATTTATTTTCTTGTGGAGGGGGGTACAAGTAGGGGAAGGGCAGGGGGAAAAGGAGAGAATCTTAAGCGGGCTCCATGCTTAGCAGAGATCTCAGTGCTAGACTTGATCTGAGATCCTGAGATCACGACCTGAGTGAAAATCAAGAGTCCCACGCTTAAGTGATCGAGTAACTCAGTTGCCTCCTAGCACTTGAATCAAATGTTCTTGACATGCCTGATGTATGTGTTGTCTTTTTTTTTTTTTTTAATGTGTTGTCTTCTTACTAAAGTTCATACTTGGTAACATTTTGGCTGGCTGCACATTTGAGCCATGCAAAGGTAATTTCCATACCTGGAAGATTCTGAAGAGTGCTCAAGGTTGAGCAGTTTCCAGACTGTGGTCATCAGTAATCTCTTGGGAGCTTGAAAGGAAAGAGGAGCAGGTAGGCTTAACACCTGCTACTCAACTTTAGACAAAGCAATTCTGCATCTATATAAAAATAGAAAATGAAAAACATATATATTTATATTAAAATTTAAAAGATATCTATATAATGCATGTTTTAAATATTGATAGATATCCATGTAGAATTTTATTTAAAACACGGTTTTAGCAGTAAAATGGTTATTTTTGTCTGTCCCATTGCAAATGCAGATGATCACTCTGATGCCCCAGGCCCACAGCTACTAAACCTAAACATTTTTTTTTAAAGATTTTATTTATTTATTTGACAGAGAGAGATCACAAGTAGGCAGAGAGGCAGGCAGAGAGAGAGAGGAGGATGCAGGCTCCCTGCTGAGCAGGGAGCCCGATGCGGGGCTCAATCCCAGGACCTTGAGATTATGACCTGAGCCGAAGGCAGAGGCTTAACCCACTGAGCCACCCGGGTGCCCCAGAATGCACATTTTTAAATCCTGCTCTTCCCTAGATTAAATGTTATTTGTGAAAATGTTTTACGAAATTTTATTGGTTGAAATTTATTATTTTTCTAAACAATTTATTTTCAACTGCAAAGATACTCTTCTTTTCTTCTTTTTTTGGAGACACATTCTTCTTTTTGGAATTATGCTTGGAAGTTTAGATTATAAAATCGAAATCCTTTCAGAGGATTTATGAATAGATATTTTTTTCATAGAAGAGGTTTTTTTCCCCCACATAAAAAAAGAAAAAAAGATAACTGTGAGTGTAAGTCTTGCTGACTTATTCTTTGATGCAGCTCAGATGTGGTAAGAGAGTTTTCCCAACCTAAAACTAGAAGCTTACATTTGTCAAGTATGCTTTTGCTTTTGAGTTGTAATATTTTTGCTTTCTTCAGGATGACATCTGGAAAAATCAGTAAATTGTGATCAGAGGGAAATTTGATGTACAAGTTTTCTTTTATCTTTGATAACACGTAGCCTGTTGAAGTAAGTTTGCTTATTCTTCCAGGTAAACAAAGGGTTAAAATGAAATATTTGTTTGATTGATGGATTTAAATAGGTGCCTTTGTTTTTAGAATCCTTTCCAGATATTACATTGATGTGTACTTTAAACAGCATTGATCCTAGTGGAGCACTGAGGACCTCTTGTCTATAACTAGAACCATTCTGATGGCTGCTATTTCTTGCCACATTCTTAGGCTTCCAACCAATTTTTGTGTTTATCCCCAGAGATTCAAGTACAGAACAGGGAATGGAATATAAAGAACAAAATAAATACTTGGTTTCCATATTTTCTCCTTTCTTTCCCCTGACTTCTTTCCACTAACATTTATAAATATATTAAGATATCAAAATGGGAGACAGTAGCAAATAATAATAGTAATAACAGAAAACGGCCTGGGTCAGAATTTGGATTTGATTATCAGTTTCACTATTTATCAACTGTGTGGTTTAGGGCAGATTTTTACATCTCTTCAAGTCATCCTCTCCCCCCACCCATGTAAAATGGGGTTTGCAATACATATGTGGAATGGGTATGAAAATTCTATGTCTAATACATAACGGGCATTCAGAAAAATGTTAACTGAATATGAATGTGATATTACAAATATCAAAGGACCAGTTAACTACAAAATATTCTTTTTTACCGTTATGGATAGAACTAGAATAAGTCATTTTTTTGCATAACATGAAAATTACAATATGCATTAAGTTATAATTATCTAGGTAATGAAGCAATGAACAGGCAGGACAAAACATACCTTTTATAGGATGGCTTATTTACCACATAGGATAGGAGAGTGTATCCCTGAAAAAAACGGGCTCTCGGACATGTAACTGTTGACAGAGAAGTGGAAAGGTCAAGAACAAAGTGACTTGGAACTGATAACATCTCAGTGGTTAGATCCAGGCTTGCTAACTAAATCTAAGAACATTAGTTATTTGGAAAGAGTGTACCAAAATGACAAACAGGATCACTGAAAGGAAAAATTAACAAGATCTTCAAGATAAATTATATTAGCTACTCTACCGATGCATTGATGTTTTTAGGAAACTATTAGCTACTCTACCGATGCATTGATGTTTTTAGGAAACTACCGATGCATTGATGTTTCTGGTCTGTTTTTAGAAACGGACCAGAAAGGGAACAACACTTTTTGAATTATGTGTTCCAAAAATTGTGTTAAGTATGTTTTGTACATAAAAATAAAATCATTCTGTAAATCATCTTCTGACTGGTAATAGGAAAAAAAAAAACCAACAAGACAAAACAAAACAAAATAAAACAACCCAATCCTCTCATGCTACCAGAAGGATGCTATGAGAAATACAAGCTGTTTCGTTATATGTGTATTTAAAATGATAAGTAGCCTAAATTTTATTTCTTTTCATCTCATATCCATGGGTATAGAAATAAATGTAAGATCTTAGTGAATGAGATTCACAAGTGAAGTGGTTTTACCTTGCCAGGGCTGCCATCACGAAGTACCACAGACTGGGTGGCTTAAACAACGGTCATTTATTTTCTCACAGTTCTGAAAGCTGGAAGTCCAAGATCAAGGTATCAGCAGGGTTGGCTTCCTCTGAAGGTCATGAAAAGTGGATCTATTGTAGGCCTCTTTTTTAGGCTTCCAGATGGACATTTTCCCCCCTCTGTTTTCACATTGTCTTTCCTCTGTATGTGTCTATGTCCAAATCTTATAAGAAAACCAGTCATACTGGATTAGAGCCCAGTGATCTCATTTTAACTTACTTAACCTCTGGGAAGACACCATTTCCGAACCATAATCATATGCTGAGGTACAGAAGCTCAGTTAAGACTTTAGTGTATGACTTCTGGAGATGAGGGGACCCAATTCAGCCCATAACAACTACATTCCTCATTTCTCTTCTTCATACTTCCTAGTGGGAATTGACTTGGTTGTAAGAGATCTCTAAAAAAATTTGCTAATGATAATTCAAGAACTCTTTGCATCAAATATGCAAAAAAAGACTTTGTTGTCCTAAAGATACCATAAATATATAGTTTTATAAGTTAAGTCAAAAGAGAAACCATCCACATTAGAATACGTTGGGCGTTTGAACCAGACCAGACCACAAAAGCTAATTTAGGTTTGAGGACTGGATGGAATGATCACTCAGATACAAGCTCATTTCCTCTTTGGTTTACAACCAAACCAGAAACATACAATTTAAGATATATACCAAATCAAGGCTACAAATAAGTGGACATGGTTCTCTGTCACCTCCTTTTATTCCTACCAAAAACACGCCCAAAGTTTGGTGAGCTTATCAGATAGACTGAAAATATCTGCGTTCAGAGGATTCCCAATTGTAGTTTACCTACACTCTTTGGAACTGAAGATGGTGTGTGTGGGGGGGGGGTGGATGAGAATAAAGTTGTAGAACTTCATTTTTCAAGGATCCACCCTATTTCCAAGGAATTTCCAGGGAAATTCCTGCCGAGCCACAATTACATACTTCCAAGTTCTATTTCTTACTGTGTAATTGGGTCTCTTGAAGTTTCAGGGAATAGGAGTGCTTTATAGCAATTTTTCAATGAATTGTAAATTTGAGTATGTACGAAAAGCACTTTGTAAAATGTAGTGTACTATGTCAGTCTTCCACTTTGAATGTTATAAATAAGTAAGTCAGCTACAACTTTTATATATGTACATTTATATTTATGTATATGTACACACACATTAGATACTATATTGCAAGTCTTACTAAGGATTCAAGGAACATAAATTTTAAAAACCATATTGTTTCATTTGCATGGAATATTTAATGCAGCAATTTTGACATAATTTTCATAATGTTAGTCTTATCAAGACTACATACTATCAAAATAGTTGTAAAAAAGTCTCAGTAAACCTACAGAATTTGGTAACACTTTAATGGGTTGGCTTCCATAATTCTAGGATCCTAAATCAGAACATATTTAGTGGTATTCTGTACTTCCCCCTTCTTTACATACAGAGTATACACTCTCTACAAGTTCAAAAAGAGGGAAGGTTTTCTTTGCAATTTTCTGCATTCTTTTCCATGGCTATAGATTCTGACACTTTTCAATCTCTTCTTCATCAAAATAGGCAATTTATAGAACTAGTATTTTGAGAAAAACATAATGTCCCTAGGTCTTTGTGTATGAAGTGCCAACTAGAGAATGCTAGAGTATGGACCTTGTATCAGTCTGTACCCAGCAGGCAAGAGTAGGGAATACTCAAATTCTTCATCCACTAATACTGTCACACAGGTTCAGGTGTATGCATAAACTTTCTACTCATGGATTAAAAAACACGGATTCTTACTCTTAGGATTATAATTTTAAGGGATTAGACAAATTTGTCACAATGTCTCAGAAAATGACACACACACAAAAAAAGATTAAGGGTAATTAATTGCATTAACTCTTTTAATCCAATCCCCAACTTAACACTTAAAGAACCTGTCCTTCATGCTTTTGGCCAAACATTTTTAAATTGAGAACCAATGAATTCTCTTTCTGTATATCTTCTGTTGGGACAAACTAGCTATAGCTGCAAAGATTGTATATCAATGTCATTAGCCCTCCTTCCTTGCCAACTAAATGAAGCTACAGAACAAAGTCATAATTCCTCAGACACTGAAGGATGGGCTTTAAGTAGAATTGTGTGGGCTGTGAAGTATCTTCAGCAATAAATTATTGTACAAATAGCCCATTAAGGTCCACTAAAATTGGAAAGGTTGGGGTTAGTATAGTTCTTATCCAAGTCTGGAGTGTTAGTGATAGCCCACTGCCCTGTGGTAGGCTGAAGTGTACATCATGTGTCTCATGAGAAAAAGAAAGCTCTTGTGGTTTTTCTCTTTTTCATTGAACTCTAGGCTGATCTGAGCATCAGTTAAAAATCCTTGTCAAGAGTAAGTACTGAGAGTTCAAGAGTTCATCTCTAAAGACCTAGCAAAGAATATCCTGTTTCATTGCTCTTATTTGGACATATGTTAGAGCTCTTAGAGATTCTGGTTAAGTGTTCAATTATTCAGCTACCCATTCCACCTTTAACTCCTTCCCTATTTCCCTGTGGTGCCTACCTCTGTCAGGATTTGTCCTTCTCATGGACAATACCTCACTCTCTCCAACTGCCTTTAGAGCTCCTAGATAAATCAGGATTGCTCAAATTTCAAGTTTCCCTTGTCACTTATGTTCCTATGGTTCTTATTTGAAAATTTTTCCCCCTTTCTGACCCATTGTTTCTCCCTATTCTCCTGAGTATTTCTGAATTTTGAGTGCTTGCCTAATCTAAAGACCCTCTAGCTTCCTAATTTTTTCCCTGTGAATCTAGTTTCCTGGCCTATCTCCAAAGTCAGTTGTCATATGCTGTTCCAACAAGTTAGCTGTTTGAACTTGAACAAGTCTCTTAATCTTTTTGGTCTCAATTTTCTCACTAAAAATAAGCTCAGTGGTACTTTGAGGCCTTTCATTTTAATGTGTCGATGGGATTGAGTTGCACTTGACATGTAAATTCACCAGTTTGGGGCCTGGTTATAGTGACTTTCAGATAAATGAGTATTACATGTAAAAAGGGATTTAAACAGCCTTTTGTTTTTTGTTTTTGTTTTTGTTCTTATAAGAAAGTTGGTTTTAGAAAGTATTACTAGGGTAGTATTTTATAAAGGAAAAAATCTAATAGATAACTATTTCAGTAGCTTTTAAATACTCTAAAGAATAGATTTAATTTTGGCATTAGTTATTTATAACTTGTATGAGGCTTGATTTTACCTTATTATCCATCTCACATAGTATCAGATTAAAAATATGTAAATGTAAGTTACTAATATTGTTTTGATCTCCTAATATATATTTGATCTCCATATATATATATACAATATTATTGTGGGTTTTTAGAAATATAGATATATTATATAACTGTTATACATGTGTGTGTGTGTGTACCTGTGAGTTTTCAGAAAAACAAAATGTCTAGTGGAAGCCAGAGGGATGTTCTAAATATGTTTCATATATTAGCTCATTTATTCCTCAAACCCTATAAAGTGCATACTATTATTATTTCTATTTTACAGATGAACTGACTGAGGAAGAAAAGTTAAGGAACTTGCTCAAGTTGAGACAGAATAGGAGAGCTAGGGTTTATACAAGACAATCTGGATTCAGAGCCTGTGCCCATTCTGCCCTTTGTACAATTCTAAGAAAGTCTTTGAATGGCATAAGGTTTGAAAAGGCAATAAGGTTTATACTTATAATTCAAAGCCAAACTTCTAACACTCTCCTTTACTATCTCATGCTACAAAAGTCACACAGAATAAAATCTGCATATCTTATTGGAGAAGTATCTGTCCATATCTTCTGCCCATTTTTTGCTTTGATTGTCTGTTTTGTGTGTGTTGAGTTTGAGGAGTTCATTATAGATCCTGGATATCAACCTTTTGTCTGTACTGTCATTTGCAAATAGCTTTTCCCATTCCGTGGGTTACCTCTTTGTTTTGTTGACTATTTCCTTTGCTGTGCAGAAGCTTTTGATTTTGATGAAGTCCCAAAAGTTCATCTTTGCTTTTGTTTCCTTTGCCTTTGGAGACATATCTTGAAAGAAGTTGCTGTGGCTGATATCGAAGAGATTTCTGCCTATGTTCTCCTCTAGGATTCTGATGGATTCCTGTCTCACATTGAGGTCTTTTATCCATTTTGAGTTATCTTTGTGTATGGTGTAAGAGAATGGTCGAGTTTCATTCTTCTACATATAGCTGCCCAGTTTTCCCAGCACCATTTATTGAAGAGACTGTCTTTTTTCCACTGTATATTTTTTCCTGTTTTGTCGAAGATTAATTGACCATAGAGTTGAGGGTCCATATCTGGGCTCTCTACTCTGTTCCACTGGTCTATGTGTCTGTTTTTATGCCAGTACCATGCTCTCTTGGTGATCACAGCTTTGTATTAAAGCTTGAAATCAGGTAACGTGATGCCCCCCGTTTTATTTTTGTTTTTCAACATTTCCTTACCGATTCAGGGTCTCTTCTGATTCCATACAAATTTTAGGATTATTTGCTTCAGCTCTTTGAAGAATACCGGTGGAATTTTGATCGGAATGGCATTAAAAGTATAGATTGCTTTAGGCAGTATAGACATTTTAACAATGTTTATTCTTCCGATCCAAGACATACAAATGGCTATCAGACACATGAAAAAATGTTCATCATCACTAGCCCTCAGGGAGATTCAAATTAAAACTACATTGAGATATCACCTTACACCAGTTAGAATGGCCAAAATTAGCAAGACAGGAAACAACGTGTGTTGGAGGGGATGTGGAGAAAGTGGAACCCTCTTACACTGTTGGTGGGAATGCAAGTTGGTACAGCCTCTTTGGAAAACAGTGTGGAGATTCCTCAAGAAATTAAAAAGAGAACTTCCCTATGACCCTGCCATTGCACTCCTGGGTATTTACCTCAAAGATACAGATGTAGTGAAAAGAAGGGCCATCTGTACCCCAATGTTTATAGCAGCAATGGCCACAGTCGCCAAACTGTGGAAAGAACCAAGATGCCCTTCAAAGGACGAATGGATAAGGAAGATGTGATCCATAGACACTATGGAATATTATGCCTCCATCAGAAAGGATGAATACCCAACTTTTGTAGCAACATGGATGGGACTGGAAGAGATTCTGCTGAGTGAAATAAGTCAAGCAGAGAGAGTCAATTATCATATGTTTCACTTTTTTGTGGAGCATAACAAATAGCATGGAGGACATGGGGAGTTGGAGAGGAGAAGGGAGTTGGGGGAAATTGGAAGGGGAGGTGAACCTTGAGAGACTATGGACTCTGAAAAACAATCTAAGGGTTTTGAAGGGGCGGGGGGTGGGAGGTCGGGTTACCAGGTGGTGGTTATAGAGGGCACGGATTGCATGGAGCACTGGATGTAGTGCAAAAATAATGAATACTGTTATGCTGAAAATAAAAAAAATAAAAAAAATAAAAAAAGAGGACAGACTCTTGGGCCAGAGTAGCCAGTTTTAAATTCTGTTTCTGTACTTTACTGGTTTTGGGAAAATTGTTGAATCTCTCTTTGTATTTTCTGATCTACAAAATAGGCATAATAACAATATGTTCCTCATAAATGATTTAATATATCTAAAATGTTCACAACTATGCCATAATAAGTGCTACTAATGTGTTAACTCTGGCTTTATTATAATTTGAGATATAGTGCAATATTTTTAAACATGAGTTCTAAAACTGAACAATCTGTCCTAAAATCCTGGCTCGATCACTTAGTAGCTGTGTGTCTTTTGGTACATCACTTATACTTTCTCTGCTGTAATTTCTTTATCAATTAAAAGGGAATAAGTAATAGTATATACCTCATTAATAGATTATGAGAGTTAAATGTTTGTAATGAATCCATTATGATATATAGCACATTATGCACACTTCATAAATGTTAAATTTATGGTTAATAGATTGAAATTAGAAGGGTTTCAAATAGGGGCGCCTGGGTGGCTCAGTGGGTTGAGTCTCTGCCTTCAGCTTGGGTCATGATCTCAGGGTCCTGGGATCAAGTCCTGAGATGGGCTCTCTGCTTGGCGGGGAGCCTGCTTCCCCCTCTCTCTCTGCCTGCTTCTCTGCCGATTTGTGATACCTCTCTTTCTGTGTGTCAAATAAATAAATAAAATCTTAAAGAAAAAAAAGCTGCATATCTATCTGCTCATTCTTACTCTTTTTCTCCCCCTCAACACAATCTGAATGTATTCTTAAAAATCTTCCCCACCTATTCATTTCTCATCTCCCAAATGTATCTTATTCTTTCCTGGAAGCTATATGTCTTTCTCATATGAGTTAGTTTAATTTCTCTGGCTTGTTCAGTACATCTCTGACATGTTTCTAAATACAGGTCAGCATGAAGAAAGCCCAGAAAAGAGGTTGCAGGAATCTTGTTAGAGTAGGGCTAAAGAATCATATTATACCTCAATATTTAGTGTCCCTATATACAACCATATAACTTCAGAAGTAGATGTCCCACATGGAGTTCATTTGTCAGTCAACTTGAACTTTTATGGGTGTCTCCATGCTAAGATTTCCATCTTTAGTTTATTTCTTGCTCTAGGAATTGCCTGGATGATGAAAATGAGGGACTATTTAGGCTTGTGTTATGGAGGCTGATGAATCAAAAAGCCAAAGAAGTAAAAAATTCTGGCTTCCATCTAGACATTTTATTTTTCAGAAAACTCATGGTAACATGAGTAACAAAAGCTAATGTCTGCTTTGAAAAAAAAATAGAAGTTATGATTTGATTCCACATGTACAAGTTTCTGGCTCCAAGATGAACTGAATTTCTCACTCTGCTCCTGACTGTTTAGGGCATAAGGAAATACAACCTAAGGAGGGAGAGATGGCCTAAGACAACTAACTGGTTTGTCTTAGAAGACAAAAAAAAAATGAAGAGACCTAGAAATTTTATACCAAATTTTAGAGTCATAGAGCTTCACTGTTTAAGAAGGACACATTTGAAATTTGATTTTCAGGGCACCTGGGTGGCTCTGTGGGTTAAGCCTCTGCCTTTGGCTCAGGTCATGATCCCAGGGTCCTGGGACTGAGCCCCACAATGGGCTCTCTGCTCCATGGAGAGCCTGCTTCCTTCTCTCTCTCTCTCTCTGTCTGCCTCTCTGTCTACTTGTGATCTCTCTCTATCAAATAAATAAATAAAATCTTAAAAGAAAAAAAAAAGAAATTTGACTTTCAATAGAGTGACAAAACTCTTTCTTAAAAATGGTTTGAAGCTGGGACAACTGGGTGGCTCACTCCATTAACCACCTGCCTTTGGATCAGGTCATGATCCTAAAGTCCTGAAATTGAACCCCGCATCTAGTTCCTTGCTCAACGGGGAGCCTGCTGCGCTCCCTGCATGTGCTCTCTCTCTCTCTCTCTCTGACAAATAAATAAATAAAATCTATTTAAAAGTAGTTCAAAGTTGATTGGGAGGTGGGCAATTAGCAAAGGACTTATAAGACCAAGTTATTATTTATAATTTATAACTTTTTGACAAAGTTCGCAATTGATTTTATTTATTCAAAACTTTAGAGAATGACTTAATCAGCACCTGCTCATATGTGAGTGTGTGAGCTCATGTTTGCTAATAGAGGGAAGAGGGATAAGTCAGGCTGACTCACCATTGCTACAAGACATTTTCATTTCTGCCTGAGACAAGAATGAATCTCAGATGAGTTTGCTTCTGGTGATTGCTGCTGATTAATCACTATGATAACATTTAAGTAGTCATTCTGCATCGTGGAAGTTTAAAACAAAGCTTTATTTTCTAGAGTTGGAATTCACAGTTTTTTTGTTTTTGTTTTATTTTCACATATTCACTGAATTGAGAGAGCTTATTAGGAGTTTGACTATTGGGAATAAAGTATCAGAGATGCAGGAAATAAATTTCCAGCCTAGGGACCTAAACATAATTGGTAGATTAGAAAAATATACATGAAAATCAAATGCCAATAGAATAATCCAATCAGTGATTCTTGCAGATCCTGGAAATGTTCATATCTGAGTAGGTAAAATTGCTGGCTTGCCAAGAATAAACAAGAAAAAAAAAGTCAAGTTAAATGCCAGATACTAAGTACTTAAACACACATATTTTGTGTCTTGGATCTCTCCTCAGATTTTCACTCAGAACTCAGTTCTTAGTTTACATATAACCTGAACAACTTTGGTCATATCTTATTCCAGCTGTAAGAAAGTGGAAGACAATCTACATGCAAGGACTTTAAGTATATCAAGGAATGAAAATAGACTACTTAAAGATTTTTACTTTTTTATATATTTATTCATGAGAGACACAGAGAGAGAGAGAGAAAGAGAGAGAGAGAGAGAAAATGGCATAGGGAGAAGCAGGCTCCCTGATGAAAGGCTCAATCCCAGGAGACTGGGATCATGATCTAAGCCAAAGGCAGATGCTTAACCAATGGAGCCACCCAGGTGCCTCCAAAGTAGACCACTTAACAATGAAATAATAAACAGAATGACTACAGTCTTAAATGCTCACAGGAATCACATCCAGAATCCCCCTTTAAGCTCCCCTAGTCTATGCATAATCAATGTTTTGAAGCACAGTTCAAAAATGTGTGGACATACAATGACTGAAATTATCAAGAAAAGATCTAATAGTCCTCTATGTATGAATTTATTTGAATGGATTGTATTAAAAAATGGTTTAACTATTGACATTTATTTGGTTGAATCTTACTAATCTCAAAGATTGCATTCTCCCAAATGGCTTTTTCATAAAGTCCCCATTTAAGTAAAAAAAATACAAAAATATAACAGGACATTGTGTAAGAATCAAGTATGTGGCACTGCATTAAATGTGTAGATTGCTCTAGGTAACATAGATATTTTCACAATATTTGTTCTGTCAATCCATGAGTATGGAATGTTTTTCCATTTCTTTGTTTCTTCCTCAGTTTCTTTCATGAGTATTCTATAGTTTTCTGAGTACAGATTATTTGCCTCTTTGTTTAGATTTATTCCTAGGTATCTTGTGGTTTTGGGTGCAATTGTAAATGGGATCAGCTCCTTAATTTCTCTTCTGTCTTGTTGTTGGTGTATATAAATGCAGCTGGTTTCTATGCATTGATTTTATATCCTGCCCCTTTACTGAATTCCTGTATGAGTTCTAGCAGTTCTGGGGTGGAGTCTTTTGGGTTTTCCACATAAAATATCATATCTTCTGCCAAGAGTGAGAGTTTGCTTCTTTGCTGATTTGGATGCCTTTTATTTCTTTTTGTTGTCTGATTGCTGAGGCTAGGACTTCTATTACTGTGTTGAACAGCAGTGGTGATGGTGGACATCCCTGCCATGTTCCTGACCTTAGGGGAAAAGTTCTCAGTTTTTCACCATTGAGAATGATATTCGCTATGGGTTTTTCATAGATGGTTTTTATGATATTGAGGTATGTACCCTCTATCCCTACACTGTGAATATTTTAACCAAGAAAGGATGCTGTATCTACAGAAATGGGACAAATAATCCTAAAATTTGTATGGCATCAGAGAAGATTCAGAATAGCCAGAAGAATGTTGAAAAAGAAAAGCAAAGATGGTGGCATCACAATTTTGGACTTCAAGCTCTATTACAAAACTGTAATCATCAAGACAGCATGGTACTGGCACAAAAACAGACACATAGATGAATGGAATAGAATAGAGAACCCAGAAATGGACCCTTAACTCTATGGTCAACTAATCTTTGACAAGGCAGGAATGAATGGGACTTCATCAAGATAAAAAAAACTTCTGCACAGCAAAGGGAACAGTGAACAAAACCAAAAGACAACAGACAGAATGGGAGAAGATATTTGCAAATGGCATATCAGATAAAGGGCTAGTATCCAAAATCTATAAAGAACTTATCAATCTCAACACCTGAAGAACAAGTAATCCAATCAAGAAATGGGCAGAAGATGTGAACAGATATTTCTGCAAAGAAGACCTCCAAATGGCCAACAGACACATGAAAATGTGCTCAATATCACCTCACACCAGTCAGAATGGTTAAGTTAGCAAGTCAGGAAATGACAGATGTCGGTGAGAATGCAGAGAAAGAGGAACCCTCGTACACTGTTGGTGGGAATGCAAGGTGGTGTAGCCACTCTGGAAAACAGTACAGAGGTTCCTCAAAACGTTGGAAATAGAGCTACCCTATGACCCAGCAATTGCACTACAAGGTATTTACCCTAAAGATACAAATGCAGTGATCCAAAGGGGCATGTGCACCCCAATGTTTATAGCAGCAGAATCCACAATAGCCAAATCATGGAAAGAGTCTAGATGTTCATTGACAGATTAATGGATAAAGAAGATGAAACTAGAGGGTATTATGCTAAGCGAAATAAGTCAGTCAGAGAAAGCCAATTACCATATGATCTCATTGATATGTGGAATTTGAGAAACAAGGCAGAGGATCATAAGGGAAGAGAGAAAAAAACTGAAACAAGACGGGATCAGGGAGGGAGACAAACCATAAGAGACTTAATCTCAGGAATCAAACTGAGGTTTGCTGGAGTGGAGGAGGGTGTGAGCAATGGGCTGGTGGGGTGATGGGCATTGGGGAGGGTATGTGCTATGTGGGGCACTGTGAATTGTGTAAGACTGATGAATCATAGATCAGAACGTCTGAAACAAATACTACACTATATGTTAATCATAAAATTGAAAAAAAAAGAATCAAGTATGTGGCAGTCATAGCATTCTCGTTAGAGTCAGCTATCACTAGCAGATGCTGTATCTGGGATGTATATTTAAAATGAAATAATTTTGTCTGGTTACACAGTAGCACTTTCAGCTTATTTGGTCCACAAATACTATAAAAAACACACACACACACAAACTAGACAGAGGAAGGTCTTGGGACCTTGGAACCAAGACCTTGGTCTCTTGGGACCATTGGGCAATATGATACTGAAGAAGTTCAAATGCTCCCATAATTCTCCTCGGTGGAGAAGGGGAACATTATCTAGAAGTATGAAGACCAGAACAGATTTAAAAAGTGTGATCTTTAAACTTTTGTAGCTTCCAGAACTGTGTCTCTAACCTTATCCGTTTCCTCATGGGAAATAGTTATTTCAGTGACTACCAGAAAGAATATCTACAATCTGTACCTTTGCCCAAGATGTCAAAGATGATTCATTCTCCTATAGCAGAGAGAGCCAGAGAATTCTAAGCAATAATGGCTCTTTGGCTAGACTACCACCTGCTGCTCCCAAGAGAGGCTCATGAACAATCATTTCCAGCATTGCCTCTCTGAAGTTTCTGGTATTTATTTTTCCCACAGGACTTTGGGGCCTTAGCAGCTGGATAGCTTTATGAGTCCGCCTTGATCATCTCAATTAACAGCTTTTATTAGAGGATCTGTTCATCTTTGTTTTGGCGGCCTTGATGGTACACCATTCTTTTTGAGACATATCTCTGAAGGAAGTTACATTGAGAACTACATTGAGGCAATATGCTTCTGTCACCCCACACAAATTGTATCCTACCCATCTTTTTTTCAAGGGAATTTCAGAAATTAGAGAAGGAACTGCACATTCGTGCACTATTTGGTACTTTTGGTAGCTCTTACAGAAGATTGCAAAGTTAACTTCTGTGTCACTGACTCAATTTAGTTAATTTGTTTCTGTTTGTCTGGATATGAATATACTGCTTATTTTTTCCGGTCAGAAATCCTTTTTTGAGGAAGAAATCAAAGAGTTTATGAAAAGAACACACAAGAGGAAAAAGCTATTAGCTTTTATAAGAACACTGGAGATTTTAGTAAGCTTCCATAACTATTCAGGTTAATTTGAATTTTGGAGACTGTTTATAATGATTTTACTTGGCATTATGACCTTAATCATAGTTATAAAATTATTCTCATATGAGAAAGACATCAATTGCTAGTTCTCAAATTATTTTCAAGTTATTTCTATTTATTTATTTCTGGTTTGGTAATTTGGTTTATAGGACTAAAGAACACTTTTTAGCTAATTCAAATTCCTATTTGGTGAATTTGAACGGTAAAATTGATATTTTAATAGATATTTATCTCCCTTTTATATTTTCTCAGGAGAATATTCTATATTCCTAATTTTTATACTAGCATATTTGAGAATCAAGGTTATTGTCTAAAATAACATAGTTTTGCTTACATAATAAAAGGCAATGGATAGATGAAATTTAAGAAATAAAATGCATGGAAAATATAAAAAATATACTTGTGATGTGGGAATATAGTTATATAGTTATTATGTCAATTGCATTAATTAGTTTATTGTTTTATAGGAGCACATAAGTATTTGGAGAGCATATTTTTAGGATTTTCTTTTTTTAAAAAGATTTTATTTATTTGACAGAGGGAGAGCACAAGCAGGGGGAGTGGCAGGTAGAAGAGAGGGAGAAGCAGGCTCCCCACTGAGCAGGGAGTCTGCTGCAGGGCTCCATCCCAGAGATTCCAGGACCCTGGGATCATGACTCGAGCCGAAGGTAGATGCTTAACCAACCGAAGAACCCCCAACCCTTCTAGGATTTTCAGCAAGTAACTCAAACTCTTTAAAGGCTGAGATTTCTCTGGAATCTAATACTAAGTATAGTACTTGATGGATTATATGAACCTGGTAAGATGGCTGTACTTCCCATGGATATAATTGCCAAGGTAATTTAAAAATAAATAGATTAATTTATCCATTCACTCTTCTATTCTTTTATCCATCAACATGTATTTCTTGAATTGTTTCTCTATGCCAGACATTATATTTTATGTTAGAGGAGACTGCTCAGAATTCTTTTTTTTTAATATTAAATTTTTAAATTTTTTTATAAACATATAATGTATTTTTATCCCTAGGGGTACAGGTCCGTGAATCACCAGGTTTACACACTTCACGGCACTCCCACAGACTGCTCTGAATTCTTAAAATGATAACAAAAATGGTCTGTTTTCTAAGGCATCATAATAGTGTAGAATAATTTGATACAAAAACAAGATAATAGCATAAACAAAGGGAAATATAAAACCACTTCACTCAGTATATATATTTTGTATATAATTAAACAATAATGTATTGAATGAAAAATTTATCATAGACACAGTGAGTTCATCCTAAAAATCCAAGCATGGTTCAACATTAGAAAATCTATTACTACAACTTACTACCTTATGATAGAAAAAAAATTGATATAATATAGACTGGGTAGATTAAAGATAGGGACTTTTTAAATCTATGAGTGAATTAGGAGAAAAGAAAAGAGAAAGTATTTAAAAATTATGAGGAAAACATACACTAATACCATATTCTGAAGGCATACAGGAGAAGATAGACTTACTTGCTTAAGATTTAATTGCTGAAAATTTAAAAACAAAAGATAGTTTTTATACAGAAAGATTCCATAAGTAGAATTAAAATAGAAGTTATAGACTTTTGGTTCTGGATAAGATCTAGTCAGTACCACTTTACCTTCCATTGAACTCAATTATGAAACCTGGACAGAATGCATGGCCAGCTATTTGAGAACTCTAAGAAGGAAATATAAGAGGGCAGATTGGGGAAGAACCCCAGAATTCAAAGGACCACTTGGCCAGCTGTGCATTTGCCATTGGTTTGCCCTGGTATACCCTCACTGGAATTCAGCACATTGCACAATAAGCACTGTGAAGCAGACAGAGATCTCCCTAGTTCTAGCTCAAGAAACTGAAAAGGAAACTCCTAAAACTCAGAGACAGTTGGGGAGATTTCTTGGATTTTTTCCCTTTTTTCCCCCTCCATTATCTTGGGAGGAATTGTAGTGGTAGGAGCTTTTTTTCCCCCTATTTTTTTTTATTGCTATTAATTTTTCTTTGGAGAAAAACATTCTTTCCTTGAAGGAAAAAAGAAAAGTTGCATAAAATCTAATTTGTTCTAGAAATATAAGTGGCCTTTCCAATATGTAACACTTCAAATATCAAAGTATGTGCTAAACATACAAATAAGAAGGTAACAGAATGCCTATATATAATATGCTGTTTTACATCATAAAATAAGCTTCGTGAAATGCAAAGTCAGAAACCAGCCAAAACCTAGAAGGCCGGGAAGTGTCCCCTCCTTCAATCTAGCTACAGCTTCAAGAATGTGTCACTGGACCTGCTGTGTTTGTTTTCCTTCTCTTCCTTCCTGCTGTGTATCACCCTGAACTGGGTGGGAATGGGCAGTTTCTAGTTGGAAGTGTGGATCTTTCCACAGCCTGTGGAACTGGAAAGTTCTTGGCAGAAAATAAAGAGGAGGCGCTGAAGGAAGTCCACGCTGTAAAGCTGTTTATGCAATCCTGGGCTCACCCCCAATCTGTGACGTACCAGAAGGAAGTGGCATGCCATCTTCAAAGTGCTGAAGAAATGAGCTGTCAACTCAGAATCTGGTGGAGGTGACAATGTCCTCCAGTGCTGGAGGAGAATTAGAGACATTCTCCGATGAAAGGAAGCTAAGAATAGTTGTTGGCAGCAGACCCGCTTGAAAAGAATTGTTAAAGGAAGTTCTTCAGATTGCAGGGAAATGATACCTGAAGGAAACTTGGAGCATCAGGAGTAAAGAGAGGGGAACAAAGGGAAAATATCTAGGTGTATATAATACTTTCTTTTTCTCCTCTTGAATTTTGTAAAACGTGTTCAGTGGTTGAAAGTATGAAATACAACATTCTTTGATAGGAGTTTTCGTGTATGTCGAGGTAATAAAAAAGCTGAAGCATAAAGGAGAGAAGTCTTAGTGGTAACATTTTCCATTCCAATAAGGTGGTAAAATATTGGTTCTAAACAAACTGGGAAAAATCAGTATGTATTTTGTAATTCCCAGAGTAAGCTCTAGAAGATTACGCAATTTTATATAGTCAAAAGGACTGGGAGGTATTTAGAACACTGAATAAGAAAAGTATCAAAAGAAAAGATAAAAACACCAATAGCCAAACGATGTTCAATTTTTAAAAAAGTACACAGTCTTAATTCCGAGTCCCTGTGGAGGTTTCCCATAATTTCTTCTTTTTATTTTTTAAAGAGATTTTTATTTATTTATTTGACAGAGATCACAAGTAGGCAGAGAGGCAGGCAGAGAGGAGGGGAAGAGGCTCCCCGCTGAGCAGAGAGCCTGATGTGGGGCTCGATCCCAGGACCCTGATATCATGACCTGAGCCAAAGGCAGAGGCTTAACCCACTGAGCCACCCAGTGGGTTAATTTATTAAGTCCTCCATAATTTATTCTTGATATTTAAAAAGAGATTACCCAATAAATCTTTAAGTATATGTTGTGCTGAACACACACATACAGTGAAGAACAGTGAAACCAGTTGACTGAAATAGCTGTAGAATTCTTCTATTTTTCCTATTACAGCTATTTAATTTATGAAAAACACAACTGCTATCATTTTGCCATAAATCAGTTGCATTAAATATTAGTCATTACTAGTTCCCTTAAATGACCAATTGCTAAAATTTGAGCTGCACATGTGTTTGGCTAAATTTGAGAAGTGGATATTATAATATATTAAAATCATCTTTGTTTTGCATGAGGAATACTACATTTCACTTTTTAAAAAATTTCATTAATGATGAATAGACATTAAATAGGAAAATTTCTAGTGGATGTTTTGTATTCCGTGACTACACGAAAAGCAACATGTGTTTGTTTGTTTGTTTAAATTTATTTGAGAGAGAGAGAGAGGGAGAGGCAGAAGCAGACTCCCCACTGAGCAGAGAGCCCAACATAGGGCTTGATCCCAGGACCCTGAGATCATGACCTGAGCTGAAGGCAGACACTTAACCATCTGGGCCACCCAGGTGCCCCAACATATTTTGATTTTATAGAGAAACTAGAACTCTCATACCCTGCTGGTGAGAATATAAATTGGTATTCTGAAGAACTGTTCGCAACATCTACGAAAATGAATATATGCAAACTCTATGCATTAGTGTTTTTTATTGCTGAGAAATAAATTACTGCAAGCTGAGCAGCTTCAAACAAAACCATCATTAGTTCACAGTTCTGTGGTTCAGAAGCCCCACACAGTATGGCTGGGTTATCCGCTCAGGGTTTCACAAGGCTGAAATCAATCTGTTGGGAGGACTGGGTCCTCATCTAGAGGCTCTGGAGAGAAATCCACATCCTAGATCATTCAGGTTACTGGCAAAATTTCAGTTGTCAGGGCTGTAGGACTAGGGTCCTCTTTCCTTGCTGTCAGCTGGAGGCTGCCATCAGCTACTAGAGGCCACTCTTCAGTCCTGGCGTGTGGACCCCTGTATTATCAAGTCAGCCACAATGCAGCAAGTCCCTCCCGAGTTTCACATTTCTCTGACTTCATCTTCTCCAAGCTTTCTTCTCTGAGCAAAACCTCTGCTTTTAAAGCAGCTAGTGTGATTAGATTAAGCCCATCTGGAGATCTGTGATAAAACCCATCTGGATATCTCCCTTTCATTAGGCATTGGATCCAGGAGGCCATTTTTAGTATTCTGCCAACCTTCCCCCGTGACTGAGCAGTTCCTGTCCTAGATAATACCCAACAGACATGCATATATAAGTTCACCAAAATACACACATAAGAATGTTAATATAAAGAGCACTCATATTAGCCAAAATTGGAGAAATTATCCAACAACAATAGGATAAATTGTGGTATATTTTTATAATTGATAAATAGAAACAAAAATGAGCCAATTCCAACTACTTACAACATGAATGAATCTCACATACATAATGAGGAGTAAGTTTTATGACAGCAAATGGAGGGGTACCTAACCCAGCCCAGAAAGTCACAGGAAAGCTTCCTAGGGAGACTACAGCTTTCACTGCAAAGAATTAGAATACGGGATGGGGGAATGGGAAGTAAGGATGAATTTTAAATTGAGATAATTTGAACAAAAGTAAAAATCTGTAAAAATTATAAGCAGATGGGTGTTATGAATGGATGACATATTTGTGGGGGAAAAAAGGGTATGCCTAGAGATGTGACAGAGTCAGGAATGCGGCGAATCTTGCAAGCTGTTATTTAGATTGACCTTAATCCTTTGGGTCACAGGGACATGGGAGGTGCTTGTAAAAGGAAAGATGTGGACATATTTATGTTTGGGATCACTGACACTGCACAGTGGAGGACAAAGAGGAAAATGTCGAGAAATTAGACTCATTAAGAGGTTATCCAAAGAATACAGGTGAAAAATGGTGGGAGCCCCAGTTATCTAGAATGAAGAGAAAAAGGGAACAAAGTAAGAAGAATGGACGCCTTGTATCTGCTTCCCTTTGAAAAATCTCTGCTTAAAGTCTCAATTCATGCCAAAGTACAATTGACTAGTAATACAGCTGCTGAATATTTCCATGTCTCCCAAGAGAAGGTGAAATTACCAATTAAATAGGGGATCAAAGCTTTAAGTAGAAAGGATGACTTCTAGTTGTGAAATGTCAAGTATTTTCCTGAATAACTTCTTAATTCTTTGTTAGTTTCTTTGTTTCTAAGTCATCAGAACTTTTCCAAATGCATCACATCTATGGAAAAAGGAACGAGGCTGAGGTGACTCAGCAAAATCTATGCTTTAATTCTATGACTTTCACCAACTCAGCAACAGCAGAAATCTGGGAGAGAAATTCTTCAGGACTTTCCAATACTACTATGACCTGGGGTGGGGGTTGGGGGGCAGGTTGTATAAAGGAAATTTCCCAAATCATAGATTTACTATATCTGCTAGGAAAGCCTCACAAAGTCAATTCCTATAGACGCATACTAGACCAACAGAGAGGCCGATGACGTCTGCGTAAATGTGTGTTTTTTATTTGTATATACAACTGTTATAAATAGAAATGTCCTTTTCTTTTTAACTGTCTATTGTGATTGTGTTTTATAAAGGCTTCCTCAAGGTTTTAACCCTAATTAGCCTACAAAGAGAATGGACCTGACTTTTGAAATAAAGTGTATCTGTTGATATAATTCATTTCACTCAAATTCTATATAAATTTAATTGTAACTGTTTTCAATAGAGAAGTAAAGAACTAATTTCCTGTTACTTTAATTGAACTAAAATTAGTCTAGGATTATTACTTGGGTTACTTCTTTGGATTTTTGCTTCGCTTCCTATCAGACACACACACACGCACGCGCACGCAGACTCACATACACATACGTACACTTATATTTTGTCATGAGATATTTGACATCAGACCCTTTCATCAGGCAAATATTCCAAACTTTATTTGTAAATAAAAAAGTCCTGTTCACAATAGGACTTTTACATTTTTTAAAGAGAGAAAAAAATAGTGATGTCTTTTAGCAGAAAATTACTCTTTTGAAAGTTTTAATTTTTCTCACATTTTTCATCATGGTTTAATTAAGTTATCTTAACAAATCTTTAGGTCTAGGTTTAGATCTTTTACTTAAGAAAGCAAAATATAATTTTTAAAATTGATTACAATATTCCATATATTCCATATTCCTGAACCCCTTTCTGGAAGTAATAAATGTAACTAAAAAGTGACTTGAAGGCTGGGGCTTTTCCAATTATCCCTTTTTCCTTATTGGAATGTACTGATTAGGTGCTCAATAAATGTCAGAGTTAGTTCATTACTGCACCTGTTAAGAGTTGTTAAATTCTGAATCTGTCATCCCAACAATTAAGATCCCACCAAACTTCATATCATCTTCATTCTTTAAGATCTCTTCTATTCTTCTAAGTCATTGGTGGATTCGTTGAACTTCAAAAGATTAAGGACTGAATACTGTGATGTAACACTTGAAAGCTCTCTTCAGGCTTGTAAAAGGATTTCTTTATATTTAAATGTGATCATTTAGCAAGGTGCTACTATGCATAATTCTATGGCCATCCTTTGCAATTTATTATCATATGGGTCTATGATAATGCATTGAGAGCTCCTTCCAGATTCTAAAGTGTACGTTCTCTACGTGAACGAAATTTTCTTGAATTATTAATCTAATATTGTTAATAAAGATGTGTTTGCTCTTACGTTGAAAGATCCCTGACTCTTAGTAGACATTAGGAGTCAGAATAATGTCCTTTCTCTTTGCTGCTTACAAACCATCTAGGTATTCTGTAGCAGATATTATTTTGAAATATTAGCACTTCTATACCTGGAAATTCCTTTTTACTCTAGGACATGTTTTCCATGTAAAACCAGACCTTGAGGCTAAGAAATCCATTGCTTTGAGAACTGGGTTGTGCAGGAAGTAAAAGGAAAAAAGGCAAGGAAGTTAATTTTTGCTTTGATTTTCAAATATGTGGCTGAAGCACATTTATAAGACAACTCCTAGAATGGTTTGGGGGTTTAAGGATAGCAAAGACCATTCTGAAATGGTCATAACTAGACACAGACCTTGAAAGTAGACACAAGGCCACAAAATAGTAGATGGGGACACAGTTGCCATATTATCTTTGGGTAGAGCTGACAAAGTTGGGGGTGGTGGTGATGGATTCTTTCCTTTGGGACCTAGAACATGTAGAGAAATATGTTAGAATGGAAATATTTCAGAGGTTGCCAATTTGAGTAGATCTTTATGAAATAGAACCAGATGCATTTTTTTCTCTGATGCCCTATTTCCTTAAAACTCGTACCCTGGAGGCACCTGAGTGGCTCAGTAGATTAAGCATCTGCCTTCCGCTCAGGTCATGATCCCAGGGTCATGATCCCTGCCCAGTGGGGAGTCTGCTTCTCCTTCTCCCTCTTCCTCTCCCCCGATCATGCTCTCTCTCTCTGTCAAATAAATAAAATCTTAAAAAAATAAATAAATAGAACTAGTATCCTGAACTTGGACGTAACCTTAGTGAAAAATGGGAAGGAAGAGAACTCTTTATCAATAAGAGAATTCTGGAATTACCAAGGATAATGATTGAAATAAAATTGTCCCTTATTAAAATTTTTACATTTTTGGACTACTTTATTTATTTACTTTTTTGTTGAAGTATAGTTGACACACAGTGTTACATTCATTTCAGGTGTACAGCATAACGATTTCACAAATCTGTATGTTATGCTATGCTCGCCGCAAGTGTAGCTCCCATCTGTCACCATACAATGCTATAACATTATTATTGACTATATTCCCTATGCTGTATGTTTTATTCCCATGACTTCTTCATTCTGTAACAGGAGCCTGTATCTCCCATTCCCCTTCACCCATTTTGTTCATCCCCTCCCCACCCCTTGGCAACTGTAAGTTTGTTCTCTGTATTTATGAGTCTGTTTCTGCTTTTTGTTTTCTTGTTTTGCTTTTTTAGACTCCATATATAAGAGAACTCATAAGATACTTGTCGTTCTCTAACTTGCTTCACTTAGCATAGGACCCTATAGGCCCATCCATGTTGTTGCCACAAATGGCAAGATCTCATCGTTTTTTTATGGCTGAAGACATTTATAGATATTTTTACACATAAATTTTATTAATCTGTGACCTGTGAAATTCGAAATTTGCACCGGTCATTCTAGAATCAAGCCTGAAACCATTGGTATTTCCCACCTCTTGTTGATGTCAAAACTGTGTTGAAGTTTTGAAGACTGCCTCCAGTCTTCTAATACCGCTTTCATTCTCTAAAACTCTTTAAAGTTTACCAAAAATAACTCTACCATGATAATTAAAATTTCCTAGGAAATTCAGATTTAGTTGGAGCAGGCAGGATTCTTTCCTACAGTCTTAAAAAAAAGTTTACTATAAGAATAGTTGAAAGAATCGTTGAAATGGTTTCACAGTGAACACCCATATACTCACTATCTAGATTCTACAATTAATATTTTATATTTGCTTTATGACCTACCCTTTCCCCTACCTCCCCATCAATCTATATTATTTTTGATGCTTTAAAAGGTAAGTTAAATCTATTATTAGTATATTCTCCTTTAAAAATTTCAGCTTGAGTAAAAACTTTTTATGGTTACTTTTTTCTGTTGGTGTAAAATCTATATACAATGAAATGTGACTTTTAAGTATAACATTTATTGTTTTCCAATAAATGGGCAGAATATTATATTGTCTCAGAAAATTCTTCCATGCCCCTTTCCAGTGAATTTTTACCTGCACCACTCAGAGGCAACTACTGTTCTGGTTGTTTTTTTTTTTTTTACCATAAATTATTTTCTGTATTTTAGATGGTGTCATGCAGTATGTCCTCTGTGGATCAGGCTTTTTTCACTTGGGATGGCTTCAGATTTATCCATTTGTTGTGCATCTGTTCCTTTTTATTGATGTATGAATATACCATTTATATACCTATTTTTTTGATAGGCATGTAGGCTGTTTTCACTTTTGACTGTTATTAATAAAGCAGCTGCTATTAATATTCTTGCACACATCTTTTTGTGGACATTGTTTTAATTTCTTTTGAGTAACTTTCTAGAAGTAGTATTACTGCTTCATAGGAACAATGTAAGTTTACTTTTGGAATAAACTGCCAGACCTTTTATAAAGTGGTATCTTATTGTGGTTTTTATAAGCTTTTAAACCACACTGTGCTTTATGTTTATGTAAACACCATTCCTTTCACTAGAGAAGGTAAAGAAAAATAGAAAATAAAATTTTTCACCTTAGTAACAAATGTATTTGTTACTCTTTGTCTAAATATAACATTTAAAAACAATCCCCCTTAATAATTATTCTTCATACTGTATCTAAATTTTGTTTCAGTTTTGAACTCTGCCTAGGGGCATTTTATTTCATTAAGTTAAGTTCAAAAAGTTATTTCATTAACTTAAGTTCAAAAAGCATTTGTGAGTATCTAACAAGGTCTAGAAAAATTCCTAAACTTGATGGTTAAATAAATAAGTCATAATATCTGCTTTCAATGGTCTTAACAAGAGGCAGATGTATGAATAGCTACACTTAAGGATTATAGATACTATTTTGGTGGTTGCATATCTATATAGTGTATATGTGTGTGTATGTGTGTCTGTGTGTGTGTAGATATATACGGTACAGAAGGGCACAAGGAAAGAACTATAAAATTTACCTGGTAAAATGAGACAAAAACCATCTTTGAGGGGCAGATGCTTGTACTTAATTTTTTATCGAGGACTTTAGAAGATACTGTGTGGCTTAAATCCTTCAATACTTGAAGGATTGTTGTTTTTATCGTTTTGTGAACATACTGGCATTCTTCCTCTGCAGTTAATATTATGGAAAGTGAAATGGACCAAAGTTGTTCGTTCTGGCCCTATATCTGTCTCCTGGCCTTTGATTTTCAAAGCCTTCTGTTCCTAATTTGTTTCCCTGACAACATCAACAACATTGAGTTGCGGGGGTGGGGGGGGGGTTTACAGCAACTTTGTTTCTTAAACCCTGAGCAAATATGAGGCATTGTAAAAGTATACTATCAGTTATAATACCCTTTTTATCTTTGTACTTTTCTCAGATGCTCTTCAAAATACTCCCATGTCCAGTATCTTGATCCACACAAGTGTGTGTATCTGTATGAAATAATGCAGAATTGCCTCTTTATATGGCTGTTTTCTTGATCCGGAACGCTCTTCCATCGCCTCATTCCCATTATTAGTCTCATCTGTTCAGTTTTGCGTCACATCCCTGGAGTTAGATTTACCAAAGTGTGTTCTAATCTCAAATGCCCCTTGTTTGTTATTCCTACTCTGTTTATTACCATATGAAGATATGCAGAAAACCAGTTGCTTTAGTTTTTTATTGCTGTTGTAATAAATTACCACTGAGTGTCTTAAAACAATACAAATTTGTAATCTTTTCGTTTTGGAGGTTAAATGTCTGAAATGGGTCTCACTGGGTTAAAATCAAGGTTTCTGCAGGGCTGTTTTCCTTCCTGGAGTCTTTAGAGGAGAACTCTTTTACTTGTCTCTTCCAGCTTCTATAGGCTATCTGTAATTCATGGTTCATTTTCTCTTCCTCTTGTCTTTAAAGCCAGCAGGTAAAGCATCTTCAGATCTCTCTTTGACTCTGCTCTTTTGCCTCCCTCATCCACACTGAAAGAATTCTTTGATTACACAGGGCCTACTGGATACTTCATGATAACATCTTTATCTTGAGGTCAGCGGATTAGCAACCTTAATTCCATCTGCAACTTTAATTCTTTCTTGCCATATAACATAACGTAAGCACAGTTCCTGGAAATTAGAACATCTTTGTTCTAGACATTTTTGGGAATCAATTATTCTGCCTACTACACTGGTATAAATTTTTTGTTTATTTGTATGTTTTGCTTTTAACCTAACAATGTTCTTATTGGAAACCCTGGACATCTCCCTCACTGTTGGCCCTTTGTTCCTGTCACAGCATGTTTTTCATGGTCACTTGCTGACCAACACCATTTGGAATCCTTTGTCTCCCTGGCATTTACTTTAAAGCATCCTTTGGACAAATGACTTGTTCCCAGAGCTTGAGAGATCTCAGTCCTAAGAAGGGCCTTGGGCTTCAGTCTTGCATTTGGCCATCCATTTATTTCTTTTATAATCCATTGTCCTTTCTTGTTAAAGTGCTAATGTTTAGTGAAAAATAAAAATAATATTTTTATCATTCCTTGTCATTTTTCCATTTCTTTTTCAAGAGTTCTGAAGCTCTTAATCATCAGGACCTTCCTTAGTTCTCCATGGTTCTTCCCCAGAAATTCTGCACTCTCCTCATAATGAGTGAAGAGAGGCTCATAGGGTAGTTTCAGACATGTGGATTATATGTATCTTCTCTATGACATACCATATAACATATCATACAAAGTATCTAGGTTTCATTCTCATCTCTTTTCCCAGTATCACCCCCACAGAATGCTAGATTTCTGCCTTCTTTAAATTCAGAAGGCTGAACTGCTCCATTGAGAGACTTTCATGCTTATCTTGTGCTCCAACAAAGGTTCCTTTCCTTTTCTTTTTCCTAACAGTGCTCACATTAACATAGGTTTCAGTCTTCATCAGATTCTTCAAACTCTCATGCCTCTTAATTTTTTTGTATTGCTTTATATTATATATATAATACGAGTTTATCCACTTTGACAAGTCAGATAGTAAAAGCATTTTTCTTAAGACCTTACCTTTCTTTCCTATACAGTGCAGCAGCCAACTTGAATAAACACACAAAGATTCAATGATTGCCTCTGGTAGGAGACTTTGGAATAATGCCCTGGGCTTCTATGTGGTCAAGTCTGATTTCTCAACTATTTCCGGCAGGATAACTCTTTTGGTGAGTGACATGCTGCCTATAATTGCTAAAAATGCATGTGGGTGGTCAATTCCAGAGTTAGCCATTCTCTGGGTTAAAAGAAATGAACTGAGAAAACAACAGTTACAAAATAGTTTAGGTTTTCTTTTCTAGGGTAAAAAACACAAAGTAGAATTGGGTATTATATTGTTTACTTGATTGAAGATAAGTAAATTCTTTATTAGGGATTATAAATTTTATTGTTCTAGATTTTTCTGTAAAACTGATAAAAGCTATGGCTCATCACTACAGAATCTGAACCTTACTCCAAACAAATATTTATAGGTACAGTTATACAAGATTCTCTGTACAAATCCAGCAGATTTCAAGATTTTTGAAGGGACATGAAACCCTATTTTATACTTGTTTTATAAGGAAGTATAGCACAGGGATCAAGATCATGACCTCTGGAGTAATACTTTCAGTGCACAGTCTTTATGATCTTGAGTACGTTTCGTAACTCTTGGATGCCTAAGTATTGTCCTCTTTTAAATTAGGTAAAAATACTAGACCTTATCTCATAGGGTTTATAAGGTTTATAAGGTTTAAATTAATGTTTCTAAAATAATGCCTGCTACATGGTAAACACTATAGTTGCTAATTAATTAAATTTATAGTAAATTAATTTATTAGTTATTCATTTTCTTC
Organism: Mustela putorius furo; assembly: GCF_011764305.1. Classification (NCBI taxonomy): domain Eukaryota; kingdom Metazoa; phylum Chordata; class Mammalia; order Carnivora; family Mustelidae; genus Mustela; species Mustela putorius. The sequence goes on along the minus strand of NW_025421373.1, from coordinate 12,684,891 downwards.
AGTTCAAGTGCTCAAAAAAGAATAGGTTATCACTATGTTTTTTTTTTCTTCCAAATTTCTGATTACTAAGCTCTTTACGAATCCATTACAAAATCTATGCAAGTTATTATACTGGCTAATATGGATTTCCCTATTTTTTTGAAGTGTTATATTCTTACACTGATTAAGAATCAATGTGTGAATTCAGTAATAAAAACATCATTTAATTATATTATATTGGAGTATGATCTTATTTTTAGAACAAATGAACTAAAGAAAAATAAGGGAAATTCTACTTTAATAATTTACATATGCTTTCCCAAGAGATGGATTAATTAGATCCTGGTTGTGAAAAGTAGAGGAGAGGAGAATATTGCAAAAGAATTAGAAGTACGGGTGCCTGGGTGGCTTACTCGGGTAGCCATCTGCCTTCAGTTCAGGTCATGATCCCGGGTTCTGGGATCAAGCCCCGCAATGGGCTCTCTATTCATTGAGGAAGCCACTTCTCCTCCCTTAGACCCTCCCCACACATCAGCTCTCCCCTCACTCTCTGTTAAACAAATAATTAAAATCTAAAAAAAAAGAAGAAGAATCAATACTCAATAAACATATTATTATGACTATACATAAATGATAAATAAAGCTTGCTCATTGGGGTGAAATCTTCTCTCCTTCTGCCCCTCCCTGCTCAGGAGCTCGCTCGCTCTCTGTCGTCTCTCTCTGTCTCTCAAATAAGTAAATAAATAAATAAATGTTTTTAAAAAGATAATTAGAGTTTAAAAAGAGAAAAATAGGTTGTGCTGTATTTTATTTCCCCTCTAGTTCCAGTCTTGTCCTTCTCTTTAGTGTCTTTTATTCCCACTTGGTTTTTAATAATAAAAACATAAGCAGTATGTCTGTAAGCCTGTAAGTAAACCATACTTGTCAATGGGTCTGATTTTTTCAATTTTTTTCTTGTCTTTCTTTCTCTTTTCTACTATTAATGTATTTTTGGAATAGTGTTGGGGTCCAGAGGTGTTGGCTAAGAAATAATTCCTAAGACATCTTAGGAGCAAAAAGGTGGTTTTATTAGAGCGCAAGGATAGGACCTGTGGACAGGAAGAGCTGCGGCTTCCAGATCCTGAGGAGCAACTGGTCATAAACTTTGGGGTTGGGGGAAGTAAAGCCAAGGGAAGTTCTGAAAGGACTTTTTTTGTGCTAAAGAAGACTGGCAGGTTACTGGAAGCCAGGCTATTGTCAAGTAAGGTAGTTTTTCCCTCTAGCTAGGCATTACATCAAGACAGTTGGGAGTTTCCTGGAGGAAGGTTAAACTCTACCTGCCTCTAGTATTTGTCAATAGGCTGCAGGTTATAAGGACATTGAATTTTTTTTTTAAAGATTTTATTTATTTATTTGACAGACAGAGATCACAAGCAGGCAGAGAGAGGAAGGGAAGCAGGCTTCCTGCTGAGCAGAGAGCCTGTTGTGGAGCTAGATCCCAGGATCCCAAGATCATGACCTGAACTGAAGGCAGAGGCTTTAACCCACTGAGCCGCCCAGGCACCCCCTGGTATATATTTTAAGGTGTAGAGTATGATGGTTTGTTGTACATACATAGTGAAATAATTGATACAGTCAAGCTGATTAGTATATTAATCTCCTCATCTGGTACCTTGTATGTGTGGTAAGAGCACCAGAAATCTAATCTCTTGACAGATTTCCAGTATTCAGCACCATAGTCACTGTAGTCACCATGCTGTACATTAAATTTCTAGACTTAATCATCCTAAATAACTACCATTTTGTACCAGAATAAAACGTTTTTAAAGTTAAAGATAAAACAAAACAGGGGCATCTGGGTGGCATCTGACTCTTGACAAGGTGTGGAGCCTACTTTTAAAAAAAAGGGAGGGGCGCCTGGGTGGCTCAGGGGTTAAAGCCTCTGCCTTCAGCTCAGGCTCAGGTCATAATCCTGGGGTCCTAGGATCGGAGCCCGGCGGGAAGCCTGCCTCTCCCTCTCTCTCTGCCTGCCTCTCTACCTACTTGTGACCTCTGTCTGTCAAATAAATAAATAATCAATCTTTTAAAAAAAGAAGAATAAAAATAAAACAAAACGAAAAGTATCCAAAAATGGAAATTGTAACAATGTAATCACTAGAATAACATGAGCAAAATCTGCATTACCATTTTCATAAGTATCAGAGAGAAAATTCCTGCTTTTACAGGCACCTTGCTTTCTTCTGCATCCTCCCCATCTCCTTTATCTACAAGCAGCTATTTCCCATTATCATTTAAATTTGCTCTCATCTTTTCTACCTTAAAAAATGCTGTTTTTGCTACTATCCTATATCTCACTTTCCTTTTGTAGCCATTGTCTGAAATTACTTTTACATTATTATATCATTATTCTACTTCACATCCCCTTCACTCTTCAATTCAATGTTTCTTTCCTCACCACTCCACTGAAACTATACTCAGCATGGTGTCTAACCAATCCCTTAGTTTTAAACCTAATGGACCCAAGTGCTCAGCAACATTTGACAATCTCGTCTGCTTGCTTCCTTTGAGGTATTCTCTTTGATTTCCATGGTAACGCAATCTGCTGTTTTTTGTTTTTTTTTTTCAAAATACCATCTTTATACCCATACTTTCCATCCTCCTTTTGGGGTTCCCACTTTCCCCCTCATTTGCATTCTATCCAGAGCTTGCTTCTCTTTTCATTCTACCATTCTCCTTCATGACTCCTCCAATCTTTTATTTCAGTTAATGCATATATACTAATGATTCACAGATCTTTTTTTTTTTTAATCCAAGGTCAGCTAACTAATTTCCAAACCCATGTAGATATCTTCTTATTGACCATCCATCCACATGTGAATGACCCCTAGGAATACAAATCCAACTTGTCTGAAACTAATCCCTTATTCTTACTGCATTCTGAACCTGATTTTTCTTCCAGTGAGTGATTAAAAACTATACACTTTTCCAAAAAGGAAGTTGGTTATTATTCTTCACTTTCCTTGACTGTAGTTAATCCACCCATACATGAGTGCCTAAGTCTACCTATTCTATCAGCCAAACGTCAGGTACTAGAACAAATGTGTCCTCATAACATATGTCCTTATATCTCTTAGGTCTTTCAAATAAACCCTTTACCATTTTCTTAATTTAAGCCACCATGATCTTGTGCTTAAAGAGCTGCCATAATTTCCTCTCTTATTCCCATGATTTGAGTGTATATTTCACATAGCAGGCAGAAGAATTTTTCTAAAATATAAGAATGGTCGTGTCTCTCCCTTCCATCAAACCCTTCAATGGCTACCAATTTCTTTTAGTTTACAGTGCCAAGTCTTTCAGAATTTGGTATCTATTTATAGTCCTAGAGTCGTCTCCCATTAATATCTACCTCTTAAATCATGCATAAGCTCTACCCTTTCTTATCTATCAGTCTTAGAAATCACCATGCTCAGCCTCATGTCTGGCTCTTTAGATAAGAACTTTTTCTTCTTGAACTATTCCTCTTTTCCCACCTCATACCCTCTTCAATTCCTTAATTCAGGGGCCACTTATTTCAGAAAAACCTCCTTAAACTACCTCATTTATACTCCAATAACACGTTTAGTACTCCTTTAGAGAACTTATTATAGTAATTTGTAATTGATTAGATTGCTACTTCTTTTAGTTGTCCTTAGATTATAAACTGTGAACAAGGCAGGGACTATGATATATAATCCATCATTGTCTCCCCACTAACTAGCACGATGACTGGAATTTAGTAGATGCTCAAAATTTTTTTAAAGAAACAATTGAATATAAAGGAGGGATGTATATAAATATAAATATAATCAAGAATAAATATATAAATAAATATAGTCAAGAATAAATATAATCAAGTCACACATTCATGAAACAAATAATATCTTAAGAACATGGCAGGAACACACTAAAGACTACTTAGAGTTTTTAATTGGAATTATGGCAAATAAATATGGACATCTAAGAAGTGATCAGAGCAATATGAAAGGGTCACCTTCATCTGAATGAGACCTAGTTTGAAGGAGGAGAAAGGGTTGTCATTTCTGTGTATCTTAGGATGAACTTTGAGTTTATGGTATTCTGTTCCGTGTAGGACTTACTGGAAGAAATGTTTGAAAAGCTTAGTGATAGGGAGAACACACAGGGCAGTAAAATGTCTTAAAACCTTTATTAACAGAAATGGTTGGAATAATTGGAGCTAATTAACCAAGGGAAGACAAATAATTGAAGACTAACTCCAATATTTGGCTGAAATATGATTGCTCCAAAATTTTGAAAGGCTCTCCTAAGAGAAATGGCTATCTACTTCATATGGCTCAAAGCTTGAAACTAGTATGAATGGGTCTATATGGAGATTGAACATCCTCATCATACAGAGAAATGTCATATGATCTAGAACTTTACAAAGAGCTTTTACAGGTTAGACTTTCATATTGTTAAAGGCATACAAACATAACAAAGAGGACCACAAAAATTTCAGGCATTAGAGAGCATTAGGAAAGGTTCATGATATATGGCCACTGATCATATGTGAAGGTTCGTCAGTATGTAAGAGGTGGACAAAGCTGTGAGGCTAGAGTCATATACTCTTCCATAAAGGTCAAGAACATAACATAAAAACCAAATAAAAATCAGGGATCCACAAGACACAGTAGCACTCCGCAGCTCTCAAAAAAGACAGTCATGCAGGCCAAGCTGGGTCCAATAGATAGACTCGTGCTCTGGGGGACCATTAATAACTGGGAGGACCCTGCTTCCCAAAGTGAGCTTTAAACCTAAAGAGTATGCTGACAGCCATCTAACACTTCCAAACACTTGATTATTCTTTTCAAATTTTAGACAGCATAAATGACAAACCTTAGCAAAGACAAGAGAGACAAACCTCCCTTCTGCAACCAGGTCTTCCAGTTCCAACAAGAGGATGTGGAGGCCTTCCATGGTTTACAGCAACGTGATTTTTCTTGAATTCTTTAAAAGCTGCAGATTGAGGGACACCAGAGACAGAAATAGGGGCCTCTGAATTTGAAGGAAAGTTCCCAGATATGTGGGCTACCAAGATCCTCCCAATTTTCCCTCAGCCAGATCTACTCTGGAGTTTTATTTTCAGATACTCCCCAGACCTCATGTCAGTCAGAGTAGTAGACAGAGTCATCATTTGTCCTCCAGCAGGATTTCCTTTTGAAGAGCTCTGGTCCTTTAGCTCCTCCATATCTAAAAATTAACCTATGAAAATACTTTAAGCACCAAATATTACTGGGAAATATAACCCAAGAACTTTATAACCTTGTATACATACATTTATTATTATTATTTTTTCCCTGAGAGTAAATTTTGGTATTAGGGGCAAAAAAAAAAAAAAAAAAAAAAGGATGTCACTACTAGGGAAATTGTGTGAAAGGGAAGTGGGGAGATGACAGTTTTCTCTTCAGAAGTTGCCTGGAGACAGTGTTTCTGCCGCAAGAGGGCTGGTGTGTCCCCTCTGCTTGGGACTACCTTGAGAAGATTTTGACTTTGTTTTCTAAAGTTGTTTAGAATCTACATGGGTTATGAATGCTTTGATCTGCTCCAGCTGCAAGGGCACACAGTGCCCTATTTTAGGTGCCAAGTTTGTGTTCTGTTGGAAACCACATTGAATAGTTTGGCAATATTAATGCTAAATCTAGCAGAGAGATTTCCCATTTTTATGAAACACCCACAAAAGTCAACATTCTGTTTTTTAACATCTATCCACCAAGTAACAGAGCAATAAAAGCAACATTGGAAAGACCTGAAAGTATTCACATTATTTTATTCTGCCTTCCAATATAATTTCCACAAATATTCCATGGTTTAGTTCATAAAAAATGAACAATGAAACAAGCATTAATTGAACATCTATCTTGTTCTCAGAAATATAATATTCTTCCTTACTCTTGTTCAAGACCTGAAAATCTCTTCTCTGAAATACATCTTGGATCTGTTCTTTTCTTTCTTAGTGGAGGTCACCAATCATCTTATGGCTGAACAACCTCTTTTAAGCTAGTCTCCACAACCCTATCTCCAAACAAATCTCCACATGGTAAACTAATCATTTTAAAGCAAACTCAATTATGTCATTCTTTTGCCTAAGCTCTTTCGAGGAATTTTCATTACACACATTTTTTTAAAAAGCCACAATGCTTACTATGCTACAAGGTCCAACCATGAGGCAGCTCTGCCCATCCTGCCAGCCTCTTCTTGGGAACTGTCATCCTCTATAGCTAACTCAGCTGATGAGTGTTTTCCATGCCCTAGCCCTCTTCCAAAAATACTGTCCTCCCAACTTTCCTTGGAGCTAGGTCCTTTCCATCATTTAGGACTTCACTTATGTATCTCCTTCCCCAAGAGCACTTCCTTGAACACTGGGTTCGAAGTCTGTCTCTGTTATTCACCACCTTGGCTCCCTATTTCATTCTTAGTACACTATGCAGCTTTCAATTTTTGCATTTTTAAAAAAATTAAATTGCATTCTTGTGTGTATTCCATCCCCTGCCCCACATAGGCTCTGTGAAACAGGACCCATATTAGTCTTATGCATATGGCTTCCAGCCCAAGTACCTGCTTTGGAGAAAGTGCTTTAAGACATTTTTAAAAAAATGAACATCTAAGTATGTGCATGCTCCATTTTTTAAAAGGTAGACAGATGTTTTCCAATTTGTGTAATACTTCATATAAATATATGTCAAGTCATAAAGTAGAGAAGAGAAGAACCAGGACAGGAATTCCATTATCAGTGAGAGAGAATGAAACAAATGGATGTATGTGGTTAAATATATTATCTGCACAGTGTGTGAAGCAGCAGTTTGGAAATACTGGCAGACTCCATTTTGCTTTTAACAAGGGTGAAGAAAGCTAAAGCTTCACACAGCCTGACAGACTCAGGGAAGTTTAATGTAGGAGAGAGGGCTTGGGGTACCAACCTGAAGTAAAAATGGGATTTGAGTTGGGATGGACGGGTGCAGAGGAAGTGTTGAGCACACCGTGCAAAGCCATCGATGCAGGGCATTCAGGATTACATGGCTTGTTGGGTACTGAAGAAGCCTAACTGCCTGCTCTTTCGATATCAACATCCCATGGAATCAGATTTCTAAATTGTCTGTTTGCCCACTTAAATACCCTGGTTTATTTCAAAGCAATTCTTTGCTTTTTGAAGTGTTTCATAGAGCATGGCTTTCTTTAACAAATGCATAAGAATTGAAAAAAAAAAAAAAAGAATATTTTACTCCGTAGTCCTTCCTGATATTTAGATTTGATTATAGATTATGTAATGCTTTTATCCTTATCCATTTTATTGAAGAGTTGGTGACATTTCAGAACATGCTTGCATCTGAGACTAACTCCTAGCCAAAGAGGCCCATATCTGAGGGCTCTGTTGTAATGAAGCCCAATGGGAGGAAAACGTCAGACTCTGTTATTCGGTTATTTGGTTATCCCTCCTCTCATGTTGTACCTCTTGAGCAGATACTACCTTGGAGCCAGGAATATTAGAAAGTGCCTTGTCCAGTGTTTCTGACAGCTCTCACATACGATTTTAGATTCTATTTGTCCCACTTCTTCCTGTAGCCTCTACTACAAAACTTGTTCAGCCAAACTTTGTTAATTTCACAAAAGTGCATCCTGACAGCACCTTGCACAGACTCATCCCAGAGCTCTGCTTCTGCCATGGGACTTCTCCTCGGCTGCAGGGGTATTCTCGGCACTCAGGAAGGCAAACAGGGAAGCTTAGGGAGTTAATGTCGATGACCTCACCTTGGACCAGTGGGCCATATATGATGGATATATACTTTCTTCTTTGTTCCCTGGGTCGACTGCTCTGAGGCATATTTCAAATGTCTCCCCTTAAAGTCACATTGGATCAAGCTTCAGCCACCTGCAGGGGGTAATTAGGTAACAAATTCTTGTACTGGCTTTTTTCCTTCTCTTCAACTTTCTGCCTTCTCTTTCTCAAATGAACTACCTACAAACAAGCCTTTGTCCCAGGCTCCCTGTTGGGGGATCTAAAGGTAAGACATCCCTTAAAGCAGAAATTGGCAAGATCAAATAGAAAGATGCTAAAAGTACTCAAAAAAAGCCTGTAACCCAAAATAGCACTGATGCAGACCATCCACAGTTCCACAGATCACCACTGTAAACACTAGCCTTTGTTACAGAAAGAAGTATCCATCAGGGTAGCTATTGGGGTGAGAAACTGGGCCAGTTTGCTCAGATGGAGTTCTTTAATAACCAGGAGATACCCACGGAGGACTGTGGGGTGGAACCCTAAGAGCAACACTGAGAAGAGTTGTATTCTAATGCTGAGCATAATCTATGTGACTCAGTTTTCCCTGGTGTCTGCCCAAGATATGAAACCCTAAGGGCTGCAGCTCTGCTACTCTTTCTCTCTTTTCTCTCTCTCCAGGTCAATTGCTTGAGACCTTTATACCATTTAAATGTACTTTAATAATCTCACAAAATGGTTAAAACCAATTCGATAGCATTAACAACAACAAGCCTGTCATTTTGGTATGGGCAATGGGCCATGAACTATTCAGGTCATTTGTAGTAGTCGGTTTTACTCACAGAAAAGGGTAAACCTTAGCTAATAGTCTTGAGTACTTTTAAATTTCTGCTATGCTCTGTTCAGCTTGCAGAGAATCATAGATAAAGTGCTCCAAGGACTGGGGCACCTGGGTGGCTCAGTGGGTTAAAGCCTCTGCCTTCGGCTCAGGTCATGATCTCAGGGTCCTGGGATCGAGCCCCACATCGGGCTCTCTGCTCAGCCAGGAGCCTGCTTCCTCCTCTTTCTCTCTCTGCCTGCCTCTCTGCCTCCTTGTGATCTCTCTGTCAAATAAATAAATAAAATATTTTTTAAAAAAAGCGCTCCAAGGACATTTGTAGATCAGGAAACAGGGCTCTGGGAGAGGAAGTGAGCAAGCTAAAGGCAAGAAGCCAGGTCTTCTGACTTCCAAATCAGACTGCTAAGTTTTCTCTGATTCATGTATCTTTTTGTAAAGAAAACTGAGTAAGATTGAGTGGTGAGGGCAGATCTAGGTCACAATAACATAGCCTATCTGAGAACTTCTTTTCTCTTTTGATTTTGCTTTTGATTTCCTTCGCATATCTGTGTTATCCTCTTTGCTAGAAAGAAAAGGATATTTGTTTTTTTAACCACATATGTGCATAATCACCCAGAATCACCCTGTGTTTGTAACATCCACTTTGTTCTCTTTATTTTTTTAAAATTTTTATTTAAATTCAATTAGCCAACATACGGTACATCATTAGTTTCAGATGTAGGGTTCAATAATTTATCAGGGCCCACTCTGTTCCCTTTAGCAAACACTTTAGTCCTAAGCATTAATATTTTCAAAAACATCTTAATAAGTCAGCTTAGCTTATTTTCCTCTCCCATCCCGCCCACAAAGACATTGATTATGTTGTGGTTGATGTTGAGGACAACCCCCTGCTGGGCTCACTAGGACTTGAGATTTTAAGAGGCTTGCTCTGGCCTCTTAAATTAACCTAATAGTTTTTCTTGATATTGTTAAATTTTCTTTCTTTCATTATCATTATCACTAGTATTTTTTAAACATCTGATGTTCTGATCACCTTGAGTATCTCCCACAGTGTACTTTTGCCTAGGTAAATCTGATACTTTATAATACTTGTGTTAAATCTTTATAAGCAAATTTAAAACATTCCCATTCTATGGGAAACAGTGGTGAAACTAAATTTTCCCATTAATATTACATAACTAGTTAACCTAAGGGGATGAACAGTTCAAAGCTCACATAAATATTAACTTTAATCCCTTTCATCTAGGGCTTCCCATTGTTAGTTTAACCCAGAGCCCAATAGCTTGACTCCCCTGAGGCAAAACCTCAGGAGTACTATTCAGTTTTAAAATCAGTTTGGAGCTCCTAAATTATTTCTTAGACTCTCACTTTGCTTGCCTTACCCATCCTGGTTTTGTTGCTGTCACTTGTTTTGCTTTATCTCACAAATATGTATGTGAAATGGATCAGCATAGAAGTTTGAATATTTGTGGCCACCATATTTTTCATTTGATTGCTAAGTCTATTTTGACTAATGCAAGAAAAACTCCAATATTCAGAGTCAGCAAATATTTTACGAAAGTCCTTTTTCCAAATGGAAATGGTAGAAGAATCTAAAACGAGTTGACCACTAAGTCAGTTTTTATTATATTCTAAATAGAAAACTTCAGATCTTTGAGTACCTTAAATCCAAAGAGTTTAATCTAGCACATGAATATTCATTACTCAGTAGAACTTTGCTGACAAATGTGGAAAATAAGCTAATAGGAAAACAAAGAGCATGTAAATGTGTTATTTTTGTATTATTTCCTGGTGAATGCTTGATTCAATAAGCATTCCCAAGTCCTGTCTCCATGTCTTTCTTTATAGAATTAGCCAAATACTTGTTTCTCCAGCCTCCTTTGCTTTCCTAATGAAAGGGACCATTGTGGTTGGCATCACCACTCTGTCCTTTGGCCCATCAGCAATAAAAGGAAATCTACCTCCAGACTTTTTGTAATTAAAGAAAAAAAATTAAGTTCATTTGTCTAATCCACTACCAGCTGGGTTCTGTTATTGTATGTATTTAAACACATCTGAACTGCTACACCACCATGTTCAAGATATGTGCTCCCAGGACCAGTCTTTGCCCTTCACAGACTAATATGCAAAAGGAACCCACAGACAACTATCACTGCCTTGTAATGGAATAGAAATATTCTCCTAACGAAGTAGTCTATAATGAGTGAGCGTTACTTTATTCAAATAGCATTAATTAGTTTTTTTAACAGTATTCATTATTTTTTATTCATTATTTTTTCACCACACCCAGTGCTCCCTGCAATCCGTGCCCTCTATTATACCCACCACCTGGTATCCCAACCTCCCACCACCCCTGCCACTTCAAACCCCTCAGATTGTTTTTCAGAGTCCAAAGTCTCTCATGATTCACCTCCCCTTCCAATTTACCCCAACTCCCTTCTCCTCTCTAACACCCCTTGTCCTCCATGATATTTGTTATGCTCCACAAATAAGTGAAACCATATAATTGACTCTCTCTGCTTGACTTATTTCACTCAGCATAATCTCTTCCAGTCCTGTCCATGTTGCTACAAAAGTTGGGTATTCATCCTTTCTGATGGAGGCATAATACTCCACAGCATTAATTAGTTTGTACCAGTTATAATGAAGAAGCCATACAGAGATTTTATTCATCGATAATTAAGTCTTTTGTTTGTTTGCTTATTTGTTTTTGCTGCAGTATGGTTCTCCTGAGCTTGAGTAATAACTCTTCTTTGATTGTTGGAGAATGCTAAAAAAAAAAAAAATAAAATAACTACCCTGAAGTATGTTGGCAGTTAGAAAAAAATATGTTGAATTATAAATTTAAATATGGACAGTCTACCTGAGAGGACTAGGACCTCAGTTCTTATTATATTCAACTGTCTTACCAATTTCTCTCTTTTTCCCCTGAACAGAAGTGAAGTAAGAGCTAGCCTGATCACTTTAGCTTGGATTCCTTGTAGAAAAATAAGTTTTCCATAGAGACAAATGTCATTATTGGTCTTATTAGTTCGTTAGAAAGGGGAGATATGAGAGAAATTAGAAACTCAATTATTATCCAAACGTACCATTCTTCTAGAACTCCCACTATTTGTACAAATAAGGTGACATGTTCAGTCTGTTATTAGAATGTTCCCTTTTATCTAACCAGATGAAGGATTGTTCATAGATCTAATACTAGCTTAGAGACCAAAGCAATTGAGAAGACTGGTCTGCACAGGACCATCAATATTACGGCTCAGGGCTCAGAGGATCCTTGGTATAAGACTTGCCACATTCAAGACCACATCAACATCTTTTCCTTCAAGAGCATTCAAAGCCAAACCATGAATCCAGATAAAGGATTTAGGTTGAATCTATGTTAATTAAATTTCTGTGTCTAGGCTTAGTGAGCTTTTGAGAATAAATGAAGGAATAGTACTCTCAAGAATGAGGTAAGACATTCTAACTGGTGTAGGGTGATATCTCAATGTGGTTTTAATTTGAATCTCCTTTAGGGCTAGTGATGATGAACATTGTTTATAGCAGCAATGGCCACAGTTGCCAAACTATGGAAAGAACCATGATGCCCTTCAAAGGACGAATGGATAAAGAAGATGTGGTCCATATACACTATGGAGTATTATGCCTCCATCAGAAAGGATGAATACCCAACTTTAGTAGCAACATGAATGGGACTGGAAGAGATTATGCTGAGTGAAATAAGTCAAGCAGAGAGAGTCAATTATCATATGGTTTCACTTATTTGTGGAGCATAACAAATATCATGGAGGACAAGGGGTGTTAGAGAGGAGAAGGGAGTTGGGGTAAATTGGAAGGGGAGGTGAATCATGAGAGACTTTGGACTCTGAAAAACAATCTGAGGGGTTTGAAGTGGCGGGGGTGGTGGGAGGTTGGGATACCAGGTGGTGGGTATAATAGAGGGCACGGATTGCAGGGAGCACTGGGTGTGGTGAAAAATAATGAATACTGTTATGCTGAAAATAAATAAATTAAAAAAAAAAAAAAAGAATGAGGTAAGACATAAAGAGAAGACTCCAGGTGAAGTTTCCTATCTTCATGTAAGAAGAATTAACAACAACAACAAAAGGACATAATTATTCTTATCCCCACTCTGTTTAAAAAAAAAAAAAAAAAAACTTAAAAATTCAGACCTTTAAGTTGAATTGGGACAATAAGCCAAAACTGAATGCCTTTTCTCTCCATGAGAAAAAGAAACACTCCCTACTAGACCTGTCAGCTTCCTAGAACTGTCATACAATGTGCCCCAAGCAGTGGCATAAACAATAGACATTTATTGTCTCACAGCTCTGGAGGCTCAAAATCTGAGCTCCAAGTGTCAGCAGGTTTAGTTCCACCTGAGCACTCTGAGGAAGAATCTATTCCATGCACTCTTCTACTTTCTTGGTTGCTTGGCAATCACTGGTATTCTTTGACTTGTAGGTGGTTTGCCCTGATCTTGACCTTCATCATCAAGACATTGATGATCAGACATTCCTATATACATGTCTGTCACTATGTCCAAATTTCCCTGTTTATAAGAATACAGTCACATCGGATTAGACCCCACCCTAGTAACTTTGTCTTAACTTGATCATGTTGAAATAGATTTCTAAATAAGGTCACATTCACATGGACTGAGGGTTAGGACTTCAACATCTTTTGGAAGATAATGCAACCCATAACATTAACTGGGAACTCTCAACAAAATAATAATGAACAAGAAAAGTTCAAGTCCTCAACAAAGACACCACAACATTCCAGATCATCTTCTAATCCTGTACCTTCAGGCTTGAGTGAAGTGTTTATTTTTATTTTATTTTTTAAAAAGATTTTATTTATTTATTTGACAGACAGAGATCACAAGTAGGCAGAGAGGCAAGCAGAGAGAGGAAGGAAAGCAGGCTCCCTGTTGAGCAGAAAGCCCAATGTGGGGCATGATCCCAGGACCCTGGGATCATGACGTGAGCTGAAGGCAGTGGCTTACCCCCTGAGCCACAAGCCTCAACTTGGAGCCAACAGGCGCCTCAAGTTGAAGTGTTTAGAAGGCAGCATTTGTTCTTTATATTCCATGTTCAGGATCTTAGAAAGGGAGTAAAAGAGTCAAGGAGAGGTCATTAAAATAAAATAAAAGTAAATGGAATATTTGGGTGAGCAAGATATAAAGAATTGTCACTGCAAACATGAATCTTTTATAGCAAAAATAGGTAACATATTAAGCAAAAGATAGATGGACTCAGCCTGGAAGAAATTCTAATATAAACACCATAAGGAAACCTCCTTGACTGCCCCATATTAAAGGAGAATTTAGTGAAGACATAAATTTTGAGGAAAAAATATTAAAAGATTATTTAAAATAACAGAATAACATTAAAATAAATATTATTGAAAAAAATCAAAACTTAAAATGGAATTATTATAAACCAGTAAGTTGAATAGCATCTAAGAGAATAGAAGAGCTCAATTTTAATTATCTGGGGAGAAAAATCATTGTAATAAATGCAGAGAAAGTATGAAATAGAGACAAATGAAATTCATCAAGAGAAAAAAGATGGAAATGAAGGACAAAGACCATCCCATATAAGTGTAATTGGTGTTCTTTAAAACCATTCAATGCTACAATAGCTAAAAAACTTTCTGAAATGAATTTAGTCACACATAAGTATATGAAAAGAGATAAATATGTTTTTGTTATGATTCATAGCTTAGAAAATCACAATTTATTTAAGTATATAGATGGAAATTTGAGTAGTTTATATAAGGAAGGAATTAGGGTGGCCTTAAACATCTTTCTACCATCATGTCCTACCAGAGAATGGTAAAGCAGTATCTATATTTATGAAAGTCTAAAAATAGAAAGTATAACAAGAAATTTACACCTAGTATTGTTCTATACTAAGTCATAGAGTTATTAATAAAATTATAGATATTCTCAAGCATGAAAAAGTTGAGGAAATATAGCACCCAAAATCCTTTCTTTCAAAAACTGACTGATTAAAAAACTTGAAGGGTGCTTAGGTGGCTCAGATGGTTGGGTGTCTGCCTTCAGCTCAGGTCATGATTTCCAGGTCTTGGGATCAAGCTCCATGTCTGGTTCCCTGCTCAGCGTGGAACCTGCTTCTCCCTTTCCCTCTGCCTCTTCCCCCTGCTTGTATTCTCTCTTTCTCTGTCTCTCTCAAATTAATAAATAAAATCTTTAAAAAAATTTATTTATAACCAAATCTAGACAGAAAAGATAAAAAAACCATACAAATTGTCTGATGATAATTTTGCTAAAATACCAGTGTCGAGCATTTGAATACAGATGTAAGAATAAATAACCATGGGACTTACATAACATAGAAACTTAATAGTATAATTAACAAATCTAAGAATAATAAAGAGGTAGAAAAATTGTAGAGTGTACTAATTTACTTTACTTCCAGAGCAAGGAGACAATTGGTAATAATTGGTATTTAAAAAGAAAAATAAAAAATTATGTTTTTAAAATTTTCATTTTTTATTCTTTCTGGGGAAACTTTAATAGCTACCGTCTTCTGAATTTAAAAAAAAAAAAGAATCTGAACTTCACCATTTCCTTCATTTTCAGTTTGGTTTCTTTCATTCTGTTAAATATAATTTAAAAATACATTTTAATACTTTTTGTTAAAAATAGCATGCAAGGTGTGATTTTATTTTTATAGAAGTTATCTTTGTTCATGAGTCAATCCTTCTCTCCATATATTCAGAGATGCTTGGAATAATGTCCATCTCATATCTGTCGTGATTAGTTCCAGCTGGAGAAATGTGGGAATTTTTTAACCTTTTATTTTTCTGTATTGCTGCAATTTCTTCTTTGAATTTGTAACTAAAGAAA
Organism: Mustela putorius furo; assembly: GCF_011764305.1. Classification (NCBI taxonomy): domain Eukaryota; kingdom Metazoa; phylum Chordata; class Mammalia; order Carnivora; family Mustelidae; genus Mustela; species Mustela putorius. The sequence continues at coordinate 12,669,447 of NW_025421373.1, read as the reverse complement.
TAACAAGTCAATTTTCAAAATAACAGAAATGGCCATTTATATAGGACACGAAGCAGCTAAATAGGGAACCACTAACCACTTCTATATCCTGATTCATTTTAACCATCAGATTTACTTCCCCATCTTTAATTCCATAGCTCTATACACTTTGAATTTTGAAGAATATTATTAAGATGTTTGAAGAAAATATTAAGATGTTTATCAACTTGGGCGCCTGGGTGGCTCAGTGGGTTAGGCCGCTGCCTTCGGCTCAGGTCATGATCTCAGGGTCCTGGGATCGAGTCCCGCATCGGGCTCTCTGCTCAGCAGGAGCCTGCTTCCTCCTCTCTCTCTCTTTGCCTGCCTCTCTGCCTACTCGTGATCTCTCTCTGTCAAATAAATAAATAAAATCTTAAAAAAAAAAGATGTTTATTAACTTAGGAGCCCATGCATATAGACATTCTATCATAGAATAGTAATAAATATTCTTATATTATTGATTCTCCACAGAAAAAGAGTTCATATTCTCAATTTCCTTAAAGGGAACATTTCTACCTGCACTTACTCGAGCCTTATTTTTGTAAATGTTGTTGTTGACATAATGAAATATTGTCAACCTTCAGCTCACTAAGCATATAATCCCATCAACTATTAGCTGACTTCCTCAGGGAGTGCAAACACATTGCTAAAGATCTGTCATCTTACCAAGCTATGACTGATAAACCCCAGCAGAATATACAAATGAAAAAGGACACAGTTTTAAAGAACCAGTGTAGAGTAAATAATGTCTCTGTTTGAACAGAGAGGGGCAATCTTATGGGAACACTGTCTACTACTTTGTCAAAATTAAAAGAATGCCAGAACTCCATATGGTGTGTTTACATGTAGTTTTCTTTCTAACTTTTTTCTCCTTCAAGTTTTGGGCAAATGTTCAATTAATCTGGTTTAACTAGAATTGATTCATATTTATAAATATAAGCTTTCCTTTCATTGTTCATCTACCTTATGCAGATTGTTCTGAAGGAATTATGGGTTCATAAGAGGGCAGTATATACATTTGGTTGCTAAGGGGATGATTACCTGGTGACCTTATTACTTTATTCATCAGTGTTGGATAAAGTCTCCAATGCATTGGATATTCCATCATGTGGATTCAATAAACAGAAGTTCTGGATATCCAGCATAGACAAATCTTCATGCTAAGATGGAGAACTAATTAAAGATAAAATCCAGATGATCTCTTCTGTCAATTTAGAGTTTACCTTTTCCATAATTTACAGACACACATACACACAATAAAATGAGCTAATAACTAATAGCTAATAGCTAAAACTTTAGACATCTATTAAAAGTAAAATTTTTAAAACTTTATAAACTGTCTTAACATATATTTATTGACCATGTTCTGTATGGATGACTCTACTAAGTACAATATTTTGGATGATGTGACTCAGAGCAAGACTAGTTTCTTGCAAGAGACTCAGTAAAGGGTAAGTGGTAACAGAATAGAAAACAAGGGAGGGATTTCTGGATATAGCCAGAGCTGAGCAAGGATGGAAGAAGAACTGGATAGCACAGCTGTATCTTTAAAGCAGAGTACAAGATAACCAGCAAAAGAAGAAAAAAGAGGGGCACCTGAGTGAGACAGGTGTCTTATCAGACAGTTAAGCATCTGACTCTTGATCTCAGCTCAAGGCTTGGTCTCAGGGCTGTGATTTCAAGCCCTTACTTAAAAAAAAAAAAAAAAAATTTAGAAGAAGGAAAAAAAACGGGCCACATAAACCAATTGTTGGCAAGTTTGACCTTGTATCAGTAGAAATGCTTGATTTAGTAGAAAGATTTTAGGAAAGAGAAAAGGCCATACATTCATGCAGCATAATAACACAAATATAGAACTGAACAACTGACATTACCAAGCAGATCAAAATTGAAAAGGTCACCATCTTATCTTCAATGTGCCTTCCATCTAGTAGGTAGGCTAATATAAATAAATATATAAAAATGATATAAAAATGATACATTGTGAATTTTCAAAGGAAGTATGGTGGCCACTGTGATGCACCATACACTTGCCCTTCAAGAATGAAAGATCCATTCACCCACTGCTGGAAGAAAATGTTTAGGTGTCAACCCCTGCAGCATTGCCTCAACTGAAGAGATACGCTTCCTTCCAGGTGACCTCACCTAATAATTAACTGATGTGGGGGTATAAATGCCAGTTCCCTTATCCTGACTTCAGACCACTCCACAGAATTACCTGAGGCCCTCATGGAAACTAAATCAACTACTCTTGCTGCTTAGTCCTCCTGCTTTTTATCTTTTCTTCTGTGGGTGTTGATCTCAAGATTATTCCCCAGGAATCCAACTCTGTAGAATTTCATATTACTAATAGTTCAAGAACACAGATGGTAGGATGAAATTTTGGAACTCGACCATTTACCAGTTGGTGGGCAGTCAGATCCCAAACGTTGATGGTGCATGGACACAGCCCCTCGTAGAAGATGGCAAAGTCATGGTTAAACCTTGCACTGGTGAACTGGGATGCAATAGTGGTGGAGGAGAATTCACTAGCTGGTATGATATTATCGGGCTTTTGAGAAACAAAGCAGAGAGAGTATCTATACAGACTATGGGGATAGTTGACTCTTGCTAAGCATTACTGATATACAGGACCACATGGCAGAAGATGAGTTAATATTTTGGCTTGGGTAATTGACACTGGTAAGGTTGCTGTCATACAAGGGATCAGGGAGGAATGTGTTTGGTACCAGACTGGTATCGTTGTGATCCTCTTGATGGCTGCTTACCCCATTTGACTGTAAAAGACAGTTGCTCTTTCTCCTGTCATGGAAGCGATGTTGCTTTAGAAGCCAGAAGCCAGAGGACCCAGCTGAATTGTAACTTGAGCTAAGTATTAATTATCTATGTGAGTTACCACATATCTCTGGTTTTCAGTTTCCTATGTGTGAAAAGAGGAGGCTAGACAGCTGATTTCAAAGTTCTTTTTCAGAATTATTATTATAAAAGAAAAAAGTGGACAGATATTATAACACTTAAAAGAAGCCATGGTTGTTGTTGTTTTTCTTTTTAATGTAGCATTTCATGCAGAGTCTAGAGAAGAAAATATATAACCTTGTATTTTTCACTCCTTTAGTATGGTAAATGGAACAAATCATTATGTGATGTGAGGAATGATCAATAAAAGACAAATTCACCGAACAGAAGCTAAAGGGCATATTAAATCAGGTACTGTTAGAATATCTCTACAGTTTCAAGGATGCTGTGCTTCTATTACACACCTGGAAAGGATTAGAATGGAATACAGATACAGATAGAAAACCTGCTTAAGAGTTGGGACAAAGCATTCATGTGAAGAATGGGAGGTCCCACTTGACTTCTAGAAGCTGATTTTAAACAATTTACAAAAAGTTGTAGTGCTTTAGCATTCTACTGCTAACTTATAATTTTAGAATGTTTAGTTAAAAAGAAACCTTATCCCAGAAAACCTGATAAAGCTTTTCTGGGTTTGGTTTAGACATGGTCTCTGTAGTAGTGAAAATTTTTAAATCCAATTAATATAGCAATACAGAGAGGGTGGCTGATACAAGCATTCACACATTTCCCTTTAGCCACCTGCTAAGATTACTCAGGAAGCTGTAGAGTATATAGAAATATGTTGTATTAAATCCAGAAAGTCCTAATACAAATTACAATTACTTTGTGAGTCAGCCAAACCACTTAAACTTTCTGCACTAGTATTCTGTTAAATGATTTCTTTAAAGTTCGTGTGTGTGTGTGTGAGATATAGTGGAAACTCAGAGAACAGAGAGCATTACTGATACGTTGGTTGTTGCTCAATTCATTTAACTTTATTAGTTAAAGACTATCTTGTAAATAACTTGAAACTACTATGAAGTCATTTTTCCACTTCAAAAATGTTGGTTTTCTTTATATTAAGTTATCTTAATAAACTTGCATTACCAGGCTTACAGAGATAATAAAAACTTCAACTGATATATAGTGTTAGTAACACAATGTATCCTCATGATTTAGTATATTGTAGGAAACAGAAATATCAGGAAGGGAATTCAGTTCAGTCAGTACCTTCATTGACCAGCATTGTTCCTCATTAGTCAACCCAGCAGTAGATCTGGTTTTGCTATAATAGCAGCGGGTATGAGATAATTATATTAACTTCCAAACAGAAACCTAATTGTAAGCATAATCTTAGCATTTTTTTTTAAGGATAAGACTAGAATTAGTTTCTAGAAATTTTATTTTACTCATCGTTCCTTTATCTTACATATGAACCACATACACATAGAGTTGCTATGATATGCCACTTACATAACAAAATCGTTACGGCTATGCAGATTTGGCTTTCCATTGTACCTAAAGTACTCTGATTATAGAGCTTTCTCAAGGTCTTTGAACATTGGTTCCAAAAGAATTGGGTATGGTCTCAACACATCATAGAAGCCTCACCAACATTTTCTAACTTTCTCTTTCTCTACCCATTTCCCCTGCTGTTGCCCTCTTCTGCCTTCCACTTTCATTACTGGTTCATTTCTAAAAATAGATGTAATGACCAAATGAAGAAAAATACTATGTCCACAAATGGGAAGATTCAATACTGCTCAAGTATCAATCTTTCAGAAATTAATTATACATGAGATAAACCATCATAATCCCATCAGGCTTTTTTAGTAGAAACTGATAATCTGATTCTAAAATTTACATGGAAATTCAAAGGACCTAGGATAAGCAAACAATATTTTTTTAAAAAAAGGTTTATTTATTCATTTAGAGCAATAGAGAGCGAGCGAGCGAGAGAGCACCAGAGGGAAGAGGAGAGGGTAAAGGAAGAGGGGAAACCCCAAGAAGACCCCCTGCAGAGTGTGGAGCCTGACCCGGGGCTTGATCCCACAACCCTGAGATCATGACCTGAGCTGAAATGAAGAGTCAGATGCCCATGCAACTGAGCCAGCCAGACAGCCTGACAAGATAATCTTTAAAAAGAAGAAAAGCATTTATGTAACCTTACTTCAAGGCCTACCATAAACACGCAGTATTCAAGGCAGAATAATCCTGGCATAAATCAGAAACAATAAAGAGCCCTGAAACAAGTCCACCCGTGTCAGAGTCTACGAAGGCATTAAAGCAATGCATCAGGGAAAGGAAAGTCTTTTCTATAAATGGTGCTGGAAGAACTGGATAACTGTATTAGATACCATAAACATAAAAGGCAAAAGTGTAATGATGTTTTTAGAAGAAAACAGAAGGTCTTTAAGATTGGAAGAAAGCAAAGGTTTCTTTTCTTTTTTTTTTTTTTTTTAAATTTTATTTATTAATTTGACAGAGAGAGATCACAGTAGGAGAGAGGAAGGGAAGAGATCACAGAGAGAGGAGGGAAGCAGGCCCCCTGCTGAGCAGAGAGCCCAACGTGGGACTCGATCCCAGGACCCCGAGATCATGACCTGAGCTGAAGGCAGCGGCCCAACCCACTGAGCCACCCAGGCGCCCCAAAAGCAAAGGTTTCTTAAAAGGCCACAATAATCAATAACCATAAAAGAAAAAAAAAAATTTTAAGATTTTCTTTATGACAGAGAGAGATCACAAGAAGGTAGAGAGGCAGGCAGAGGGGGGTGGGGAGGCAGGCTCCCTGCTGAGCAGAGAGCTCAATGTGGGGCTGGATCCCAGGACCCTGAGATCATGACCCCAGCCGAAGGCAGAGGCTTAACCTACTGAGCCACCCAGGTGCCCCGAAAAATTATTTTATTTTTGTGATGAATTAATTACTCTTCATCAGAATTAAAAAAAAAAAAAAAAAAAAACTTTGTTCATCAAAAAACACAATAAAATTAAAAAGCAGGCCAAATCTCAGGGGAAAATATTCACAAATTACATATCTGACAAAGGCCTATATATTCCTGGAGAGGTCACCTACATTTTAGTCCTCAGAGAAATTAAGATCACAGTAAGATGGGACTACACACCTATTAGAATGCCTAAAATTTTAAAAGACACAACATAAAGTGTTTGTGAGTATATTAGAATTCTCAAACCCTGTTAGTTGGAGTGCAAAATGGTACAAAAATCTTAGGAGAACTTTTGATAGATTCTCATAAAACCAGACATACACTTGACCCTATAACTCTGCAATCCTGCTCCCAGATAGTCACCAAATAGAAATTAAAACATATGTTCACAAAGACCTAAAATGAATGTTCATAGTGAGTGGCTTTATTTATGTTAGACAAAAACTGGAAGCAGCCCAAGTGTTCATGAAAAAAAGTAGATAAACTCTGGTGTACCCAGCCAATGGAATGCTAGTAAGCAAAAGGAAGGAACAAACTACCAACACATACAACAATGATGCACTTGAAAAAATTTGATGAGCAAAAGATACCATACCTAGAAATGTACATACTTTATTGTTTTGTTTATATGAAGTTCTATAGCAGGTAAAGCTAATCTCTGGCATGAAAAATAATTAAAACAGTAGTTGTCTTTGGGAGATATGCAAAAGGATTGACCAGGAAGGGACACAAGAAAACTTTCTGGAGGGATGACCATATTCTTTATCATGACAAATCTTTGGGTTGTATAGGTATTCATATTTATCAAAATGTATCACATGGTACACTTAAGATTTATGCAATTCACTGCATGGCAATTTAAACTAAAAAAAGAAAGAACCATAAACAACATTGAACCCTAGTTAATGATATACATCCTGAAGTGTTCAGGGGTGAAGGGTACAGATATCAGCAACTTAACTTGAAAATGTATCACAGGGGCGCCTGGGTGGCTCAGTGGCATAAGCCTCTGTCTTTGGCTCAGGTCATGATCTCAGGGTCCTGGGATCAATCCCCACATCAGGCTCCCTGCTTAGCAGGGAGCCTGAAGTGGGACTCCATTCCAGGACTGCAGGATCATGATCTGAGCCAAAGGTGGTCGCTTAACGCTTAGTGCCACCAGGCACTTCAAGAAGCTGTTTTTAAAGAATATTGAGTGCCATGGGATTGAGTTTGATGTTTTACTCAAAATTTTCAGTGGAACACGTATAGCCATGAGAGCATATTTGATTTTATCATATTGAATAAGATTTACAATTTAATTAGTAGGTAAATTTTTAAAATTGAAGGAGACCTTAGCAATCATCTTCTAATCTATGTGTTTTAAAGAAGTGAATTAATTCAAGGTCACACAGCTAGTGAATAGCGGCCTGTTACCAAAAAGACTCTGGGAAATCTGACTCATTGCCCTCTGAAATTCTCTTGTGCTATTTTGAGAACCCGTCAGACCAGCATCTAGATGACAAGGAAGAGCTATCTGTGAAACGGCCACAATGATGCCTGCTCTGATACATACCAACACTTTGGATTGTTCATAGCACTATAAGAAACTTAAATATACTTGTGATTTTCAATTTTATGTGTACTAACTCAAGGAGATAGACACTTCTGGTCAGAGGATTTCAAAAGGCAACTGATTTACCAGATGTGATTTAACCCTTGATTTCCCATAAAATATGCATCAGTCAGAATGCAATAATCCAAGTGACCATGAGAGACATAAAATATGCATCAGTCAGAATGCAATAATCCAAGTGACCATGAGAGACAAACAAGTAGAGCAAGTAGTGGTGAGAACACATTTAGATAGTTATGTTTCACCACTCTTCGCCATAAATTAAATTCTCCAAGTGAAGGAGAACTTAAAAGTTTAATTTTTTATACTCTTCAAAAATATTTAGAATAAAACAAATGTATTCAAATGTGTAACTGCGAGCTTTCCTTGAAGAAAAACATTAAATCTGGAGAAACACATTGTTTGATAGGAACATAGCAATAAAGCATTTAACAAAACATACCAGTTTCTAAAGGATTTTCATTTCATGTGGATTCAAGGTATTCCATTTTTAAAATGTTTGCTTTCAATATACATTAACATAACCTTTACTGCATCTTGCTCCTGGAGAGAAGACGAAGAAAGGAAATGTGCTCAATAATTATTTCCTCATAATAAAATTCCCAGAAAAGCATTATAAAAAATAAATTTCCACATTGCCATGGATGTCTAAGAAACTTCTGAGAGCTCTGGGGAATACTATTTGTTAATATGCTAAATAAATATGTTTTAATTTATCTATTAAATGGCTAAATGAATGGAGAGAATAATACATTTCCATAGTGTTTTATAGTTTTCAGGATATTTTGCTTTCCATTTTTTTTAAAGATTTTATTTATTTATCAGAGAGAGAGAGGGGGAGAGAGCGAACACAGGCAGACAGAATGGTAGGCAGAGGCAGAGGGAGAAGCAGGCCCCCTGCTGAGCAAGGAGCCCGATGTGGGACTTTATCCCAGGACACTGGGATCATGACCTGAGCCGAAGGCAGCTGCTTAACCAACTGAGCTACCCAGGAGTCCCGATATTTTGCTTTCCTTATCTGATTTGATCTCCATTTTATCAAACTAGGAAGTATCAGAAGATGGTGTGGATGTTAATACTTTTATTTCACCTGTTAAGCAATTGAGGCTCAAGTAGTAGTTTAAAAAATAACAATTTGCTATTAATAAAATCAGATAATAAAAAACATATAGTAATTTGTCAAGTTCTCAGAGAAAATAAGTACCAACGACGACTAAAACATTTGCTTTCAAACTAGTGTTCCTTCCACTGAAACTTCTTTCTAAATTTATCCCTTAAAGTAATATCACATCAAGTAACCTTTTTAGTCTTAACAAGTACCTTAGTTTAGGGGTGCCGGGATGGTTCCATCTATCAAGCATCCAAGTCCGGTTTGGTTCAGATCATGATCTCAGGGATTGAGCCCTGCATCGGGACCCATGCTCAGAATGGGGTCTGCTTGGGGCTCTTTCCCCCTCGCCCTCCCTTCTTCTCTGTTCCTAACAACCCCCACACTGCTCACACACTTGCTCTGTCAAATAAATAAATAAACAAACAAACAACAAATAAAATCTTTTAAAAATTAAAAATTTTGAAAACTAAAAATTGAAACCTATTAGTTCCATCAAAGCAGCATACATCTGTTTCCATGTTTTCCTAATATGCTTGACAAAATGACATACAAATATAAGATTCCACAACAAGGCCCAATAGTTCAACACACTCAAATTAGTGGTAGTAAGAATTAAATGGTCAACACAACTCGCCTTTCTTGCTCTCTTTTTCCTTTCCTTCCTTTCTTCTATCAATTATCTATCTATCTATCTATCTATCTATATCTATCCTCTATCTACTTGTCTATACTTATGAATATGTTAGAATATATTATTGTGAAAGTTAACAAAAGGAAGCCCCATTTAGAAAGGAGTTGGGAGGACAGCAAGAGAGCTTGCAGACCCAGCATGAGAGATATGCCTTGCAAGTCCATATTACTTTAGATACCGCTTTACTATCCCAGCAGGAGGAAGGAAGTTTTTCCTCTTCCTTGGCAACAGACAACAGCCTCGCTAATGAGAGACTATCATGACTCAGCCAATAAAAAGCCACTGTGCTCCAGTTTCCCAGTTTATTCCAATGGCCTTTTTTGTTTATAACTGTCTTCCCTAGTTCCGCTTTCCTCTATGAAAGAGTGGACTCTTATTCTTTGGACTTACCTATGGTTTTGTTGAGCTTGCTTCTCCCAGATTATACTTCTCTACTATTCCCAAATAAACCCATTGTTTTGTTTTATTTTGTTTTGCTGGCAAAATAAGTGGTAGCTTTATTTATAAGGTTAGCACTATTAACCATTTAATAATCTGTATATAGTTCTTTCCATTTTGGAACATAATTGTTTTTTAACATGTGTTGACTATTTTATAAGGAGAGGTACCCAAATCACATGGCTTCACATGGGGATTAAGGGAGCTGCAGTATAGAAAAAGAGAAGTAGGTAGTAAAAGAAACAAGGGGGTAGACTTTGTAGGACATCCATAATTACAAAGTGTTATGTTTCAAACTCTACTCTAAATCTGGGAACTCAGAGAACAAAATGCTATTTGTATGGCTTTGGCGTAAGTGACAAGACGTTATGAAGACTTTGGATGTTCAAAACCAAAGCTTTGGTCTAATTAGAGAAATGGAGTAACCCAGTAACCCATTTTGGACTTTTATAAAATAAAGTATGTGATTCATAGGAAAGGAACGCTGAAAACGTGGTGCCCAATTAGGAAAGCAATAGAGGAATCAGCACAAGGGAGTGGAGTATAAGGCCTGAGCTGATGGAGTTACACTGGGTTTAAAAAAGAGACATAATCAATAATACTTAGGAAGTAGTATCAATAGGACATGATCAATGAAGAGATGTCCAAACCAAGGAAAGAGAGGGGCCAAAGATGCCTCTGAAATTCCTCTTTAGAAAAGTGGCAATTCCAATCAAGCTGAACATTGGAAAAACTGTTTTATTTGTTTGTTTGTTTGGCCCTTTCATTTTTTGCCAAGGCAGTGTGTGTTGAAGAGAAGTGATCCGAACTAGGTTTAGAAAATGTCACTTATCTACTCTGCTCAGATAAATTGCAAACACTCTTAGGATTCAACATGGAGAATAGTGGGTGGTGGCTACTGAGGGGAGCAGCAGCGGATTTGCTTGATGTGTATCATACAAGGAGAAGATGAGGATACAGAACTGCTAACTCTAGAGAATGGGGAAATCTGAGTGCTTTGGGTTTCATCAGTGAATAGAGGAAAATTTACTTTTTTTTACTTTTATATTCAAAATTGATGGGTATGAGTCTCCGTGTACTTGCTTCTGGGTAATCTTACCTACTTAGGAGTCCCAATCCCCAAATATTTCAGTGGATCTCTAGAGTAAGGCCACATCTGTGCCTAGAATAAGTCTGCAGAATGCTCTTCTGTCTGTCTTTAAACTCAACAGTACACTTAAACCATCTGAGGGTCATGGCTGCTCAAGCCCTCTGGAAAGTCAATGCTTCCTTTCTAGTTTCCAGGCCAAGTCTGTGTGGCCATTGCTTCATTTGTTCCTTTACATTTCCAAGAGGGGATGAGACCATTTTATAGATCTGTGGTGTGAAGAATTCAGCTCTGTCCTTCTCTGTGTGCTATGTGGTCTCCAATCACGGGAGAGCCCATAAACAGCACAAAGAAGGCAAGAAAACACTCCCTCAGCTTCAGAACTTTAAAACTTCTTTTTCTTTTTTTCTTTTAAGATCTTATTTATTTATTTGGCAGAGAGCTAGAGAGAGCACAAGCAGAGGGACTGGCAGGCAGAGGGAGAGGGAGAAGCAGGCTCTCTCCTGAGCAGGGAGTCCGATGCAGGACTAGATCCCAGGACCAAAGGCGGATGCTTAACCGACTGAGCCACCCAGATGTCCTGATCTTTAACCCTTCTGGATTTGTGGAGATGAGCAGAATACTGATGCTGTCACTTTCCTGTAACTATCTGTATTTTACACTTCTGTAACACACCTTCAAGCCCAACAAACCTAGCTCTGTAAGACAAGCAATCAAAACATCCCCTCTTCATACTTCAGTCAAAGGATGAAAACCACCAGTTATATCAATTTATGCATTTGTCTGGGAAGTAAAACTTCCTTCCATTACCCACAGGCACCTAAACGCAGGCTTCTGCTCACTTAGAGAATCAGAATGGCAATTTCCAAACAAAACTCAACAACCCAAGCCAGGACGTAACTCTCTTCTTCTTTGTTGTCAACATGGTATCAAAGGCAGCCATCTCTTCCACTTCATAGCAATGGCTCCAGCCCTCCTTACCCTTTTACTTTATCTTTACATGCACCCAGTGTGGTCTATACATAAGTGAGAAAAACTGCAATTGTTTAATCCCTATAACACCTACCTGATCCCCTAACTTAAACATGGCCCATTGCTGATTTTTGAAGTTTTACTGAAATTCCCTTAGAATTGAGAAGAGAATTATTTGTTTGTTTTGGTATCTATGAAATTTCATACTTAAAATTTTTTTTGCAGTGTTGGGGGCCAGGGAGATTCCAAAAATGCTGTCTCAATTTCTTCCCAGAGGAGGACTCAACCCTTTAAATTGTTGTTGGTTAGAACTTGTGGTTTTATTTTTTTAAAACATCTGCTGCCTACTGTTTCTGTGCATCAAAAGTTTATGACATGTTATCATGCATTTGCCAGTTAAATCAGCAGAATCTGTCTCTGTTTAATAATCACCCTAAATGAAAATGAATTAGTCTTATACTTCAATTAATGAACAAAAGCACACAGCTGATTAACATTTTTTGGGAGTCAATTATTTTTTCCCAAGTTAAAAAAATGCTGTCTAAAATGTTCCTTGCAGGGGTATCTCAAATACGTTTTTTCTCACGATATTCTTGAGAATTCAGGAAACATGCTTTCCCATCAGGAAACACAATTAAATGGATAATAAACTTGTCCAGGTTTCTTCATGGACTCAAAAGCAGTTTCAAGGACCCAAGAATTTCCTATTGCAATTCTCCAATTAATATATTATATCATGAAAGAGCACTATGTCGATAAAATCAATTTAATTGAAATTATTTTAGTATTTACCAACCTTCTTCCTTCCAATTACCCTTCAAAAAACTCCTCCTCCAGGTAGACACATACAAATTGAGTTTCTGGAATACTACAAACACTTTCCTTTAAAAAGTTTTTTAAATTTCCCATTTAAAAATTTTAAGAATCCTTTTTTGTTAAGACTGTCTTGTATGGGTGTCTGGGTGGCTCAGTGGGTTAAAGCCTCTGCCTTCAGCTCAGGTCATGATCCCAGGGTTCTGGGATCAAGCCCCACATCGGGTTCTCTGCTCCGCGGGGACCCTGCTTTCTCCTCTCTATCTGCCTGCTTGTGATCTCTGTCAAATAAATAAATAAAATCTTTAAAAAAAAAAAAAAGACTGTCTTCTTTCATTCTTTACATTGAGCCTACACATTATAAAGAAGTAAAAGTATCCTCTTCTTGAGCTTGAGTTTATTCCATGCTGCTTTTGAAAAGTAATGACTAACTAGAAAACTACATTATCATTAATATTTGAATCCAGATATAACTTGATTATTCTTGCATGGCATGGTTATTGTTTGAATAAAAATTTCAAACTTATTAAAATGACATAATCTGAACAACTAATTTTATTACATTTTGTTGCTGAGGAAAAACATGAGGTCCTCTCTACTGTGATCAGAAATGTTAACAATTTCTTTCTTATTGAAATAATAAACGATGGAAAGAAGAACTAAATCAAATGGCACACATGAAGGGCTCATTGTAAATTAATAAAAGGTGAAAATAATTTATTATTATTAGGTTTGCTCTCAAAGGACATTATGGTTTCTTGATTTGACTATTTTAGATTTTGCCAATGTGCACTCTGTTTAATGGTCACCAATTTTCCATCTCTAAAGAAATCAGAAAATGTGAAAATTACTTTAATCTGGTCATTAAAATGGTAGACTATAATTCCCTTTAAGTTTGAAGAGGTTGCTCAGGTAACATATGAAACCACTCAAGAAGTTATTATTAGGTGCTTCTCTTTGCCAGCTGATACTGGTGTGTGTTAGGAAAATTAATCCAACTGTGCATAATAAATTGCAGTAAAGAGCAACTGAAGACAACAGAATTGGTTAAGAAGTGATCTTGGGATACCTGGGTAGCTTGGTTGGTTAAGTGGCTAACTCTTGAATTCAGCTTAGGTCATGACCTCAGGGTCCTGGGATTGAGTACCGCACTGAGCTCCTTGCTCAGTGGGGAGTCTGCTTGAAGATCCTTTCTCCCTCTCCCTCTGCCTATATGTTCTCTCTCTAAAATAAATAAATCTTTTTTTTTTTTTAAACAAGAGATCTCAGTACAGGCCTCCAGTTATGGAACGAGTAACTCATGGGAATAAAAAGCAGAGCATGAAGAACATGATCAATGATGCTGTAATGACAATGTAACAGGACAGATGATAGTTGCCCTTCCAGCGAACAGAGCATAATGTATAAACTTGTCAAATCATGAAGTTGTACATCTGAAGTTAATGTGACATTTTGTGTCAACTATGCTTAAATATAATATATATAAAGAAGCCATCTGAAAAGTTCAGGTGAGAGGTAATTATGTCAGAATTAGTGGTCCAAGTGGAAAGGATTGAGTAGGAGATATGGAAGACCTATTATAAAAGGACATTGAGACTGTGTGAAAGAATTTTTTTAAAAAAAAAAGACAATATTTGGAGGTATCTGGGGGGGGCAGTCTTTTAAGCATCTGCCTTTAGCTCAGGTTATAATCCCAGTCCTGGTATCAAAGCCCAGGTCCAACTTCCTGCTCAATGGGAGCCTGCCTCTTCCTCCCTCCCTGCTTGTGCTCTCTCTTGCTATCTCTGTCACTATCTCTCTTTCTCTCAAATAGATAAAGGAATATTTTTTTTTAAAAGGAGACAATATTTGTATACTATCGAAAGTATAAAGGGAGGATGAACAGAGATGTTATTTGTGGATAAAGACTCAGAAAAATGCTGATTCTTGACTGGAAAAGCACAGAATATTAGTTCAATGGCAAGTTTAAGTTGAGTGTGAAATCCTCACTGGATGATACGGGTAAAAATATTCCACAAGCAAATGACATAGAAAAAGAACATAGGACAAAAGTTAGCACAAGTGTTAAAATCTGGTATCTGCATCAGTACTTTTCAAGTTTTCATATGGATAGGAATCATCTAGGACTTCAGAAACGTACTCTTTGTCCTAGCACATCTCAGGTGGGGCATAAGATTCTATCAAGTGTCCTGGTAATGCCCAAATTACTGGTCTAATGACCACACTTTGGATAGTAAAGTACATCATTTTTTTTTTCTCAAATGTCACTACTCACTGGAATTTTGAATAATTTAAAACAAACAAACAAAATTAATGCCTGGTTCCCAGACCCAGAAAATCTAACCATGTTGATTATAGAGCATCCTGGTCACTGCATTTAATTCCCAAGGCAATTCTAACATGCTACAAGTTTTGAGAACCTTGTCAAGGTAGTAGTTTGAAAGACTGAAAAATAAAAACAACCCACATTTAGACTGGTGTAGGGAAAAGTAAGAACATAAGGGGAAAAGCAGCTAGAGAGATGGGAGGAAAACCAAATAGGGTTTTGTATTCTGTAAGTCAAGTGAGAAGAGAGAGTAAAAGGTAATAACTATTATTAAATGCTTTAGAGAATGTGGAAAGCGTGATGCCAGAGTCATGACATTAGATTTAGTGACTGGGAGACCACCCACGGTGGTCTTTAGAGGTTTTGTTTTGGGTACTGGGAGTGTTGTAATTTCATTAATGAGGAAACAATAACTCTATAGAGCTCATGAAAATGATTATGAGTCAGTCCGTATTAATAACAAAGGAAAATGCAATATCAAAAAGCATATAAAACCTCAAATTCTGCTACACTAAAATAACCAGCATTAAGATTTTTTTCTTTCATTCAGGATGGTCCTTTTTCTTTTGTTTGGTTATAGAATTGTCATAGCTAAATAGATGAACTAATTTGATCAATATAAGAGAACACTTATTTTTTTAAAGATTTTATTTATTTATTTGACAGAGAGAGAGATCGCAAGCAGGCAGAGAGGCAGGCAGAGAGAGAGGAGGAAGCAGGCTCCCCGCGGAGCAGACAGCCTGATGTGGGGCTTGATCCCAGGAACCTGTGATCATGACCAGAGCTGAAGGCAAAGGCCTCAACCCACTGAGCCACCCAGGTGCCCCAAAATAACACTTTTATAATTTAAATACTAACATTGACCTTATCAGTAGATTAAAAAAAAAAAAAGATCTTGATCTTGGGGCACATGGGTAGCTCAGTCAGTTAAGAAGTCCAATTCTTCATTCAGCTCAGGTCTTGATCTCAGGGTTATAAGTTCAAGCCCTGTGTTGGGTGTGGAGAATACTTAAAATAACAGGAAAAATAACAAAAGTTAAAAACACCCACAGGATCTCCCATAGCTTAGGTAAATGTTAAACCATAGAAAAATGTATTATTTCCTCCAAATGTATCTATATAGTTTAAGAAAAACAAGATTATAGGAAATTTTGAAGTAAAAGCCATTATTTTTTGTTAAATACATATGGCAACATTAGGCCATACTTATCTTTGAGAACAGAAATGAGGAAATCAGCATATTCATTTCATTCTACTTTACTCCTTCCATTTTAAAATTGTATCTATATATATTTTACATTGTTGAGATTTATTACATTATATGCTGTTCCATAATCACAATGGGCACTATTTTCAGCTTTTATATATATTTTTTTAATGTTTAAAGATTTATTTATTTTAGAGATATAAAACATGAGTAGGGGAAGATGAGGAGGAGAGGGAGAGACTCTCAAGCAGATCCTCTGTTGAGTGTAGAGCCCCCCAGGGGGCTCCATCTCATGACTCTGAGATCATGACCTGAGCCGAAACCAAGAGACAGACACTCAACTGACTGAGCCTCCCAGATGCTCCCAGATAGCTTTTATATTTAAGAGAATTCAATATTCACTAGTGGTCTGTTACCATAATTACTTCTTCATCTTCTTTTAAAAAAATGCATATATTGGTTTCTTAGGTTTTACTATAATCTTATTTGTTTGTTTGTTTGTTTAAAGACAGTCTTCCTGGGTGCTTCTCCTTGATTTGTTTGTTTCATGTTCCGGGTTGTAATTGTACTTAAAGAACAATTCAACCAGATATAAAATGAGTAGCATTTACTTTTGTTTTCCCATCTAGAACTTTGTAACAATAATAATAATGATACTATTTAACATTTCTTGGACAACAGTCCTTATGTCAAGAAATTTACATGTATTATCTCCTTTAGTGCTCATAGTAACACTATTGCTGTAGGCTAAATTATGTCCCCCAAAGATATTCAAGATTTACTCTTGGAAACTGTGAGTGTTACCTTATTGGTGGAAAAGAGACTTTGCAGATGTGATTAAATTAAGGATTTTTGAGATGAAGGGATCACCCTGGATTATATGGGTGTACCATAAGAACGCTCATAAATGTTCATAGGCAAGGAAAGCAAAGGGAGATTTTATTACATAGAGAAGAAGAAGGCCATGTGATGGAAACAGATGGAAACTGGGTCAGGAGAGAAGATGCTCTACCACTGGCTTTGAGATGGATAAAAGGGCCATGAGCCAAAAAGTGGAGGTCCAAAAGCTGGAAAAGGCAAGGAAACAGATTCTCCCTTACAAGCTCCAGAAGAAGGGTAGCCCAGCTACACCTTGATATTTGGTTCAGTGAAACCAATTCTGACTTCTGATTCCAGATTATAAGAGAATAAATTTTTGATGCTTTAAGTCACTAATTTGTGGTAATTTGTTTCAGCAGTCATAGGAAAAAAATATACCTATGAATTAAATACTGTTATTGTTTTAGTTTGGGCTATTCCAATAGAATAGCATTGATTAAGTGACTTAAGCAGCAAACATTTATTCCTTATCCAGTCTGGAGCCTGGGAAGTCCAAGATTAAAAGTGTCAGATGCTTAGGTTCCTGGTGAGAACCCTCTTCCTGGTTTTGAGAAGGCTGAGGATGGGGAGAGAAAGACCAAGGTAGCTAGCTCTCTGGCATCTTCTTATGAGAACGTTAATACCACCATGGAGGCTCCATACTCATGACCTAGTGACCTCCCAAAGGCCTCATCTACATATACCCTTACACCAGGGATTAGGATTTCAATGTATGAATTTTGGGATGTACATATACATGAAGTTCGTTTAACAGTTACTATCCTGATTTTATAGATGAAGAATCTCAGATACAGAGGAGTTAACTAATTAGCCTTAAGTCACATAACTTCCAAGTGATAAGAGTCAGGATTTGAACCCTAGCAACCCAATTCTAGCATCTTCACATTTAAAAACATGTAAGCTTGTGAAGGAGCCTCCCTTCCATTTTATCCTTTTCAATTCTAGTCTGTTTAATATTAAAGGGTTGCTGAGACTTTCTTTTTAATTATGTCTTCTGATTTTCAGCATTTTCAACACTAAATGATCTAAGCTCAAATTGAGAACGTTGTTTCAGGCATAAAATTTCTTCATTCAGCAAATATTAACATCCTGCTTATGAAATCCACAAGCATTATAGTAGTACCAAACTAAGAGATTTTGATATTGTCTTATACAAACCAACCACAGTTCCTAATAAAACAATTAAAACCTAATTCACTAGAATTTTGTCTGCATCAAAATCAGGGGATTAGTACCCCAGGGTTCAGCAGGGATTTTTGTCTCTACTGAAAGTAACCAAAACAGTGATTCTCAATAGTTTGTGTAGGAATATTAAAAAGTTTATATTTTATTTATGGCTCAGTCTATTAAATGTTTGTCTCCCGATTTCTGCTCAGGTCATGATCTTAGGGTCACGAGATCAAGCCCCATGTCATGTCGGCTCCTTGCTCAACCGGGGGTCTCCTCGAGATTCTCTCTCTCTCTCTGCCTCTGCTCTCACCCCTACTTTCATGCACGTGCTCTCTTTATCTCTCTCTCAGTAACAAATTTTTTAAAAGGTTTATTTCCATTCATTGAATTTCAGAGAATAACTAAGTATCACACACTTTATAAAAATATTCTAAGAAAAAGAGTAGTAAATACACATGGCAAAAATTCAAATTGTATAGAAATATATAAAATGAAAAATTATATCCATCAGTGCCATACTGTCTTTCATAATTAAATTAACCATGTCCATATCAGAGGAGTGACCATATAATTTTTCACCTAACCAGGATATTTTTAAGAGTGAAAAGTCCTAAACAAACAGAAAACCAGCAAGGAGACAGGCAAAACCCAGGACCTAACTGGGTCAATTTTTGGAAATTAAAGATATTTGCAGGTTATTCCAACAACTAAAAATGCTGAAATAAATCTTATTGTATCTGTGTTCTTTTGTAAGAATGACTATAACATGAATCATGAAAAATATGTCAAAATCTGTGTGGATTTTGGTTTTGTTAAATATCAGATTACTCTCTAAACATTTGACACCAGTTTATTCTCCTACCAACAAAGTACAAAAGTATTTCTTTCCTATAAGAAACAATACCAAGAATATTTTGACAGTATTATTTAAAGATTTTTAAAAAAATCACTGTTATGATTTGTTTTGTAGTCCTTTAGCTTTAAGCAGAATTTACCATTTATTTGTGCATTTGTATATTTTCTGAGACTTATTTATTCAAATCATATTTCTATTATTTCTCTGTTGTGTTGTTATATACATATTATATATATATACATGTAATATTTCTATTCTGCTCTTCCTATATGTATGTATAATATATATTATACAACATAAATATAATATTTCTATTAGATAGGGTTTTTGTAGACTCTGTGAATTCAAACAATTCACCCATTGCCTGTATAAGTATTCCAAATATTTTCCTAATAGATCATTTCTTCAGTGTTTCTTATGGCATTTTAAGAATTATACTCCTTATATGTACTTAAATTTATTATTGATTTGCTTATTGTCTTCTAAAGCCATAGCATCTTGAGCACTATTTTCAAAAGAGAATTGATCCATAGTCAAAATCATTGCCTTGGTTTTACAAGAGAAGAGTGAGGTCACTACCTGAATGCTATTTGAAACATTTACATTTCCTCTATCTATATGCAAAGTCTATACAGTTAATCTCATACACCATCTTCTCTGGTCACAAACCACGCTTAGGAAAGAATATGGAGGAACTGGTTTGAATCCATTGTTACTATTACTACAAAACAACAACAGCAGCAGCTGTGACATTGATAATACATCATGAGCATTCTCTTGGTACCAGATATAACAGAAAGGAAGAAAATAAGCAAGTACATTAGTCAGATTTCTACTCGAACTTCTGAAACAGCCCTATTCTTCACGAACCACTCATCACTGGACCATACAAAAGATAATATTCTAATTTCTCACCAATGCAAACCTCTCCTTTCAACCCTCAACTTTGTTCAGTGGGCTGTCATTAATTAACAAGGTTCAGTGTCTTAATTTAATTAAGAAGTAATTGATCAAAATACAATTGAAAATTACTTTGAATGTAACTTTGATGAGTTATTATTATTGCTTTGCATTTGCATTTACTTTGGATAAAATAACAAATTATTTTGTTAATTGATTAAAATACCAGTCAAAAATCAGTTGAGTATCCTTAATGGGTTAGGAACTATAAGTTTTTTTGGATTCAAAGATAAGTAATATTGGGGCTATATGCAAGAAATAAAAAAATTTGGTTGTAGATTAAGAAAAAAAGGTATGTTGCAAAGTGAAAAGGTCTTTAAAAATATAAATGAATGGAAAAAAGAAAAGCAATGGGAACAAGTAGAAAACTATCAACAGAGAAAGACTGTATATAATCAAGTTAGGAAAAATTATCCAGACATCTTACTTATTACTAATATAAACAGGAATTTAAGTGCACTAAAATGTATTTTGAACATTCCTGTGGAGTTCATTATATACAGCTGACCATGCTCCTTTACCTGGGATCATTCATCATCATAACTGAGCTCAGTTTCAGGGGGAGAAATCATGAGAAGGAAAAGTGAGTAGATATCTGCTTAGCCTATTAAATAAGCTTAAACAGTTTGGCAGACATCATGATGACAAATTTCTGAATCACATCCACTTAATAACCCAATTCACTTTGAGGATTTTAAAAACCTTGCTGGAGAAAACTGGAACAAATCAGGTAGTATCACAAAAGACTTTCATACCAGAAAGGTGAGGAAGAGGGAAAAGGAGAAAAGAAGAAATGTCAAAAACTTCTACAATCTATTTACGAAAACACCAGAATTGGTCAATTGCCCCAAGGCAACATTAAAAGTAGAACAAAATCCCGGAAACATTAGGTATTCTCTTTTGGTTGCTATAGGCAACTAGATATTAAGCACACAAATAGTAGTTCCTGCTCAATTACCCTGTAATTCTCCTGTTACAGAGCCTTAAATGGCATGAATGTATATGTATATGAGGATTTCCTTTTCTTTTCTCTTTTTTTTAATTGACACCACACCTAGTGTGGAGTCAAATGTGGGGCTTGACCTCCACCCTCAGGTCTGAGCTGAAATTAACAGTTGGACACCTGACCAGCGGAGCCACCCAGGCATGCCCTCCTTTTCTTTAATAATACACAATCCTTACTAAAAAGCTAACATTGAAGATAAGTAATAAAATTCAGGTTCTGTATTATCCCAATTAATTTTTTTCCGGGGGCAGGATTGGTGAACTGTTTCTTGATACTAAGATTTTCCCAAACGTCTGAGTCATTCAAACTCCACATGGACAGCTGGACAGCTTTTATATCATTTTGAAGTTAAACTTTGACCATATACTGTAGAGTCTGTGATTTTCTTTCACATGGGGAATTTCTTACTTTATGAGTATACATACAAAGACCCAAGGACTGCTCGTAAAAAGGAATCCCAGTCCGAAGTTGCCCACTCACTCTTCTGTATGCCTCCTAGGAAGGGTTGTTGAGAAAATTCAGGCTATTAGTTATAGACATTGAGGCTTGTGAATTCCAGTGAGACACAAAAAACCATGATCTCAGAGATTTAATAAGCAGCCCTCTGGCCTACCATCCACCCCTTGGAACTTTGTCTACAGGATGATTTAATAATTGTCACGAGCCTGGGCTCTCAGCAACCAAGCCGTATAACTATAACCATCAGCTTTGACCGCTACACTCATTTACTACTAGCTAGGGTCTATAAAAAAAGTGAAATATGGTCCATTTCACCAAGCAATAAACTTTATCATCAATAGCAATGCCAAGGGGAGGCTCGCAAAGTGAGTGATGTTTTAGCACTCCCTTTTAGTTCTAGCCCTGCAACCCACCAAAGAGAACCCAAATAAATATAACATCTGTGAAAAAACCATATGCTTGGTATAGAAACACAGCCCCAGGAGACGTTTCCTTGCTTCCAAGCTTCCATCCAGATTGGAGTCTGCAAGCACTCCAAATCGAAATTCTGGATTTTAGTACTGGAAATTCTAGGAACTAGTACTTCAACCATCTTAATATTTTGATATAATTCAAGGAAGTGATATTTATTGAAAAATGGTTCTTTTCATGTTTTTCCGCCTAGTTATTGAATTACTATGGGGAGGCCGAGAAAATTAAAGCCATCCCACATCAGGTTTAGCTTTAGCATAAATACAGTCATCTTAGCTCAGGCAGCCATCTCAGACCCCTGTGCCCAAGGGCTGAACTTTCCCCTACTTTACTTTAGTAAACAAGAAGCCCCACCCTGCTTTAGTTCCAGAGACCCCCACCCTGCTGTAGTAGCAGGAGCCCTTAAATACCCCTGCCTTAACTAAGTTCAGGGTCCAAGTCCCTACTCCCCTGTGCCGGGTATACTTGGGCCCAAGCTTAAGCTTGTCAAATAAACCCTCGTGTGATTGCATCCGTGCTTGGCTCCTTGGTGGTCTCTCAGACTCGAAAACTTGGGCATAACAATACTTTGAGATAGTTATCACTATTCCAGTTTTATAGATAAGTAAACACAGAATAAGAGAATTTAAGTAACAAGATCCAAGCCATAGAGCTAATAGTGGCAGGAGTAAGATTTGAAGCGTGCACACCTCTGTATGAAGAACAGAGCTCCTGCTCCATCATTCACATACACAGAGACAATATTGGCTGTCATTCATTGCTGCATCTCTTTGTTTCAGCGTTTGGGTTAGGTAAACCTTAACAGCAGTCAGAAAATATAGTCTAAGTCTGGAAAGGTGGCATGAATCCTAATTGGTATCTATATTAGTAGGAGCCCATGTGATGTGTCCATTCTGCTATGTTTTGGGCAGCTTTGAAATCCCAAAGATCTCTTGGCCACTGATTACTTACCAGGACTCCTGCTGTCTATTTAGCTCTCCTTCCTGCTATACCTTTGATGATTTTTCCCATTAAAAAATGTTTGATGTCTAAATATTTTTAGGGGTTTATAATAACACCTTCTACTCTTTGATTCATCCATAATCAATCCTTGTCCTTACTCCTGAGAGCAAGAAATATTCTACATTTTCAGTAGTCTATACAAGGTACTTTGTTAATCTCAGCTGCATCATTCATTGTTAGTGGAAGCAGACATTATGGGAAGCTATGAAAAAACCATCTTTATTTCCTCTCCCTTCTCCAAAAATAGCTATAGTTAACCATCCTTATCTCTGTCACTCAACAGGTAAGACAAATTAAACTTCTTTAATTTTACAATGAACCCCTTCCATTTTTGTTCTCAATTTCACCTGCAAAAGAATTTTTCATTATTCATCCCTTATAGCTGCAACTTCTTTCACTCTAGTAGTTGTGTTATCATCCCCATATCCTAGATTAGAATTCCTTCACATACACTGTTAGCCCAGAAAGGCCTAGAGTTCCAGTATACAGGGATGCTGGGTGTAAAGGGGTCATTTTCTTTTAAAAAAGTTAAATACATTAAAAAGAATACAATACCTAGGAATAAAGTTAACCAAGGAGGTAAAAGAGCTATATATTGGAAACTACAAGATATGAATAAAAGAAATAAAAAAGACACAAATAAATAGAAAGACATTCTATGCTCATGGATTGGAATAATTAATATTATTGAAATGTTTATACTACTCATAGCAATCTATAGTTTCAGTTTCCTTATCAAAATTCTAGTGTTATTTTCCAAAGAAATAGAGCAAATAATCCTGAAATGTATAAGGATCCACAAAAAACTATGAATAATAAAAACAAACCTTGAGAAAGAAGAAAAAGTTGGAGGAATCACACTCTGATTTTAAGCTATTTTACAAAGCTATAGTTATTAAAACAGTATTATGGGACATGTGAGTGGCTTAATTTGTTGGGCATCTGACTTTTGATCTCAGATCAGGTTTTGATTTCAGAGTCATGCTGGGCATGGAGCCTGTTAAAACATATTATATTGGTATACAAGCAGACACATAGATCAATGGAACAGAACAGAATAGAATAGAGAGTGCAGAAATAAACCCTTACATATCTAGTCAATTAATTTTGACAAAGGAGCCAAGAGCGTATAATAAGGAAAGGATAGTCTCTTCAACAAGTGGTGTTGGGAAAACTGAATAGCCATATGCAAATGAATGAAATTTGGCCACTTGAGGACTATGTTACACTGTGTCAAAAATTATCTCTAAATATATTAAATACATATTAAATACTTGAACATGACCCCTGAAACTATAAAGCTCCTAGAAGAAAACACAAGCAATAAGCTCCTTTACATAGGCCTTGAAGATAATTTTAAGAATTATTTAAGAAAAGCAACAAAAGCAAAAATAAATAACAGAAACTATAGCATACTAAAAAGCTGTTGGACAGCAAAAGAAATCATCAAAAAAGTGAAAAGGTAACCTACAGAATGGGAGAAAACATTTGAAAATCATATATCTGATAAGAGGCTGATATTTAAATTATATAAAGAATGCATACAACTTAATAGCAAAAAAAAAAAAAATCCTAACAATCCATTTGAAAAAATGAGCAGATCTGAATAGACATTTCCCCAAAGAAGACATACAGATGGCCAACAGGTACATGAGCAGATGCTCAACATCACTAGTTATACTGGAAATGAACATCATAACCACAGTGAGATATCACCTCACATGTGTTAGAGTAGCAATTATCAAAAAGACAAGAAATAACAAGTGTTGACTGTCAGCGGAAAAGCAAACTGGTGCAACCACTATGGAAACAGAATGGAGGTTCCTTAAAAAAGTAAAAATGGAACTACCATATAATCCAGAAATTTCACTCATGGCTATTCATCTAAAGAAAAAGAAATCACTAATTCCAAAAGATAGATGCACCCCCATTTTCACTAAAGGATTATTTACAGTAGCCAAAATACAAAAGAATGTAATAAATGTCCATGGAGGGATAAATACGTAAAGAAATCATGGTGTACATATACAATGAAATAGTACTTAATGATAAAAAAGGAAAGAAATTGTGCCATTTGCAACAACATGGACGGGCCTCTAGGACATTATGCTAAATGAAATAAGTCAAATACCCTATGATCTTTCTTATATATGGCATCTAAACAAATAAACAAATAAGCTCACAGATACAGAGAACAGGTTGGTGGTTGCCAGAGGCACGGATTTGGGGCAGAATAAATGGGTAAAGCCAGTCAAAAGGTAAACATAAGATAACTGCAAACAAGGAATTGAGGTTTCCTTGTATTTAAAATATTATGATGGGGATAAGTCTGCAATCTTTTAAGAAGCATAGGCTGAGAGTACTTCAGGAAGTATCTGCAGCTGCTTCCAAACAATGTTGTTTACTTAAAAACCTTTGTTTTTGTTTGTTTGTTTTTTTAAGTTAAGCACACACTTACCATATGACTTTTTTTTTTAAAGATTTTATTTATTTATTTGACAGACAGAGATCACAAGTAGGCAGAGAAGCAGGCAGAGGGAGAGGAGGAAGCAGGCTCCCCACTGAGCAGAGAGCCCGATGTGGGGCTCGATCCCAGAACCCTGGTTCTGGAATCATGACCTGAGCTGAAGGCAGAGGCATTAACCTGCTGAGCCACCCAGGCACCCCACAATATGACTTTTTAACCCCACTCTTAGGTATATGTTCAATATAAAACGAAAACACACCCACACAAAAACCTGTATATGGGTGTTTATAGCAACCTTTTGATACTTACCCCAATGAAAATAATCCAAATGCCTTATTCTAAGTGGAAGAAGCCCTGGGATATGTGTATATTCTGAGGGCTGGTGAAGGAAAACTCAACATCCTAACATGCTGTGGTTGTGAGTCATATTTCAGAAGCACAACAGCTTCCAAAACGTACCTGAAACTGCCCTAACCAAATGAGCTCCCCACACTGAAATTTGAGCTCCTGACACAAAGTTGAGGGCTTAATTCATTAAGCCTTTCCTGCTCCCTCCTCAGTAATTTCTGGTAATTCTTATTCAACAGTAGTTTTGAAGGGACCCACCTTTGGGCAACTCAATTTCCAGATCTGTCCAGCCACCACTGAATCCCACCTATGCCAAGCCTTGCGCAAGGTACTAGAGCAGCAGGACAAGATGGGACCATCCAGAAACTGGTCATAGTTGAATGGGAATTCTCCTTTTGGAGAATGTTTGAGGTATTCCCTTCCATACTTTCCACACTCCAGTCAATTTCAGAGTGGCAGGGAAGCTGTGCAGAGGAGATGCCAGAAGTTAAAGGACTGGAGTGGGTTCAAAGCACCAACACCAGTATTGGGTGTCCCTGAGGTGTGCATACATTTGTGTGCAGCAGGGGGCAGCAGGGTGGCAGGGGTGGGGGAGACACAAGCGAGGGATTATTTTCTCTGACTCAGGCATTTCTTGTGTAACACCATTTTTGCACACTTAATCCCATCTTAAAATATGCTTCTTGGATGAACTAGAAGAATAGACGAGTATTTATAATACTTATAGGACCATGACATTTTTTTTAATGATAAACCTGGTTTATCGATGGGCTAGTCAGTTACATGAGTACAAACCATAAATAGGTAGTGGTGAAATTATACGTCATTCAGCTGTGCCCTTGAAATTAATCGTGAGGAAAAACTTCCCAATGGGTAGAGCTTTGAGCCATGTACCTCATTATCCATTTTGTGTTGTAAGTGGACTGAACACTAGCCAAGGGTCTGACCATCTGCATAAGAACCTGGAAGGAAAAGGCCAGAAAGATGAGTATTCATCCTTTCTGATGGAGGCATAATACTCCAAGTGTATATGGACCACATTTTCCTTATCCATTCGTCCGTTGGAGGGCATCTTGGTTCTTTCCATAGTTTGGCGACCATGGCCATTGCTGCTATAAACATTGGGGTACAGATGGCCCTTCTTTTCACTACATCTGTATCTTTGGGGTAAATACCCAGGAGTGCAATTGCAAGGTCATAGGGAAGTTCTATTTTTAATTTCTTGAGGAATCTCCACACTGTTCTCCAAAGAGGCTGCACCAACCTGCATTCCCACCAACAGTGTAAGAGGGTTCCCCTTTCTCCACATCCCCTCCAACACATGTTGTTTCCTGTCTTGTTAATTTTGGCCATTCTAACTGGTGTAAAGTAATATCTCAATGTGGTTTTAATTTGAATCTCCCTGAGGGCTAGTGACAATGAACATTTTTTCATGTGCCTGATAGCCATTTGTATGTCTTCATTGGAGAAGTCTCTGTTCATATCTTCTGCCCATTTTTTTTATATGATTGCCTGTTTTGTGTGTGTTGAGTTTGAGGAGTTCATTATAGATCCTGGATATCAACCTTTTGTCTGTACTGTCAAATATCTTCTCCCATTCCATGGGTTGACTCTTTGTTTTTTTGACTGTTTCCTTTGCTGTGTGATTATGCTGAGTGAAATAAGTCAAGCAGAGAGAGTCAATTACCATATGGTTTCACTTATTTGTGGAGCATAACAAATAGCATGGAAGACATGGGGAGTTAGAGAGGAGAAGGGAGTTGGGGGAAATTGGAAGAGGAGGTGAACCATGAGAGACTATGGACTCTGAAAAAACAATCTGAGGGTTTTGAAGGGGTAGGGGGTGGGAGGTTGGGGCACGGATTGCATGGAGCACTGGGTGTGGTGAAAAAATAATGAATACTGTTATGCTGAAAATAAATAAATTTAATTAAAATAAAATAAAATAAAAGGCCAGAAAGATGAGACCCAAGTCTACGGTAGAGACAAATTCATGTACATGCAAAAGAGCATGTACTTGGCTTTTACTTGCCAAGGCTAATACAGGTACTGCTGCATCTAAACGTCCAAATTTTCAGCAACAGAACTGACACGGAGCTTCTGATACTGATCTATACCTTGGGAGGATGAACCAGGTACTTGTTTGCAAGCTGACTACAATAGGCCTCTTTCTCCTAGGGACCTGGCCACCTCTTCCATCAATACTAGATCTGATAGTAGATCTCATAACTATACCTTGCTCAAGTCTGGCAGAGGGCAAGGGATTTTAATGTTTTCTTGGAGTTCTTACTTCGTCATTCTTCCCCTTTCTGGGTGTTAAAACAGCATCAGTGCGGGTATCCATTTATTTTGCACCTGGAGAAAAATATTCAATTAACCATCTCCACAACTTGTTTTTAATTCGAGTCTTCTGATTGTTCATCCAATCTTATTGGTCATTATAATAATTGCTGCCTCCTGGATTCTGATATTTTGGTGCCACCACCTGACTTCTATTACTTTGGGGCTACATCTCCATGAATATTAATAACTCAAATCTACAACAGCGTTCCCTACCATCATCTCTGGCCTGCATAGAAAACCTACCACAGAACCTCTTAGTGGTGCTGGTGTGCTTTTTATGAGCACATTTCTCATGATTTGGTGAGTAATGTGACCTTCTGGATTTTCTCATGGAACATGATTTTCTGCAGGGTCTTCTGGACCCACATAAGCCATCTCTTCTAACATGCCTTCTTCCTTCAGCCTCTTTATTACTTCTGCTATCTACCACAGAAACTCAGATATTTATACTTTGCTGAATTTCAGCTATCAACTTGTCCAGACTTCTAAGTCATCCCAGAAACAAGTTTGTTCTCTGGAGTCCTTGCCATGGAGCTAGATCCTGTGTCTTGAGAAAGTAAGCCCAAGTCACAGAATTCTTGGTTATCTAGCCTTATTAAGCACTCTCAAAATTTATAATAGGTATACTCACTTCTGCTACTCCATTCTAGTTAACTTTTGCAGATCATGTGATATGTTAGTATCATTTTCTTTATCAAGCTTAGCACAAATCCCATCCACACATGCTGAAATTTCATCCTAGTTTTTGGCCTGGTAGTCAGGACAGAACATGGAGGCAGTTCCTGAATCAGACTCCTGTTGCCTTATAATGAGGAGGTCTCTGCAGGATATTCCAGGAGAGTAGTGCTAGTTCTTAACTTTTGAAGGGTAGGTCACCTCAATAAGCCTAGGGAGGTCAGAGGAGCTGCAGACCCAACCTCTATAGAGGCACCCAGCCGGATGTCACCATCTTACTTTACAGGCTTTCCCATCAGGGCCCTTATCTCTACATATTAGGATTGCTTTGGCCATGCACATAATGTCTCTACAGCTGTACAACTTTAACAATAAGATCCTCAGCCTGTTGCTCAGAAGTCTTCTCCTCCATTGCAGAGGATAAGGACTTTTTGTTAGGTCTTTGGTTCTCATGAACAGCCAGCAGAATCAAACCTGCTTTTCAAAGGCTCTTAATCTCTCATTTTCCCCTCTTCATGTGATCAGTACAATTTTCAATAACCAGCAAACTCCACTGTTTTTCTGGACTTCTCCTCTCCCTTATATTTTTTAAATTCTTTCATTATTTTCCCATAATATCATGAGGACATTATTCCAAGCTTAAGTGGTTAAGCAGCTGTCATGTTCCAGGGATTTCCCATGCCTCACCTACCAACCACAATGGTGTCCTTTTCACTTGTAGGTCAATGGATAAAGTCTTGAATCTCAATCTTACCCACTCTTTTCTTGGACCACCCATGGAACCACAAGTGTTAATCTAGATCATCTGAGAAGCAGGCACCAAGATAGAATCAAGCATGTTAGAGATTTATTAGGGAAAAACATCTGTGATGCCAAACCGAACTGGAGGAGGCTGAGGGAGTATAATATCACAGGGTTGGTCTGATCCGTGGGAAGGAGTAAAAATCAGGCAGAACAGTCTTAGATGACTGAAGGTCTATACAAGTTTAATAAGTCTGACAGAGTACTCGGAGCTCAAGTGATCAAGTGGTCTCTGACAGCAGAGAAGTCTCATGTGTTCCATCCAAATTCACCTGTTTGGTGTTCAGGATACTCAGTTATTGTAAATAGTTTGCCTTATCATCAGTTGTATGCTGACTAATGTTTAATAACCAGGTCTCCAGAAAAATGACCATCCTGACTGCCAGCAATATCCCAGCATATCCCATTTTGGGCTACCAACAAGCTCTTACCAAATGCAAAGTTGAAAAAAGATGCAGCACTACACATCATTGTAGTATTTCCACTCTCAAAACACAGTAAGCATAAAAACTCAAGAACACAGCAAATAGCAATGATAGAAGAGTAATGATTATTAACTTTGTTTTGCCTATGTGATTTAATTATCTTTATATAATTTAACTTTTAATATTGGCTGTTTTAAACAACAACTTTGTAATATACCTGAAAGTTTTGCAGTTGGGTCTTGCTAGCCAGTAGGAGTTCACTCTAGCGTACTGTATTTTATGACTCTTTTAAGTCCTCCTTCCCTGGGTTTACGTCTTCTTACTCTAGTCTCCTTATAAGCTATTTCTACCTTGGATCTTCCCCTTTTCTATCTTCTTCTTTACTGGCAGCTCCACTGATAACACCTTTGGTTCTCCTAGGTTAGCAACTCAGATAAACCTAAATAATCAATTATTCCAGAAAGTACAGAGAAGTGGCAACTCTATCCACTTCAGTCAGAAAATGTTCACCTTGTGTTCACATGCCATCAGTTTCTAGAAAATTAAAAAAAAAAAAAAAAAAAAAAAAAAGACCTACACTCCTAAGTTAGAAGGCCCACCAGCATCAAGAACATCTCATGTAATACATGCATCTGTCCTGGTAGAAAACTTGATCTTTTGGTTCACCAGAAGATCTTAAATTGGGTTTTCCTAGGAGAAGACTCTGCTACAAGGATTCAAGTACAAGTACCTGTGGGTTACAGGAGACACTGAAGAGAGATATAAGAATGTCAGCCACCAAAGGGTATACTCTTAAACCATCTACTACAGAAAACACCTGAGTTTAATCCACAGGGAACTCAGGAAACTGATAAGCACATATCTAAGAATTATTCCAGCTCCTGAGAGCCTACATGAAAAATGTGGGGGAGGTAGAAAAAGAGGCAGTTAATTTTCCAGAATATCTGGTCTGCTTGGATACAGCTTTCCTCCATTCTGATAAGAAAAAGCCCTCAAGAATCCGTGAGCAGACACCAGAGACTGAAAGTCCACTGGACCACACTGAAGGATCCAGGAGCTGTGGCCAGAGTGCGGACGCCATATGCTATCCATGGTAAGGGTCTGGAGGAAAAACTTTCTTGAGAATCTAGAATTGCATCTTTCAAAATGACTTTGCCCCTTTATCATTACAATTATAACCATAATTTCTTAAGTATCCAATGCATGTATATGCCATTCTTACGACTGTGTATGTGCTTCTTGGTGAATATGTGAAGTCTGTTAAAACACAACATGGAGAAGTCGAATTTGCTTCTACAACCTTTTGGATTTTGAAGATCAGAGAAGATTTCTTAATATTTTATTTGAAGGGTTTTGTGGACTGGATTGTGTTCCTCCTCACAAATTCCTATGCTGAAGCCTTAGACCCCTATGTGACTATATTTGGAGATATGTTTTTAAAGAGGAAAAATTAAGGTCCAGTGGGGTTATATGGGTGGGCCTCAATCCAATATAGCATGACTGATGTCCTTATGGAAAGAGGAAGAAACACCAGGGAAGTGAGCACCCAGAAAAAAGACCAGGTGAGGACACAGTAAGAAGATAGCCATCTACATGACACAGAGAGAGGTCTCAGGAGATATCAAAACCTCCAACATCTTGATCTTGAATTTCCTCCCACCAGAACTGAGAAAATAATCTTCTGTTCTTGAAGCCAGCCAGTCTGTGGTATTTTGTTATAGAAGCCCTCGCAGACCGATGCTAGGGGGGATTATCTCATCAGTTCTCAACTACAGTATAACCTAGTCAAACTCTGAGTTTGATGGTGACTTTCAGGGACTTTGGAATAAATTAGAAACTTTCAAAGAGATTTTCAGTCGATTACTCATGAATTCTCCACAACCTTCACATATAAGGCAGTGTAGATTTCCGAAAGGTGGCCTTGAAACCAAGACTGCAAATAAAGGTACTGGAAATTGTTTTATTTTTTCTCTCACTTTGTTTCTGGTCTGGCTGAGTTTGGAATGCTGCCCTCTCATTATGTTTAGACAGCCAAAGATATTAGCTCATTGTGAATTTCCCAAACGTGCTACTCATGTCTCCATAATATCCAGGAACTCACTTTTATTTATTCTAGTAAACTTATGTGTATATTTTAAGGAGTAAAATATTCATTAGCTATGTGACTTTTGTTGAAGTTTTTACTCATTCTCACTGACTATGATCATAGCTATTTAATTATTTTAACATTGATGCTTTGGTACATTCTTTAATTTATATAGCCAACAGCATAAATGTATGAAGATAATTTCTGTTAAAATAAAAACAGCATCACCAAGACAATAAAATTTTTACATTATCTCAAATACTGTCTTTACAAAAATAGAAGCAATGCTTTCTTTGACTGTCTTATGAATGTATTTTCTAATGGCCTTTTAATATCTTTAGCTTCTTTTGGTTAGGTCATTATACAGCTAGTACTTGGAGTTTGATTTTTAAAAGCTCTCTAAATACATTAGGATGGTCTCGTGAAACTTAATATCTCTCTCCAACTAGAGGAATAAGGTTAACAAAACCACTGATGAAATAATGGAAAATATTCACAAATTTATTAGGTTCAAGGTGTTCCTAATCTTGAAAAGCTATGGCTGGGGTGCCTGGGTGGCTCAGTCAGTTAAACATCTGACTTCAGCTCAGGTCATGATCCCAGGGTCCTGGGATGGAGACCTGTGTTGGGCTCTGTGCTCAGCGGGGAGTCTGCTTGGGATTTTTCTCTTTTCCTCTACCTCTGCCCCTTCCCCCTACTTGTGCTGTCTCTCTCTGTCTCTGTCTCTCTCAAATAAACCCGTAAAAAAAAAAAAAAAAAGACTGCCTTTCCCCACCTAACTGTAATAACAACTAAGTCCCTTGGAATAAACTCCCTGGGGTCTTTGTTATCTGCTAGTGTTTTTCCTGGTAGTTGAAGCCCGGTAGTGAAAAATGAGCCATGGCATGCAGGATGGAACTGATTGTTAATTAGGTTTCACCAAAGGATCAAATGATGCCCAACATTCTTTGAATTCTAAGGTAAGGAATTATATAAATTCTTACAGTATTAGTCTGGCTTGGTTTCATTATTATACTGTGCTGAGAGGTAGCCAGAAAGACTCTATACTTGAGCACAACAAAAGTTATTTCCTGTTCACTCAGCGTGTCAAGAACAGGCTTGGTGGGGGCTTGGCTCCACATAGTCACCCACAACACAGGTTGTTGTATGTTTCACAACCTTTTATCTGCATCCTATGTATCATGTGGTCTTCATGGTTGGAGAACAGAGACTGAGATTACACATGGACTCAACGCCATCTCTGCCAGTAACTTCCATACAACATTTTGCCTCAAAACCTATTGTCTGGAATTAGTCATAGAGCCCTGCCCACTTACAAGCAGGTAGAAAAGTGAAATCCAGACATGGATCTAGAAGGAGAGAAGAACTGCATATGGGTAATCAACAAACCTTTCTAACAATAATTCCTCTTATTAAACTCCCTAGTAGATGAATAATGAATTGGTCATTTTAAACTACACAGAAGCAATTTTAAAGCAACAAAGAGTTGCACATATTAAATCACTTTGTAGGGGCACCTGGGTGGCTCAGTGGGTTAAAGCCTCTGCCTTCGGCTCGGGTCATGGTTTCAGGGTCCTGGGATCAAGCCCTGCATCACATTGGGCTCTCAGCTCAGCAGGGAACTTGCTTCCCCCTCTCTCTCTGCCTGCCTCTCTGCCTACTTATGATCTCTGTTTGTCAAATAAATAAATAAAATCTTTTAAAAAAAATCACTTTGTAAAGCAAATATATCCAATAATATACATCCAAGTTGGTGTTATACCCATGCAAGGGTACGTATGTATATTACGCCTTGAATAGGTTTTGATGATTCCTTCTTGAAAATTGTGTACAGGTTCATTTGTGTAATACATACCCATCTATGGCTTTTTTTAACTTCACAGTTTCTTGATCAAAGATAGAATGATTCACTGTGTAAATTGTCTATGTTTGAGGCTTAGATCCAAATTTTATTTACATGTGTATATTTCATTGACTTCTTCAAAAGTATGCAAAACTATTTAACGCAAGCTCTCAAGAAAATTCCTGCAGGTATATTTTTAGAAGCATGTTAACAACTTAATCACAAAATGTGCAGTGGGTTGTTTTAAATGCCTACTTGAAGGAATAATATGTTTGGAAGTACAGTTCCAATTTTTTACTTAGAACTTTCATTATTTCCTTAACTTCATATTTTTACTTACTTAAAAAGTTAGTGCTGGAAGATATTCAGGAAATCAGCACAATTTAAAACCCCCATACAGAACTCAGCTATGAATAGAGAGTGCTAATAAGCCAAGCTGATTGGCACTGCATATCCCCTAATTCAGCACAGGCAGTTTTGTATTTCTCTAATATTTGTAATAAAGCTACAGGAAAAGCCAGGAATTAAATATGAAAGTTTTGAAAGGCACAATCCTCATCACAAAACAAAAAGAGATGTGTAAGGAACACAAACCATGACAACTAACGACTTCACATTATCACCGATTGAGACTTTCTAACACAATAGACTAGCTAAAGGCAGATGATGAGTACATAAGAAGTAGTAGACTGTCTTCTTGGCCCACATTACTCATGGGCGATTTGTAATTCCTGTTAACTCTTACATTTTTTGCATTTCAGATATTCCATACCCACAAGGGATTTTCAAGACCAGCTGTGCAGCATCAACTTTGAACTTGTATCTAACTCTCAGTTTATCCCTCAGAGGTGTGTTTCCAGATTTAGTTACCGTAACTAACAACAACAACAACAAATGCCACCCATTCCAATGATAATCAAGAAACTGCACATGCTGACATCACATTAACGTGGCGTGTCTGGCCAGTCTCATTTTCTTTTACAATTATTTGTCATTGCTGGACCAGGTAACCTTTCCAGAAGAGTAAATTATTTTAGGAATACAAGTCTAGTGTTTTGTTTCTTTCTTAAAAGATTAATTTATTTATTTTAGAGAGAGGGAGAGAGAGAGCGCATATGAGCAGGGGGAGGAACAGAGGAAGAGCGAGAAAGGAAGAGGAGGAGAGAGAGAGAACCTCAAGCAGATTCCCCAATGAGTGGGGAGCCTGCCCTGGAGTTCCCTCTCATGATTTGGAGGTCATGACTTGAGCCGAAATCAAAAGCTGAACACTCAACTGACTGCGCCACCCACGTGCCTCGTGGGTGCATAGGTGTTATGTAGCACAAGAGATGTTCTAGTCCGTGTTCTAGAAATCTGGTTAATTTAAACATCTTTAGAGACCCTGGTCATGTTACTGGGATTTCCCTGATGAAGAATTTTTGGGTCTATCTGCTGTTAGCCACTCAAAGATCCTCAATTCACTAAAGATATTCTGGAAAATCAGAATGGTGTCAATGAGTTTCTCTGGGGAATATGTCTTGTTCAGTATGAATCCCTGGAAA
Organism: Mustela putorius furo; assembly: GCF_011764305.1. Taxonomy (NCBI): domain Eukaryota; kingdom Metazoa; phylum Chordata; class Mammalia; order Carnivora; family Mustelidae; genus Mustela; species Mustela putorius. Next base: position 12,634,057 of record NW_025421373.1, on the reverse strand, counting down.
CCCTGAGCCCCTTTGCTAAAAGGTACGCAAAAGCATAAGCTAAATTAGTACTGTAGTTGAAGAATGATATATTAAGCACAAAGTACTTCGGCAAAAAGATACCACCAAGAAGAGAGGTTTTTACAATTCTTTTTTTCTTGCTCACTTTCATCCAAACAAGTTTTGCCAGACTGCTTCTTGTGTTGCTAAGGTCTGCAAAGATCATAATTCTTCTTTACGGGTGTGATGGTCAGTGTGATGTGTCAACTGGGCTAGGCTTCCGCCCCAGGGATTACAGCAAACACTAATAGAGGTGTTGCTATGGAAATATTTTGTACGTGGGATGTAACTATAATCAACTGAATTTAGGAAGGGAGATTATTTTAGATGATCTTGGTGGACCCAAATCTATGAATTAAAAAGCCGTAAGTGGAGCTGAGGTTTCCTTGAAGAAGCAATTTTCACTTGTGGGCAGCAAATTTTCTCTGTGCCCCAATGCCCCAGCTCACCCTTCCCGATGACCTGCTCTGCAGATTTTGGACTCATCTAGTCAGACTCCATGATATACTTCTTTCTTTCTTTCTTTCTTTCTTTCTTTCTTTCTTTCTTTCCCCCTTCCTTCCTTCCTCTCTCTCTCTCTCTCTCTCTCTCTTTCTTTCTTTCTCTCTTTCTTTTTTTAAAGATTTTATTTATTTGACAGAGAGAGACAGCCAGAGAGGCAACACAAGCAGGGGGAGGGAGAAGCAGGCTCCCAGCTGAGCAGGGAGCTTGATGGGGCTCCATCCCAGAATGCTGGGATCATGACCTGAGTCAAAGGCAGACGCTTAACGACTGAGCCAACCAGGTGGCCCTCTATGATACATTTCTTAATATACATCTCCTCCTGGTTCTGCTTCTCTGCTTGAACCCCAGGTGATACAAGGGATAACTACCCAAGAAGCCTCACGCCAGCATAGGGCTAGATCTTAGGCCCCTCAGAAAAACCTCCCTCTAACAGAAGTTTCTGTTACTAAGTTCAGGAAACTGCTATTTATAGACTGAACAGCTACACAGAAATATCAAGGCATTGACTTGCTCCCTTCTGACCGTTTAAGGCTGGAGGAAAACAAGATGACAAGGACAAGGACAATCCTTTTGAACTGGTCTCGGTGTTGGATGGCAGCAAATGTCTCCATTTAAACCTGAAAGAGAGCATTGTAAGGACTGTGACACACCTTGCCTTTTCATAGCTTTACAAATCTAGAGTCTGTGCCCTTTCCCAAGGGAAGAAAAGTTTGCCTGCTCAGTTACAAGGCAAATCAAAGCCCCTATTAGCTTATTGTAGAGTCTGTGCAACAAGAGAAAACATTTCACCAGATTTTCATACTCTACTTCTTAAAAAAAGCTCTCAAAATTTTCTTCAGTGGTATCACGGTATATTATCAAATTTTAGATATAAAATCTAAACATGCAGATAATCAACATGCAATGTAGTCTATGAGCCCCATCACCACCCAGAATGACTGAGCTGCACATAAACGGCTGGAGGGCTAGTGCAGGAAAACTAGCACTAGCTTCCCAGGTGGGGGAGGTGAAGAATAAGGCTGCCACATCACAATATTTCATTTTAAGGCATAATTATACCGCACCCAAGTTTGAATTTTCTTTATAATCTTTTCCAAGAGATAAATGAGTTTTGCCTAATCAGTCAGTATGCTTCCTTTTTCTAAGACAATAATCATTATTTGGCCATCATTTCTTCTTTGAGCTTTGGGTACCAGGAAATTTCAGAATAAAATTCAGCTACTGACTAAGCCTATTTATCAGCTCAGATTTATCCTATTATTGTATTTTATAGCCCCCTCTATAGCTCTAAATTCTCTCTTTTCATTTGAATGGTCGCAAAAACAGAACCTGAGTCCACAGTACTTAGGCTCAGGCATCTGTTAGGGAGTCATTCCCGGAAGGAGGAAGGGGAGGGAGGGCGGGAACAGGGACCAGAGAAGAGGGAGATGAATAGAGCTGTCACGGCATCGCCGACGTGGGCAGTGGGGCTCAGTTTATTCAGAACCTTAGGTGTAGAAAGCATGCTCCCCGAAGGGCCCTGAAGGATGAGACTGGCGCCTTTACCTCGTGAACGAGAATCACATATAAAGCAGACTTATCACTTAGGTAATACACTAGCTCCTGTCCCACACTGACGGTGTATTTTTGTGGTGGGCGGAGCTTAAGAGGAGGCGTTTAGCCTGGAGACAGGATACTCATCCTGCCAGGTAAGTCTGACTCCGCACTGGGGCTCACCTCCGGTAGGATGAGGAGATCCATTCAGGGCCCCAGGGACATCTACTCAGGTGCACCATGTATGTGCCTTTTGGTGCAGCACTACCTGGTGTCTTGGAAAATAGTTGAGGAGAAAAAAAAAAATACGTACACCTGTATAAACGCACACACATCAAGTCCTTACTTACATGTATACTCTGCAAGCTTTCCCTTATTGTGGGAGTGCTAAATTGAGTTTGGATCTATATTGTAAAGAAGAGGAAGGAATGAGTTGAAGGAGACAATTTTATAAACACAAAGTGAAATAAATGCACGGAAAAGTGTCTGGACAAACGTAGGTTGAGTAGTTGCCCTGGAATGAAATTTACATTCTCTGCAAAGGCTTTACATAAATTAGCTAAAAACATTGCTTCCTATTTCGTGGTGGCAATAGAAACAATCAGAAGATTCCCTTTGAATTCTTTCTCCCACCAACAATCTACCCACTCACAGGCCTGCGTGAGCACATTCCTTGCCTTCCCTCTCAGGAAACGGGGGAACTGTCTGTGCTCGTGTAAAGGACAAGCCTACCCTTTGCCATCTATTCCATTCCACTCACTCCACTGCTTTTCCCCCTCTCTTGAATCATCACTCTACAATTAAAAAAAAAAGGCAACTAGATTTTCTACTAAAAGGAACACAAAAGCTAATAAACATTGGCATGCTTTCACCCCTCACTCACTGCTTAGTGCCTCTGTTTCTCCTTACTACAAAATTTTTTAAATGATTTATACATGCTTCCCACCTGCAGTATTGTCTTTCTTCCTTGAATCCCGGCCAGTTACCCAGTCACAACCACTGCATTAAAATGGCCTCCATGCTAAGGGCAGCTTCTCAGTCCTCACCTCACCCGGGCTCTCCTCTGGTTGGACACCAGGATTCACTGCTCCTACCGCTCAGCTCAGGGGGCACCACCCTCTCTTACTTTTTCTCCTACTTCCTTGGACCCTCCCTTTCTCCGGGCACGCTCACACCTTCTTAAGGTGAGAGGAACTGACTGAAAACAACTACAGTACTTAAACACGTCCATGGAAAACAACTACAGTACTTAAACACGTCCATAAAGGAGTTAACGGAGAGAGAATATGGACTCTAGGACAATTGAGAGAGGGGATGTTTTATATGGTGGTAAAGGTATACTTCTGAGTCTTTACAACGTGGACGATAAAACTCTCGGCCTTCCTTAAATGCAGGGACAATGCATTCCTAAAGGTTCCCAGGGAATAAGGAGGGCAAGGAGATGAAAATAACATGGTTTTAAAATGCATATTTATTATATAATACAAATAATTAATATAAATCCTTAAATAACCAATACATATATGAATATGTAAGAAACCAACAACGGTTTCTTAAAACCTGCTGGCCTTCTCTTGTAAATTTCTCTTGTACATTTCCGGCATGCATCAGATAGAAGACTAAAAGCCAACTTGGCTATAATCAGTAAACATGTGGGTGCTTGGTGGGAAAGGAAATAACTATTATAGATGTCAAGGCCATCGGTGTGGAACTTAAATGCAGGTAATTAATGAGGGGTTTCAGAATCTCAAAATCCATCCTCTTAGTCATCGATTGGGACAGAAAAGAGTAAGGCTTTGAGGACAAAAAGAAAAAACCTACCTGTCAATTCAGATAGGAAAAAAGTAGTGTCAGAGACCCTAATGAGAAGACTGAGATGCTCAGAGCAAAAAAGTATCTTGCATCTGGACAAACCTCCTGGCACAATGAAGGAACAGTATCTGAGCAACGCTCCAGAGAAGGAAGGATGATCTTCCCGTAGATGAAATGTATTCGCCACAACGTATTTAAAGCTGTTTCTGTAAAAAGTGTCAACAACACATATGTATCTGGCAGCCATAGTTCCATTCAATACATTCTTAGCCCACAAGTTATAAAAATTAATTGCTAGGACAGTTCCATATGGTTAGGACATCTGCTAAAAGACTTCCCCCAAGCAGATTCAGGGAAATACAATTAAAGAAATCATGTGGGATGTTTGGAGCCATTTTTATGAGTTCCTAGCTTAGCTAAACTTCAACAACAGCTGTCGGAATCAGGTAAAACATTGCCAAGTTATACCCACATTCACCCACTGACCAGCAACACAAACTGTTACTAAGATTCAAAGCCACATATTTCTGGGCAAGATTTTGCCCAGTGCAAGGAGATCTCTCTGAAGGAGGCAGAAAAAAACAGGAAGTATTTCAGTGCTGACCTCAGGGTTCAGAAGAGAAGCACGTGGTTTGGTGGAGGCAGCTGCCAGAGGCCCTCAGAGTGTTGCTAACCCCCGGCCCTATGAGTTCACACTAAAACCAGCCACTTCTCCTAAAGTTAGAGTCTCACTGACTTGGAATATGGAAAAAACTAGGCTTGTCTTGGAAGGCGGAAGCAATTTTCCTTCCGTAGACATTCTATCAGACTGTGGTTCCCAGACAAATGTTTTTAGGCATTCTACTATAATGCTTAATTTTTAAGGACATAGCAATCCAAGCATATCATTGACACCAAAGATAATCTCCAATGTGAGAAAATGCATTATCATTCTTTTGTAACTACTGAAAAAACAGCACTGCATTCCAAGCAAGAAAGTGTAGCACATATAGGAAAAATCTTGGAAAACTATTATGGGAATCAGTTTTTATAATTTGTTTTTCTGGTGATCTGGCTATCTCCTCTGACCTTTAGTTCTCAACCAAATGTTGGACTTGCCTTTTGCCAAGGCATGAAAGTTATTTGTGTTTTCAATTTAGTGTCCATTCAACTGGTTAATCTAAAAACTCTAAGCAAATATAGATTTTAGGTACATTTATAAACATTTTCTTGTAAATGGATTATACATGCATACGAGAAACGAAGTATCCTAGAATGGTGGAAGGGAACAGAGGAAGGGAAACTGCTCCATCAGTCAGCCTTCCATACTACCCAGAGAGGATGTAATGATTGGTTATAGAAACATGGGGAGAGATTTCTATCTAGCACTTGCCTTACTCAGCGCAATGGGTGTGTTTCTTAAGACTGCTAGTGGATGGAGACAGTGCTTGACAGTGTCTTGTGGGATGCACATCAAATTTCTACTCTTATACTTAAGCCAGCACCAGACCTAAATAATTAGGTTTGTTTTTTCTCCCTTTGCATTGTTCCCTGTGATCATTGTACTCTGACTTTGATCCTACCACAACTCACAAAAAGCATTGAAAAAACTGAGAAACAAGTGTGAGGACCTGAAGAATGAGACATAAAATTTCTTTGCAGAGAATTAATTTATTAAATAATTAATCCCACAGAGTGGCCTTCCCGAGTCCTTGATATGTTGCAGAAATGTCCCCTTGGATAATGTATATATTTATATTTATAAATATATATATTTCTGGATTCAGTTTGTCATTTTTAATTTTTTTTTGAGTTTTTTTTCATGGGTAGTATTGTCAGTAATATTCTTTTCTTGTGATGTCCTTGTTCTGATTGAATACAATAAAACCAGCCTCAGAGAATGATTTCGGAGCTCATTCTATTTTCTTTATTTTAACCTCTTTTTTTTTTTTTTAAAGAGTTTGTGTTGAGTTTGGTATTATTTCTTCCTTAAATGCTTGGTAGAACTGACCAATAAAGCCATTTAAGCCTATTGATGATGATGATGATGATGATGATGGTATTTTTCATTACTCCTTGTTTGAGCACAGCTGGTGAACCCTATCCTTCCTTGGCCCTCAGATTCTGCACTGAGCTTGTAAGTATAAAAATAAGAACATCTATTAAGTCACTAAACCCTCACAATAACACTATAAGGCAAGTTATTTTATTACCCTTAATTTATAGATGAATAGAGAGGTTAAGTAACTAAATTAAGTTCACACAACTGGTGTGCGGTGAAGAAGCCAGGATTCAAACCCAGGCAGATGGGCTCCAGTGCTCATTAGTGCACCCCAAAAAAGTCGAGAATAATGTTCTTGAAAATATTTTCTTCTTTCCTCCTTCATCCCTTCCTCTCTCTTTCTTTTTCTTTCTTTTTTCAACCTAACAGGCTCTATTAACTGGGTTCACTACCTAGTCACACTTCAGAACCCATCTCGTGGCAGAAGCATGGAAACAAATTTCGTTATAGAACATGAATTGTCTTTTATTATTTACTGGTTAAGGTGGCTTTGAATGGACCTCTGCCTCACAATCCTTTAAAAAGTAAGTAATAATGCAAATACGCCAACTAGATTTTCTAAGGGTCCATCTGTGCTTTTGTCCAAGTACAATTTTTATCTGACCTCTGAAGAGCATTTATTTAAATTTGAGAATTTATTTAAATTTTAAATATATTTAAGTTCTTAATATTTAAAAATAGATTTTAAATATTAAAATATATTTAAAATTATTTTATTTAAATATTTAAATAATTTAAATAATTAATTAAAGTATTATTTAAATATATATATTTAAATGTATTTAAATGTTATATTTTATATTATTTATATATATTTTATATATATGACAAATGCATTTTATTTAGTAAAAGTTATGACTCTAAATATGTATTAGGTCATTACATAGATTAATCAGCAAAGATGTTAATGTTCAACTTACTTCAGGGCCCAAGAAAAATAATGGTAGACCTCAATTCTCTATTCCCTTTTTCACACACTACAAATGCCATTTCATGTCTGGTGCTCCTGGTGCGTTGCCACACTCGGGATGCCTAGAGACAGAGATCTTCCATATGTGCTTCCCTATGGTGGTGCCTGCTTCCTATTATGGCTTCTGCCTTTGATATCATGTGAGACAGAGAGTTGTAGTGATGAGCTGCATCCTGGCTGACTGGCTTTCTCTGACAGACTCAGAGAGGATAGTGGGTTTGCTTGTTTTTTGGTTGGTTGGTTGGTTGGTTGGTTTTCTCACTTGAACCATGTCCTCCTACCTCCCTTTCAATGCCTTTTCTTTTTTTCTCAAGTTTTCTTTGTAATCTCTTTACCCGTTTTCTCAAAACCTATCAGGGATGGAGAGTGATAGACTTTCCAACTAACCCAAGGAAGAGTTTGGCAGAAAGGGTACTATTTGGTAGGCTGGTGATTCCATGATAACAATAGTGTTATCGCTCATGGACAGAGAGAATTCTTTCAAGTGGTGAGTAAGGTATAAATATCCCCAAGCATCATTTCAAAAGCAATCTCTTTACTTGGTGCCCATTCTTTTAATATTTCACTATCATTTTTCATTATTATTCTAGGAAATCATCTGGATAAAAACAGTATGTTTATAGAAAGTTCCCTTGCTTTTACCCAATAAGGCTTTTGAAGTCGTAGGCATAATAATGCCGTGAACTTGGACAGTGCCCTTATACCAAGGAATGCTGAGTGCTTTCAATAACCAAGCGCCAAATCACCAGCCTGCCTGGAATTCTTGTTAGTAGGCCCTTGCCCATTGGCCCTTGCCCATTTTCTCCAATTTCTCTGTACCACAAAATAAGGGCATAAAACTGAGATGTCAATATGCATATAATTTATACTAGCGAATGTTATGTTATCTCTCTTCTGTTTTGAAAATTTTCCCAGGCTCCTTCCTCACATCATTGTGTGACACTTTCTTTTTTTCTCTGAGTGCTTTATGGTTGAGTCATTTGAAATAGAATGTTAAATTGTAAAATTGATCATATATGTGTGTGTGTGTGTAAATATATATATATTTATAACTTTTAATGCCTCCCCATCATTAAAACCTAGTCTAACTATAGAACAACCTTAAAACCAGGAAATTGGCATTGATACAACCATAGAGCTATTCACAGTTCACAAGCCCTATATGCATGTGTGTGTATAGCTCTCTGCAATTTCATCACATGTGTAGCTCTGTGTGACCATTACCATAATTAGGATACTTAACTGGACCCACCACAAAGTTCCTTTGTCCTACCCTTTCACAGCCACATCTGCCTCAGTCCCAATCCCATGCTTAGCCCCTCACAATGACTCATCTGTTCTCCATATCTACAATTATGTCACTTCACAGACATGTTACATAAGTGGAGTCATGATTGGATCCAAAGTATGTATCCTTTTGAGATTGGCTTTTTGCACTTAACATAATTTCCTTGAGTTTCATCCAAGTTGTTGCCTGTTATCAGTAGCTCTTCCTTTGTTAGTGCTGAATAGTGTTCCATGTCATGAATGTACCTACCGAAAGACCATCTGAGTTGTTTCCAGTTCTTGACTATTAGAAAGATAAAAAAGAAAAAGAAAAAAGGTGTTGTAAGCATTCATGTACACATTTATGCATATTTTGTAATTTCTCTGTAATATGTGTATTAAGCCTATTGTTAACATTAAAAGTAACTACCAAACTATTTTCTAGATTAACCATACCATTTTACATTCCCAGAGGCAATAAATGAATGATCTAGTTTCTCTGCACCCTCTCTAGCATTTAGGGTAGTCACTATTTTTTTTTTTTTCTAACTTTAGCTAATCTGAAGGTATGTTGTGCAATCTCCTTTAAAAAAAAAAAAGGGTTTTATTTATTCATTTGAGAAAGAGAGAGAGAGAGGCAAAGGAAGAGGAAGAAGCAGGCTCCCCACTGAGCCAGGAGTCTGACATGGGGCTCATTCTCTAATGATTAATAATAATGACACAATGATGATTATGAGAACATTTTTCATAGCTCCTTCTTTGAGTATACCTGGAAAACCCTGCCTTTCCTTGACCCTCAGATGATGCTGAATATCTTTTCTGTGCTTATTTTTCATCTGTATGTTCTCTTCATTAAATGTCTATATGTGTCTTCTGCCCATTTTTAATTGGGTTGTTTATTTATTAACATTGAATTTTGAGTTTTTTATATATTCCAAATACAAATCCTTTTTTTATGTGTGATTTTCAATTATTTCTCCAACTCTGTAATTTGTCTTTTTATCCTATTAGAAGAGTCTTTCATAGCACAAAATTTTTAACATTGATGAAGTCCAATCTAACAATTTTTCCTTTATATTTTGGTGTCAAATCTAAGAACTCTTTGCCTAATCCTAGGTCCCAAAGATTTTTCTCTCATTTTTTTTCCTAGAAATTTTATAGCTTTCTGCTTAATATTTAAGTCTATATCCATTTTTGAGATAATTTTTGTATGAAATGTGGATTTTGGTTGAAATTCATGTTTTTCCCATGGATATCCAATTGCTCCAGCACCACTGATTGGCAAGGCTATCCCTTCTCCATTGAATTGTTGTTGCTCTTTTGCCAAAAAGTAATGAGATATATAAGTGTGGACGGATATTTCTGGCTTCTCTGTTCAGTTGATTGGTGTGTCTGTCCTTCCACAAGTCCTACACTGACTTGATGACATAGTCTTAACATCAGGAAGATTGATTCACGTTATTCTTCTTTTTCAAAATTGTTTTGGCTATGCTAGGATGTATCACTTTTAAAGACAATAAAACTAACAACAGAAAGGTCAAGTCTAGCAGCCATATATACAGTAACAAAAAATATCTTGACATTGGTTAAAAAAAAAGTTGGTTTATATTATCTGAAGAAGTTTTAAAAGACTGTTACTCATTTCTAAGAATTATTGCAAGGAAATAATCAGAAAACTCTACTAAATTGTATGCCTTGTAATACAGAAACTTTTAACGGTGGCTTCTAAGAGCTCAAATTTTGAGTCAAAGTCCAACAGATCTGAATTACACAAGTGTGGTCCACTTTTTATTGTTGGTCTGCAAACTGGTTTTTAGTGAGGCTATGACAGGATAGGGTAAAGAACTGAGAATAAGCATTAACATTTTAGAGCAATTTGACAAGTTAATTTCATATCTGTTGAAACTTTTAATTAAAAAATAGAAGCTTATATATATTTTTAAAGATTTTATTTATTTGAGAGAGATAGTGAGTGTGAGAGAGAGCATGAGTGGGAGGAACAAAGGGAGGAGGAGAAGCAGACCCCCTGCTGAGCAGCAGGGCACCCACTCAGGGATCTATCCTGGGGAATCCAAGATCATGACCCGGGCCCAAGCCAGACGGTTAACTGACTGAGCCACCAGATGTCCCAGAAGCTTACATTTTATGCCTTTTTTTATTTTTTCCCTTTTCTTAGTCATTCATTTTTATTGCCATTTAATTTGTCACAAAAGTAATGATCCACTACAGATTGGAAATTTTTAAAAAATTGGTCCTTCACCACAGATCCCTTTAGAAGCAATGATTGGACCAGTGCTTCCAAGCCTACATCACTTCATAGCACAGATTTTTAAAAAGCTGATATTTGTATGGGACCCTGGGGTAGAGTCAAGGGCATTTATTTTCTTCCTAACTGGATTTGGATGAAAAAATATAATTACACCACTATTGATAAGAAAAGAATTGTTCAAAACAGGAAAGAAATTAATTATTGAGCCCCATAAAATATTTTCCAATATTTTTAAAATTAGAAATTTTAACTTGTTTCTGTGAAGGTGATTCTTTGCATCAGGACATTAAAGTTGAATTTATATTTAAGGAATCTAATAGGTGTGCCTTTCCTCTCTTCAACAAACAAAACCTTGACAATTTTTTGTTTGAGAGTGCTGATGGACTTTTAATCCAAAGAGACCATTTTTATGTCAAGCATTTCAAAGTGTCCAGGATACTCTAATTTCTAGAATGATCGTATATTGTTTGAGCAGTCCTGTCGCAATTCCCTGAGGCACAGCATAAGGAAACCATCAGCGATATTACAGCAGGGACGGAATGGGACAGATGGGAGCTACACTTGTGAACAGAGCAGAATAAAGCATAATATATAAACTTGCCAAATCGCTAAGTTGCACACTTGAAACTAATGGAACATTGTATGTCAACTGTATTCTGAATTAAAAAGAGAGAACATTTCCAAACACAAAGAAGAAAAAAAAACTATAAGGTAAAAACAGAAAACCTTGGTGATCATTACCTGGAGCTGCCATTGGCAGGAGTCCCTGTCCCTCCACCGCATCTGGCCACATGCTGGTCTCTTCCACATGTTCCTTGACACCTGGAATCCACACACCTTCAAGAGCTCGAGGGCAGTGGTGCTCTCGGCTGCGGGCTGCGAATGCAGACATCCAAGCTGGAGAGGACCTCCTTGATGTTTTCACTGTCATAATGACACAGCATGCGCTCGGTGCACTCACTGTGCTCACAGCCCACAGGGTCAGTCACTGCCCTGCTCCTGGCAGCGCCAAGTGGGGCTACTCAGCGTCTGAGGCAACTGAACCAAATTCCTCCCTACTCTCTCAGGCCCTGCCCAATTACTGGTGGGGCAGAAGATGTCAGACCTCCTGCCTCTTCATTTTGTGTCTTTGCCCATCTGTCTGGAAGCTCCACAGACTCTTCTCCCCCTTTGTTCACCACAGTACCTCAACGAACAGTGCAGGTGCCTGTCACGTAGTATGTGCTCAGTAAAGCCTTGTTGAACGAATGACTCTCCGTCAAAACGTGACTGGTTGAATAACTATCACCTGGCCACACAATGGGATACTGTGAAACCTCTACCTAGAACGAAGGCGTCAGTGAATAGCTCTGGGTGAAAACACTAAGTTTCCAAATAGTATGCATAATATAACCCACTCCATGTAAATTATAGATGTTTGTGTATGTACATATAGCACTACTAAAAAGAACTTTAACACTTTGAATTTGTTTTAATTTTTTGAATTCTTTCTGGTTGATTTCTCATCTTTGTTATGACTCATGGAGACACTGCCTCACAGACAAGTAACAGTGACAAGTGGGGTCTCAGAGAGAAAGAACAGGGAAAGAACAGCCAGCCCAGGGCCTGAGCTTCGTTCTTCTCTTCCGTTGCTCACATTCTATCCCAACTGAGAAAATACAGGTTGCGAACACTCATGTAATGATCCATAGTTCCCGAAGACCTTCCACATATCCTAGCTCATCTGTGCCTCAAGTAAAATTATGACGTTTCTGCTTTTCCTTGCTCCAACTGTTGGTGCATTTTTCTAAAAGTCCCTTTTCTACAAAGCTTCTCTGGGAGAGCCCATTAGGGAGTCTAACCACTGGGTGTCTTGGGTATCGTGGCTACTCTGTTCTCTCCCATCAGGCATCATAACTCAGCTAGACTCTGTGGAACTACTCAAAAGCCTCCTCTTGTGACGTGAAAAACAGCTAGGTTTCTTAGTAAGGCAGCGTATGCTCTATTACCTTATGAATTTTTTTTTTATTTCTTCTCAGCGTAACAGAATTCATTGTTTTTGCACCATGCCCAGTGCTCCATGTAATATGTGCCCTTCTTAATACCCATCACCTGGCTTCCCCAACCTCCCAACCCCCTGCCCCTTCAAAACCCTCAAATTGTTTTTCAGAGTCCGTAGTCTTTCATGGTTCACCTCCCCTTCCAATTTTCCTCAACTCCCTTCTCCTCTCCATCTCCCTATTTACTCCATGTTATTTCTTATGCTCCACAAATAAGTGAAACCATATGATAACTGACTCTTTCTGCTTGACTTATTTCGCTCAGCATAATCTCTTCCAGTCCCATCCATGTTGCTACAAAAGTTGGGTATCCATCCTTTCTGATGGAGGCATAATTCTCCATAGTGTATATGGACCACATCTTCTTTATCCATTAATCAGTTGAAGGGCATCTTGGTTCTTTCCACAGTTTGGCGACCGTGGCCATTGCTGCTATAAACATTGGGGTACAGATGGCCCTTCTTTTCACTACATCTGTATCTTTGGGATAAATACCCAGGAGTGCAACTGCAGGGTCATAGAGAAGCTCTATTTTTAATTTCTTGAGGAATCTCCACACTGTTCTCCAAAGTGGCTGCACCAACTTGCATTCCCACCAACAATGTAAGAGGGTTCCCCTTTCTCCCCATCCCCTCCAACACACGTTGTTTCCTGTCTTGCTAATTTTGGCCATTCTAACTGGTGTAAGGTGGTATCTCAATGTGGTTTTAATTTGAATCTCCCTGATGGCTAGTGATGACGAACATTTTTTCATGTGTCTGATAGCCATTTGTATGTCTTCACTGGAGAAGTGTCTGTTCATATCTTCTGCCCATTTTTTGACATGATTGTCTGCTTTGTGTGTGTTGAGTTTGAGAAGTTCTTTATAGATCCTGGATATCAACCTTTTGTCTATACTGTCATTTGCAAATATCTTCTCCCATTCCATGGGTCACCTCTTTGTTTTGTTGACTGTTTCCTTTGCTGTGCAGAAGCTTTTGATCTTGATGAAGTCCCAAAAGTTCATTTTTGCTTTTGTTTCCTTTGCCTTTGGAGACATATCTTGAAAGAAGTTGCTGTGGCTGATATTGAAGAGGTTACTTCCTATGTTCTTCTCTAGGATTCCAATGGATTCCTGTCTCACATTGAGGTATTTTATCCATTTGGAGTTTATCTTTGTGTACGCTATAAGAAAATGGTCAAGTTTCATTCTTCTACATACAGCTGTCCAATTTTCCCAGCACCATTTATTGAAGAGACTGTCTTTTTTCCACTGTATATTTTTTCCTGCTTTGTCAAAGATTATTTGACCATAGAGTTGAGGGCCCATATCTGGGCGCTCTACTCTGTTCCACTGGTCTATGTGTCTGCTTTTATGCCAGTACCTTATGAAATTTTTACTGAAAAATTTTTTTGGCTTTTACATGCATGCTATTTTCTTAAGTCACAATTCTATGGGGAATGAGCCAGAAATAAATTCAAGTAAGAGAAACTTACTCTTTAACTTATCCCCTTTCATTTCCCTGTGTGTACTTAAGACTCACTTCTCTGTGGTCATAGCAAAAACTCATGGCAAAAACTTGGCTAAGAAACATTTGAGGCACCTGCGTGACTCGGTTACGCATGTGACTCTTGATTTTGGCTCAGATCCTGATCTCAGGGTCTTGATCTCGGGGTCCTGAGATGGAGCCCCACAGTAGGCTCTGCACTCAGCAGGAAATCTACTTCTCTCCCTCTGTCCCCTCCAAGTAAATAAACGAGTCTTTAAAAAAAAGAAAGCATTCCTGCCCCACTTGACTCCCTACAAACATTGGGATATTACAGCCTAATTGGTCCTCTGACTTCCATGCAAATAGATTCCTAGCTGTTCACATGAAAGTACTCCCTGACATGCACAAATGTTGCAAATGCTTAAAGCTCGTATCTTTGTAATAAATGAACTAAAAGGCAGAAAGGTGAAATGACTCACCCAAGGACACACACAATGATGAAGTTTATATAACACTTAACCTACTGTGTTCTGTTTCTCACGTATGACATTTTTGTGACCTTATAAAATGATAATAGGATAGTTTTAGCATTCAAATAAGCTTTTCAAAGAAAGCCTTTTGAAATGAGTAATTTCCATCATATTTTCAATAGGACCAACATTTCTAACAGAAACCTTTTACAAAGTAACACTTTTACAAAGGGAGAACACATACATTATTTAAATATCTTCCCACACCATTCCCCTGAAATTGATTTAGTGATCAATAATTGTGTTTATTTTAGACTTTTACATTTTTTAAATACAATGCTCTTTTCTGAATATAAAAGAAATTTGAGACAATTCAGGAAAGTATGAAAGTATTTTAAGTTTCCATAATTTCATCCACACAGAGCTAACCACCATGGACATTTTTAGCGTATTTTTGTCAATGGGTTCTCTGCAATTTTAGCTGATAATAGATCATGAGCATTTCCCTATATCATTAACCATTTTCTAAGCATTGACTGAAAATGCAGTTTTCTGGTGAGATTGTTACCTTTCAAAGTATTTTGAAAGACAGCTATCTATGCATTTATTTGAAAATACTTTTTATCAGATTGACTCTCAATTTTATGGTATTTCTCATATGTAGAATACCCTAATTTTCATGCAGTTTAATTTAACAACTGTCTTTTTGTGCTTTTATTCAGAGAATGATCTTTTGCAAAGTTGCAAAAGGTAATATTTACATAACTTTTCTCCTAGTACTTTTTTTGTTTGTTTGTTTATATGCCTAGAAATAGAATTGCTGAGTCATATGCTAGTTTTAATTTTTGGAGGAACCTCCATACTGTTTTTCATAATGGCTGCACTAATTTAAATTCCCACCAGTTGCGCAAAGGGTACCCTTCTCCATACCCTTATCAATATGCTATCTTTTTTTTTTTTAATAATAGTTATCCTAATATGTGTGAAGTGGTATTTCACTATGGTTTTGCTTTACCTTTTCCTGATAATTAGTGATGTTGAGTACCTTTTCATATATCTCTTGGCCATTTTTATGTCTTCTTTGACAATTGTTTGTTCTGGTCTTTTGCTCATTTTTTTTTAACTGAATTATTTGGTTTTTGTTATTGAGTTGTGAAAATTCCTTATATAATTTAAATATTAACCTCTCACCAAATGTATGCTTTGCACATTTTATCCCATTTCATAGGTTGCCTTTGCATTTTGTTAATTTTTCCTTTGTTGTACAGAAAGTTTTCAGTTTGATATAATAACACTTATATATTTTTGCATTTGTTGCCTGTGCTTTGGGTGTCCTACCCCCCCCCCAAAAATAGGAAGGCCTGGATGGCTCAGTCAGTTAAACCCCTGCCTTCAGTTCACATCATGATCCCAGGGTCCTGGGATTAAGTCACCAGGAGGCTGCTTCTCCCTTTGCCTGCTGCTCCCCCTGTTTATGCTCTCTCTCTCTTTCAGGCAAATAAATAAATAAAATCTTAAAATATATCTATGTCTACAGCTATATCTATATGTGTATCTATATGCAGATCATCGATATCTATATGTGTGTATTTCCATACTGCCAAGACTCATGTTAAGGAGTTTTGTCCTTGTGTTTTCTTCAAGGTGATTAATGTTTTCAGGTCTTACATTTAAGCCATTCATCCTTTTCGAATTGATTGATGTAACTTAAGGGTCTAATTCCATTTTGTTGCATGTGAATATCCAGTTTTTCCAACACCTCCCAATAAGCTCTTTTTTTCTTTTTAAAAAAGGCTTTATTGAGGTATAATTGATATGTAATTAACCGTATATGTCTAAAGTGTACAAGCTGTGAGTTTTGACGTATGTGTACCCTCAAGAAACCATCACCACCAGAAGGAATATTCATCCCCGCCAACACTTCCTTGTGTCCCCTTTCAGTCCTTTTCTCCACTCTCCCTACTCCCTAGGTGACTCCTACTGTCACTGGTGACCAGTGACTTTTTCCTCGACTTTTATGTAAGTGGCAACATAGACCACGTACTCTCTCATCTGTGCTCTTACTCTGCACAGCTGTTTGGAGGTTCACCCAGATTGTGGATAGTTAGTCCCTTTTTAGCCCACACTTTGGATTTACATAATTTGTTGATCCATTTGCCTGTTTGAATCCTTTTAACAGTTTGTTGTTGGTGGTGGTGGTTTGTTACAATTCCTTTCTAAATCTATAATTTTATTTTGTAGTATGTTGTGACATAAGTGTCTTACCCTCTTTAAATTTTTAATCACTTTTCTCCATGTTACCTCTTACATAATCTGGTATTTGCCAAATAATTAGAAATGCCAATTTTATCATTGTCTATCTATTTATGTATAGATAAAAGCACCAACTGGAGGATTCAACTTTCCAGCCAGAGAAGACACTTCCTGCGCATTTCTGTTACCTTTTCTCTCTTCCTCCCACCTCCCCAGCTCAACACCAGAGGCAGTTCTGGGTGGAAGAGGAGAGGGAGCTCTGCCCTCCCAGGGCCCTTCCCCTGCAACCACCTTAGGCTGAAGTTATATCCTGAGGGAGGAGGAAAGCTTATTTTAACATGTTAACTGAAAACTGCATAGACTTTTAATTCTGAATTGAGATGATTCTTGAGAAAGAGTCCATAGGATTCACTGTCTAAGAATAAATGAAAAAAATGGAAACTTTCTAAGATATTTTCTAAGATATCCTTTCAAGGGCAATGAGTTATAGCCCCAAGTGACTTTAAAGGGAAGTATGGAGAAAAAGCAGATACCTCTTCTACTTCCTTATTTAATTCTACTCTTCATTTTAATGAATATATAAATGTAAAAATAGACAATAGAGAACTGGATATACATTTTTTAGTCATCAGATATATATGAGTATGTGCATGTGTGTGTGCACACATGTTTGTGTGTGCATCAGAATTCCCTTGTAAAAATCCAAATATATATTTTAGAGAAATAATATCATTTATAAGATTGGGATCAACTTCCACCTTCTAGGATAATGAATGAAATTGCCTTGGCTAGAATTTGCCTTTACTCTACCATGACTATTTGGTGTATATATCTTTTTGTAAGTCATCTGTCTAGTTCTATAGCACAAGAGAGTCAGCACTTTCACAGTGGACCATGTACAGTGGGCCATGGGAGGGAAACCAATTTACAGCAATGGGGAGGGGAAGAAATCATATCATAATAAGAGATAAAAAGAACCATAATCCTTTTTGCAGTCTCAAGATTGAAAAGTCACCATTTTATGTGATAGTTACATTAATGTGTACTTTATACCCACATACAATTATATCTATGCTGTGGCGGCCAGCGCGACGAATCGACCAGGGTAACTGTGGGGGCTAAGAGGATGATGAAAAACGTTAAGAGACAAAGAGATGGGGGCAGGAGGGACACTGAAGAGGATGACCAACAGTGCCAGATTTATTCCACGTCTTACAAGCATTTATAAGGCAAACCAGAATAGGAGGAGCATTACATCAGTACCTAGTTAGATGACCGCAAGTTCCTATAACAAGTTTGCATTAACTACAAGCAAACCTCCTGAGCCCAGGTAGTTTTGGCTAAAGCCATTAGCAAGACAATCAACCAGGGAGTGGATCATGGGAGGTACAGAACAACAAGAATTAACTAAGAACTCAGGACCCTGGCCACATTGTTCCCTACTGCAGGGAGTGTGTGTGGGAAGTCACGTAGGCGAGCGCAGGACACATAGCACAGACCCTTTCTCAGTGCACTCAACTTTCCCGTCCTTAACCTTGTCAAGGTGTCTGGACTTTGAAGGAGACACAATTCAGGGCCTGGTTTGGTCCTCGACTCCAGTCGTGCCGTGACCTCCAACAATATGCCCTAACTTAATGGTTTGTAAACTTAATACCCACTGTCAGTATGGATCTGCCTCAATGACATAACACCCAAACTAATGAGTTGAGCATGAGCTGTATCTCCATAATATGTAAAGAGCTATCTGATATTAAAAAAATACAATAGATAAACCAAGAATAAGACCTTTAAACATATGAGAACATGACCAAATGCACTCAAAACAAGATATGCATGAATTAAAACTATACTCTTATCTTACTTCTTCCTGAACATATGAACAAAAGTCCAGAAGTTTGACAACAAACTGTTCATGAAGCTGTAGGAAAACACATACCTAGTTCATGGGCAGTGTTAACTATTAAAATATCAAATGTAAAATTGCATGAGACAATGTTTAATATTACTTATAACCACATTTTGAAGCCAGCCTAAATGTCTACCTATAGTAAACTGGTTACATAAAGCTGTGATAGAGACATGCAGTGGAGTTTGAGCTGCTGTAAAAACTGAGGGCGATTTCTATGTTCTGATATGGAAGACGCTCCAAAGCACTGAAAAAACATATGCAAAACAGGGTATGTAATATGGCATGTGTTGTGTAAAATGGGAAAAATTTGATGCTATAATCATTTGTGCTTTTTATATAATCTTTTCTTTAATTTCTTTTTTAAAATGTCATTTATTTATCAGAGAGAGAGAGCACAAGCAGGAGGAGCAGCTGGCAGAGGGAGAAGCAGGCTCCCCACTGAGCAGGGCATCCGATAGAGGACTCAATCCCAGGACCCAGAGATCATGACCTGAGCAAAACTCAGGGGCTTAACCCACTGAGCCACCCAGGCATCCCCATTTGTGCTTTTACACACATAAAGAAACTTGTGAATTGTATGTATGAGAATACTAGAAGTTATTATTTATGAGAGTTGCATGGGAATGGAAAGGATTGGAATAAGAATGAGAACTTTTAATTAAATGTGTTAGTTTTGAAATCATGCTTGTGTATTACATTTACAAAGAAATCAAATTTAAAGAAATCGTAACAATGTGAAAGAGGAAAGTGATGAAGGGACAAAGGAATAAAAGGGAAAGAAAAATCAATCCATTTGCTTTTGTGGATACAGTAGGCAGAAGAAAGCCAGATTATAGAAATTTTTCTCCCAACACCCAATCAAAGAGAAATTGTAAAATCTCAATAAAAACTCACCAGAAGGATTAGATAGGACCTAATTCTGCCTGAAAAAAAAAAAAATAAAATGGTTGTTGAGGAAAAGAACATAAGATTCTGCTACAGTATGATTTTTGTCCCAAATCTTTTTTCTTTTGCCTTTCTTTCTTTCTTTTTCTTTCTTTCTTTCTTTCTTTCTTTCTTTCTTTCTTTCTTTCTTTCTTTCTTTCTTTCTTTTCTTTCCGTCTTTCTTTCCATCTCTCTCTCTTTCTTTCTTTCTTAAGATTTACTTATTTGAGAGAGAAAGCATGAGCAGGAAGGACAGAGGAAGAGAGAAAATCCAAAGCGGACTCTGTGCTCAGCACTGAACCGGACACGGGGTTCCATCACACAACCCTGATCATGACCTGAGCTGAAACCAAGACTGAGGCAGTTAACCTACTATGCCGCCCAGGCACCCCTGTTCCCAAATTTTCCTAAAAGTAGGCCTTAAAAGAGAGAAGTGCTCAACAAAATCTTGAGCATCCACATTTTCATCTTTGAGTTTGAAAATCCAGGGGGTTTGGTCAGTAGTTGTGTGCAGTTTGCATTCCCAATCAGCACACTGTCAACCCTGGAACCCCGGGCTCCAGCGGCAGCTGAACAGGATGCCAACCCAGCACAGCCTCCTGCCTCGTTACAGCGGGAATCTTTGTTGGAGATGCTGGGCAACTAGTGGCCCACCAGGGTTGGGGAGCGAGTCAGCAATCTCACCCATGTCCTCAAACAGCCTGGAAAAGACGACCACTCAGATACTAATGCAATGACCGCAAAGATGCAAGAAATATGACACCACCAAAGGAAACTAGTAAAACTTCCATAGCTGACACCGAAGTAATGAAGCTCTATGAACTGTCCGACAAAGAATTCAGAATAATCCCCTTAAAAAAATTCAGTGAAATGAAAACACAGGCATATAAGAAAAGGAAATCACTGTCTTGAAGAGATTGCTACATTCTATGTTCCTTGTGGCATTATTCACTGTAGCCAAGTATTAGAAGTAACCTGTTTATAAATGGAGCTTTGTTGATGGAGAGATATATATAACGGAATACTATTCAACCATGAGAAAGAGCAAAATCCTTCCATTTCTTACAGCATGGATAAAAGTTGAGGACATAAGCTAAATGAATTAAGTCAGAACAGAACACATATTGTATGATCTCACTTACGTGTGGAAACTAATAAAGCTGAACTCACAGAAACAGAGAATAGAATGCTGGTTGGGAGGGTTTGGGAGAAGTAGGGAGAAGTTGATCAAAGGGTCCAAACTTTCAGTTATATTATGAATAAGTTCCGGGGATCCATTATACAGCATGGTGACTATAGTTAACAATAGTGTATTATATGTATAGATATTGCTGAGAGAGTAGATCTTAAGAATTCTTATTATACATACACAAAAAATTGTAATTATATGAAGTGATAGATGTATTAACTAACATGATTGTGATAATCATTTCACAATATATACATGTATTAAATAATCATGTTCTACACTTTACACTTGCTTAATTTTACTTTATTTTAATAAAAGCAGAAAAAATGAAATCAATGTACAGGTAATAAAATAATAGAATAAGCTATGGAAATATCTTAATAAAAGTTACACTCTTGCATACTTAATAAGAGTTAAAAAGAATAGGGAGAAGACAGACACTTAGGACTGATTAAAATATTATGTGGAAAGATTTAGGATACTTGTAGTAAAGACAAGAGGAAAAATATGAGGAAATTTAAAAGATGAAGTGTTTGTCAATATGGAGGTGAAGCAGAGTTGAAACAAGAAAACAAAATTGATATTCCTGAAACAGAGACATAAATAAATACAGTGGGAAAATGTACTCAGAGATATAAAGGAAGAAAATTACCTAAAATGAAGAGAAAATTTAATCTGCAATTTGAAATAACTCATTATTTTCCAAGAAATGTGGATGCAAAATAATCAATATTGTGGCACATTCTGCTCATGTATTAAAATATAAGGATAAAAAAATCTTTAAGCATCTAAACAAACTAAGCAATCCACCTGTAAAAAGAATAAAAAGAAGCCTGGCAGGGTACCTGGGTGGCTCAGTGTGTTAAAGCCTCTGCCTTGGGCTCAGGTCATGATGCCAGGGTCCTGGGATCTACCCCTGCATCAGGCTCTCTGCTCAGCAGGGAGCCTGTTTCCCCTCACCCCCACCCCCCCCCCGCCCCATGCCCCGCCTCTCTCTGCCTGCCTCTCTGCCTACTTGTGATCTCTGTCTGTCAAATAAATAAAAAGAAAAAGAATAAGAAAAAAGAAGACTGGTCTCAGCCAGGCAGTGTTCTAATTGTTTTAAAACTACTATCATGATGGTATTTAGCTTAACACCACAATGGAATCGTGACTATTAACTATAGAAATCAAGGAAGGAAATCTATTATCTCATAATTTTACCTAGAAAAATCATAATTCAAATATAGAAGAGTTCAACAATTTCAAATAAGAGAGGTTGAGGAATGTAATACTAGAGCCCATCTTCAAAAATTATTTTGTGGATAAAATTAGAATAATCAAGAGATGAATTAAAATAACATACTCAAAAATGGAGAAGCTTTGGGAAAACATCTGATGATAATCATTGACTACTTGAATGTATGACAAAGATTAAACAAACATAAGGATGGTTAGGTCTATGGAAATTGTAAAAGTCTTGAAAAGGAATAGTAATAATAAAACTAATAAATGGGATGGGAGAAGGAAGGCTAGAGAGGAGGTAAGATTCCCAAGTTCCTTACCTTTTATAACAGGGAGTCAATTTTTCAGAAAATTGAAAGAACAAAATAAGGAAAAAATTGAATATGACATTTCTATATTTACATAATTATTTCCTCATCCCTTGAGTTGAAGAAGCATTGATTGCAATGGTGTTCAGCATTCCTTTCACTTCCAATACAGTTTCCTTATTTTTTTTTCCATTAGGTTCAAGTACATTTAAACTAAAATGTTATTAAAATTGTACATATAGAATTATCAAAGTATTACAAAATCAATACTATCTGTGGGGCTGGAATATATGTACTACACGTATTTGTTACCCTCCCGCTACATCTTCACTTTGGTCTGTTTCTCCCTGCACAGACAATATTGGTAGTGACGCTCACCAAATGCTGATTCTGGTTATTTTACGGTGGTGGTGTTTGGAGTCTTTTTTACATCTTCTTTAAACTTTTTTTTTGGAGTTGCTCGTATTTTCCATAAAGTACTCTTGTTTTTTAATAAAAATAATGAGATCATTGCATACAAGGAAAAAAAAAAAGGAAAGATATCATCTTGATACATGCCAGAAGCCTTTGGGTAGTTGACCACATTTTAAACGATGCAACAGATAGCATTGTTGCAGTGAAAGAGTCAGTTTCTTGGTTTCTCTGAAAACCATAAAATATCTGGAACTAAAAATAACCACTTGGTCTGATGTTGTTCATGTTTCTGAGATGGTAAAGTAAGATTTTCTAGCTAGTCCGTGAGGACTCCCGTAAGCTTTCGGAATTGGGAGTTTGGGTTGGAGGATATCCCTATGTTTGCTTTTGAGTGGAATCATGAAAGTATGGATTTAAAAACAAAATTTTGGGGTCACCAAATCCTATTTCAGAGATGGGGTAAAGAAAAGCTTAAAGACCTTAATGATTTTCACTGAAAGATTCACAACTAAGGGAACTGAGAGACCAGATCTAAGACGTGTCTTCTAAAATCAGCTGAATTTAGCCACACAGCCACATTGCATATTTGATTTTTTTCATACAATGGAGATGAATGTTTCACCAAATAAAAATATTATATTATCTGAGTATATAAAAATAATTGTGCTTGTGTTCTTTTAGGTTACCTGTAATTAAACCAAAGCTTCAAAAGTCTTTAAGACAAAAATTCATAGAAAAGAAACTCCTGGTTGATCAGTCAACAGACTTAATATCTGGGTCTTGCATAGCTGGTGACTTCCTTGGGTTTTGTTTGTTTGCATCTTGTAAATTTTCTATAATTACATTTATTATTTCAGAATATTAAAGGAAAATACAGTGTTTCAAGAATCAGGACATAAGATTTTTTTTTTTTTTTTAAGAACCTAGCAATTTCAACCCTTAGTTTTATTAAAGAAGTCTCTTTTTCCAGCTAAGATAATGTGGCCATCCTTTCTTCACAAAAACTGTTTGAAATCCATAAAATAATGGGGAGAAAAGTAACTTTTCAAAGAGACTGTTTAAAGTGTACCAAGGGTCCTGGAGCAGCAGCAGGGACCAGCAGGAGAGGAAATGGGTCATCATGTTTGGGGACATCAACTCACGAGCCTGAGTCACCGCTCAAGGCCTCCCATGAAGCAGCTGGAGCTGCTGTCACCGATTCACTTTTTTCCAGTATGAGCGGAGGAATATTCATCTGTTTCTGTGGTGATGTAGGCTTTCACAATATCCTCTGGCCAAAGAAATGTAACCACAGCCATCATGACTTCAGACTCCAACTATTTCAGCAGCAGCAATAACAGCAAAAACACAGCAGCAGCCAATTCCCAAATAAACTCATGTGAATGCTTCATATTAGTTAATTGTCAGGGGGATTTTTATGGGAAACCATATCAAGAATGTTGCAGAGCTTCCTAGGATGCTGTTTTTCCTTGCTTGGATCTGAAAAAGAAATGGAATGCCAGGGCAGTAGAATTTATATTTGTTGGGGATAAAAATGTGAGGCGTCTAAGAGTCGTAGTCTTTGGCTTTGGTTCTCATTAATCCCATGACTGTTGGTGAGTCACCTGACCTCCAGGCATCTGGACTCTTCCCCCCTCACCTATTTATCTCACCCCTAGGCCCAAGTTAGCCAAAGGGAATGATGTACCCCATAAATACTTCCCAGACTCTTTTCTTCTGTGACATTCATAGCAGATGACTTTCACATATGTGACACTTTCCCATTAGCCCGTCTATCTTTTGACATCAAAGAAAATCTGATGGGAAATAAAGCAAATAATGCTACAGACAGACCAAATCACAGATGAAATAGACCACGGGTCATGCTGAATTCTCAGTGTATTAGCCAGCACTCCACCCCTTCTCACCCACTGAAGAAAATACCTCAGAATGACAGAAAAAAGTATTATAGGGATAAATTTGGATCCACACTAATTTATATGCCAATAAATTAAGGCTAATCTTCTTAAGGTACAATGGGCTTCGACAGATCAGTGGGGAAAACTAACAGTTCTAAAAAGAGCAAAAAAAAAGCAAATGTATTTTATAAAAGTAGAGCTATACATGTCTGAAAAACACATTACAAGGCCCTCGAAATAGCCCAACTACTTAAATCAAAATTGCTGGAAGAACAATTTATTAAAATGTTTAGTCTTTAGGGGCACCTGGTTGGCTCAGTGGGTTAAAGCCTTTGCCTTCAGCTCGGGTCATGATCTCAGGGTCCTGGGATCAAGCCCCACATCAGGCTCTCTGCTCAGCAGGGAGCTTACTTCCCTTCCTTTCTCTCTGACTTCTTCTCTGCCTACTTGTGATCTGTCTGTCAAATAAATAAATAAAATCTTTAAAAAAAATGTTTAGTATTTAATAATATACATAGCTGTCTAGGACGTGAGTTAACAGAAACTCCTGTGTGAAAATGTTATTGACGCAGACTTTAGAAAGATTTTGACAATATATGTCAAATTTTTTGTGCATGTCTCTTTTGACCCAACAATTCATCATATAAATGCACTTGATGAATTGTTTGTATTACATCATATTTTTATCAAGAATGCAGGTAGCTGTAGGCTAATGAAAGAAGAATCAAGACTGGATTTGGTACACCTAAATTTAAGTTTCAGCTCATCTTACTAACTACAGAAACGATCAAGCCACTTAAACTTCTGTGATTCTCAGTATTATTTTGTAGTTTCTCATGGTATTCACCTTACTTATTTACAAAAAGGAAATGGGAGTAGATAGATGAAATCTCTTTAGAAATTCCAAATTATCGATAATGTTTTTACCAACAGCACTGCAACCAAAATTTTGTGGTTGCAGTTGTATCCTACTTTGTGAAAATAATCAAATACATATAGCCTTTAAAATGAAGGCAGAAAGGATTCATATCCTCTCCAAAAGAATTTGCTCCTGGGTTGCTCCATATAAATCATGTTAATCATATGTTTCAATGACAATACCCTATAATAAAACATCAGTTTAAACAGAATTTATGGCATACATGTCAACTAGAAAAATATTTATTTACATTTTTATATATACATACACACACACATAAATCTTTGTGATTTTTAAATATAATATGAAAACAGGACTCCAAAATAAAATGTTTTTCTGTCAGATTCCTGAGCAAAAAAACAGTACTCTCCTTTTGCAGGAACGAAATTCAGGTGGATTACTTTATATCAGTATCACGTGTTGATCTTTGGAGATGAAGACTGAAGAGCTATGAGAAAAATATCAGAAAGGAAGAACCTACCCAGAGCCTGTGTGTGATTGGAGTGAATCATCCTGAGAACATGGTTTCTCCAAACATATCTTAGTTCAAAAGCAAAATCAACCCTGAAAGGAGATTTATGGATTTCTTTGAGATTCTGTATATTTTAAACCTGATTAGATCACCCAAAAAGACACCTGGACCACACTAACCAACAAAGTAGAAACTTAATATGGTTCCACCTAACAGAGATTGTCCCTGACACAAACTCAACTTGCTGATTTGTAGTTGGAACAGCATTTTCCAACTCTGTTCTGTGGAATGCTGGGTTGGAGAACATTCCTTCCAGGAAATATAAAACAAGTACTACATACCTACACACAGTCACAGTGCTCTAAGATTAGAAGTGTTTGGGAAGCTAAGCATGTTGTCAGTTCCCTCTCGAGGGTTCCTGATGCTCATTGGCTTATGAAAATGATGAGTGTTCTTATTGTAAAGAAAAGTGGGAAGATGTAACCTAGACCTTCCCAGTCTTCTGTAATCTAAATTCTTTTGTGCTCAACACATCTGCTAAATTTCCAGAAAGCACTGTGTGGGGATATCATTTTGGGAGATACTGCCATGGGAATGGAAAACGTGGTTGCAGAAACAATATTTTGAAGTGGTCGGCATATGATGCTTGAAAATAGGGCTTTAAAATACTTTTCATAGGCGGGGTCCCTGGGTGGCTCAGTGGGTTAAAGCCTCTGCCTTCGGCTTGCTTCATGATCTCAAGGTCCTGTGATCAAGCCCTGCATTGAGCTCTCTGCTCATCAGGAAGCCTGCTTCCTCCTCTCTCTCTGCCTGCTCTCTGCCTACTTGTGATCTCTGTCTGTCAAGTAAGTAAATAAAACCTTTAAAATAAATAAATAAATAAAATAAATTTCATCTAGAATTGAGAGTCATAAAAATACTTATCTTCATGAACTGACTTTTTTTTTTTTTACTTTTAGCAGATAATGTAACATAGAAAATAAGAAATGTGGACTAACGATTTATTGTATTTATTGTGCACTCTATGCCAGGCACTGTTCTCCATAACAAGTATATAGCAGTGAACACGGTAGACAACTAGACAACATCCTCTACCCTCATGTATCCAATTTCTAGGACCTAAGTTACTATGGTACTTTAAGAAGGCTGACTGATTAAGAAGCTACATGACTAAAGATAGTCTAAGTTATTTGTGGACCTTCCACGAGTGAAGTGACTTAAGAGTTTCCCTGGTACATGTCTTCACTTTTTGCTTGCCTTTGGTCCATTTTTTTCAGCATTTAGAAAATTATAGCAAAACAAAACATAGCATTAATTTACCAACTTAACCACTCTTAAGTGTACATTTCAGTAGTAAGTACATTCACACGGCTGTGCAACCTATCCCCAGAATTCTTTACATCTTGCAAAATAATTTTTTTCTATTTTGTATACATTATATTTCCAGATACTTCAGAAGAATGAAAAAAAAATAGGATAGGTCTTGGGTAATTTGTAAGTACGCAGTAATATATGAAAATCAAAAGCCTTTTGGTATCAAATATAATATAATCAGATTGAACATAATAATTTAAAACTGGGAGGGAGTGGGGAGAGGGCTCCTTCTCTCCCCTAAACATCTTTCTCTGCAGCGTTTACTTAGCAATTCCCTGTTCAGATGAATGGTTTATCGTGAAGCTTTTGGGAACTTAGCACTGACTACAACACGAGTGGGTCTGAAGGAGCTTGGCAATACACCCAGGATGGTCAAGCTCTGATTTACAGCCAACATTATGATTTAGAGGTAGGGTAAGATATCAGCTACCACATCCGTAATTCCAAGTTGCTGCTTTTAGAGTAACAGCACTATAAATAAAAAACCAGCCACGCTGATCTTATCTCTCTAACCACGCATTCACTGCAAACCACAGAACATTACTCGAAGCCATAGGAAAGCATATACTCTTGCTGCGATTCAATATATTCTACAAACTGACCAAGTTCCTTTTTTTTTGAAGTCACGTTAGCTATCACACTTTTACCAGGACCTTGAGAAATAATGGCAAGTCTATTGTTACCTACACTTACTCAAGTTAATTTACGTACTGTTTGAAAAAATTTTTTTTAATTTAATTATTTCTCAGCAACCAAAACAATTTGTCTACTTTTCCAAACAGCTTATGAGGTAGTGATCAAATTTCATATGAAGATGAACAAAATTATGGTACGTAAAAGTTTACTGAGTTAACTCAGCTGAAATCAAAGTCTCTCTTGTATCATTAATTTGCTAGGTGAATTTACTCATATCCTGGACTACTATTCAGCAGACACTTACCAGTAAGGCACTACTGGTATTCTTTCTGAATAATTGTGCCCTCCATTCTGAGTGGCCTATGACTTTGTTACTTTGGTGTTTTAATCACTTGCAATGTCATTACTGCTTATGATTTACAACCTCTCAAAGTCTCTGTTTGTATCTCTAAGTTAATTAGCTCAATAGTTGGTTGTGGGTAATTATCTGCCTATTTATTTGATTGTTTGCTTTTCTAGAACAGGAATTCACAAGCAATTCATTTGTATATCTGTACCATCACCATTCTCCATAGATCTGAAGATATTAACAAAACCAAATGCAGCTCCTTCCTTCAATAAGTGGAAAACCCCTCTTTATATGACTACAATATTTGAAGATTTGAAAGTTCTATTTGTTTTTTAATATTACATTTGTTTAAATCTGTTCCAGAAATGATTTATTTCAAGTTTTATTGTAAACAGTCCAAGCTTTCACTAGCAGTGGATGCTGCAGGATTTCATACGATATTAACTTATTTCACCATGTTTGAGTTACTCAAGTAAAGTAATTCTTTTAATACGACAGGGTGCAACTTTTCGTCCTGTCTGAAAGATCTTTCCCTGAATTACTTTGTATTACAAAATCATCTTCAAACAGACAACCACAGACATTTGAAATTTCAGGAGTTCAAAAGCTTTATTCATGTAAGTGCTAGAAAGTTCTTACATTCCAACTCATTTCCAGTTCCCAGGCTTACTGAATTACTGACTCATGCTGACTCATGGATGGGTCTTATCCCTGGATGCTTCTTATTTATAACCTGAACCAAAGTCTCAAGTTATTTCTTTAACAGAATTTAAAGAAAATAAAACACACAGAGAAAAATCTACTATGTGCAGCTGCGACTGGTATTTTGAGTTCTATACCTCACTTAGCAGGAGGATCTCAAGTGAGGTTGGAAAATGCCATAATATATATGAGAGCTGTTAAGGAAACTGGTCTCTCAACTATCATTGTACTATCTTATATCTTATATAGGATATAATTACTATCATACTTCTTTTTTTTTTTTTTAAAGATTTTATTTATTTGACAGAGATCACAAGTAGGCAGAGAGGCAAGCAGAGAGAGAGAGAGAGAGAGAGAGAGAAAGGAGGAAGCAGGCTCCCTGCCGAGCAGAGAGCCCGATGCGGGACTCAATTCCAGAACCCCGAGATCATGACCTGAGCTGAAGGCAGAGGCTTAACCCACTGAGCCACCCAGGTGCCCCACTATCATACTTCTTATATAGGAAAATTGGTCACATACGTCAGTTCATCTGAACCACGTAATGGCCACATTTTGAATGTAGAATATACTTCTACTGTCAGCAGTCTGGAAGTTGTTATTCTCGGGGGTCATTCCAGTTACAGCCCCTCTTAACTATTTTCTGATGTCAGAAACGGCCTGACACGTGTCCCTATTGAACTCTACCCATGAGTTTGAATTAACCCACATTCTGAGACTGGCTATGACCCAATGTAAAAAGCATGCATGTACCTCTTGCCTAACTGGGTATGTGGTTCAGTGTCAGGGGTCACACTAGCTGTAGGATGGGTCAAGAGCTATCATACAGTCACCTTCATTTCCAGCCCCGCATCCTCAGGTCATTACTGGAGCCACCTTCTACCATCCTGCTAATTCTACTGCCTATTTAATTGCCGAATGCCAAAATCACCAATTCAGTCTCTAGCCCTTGGCAAAAAAAAAAAAAAAAAAAAAAAGAAAGAAAGAAAGCAGTGATGGTTTCGTTTCTTAGGAGACTGAGAAAGTGGACAAGAATTTAAGGTTTATTTGGATGAGTCTCTACATTTTCAGTTGAACCTCTCCTTTATTAACAAGTTTAATGAGGGAGGAAGATTTGCCATGCCCATCTGTTCTTTGTGGTCTTATCAGAAGATAAAAACTAAACTAGTGCATGGACACATCATTAATTTTTAGACATTGTATACCTTAAGCAGAAATATAACAGCCAGAGCTATAGAAGTATGGAATGAGTACTTTAGCAAGAAATTTCCTATCTCTTGTGGTATTCAATCACTGGCCAACATGAATAGTCAGGAAAGACTGATGATTCAGTAATCATTTCTCAGTCTTCATCATTTTTGATGTATCAGCAGTATTTGACACAGCTGATCACAATCATCTATTTCCTGGATTATTGCAATAGTCTCCTAACTGATGTCTCTATTTCAAGCACACTCTTTGGTCAGTAAGAACCCACAGCAATTGTACAGAATCTTGCCACCGGCTAGAGATTGAACCAGTGATTAGGTAGAAGGCCAAATGAAGGAAAACATTGGAATTAAAGGGATGGCAGAACGAGCCTTATAGAAAGATCTGGGTACTAGAGCCTGGGAGCAAAGAGGTTTAATAATAAACCTTTTCCCATCTGTACCTGGGATCATCGCTAACTATAAACATAAGTGCCTCTTATCTACCCATTATTCTAACTCTTCATGTATGTGCCCATTAAAATGTACTGTAGTTCAATCAATTGTTTCTGAAAATGAGCCCATAGAAATTACTTGCCTTGGACTTCATGCAACCTATGGGTGGCCCTGATTGACATCCCACACCAGTCCATAGACTGGAACATCTTTTCATGGTTT
Source organism: Mustela putorius furo (assembly GCF_011764305.1). Classification (NCBI taxonomy): domain Eukaryota; kingdom Metazoa; phylum Chordata; class Mammalia; order Carnivora; family Mustelidae; genus Mustela; species Mustela putorius. The sequence goes on along the minus strand of NW_025421373.1, from coordinate 12,603,212 downwards.
TTCCTACCCAGGATGTGCCTTTGGCATGCTTTGTACTGCCAGTACTTGCCCTGATACCAGACACCCCATCTGAAACTTTTTGCATTTGCTCTTCCTGAATAACTCTTGCCCCAGATATCTATAGGTATCACCCCTCACCTTCGTCGTCCATACTTAGGAGTCATTCTCAAGGTAAACCTTCCCTCCATCATCCTATCTATGAATGCGACCATCTCCATTCTCTGTATTGCTTCCCCTGACTATCTTCTTTCTGTAGAGCCCTTGTGACCATTTCACATATTCACTTACTTGTTTGTTGTTTATACCTCCCTATGAGAATATAAGTAAGGCTCATCTGCTCATTCACAACTCTGTCCCTGGTTATTGAAGAATATATTTGTTCAGCGAATGAAAGAATATTGGATGAATGTGTGAATGAATGATGGCTGTACCTTACTTTGAAGTTTCTCTTTAACTCCATAATCCTTCATAAATCCCCATTTATACAGTGTATATATTGATCTGCTTCTACAAAGAGAGCAAATTAAAATGAATAACAAGTTAGTTATACTAAAGTTACAAGTATTTAAAAAAATTTTTTTAATTCAATTTAATTAACATATAGTGACTTTTAGTTTCAGAAGTAGAATTTAGAGACTCATCTAAATGAATAATACCCAGTGCTCATTATATCAAGTACCCTCCTTAATGTCCATCACCCAGATAACCCATCCCCCCATCCACCTCTCTCCTTCGAACCTCAGTTTGTTTCCTAGAGTTAAGAGTCTCTTATGGTTTGTCTCCCTCTCTGTTTTCATCATATTTTGTTTTTCCTTCTCTTCCCCTATGTTCATCTGTTTTGTTTCTTAAATTCCACATATGAGTGAAATCATGATATTTATCTCAAAATAATTTCAATGAAAATTTTACAGAAGATGATTTTCTGGTCTTCCATTTTGTACAGGATCATTAATGTTCTCCCCATGATCTTAAAGCAGTTGATGGAAGCATTCAATTCCAAAACTATCTGTCCATTGCTTTTTGTCTTATTTTAGCACAATATATAATTTTAATTTTTTTTGTAACTTCTTGGACTTATTTTGAGTAAGTCAACTTCTTCTACATTCTTTCTTCTTTGAATTGTATCCAGTTTAGGCTTGTTTTTCACTCCCTTACTATGGTCCTGAATATTCTTTCTCTAACTTGTATTGTTTTGTGGTTGCCATATCTACAAATCATTTTTCTGTTGTGATAATTTCACAATAACGCTCAATAACATTTTCTATGAAGGATATTTGAGAGAACCTACAATGATATGCAATGTATATAAAACCTGCTAAACACTTTCTCATTCAAAAATAAATAGCTACCAAAAATCACTTTGATTCCTTCCTATCCGATTGAGAGCATAAAGTGATATTTGCAATTCCTACGACTATTTTTTAAAAAGTATTTCAGGGATGCCTGGGTGGCTCAGTTGGTTGAGCGGCTGCCTTTGGCTCAGGTCATGATTCCAGCATCCTGGGATTGAGTCCCACATCAGGCTCCTTGCTTGGCGGGGAGCCTGCTTCTTCCTCTGCCTCTGCTGCCATTCTGCCTGCCTGTGCGCGCTCTCTCTCTCTCTCTCTCTCTGACAAATAAATAAATAAAATCTTTTAAAAAAATAAAAAGTATTTCAGAGTGGTGGTTTACATGAAAGGTATTAATGTCCTCCAAGCACATTTGATTGTCATCTTTTTTCTCCCTTAACATGGCTGGGACTGGCATAAATCAACTTTAAGAAACACACTATGACTTTTATTTATTTATTTATTTTGAAGACTAATGTTAGCAACAAAATATGATTTCAGACTGATTTTGGAACTCAGGCTTACAAAGAGGAAGTAAACTCTCCAGCAGAAATGAACATTTAACTTTTCTGCCTTTCCAACAATGTATTAATAAAGACAACTTTCTAAATAGAGTCAGTCAGTAAAATTTGAACTCTAAACCTTTTAGGAGTGGTGATTCAGCCCCAGCAGGACTGGTTCCCAGTTAAACTAATGGTCACTCTGAGGACAAATTGACTATATCAAGGCAAAGCTCTGTGATTTTCCATCCAGGATCTATGGAATTTGATCATTTATTCCTAATTATATTATTTTTATGACCTACCCACTTAAAACTTAGATTAATAAACTAGGATCTAAAAAATTAGAAAATTGGAAAGCCAATTATCTGTTTTTACACATAGCTACTAGTAATAACCTCAGCTACCACTTTGATATAACAGTCAAGTCAGACTACCTTGCCACTTAGCTGTCATGTAACCTTGGGTGAATTTCTCACTGTTATTTGTGATATTATGGGTGTTATTACTATCCTTCTTTTTGTTATTAGAATACTGATAATCCTTTCTATGCAATGTTAACCAAATGATAATTAAAACTATGTGCTTCTGGGGAGTAACATGAGCTCTTCAAAAGCAAATAGATGAAATAAGTAGTAATAATTTTGTAAAAACCCACAGTGATTTTGGTAAATGAAAAGGTAAAGAAGTATAAATAACTGCTCAGCAAGGCCAAGATGAATTCAGAGTTCTAGAGAACCAGAGCAGCATGAAAAAAATCATGGCCCAGGTATTAGGCAGGTGTTAGTGGCAGTGAGCACCAGTAATTAGAGGTGAGAGCACTAAAGACATATTTGAAAGCACCATTTTGCTGAGTAACTCCAGAATAATAATGAAGTTAATTTCTAAAACCAAACATGAAATATGTAATTTAAGGGAAAACATTTGATGTTTAGGCTGTTTTAAAGAAAATATTTAATAATTTCATGAACTCATGATGTCTGGAGGTTTTCAGGGTAGTTTAGCTAACCCAGTCTCATTCACTTCTTATCTCTAAAAGGAACTGAAGGCTATGTGTTGATTTCATCAACAACTAAAGAGTGGAGTCTCCAAAGTGTTTTTCTTTTACTGATAAAGGAATATAGAAGGAAATACCCCAATGCATTTATTTGCAAGTTAATATCAATAAGTTTTTAAAAAAAGTTTAATTAGCTGATTAATTGGTAGATTAAAGGTAATTAGTAGATTATAAATAATGAATTAAAAAACTATTTAATACTTATAAATGTATCCACTAGAGTCTAAATACCATGGTGATTTGATACTCAACATTATCCATTTACAAATGCATAAACTATCTATTCAGTAGTCTTAAAACTTATATCTGTCTTTTTTCCATCATGAGCTAATTTTCACTCTAGTTTCCACATAGTTTTATCCCAATGTAATAAAATTTCACACTTGAAAGTCTTGTGCTGATCACTCATTTATTTATTTTAGAAAAATATGTACATATTAAAGTTAAAATTGTTAATTTCTCTGACCCATAAGTCTCTAAGTGATAGAAACTTTTGTGTTGAAAAGTCATCACAATGATTATTAGTCCACAATAGATCAAATGACACAAATACTACACATGTTGAAAAAAATTATTAATCATAAAAAGCATTTTTGGAAATGTATCTGTTGTTCATTTGTACTTGTTTATTCACCAGTGAGCTAATATGATTATGAATAGTATTTTTTTGCTAGGTTAGACAGCATAAATTCAATTTCTATTTTTTGCTTTTATAGATGTAAGTGCTGAGAAACTATCTTCACACAGTTAGGAAATAAAAACGCAAAGAGTTTTCCTAGTGCACTGTCACTCAATTCTTTAAGTTCCATCCTAGTTTTATGGCAAAACCCACATAGTAATTGAAAATCAGAATTTTTTTTTTTTTTTTTTGACAGAGAGAGCACATAAGTAGGCAGAGAGGCAGGCAGAGAGGGGTGGGGGGAAGCAGGCTCCTCGCTGAGCAGAGAGCCCAATGTAGGGCTCGATCCCATGACCCTGGGATCATGATCTGAGCTGAAGGCAGAGACCTAACCCACTGAGCCACCCAGGTGCCCCTATTTTTAATGATCTATTGCCTAGCATTTTTATTATGTCTTCCTTTCATGTTTTTGAAAATAAAGAATTGAAAACCACCAGACTTGCAAAAAGGATTTCATACCTATTTGTTAGTTACTCATTTTCTCATTACTATCACCTATATTTGAAATTATCTCTTTGTTTGGTGCCACAAAAGTTTTAATACCCAGGAGCATATGCAAAAGTTAAGATTGAATATTACTAGTAAAAGGTATGACATTGTTGCGCAAATGTGAGAGAAGAATGAGTTTGAAGGGGATCTTTCCAGATGAGTTCTCAAGAAGATTTACTTTAGGAATTAAAATTTGGGAGTCAATGTTAAAGACCTAGTAATTGATTCCTTGGAATTAATCTCTCAAATTTATTATTCTTCCCTTCTTACCACATTATTCTTCCCTTCTTTTTTTAAAGATTTTATTTATTTATTTATTTACTTGACAGAGAAAGAGAGCTAGAGAGGGAACACAAGCAAAGGGAGTGGGAGAAGCAGGCTCCCTGCTCCCGAGGGAGCCCGATGCAGAGCTGGATCCCAGGACCCTGGGATCATGACCTGAGCTGAAGGCAGACGCTTAGCGATGGAGCCACCCAGGCCCCCCTTATTCTTCCCTTCTTATATACTCTAGGGATACATATACCCTAGTTTGAAGAATGCTGTTTTTTGAAAATCTCTGAAAATACTGATGAGTATTTAAAATAGGACGGAAGTCCCTAAAAATAAACCTTGGATTAGGAGGAGAATGAATAAAGTACATTTTATGGAAATTGTCGTTTGTTTGTTTGTTTAAATAGAGAGGTGCAAAGTTGCTCTTGAAATTCCCACTTAAACCACGATATCTTAGCACCCAACAGATCTCTTTTATTTTGTAATTGTTCAGTATATTCTACCCATACTCAGTTTCTGACCTGTATTTTACTATGTCACACCAGATGTAGTACAACATTCTTTTCTCAGATCCAGACATAACAGATGGCTACAAAAAATATCATGCTTCATCTCATCCTTGCTATTTTCTCCAACTCAACAAAATGATCGTGTGCGTGTGTGTGTGTGCGCACTCGTGTCTGTGTTGCAGAGCTTGGGGGAGTGTAATTACAATATCTTTATAAGATATGCATCTAACTTGTTGCACTAACCTATCCCTGTATAAAACTATGATGCAGTCTCACATTGACTATGGTATTGAGCTTGTCTTTGGTTATACTTAGAAACTATTAAATTGTACACTTTAAATAAGTGAATTGTTTGATATGTGATTACATATCAATAAAGCTCTGATCATTAAAAAAAGGCAGTATTTTGGAACTGAATTCTCAATAGAATAGGGACCATTAATACAGGGACAGGCATACAGAAGAGCTCTTCTAATTTGTGAAGATTTAAGAAGCAGATTGAAAAGATCTATTCTTATGCAATCACACAAATGAAAAAAAGAACATTACATTATTATAGAATTCTAAAATAATGTAGTGTTTCTTGAAATTAGAAAGAGGCAGTTGAAAACAATGTTTGCTTTTTTTTTTTTTTTTTACTTTTTTGTTACACGTATCAACTTTCGCAATGGTATAACTATCTACCTGTTATTCTTTAACTGATCAAATGAGTACCAAGGTATATGAAAGAATAGTAATGATACAGAAAATTTGGGAGTTTTAAGAGACATCAAAGTCCATTTTGTCACTCCTTGTATAGACTTGTAAGAGGCCCAGAGAGTAAAGATATCACACAGAGAACTTGTTAAAGGCTCAATAAGACTAGTCACCCAATAAGATTAGTCACCACATCTTTTAGCTAATGACAAAGTGTCTTACCTTAAGACACTAACTCCAGGCTAGGTAAAAGATTACAGATTATGATTTCTTTGAAAGTAACGATTGAAACAATTTAAAAGCAGGAACGTTAAAGGCTTATATTAGAAAGAGAAAAGAAAATTATAGAACATTTCAGTGAAAGCTGTGGAGTTAATATCAAAAGGGGGGTTTTCAACTGAGTCAGTTACCAAAGATATTCACTGAAATACAGTGACCCCCACCATATGTCTCTCGTAGCATTAGACAGACTTGCATCTTGAATCATGAAGCTTGAGTCAAGAAGGCCGAGCAACTGGGAGGAAGAGAGAAAAGATGACTGATGGACAGATTCATCATGACGGTCCTCTGTGGACCGTCTCAGTCTTCATTCTTCAGATGGAAGAAATACATCACATGGAAGTGCCCCATAAAAAAGACATAATGTATAACCAGAATAACAATGAATAATCTATGAAATAAAGATTGTTCATGAGATCTGTTTTTCTCATGGCATATTACTAGAAACTCCCAAATCTCCAATATCCAGGATCTTTGCTAGAATTGTAAATAATCTCTCATACTTAAAAAAGAACTTAAAAAAAAAAACTAGGAAATAACATATCTTACAAATTTAGGATGTTGTATGAATTGATTTCTATATTTTATTCTATTCAAATAAATTAGAAATTACGGTCTTTTTAGGGCTTGGACCTTAACAAAACATCCATTGAGAAACAGCTCTTTTCACGCACCTGGCAAAGGTAAGATATGTATTATAACAAGGTTGTCAAAACTTAGACCGCCCTAACATTTGCAAGGCCTGGAGCAAGAGTACAAAGGAAGGCTCGTGTACCATATGTCTGTATATTTAGAAGGTAGAAAAAACCCACAAACTATTTAATAAAATATGCCCCATCCTCCTCCACTGATTAATGGACATTCAAAACAATAAAATGAAAAATATGTGTAAGGCTGTGAATTTTATTTAACTAAGGATAAATGAAATATCCAAGACAGAGTATTAAATTATTTTGGTACATCTATCATTCTGCTGGTGTCTCACTGATACGTAGAAGAATTCCAATCACTATATATTGTTATAATTAAAATTTTCACATAGCTTTTGTCCCAATGCAGTAGTGATCTAAACAATTAAAAATAACATGTGATGTATTTAAAGTATAATAAGTTTGGATATAGTCTTATTGGAAATGTAAACTACAGTGAAAGTAAAAAGAAATTATCAAAATCATTTTTGTAAATTTTTTAGTTTATTTTTTTCTGAAACATTTAAAATTATCTGTTAAAATTAACAAGAAAATATATTTCCAGGAGCCCAAATCTGAAATAGAGAATTTTAAAATTAGCCATGTTTTTTATTTAACTACGAGAAGCTAATAATGTCTATCTTATCTTAAAAAAAAAAAAAAAAAAAAAAACAGGGGCGACTGAGTGGCTCAGTTGGTTAAGCCTCTGCCTTTGGCTTGGGTCATGATCTCAGGGTCTTGGGATTGAGTCCCACATTGGGCTCTCTGCTCGACGGGGAGCCTGCTTCCCCCTTTCTCTTTGCCTGCCTCTCTGCCTACTTGTGATCTGTCTCTCTCTCTCCATCAAATAAATAAATAAAATCTTTTAAAATAATAAAAAATAAAGAAACAAACAAACACCAATTTTACAGGTCAGTAGCAGGAAAATGCCAATATATTACACTAAAGAAACCTAACACAGTATAGTCCCACAAATATCCATTATGGCTATGTGCTTTAAGTTTGGCTAAATCAAGTAAGTATCATGAGATTGCTTTTACCCTAAAAATTTGAGAGGAAAGACCCTACGCATTATAATGCGTGTGTTTGTGTGTGTGTGTGTGTGTGTACTCTTGTACCAATTCCTAAGTCCTATATCCCAGAAAATAACCCAAAATATTTTTTAAATGCCAGAGAAGTACTTAGAGCAAGACAAAAGTAACTTTTTTTCTTGTTGGACGAAACCAATATATAATTATTTATGTCTCCAAATGCTGTCAAAGGAGCTGTGTTGTGAATAGCGAGTGTCCGCGTGGGCTGGATGAGGAGGGAGAAGGAGAGAGCTGCCTGCACCAAACAAGAAACACATTGGGTTAAGCCTCTGCCTTCGGCTCAGGTCATGATCTCAGGGTCCTGGGATCGAGCCCCGCGTTGGGCTCTCTGCTCAGCAGGGAGCCTGCTTCCTCCTCTCTCTCTGCCTGCCTCTCTGCCTACTTGTGATCTCTGTCAGATAAATAAAATCTTTTAAAAAAATTTTTTTTTCAAAAAAAAAAAAAAAGACACACATTTGCATCATACAGCGCCCTGCATGGCCTCTGGAGCAGGTTACTAGTGAGCCGAATCACAACAAAGCCTTGAATATCACTGGCCTGCGAACCACAGCCTGGTCTGTGTCCAGTAAGGGCCGATCAATGCATTTCTCAGCATCTCTAACTGAATGACACGAATGAACTGATTCTCACCATGGGTGAGAGGCCGGCTGTCTGGCTGCTTGGGAATCCATCCTGCACAGCTAATAGCGCTAATAATGACGGAGAAATGTACTCTCCACACTGACCTCTCATTTTCTTAGCTCTTTTCCAGTCTCTCTGAATGGGTCCTCCTCCCTATATTTGGCTATCATTCTGTCAATTCTTTTGTGTTCCTGATTTTAGTTTGATAGCACATTTGCGTCACAGTGGTTACAAGCCATTGGGAACTCAGGAAGCCTGCAGGCCAGCAGCCCTCTGGCCCCATTCCCCAGATCCCTGCCTCACTGTGACCAGACTGCCACCCATTCTTGCCAACACCTCTGATCACAGAGCTGGTAAGTATGTGTACGGTCACACATGCATGCACAGCTGCTTCTGAATCACACACTCATTGTAAGCTCTTTTGCATGATATCTATAACCACCCAAATCTCGCCACAGTTTCCCCCATGCAGAATTTACTCATCTCAAAAAAAGAGGCATTGAGACTATTCTGGGACTTTTACTACATGGACAAATTAGGAAGGCAGTAAAAGCATTTTTTTTGAAATAGCAATCAAAAGCCAACTTGGAGCATAGCAAGACGGGATTAGACCACCACATAATTAGCCTTACTGGAATCGGTTCCAAGAATGTAAGAATTTACTGAGAGGCGGTATGTTTTCTGGAACTATAATCAAAGGTGGATGGGAAGCTAGGCAAGTAAAGACAGCCATGGGGATCTTGAACTTTCATCATCTCGGTTACGGTGTTTTCAAGTATTAACTGTGCTTGGCAAGTAAAAAGCAGTTAAAAGTCCAATAACCAAGTAAATAAACTTCACACATCTAAATCTCTTGCAATAGTTCTAGACGATACTTGGCAATCAGCTTTGTAAATGGGTTTTAAACAAGCACTTCTAATGATGAAACAATATAGCAGAACAAATTGCGGTAAGAAAAGCATGTTGTTGATGTCAAAGAAGTCAGGCTGTTACGGTAATGCTAACAACACATTTTTTGTCCACACTGACTGTGGTCCTGGTCACAGACTAATTTCTGATGCCAGCTTTTAAAATTATCATTCAGGGTGAATGGAGAAATGTGGAAGCCTTAGGTATGTTTAAAAATTGACAAGTTAATTCAGTTAAAACAAAATCTTAGAAGTGTAGAACATAATCTGAAATATTGACATATATTAACAAGGGAAAAAATAGATAATCATCATGTTAGTCATTTTAATGACTCATTATTAACCCAAACATCACTTTTCCTTTTGTGACACTCTCCTTAGTGGTAGATCTTCTTTTATTTTTGGTTAACAGTTATCTTTTTATTTGATTATTTATGTATTTGTTTTTAGAGAGAGAAAGTTGGGCTGTGGTGAGAGGGGCAGAGGGAGAGAGAGAATCATAAGCAGGCTTCACACTCAATGTAAAGCTCGACTTATGACACAGAGATTACGACCTGAGCTAAATCAGTCGATTACTTAACTGACAGCCACACAGGTGCCCACATATACATGTATTTTAATTCAAAATAATTATTATAAAATTCTGATTGATAGGTTTAGTCAGAAAATAGAACCTACCTGTTCCTATCAAGATTTGATACATAATTGGATTTTTTCCATGACTGAAATAGTATTTACTATTTACACTTTATTTGTTCATAACACCGTATTAGATGGTACTGTTGAGCATGGCAAATTATACATTTTATGCTCTTGAGAGTCCAATGCCACATGTGGAAAGAAAAATGTATATGTCAGTTAAAATGAAAATAACTAAATGATTATTATCAGTGAAATTCATAGTTTAGCTAATAACAACTGGGGAAATTCAAATGAAGAAGAGTCAGTAGACAAGTCAGGCTGAGAATTTATGTTGAAAGGACATAGGGTGGTGATATATTTTATTAAAATTTTATTTATTTGACAGAGAGAGATCATAAGTAGGCAGAGAGGCAAGCAGAGAGAGAGAGAGAGGGAAGCAGGCTCCCTGCTGAGCAGAGAGCCTGATAAGGGACTTGATCCCAGGACCCTGAGAACATGACCTGAGCCGAGGGCAGTGGCTTAATCCCCTGAGCCACCCAGGGGCCCTAAGGTGGTGATATTTAGAGAGATGACTCTGGGGCCAGACAGATCTGGGCTCAGAGTCCAAGCCTTTCACTTACTTAGCATGTCTCTCAGCTCATTATTTTTTTCTTCTGTAAAATAAAGACAGTAACAATCCTTAACTTCATACCATTGCTGAAAGAATTAAGTGGGGCAACTTAATGTAGAATGCTGGCACATGCGAACAATTTCATAAATGTTTCAGTAAAAGGTTGAGTGGAGGCTAGCATTGCAAAAGAAGTGTGACACATTGCAGGCAAAACAATAAAAGGGGCCCTTTGACTATGGTACAATTAGATACTGTATAAACTATAAGAGATGTCCTTTACAAAGAATTTCTGAGCTTGTAAGAAGACAGAGAAATATTTAAAGGCAGAAAAGAAAATGATGAAGCAGAGAAAGAGAAGGAGATGAAAAGGAAGAAGGAAGACAAACAGAAAAGGAGAAGAAGGAGATGCCTTACAAAGGAATGACTTTAGGCTAACAAAATTATTGTCAAAGGCATGGAGGAAAGCCAAAAGAAAATATAATAAAACCTTCAACATTTTGCTGGAAAGTATACATTAATCTGAAATTATAGCCTACAAAGAACTATCATTATAGAATGAAAATATAATTAAGAGTGGGGAGGGGGCATCTGGGTGGCTCAGTCGGTCAAGTGTCCAACTCCTGATTTTGGCTCAGGTCATGATCTCAGGTTTGTGAGATTGAGCCCACATGGGGCACTGAGCTGAGTATGGAGCCTGCTTGGGATTTTCTCCCTTTCCCTCTTCCCCTCCTGTACCCCTTGCCCACACACTCTTTCTAAACAAATAAATAATATAATTAAGATTTGTTTTCAGATAAACATATAAATGACAGAATTAACCAGTACTACAGAAGGATATACTTTAGGGAAAAAAAATGTCCCAGAAGGAATAAGGAAGGTCTCTGAAATGAAAGAAAGAATGGCAAGCAAAGACATTGTTTAATATGTATGTAAATCTAAAGCAAATGTGCTTTTAGAGCTAATACCGTGGCTGTTATTATTACTTCTTATTGTCATTATTTTTATTAAAGAACAGAAGCTTTTAGAGACACACACTGGTAGGAACTCTTCAGTGATAATTTTGATGATTTTCTGGAGGCATACTATGGACTAGTCTTAGAATAAGGAATCTCTAGGGGCTGCAGTCTTAGTGAGTTTCCTACATTTTCATTGGTTTGCCTTTAGTAACCTCACTATATTCTCATGATGGAGATCCTAAAAAGATACCCTCTGGACTCTGGCAGGAAAAAGGGAAGAGTAATCATTGTGACACATGTCTAGATAATTCTCCATTTAAAAAGTCTGTTCTCTAAGGGAAAGATTTTGTCAGTTTGATCCCAGCTCAATATTATTTCTTCCACTCCAGCCTCTTCTAGACTTCCTTTCTTATGTAAAAAGGCAAAAAGCTATATCACTTGAGAAATACTTATGAGACACATAAAACAGAGACCCAGGCCAACTAAACAATGAAGATTTAATCATAAGGTTACAGAACACTTCCAGTCTCCCACAACTGACCACCATATCAACAGGGCTCAGGGACAATAACAGTGGGTAACAGCGAAAAGAACTACAAGGCACAGACTTGTAGGAAGAATACTTAAAAGAAACCCAGAGTCAAGAGGGGAGAAAAAAAGAAAGACAATAGAGGAAAGTGAAACCTCCGGCACCATGGTAGTATTAAATACATCCCAACTTTTAGCCAGATTAAAAAATTCTCACAGTAAAGACCTATTTACTGTAGTTTCTGTTACTGAGTCAATGTTCAGTTTTCATAAAAAGTACAAGGCAAGCCAAAAAGAAAAAAAATTTCAGAGCCTGAACGGACAAAGCAAGCACCGACACCATATTCATATATGATACAGATATTGGAATTCTCATACTGACAACTTACATAGCTTAAACAATTGTTAAGGGTTCCAAAAGAAAAAAAGTAAACAACATGCTTGAACAAACAAATAATATAAGCAGAAATATTGAATTATTCAGAAAGAATCAAAGGGAAATAATAGAAATAAAGATAGTATGATAGAAATGAAGAATGCTATTTGATCAGTAAACTAGATAATTACCAGGTAAAGAATCAGTGAGTTAGAAGATATGTCAGTAGAATAGGAATTCTTTTTAAATTGGAATTCAAAATTTTTTTTCTCTTTTTAATTATTTTTTGGAATAATAATAATAAAGATATTTATCCAACTATATCAATCATCATTGATATCATTGAGTAGTTATATTAATTTCTAGCAAAGCAAAATTCAGAACAACAAAAATTACCATGGGTTAAATAATCATAGGATTATTTATTATTAGGATTATATAATCCCAAAAAGGAATAATTCCCCAAGAAGACTTAAAAACCTAAATATGATTGCACCTAACAACAGAGCATTAAATACATGAGGCAAAGACTAATAAATAGATAGAGAACTGAAAACAGATAGAACTGAAAGGAGAAATAGATGAGGGACAAGTCCACTATTACTTTTGGAAACGTCAACCTCCATCTTTCATTAATTGATAAATCAAACAAGCATAAAATCAGTAAGGATATAGCTGACCTGAACAGCTTGATATAACTGACATTTATAAACTATTCTATCCAACAACAGTAAAATGTATATTCTTCTCAAGCTCAGATGGTACATTCACCACGAGACCACATTCATAGCCATCAAACAGCTTTAACAAATTTAAAAGAAATCACACAAAATATATTCTCAGACCACAGGGATTAAATTAGAGCTTAATGATAGAAAGGTAGATGGAAAATATCCTCAAATATTTGTTAATTAAACAATACTCTTATAAATAACACATAGGTCAAATAAGAAGTTTTAAAGAATTTATAAATTTTTGAACTAAATGAAAATAAAAATATAACATCAAAATTTGTAGAGATGCAGCAAAACTACTGCCAAGAGAGAAGTTTACAACATCAAGTACATAAATTTGGAAAGAAGAAAGATCTCAAATAAATAACCTAAGCTTTCATCTTACAAAAGTAGAGACAAGATGAATTTGTGTAAAGAAAGCAGAAGAAAAGAATAAAAATTGAAGCAGAAATCAATAAAACTAAAAAACAAATAAAAATAAACTTAACAAAATCGAAAGATGATTCTTTAAAAGATCAATAAGATTGATAAACCTCTAGGCAGATTAAGAAAAAATAGAAGAGATACAAATTACTAATATAAGAAAAAGGGCTATGCTGTAATAAACCAAGTGCTGAAACAGAAATGTATTGTTTCCTGGTTCTGGAAACTAGAAGACCACCAAATGTCAGCAGGGTTGGTTCCTGTTGAGGGCTGTGAGAAGATCTGTTTCATGCCTCTCTCCTAGCTTCTGGTGGTGTGCTGGCACAAGTTAGTATTCCTTGTCTTCACCCCATGTATCACCCCAATCTCTGCCTTCATGGTCACGTGACATGTTGGACACGTGTCCGTATTCAAGTTTCCCTTTTCATAAGAACACAGGTCATATCTGATGAGAACCCATCCTCGTTAGCTCACTTTAATGAGATTACCTCTGTAAAGACTCTACATATTTCCAAATAGCCCACATCCTGAGGTACGAGAGGTTAGGACTTCAACATATGAATTAGGAAGTTGGGGGAACACAACTCAGTCCATAACAAAGGACAATGTAATGTGAACACCAATAAGTATAGGAAGCTGGCTTTGTAATATGCTATAAATACAGGAACATTTTTTAGTCGTTTTAAGTGTGTTTTTAGTAAGAATACATGTTTTTGGAAATGAAAAGAATGCAAGATCAATTTTCATTTACCTTGGGCTAACAGAATGGTATGATAAATAGGTTAACAATGCCCAGGATATGAGAAATTAGAATAAATTTAGTGAGTACATGGAAGAAATAAAATACACATGTTCAAACAGTGCTCAGCCCAGCATATTCTAAAGAGCCTTCAGCCAATGCTTAACTTAAAAACTGGTGATAAACCATGCATCGTCCCTAAAACTGAGTGTAAATTGCCAATTTGGGCCTTCCTATGCTTCTCTCAAGAAAAACCATCAACATCCACATAGAGAAAGGCAAAGAATATATTTTTATTTCTTTCCTCCTCTGTCTCATAGCTCAGAGGCCTGAACTGTGTCAACCAAAATATGAAGAAGTTGACCTATCGCAAACATACTGCTCATTGATGTTGCCAGAGAAAATCTCTCTGCATCCCAGTTGTTTTCTAAATCCACACAAGGGAAGTGATACAATTTATCCTTGAAAGTATGGGCTCCTCAATGTGGTAGATGGAGTGAAAAAGACAAAGGCACAGCTTCTTTTTTTTTTAAAGATTTTATTTATTTATTTGTCAGAGACAGAGGGAGAGAGCGAGCGAGCACAGACAAAGAGGCAGGCAGAGGCAGAGAGAGAAGCAGGCTCCCTGCCAAGCAAGGAGCCCGATGTGGGACTCGATCCCAGCACCCTGGGATCATGACCTGAGCCGAAGGCAGCTGCTTAACCAACTGAGGAACCCAGGCGTCCCAAAGGCACAGCTTTTAAGGAGCAAAAGACAGTGACATCTTTTTTCCCTTCATACTTGTCCAGAATCATCACCTGCCTTCTTGATTTTTAATAATTTTCTATATTATGAGTTCTGGCTTCCAAATACAGTAGCTGGGGGGCCTGGGTGGCTCAGTTTGTTAAGGGACTCGATTTCGGCTCAGGTCATGATCTAGGGGTCATGGGATCAAGCCCTGTGGTGGGTTCTATGCTCAGCTCAGAATCTGTTTATCTCTCTCTCTTCCTGTCTGTACCTCCTACTGCTTTCTCTCTTTCCCTCTCTCAAATACATAAATCTTTAAAAAGAAAGAAAGAAAGAAAGAAAGAAAGAAAGAAAGAATAAAAAATTCATATACCCAATTTCTGTAGCTAAGGTACACAGTCTAAGTCTCATCCATCATTTGCATCCAAACAAATGAGCAAATAGAAGAGGTAAATGTGTGGGGGAGAACCAGTCACCTGGAAGGTAGGGCAGAGGCAGGTGGCAGTGCTGGACCTCCAGTTCAAAGTGTCAAATGACTGAGTGATGGTGACAGGATGCTATTGCCAGAGAAGACCACACACACAACATGGTTGAGAATTGTTACCAGTTTAATACAGCCTCGGGCTCTTGAGTCCTCCTGGGAATTCTGAAAGTTGCCCAAAATAGTGCTAATAATTTCCACGCCCTCTCATACCAATTAGAAGGCAGTCTGTTATGTACACCTGAGAACCTCTGAGCAATAAAATAATCTACTGTAAAATGCTAACTACTGTGAAGAAAACAAACTATCTGGTTTAAAAAACAAGCAAACAACAAGAACAAAAAAAACAGTGGTCTCCAAACAATTTTTGCTCACAACTCCCTCAAGAAATTTTAAACTGGTATGGACTTCCAGCATGTTTTTAAATGACATCCAATTTCTTCATAGGAGCCTAAATACTAACAGAGAATGTAATTTCTGTAATATAGCATATATTAACATTTTAAAATAAAATAGTTGCAATACTCTTAAATGTGCCCAATGCAAATGTGTATGTTTGGAAGTGCACCCCTTTTTTCAAAGATTTAATTTATTTATTTGACAGAGAGAGAGAGGAAGAGCACAAGCTAGGGGAGCATCAGAGAAAGAGGAAGAAGCAGGCTCCTGGCTGAGCAGGGAGCCCAATATGGGACTCGATCCCAGAACCCTGGAATCATGACCTAAGCTAAAGGCAGATGCTTAACCAACTGAGCCACCCAGGTACCCCAGGAAATTTACCTCTTAATGAGATGAATAGTATTTTTTTTTTACACTTCAGTTAGTTTATATGTCAATGGTTAAATATAATACTTTGCTAGAGTCAGTCAATTCCATCATTTTTTTTTCATTTTAATATTTGTAAACTTTGACTAAACTACTTAATATACACAATTAAATGGAACTTGAAGAAACTGTACTAGAGCAATTTTATTTCTTT
Organism: Mustela putorius furo; assembly: GCF_011764305.1. Taxonomy (NCBI): domain Eukaryota; kingdom Metazoa; phylum Chordata; class Mammalia; order Carnivora; family Mustelidae; genus Mustela; species Mustela putorius. Next base: position 12,586,904 of record NW_025421373.1, on the reverse strand, counting down.
GAACATCATAGAAGTTAGGTCAATACATTAGGAAGTCCTAACTGAATTCTCAAATGCTATATTGTTAAAAATAATGTTGATGATAGACCACAATGACATACTTTTTTTTCCAGTTTCAATAGATACCCAAATGCCCTTTCCAAGAACTACCCAATAACTATTGATTACATTGGTTACTCATTTTCACATTTAATCCAAGAAGCTCAGAAAATTTTGCAAAATCAAAATGTTCACTTAAAGTTATAAAATTATATGAGCTTTGTCAAATTATTTTTATCAAATGTGTATTGAAAATTTTGATAGTGTTAAAAAAATCTAGTTAGCAAGTAACTATGAGGATTAGCATTAGAACTGATACAGTTTTGACACTTTGAAAGTGATTGCTTTTAAGAGAAGATAAAGCATTTTAGAGATGAACATTAAAATTTCTGAAAATAATTGCTAAAATTTCAATATGTTTTTAAGACTTTTTTCTTGCATTCAACATTTCTTTCTCATTTTTTCTTAGCTTTGCTCTCATCATAACCTCTCTTAAGAGTGATAGTCTTAATGCACCTTGTGGCTCAGTCTGTTAGCCAGCTGACTCTTGATTTCAACTCAGATCATGATCTCAGGTCCTAGGATCAAGACCAACATCAGGCTCTGCACTCAGCAGTGAGTCATTGTCATCTCCTCCTCCTCCTCCTCCTTCTTCTTTGAAAGATTTAATTAATTAACTAATTAATTAACGTATTTATTATTTATTTGAGAGAAAGAGAGATAGTGAGAGCAGGCATAAGTGGGGAAGAGAGGGAGAATCAGTTTTCCTGCAGGGCTTGATCCCAAGACCCTGGGTTTGTGACGTGAGCCCAAGGCAGACACTTAACCACCTAGGCACCCCAGCCACCCAGGCACCCCAGCAGGAAGTCTTTTTGAGAATTCTCTCCTTCTGCCCCTCCCCCCACTCACTCTCTCTGTCTCTCTTTAAAAATAAATAAATCTTTTAAAAAGAGTAGTGCAGTCTTTTATTTTCAAGTTTTTAAATTTCCAGTTAGTTAAAATAAAGGATAATATTACTTTCAGTGTAGAATTTAATGATTCATCAGTTACATGCAACACCCAGTGCTCATCACAAGTACATGCCTTGATACCCATCACTCATTAGCCCATCCCCCCCAAATACCTCCCCTCAAGTAACCCTCAGTTTGTTCTCTACAGTTATGAGTTTGTTTTCTGGTTTATTTCCCCTTTCCCCCCAATGTTTATCTGTTTTGTTTCTTAAATTCCACATATAAATGAAATCATATAGAATTTGTCTTTTCTCTGGCTTATTTTGCTTAGTATGATACTCTAGCTCTATCCATGGTGTTGCAAATGGAAGATTTCATTCTTTTCTATGGCTGAGTAATATTCCATTGTAAGAAAGAAAAAGAGAGTGATGAAGTCTTTGACTTTGTTCATATGAATTTATTAAATGAGTTATTTCTACTTGTCTACTCCATCATTTATCTACATTCAAAACATCTTAACAGAGCCAAAATACCCTGCTGCCAGTGCCACATTTTACCATTAAGAGAAATGTTTATAACACAGGGAAAGAGAAGTGGCCTTAAAGATTTATGGTTTATGGTCTTGATTAAACATTACAGTAAGCTTTCTTCGCTCCTTTGCTTGGCAACTGGGAGATTTTCATAAACTCTGGGAAAATCAAATATCTGGAAGTTAAGTCAATTCATTGAGTCCTTTAAATTTTGTCTTGCTGGGAATTAGCCATGGGAATGTCTTCTGCCTGAATGCCATTGTGATAACTCTACTGAATTAAGGTAGAGTAACTTATTTAAATAGATTAGTTAGATGAAAGCCTCATGATTGAGGCATTATATATAAAGAAGAGTCAAAATAACTAAAAGTGGGTTGAAAATGATTTTAAATAAAGGAAACACACACGAAAGTCTTAAAGTAAAGATGAACTTGACTGGTTCAAAGATATAACAGGCCAGTGTGGATGAGCTGGAGAAACTGAGAGAGAGTTTGACATGGGGTTGGAGAAGGATACAGAAGTAAAACAGAGGAAGTCCTATGTGAGAAAACATAAAAAGTTTGATTTAATTTGAAATGCAATGAGAATCCATAGAAAGGTTTTAAGCATAAGAATTCATAGCCTGATTTACATTTTAAAGCTATAAGTCTGGCTCCTAAATGAAAAATCCAATAGAAGGAGACCATAGATGGAACACTGTGAGAGTCTAAGTGAGGAAGAATGATAAAGAAAGACAGGGAAATGTAGAACTGAAATTCACTTTGGAGGTATAGCCAACAGGATTTGCTGATGGATTGAATTTTCAAAGTATTCAGGAGGGAGAAATGGTGACCAGTACCCTGGTATTTGGATGGATGTCAGTATCATTTATTGAGATGAGAACTACTGGAGAAAAAATATATATAAGGAGGAATTCTATTTTGGACATGTTAATTTATTGTGAAATAAATAGAAATAGATTAAATTTTCCTATTAAAAATTCTGATATTAAATTAGCAATTTTTTGGTATTCTTTGGGTAACTAGTAGTGCAACTACTTGAGTATAGGGTAGTTCTATTTTTTTTTTTAAGATTTTATTTATTTACTTGACATAGAGAGAGAGATCACAAGTAGGCAGAGAGGCAGGCAGAAAGAGAGGAGAGGGGAAGCAGGCTCTCCACTGAGCAGAGAGTCCAATGTGGGGCTTGATCCCAGGACCTTGAGATCATGACCCTAGCCAAAGGCAGAGGCTTAACCCACTGCCTTAACCACCCAGGCACCCCTAGGGTAGTTCCATTTTTAATTTTTTGAGGAACATTCATACTGTTGTCCACAGTGGCTACACCAGTTTGTATTCCCACCAACAGTGCAAGAAGGTTCCTTTTTTCCACATCTGTACCAACATCTGTTATTTCCTGAGTTGTTAATTTCAGCCATTCTGACAGATGTAATATCTCTTCATAGTTTTGATTTGTGTTTCCCTGATGATGAGTGATGTTGAGCATCTTTTCATGTGTCCGTTGATCATCTGTGTGTCTTTGGAAAAATGTCTATTCATGTCTTCTGCACATTTTTTAAACTGGGTTATTTGTTTTTTGGGTATTGAGCTTCATAAAATCTGTATATATTTTAGATACAAACCTTTTATCAAATATGTCATTTCCAAATATCTTCTCCCATTCCATAGGTTGCCATTTAGTTTTGTTGATTTTTTTCCTTTACTGTGCAGAAGCTTTTTATTTTGATGAAGTCCCAATAGTTAATGTTTGCTTTTGTTTCTCTTGCCTCTGGAGATATATCTAGAAATAAATTGCTATGGTCAATGTCAAAGAAATTACTGTTCATGTTCTCCTCTAGGATTTTTATGGTTTCATGTCTCACATTTAGGTCTTTCTTCTATTTTGTGTTTGGTGTAAGAAAGTGGTCCAGTTTCATTCTTTTGGAGGTAGCTGTCCAGTTTCCCCAACACAATTTGTTGAAGAGACAGTCTTTTTCCCATTGGATATTCTTTTCAGCTTTGTCAAAGGTTAATTGACCATATAGATGTGGGTTCATTTCTGGGTTTTCTATTCTGTTCCATTGATCTATGGGTCCATTTTTGTGCCAGTTTTGATCACTACTGCCTTGTAATAAAACTTGAAGCCCAGAATTGTGATGCCTCCAGCTTTCTTTTTCAAGGTTGCTTTGGCTATTCGAGGTCTTTTATAATTCCATAAAAATTTAGGATTGTTTGTTCTAGCTCTGTGAAAAATGCTGTTGGTATTTTGATAGGGATTGCATTAAGGGATACAGGTACCCCAATGTTTATTGTAGCCTTATCTGCAATTATGGATTATGCAATTATGGAAACATCCCAAGTGTCTATTGGCTGATTAATAGATAAAGAAAAGGTAGTATATATATAATGGATTATATGTATATAATATATATAATGGATTATATGTATAATGTAATATTATAATATATAATGGAATATATAAAATCCATTTTATATATATAATGGGATACTACTTAGCCATGAAAAGGAATGAAATCTTGCCATTTGCAATGACATGTATGAGGCAAGAGAGTACCATGTTAAGTGAAATATGTCAGCCAGAGACAAATACCATATGATTTCAATCATATGTGAAACTTAAGAAACAAAACAAATGAGCAAAGGGGGAAAAAAGAGAGAGACAAACCAAGAAACATACTCTTAATTACAGAGAACAAATTGAGTGGTTATCAGAGGGCAGGTGGGTGGGGGAATGGGTTAAATATGTGATGGGGATTAAGGAAGGTGCTTGTGTTGAGTACAGGTTGTTGTATGGAAGTGTTGAATCACTATATCATGCACCTAAAACTAATATTATACTGTATGTTAACTAACTAGAATTTAAATAAAAACTTTTAAAAAAATGGGGTGGGCACACCAATCCAAGAGTTTTTTTCCAAATAGAGGGAAGAAGCATCTGAAATATGGCCCACTGTTTATAGAGAGTAGAAGTAAAGGCAAAAAAAATTACTTAGGAAAATCTTTAAAAATTAATTAATAATAAAACTCAAAAACATTTGATTTGTAAGAATTACATTTAAAACAAAATAACAATAAAAGATTAAAATAAAGATATGGACTAAGATATATGTGAAAGGTTCTGAAACATTGAAGTGCTAATCATATCAGTGCAGAATCTGAGATAAAAGGAACAAATTAAGGGTTATTTTGTATTGGTATGTTCTGCTCTTATAACCACAATACACATTTCTTAATCAATCAAGTAGACAAAAAGTAAATACAAAATAATTTAAAATGTTAAATTGACAGCTACAAATTGAAATTTATGATTCACATTTTCAAGCATTCTTTGGAGATTGGGGAGGAAATATACACTGGATCACAAAGTTTCCCTCAATAAATTATAAAATTCAGAAATTATATATTTTTTTATTTTTTTATTTTTTTTTTATTTTTTTAAGATTTTATTTATTTATTTGTCAGAGAGAGAGCGAGCGAGAGCGAGCACAGGCAGACAGAGTGGAAGACAGAGTCAGAGGGAGAAGCAGGCTCCCTGCGGAGCAAGGAGCCCGATGTGGGACTCGATCCCAGGACGCTGGGATCATGACCTGAGCTGAAGGCAGCGGCTTAACCAACTGAGCCACCCAGGCGTCCCTAAAATTCAGAAATTATAGATATTAATTATTCTACCACAATATAACTCAGTTAAAAGTAAATGAGTAAAACATAAATTCTAAATATTATTCATTGTGGTATACACACACACACACACAAACACACACACAAATTAAAAACTTGAAATATTACGTATTAATTAGTACCTCTAAAGGAGAATTGTAAATCAAATTGTAGACTGTGGTGGAATAACAAATAAATTTTTCATAACAAATAGCAAATTTTTAGCAAAAAAATTTTTTAATATATATATTAGATTAGATTCTCTCTATATATATTCTCTAATATATATATTATATTAGATTTTAATATATATATTAAATTAGATTCTCCTCTTTACTAAATACATTAAAATAAATTTTACATGGACTAAATATTAAAATATATTTTTGTTCCAGTACCATACTGTTTTGATGATTACAGACTTCAACTTTCACTTATATCATAGACATTTCCACATCTGAATATTAAATGGATATATTTTTATTGTTCATTGGTTATAATTATTGGTAATTATAATTATTGGTTAATTATTGGTAATAATTATTTAATGAGAGATTTCTAGAAGTAATGGTACTTAATTAAGTTCACATAAATTATTTTAAAAATCTTGATACATAATAACAAATAATTTTCCTGAAAAGATTCATCAATTTACATTCTTAGCAGCATCTAATTAGAATGAAGGCTCATAGTTCCTTCACTATTTTTTTTGACAACTTGATAAGTCTGATATGTCATTATTTAATTTATTTTTTAAAAGACTCATTTACTTATTTTAGAGAGAGAGTGAGCAAGTGGGGAGAGGAAGAGAGAGAGTAAATCTTCAAGCAAACTCCACACTGAGTGCAGAGCTTGACACAGGGCTGGATCTCATGATTCATGAGATCTAGACCTGATCCAAAACCAAGAGCTGGATGCTTAACAGACTGAGTCACCCAGGTTCCTCATGGTTTGACATTATTTTCATATAGATTTGCTTAATTGTGAGATTAAATGTGCTTTCTTGTTTCTTGATCACTCATATTTCTCCTTTCAGTTCATTTCAGGTAAATGAACTGAAATTCATTTACCTGAATTCACATCTGTTATTTTGACCAGTGACTATTTTTTAAAAATTATTTTTTAACAGAGTAAAGATACCAACACTTGTTATATAAGTGCCAAAGAGTATTAGAATTTTTAACACTAAGGCAGTTTGGGGTTTTTTGTAGTCAAATGTATCATTATTTGTTTTATCTTTAGTATTTTGGATTTTCACTTTGTTTTACTGGAACAAAAATAAGAGACATAGATCAATAGGACACCTAAGTTTTATACTGCATCACCACCTCCAGTGCCCTCTGGCTTCCAAATTAGGTTTGGCCAATGGAAGACCCCAGCATACTGGAAGAGGCTTCCTCCATGGTAGGCCTTACCTAGCAGTCGCTGGATTTCTCTTCCCATGGGCCTCTGCTAGATTCAGTATTTGAGCTCTTACATACTAAGTGTGCTTATGGTTCCCTATTCTCTACCACCTACTTTCTCAGCTACTCTGTATCCTTGCTGGATGACAATCTTTTTCACTTTTGCTCTTGTGGTAGATGTGTATCTCTATTTCATGGTGCCTTCATTTGCAATTCCCTGATTGTTTGGCTGTTTGGACATCTTTCTTTTTCATTTTAATACCTTAGTGATCATTTGGATTCATTCTTTAATGAAGGGTCTAAGTCCTTGCCGCTTTTTAAAAAACACGTCATTCTTTTTTTGTCTGTTTTATTTTGTAGGACCTCTTTGTTATGAATGTAAGTCCTTTATGAAATATATGTGTCACAAATATCACAAAATCACAAAACACAAAAATCTGTGATTTGTTTTTAGTAGTTTTAATGTTAAAAATGTCTTTCGAGGGACGCCTGGGTGGCTCAGTTGGTTAAGCAGCTGCCTTCGGCTCAGGTCATGATCCCAGCGTCCTGGGATCGAGTCCCACATTGGGCTCCTTGCTCCGCAGGGAGCCTGCTTCTCCCTCTGACTCTGCCTGCCACTCTGCCTGTGCTCGCTCTTGCTCTCTCTCTCTCTCTCTGACAAATAAATAAATAAAATCTTTAAAAAAAAAGTCTTTCGATAAATATGAATTTTTAATTTTAATGTAGTCACTTATTAATGTTTCCTATTGTGGATTGGGTTTTTGCATGTTTTTTAGAAATCTGTTTATAACAAGGTCTTAAAATATTTTCTCCTGTTTTCTTTAAGTAGCCTTATTGTTTTTTTTTTTATATTGGATCTATGGCCCATCTCAAGTTAATTAATTAATTAAATATGTAAAGAATCAAAGTTCATTTTTCCATATAGATATCCAATGAGTCCAGTACTATTTACCTTACTCAACTACAGTGGTGTATTAGTCATATAGCATATTAACTATCATATGAGGAACTATTTCTGGGCTTTCTAGTCTAGTCCATTGCTTATAGACAAATCTGTGCTTATGTTAATCCTACACTATTTTAGTTATTATAGCTTTATAGCCAGTCTTCGTATCTGGTACTGTACATCCTTCATTTGTTTTTTTGTACCAAAATTGTTTTACTTGATTAGGTCTTCTGCATTTCCGTAGAAAATGTGTCAATTTCACACACACATAAATTAGAATTTTCATTGAGATGGTATTGCATCTGTAGATAAATTTTAATAAAAATTGGCTTTTAAAAATATCAAGTTCAAAAAATTTTTTAATGCAGTGTTAGCAGCATTCCATGGGATTTGATATATTAACTTCTCATTCAATTTTAAATATCTCCTAATTTCCTTTGAAAATTCTTTTTTGACTAGTGGTTTATTTAAAAGTGTGCTGATTGGTTTCCAAATCTTCACAGATTTTGTAGTTATTTTACTCTTGGCGATTTCTAGTTTAATTCTGTTGTCTAGAGATCTCTGCATAATTTCAATTCTTTACACTTTGTTGAGATTCACTCTATGGCCCAAGATATGTATTATTTTGGTAAATGTTCCCTGTGAAATTGAAAATGATATGTATTTTATAGTTTTAGGAAGTCAAAATCAATATATGTCAATAAAGTCAAAGGCGGTTAATTGTACTGCTCAAATCTTCTAAGTATTGATTTTAGCAATTTTTTTCCATGAGTTACAGAAAAAAATGTGTTAAAATCTCCACTATTGACTTTGTTTCTATTCTTCATTCAACTTTGACAGCTCTCCTTTATATATTCTTATTTTTTATGTGTTTAAGTGAATATAAATATTGAATTATTACATCTTTCTCTTTAATTGATCATGTTACCGTATGAAATGTCTGACTTACAGTCTTATAATCTACTTTGATATTGATAAACTTGCACCAGTTTTTTTTTATTAGTGTTTGCATGGGAAATCTTTTTCTTTCTTGTACTTTCATCCCTTCTATTTTTCTAAAGATTTTATTTATTTATTTAAGATATATATATATATATAGAGAGAGAGAGAGAGAGGAGGGGCAGAGGCTGAGACTCTCATGCAGACTGCCTGCTGAGCTTAGAGCCAACTCAAGGTGCTATGTCATGACCCAGAGATCACGAACTGAGCCAAAGCCAAGAGTCAGATGTTTAACTGACTGAGCCACCTAAGCACCCCTCATCCTCTCTGTTTTTCTAACTAATGTGTATCGTTTACAAATAGCATATAGTTCAATTTTCTTTTTCTATCTAGTCTAGCAAACTTTGCCTTTTAATTGGAATATTTTCCATTTATGTGTAATATAATTACTAAGATAGATCTGAGTTTAAATACTGGGCCTCCTCAAGGGGGTGGCAGTTTCTTCCAAGTAAGAAAGGAAGCAAACAGAATATGAGAATGGTCATTGCTACTGCCACACGTCTCTGAGAAGACTAAGATGGGTAGCAAAAGTGGTGAAGAGGAGGGTCTAGCAACTAACAAGTGGAGCCAGGATTTAAACATGAATTGTGTTTCTAAAATCTAAGATCTTTTCTCTTCTAACAAGCTTTTTCCCAAGAACACATGCCCTTTTCTCCTTTGAAAAAATCTATTCAAACACTACAATCTGGAAAGATAAACAGAAATGGTTTTCTGTGTGATGGTGGCTTAACAGCAACAAGAAAAACTATGCACAGGGTCAGGTCTCAGTAAATGTGAGTAGTTTTTCCTTAATTGGTGATTTCTTTCAGCCATTTGAATACTCAGTAGACATATGTTTAAAAATTGCCCTCTATGATTAAGGCAAAGAGCCTAAAACTGAATAATATAAAATGGTATTTTGGAGGATTATGGTGAAGAAATACCTGAGGGGAGTGTAAGGGCACTAACTTTTCATCTGCTTTGCTAGGAAGACAATAAATGACATTTAAGGGAAAATATGCATAAGTATGAAACTATGTAGGTAAAAACCAGAAAAAAACAAGCTTACAAAGTTGAAATTTAATACTTTAATTGCATAAGTAAAAAAAAAGTTTAAAAAGCTTCATAAGTGTGACTATTTAGTAAGAAACACTATTTTAAATTAATCTATTAAAAAAGCTTTTAAAGAAGACAAAAGTTCATTACAGTATTCTATTTTTCTTGAAGAAGCCAATGTTTTAAGTCTAGAAATAGCTAAATACCTTTATGCCATAATATTTCCTTTAGGCTATTACATTTTTCTTAGAAAAAATATTTAATTTCAGCTCACATCTAACTTGTGGGTGACTATGCAATACAACATTACACTGAAATCCTAAATTGTCTGAATGGGACTGTAAGTCTGAGATATGACATTAGCTATATTATACCGAATTGTAGCCCAGGTAAATTACTGTTTGTTCCAGGGACCAAAAATATTATTGAATGTGCATCATTTTCAATATGATTTTAAAATTATGTAATTATATTTGTTTGGTTTGTTTCTAGAGAAAATATGCACAATTCACTACTGCCCTCTGCTGCATGGAAGAGTGAGGGAAAAGGAAATGTCGCGGGGTTGGGTGAATCTGTTGGTGGGTATAAGGGGAGCACGTATTGCATGGAGCACTGGGTATGGTGCATAAACAATGAAAGTTAGAACACCAAAAAAATTAAATTAAATTAAAAAAAAACTGTTATGGAAACCTATTTGACTTATACTTGCTTGATTTGCTGTATTAGTCCACACCAGCTATTCTTTCTGTAAAAAATGAAATACTGGAGGATATTACAAAATGAGACCTTGGATTAGATGTTACTGCCTCTAGAATACCCTCATAATTTTAGATAGAAGGTGGTAATTAAAAACTCAGACAAAAAGATCTTTATGAAGCAGCTACTATTTCAGAGACAAGGTCTAGAAGAAAATTTCATTACTAATAGGTCACTATAGGTTTTCTTAGGTGGCTTAGTATCTGATTATGGGAAGAAGATTTGAGAATATATTCAAATGCCCAGTCAATGATAAAATCCTCTTGTTGCTAACCAACAAAAGCCAATTTTGTGTTTTTAGAAATTTCGGAGCTATTTTTGTCATATGCAGAAAGCCTCCAGCTAGGACTTCTCACTAACAGGTGGCTTATGATAACAGAAACAAATCTTAAATTATCTTCTGATAAATACCCATTTGTTAGCAGGCAAGAAATCATCTAATCTAGTCAGGCGAGTCAGGAGCATGCCCACTCAGTCCTCACGGACTCTCTGCAGCAAACTGCAAAGCACTTGGGCAGTTCTTTGGCAGAATCATCCAACACTCTAGGCAGTCAACAAAAAGACTCCTTTTTTAAATGGGATGGAGTGGCAGTTTGGGAGAGTCAGAGCAAACATTACAGACAGAATAACATCACACTCTAAAAGATAAAATAGTCTTTTTACATTGTCAGAATAACATTAACTCCTGTTAAACAATATAACAAAATAATGCCTAATATAACTAAAAGTTATTCTTGAATACATCATCACCTGGTCCATTTCCCATTTGCACATATACCCAAAATGTGCTTTGTAACATGTAACATTGAGTGTCCCTCAATACCTTTTGGTTGATGCTCTAACTTGCAGAATGGTTTTCTACTAGCAGAGATTTTCCACGTTAGTTGGGAATATTCTGTTATCCCTGGGTCCTTGTGTGAAGGAAAGGGCTATCTTGAAGCAGGATCAATTCACCTTTTTATCTGAAGCACCAGACAAAACAGAGCTTTGGGATTATAATGCCGTATATCCTCTATGTTTATATTTCGTTCCTGTAAGACAATTGTCCAAAAGTGGCTGAAGATGGAATTCAAAGATTCCCTGAGATTAACAAATAAACAAAAAACACCCCAGAATTTATGACTGTTTTGTGAATTATTTCTAATAATTATTTGTTATTTCACAGTTATTGGCTTAACCTTGCTTTCACTACAGTATTCTGTCTCAGAAAGAGGCAATGAAGGAGCTTCTAAAAGCTAGAGGGAGTGATATTTATCACCTCCAAAAGAAAAAAGAAAATTCTGATAATTGATAAATGGTTGAATCAATCAGTTCTCAAAACTTGCCAAAGATGATGAATTATTATAACCAACAGATGTTACAAGAGATTACAGAAGATGAAAGGGATGTGTGAACCACAATGAGGATCTTGGAATATTCTTGTGAGTTAAACCACTGGTAAAGTACCATTACTAAGCAAAACACTAAAGCAAATATATCTAAGTATGCTAATATCAATGATGAAACAAAATCAAAGAGTAATGGAATTGATCAGAGAAAATTTTCTGGAGATGAACTTTAAATTAGATTTTAATGGGAAAAAACAGACAAAACAGATGCTTAGATATGGACAAACTGGTGGTTCCCTGAGGGGAGGTAGTTGAGGAGATGGGTGAACTAGATGGTGGGCAGTAAGGAGCACTGAGTCATGTATGGAATTGTTGAATCACTACATGGTACACCTGAAACTAACATGACACTGTATGTTAACTATACTGGAATTAAAACAAAATTAAAAAGGTGTACACTTACCTTGATAAGCCCTGAGTGACATATAGAGCTGTAGAATCATATTGTACACCTGAAACTAACATGACACATGACACTTGTATGCTAATTACACTTGGGAAAAAAAGTGGTTTAAAAAGTGAAGAAAGTGAAATTACCATACAAGTTTTAAAAAATCAACTCTTAATGGAATAAAGAGGACTGAATTAATAGAATCAAATCTTTCTAGTTTGAAAGAAAAAGCCTTAATATTTTAGATAGATGAAGAAGTTTTCTAGGTAGAAAAGCCTGGATAACGTAAAGGCATGAAGATGAGAACTTCAGTTTGAAGAAAATCTTATGAGATGAGGATGGCAGGCCTAAGCCCTTGTAACATAATTTTGATGTTGCCAAGAGCACTTATAATCTATGCAGTAACTCCATCACACAGCTTTCCAGCAAAAGGTGACAAAGTCCCCTTTCAAGCTGAAAATTTTTTTAGAATATTTTAGTTATAAGAATTAGATTTATTGGGACCTCTGGGTGGCTCAGTCAGTTAAGCTACTGCTTTCGGCTCAGGTCATGATCCCAGGGTCCTGGGTTTGAGTCCCACATCAGGATCCTTGTTCAACAGGGAGCCTGCTTCTCTCTCTGCCTCTGCCTGCCACTCTGCCTGCTTGTGTTCTCTCTCTCTCTCTCTCTCTCTCTCTCTCTCATAAATAAATAAATAAATAAAATCTTTAAAAAAGATGCATTAACAATGAATTTTGGAACACTGAAAAAAATTAAATTTAATTAAATTTAAAAAAGAATTAGATGCATTAAAATGATATTTCTGGCATAAATTTCTATTTGGATTTTCAATTAAAAATGAACGTTTAAGTATTAAAAAATGAAAGTAGCATACTAACATATGGAAGAAGAACAGAAGCAATGCTACAGAAATGATAGGGACTATTTCAGTAATCAATAATGTGATCAATGAGTTTCCTTGCCAGGCAAAGGAACACAGATGGATAAAGCAACTTATCATTAGCTTAGTGGAATGTCTTTATCCTAGTCGATTATTCCCTAGTGGAGAAAATCAGTCAGTTTTAATGTGCTGGAAAAGTGGGGTTTATTAAAAGTGCTAATTAATGATTGAAAATCACATTTGGAATAGGACAGAGTGGGTTCCTAAGTCTGTATTTAACTGGTTAAAATGAGTTCTGTTGTCTCTTGCTCAGGAAAGAATTTTTGCTTAGATCTGGTGAGAGTATAGGGTATCTCTCAAAATACTTTGTCATTTATCACCTTCAGCAGATGGCGTTTCAAAGTTCATGGCCATCAGTTTCAAAAAGTTATCTAAATTGGATTTCTGTGTGATTAAATTTCCCTAGTATTTCTTCAGCCTTCCACTTCCTATACTTCATGGCCCCAGAAAAATAAGGTTGGCAAAATACAGCCATATCAGGTGTGATTTCCGATAAAGGTAACATGAATAAACTTCCCAGGTATAAGGTTCATTGCTTAACATTTTTGTACCTTGAATGAATAAGAGGATGATGTAGGATAGTAATGCTTTCCGTTTGCTGGAAATGGTTCACTTGTGTTCATCTGGAATAACTTGATTCATTGTTCTCATATAATTCATTAGATTTACTATAACAGTAAAGTTAAATTTAGATTCTTGAGAAAAAAGCTGTATGAGCCAACATGAATTTACAATAATATTTACTTCTATACCTCTTTCCTTTGACCTGGATAAACTGGCCAATTTCACATTGCCTACAGATAACATTTACAATACAGTAAAGTATGTCCTTTCCTTATTCAGACTGAGTTGGAAATCTGATCTGTAACTAAAGCCCAATGATTCAACTTCTCCTTAACAGAAGAGACATCAATGACTGGCATCTTCCAAAGTGAGTTATATTCCTTTATAATGTTTGCCAATCTGGCATTTTGAGATGCAGCCCTTCATATATGTCCTATTTTAAATTAGAAGCTCTCCCTGTTAAAAATCGCAAGGAATTGTCTTTCAATAGCCAATACCAAAGGAAAGGTATATGCCAGCTTATTCACTAATCTCCTGTAGTTAATAAATTAAGGTAGTTTGCCTATGTGACCACTGGCTGTAGTTATGTAGCCTTAGACAAATTACTTAAATTTTATATGCCTTCATTTCCTCATTTGTAGAGATAATAATAGCATCCACTCACAGGGTTCTTGTGAAGACCAAGTAAGATAAGATATGTAAAACTCATGGAGTCTGACACATACTATATACAAAATGTGTTAGCTACCAATATCATTGCTACCAAATTCTGTACATTTGGGTGATATCTTGTTATTCATTATTACTCTTACCATGAAATCACTCAACCAACTCACCAAGTCAAGAAGTAGGAAGGGTAACTCTCACAGGCATGGCATCTTATTTTGAGAGATTATGAATAGTCAGTTTCACTTCCGAGTTAGAAAATCTGAGATAAAAGGAATTGGGGGCTTCCATTATAGATGGGTCAAAAGACCCATGGGTAGTAAAGATATAGATGGATAGTAAAAAAAGAGTTCTCAGGTTTGACACATCCTGATCACTGAGTTTTAGAAGGAATTAGTGGAATTATAATTAATACTTATTTTCTTTTTCATGCTTTCCTTATCTTTACATTTTTGTAAACCAAGCGAGTATCACTCATACAGCAAAAATTAAAACAAGCAAACAAACACAAACTCTGACATTATTTTTTAAAAGAAGAAACTAAAGAAAATGTTAATTTAATAGTAACTTCACTTGTTGAAAATAAAGTTCTGTGGTTGTAGTAAATAAGCTTTAGTTCTCTAAGAAAATTAAAAGCCACAAAGCATGATCTGATGACATGCATAAATGAAGAGTAGTCACAGTGACTTGGAAAAATAATTTCTAATCTATTGTCTGTGAAAAACTTGTTCAAGATACGTCTTAGGTAATGTGGGAGACATCCTCTCCACTAACAAACTTGCGACAGATCAAATGCGATCTAGAAACATTAACATTAACATCTGTTAGTACTAAAATCTTGAGCTCCAAATCCCTATTTGCCTATTAATGGAAAGTACCTCTTTAAATGTCTTTGAGGGTTCTCAAGGGTGCTTACAGAATGTGTCTCATCACTTCTGGCCATTTGCCTCCTCTTGCTATTGGTGCTGCTGCCCAGCCTGTTTTGACAACTTAGCCAAATTGCCCCGTTGGAGCTAAAACCCTACTGCTGTCCATTATCATACCACTATGCTTTCTGCAGGATACTCAGTTTGTGGAAAGGCCTAGCAAGGGCATACCTGCTTTTAAATCTCCTGGCAGTTAACGACAGAGCTCTCCCGTTTGCTGCATGAGTACATGGCTAAGGTGTCTCATGTCCCACGCACCTACTGAGAAGGGCAGCTCCATGCAACCACCAGTTTCCTTAACCTTAAGTGTCACCACTGCCACCATCCCCTCTGTCATGGAATACCTCCTGATTTATCCAGGCATCAGTATTACATATGTGAGATGATATATTCACTTATTCATATATTCATTTATTGTACTTAAGTCAGGGACTACTCCACAGCAAAAGTGCAGGAGTCCCTACATGTAGCTTTTCCTGGGCTCATATATTTCGTCATTGGTCCCAGGTCATGCAAATACCTCTAAGTCCCCAACTGGAATGAGTTTCAAAATCAGCTATACCTTATTGTCCTTATACCAACAGGACTTTTTGCTAAACATGGACTCACAGTTCCAGACTCTCCTTCCGTCT
The DNA here is from genome assembly GCF_011764305.1 of Mustela putorius furo. NCBI lineage: Eukaryota > Metazoa > Chordata > Mammalia > Carnivora > Mustelidae > Mustela > Mustela putorius. The sequence continues at coordinate 12,571,083 of NW_025421373.1, read as the reverse complement.
GGGGTTCTATTGTCTTTTTGTCTGATCTGTGCATTGTTGGGGTCATTCAAATTGATCAAATACACTTGTATATCATTGTTTAGTTTATTAATATGGGTTCTAATCTCTTTCCTCAAGTTAACTTCCTCAGGAAGTTAACTTCTCTGCAGAGTAGTAGATGCAGAGAGATAAGATATCTACAGATCCAACTCTCAGATTTGTCAATGTTTCTGACGTTTTGCTTGTGATATCATTATTTGCATAGGCAGTAAGAGATAATCTATACACTTTACGTATTTTTTGATTAAAAGTAAAAATCTAGAAGTATTAAAACAGTATGGAACTATGTAAGGTAAAAGTGTGAGAAAGAGAGAAAGTGAGAAAAAGCACAAGAAAAATCAAGAAGGCGATGTGCTGACATCTTAACAGCTGTTCCGTTGAAAATGTTTTGGGAGGGAATGTTTGGTAATTTTTCCACCCTGTATATAATTGTAAGATAGTGTGGTTGAGGCTGTTTTACTTTCTTTTGGTAATATGAGAAGAAAATAATTTTAAAAACAGTAATTTGGGCACGTGGGTGGCTGTTAAGTGTCTGCCTTTGGCTCAGGTCATGACCCCAGAGTCCCTGGATGGAGCCCCTTGGGTCATCGGGCTTCCTGCTCAAGAGGGAGTCTACTTCTCCCACTCCCTCTGCCCCTCCCTCCACTCATGCCCTTTCTCTCTCATAAATAAATAAATAAATAAATAAATAAATAAAATATTTGTAAACAAAAAACAGTAATTTATTTGCTCCTCTAGAGGAGGCATTTGTATCTTTTGAATGACACAGCATTTATACTGAATAACTTCTCTAGAGGATTTTGAAGTAATAGAAACAGAAATAACATCAACTCTTTTGCCACAGATTATTTTTAATTTAAACATTTTATTATTGAATTTACTGTAGTAAATTTACTATTTACTATTACTATGATATTGGTATAATCCAGTTTTTCCATTTAGGATGTTATCCTCAAGCTATTAGATGAAATAAAATTCAGTTGCTTTCCCATAAGGAATCTGAAACTATCTGTATTACAAGTGGGAAAGGAACTCATTACCTATAAATTCAAAATCCACTTCTATTCTCTATAAGATGTAGTCAAAAGTAGGGTACACTGTCTTAGATAAACCATTTGATTTATGTGGAAAACAAGAAACTCCAGCCAGTGTTCAAGGATTTCAAACCTGTTGTCCTAAAAGTAAATTTATTTTCATACTTATCATACTGATCTCCACTGTTCATTCTCTCTTTCTCTGCTATTGATACATTTTCTGATGAAAGATTACTCAATATAAAGGTCAGGTTGTGAAAAATGATCCCATTTATTCTGTAAATAGTAACATACAATTCCTTATTTTGTTTTTGGATAGCAACAATATTTCACATATTTCCTTGAAAGCTACAACTGATAAAGTCAGCTGTATAGCCCACAGAAATTGTAGTGATTTGTTTCTCTTTAACTTATCCTTGATCTCACTTATGAGCCTCTTTTAGAACAAGTAACTCCCCAAGAAAGAAAAAAGAATGTATTTCCACTCTCTACCCCAACTCACACTCAGATACTCTTCAGAAAGGACAGTAAATACGGCCTTAGGAATGCAAACCTGAAGTGGAAAGACCTGCAACAGTGTTTCTTCTTTACCATAGTCCTGGAGTTCTCTGTTCTATAGTATATGATGGAATGGGAGATTTTTTTTTCTAGCTAGCCATGACCTGGAAAAGAATGGTATTAGACTGACTAAGAAAAAAATCTCAGTGGAGGAGACCAATAGAAGATCTCAGACCTAGGAAAAACAAGCAGCTGAGCTCATGGCATAGGTTAACAGGAAAGGCCATAAGGACCTTTGTATTGGATGAGTCATTCTATCCTTAATCAACAGGAAGCAATCACTGTGAAACTTAGGGGAAAAGACAATCACAAATTTTTCTTGAGCAAGGCCAATGTCTAGTGCAATAGTTGTCAATTAGTCTGGTGACCTTTGAAAATTCTTACTTGTCCCCCTGAGCCAAGATGATAGTATTCCAACTGTTCTCTTCTGTCATCAGGGAAGGAGATAATGTGGAAAAAAACAGAGTTTTGATAAATCCTATCCCAAAGATTAAAAAAATTAAACATAGTAGTCCATGGGAGTTTCAGTTACCAACTTAAATTCAGGTTAGGAATTACCATTATGAGACATTTGCAAGGTTTATGATTCCCTGTGTTTACAATTTTGCAGTTGTTATGGTGGCTTTTGTTATTAGCAGCCTTCTTGCTTATCCTTGAGAACAACAAATACTAAAAGAACTAGGGTCACTGTATCACATTTATGAGTTCAATTTTGGAGGGCAGAAGGGAACTTTAAGGGGCTTGAAGATAAGGTAGCATTTACAAAAGAAGAAGAAAGCATTTGTGTCCTTGGGACCTACTGAAAAGAAAAGAAAAAAAAAAAAAGACCATGGGTGGCTGGGATGGTTTTGCATGAATTCAGTAAAGATTTTAGCAATGAAAAACGTTAGTTGATATTTCTTAACAGTTTTAATTTTATTTGCAAAGCTTATGGAAACTCTTTTATTTCTATGATATTGGATTAAAAGTTTATATAAGACATGCCAGGCTGTTCAGTAAAAGACATTTAATCAAGTTTTGTAAGGAGAAGGAAAACAAAGCTTAAACAAAGCCAATGGTGAGTGTCCCCAAACTGCTCTTTCTCAAATTATCTTATCCTCGTCTTTGCAGAGACACAGCTATACTAAGGAATAAATTGATGTTAGTAAAAGACAATCTGGTCCATTCACTTGGCATAATTCTAGGAACAGAAGCATATTTTAGTAGTAAGTTATACATTTATTACCACTATGCTTCCTGTATGTGCTCACACCAAGTAGTTAGCAGACAGTAGAAAAAGTAATAAGACAATCCTCTGAGAACTATCTTACTAAGTCATTTCCCTTCCTGTGGTTCATACACAAGTTTACAGAACATTCTAGAGTATAAGCCAAAATAGAACATAGCATTTTGCAATAAAAATTACAATTAGAAGGCTAAATATACATGAATTCAAGATGCTGATGACCACTCCTTGATTCAAAAATAAAAATAATTTCAGGCATTTGGTCATGTTCTTCTCTGGCCTGGAATAATTTCATAGTTAGCGATGGCAGCCATCACCTTTTTGTCTGCTCTTATATTCTTCTAAGGGATTCTGCCCACTTACAACCCCTACAGCTACATGTTCAAACCACTCTCATTCCTGACCTGGGCCAAATGAAACAGGACTAGTCCCTGATTAGAGGAAGTTAATCCTTGGGATGTTGAATCCATGGGATGTTACATCCTTTGGTCTGACAAGAGAGTTAATCAGATTCTCCCTGTTGACTACAGTTGGAAGTAAAAAATTTACAACTGGAAAGCTGAGAGACAGTAGGACCAGAAATCCTACAATATGACCAAATGATAATTGCAAAGCCTTAGAGGATAAACTCTATTAACTACAAATTCTAAGTTTTCAAGGATTCCTAAAAAATCCAAACCTTCCCTATTAAGCTCTAGGTTTGGTGAGACCTTGGTGTGACGTGTCTTTCTAAATTTTCATGAGAAGCCATTTATTTTCCCAAGGGCAGCCTCATAATAAATTGAATTAACTTGAATTTTTTCCATTTGTTGCAACTATAAGAAGCAGACCAAAATACCCTATATCCTATTTTCCATAAAAAAAAAAAACTCTTCTAGGCATTATTCAAAATGTATTTTTTTAGACTATAGCAGCATTCTGTTTAGCTCATCCTTTACATCTTGTCCTAATATAAATGTAGTTTGTATTTTATAAAGTAACCATCATTTATTTTGTCTGGTTGTTTTCCTTTTCTTGTTCTGTGCATTTCACAAGAATTGGGAGCAAAATTTTCTTTCCTTGTATCGCCATATAGCAGATAATATACTCATGTAACAAATAGGAGCTTTGAAAGAACATTATGGTATAAGAGACTGAGCTAAGAGGAAAGGAAAATATTAAATCTGGAATAAATAGGTGAGATTCATAACCCAAGGCTTTTACCTCAAGTGACTCCAGTTGCCTTGTACTTCCTACTAGGGACTGGGCCAGCCATCGATCTCCAGTTGCCACATGCTCTGGGCCAAATGAAGCACGGCTCACAACACAATACTGTTCCCTTCATGTGTCCAGTCTAAGTCTCATGGATCGTCACAGGAATGCCAGTCCTCTACTCTTCTATAACGCTATTGATCTAACCTCATCTCCCACCCTTTTCTATCCTCCCAGATGCTTCCCTCATGACTTCTGGAACTCCTAGTCTGTTGGTCTCACATCCTACAATCTCTTCTTTGAAAATTCCCTAAACCTTATTGCTCTAAATGAAATTTGGCTCTTGCCTAATACATTTCTTCCTGCCTCTCTCAAATACAGACCTAAATTATTCTGTTCTCCATAGTCCTTACATTCCAGAAACTGAGAGAGTCTTCCCATAGTTCCCTCACTGCCACCTCCAAACTGTTTTACATCTTTCAAAAGTGCTTCTGTTTTTGAAGTACTTGTCAGAGTGCCTACCACTCTCTCTATACCCTGAGAGGTCATCTAGCAAACTTTCAAACTCTCTCTTATCAATGGACTCTGCTACTCCATTCGTCAGTCATTGTGACTTCAACATCCACAAACTGCCATCGAACATCTTGGCCTCTCAATGCTTGGACCCTTCAGCACCCAACAGAATTTCCCTCCTCTTTACCTCAACTGTACTCCTGAATCTCCACTCTGTGATATTTATTTATACTCTTCTGTCCTATTTCCCTAAGCTAGTTCCAATCTATTGGCTCAGCTACTTTCTTTCTTTTTATTGTCTATACCCCCCCCCTTCTATATCCCTACTTTCTTCCCTATCAAGCACAGATTCCATGGTCCAAAACTATAATGACTCCCTTACAAAAATCCTTTCATCATACTGGACCAGGAAAACCCTAACCCTAGTTAAACTCAACCAATTTCTTACTTGATACAACTGGTCCAAGCAGCTAAAACCCTTGGACAAATTCCATGTATGTACTGAGCACAAGTGCATTCACTATAAATTTGTGTTTATACTAACGGGCATCTGACAGTGTTCTAGTATATCCACTTTTCTGAGACAACTAGTTAACAGGCAATTAGTTAAAACCTTGCTGTCCTTAAATCTCTAAAGCTCAGTTGCCTCCCACATATAGTTTGCAACAACTTCCTCAATGAAAAGAATATAATCTCAACAATAAAAGTCAATCCCATTTTCCTGCTCTCTGAATTTTCTCAAACTAGCACCGACCACACACACACACACACACACACACATTCTGTTTTTTATCCTCTTTTAATGAAATTAGGGTTTCTTTTCCTAACTAAGACTATCCCCTTCCTTTGTGCTTTTGATTTATCCTCTTTCTCACCTATATCACCAGTTTTTCTCTCTATGCTGGGTCATTTTTCAAATTAGAAATATATACTGATATCTTCATCTTATAAATAAGCAAACAAAAATTTTTTTTTTAAAAAACATATCTCTATTTATTTGAGGGGAGGAGTAGAGGGAAAGAATCTTCAAGTAGACTCCCTGCTCAGCACAGAGCCGATGTGGGGCTTGACCTCACAACCCCATAGATCATGACCTGAGCTGAAACCAGGAGTCCATACTTAACTGACTGAGCCACCTGAGCCACCCAGATACCCCCCTTAAAGGTTCTTTTGATCCCATGAGAACTTTAAAAAAAAAAAAAAAGATTTTATTTTTTTATTTGACAGAGAGACACACACACAGTGAGAGAAGGAACACAAGCAGGGGGAGTGGGAAAGTGAGAAGCAGGTTTCCAGGAGAACAGGGAGTCGGACACAGGGCTGGATCCCAGGACCCTGGGCAGACACTTAACGACTGAGCCTCCCAGGCACCCCTCGTGAGAGTTTTAAGCTACAACTGTGCGTTTTGGATCTCTTTCCCAAACAATTCTTCACAAGACTTGTCTAGACCTATTGTTGCATTTGAGCTACAATCTTTATTTAACTTTTTTGAGGCACCAGTAACCTGAATCTTGCCAAAACCAATGGCCATTTTTCTGTCTTCATCTTGCTATGATTCCTCTCTCAACAGTTGGCAGAGTTGGCCTCTCTCTCCTTTTTTTCAACACATTTATGCTTCAGTTCTGTGACTGCAGCTTTCTTCACGCTTTATTTGAAACTTCTATCTCTCTCTCTCCTACCTTCTCCCCACCTTTTTTTCTCCTTCTCTTTTCTACTTTTCCCAGCTTCTTCTCCCCCATATGATCTCTATATTGATGACCCAGGGCCAATGTCTTTATCTTGAGTGCTCATCTTTCTCCATAAATTCTATGGCATTAAATACAGCTGTATACAGAAGATTTTCAAATTTATATCTCTTTTTTTAAAAGATTTTATTTATTTATTTGACACACAGAGAGAACACAAGTAGGCAGAGGGGCAGGCAGGGGTGGGGGGAAAAGCAGGCTTCCTGCCGAGCAGAGAGCCCGACGCAGGGCTCGATCCCAGGACCCTGAGATCATGACCCGAGCCAAAGGCAGAAGCTTAACCACTGAGCCTCCCAGGTGCCCCCCAATTTATATCTTGATCCTCAACCTCTTTTTTAAACTTTAGACTTGAATATCTAACTGTTCAGTTCATATGTGCAATGGCTATCCAATAAACTTTGGCATGGCTTACTCCATTTTTTTAATGAAATTTATTTATTTTCAGCATAACAGTATTCATTATTTTTTCACCACACCCAGTGCTCCATGCAATCTGTGCCCTCTATAATACCCACCACCTGGTACCCCAACCTCCCACCCCCTCGCCACTTCAAACCCCTCAGATTGTTTTTCAGAGTCCATAATCTCTCATGATTCACCTCCCCTTCCAATTTCCCCCAACTCCCTTCTCCTCTCTAACTCCCCATGTCCTCCATGCTATTTGTTATGCTCCACAAATAAGTGAAACCATATGATAATTGACTCTCTCTGCTTGACTTATTTCACTCAGCATAATCTCTTCCAGTCCCGTTCATGTTGCTACAAGAGTTGGGTATTCATCCTTTCTGATGGAGGCATAATACTCCATAGTGTATATGGACCACATCTTCCTTATCCATTCATCCGTTGAAGGGCATCTTGGTTCTTTCCACAGTTTGGCGACTGTGGCCATTGCTGCTATAAACACCGGGGTACAAATGGCCCTTCTTTTCACTACATCTGTATCTTTGGGGTAAATACCCAGGAGTGCAATTGCAGGGTCATAGGGAAGTTCTATTTTAATTTCTTGAGGAATCTCCACACTGTTCTCCAAAGAGGCTGCACCAACCTGCATTCCCACCTACAGTGTAAGAGGGTTTCCCTTTCTCCACATCCCCTCCAACACATGTTGTTTCCTGTCTTGTTAATTTTGGCCATTCTAACTGGTGTAAGGTGGTATCTCAATGTGGCTTTAATTTGAATCTCCCTGAGGGCTAGTGATGATGAACATTTTTTCATGTGTCTGATATGGCTTACTCCTTCATGATCCTCAGGTCTTTCTACAAACATCACTTCCCTGCCAAGAACTGCACCCTCCCCCCCAAAAAATGAGGATAAAGCAAACCCAATTTCAATTTTCTTTGTAAAGTTAATTGTTTCTTCATAACACTTTTCACCATCTGGCACATATTATTTATTTATTGTTTCTTCCCTGGCCCCACCACCCCAACCCAGGAAATCTAGTTTCATAAAAACAGACACTAATTCTTTTACTATTAGAACTATATTTCTGGCGCTAGGTATATTCATGGACTGATAATATGTACCCAATAAGTATTTATTGAACTAATAATGCTCACACTATTCCTTTCCCTGTTCAGAAAATGGCACCACTGTATACATATTTGCTTAGAACAAAAGCATCCTGACTTATATGTGATTCTTCTCTTTCTCTTACCCTCCACATCCTTTCCTGTTAATCTAATCCAAAATGCATACCAAATCCTACCATTCCTCACTGTCTTAATTATTACCTACTTCTAGTCCAAGGCACCATCCTGTCTCACTGGGCTATTTCGGAGCCTCCTAACAATTTTCTCTGTGCCCTCAATTTTGCCTTCTGCTCCACACACTACAGCTGACTGATCTTTCTAAATAGTAAATTCTATCCCACAACACCTGTACTCAAAATTCTCAAATAGTTTCCTGAAAGCCTATAAAATATTCCAAACTATTCAACACAACTTGTGAGATCTTATACAATCTCCTCCGTGTTCACATCACTTGATATCTTTATGTCTCCACACTACCCCTCATCATTTTCTTTGAACACATAATGAGCATTCCCATCTCAAGTCTTTCTGTTTGGAACACTTTTCAGAGTCTTTACCTAGTTGATTTCTACTCATAACTTGAATCTTAAATGATGCCTTCTGTGTTCACTCTTTCTAAAACAATCAGTTTGCCCCTGCCTGCGAGCACTGATATATTATTCAGGGTTTTCTACACATAAGTAGTATCTGAAATTTGTTTCTCATATGTCCGTTTGCCTGTTTTTGGTTAATGTCTTTATCTTTCTTTACCCAGAAGATGGCAAACTTATGGACAAGATCATCTTATTTGCTACTCTATATCTAGTACCCAGAATAGTATCTGACACATGATCGATGCTGAAGAGATGTTTGTTTTCTGACTAATAAATTTGGAATTGTGTCATCAGATTACACCCCAGCAAAATTTGACCAGAGGTGGAATTTACCGCCCACCTACTTATACTCACTAATTTGTTTTACATTTTTCCTTAAGCTCTTCTTTCCAGCTTACCTCTTTTTAAAATTTATATTCAATTTAATCAACATATAGTATTTTATTTACATATTTTATGTATTTATTTATTTATTTTATGTATTTATTTGTTTATATTTAAACATATAGTGTTTAATTAATATCTAGTGTTTTATTCGCTTTAGAGGTAGAATTTAGTGATGCATCAGTTGCTTATAAGACCCAGTGCTCATTATAACAAGTGTCCTCCTTAATGCCCCTCACCCAGTTACGCCAACCCCCTGACCTCCCTCCCCTCCAGCAACCTGTTTGATTCCTAGAGTTAAGAGTCTCTTATAGTTTGTCTCCTTCTCTGTTGGTCCTATTTTTCTTTCCACTACCTCTTAATTCAAGCAAATGAAACCAGAATCCACCACCCCTAAAATAGCTCCTGCCCTTACAACACCTCACACTGGCTTAGACCATCCAGACCAGTTGAGCTAAACCCCTGATTCACCTCATGCCTATGGATATGGAACATAGAATGACCCCTGAAATGACCTGCAATTACTTTTACCTCATTACAATATTAAAACCTTTGCCCAAAGACAAGCCTCAGCCTCATTTACAAACACACAATGTTTGTATAGACAGGAAAACAAGACTTCCCTATCTAAATATTCACTCTAACCCTAAACAATAGTTACCAATTAATCCTCAACTGGGGAGTCACAGCTTTGGAAGCTATCCCCTTCCCCCCTCCCATCATTATCTTTTTATTTGCTGCTAATTAAGTTTTCTTTGCATAAGAAACTGGCATAGTTTCTTATACTCAACTGGTATAGTTTCTGTGATTTACCGAGGAGCAAACTGACGGTTCAGTTACAGTTGGACAACATGGTTAAATCACACACTACACCATGAACTCATTTTGTGGCTGAGTAAATTACTTAAGATCACTAATTGCTAATTTTATAATATAACAATGATAGGCCTATAAATTAGAGGACTATAATGAACCTCAACTGAGATCACACAATGAAAAGTTTTATGTAGACCATAAAATACTATAATTATACTCCAATCACCATCAATAGAGATTGCCTACATTATTAAAATCCCATAAAGACTAGTTGGAGTTTTATACCAGCATAGACCAAAAAATAAGTGAAAAATGACATCTACTATAGAAATAGAACTTTCTATTTCTAGTGTAATAATATTTCTATTTCAAGTCTAATAATACTTGATCTTAGAAAGATTATGTTAATGTGTTATTTTTTTATGTCAATGATAAGAAAATAATATCCAACATTGGCTTTCATGCAATTTACTGTAATTGAGGGGGAAACACCCACAGAGAATTCTGTTTGACATTTTTAATTAAATTTTGATATCTCAGATATGATACTTATGAAAAATCTACCAGTATGCCTTACCACCATGGCCTTTCCTGACTCTATCATTTTGCCATCTGCTTGACCAAACGCCTCATGTTCGGTTGTGGGAAAAGCCTTGAGTCAAAAAAATGGAAGTAAAGGCTGCACTTCAGTGAAATGGCAACTGCTAAATTCAAATTGGAACTCCATCACACAACTGATTAAAGATAAAAGTGACTAACAATTAATCAATTAAAATAAAAAGTATGTGAATCTGAAAATACTTGGATTAAATTTTGACCAGAGACAAAGATCTACTAGAAAGATCTACTGGAAAATTAAATGACCAGAATTGTTCTGTTGAGTTCAAAATAAAGCAGTAATCCCCAAGCAAGTAAAAATTCTATTCATGGATTTAAAATTTATCAACTGTGTGGAATCTCCCACTTCTCTGGGAATAAATCTCTTTTTCCATAAAAAAGTGAAAGGTGTAGGATATGACCTAGATGACCCCAAGGTCTTCCACCTTCTGGAACTGGAATTCCATGAATACCTTCTGAGAGACCAGTTCTAGGATGTGAGAAGCTACGGACCAAAAAGGGGCAGTGACACAAAGTTGGAAGGAGCTATCTAAGCCTGGACACAAACAGCATTTATGTAGAAGGAAATCCAGGTGGGCCCAGATTTAATTGCTAGTTTTACTACAAACTCTCTGAATGACCTCTGGGAATTTTTGCTTTAGTTTAGTCCCCAAACTCCAGAGTGTTTTGAAAATTATAGGAGATAAGGGTGGGAAAGAACCTTTTTCCCTGGGAAAATTCCAAAGGATAATTATAAATACCTTCTATAGCTCATAATCTCAGTGTTGCTCATGGGTATTTATTTAAATATTTGCACAGACTTCTGCTATCATAGATGATATCAGAGATGACAGATTGCTTCTCTGTTTATCGAGCTCTAAAAGGAATGTACACACTTTGATACAGCATGTTGGGAAATCAGAACTCCCTAACTAAAAAGAAAACAACTCTGAACTTTGTGATATTAAAGAAATATAGCTCTACCATGGGATGAATTTAATGTTGATTTTGTCGGGTTAGGTGAATTAAAATTGTATTGGAAGATTTCTCTGGAGATTTTGTACTTTTTCATTTTCCCACAAATTCACTTGAGTAACTACAGCTTTTTTTACACTTTGTTTTTCCACAAATTCTCCTCTCCCAATCTAACAACAATTTAATTAATTACATTTTTAGGTTCATTGTAAACACTAGCAACCCAAAGGAAGTATAATTGTCAGTGAGAAAAATGTTTGGGTTCCAGGTTTAGTCTAGTCTTGCCATGTGGTTTTAGCTAAAAAGCCTGTCTCTCACCTATGCCAGTTAATCAAAAGGTTATGATCTGAATCTGGAAGTTTAGTGATCAAAATGTTTAATGAAGAAAAACATCACATTCTATTTAAAAAGCATTAAAAATTCTATCAAGATTTTGATTTAATTATCTTTTTTTCATATATACATATATTCAAAATTATTTTCACAGGAACATATGACTTTGAATTATCATTTTCCATTGATATGGAATGCATACATTTTTCATAGTACTTAGATAACGATCAAGTTTGTAATTTATCTCATACTCATATTTTTAGTCTCAAAAGAGCTGAGACAAAAATTAATCTGAACATGAGGTATCACGTGCAAAAAATAAGTAAAAAGTATAGTGCAGATTAAAGTGGACTATCTGACAACCATGGATTCGAATTCATGTTAAAATTTCATTAATTAAAAATAATGTAATAATCCCCTGCAGTGGGTGTTATAAACACATGTAATCATTGTACCCCATAGCTTCTGTTTCCAACTTCTTAGAAGGGAAAAGGGGGACGGGCCAAAAGAAAAGATGGCAGAATGAATAAAATTGAGAGAGGAAGTTCCAGGAAGTAGCGGAAGGAGAAAAACATGGAGTAAATAAAAGGAGAATAATGAGGCAGTAGGTTGAGTGACAATTAGGTGTCCTGCTGATTTTTCTTTCCATGCCTTCCTTGCTTGATACTTTGTGTCTGGTTTAAAAAAAAAAAAATTCATGTTTTGGGATGATTCTGCCTCACAGGAATGGCACTTCTTCTTCCACTCAACTCCCAGTCAGGCAAGTGGTGGTGGAGATGATTTTACATATTATTGCCTCGTCCCCAAATCCAGTAAATCTTTACAGAGAAGGTAAGTGCCTTCGGATACAGTTACACACCGATGATCTTTTCTGTGGGTTCAGAGACTTTGGCATTACTCAGACTCATGAGCCCAATGGTGAAATGAGCTTGGTAATTTTCACATAAGCAAATACTAGGACACATGCCCTCTTCACATATCCTTGGATGAAAACATACAGAGGAATGAACAGTGCAGGCATAATGAAAAGATAAGACTATTTCAATTTTTATTGTTGATATTTTAGTTTATTTGGCTTGACTTTTATTCTAAGGGCTGCAATTGGCTTGTGGAAAGCATGGTGGGCAAAATATATTTAAAAACAAAACAAAACAACAACAACAACAAAAACTTGAGTCCCAGGGTTGTCTCAGTTCCTAACTAGCTTTCAGAATTTAATATTCCTCAATGAACAGGTTTTTTTCTATATATAAATTCAAAATACAGTATTTCCATGCTGGTTCTTTATTTGTTTTGTTTTTTATACTATGAAATGATTACAAAAATATTGGTCATTATTACTATTTTTTTTGTAGTAATATTACCAAATCACACAGTGGTAAAATTATCTATTTCCAATTAAACCTATTTCTTCTGTACAGATTTGTCCTGTTTATGAGAGTGTTTGGATATAACGAACCTCTTTAGGACTCATCCTTCCACATCTGTAATTTTTTTCTTTTGTTGGCAATTGATCCCCAACCCCCTCTGCTATTTAGTTTCTGGAATCTCTATCCAAACCTGCATAGGCTTTGAACTGTTCTTCACATTTGGGGCAGGAAAAAAGAGTTAAACTAACCTATTTCTAACAACACCCTTGTGTTGCTACAAGATGTGCCACAGCAGAACTGAAAATCATTATCTTTGTCATGTGAACAGAAGGTATAAATAAGGTGACCAGAGAAGTTTTATTGCTGTTAGCGGCAGATGCAGTGGAGCCAAACAGCTATTCCAATAATATTCCCCATATGCCGGTGCAAACAAAGGAAAGATCTAGCAGTCCCAGGCTAAGTGAATTAGTGCTCTTCAGTGATGCCATAGCCCAGGGCTGGGTTTTGTTCTTTTTCTGTGATGTCTTTTCAGTGCCAAATATCTTGTCAGTTCCCATTAACAAAGAGCAAGCCTGCCTAGAGTCTGGGTTAGACATATCCAAGGATGGCAATTGCCTTATTCACAGGTTGTTAACGTGACATATCCTTAGGCCTTGGATGCCCTTTGGGGTCCAAACGGTGCAAATAGGTTTGTTTTGTTTTCCACTTCAGTTTTCAAAGCCGCCACTCTTGTCCCCACCACCATTTCTAAGCTAGATTTTTGTCACTCTTCCTTTATCATTCCTCTTTCCCAAAATATGAAATGTAAAAGAGTGACCTGGTCCATGAGTGGACAAAGAAGTTATATTTAGCTGATGTCTGAGGGAAGAAGACCTTGAAGTTGCATTTTAACTCACAAGCCCATGATTGTGGGATTTGTCCCTTTTTTCCTAGTACAGCTGACGTGGTTGATGAACAAGTTTCCTTCTCACACACAATCTCACCCCCAGGGTTTCCTGCTTATTCATATAAACATTAAGAATAGTCTTTAAAAAAATAGAAATCATATTCTGGTCAATGTGGGGTCATAAAGGAGGAGAAATATTTGCTCATTTTTGAGCTACAAGCTACAATATAGCTTGCCTACATGTATATCTGAATGTCAGGATTTTTTTTTTTTTTTAAGATTTTATTTACTTATCGGACAGACAGAGATCACATGTAGGCAGAGAGGCAGGCAGAGAGAGAGGGGGAAGTAGGCTCCCTGCTGAGCAGAGAGTCCGATGTGGGGCTTGATCCCAGGATCCTGGCATTATGACCTGAGCTGAAGGCAGAGAATTTAACCCACTGAGCCACTCAGGCACCCTGTGAATGTCAGGATTTTAAAAACAGGTTTTTTTGCTCTGACTAGTTTCTCCAGTAACCTCAGCATATTTTGTGGTGCTGTAGATAAGATTTTGGTAGTACACATTTACCCACTTATAAATCAAACACTAATTTAAGACTAATATTATATGCAATATATTATAGTAAATACCCTGGAGAGTACAAAGATGAATTACTGTATTTATCAAATGGATCAAAGTCTGTTAGAAGAGATTAACACCTACACATAAACAACTTTTATACATGCTTTATTCTCTCCCTGGAGAATGCAGTTGCCATTGATTTAACTCAAGCTAGAAATATTTATATCACACTTAAATTTATCTTTTCCCTCATGTCATACAACATTGGTTATAACATTGGTTTTCAGCTGTACTAGGAAAACTAAACTGCATAATTTATTTTTAAAATGTTTTTGAATGTTTCTGTTCTTTGCATTACCAATGTATTAATTCATGAACTTAAACTTCCTCATTTGATTTATTTTGATGAATTGTTTGAGTACTTTGGAAGCTATATGGAGCTATCCAAGGATTCTGAACAGAAGGACTATGTGATTATGCCTATTATTTAAAAAATAGTATTGTTGATAATTTAGGGTCTAGATCATAAATAGACAGTTTTACTAAGACCATTTCAATCCCACTGATGAAGAAAAAAGATGAAAGCAGTTAAATCAGAAGCCAATGGTAACATGGAATTACCTGAAACTTAGTTCATTCCCTTTACTAAGGCCATAGTAAATGTGTGATAAAATATAATTCCTTAACAAATTAAAATATAACTTTAATCATAAATTAAAATAAAATATCTCAACACAATATCCATTGAGTTAAAAATATAATACTACTTCTGTGTGACGGACAGAGATTTCTTTTTAAGGAGTGGGTCGTAATTGTCACAGACATACTTGAGAGTTCAAAGAACCCCCAGTTTGGGCCCTTGGCCTGTGAGGCAAGAGGTATCACAGGAGGAAAGCCAAGGGAAAGCCTAGAAAACTGTCCCCCTACCTCTGACCAAGGTACCAAATTAAAAACATTATCATTTCCAAGAAAAGGACACATGGGCATTATTAGTTAGCTAGTCAAAAGGCCTGGAAGAAAGATTGGAAAAAGATATCTAAGATTGAAGTCAGTGGCTAGAACCATCAGAGGAGGTTAAATATGAGGATTTTTATGTCCTATATTATCATGCACAAGAAATCAACTATTATTGTAAAGGTACCAAGTCATCAAGTACAGAAGCTGGTGTTACTCAGTATCTTTCATTGGCTGCTGACCTAACAGGCCCATGAAAAAAGTCACCACAGTGGCAAAAATGGACCAAAGCTGAAATAACTACTGCACCACTGAATGTTCAAGCTGCCAACAAGAACAGAGAACCGATAGTGTTCTCAATAGAGAATAACACTGAACCCCAATATGGTGCCATTCCTACAGCCACTATGGAAAATAGTATGGTGGTTTCTCAAAAGGTTAAACATAGAACTACCATATGATTCATTATCCACTTTGGGTATATATCCAAAATAACTGCAATCAGAATCTCAAAAAGATATTATCACTCCCATATTCTCAATAGCTAAGACTGTGGAAACAGCCTAAATGTTCATCAACAGATGAATGGATAAAGAAAACGTCACACACACACACACACACACACACACACACACACACAATGGAATACTCTTCAACCTTTAGGAAGAAAATCATGCAGTATGCGCCAACATGGATGAAACTTGAAGGCATTATGCTAAGTGAAATAAGTCAGACGCAGAAAGACTAGTACTGCATTCTACAAATTATAGGAGATATTTAAGGTAGTAAAACTCGTAAAAACCAAAGACTGGAATGACGGTTATCAGGGGTTGGGGGAGGGGGAAATGGGGAGTTGTTAATCAATAGACAACGTTTCAGTTAAGTAAGCTGAGTAAGTTGTAGAGATTTGCTATACAACACTCCACCTATAGTCAATAATAATGTATTGAACACTTAACATTTGTTAAGAGGATGTATTTTAAGTTTCTTACCACAGTAAAATAAATTAATAAGAAATACACACACGCACAATATGGCACCATTTCCCAAGGAGACCAACTGGCCATGTGATGCATCATTAATCACTAGTGCAAAGGCCAGCTATTTGCTTTGATAGAAATAGATATGAATTCTTAGTATGGGTTTTTCTTTCCTACCTACAGCATTGAAGCAGCATCAATATCCAAGGGCTTATAAAATTCTTAATCCATTGATATAGACTCTCACATACCACCACAATAGACCAGGTAGCCCACTTTACCATAAAAAATATGGGAGTGGAAGTGGGCCCATGCCATGGAATCCACTAATCATGTCACATACCACACCACCTAATTGCTGCTGGTGTCCCAAAATAATGGGACAACCTCCTGAAGGCATAGCTGAAGCACCAGCTCAGATATTCTGAGAATGGTGCCTATATTCTTTAAGATGCACTATGAACCTTGAATCAAATAGCTTTATATAATTCTGTGACCCCAAGAAGAAGAGTACGTGGGTCCTGGAACCAAGTGGTAGAAGCAGGAGCAGTGCTACCTAGACTTACTTCCAATAATCCACTTGAAGAATTTTTTTTTTTCATACCCACAGCCCTGGACTCTACTGAGGTAAGAGTTCATTGTCCCTAAAGAGAGGATACTTCCTTCAGGGGACAAAAAAAGAGCCCCATTGTTGTATAAATTGCGACTGCTCTTTGAGCACTTGGATAGGAAATATCAGTAAGAAGAGTCAGCCTACTGACCAGCACTGCACTCTGACCCCTAGGAGGAAGCAGGACTACTGTTCTGCAATGAAGGAAGCGAGGAATATATTTGATTTCAGACTAAAGAACTTCTTGCTATTCCATTGCCCTATGGAAAAATGGAGGGAACTATAGTTTGGCCACTCACTTCTTTCTCTAACATTTCTCTCAGGAAGAGAGGTCCAACAAGATGCCTAGAGGACTTCCTCCTAAACATATGAGAAGGCAATCTAAGCATACAGACATAGACTGGGATGGATGTGGAGATATAACACTTGCATGGCCTTCAGAACAAGCTCCAGCTTCCAGGAGCTTGTCAGCCGACTGTCTCCAGCTATCTGCCTCTTCGGACACTGCCTCATCTGAGGAGAGTTAGCTTACTCTTGGGCATGTCCTTTCTGATGGGGTCCATGTCCAAAGACTGACAAAGGCGGGGTTGATCCATTCCATCCAGCCCCCCATGGGCCACTTTGACTTCAGAGCTCACTGGAGGATGCATTTAGTAGGTCTCTATTCTAACATGACTTTTCTTTGTGCCTGCTATATACTCTGCTTCAGACTATGGTCCCCAGGAAACCCAAAATTTAGGAACAGCTATACTGTGATAGGGTTTTCAGATTTGTCCTTTAAATGATTGGGAAAGTCTGTGTAACAATACTAAGAAAAGGTAAAAGAGTTACAAATTCCTTCAGGGGTTGGAGCATGTCTTACTCATCTTTGTATTTTTATATGTATGATAGATGGTACAGCGCATTAAATTGAAATGAATTAAATAATACTGAACTGAAATGCTGGAGGAATACACAACATTCAGTAATGTAGTCAATTATTGTCCCTTTTATAATTAGTCACCCTTACTTGTTTCTACTTACTTATTTGCTTTCAGAGAGGGAAGTGTGAGATAATTACTCATCACCTCACTGAGATATGACACTCCTCCTATTGAGGGAATCCTGTCCCCAATCCTATTTCCTCAAGGAAATATCTATTAAATCTATACTTAGAGCCACTCTTTTCACCTCCTTTGACTTGTGAGGTTGGGAGAAGTTTCATGTGTCGTGCAATCCCTTCTCTATTTTGGAATGACTGGCCAACACTTCTTTCAGGCTATTTTATAAGAGGTCTGCCCCTATGGTGAAAGCTGTTAAATCTAGGACTATTTGGGTAATTATTCCAATTTGAGAGACTATGTACAAGTTTTGCAAAGTCTATTTGGCTCTTAATCCAAGTCATATTCTCCAAAACCAACTCTACCTATCATCCCAGTGGGATTTGAATGCCCATCAGTTGAAAATTTATGTGCCAATATCTCAGATGGGGAGAGGAGTGCGATTAAACCCTGAACTCAAGTTGACTCCCCATGTGATGATGACTTCTTCTCCTGCTTAAAGGAGTCCACTCTCCCTGTGCACTCAGTTCATCCCCTGACCTTCTTCATCCATGCATGCTCAGAGCCTGTATGGCAGAGCCCAGTTGAGTATTTACTTGCCATCATTGCATAGAAATTTAGGACTGAGGGATGTAGACTGAATCAGGAAGCATTATGCTCCCTAATCCACTGTACTTGCTTCTACCTATAACCTGGAGGGCAGGTAACCAACCCTAGCAGGCAGCTCTTTCTCTGTTAAAGTGAGGAAGGCTTCTGTGAGGACAGTCAGCCGTTACTACCCACTTACATGTCATTCTAAGATTTACATTGAGAAATGTTTGCTCAACATAAACAAGATTATTGGCACTAACAATAATGAAGAACTTATTTTCTTACCATTTACTTCAGTTTTATTGGGGAGGGAAATATTTGGCTTCATAATGATTTTTCTTGCATAACAAAAACAATATCATTGAAAAATATTAAACAGGTACATTAAATTATTTTTCCATAGATCAAGTTTCCATGCAGCTTCCTGCAGACGGTGGATAGCATGCAGAACAAAGAAGTGAATGGTAACTTGAAATTTAAAAACATATTTTTGTGTCTATACTGACATTATGGTCTGCAAGTTTTTGTTTTTTTTTAAAGATTTTATTTATTTATTTGACAGAGAGAGTGAAAGAGCATAAGTAGGCAAAGCAGCAGAGGGAGAGGGAGAAACACGCTCCCCACTGGGCAGGGAGCCTGATAGGGGCTTGATCCTGGGACTCTGGGATTATGACTTGAGCCGAAGGCAGTCGCTTAACCAACTGAGCCACCCAGGAGCACCTGAAAGTTTTGTTTTCGTTTTTGATTTTTAAATATAGAAGGGTTTTTTTCTATATTACAAAAGCTTTCCTTTACATATTATGAATAAGTCTTAGAAGATGGAGCTTAGACATTTACCATAGTTAACGGAAGATGGGGAATATTAGGTTTGATATTTGTTGTATTTGTTATTTAGTTTAATAATAAAATAGAAAAAAACCTTTGCTTTTATTTAACATGATAGCACATGTGTCTTTCCATTTTTAGAGTGACATTTTCTCATTTCCATCCTCTCAACACATATTTACAGGTCAATATCCTAGTGTATGTTACTGCACTCCTTTGTCTATTTTCATATAATCATAACAAAAATATTTAGGATGTTTCACTGATATTTGTTTTACAAGTCAACCTATATATGTTGATCTTTGACCAGCCTTCTTATTTATAATACATTAAAGATCTGGCTAATTGAACATAATAATAAAAAAATAATTCATGGATCAGAAAAAAAAAAGATCTTTTTTCGAGTCAGAAAGTAAGCACCTAACTCATTTTCTTTAACATTGCTTTGTGTATTCTTTTAAATTAATGGAATTTTTTAGAGTAGTTTTAGAGTTACAGAAAAATTGAGTTAGAGGCTTCCCACCCAGTACCTAACATGCACACACAGTCTTCCCTGCTATTAACATCTCGCATTGATGGCAACTAATGTAAACTATGGACTTAAGTTAATAAAAATGGACCGATATCAGCTCATCAGTTGTAACAAATGTGCCACAGCAATGCATCATATTTTAATTAACTACATGACATTGTATTGTGTGGGTTTATCTCTCCATTCCTTAACTGATGAAGAAACTTGTTATAGCTTTTTACCACTATAAACGGTGCTACAATAAACAATCTTCAACATTTAGCTTATGCATTAGGAGAGCTATTCTTTTTTGTTAATTTGTTTTTGTTTTTGTTTTCAATTTTTATTTGGCGTCCAGGTACCAGATAATACGATATTGATTTCAGGAGTGGAATTTAGTGATTCATCACTTACCTACAACACCCAGTAGGAGAGCTATTCTTATGAGGTGAGTTTTCATATGGAACTATCAGGTGAAAGTGTATGCATATTTTACCATTTACTGCCACTTACGTAACCATCTTGTTTCATCAGGTTTTACAAATGTAAATCACATCTTCTTCTAAAATCTTGGTACATAGCTAGTGAGACTTTTGGAACTCGTTTAATATGCTTGGATTTTCATGAACAAAATGGATGACTGGTTTGGCTAATATTACGGTAAGTACTACTATTAAGTACTGTGTTCTTATGAATGATGAAAATGATTAACAGGCTGATGTGTAAGAATCTCTACTCACATACTCTTATTTCAATGTTGCAACTTTTTTTCACAAGTAAGTTTCCTAATAGTTCCCTTGGGATACTCATTCCTAGGAAGAGTATTCTATATGTTCTCTACTAAGTGATCTAGACAGCTAGTCCAATCTAACATTTAAGCCCAGTAGAAGTGATCTCGGCTTTTTATATTGTGTGCCCCATTATACTCCTACCACTTCTCACATATCTGGAATTATTATATAAGGAAATGCTGTAAGGTCATCTAGTTACTATGAAATAAAATTCCATATACCAAGGAAACATATAGTCAACAGTGTGCCCATAACAGTAGTAATTTGCTGGCTTATTGACTGTAGACTTGTTGACAAAGAACACATGTATGTATGGAATGGGGAGGCAATGGAGTTATATCATGATTTCTGAAGGTGTATCTTTGTGGGCAAGGAAATCTGGATATGTGCCATTTTAACAACCAAATTTTAGATGAAGAGCTTGATTTCAGAGACGCCAAGGGGATTGCTTCAGATCACCCAGTCAGTTACTGATATTATCAAGACTAGAACAAATGTCTTCTTACATGGCAGCTCCAGCTTTTTTTCACTCTGCCACCCTTCACGGATCTGGCATTTAGGAGTGGTTCTCTGTGAGCACAGCTATCCCACCTCCCTCCTCAGCTTATTCACTTGGAAAAATAAAAAAAAAAATTCTGCCTTTCCTCAACTTTGCTGTATTCATTATTTAAAAGAATATTACTTTCAAATTATAATAGCTAATTTTTTTTATCACTTACCATGAGCCTGGTATCATGGTTGATTTTTTTTTTTTTTTTGATGATAGTAGTTTTTTAAAATTTTAAGCTGTAGGAAACAGATATTACATGAATTTTACAATCTAAACCATTTTTTAAAAAAAGATGTATTCATGTGAGAGAGTGAGAAAGAAGGAGGGAGGGCAGATAGAGAGGGAGAGAGATAATCAGGCTGACTCCCCACTCAGCATGGAGCCTCAGATGGGGTCTAATCTCATGACACCGAGATCACCACCTGAGTGAAAACCAGGAGTCAGACGCTCAACTGACTGTGCCATTCAGGCTCCAGCAACCTAAACCATTTTTAAGTGCACAGTTCAGTAGTGTTAATTAAGTGCATTTAACTGTTGTGCAACCAATCTCCAGGACACTTTTTATTTTGCAAAACTATCACATCCACTAAACAACTTCCTGTTCCTCACTCCCATCAGCCCCTGGCAACCACCAGTCTACTTTCTGTCTCTGTGGTTTTGATTACTCTAAATACCTTGTGTAAAGAGAATCACCATATTTATCTTTTTGTGGCAAGATTATTTCAATCATAGTGTCCTCTTCAAGGATAATTCACATTGTAATATGTGTCAGGATTGTCTTCCGTGTTTGGGCTAAATGACATTAGCCTAATACCACGTTTGGTTTATCCATTCATCTATTGATGGGCAATTTTGCTACTTCTACTTTTTGGCAATTGCAAATAATGCTGCTGTGAATTTGGGTGCATACGTATCTCTTCTAGACTGTGATTTCAATTCTTTGGGGTATATGCCCAGAAGTGAAATTGATGGATCATGTGTCAATTGTATTTTAAATTTTTTGAGGAACCACCAAGGGCTAAAATGTGAGCATTTTAATCTTTTTCTCTGACCCCAGTAGACATGAATAATTGTAGTAATAAATCTTTGGGCAAAAAAACACAAGAAAATATTTATACAAGCAGTGAGTTTATAAATAGAAAATTGATAGAAACAAAAATGTTGTAAAAGACTATATATCAACTGTTTTGTCCCTTGGAGACTTTGTTGCCAATAAAATCACTGACTGAATAGATTGAGTGGGAGCCCCTATTGCTTAGCAACTAATGGGCAGGTTGACAACTCTACACCATAAAGACATTAATGTTGAGAAGTTTAAGATTTTAAAAAGCTGGTTTTCCTAGCTGTTATCTAAATATTTCAGGGAAATAAGATTGTGTATTGTTTCCCTTTGAACATCTATATTATGAAAACTTGAACAGAAATGAGCAGAAAAAATTAAAGTTTTCTGGGGAGGTAGTTTGAGTTGTCACTAAGAATATTCCCTGAAGACAAGTCCCACCAGTTTCTGAGGGGCAAGTCTGTAGCCAGTAAGCACAGAATGGGAATGGCTATTGTGAGGAAGGGCGAGGCTGGTATGTGAGCCCGGTTGTCTTCCATCTGTTCAGTACTAACAGTCTTAAGTGGAACATTGTCTAAGGCTGGGGTGGGTGATGTGGGACCTGGAGAAATCTGGGTCTGGCTGGAGCACCGTAGTCCCATTTTCTCACAAAGCTATATTTAGTCATCTGGGGCCTTTGTGCCTGGACAGAACTTTGTAAGTGGCTCTGATATTTATCATCTGGTTGACTTTGGAAAAGCTAATTAACTTCTTTTTTATTTTTCTTTTTAAAGAGTTTTATTTATTTATTTGTCAGAAATAGAGAGTACAAGCAGGGAGAGTGGCAGGTAGTGGAAAAAGCAGGCTCCCCTCTGAGCGAGGATCCTGATGTGGGACTTGATCCCAGGACCCTGGGATCATGACCTGAGCTGAAGGCAGGCGCTTAACCAACTGAACCACCTTGGCATCCTGCTAA
This sequence comes from Mustela putorius furo, assembly GCF_011764305.1. Taxonomy (NCBI): domain Eukaryota; kingdom Metazoa; phylum Chordata; class Mammalia; order Carnivora; family Mustelidae; genus Mustela; species Mustela putorius. The sequence goes on along the minus strand of NW_025421373.1, from coordinate 12,547,863 downwards.
TTAACTTCCTTTTGCCTCAGTTTCCTTTTGGAAAAATAGAGATAACCAGCCTGCAAACATGATGATGGTTTTGTAAAGATTTTCAAAGGCAATACATGTTGTGTCCTAGTTTCGTACCTGAGAGACCACCAAAGAGCCAACACTGATGCAATCATCTAAGGGTTTATAAGGGTTTATTCAGCAAGCTCAAGCTTGAGCCCAAGTGTACCCCACGCAGCGGAGTAGGGACTTGGAACTCGAACTCGGTTAAAGCAGGGGTATTTATGTGTTATTTTAGGGGATTTCCAGTAGGGGGTGTGGACCCTGTGTCTCAAGGTCCAGTTTCTGTTATCGTGCAGAACACCTGGTTGGCTACTACTAGGGCGTTCTGCGGTTTTTCTTGTAACTGATGCTTGGGCCATTTTGTGGTTTTTCCTGGAACTAAAATTCAGCCCCTGGTCACAGGGGCCTGAGATGGCTGCCAAAGCTAAGATGGCTGTTCTTGTGCTAAGGCTAAACTTGAGGCGGGTCAGTCTCATTTTTCTCGGCCTCCACACATGTAAAGTCACATACATGGAACTCAGTAGATGTTTATCTATTATAAAAAGTAGTAGTATTATATAGCTTATAAATTCTTCTGGAAAAAGGTGAATCTACAATTTTGAACATGTTAACCCACAGCTAACTACTATTAATGACATTATGACTTCCTTTTTTCTATTCTTAACTTCCCAAAAGACCACCAGAAAAAGAAAAAAAAAACTGGTAATCAAATGAACTTAAGTTAATCAGACTCAACTACAGATACAAAAGCTAGAGAAAATAATAACTGTATAGAGTTTGAACTATGTCTTAGGCTGGAAAGTTTAAGGGAGAGGTTTTTTTTTTTTTAAGATTTTATCTATTTTATTGACAGAGAGAAATCACAACTAGATGGAGAGGCAGGCAGAGAGAGAGAGAGAGGGAAGCAGGCTCCCTGCTGAGCAGAGAGCCCGATGCGGGACTCGATCCCAGGACCCCAAGATCATGACCTGAGCCGAAGGCAGCGGCTTCACCCACTGAGCCACCCAGGCGCCCATAAGGGAGAGTTGTATAAGGTTTGAAGGTTTGGGTTCCAGTGATATAAGGCAGATCTTTCAGGTGAGGAAGTGAATTGGGATTGAGTAAAGTCTGAGATGGAAAATCTCTTGCTGAAAATTGGTTAAAGGACTTTGGATTATGCCAGTCCTTTTTCTTATATATGTTCCATAATTACCATGGATATGAGAATGATAATAGTAATAAGCACCTAATGATGATAATTTTAAAATGTGGTTTTCCTGTTCATTACCTGAACAAGCATTGTGTGTTGTTTCCCCCTGAATACCTATCTTGTGAAAACCTGAGCAGAAATAATAAAATTTTAAGTGTTTTCTACTTTGAATTAATTGAAGATACTAAGAAATATAAGGTATTGAGGAATTAAGGAGTGGGCCAAATGAGGATTAAGATTCCTAATCTCATTGTACTATTGCAGCATGCGTTGTAGGAAATATCATCATCATCATCATTATCATCATCATCATCATCATCATCATCATTATTATTTTGCCATGTACCAGGTGATGGATTCCATGATGAGGGAATAAGAATTAAATGTGACTGGTAGTGACTCTTGACTCCATTGTAAGAAGAAACTGAATACATTGTTAAAAATCTTCCACTAAAATGTGTTTCTTACTATAAAGATATTGTTATGTATAATATAAAATATACAATAAGGGGCACTTGGGTGACTCATTCAGTGAAGTGTCTGCCTTCAGCTCAAGTCATGATCCCAGGGTCCTGGGATCAAGGCCTGCAACAGTCTCCCTGCTGAGCAGGGAGACTGCTTCTTCTTCCTCCCCTTTCACTCACGTGCATGCTCCCTCTCCCTTTCCCTATCCCTCAAATAAATAAATAAAATAAAAATTAAAAAAACGTATTAGAATATGTAAGATATATGACAATGAATTAACAACAGAAAGCCTTAATCTCTTAAGTGTTTTGTACAGAACACAGAACGTTAGACTTCCAACCGGAAATGTGAAAGATTAGTTTGCACAGCTCTCTGTTTTTGCTGATTTATTTTATTAGGTTTTGTTTCATTCTACAATAGTATATAAACTAAATGTCTCTTTTCATTTTTCCGTGGTTATGCTTTTCTTGAGATATGTCGCACCCTTTCTTGGATTGCCTTCTTGGCATTCCATTTCACAGACTTGATCATGAGTCCTTGTTGACAATATGTGTGCTTCTCTGATGCCTGGATTATCTTCGTGGAACTGATTATAATTCATTTCTCATTACGATTAACTTCTACAGCTGATTCTGTCACTACTCTTCATGTACAGAGTATTTCATTACTCAGTATTTTAATGTTTGTTACTGAAGCTCGTGATAACTATTTAAAGTAAAAATGTTGATCTCTTTTATCAGAATCCTTCCCAAATATTTGATGATCATTGCTAAAAAGCCTGATAACCAAAAGAATGTATAACTTGAAACACACACTGAATACCTGAAAGGTATGAAGATTCTTGCCTTTGCTTAGGGAAATGCTCAAGAAGGAAATGAAGGAGCCTTAAACTAAGCCAACTGTTGGCAGAGCATTGTACATATGAATGTAATATAAGAGCAAATATATTTTTTCTGGACAACTGCAAGCCAAAAATGTGCCAGGTTCTTTCACAAATATTATTTTATCATTTTAAAATGTGAGGAAATAGCTTCATAAAGGTGAAATAAATTGCCCAAGATTACACCATTATTATATGATACAATGAAACTTCAGTTATATTCTAATCCCTCAAAGTCATTTTGTTCCCTATTTTGTCATACTCCATTGTTTCTAAGCCCTATTCTGTGACTTCTAAAACATGCTCTAAGGGCAAAGGATGTATCCCATGATGCAGATATAAGCCATTCAGATAAGACAACCAGCTAGAGCTGATTTAAAGTCCATCCAAGAGGGCTTTCTGGAAGAATGTGATCTCAGCAGTACACAAACACATAAACACAAAACTAGGGATTCTGATAGATGCAGAGACGTATTTGTTCCTGACAAGGATGGACCTGTGAATGTTAGATTCCCAGTAATGGGTCTGAGGCTCAGTGGTCTTCAAAGCACTCATGGAAGCTTTTCAGAAGAGAAAAATGGGTTCTAAATGCCTACCAAACCCAGAGAGCACCAGTGCTGGATAACTTACGAAATACAAATCAGATTTTTCCCTCTGTGGCTGGCAGAATCATGCCTGCTCTTCCCCAGAGATGTTCCTGCCCTAATCCCCAAAACTTGTGAAATGCACCCCCTACAGCAAAGGGTCTTTGCTGATGGAACTAAGTTGAGGATCTTGAGATAGAAAGATTATACTAGATCATCCAAGTGGGCCCAGAATAATCATAAGGGTCCTTATATGAGAGGCAAGAGGGTCAAAGGCCACAGAAGGAGACGAGAGCAATGGAAGTAGAGGTTGGGATGCCACATGTTGAAGATGGAGGAGTTGCTGTGAGCCAATGAAAAGATGTGACCTCAAGAAGCTAGAAATGACAAGGAAAGACTTTTTTCCCTGAAGCCTCCAGAATGAACACAGCCCTGACAAGACCCTGATTTTAGACTTCTGACCTCTAAAACTTTAAGAAAACAGTCTCCTTTGGTTTGTTTCCCTCTCTCATTTCATCTTGTTTCATTCTTCCCTTCCTTCCCCTATGACCCTCTGTCTTGTTTCTCAAACAGTGAAATCACATGATAATTGTCTTTCTCTGATTAACTTATTTTGTTTAGCATAATACCCTCTAGTTCCGTCTATGTCATTGCAAATGGCAAGATTTGGGGTTTTTTGATGGCTGTATAATAGGGGGGTGGGAAGGATGGGGTGGTTGGACATTGGCTATTGGAGGGAGATATGTGCTATGGTGAGTGCTGTGAATTGTGTAAGACTGATGATTCACACACCTCTACCCCTGAAACAAACAATATATTATATGTTAATTTAAAAAGGGAAAAAAATCTTTAAGAAAACAAATTTGTGAAATATGTGTTATTTTAACTAACTTTGTAGTCTTTTGTTACAGCAGCAGTAGGAAACTAGTATTACTTTCCTTGTCTCTTCTTCTTCAATTCTAAAGGGTTCAATGAAGAAATTTAGTGGAGAAGGAGAAGGCATGTAATTCTAGCTTGGAAATAATGGTAGAACCAGAGAGGTGACATAGTCCATGGCCCCTTCTTCCAGCTGCAGGGGTCCAATCCAAAACAGTGCCTTACTGACCTAGATAGGTTTGTTGCTGAACTGATTGAGAACTGACTGACCAAAGGACATTTTGTCAGCTAGGAGTTATGAGATTTGTCCCCAACTTCACCCAAGGCTCAGGGATGGGCAAAATCATATGAGAAATAGAGAAAAGACTTTTCTAATTACATCCTATGAGTCCCACTTTTCCACAATTACAGCAGCCATTGGAACAAGGCTCACTTTGAATTAGGTGACGGCTCTGTTGCCCCTTCATTCTGTAGGGCTTAGATTTCCTCTAAACACTCCTGGTTTCCTGATTCCTGTGAAATGTCTTCGCAATTGCTTTTGCAATTGCTTCCTACATTACACAGTTCCAATGAGATTCTCAGATTCCCCACATTCAGTCCTACCTACCTTGTGTGTTATCAGCATTTGAAAACCCCTCTTGTTTGTAAACATAATAATATCCTTGTGGTGATTGTCAAAGCATAATTTTCAAAATGTTAAAAACATCATTGAACGCACAAGACAGTGAGCATGAGCATACGCAAAAATTTTGTTTAACTCATTAATGAGGGAACCAGTAGAATTAAAAATAGAAATTTTATATGGTCAGTGAAGAATGGTGTTAAGATTAGATCACTGAATTTGATTCAGATTAGATTATATTCTACAGAACAAGAAGACTATGACTGTGGAAGTCATCAGCTCTGACAGAAGAAAACCAAATCATTGGTTTAAGTTTTCCACAACTTAAATTCTATACTTCAGAGCTATACAATGCCTGGATCCTAGTCAGTTTTGATTACTACAGTGAAAGTTCTGTTTTCCAAGGGACTCAGGTGTGTTGGATAATAATTTGGCCTCATGTTAAAATATTACACAATCATCTCGCTTATTTATTTCCAAGCTCAGAATAATCCTTTGTAACATCCTTAACAAATATTAAAGTATCTAAAAAATTAAAATTACTAAATAAATATTGACATGAAGGAGATCAAATTTTGCTACAAAATGTGACCTAGTTTATTTTTTTTTATTTTTTTATTTTTTTTTTTAAAGATTTTATTTATTAATTTGACAGAGAGAAATCACAAGTAGACAGAGAGGCAGCCAGAGAGAGAGAGAGGGAAGCAGGCTCTCTGCCGAGCAGAGAGCCCCATGCGGGACTCGATCCCAGGACTCTGAGATCATGACCTGAGCCGAAGGCAGCGGCTTAACCCACTGAGCCACCCAGGCGCCCCGTGACCTAGTTTAAAATGAAGTTTTTGTTTATCTAATCCCTGTACTGGATTGAGTTACATCTATTTGGTTAAGCTGGAATTTGTATTTTTCTGAATCTCCTTCTCTATATGGTTCTAGATGTGACCTGGAAGGGGAAAGGTAATTGGTGGCTGTGATTCGTTGAAGGACTCGGGGATAAGTTAACAGTGATGTTCATGTGCAGAGGTGCCTAGTAGATCCCAGGTAGCCCGTCACTCCTCCTCCCTACTCTCTGATCAGCTTGCCCTCCTGACCGAGCACTGGGCTGAGCACCACTCTTCCAGACCCACAGACAGATGCTCGGCGATGGCTACACAGAGGCTGAGAGCTTCTTGTTGACAGTTTCTCTCCCTGGCGTCCTTCTCTGCACTTATTTCATAGTCTGGTATGCTTAGCTTCTATATTAACCTTCAAGTTCTGACTCTCCCATTCTTGCCAGTGGTTTTAACAGATGAATTTAGTGACTCTGTACCCAATCCCTAATCTCTGCTCCAGATCTTCCCTTCACTAGCTCCTCCCACATTTCCATAAGATCTAATATCTGTAAGAAATCTCTTACTTCCCAAATGCTCAGAGTGGCTCTGCTTTCCTAGCTTAACCCTGACAGATTCATTCCTATTGTCTAGAGCTATGATCTCTAATTTCAACCCTCTCTTCTCATCTGAGAAGATGAGATATTTCCAAACATATTCTGACACTAAATTTATGATAATAATAATACTGACAGTAATAATGATAATAGCTAACACTAATACTCATGAGGGATTAGCATTATTATAAATGATTTGCTACTAAATGCTTCGATGTCTCTCATTCTCTTTAAGACTGTATCCTATGTTTTTGGAAAAAAAAATCAACGTTTTAAACATGAAAATATTCTTCCTATTCCTGAGGTCATATTAGTATAAAGGGATCACAGGGAAATCTAGGGGTGTAATTAGTAGCATGGAGTGGGTAGCAAGGCTAGCCTGGAGCTTGTTTTATTTATGTGGTAGAGCCATTCCTAGTTAACTATCATTATTGGCTCTTTAAGATGTAAAGAACCATTGCTAAGAAGGCCCCAAAATGCCATATATTGCAGTAACAGAACTTGCTGTGAATTTGTCATGTCAGATGCTTTGCAAATCTGTTTACATTCTATTTATATTATCTCATATAATCTTGCCTATGACTCCAAAAGATAGGAACTACCAGCCTCTTTATATAGGTGAAAAACTGAGATTGAGAAAAGTAACTTGCTCAAGGTCACACATTATATATGTAATTAAGACTTCCTGTTGTCTTCCTATATCTGTTCTCTCCTGCTGCTAAACCCCCATCTTAGCTGAAGAGATATTCACAGTAACAATGACTACATTCCTATCCTCCTTGCAACCAGGCACATCCATTTGGCTATATCATGACCACTGATATAAAAGTTGAAGTGGTGGGGGTGCCTGGGTGACTCAGTGGGTTAAGCCTCTGCCTTTGGCTCAGGTCATGGTCTCAGGATCCTGGGATCGAGCCCCGCATCAGGTTCTCTGCTCAGCCGGGAGCCTGCTTCCCTCTCTATCTCTGCCTGTCTCTCTGCCTACTTGTGATCTCTCTCTCTGTCAAATAAATAAATAAAATCTTTGAAAAAAAAAAAGTAACAGTGGTGGAAAGTTGTCCTTTACAGAAAGACTACAGTCTTTCTTGCCTCTTTCCTGATTGCTATAATGCAGATAAAATGGTTGGATCTTCAGCAGCCAGATTGGCTTTCAAGATGACATTGGAAATAGCACTCAAACATAGTATGCCGAAAGAATTTTGAGTCCCAATCCTGGAACACCTCAGACACCTGCATCTGAGCTTTTATCTAAATGAAAAATTAAATTTCCATTCTATTCAAGCCATTGTTATTGGGGTTTTCTATAACTTGCAACTGAACCTAATTTTAATTAGGTTAAATTAAATTAAATTATTTAATGAAATAATATAAACTTTTTATGTACACATGCAAAAATAAAACCAAAGAAGCCCACTACCATTCATTTTTACAATTATTTTTCCCTGGTGGTAGATTGGAAATTAGAAATATTTCTCAGCTGTTATCCATTTCCAGCTTCGAGTCTGAGAACTTACATTTATCAGGAGTCCCTGAAAATGCCAATTTTATGCCAACATGAACTCTCATCAGAGTACTAAGAATGGAGAGCTATTGCTAAACTTCAACTGATTTTTTTTTTCTGTAATAGCACATTGGTGGGAAAATGCATGACTCAGGATCATGAAAATGAAAATGGCTTCTATCCTAAGTGACATTCAATTGTAAAGTTGGACTGGATTTCTTTTTACAAACTTTAAAAGCATAGCCCTGATTCACTTCAAAATATGACTGCCTAGGAGGTTTTTTCTGTTCCTTTAGACCTAGGACAGGGCTGAACTGGCTTGCCTTTGGCTTACTAAGAAGAGTATATAGGTTATATCATAAGAGCATTTTTTTTTTAGCATAATGAAAACCAGACTTGCAGTTATAAGTACCAGGGATGTAAAATACAGCGCGATGACTAGAGTTAACACTGTTGTACGAAATACAGGAATGTTGTTAGAGTAGATCCTGAGAGTTCTCATCACAGGGAGAAAATATTTATTTCTACTTTTTTCTTTTCCTTATATCTTATCTGTATGAGAGGAGATATGTAAGCTCAACCTATTGCGATAATCATTTTACATTTTATGTAAATCAAATAATCATGCCATTGGATTTTACACTTTTCCAGTGAATGTATATTAATTATTTTTCAATAAAATGGGGGGAAAGTTATGAAAATCAAAAGAGAATGCTTGGAAAACAAAACTCTTATAAATGTGACGTGTAAATGTGCAGACAGCAAGGCTCGTACACAACCTACCCAAGCTCAGAATAGTTTTTGTAATTCTTGCCATTCTTGGGGCCAAATATCCAAGATCATTGACTTTTGTTGCCAATTGCAATTTGAAAGGCAGTGGGTCTTTAATTTACCAGTTAAACTGATTTCTGCTGGGCTTTAGTAAATATTGAAAATGTATACATATAACTATGGCTGACTATGCACTCAGATCTGGATGAGGGGAGAAAAAGAAATTCTGTGTTAAGAATTGATGTGGGTATTGTCTTGTGATGACCCTGTAGGAAGTAGAGAAAACCACCTATGTTTGGGATTTAAGGTTCAATGAGACAATTTCTCTGTAAGTTAGCTCTCCTTAGATTTCTAGGTGTCAACATTTCATCATTAGAGCTTCATTTGGTTATAAGATTAATATGTCTCTTGTTTAACTTTAAACACTCCTGAAGTGAATAACTTGTTAAGTACATCAATCATCAATTTCTAAGTATGTACATCAACAGTAAACTGTAGGAGAATGAGAAGCATTGGACTAGCACAGAGCCTTAGCATTCCTGTAGGCAGACCAGCTCAAAGGGCTTTGTACTTGTGGGTGGAAGTGAGGAAAAACAAGAGAGCACTGAACTGACTGCTCACTGCAGTGAAAAGAGGAGGTGGTAGGATCAGAGATTTGTTTCTCCTACTGACCTCCATGTTGATTTCAGGTCACAAAGCTGGCGATTGAAATCAAATCAATTTCCTTCTCAGTAATACTCTCTCCATGTGAGGAAATACACCGCTGAACCCAATTGAAAACTGAAACATAAACTACTCAATCAACTGAATATCTAATATATCAAAATGGCTTTAGTAAAATGTTATCCTGAGTTCACTAAATTGAGCAACTTTTTTGGCATCACCAGAACTAAGCCAGAAAAGGGAGACATAGCCTTTCTTTCTTCCTTCCTTCTTTTCTTTCTTTCTTTCTTTCTTTCTTTCTTTCTTTCTTTCTTTCTTTCTTTCTCTCTTCCTATAAAGACTTTTATATATTTGGCAGAGAGATAGAGAGAGAGAGCACAAGCAGGGAGAGGGAGAAACAGGCTCTCTGCTGAGAAGGGAGCCCAATATAGGGCTTGATCCCGGGACCCTGGGATGATGACCTGAGCTGACGGAGCCCCTTAAGCATCTGAGCCACCCAGGTGCCCTAGATTATGTCCTTCTTTGAAAGCTTAGGAAGAGCATAAAGGGTGAAGACAATGGTTAACTGAGTAAGTCCTCCCACAAGGAACCTTGTACCAGTGTGTTTGTCCTTGGTACTAAATAGCAATTCCTCATTTTCTTGGTGTGGCATCCTGCTTCTTTTCTAGAAGGAACCAAGTTTTCCAAAACTTAGAATCCATTTCCACTTCATCAGAGGCAAATAAAAAGATACATTTCTACTTTCAGGAACCCTTTGAAAGAGTTGAGTAATAGAGAAGAAAAACATAATCCAGGGACCATTTCCCCACTTCTAACTTATAATACTGGGATCTATTCAGAACTGAATAACATAGAGGAAACACAAAAATAATCTTATGAGAACTTGGTCCAACGCTGGCCTCGCTGGGAGTTCTTTATCCAAATCCTGAATCCCTACCCCATGCCAGAAGGATGCAGGGAAAGGCCCAGTGGAGCCAGAATTCATGCCTGTAAAGATCCAGGTTGTTCAAATGGGAAGCAGGTTTCACTTGCCAGTCGTTTCTTTTTTGTTCTCACTATTTTTTTTTTCATTCTTAGATAAAACAAAAATCTAATGGTTTGTTTTTTTAGAAGTACAGGACCACTTCCTACGGCCCCTTCCCTATGAAAGCAGATAACTCTGTTATTGCACATTTGACTTAATAGAGCTGCTGCTTTTAACGTAGTAATCCTTGCAAATGAAAATTGAGTTAAGGCAGCCAGTCCGAAATGGAGACTCTAAAATAATGAAAAACAAATGCACAGTAGATGACAGGACCCAAGAATCCAGCAGTGTGCACTTGTCTTCATTTGGAAAATTTTGTTTCTGTTAATGTATAACTAGGGAGCCCGACAGGGGCTACAACAAAAAATAAGCTTCCAGGAACTCTCTTCATGTTCATGAGCTTGAGATCACAGCCCGGTTTCCTGTTTCTTCATTAGTAGAGTGCCATATGGCCTGTTTCTGCGGCAAACACATTAAAGACCATGAGAAAAACTGCCCATATTGCTAGGGCTTTAGTCCAAATTACACAGAGAGACATAAGAATTTCTGAGTGGTTGTTTTATCTTGTTTTCTTGTGTATAATAATCATCTCGTATTAAAGTTCCTGCTACTACAAGAGGTGACAGTGTGCTGGATTCAACTGTAACTTTCAAGAAAGAAAATTATTGGGGCTCCTGGATGGCTCAGTGGGATAAAGCCTCTGCCTTCAGCTCAGGTCATGGTCTCAGGGTCCTGGAACTGAGCCCCGCATCAGGCTCTCTGCTCAGTGGGGAGCCTGCTTCCTCCTCTCTCTCTGCCTGCCTCTCTGACTACTTGTAATCTCTGTCTATCAAATAAATAAATAAAATCTTTAAAAAGAAAAAAAAAAGAAAATTATTTTCTGCTTTCAACTGGCATAAATTTATTCACATAAAATGGTTTCACAAATATCTTCCAAGTTCATGTTTGTAGGATCAGCCACCATACGTATTTTAGAAAACATATATTCCTGGTCAGAAAGGAGGGGAAAAAAATGCTCTTTCATTTCTCTTTACTTAAATGTGTGAAAAGCTTTCTCTGTTCTCTGCTGCTACTCAGAGATAAAGCATTTGGAAAAGACAGTTATTTGTCAAGAAGGTTGACAAGGGGTCCAGACTTCGGAAGACTGACTCACCAAATAAAAAATAAAAAAGAACTTCCTGATCAAACTTCCAAAGTTTAACCATATTAGCACATTTAGACTTCCTCTACTTGTAATGGAAAACAACAATTTTCTTCCAGGAACGTCATAGCCACGAATGGCTTTCTATCATCAAGGCCTGCCCTGTAAAACAGAGGAAAGAGACTGTTCACAGTAGAGAGCAACTTCAAAGAAATGTTAGAGTTTTCATTGCTTTGGAAGACTAGATGTTGGACTTCTATAAGGATGCAAAGTGAGGTTCCCATCCATAAGGCCGCAAGGCAAGGGATCGTTGCTTGCACAGTCGGACACACTCAGAATCTTTACATTATCATTGGGAGGAACTGAGGAAGAGCAGAGGGAAGAATGGCATGGAGAGTGGCGTACAGAAGACAACCAAGGAAACGAGGCAACAGTCGACGCAGTGATAATTCAGCCTTCTCAGAAATATGGGGGGAGGAGTCAATCTAATCCCGTGGAATTCCAGAGATTTGGGAGACGTGGACACCCCTCACAAAGTGTGGACTGAAACTTCAGGCTCTTTCTGTGGATGTTAAGAGAAATCCTATGGGAGGATTTAGATAGGGTTAGGTGTCCTACTATGGCTTCCCAAAGTGCCATGTTCATAGTATAAATGAACATGTACAGGGGTTTAGAAGAAGAGGAAAGTCCACATACATTCATTCCCTTTTAGTTAAAATCTGTGCTTTAGTCCCAGACTTCTGAAGATCAACTCTTAAGCCAAAGGGGCCTTTGAATACCATATCAAACCAAAAACAAGAGGGCATTTTTAGAAAGGAAAGGGAAAGGCTTTTATTGTGTTTCACATTATTCTACATAAGACATCAATTCTATAAGTTGAAAGCTGTTTTATAACTTAAAAAGCCCCCAAATCTCTCTTTAGAGGAATTGTCCTAATGTACATAGGGCTGCTCTCCACTTTATGACTCTCCAAGCTACCACTCAGAGACAGTATCTTCCATATCTTTAAGTAGAATTGACCATTTCTTCTCTGGACATGATACCTACATGGTACCAGTTCATGGAGGAAAAGGGGAGCAGGACAAGGTATATCAGACCACCTAGCATAGTCTTGCTTCTTAACAAACAACTCTCAGTGTCTTAACACAATCCACTGGGCATCCACATGGGGTCCATCAGAGTCCAGTGGAATCTCCCAGTGGGTGACTCAGGGACACAGGCTCCTTTTATCTTATGACCATGCCACACCCAAGGCCTTCTGAGATACACATACTTAATAATTCTGTATAAAATAATTTAAATTTCCAGAATCAAAGACAGGCTGTGGTCAAATCCAAGAACTAAAAATGCCGCACCACCAACTACACCATTACCGCTGCTGTTCTGAATGCTCCCCACCCCTGCTCACCTCTTCTAATGCCGACTGTGCTCAGAATATGAAGTATGTATTTAATAAAAGGACATCTGGCTCGTTTTAATGTCTAAATTATCAAAATTTTATGCGTCCATGTCAGCCCCTGGTGTGTTTACTTTGAAACAGGTTCAAATAAAGTTCACTTGACAGAAAGCTGTGATGACTTTATGGCATTTATTAGCCTGCTCTAATGGTCAGAACATTAAGTGAAGTCAGTCGTCCTGTTCATTAGCGCCTTTTGGACATTATCTTACTGTAAGTATTTTTGAAAAGTCAGGGCTCGTTTTCTCTAGCTGTCACACAGAGGTGATCCTAGGGTAAAACAGGGCATTAAAATACTCTGGACTCCGGGGTATGACACACTTCAGTGCTGCCATAGTTTCTGCCGTGACTCAAAAGGGTAGCAGAGTTGGAGGGGATGGGTAAGATGTTGCCCTGGGACCTGATGTTTCATAAACCCCAGACTCACACCTTAATTGAAGCAGTGTTCCAACCCTTGAATAATCCTATCTGGGAGACTTCTGCATTCGAAATGCTTGATGGTCAATTGTGATGTTTCACGTCACCCATGTTGCTCTACAGTAGACGGTAGGCAAGGACTGATAGACATGACCATCCACTAGACTGGAACAAAAGAAGCAAATTCGAGAGCTATGATGTGTATTTCATTGTTATGCAAAAAAAAGAATAAAATTAAGCTCAGCTAATATTAATATAAAGCTTGTTGCTGTCAGACTTACCCAGACCTCTGTAACAGAAAGGGGTGAACTATTCTGAAGAAAATGTGGAAGTCCCACAGCCTTCAGGGAAAGCAGTTAAAAGGATCATACTATAATTTTAATTCAAGTAATCCTTAGTTTAAAAATGGGAAAATTCTATAAAATATCCTTCTAAGAAACTGGGAATTGAATATAATAACATTGCCCCTATAAGCCCAAGTGATCCATTCCAAAGTCACAGAACTGACTTCTCCTGGTTTTGTTCACCTCCTTGGGAGGGGTAGAGAGCAATGGTCTCATAAGCTGATGTCACTTAAGATGTACCTGGGAGAAAAAATTAAAAGATAATTGTTTTATTTCTTTATTGTAAAGAAGGCAGTTTTTAGATGATTGGTGAGGTAACACTTTTTAAAAAACATCTCTGCTGTGGAAAGAGTATTTTGAAAATGGATGTTTGAAGAAGTTTCCATCATTATATGATTTTGAGGCAAAAAACAATGAAGTATGCAATGTTTAAAAACTTTGGAAAAAATCACCTGGATCTAAAATTTTCTGACTCATTTAAGATTTTTTTTTTTTTCAAATGAGGGGTTTCAATGAATTTTGAACTCACTGGTAAAATTGTACAAAACCCAATTGTTTTGTATGAGTAACAAATTGACCCTGAGGACTATACAAATTAATCAGATCACCAAACAACCCTTTTATTTAGTTTGTGACTGAGATTTTAAAATAGTATCTTGAGTTATTAAACATAGCCAATCATGCATTTGTTTTATTTGAGTTTGCATACATTTGTGGGGATGGTCCTCTACCATAATAACCAGTAGTAGTAAGTGTCACGAGGAATTACATAGAAATCAAGGGAAAAAAATACTGACTTACATTCAATTACATTCCTAACCTCCCCCCCCAAAAGCAAACAAAACAAACAAACAAACAAACAAAAAAACAGTCCACCAGCCTGTGTGAATTCAGTTTTGTTTTTATTTTTGTTTTTATTTTGGTGGGGGAAAAAGTGTGGCTGCAAAGAACTAAAATTAAAATTAGTTTAAATTCATTTCTCCATATTATTTTTAGCTTCCATTTCATTTTTATTTAAAATTTAGTGCATTATAATAAAAATACATATACAATTATAAATTAATCAATATACATATTGATTATAAAAACATGCTTAACAGATACATGCTCAAATATTTTTTACTGATGAAGGAGTATAATAAAAATTTTAGAGGTACAATATAAGGCTACAAAGAAGGGTATACCAGTTTATGTATTAAATGAGCCTACAGTATAAGTATCATTGATCTCTGTGTCTCACCCTTACTCCTTAAAAATCTTGCTTCAACTTGCAAATTTATCCAATATGTCTTACAGAGATAATGAAAGAGTATACAAATGAAATTCCTATAATGTTCCCATCCAACCTACTGATTCTTTCAAGGAAACCCTAAACAAGTTCTGTGAAAATCAAGTATGGTGCCTAGTTAAACTTGTTACAAGTTAGACAAATATTTTTAGCATAGATAATTGTAATCCTATCAATCCTCAAATTTTTAGCCTCTGTCCACAGTGTGAAAACCAACGACTGCATTATAAATGACAATAATAGTAATAAACACAATTATTATATGTCATGTCATTTCACAAATTAAAAATAACTGGGTCTCTGAGAAGGCTATCACTTCAATGACATGAGCCCTAGATTTAGATTAAAGGGACCTGCTTTTTGTACTGATTCTCCTTATTATTATCTAATTATAGATGAATCATTTACCTTTTTTCTGCTTCAGTTTCTCCACATGCAAATTGAAGCTATCTGCTCTATCTCAAGGGCCTGGTGAAGGCATCAGATAATATTTACATGCTCTGTATAAGCTATAATAATTAATATTTGATATAATTTGATAGGATCATGTTATTATTTTATCTTATAACCTATATACCACGATCAGACGTGAGGCTGTAGAAATAGAAAGATACACAAAGAACAGGAATATAGGTGCACCTGGGTCGCTCAGTTGTTAAACATCTGCCTTCGGCTCAGGTCATGATCACAGGGCCCCGGGGTTGACCCCCACATTGGGCTCCCTGCTCAGTGGGAAGCCTGCTTCCCCTGTTTGTGTTCTCTCTTTCTTTCTGTCAAACAAACAAATAAAATTTTGTCTCTTTCTGTCAAACAAATAAATAAAATCTTTTTTAAAAAATAGGAATATAAAGATTAGAATACTCAATCAATAATAATAAAAAAAGGCATAGATTGGAAAGGCAGATGTATTTTGATGGATTAAGTCCAAACCAGGTACAGATCTATGAAATGTACATTCTGCAATTGTAGCACAACTACTATTTATTTTCTACTTGAGTCCTAGATGAAGCTGATATTTGCAAGCACTCAGGTTATTTGTTATATAAACACTCATCTAGTAAATCAATCACAATTCAAAGCAGATGTACTCGTGGACTGTTGTTTTGAAAATAGATTGCTGCCCTAGGCTGTAATCATTATATCTAGCTGAGTTGGTGAAAGAAGTCACAAAGGTAGTTCTCTGAATTATTTAGCTTCATAATGAGTGATGTAATTTCTCTGAATTTTGTATTTTTACAAACATTTGGCTCCCTGGATCTGGGTTCCAAGAATTTTGCAGTGTTTAGTTGAGGTCATTATCATCTAACCCACTGCGGGTAGTAAAAAGCAATATAACTCATGATCAGCTTATAAATCTAATTCTCTTGCTCAACTTTGTATGATTCTGAAGTGCTTCTATTGGACCACTGTCTTAGAATAACAGAAGTTGGCCTAATGATGACTATGAAAGGAGAAACAGAGAACATTTTTTCTTTAGAGTAAGCCTTTTTCTGTAAAGTATCAGATAGTAAATATTTTCAACTTTGTGGGTCATTCAGTCTTTGCTACAACAACTCAAACTCTGACATTTTAGTGTAAAAGCAGCCATAGACAGTCTATGAACAAATGGGCAACACTGAGTACCAATAAAACTTTATTTACAAAGAGAGACCATGGGCCAGATTAGACCTGCAAGACAGTTTGCCAGCCCTGATCTAGAGAATACTTGAGCCCTATAACAGGCATTACATTAATGAGTTTTATAGATTGTTTCATTTGCTTTATTCTAAAATAAAAATTAGCACCTACCTATTCTCAAACTAACTTCTTCATATTTTAACTAGTGCTGCACACATCTATACTTCTTGTACTCATTAAATATTTCTTAAAAGGAGGTATGTAGCTTCTTCCTCACAACACTTAATCTTACTCGAATTCGCTTTCTGCCCGGAGTAATTGGCTTTTACCTACAATCATTGTGCTGAGTTGAGTAAAAAGTGATGATGCTTTTCTTCTTAGAGTTCAAACTCAGAAAAAAAATAGTCCAGACAAAAAACAAAAGATATCAAAAAGAATGAAATCTTGCCATTTGCAAAGACATGGATGGAGCTAGACTTTATTATGCTAAGTGAAACAAGACAGTCAGAGAACGTCAATTGCCATATGATCTCACTCATATGTGGAACTTAAGAAAGAAAACAGATGAACACGTGGGAACGGGGAAAGGAAAAAAAGAAGGAAAGAAAAGAAAAAAGGACAGGAAAGAAAAGGAAGAAAAGAGGGAAACAAACCATAAGTAACTCTTAACGACAGAGAACAAACTGAGGGTTGATGGAGGGAGGCACGTGGGTGATGGGTTGGATGGATGATGGGTATTAAAGAGGGCACTTGTGATGAGCACTGGGTGTTGTATACAAGGGACGAATCACTGAATTCTACTCCAGAAAGTAATATGGCA
The DNA here is from genome assembly GCF_011764305.1 of Mustela putorius furo. NCBI lineage: Eukaryota > Metazoa > Chordata > Mammalia > Carnivora > Mustelidae > Mustela > Mustela putorius. The sequence goes on along the minus strand of NW_025421373.1, from coordinate 12,530,740 downwards.
CTATATGTTAACTATTAAAATCTAAATTAAAAATAAATTATATTTAAAAATTAGAAAAAGAAAGAAAGAAAGAAGAAACAAAAGATACAGACTTCGGAGAGGGCCTGGCTCATGAGAGGTCTGGACCTCCCACCAGAATCATAAACATACAGGGGCCTTAACTGGGCTTTGCCATGTGTTCAGTCCAGGTGGTCTCAACAACACCATACTCAAGGCAGCATCCTTGGAGCAGCTCCCACTGTGGGAACAGTGGGAAAAATGTATATTTTGGAAAGGTAGGAGGTAAGGAGCCTCTGGTTGCCTGGATCCAGCTCTCAGGTCAAGATGTGGTCATGCTTGTTTGATTACCTCCTCCAACATAAAGCACCATACATAATTTCAGATACACATAATATCTGTATTTTTTTTCTCTCTTTTTTTAAGATTTTATTTATTTATTTGACAGACAGAGATCACAAGTAGGCAGAGAGGCAGGCAGAGAGAGAGAGGAGGAAGCAGGCTCCCGCTGAGCAGAGAGCCCGATGTGGGGCTCAATCCCAGGACCCTGGGATCATGACCCAAGCTAAAGGCAGAGGCTGTAACCCACTGAGCCACCCAGGAGCCCCTCTATTTTATTTTTAATAATCGTTTTTATTTATCACATTTAGAAAACTTTTTATTAAAGGAGGCACCTAAGTCTTCACCCTATTTTTTTCTAAGTATACTTTCTTATAAATATTCAAATAAATCAGACATTTAGCTCACATTAGCTTACCATATTTTCATACTGTGTTCAATATTAACATGTTCAAAATTTGCTTTTAATATAAAAGTTAATTTTAAAATTCACCTTTTTTTCAATTTTTATAACGTGTACTGGGATTTAAAAATCATAATATACCAAGACTATTCAACATCTAGAAAATAATATTGATCCATTGAGGATCTTTTAATATTGCAAAAATAATGTTCTCTCATGGGAATAAGCTATCACTCTGATCTCGCTTTTATCTCTTTGGCCCCTCTTTCTAGATACCAAGTAAACCTTTAGTAATTGACAACTATTGATGTGGGCTTGGCATTCAGCTCAGAATCTACAAGGACTGAGTACAACATAGATACTATCATCCTCTCATTAAGCGCTTTTCAGAAGAGTTCCTTTTAACACTGCAAATAACTATGATGAACAGGCTTTGAACTTACAGAAATGGGTATGTAAATGCACTTCCCAGAATAAAAAAGTTTTGTGTTTCTTACATGAAGGCTTGAATTACCTGCTTGATTATAAACAGGATAGTCAAAGCTTTAGCTTGTATAACAGTCTTGTCTTATGTTGTTTTTCCAATTTGGCAGACTACCATATCCATACATGCTTGATGGAGAAACTAACTTTTCCAGTGAACCACAGAAAGTCTCAGCTTATCTTAGTAGTTTTTATTATAAGTATTATATTCACACTTGTGTTCAATGTTCGTCTCAAATTCTGATGTATTGCTTTGCAGTGCACGGAAGCAAAACACCTACTCTTGCCTTCTACCCTTCCAAGCCGATTCAAGCTTCCTGATGATTTGTTTCTAGTGCTTCTGTTTCATTAACCATAGATCATTTTTTTTCTCACTTTTCATCTTTGCCTTCTACATTGTTTTCTGTTCATCTTTACTATCATACTTTTTCATTTCCAGTCAACCTAGCTTCTGTTTCAAGGGCACTTTTACAGTTTCTCAGTGGTCGCTCTCATGGGTCGGTTATCTGTATACTTCTTACACTTAACAAACATCTTACTAATTATATTAATGGGAAGAGAGGCAAAACATTATTTGTTTAAGTAAATAAGCACTTCAAAATCTGTACAAGTACTAAAAAGACTCTTAAACATGAATGCTTGTGTATTTTTAATTATTGAACAACTTAAATAAATGCTGAGGATGATACAATTCTTTTCAACGGTGACTACTTCCCACTTCTCAGAATCAATATTTATAAAAACAATGCATGTTTTCCACATGATGGCAAGGAAGTGGAGTGCTTGCTGGCTGGATTGGTCAAGCGAAAACCATACCCATTTGAATCTGAGGGAATTTTATGGCACACTTAAGATGAAGTAGATGACAAAATTTTATATGCTATATTTTTCAAATTATGTTTTGAAGGGCCTCTGCAATAAAAGAGCGTATCTAGTAGTTTTTAGAGCACTGAAAACACTGTGAATGTGAGAAAAACAATAAAGATGTATTGCCAGCAGCCCAGAAGAAGGACTGCTTTTGTGTCAAGTCCTTCTTTGTTTTTAGTGTGTGGCAGGGTGCCTAGAACTTGGCCATCCAGAAAGTGTCTGTTCAACAAATATTGACTTCGTTACAAAGCAAAACCGAACAGCACAATGATCGAAATACCTCTATTACTAAAACACTATTCTGGACTTCTGAGAAACACAAAGTCCTTGAGAGAATTTATGGGGGGGGGGGTTATGCTCTTTCCTATGTGGTTTTTTATTGTGGTGTGTCTGATCCAAAGTGAGTTATAATTCTTACCAGGTCATTTAAAAATCCCTTCTTTTCTGAATTTTGTTGTAGAACTATTTAGTCGTATTAAGTAATGATTCTGAGTATTTTGTAAAGCATTCTTTCTATCTCAGCCCCAACTGTGTATCAGTCGTTTATAATTCTAAGTATTTATATATTTCCCAAAACTTCAATTTCAGGGCAGACTAATGAAAACTGTAACCAGAAGATTCACCATATTTAAAAATAATGCCCTAAGATTCTACCTTTTAATAAAGCACAGACCAAATCAACCAAATCAAGAATAAAAAAGAGTGAGAATAAATGTTAGTCCTTAGCAAGGGGTATGATTTCTCCCATTCCCATGCCAACCATCATTAGTCTGGGAATGACGGAAACTGGCTGACAGAAAGCAGAGAAGTATCTTTGGGTAATGAGATGGCAGGCATGTGGGGCATTGTTGGGTGGCTAACTTATCTGGCCAGTCCTTGTCTGTGACTTATTCATCCTAGAGTCTTTCTCTGCCTCCCTACATGGGTTAGCTCTCCCTGTCATGTGTTCCCATAGCAACCCGTCCTTCACAATTCATTTTATGCATCAGGTAAGTGTTGTTGTTGTTTTTTTTAAGATTTTATTTATTTATTTGACAGACCGAGATCACAAGTAGGCAGAGAGGCAGGCGGGGGGAGGAGGGGAGAAGCAGGCTCCCTGCTGAGCAGAGAGCCCGATGCGGGGCTCAATCCCACGACCCGGGGATCATGACCTGAACCGAAAACAGAGGCTTTAACCCACTGAGCCACCCAGGCGCCCCACTTCAGGTATAATATTTGGCACATGCATCAACGTCTGCCATGTCAGATTATAAATTCCACAAAGGCAAACACCTCACCTATCTTGTTCATTGCTGTTGGCCCAACCACTGGGACAGTGCCTGACTTTTTGTCTGCATTCAGCAAATATTTATTGAATGCGTGAATTAATTAAACTGCAAACCACCTGGGAGATTAAAATTATGGGAATTGATCAGCTTGCTGCGGCGACTGCCAATATAATTTGAGTACAGGAACTAGAGAGGCTTTGCACATTAAAATCATCTCCCCTCCTTCCTCTCCAGGGTGTTTGAAATTCCACCTTTAAGGCATTGCCTCTATAAGACACAGTCAGATCAGATGAAATTTAAAACAAAGAACCCTGTTTTCGGTCTAGTAGCCTAAAATTATTTCTAATGGAAAAGTTCATCCAGGGCAAACTACACTGGAAGTTAGCAAAGAGGGTGGTGAAGAAGACCACCAGAAAGGTGCAAAGAGAAGGGAAGGGAAAGATGAATGGCGGTTTCACCTGGAGCCTGTGACCCTGCCTATGGCTGACTCCCGACCAGAATGAGCCAGGGAAAGCTTGTGATAGCTCACACTTCAACTGATCTGGATGAGAGGCTTAAAAAATAGAAGTGCCGCTCAGGACAAAATGTGTCCCTTTGCTACTTTTCATCTGTCTGTTCCTGTTTATGCACATCGTATCATGTAGGGAAAAATCTTTTCACACATCCTTCTCATTTTTTTGTGATATTACCCTGAAAAGTGAACTTTGTGTACTTAAAGTTGTAAGAAAAACAGTCTAGAGGACAACTTGCTTTTAAAAATTAGTATGTAGTGCATTTACCTGGAAATGAATGGGTTTTGTCTACACTAGCAGACTTTTGTCTGCTTTTAAAAAGCACTAAGGGCTCAAAGTAAATGTAATATTCTTTGACTGAGAAGAATAAATTGTTCCCTTTCAAATCATCAACCACATAACAGGATGAAAAGGGACATCCTTGACACTGGAATCATTTGATTTTGATTTGTTATTGAATGTACATTGAAGGCCATTTTAAAATATAGTCATATACTATTAAGGAGTACTTAGATTTCTTAGTAAGAAGTCCAAAATGCATAGTGTTTTAAGTGTGAAATGAGAGATGAATCTTATCATTAAATATCAAGAAAGTCTTTGGATACTGGTGATGTGTATTGAAGTTCATTCCTTGAGAAATTAGACTTTAAGATGTGGAAAGAATACAAATTCGAAAAGAAAGTTAAAAGCAAAAAAAAGAAAGTTAAAAGCAATTAATAACCGATGATTAGGGCTAGAATCAAATTCCATATTTTAAAAATTATCTTAAAACTAAAAACAAAACAAAACAAAATAAACAAAAAACCTTCTGGGACATTTTATAAACCATTAATTTGATTCTTTACTACCTGAAGTAAGTAAGACATATGTGTTCCTACTCCTGGATAAATGACCACTAACGGATAAAAGTAACAAGAGGCCACAGCAGGGTTGAATTTAATTCTCTTAATATGCCCTTTTGCCTCAGAACATTTCATGGTTAAAGTGAATTCATTCCCATGTTAATATCAGTGAGACATGAAAGTGATTCTTTTCCCTAATCATACCATTGTATTCAACCCAACACTTGAAGAAACAATATCATTAACTCTGTGGGGAAACCAAGTAACAATATTAGTCAAATAAAGGTATAAATCATTGCCTTCTTATAATTCAGCAATACAATTTTTTCTTTCCAGAATTCTTTGATACGAAGGTTTGGAAGCTGAAGTCCACCGAAGACAGTAATTAGATGATGTCTTCTCTCTCTCATCACTGAACTAATAGGGCGTTTTGTGGATAAACTTCAAGAGCGTGGAGCCATGGTGTGCCCCCCTCGCATCCAGTAGACCCAGCCATAAGTCTAGGTAAGCCAATCACTAACGGTGCAACCAGAGGCAACCAGCTGCAAAATTTAAAACAAAAACATTTCCTGTGTTTAAAAGGAAGTATCCTGTACCCTTACCCTCACTTTCAGCCTCCTTACCCCCCCACCAAGGCAGAAAAATCCCACAGAATGAAACTAAAGAGTGAAACAAATGGACCATGATTCCATTAATCATCCGTCTTCTTTTAAGCAAGTTGACTGAGCAAGAATTCACATTTGCAATATCCTAAGGACGCATATGAAGATGTTAGGGAAGAGTCAAGTGAACAGAGCAGAAATGGAAAGGAAGGGGTAAGGTATATCAGAGTCTAGGGAACCCAGTCTGAAAAAAAGTGATTGGTGAACATGCAGTCAATTCACATATATAGCAAGCTTCTTAGAGAAGATGTGCGCAGTATAAACTTCCAAAGCAAAACCTTTATCTTCTTATGACATTCCGTTATATTTAAGAGTATTCAAAGTTCAACAAAAAATTTGCAAAGCAAAGAACAGTTTTATATAAACCTAGCTCAGAAGTCAGTATGCCAAAGTACTTCAAAGATCTCTCTCTCTCTTTCTTTTTCTTTCTCTCCATATATATTTATATATAAATATATTCTATATATTAAATATTTAAATATATTAATATATTAAATATATTTAAATGTATAAATATATTAAATATAATTAAATATTAAATATATATTAAATATTTAAATAAATATATTATTAAATATATTTAATAATATTAAATATATTAAATTATATATATTTATATATAAATATATATGGAGAGAATATATTATATATAAATATAAATATACTTATTTCAAGTCCCGAAGCCTATATATATATATATATATATATATATATATATATGGATTTGAAAAGAGAAGCTTAAATATTATCTAGTCAAGCCTCTTAATTTTAAAGAAAAAAAAAATCGAAGCCCAGATAGTTTATCATTTGCTAACTCACAGAACTAGTTAGAAATGAGGAGTTCTGATTCCCAGGTGGAAAAAACCACACACATCAGCAACCATGCCCAACGTTTCATTGATTCTAGTAGAAGCTTTGGTCTCACTCTCTCCAAAACTGTTGATCCATGGCCATTAGGCAGGTCTTCTCTTCTTCTAATTCATCTCCCCCAACACCAACTTTAAAATCAGATTATCCAAAATTTCTCTGCAGTTTCCTAAATTCTCTTCAAGATTCTCCAATAAAATAATTTGCTTCAAGTTTTCTATTTAATGAAAAAACTCCACTCCAACCTCTAACAACTAGACTCCAACCAAGATGAGTCATCAGGTGAAACTATAGAAGCAAGAGAGGAACTTGTTTCAAGTCCTGAAGCCTTTCCTGAGGGCAGGGGATCAGATGGCTTAGCTAGAAGAACAGTGCCACCTTTTGGGAAAAGAGAGTATTGTTCCCTCAGATGCTTCTAAAATGGCTATTTAAAGGAATGTTCTCAAACTGAGAACACTCAAATTTAATCCTCTCTCTTTCTTTTATTTTCATTTATTTTGCTGACATCAAGTATAGAGAATTAGATTTGGGGTTAGTCGTAATCCTTCTTCATGACATAGTCATCACTGTTGCATTGAAGGCAAGGTCTGCTTTTAGTTAGTTTTTGAATTAATAATTTTTAACAGTGTAATAGGCCTGATGAACCCACCACCCCCAAACAAAGGCAGGGCCCCTGGCAATAACCTCCATGCAGCCCATCCCACCCCATGTCCTGGCCTGGCCCCCACCCAGAATGACAGGGCTCTTGCAGGCCTGGACCGGATTTGAGGCACGTTTGTCGCAGGCAGCAACAGTTCTGAATGTTTTGTCATATTGAACTAACAGTTATTTTTCTAAGTATCACCACTGAACACTTGCATGATTTTGTAACAGATTAAAGATTGGGAAGTGGAGAAGCAAGAAGGCAGTTTGTTTAAGGCCTGAATTCTGGAGTCAGACCACTTTGGGTTTAACTTCAAGAGTCACTACTCACTACCACCACTTGCTTTCACCCTGACAAGATCTATAACCTCTCTTACATTTCATCATAATGAAGGACAATAGTAGCTAGTTCTGTGAGAATGTGCCCTTGCAATAATGAAAACTGGCCTAGTGCATAGCACAGAGAAAATGCTCAATATACGCAAGTTAGTATTATTTCTTTTTTTTTTTTTTTAAGATTTTACTTATTTATTTGACAGGCAGAGATCACAAGTAGGCAGAAAAGCAGGCAGAGAGCCAGGAGGAAGCAGGCTCCCCGATGAGCAGGGAGCCCAATGCAGAGCTCAATGTGGGGCTTGAGGACCCAGGACCCAGGACCCTGGGATCATGACCTGAGCTGAAGGCAGAGGCTTTAACCCACTAAGCCACCCAGGCACTCTACAAGTTAGTATTATTTCTATATACTAGTTAGCTATTATTTCTATCTACTAGTCTCTGGGAAGTACTTTTTTAAGTATTATGTTTAAAATATATAGTAATAACATGTCATAAAACAAATTTCATGTCATCGTGGATCTTTAATCCAAGGAGATGATGACTATTATTACAGGTAATAATAACAATATGCTATATTTGTTGAAGCTACATCGTTTTTAGAATGTCTTTACTTCATCTGATACGTAGAAGAGTTCTATGAGGTATGATGGAGAAGGCAACATTATTTCAAATTTGGACAATTAAGATTTAGTGAAATTAAATAAGCGGTAAAAATGCATGGCACGCAGATGCCTGAAATCATCTGACATTCAATAATTCTGTCTTCCGGGTCCTCCATTTTGCTCTGAGAATGTGGGCAGTGTTTTAAGGACTCTCTCCTTTATGCAATCTGGTCATATTTTGTTACTTGGAACAAGGTAGACCACTCTTTCCTAGCCAAGGAAATATAGCACATGGTTTCCTATCATGAACCATTTCTTTCAAAAATCAAACACACACCAAAACCTTTCCCTTAATTTATTTTTATTACTATTACCATTTATTGCATCCTGTTTATTGCAGAAAATATTTTCATTTCCTTGGAACCTGACACATGTCATTTGCCATTTCTCTTGTTTTAACCAGCAAGTCGTCCAAAGCATTTGAATGGCATTCAAATTCAGAAACAACCTTGTAAACTTTTCCTGAGCTGGAAGTGATTGGTCTAAACAGGCCTGTACTTCCTGATGCATCCTAATTTCTAGGTTAATAAAGACAGTTGTCTACTTAGAATTAAGAGCTTCATTATTTTATACTATTTTATTTTCAAGTTGAATTAACATGAAAAATAACATTTTGCAAATAAGTCAAAGTTCCTTTAGCTTGGCTAATATGAATAGACTTATATCAGTACTTCAGAAATGTCTAATTTTACATTTAAGTGTTCAAGTCATTCTGTTTATATTCTATTTTCCATGCAACCATCAGAATTATACTTTATAATACAATGTGCCAATCATCCACTAAAAATGTTCTAATAGCTTTCATTGTTCTTTGAATTTGAATTCAAATTCCTTTCTGTGGTCTTCAAGGTTTATATAGCCTGATTGTCCTCTCCCATTCTAGCTTCATTCCCACCATTATCTCCTCCCTCAGTGCTCCACAGTTATTCTGATCTGTTTTCTACTCCTCTAGCCTTCCAAGATCTCTCTTTCTTTAGAGTCTTAGCATTGGAAGTTCAAGATGGTGGGGTGCTTCTTGCCATTCACTTCTCTGCTCAAAGATCATCTATTAATAAAGGATGTCTAGTTTATCTAGAGCACCCAATCTAGATTTTTCACCATCCCAAACAACTCCTTGTGTTATTCTTTGCATACATTACCTAAAATCATCTTGTTTTTGAGTGTATGGTTTCATTTTTTGTCTACTCCTATTAGAATATACCCCAAGTGAGAATAGTGAATTTGCATATCTTGTTTACCTCTGGTTCCTTAGCCTCTCTAAGGGTTCCTGGAATATAAGAAGTACTTAATCAATACTTAATGAAAACACAAATGTTGGGATGAATTGATAAGACATCTATGGACAATAGTCTTAAATCTCTCTCCCTTTGAACTCATTCTGTCCCCACGTGCCTTCATGTTTTGGAAATTGTAAGGTAAATAGTGATTCATTCCATAGTCTGCGGTGGGTAACCCTTCTTGTACTCCAGAGAATTAGATCTTCCTGTTTGTGAGTGATATAGTCACATCTCTCATGCTTACCTGGTTTCCCCAATGGGAAAACAATGCCAACATCTGCATATAAAAAAATGAAGTTTATTTAAAAAAAAACTAGTAGGTCAGACAAATGTGGTAAGAGATCTCATAGAACCAATGGAATGTAAACCCAAATGTAACCTTGTGGATTTCACAAGATAGATGAATGCATCTGAGGTAACATGATAGAGGGTCCACAGCTCCCTCTTCCTCCTGCCTCCACCTCCAGCCAAAGAACCAACTTCTGAAAAGTCTCATAACCAATGAGTGACTTAGAAGTACAGTGCAAATCCTAGGGCTATTAAAGCAAAATAGAAGTAGGGACTTTCCCAAGTCCACATGAACATAAACTTCTAAATTGAGGCCAGGACTGTCCTCTTTTCTGAGGGCGAGTGGATGTTTGAGTTAGCATTCTGTTTCAAAGCAAGAAAATCTAAATTACTGATGTTCTTTAAAAACTAGACATTGCTTTCTCTCTCATAAAATCTTCAGGGATTCCAGGTTCTTATCAACGTGCAACTCTGTCATTCTCAGCACGTGACTTTCTCCTCATCATCCATATACTGTTGAAACTCTAGCCAATGTGTCTGCATTTTAGCTGACAGGAAAAAGGGAATAAGAAAAGCACACCACCTCCCCTCCAGAATATTTCCATTAACTCATACACAATGCCTCTATTACATCCCATTATCCAAACCTTAGTCATGAAACCATAATAGCTTCAAAAGGCCAGAAAATATTTAACCCAGGCAGCCATGACTGCAGCTACAAATGAGACATTTTAGTGAAAATAAAGGAACAGATCAGGGCTATCTGGTCTGAACTAGGAGCTTCTGCTATACAGAATAAAACCATCTTCTGGGGTTTTCTGCCCATAGTACTGAGTCTTTTACTTGCCCCATTTAGGAATCTCAAAATAAGAGTTGAGCTTGGAGCACTGCAGCATTGTTCTTTGGGGCAAAGCTGTTATAACTTATTCTGCATCTAGTTATTGTGCTCAATGTTGGCTAGTAGGAATGTAGGTTTGACACTCTAAGAACAAATACGACAACTTGAGGGCATCGGTCATTGTAACCAAACCAAAGGAGAGTCTGTCTGCCCAATTCACAGCAAGCCAATAAAAACTGACACCAAACATCTGCAGTGAAGAAACATGGGCTCTTCACTGTTTGAGCATCACCCAGGAGAGGGGGGAACTGATGCTCTAAGTCTCAAACTCCCTGATGGCTTGCACACAAAGGTTCTTAAGGGCAGAATTTGGGGCAGATATCTCCTGAGAAGGTGAACACCAATGATTGGAGACCAGGAGATCGTGCTAGTGTTCTAGTGCTACTTCATCTGGTTTCCCTGGAGGTCTTCTTCATCTCAACAGACTTAGAATCTGGAAAAAAAAAATAGACATCTATATTATTTATGTTAGAGAATTCATTAGGTACATCTGGTGATTGAAATCGCTAGGGTAGTTCCGGTTATCTATTTGTCCTACAGGTTTCTTTGGGTGATAAGCAAGCATTCCTATCCCTTGGGCCTAAGGCTGTGGGTGTCTTGGCCAGTCTGGTTATGCCTAAGGTTGATATGATCCCCCATTGTTCATTCTTCCATCTGAACTGAAAAGAAAAAAATTTAAAATTTTTATTTAAAAACTTAATTCCTCTGTTGTCATTTTATCAATGCACCTGGCATTAAAAATAAAAAACAAACAAACAAACAAACTTGGGCATAAGCCTTTAAGAGACACAAAACAGATTCCTTCCTGCCTACCTTTCCTTTTCTCTGTATCTCTTTGCTTGATGACTAAGCAGTCTCAGAGTTTCAGGGATCACCATATAGAAGGGTCAGCAAAGTATTGTCTGCTGGCCAAATTTAGCCCACTGCTTATTTTTATAAATAAAGTTTTTATGAGAACACAGACAAATCTATTCACCTATATATTGTCTATAACTGCTTTCATTCTCTAATAGCAAAACTGAATAGTGACAGAGATTGTTTGGCCCACAAAGCCAGAGATACCATGTGGCCGTTTTACAGAAAAGGTTCACCAATCCCTGTCCTAGAATCTTGGACCAGGACATACTTTAGGGATGACCCAACGGATAGGTTCCCACCTTTGATCCTTCAAAAAATATAATACCTCTTTTCCCAAAATACCTGTTAATTAAAAGATTGTGTCTACTGAAATGTATTTGTTAATTAAATGATTTAATGCACAAAAAGACTTTTGATCAGAATAGCTGCCCAGCAGAGGACAACTGGTGGGGCCACATAAAGATGCTATTGTTATTGCCATAAAAAGTAAAGAGATGGTTTTACACAGACACTGTACCCAAATTGAAGAGGATATATTTGATTTCAGTTAAGCTTTATTTAAAATACAGTAAGGTTTTCAGATTCCCTTGACATTCTAAAAGACTCAAAGATTCTCTCCAGGTTGAGAATCACATAGGTGAAGAAACCAGCCTAGAGGAGGCTCTTGGTCAATCCCACCAGTTAAGATTTAACAGCAAGACCCAGGTATCCAGACTCATCTTTCCATTCATTACTTTGCCTACTGCCTGAATGCATAAGAAACCAAGAAATAACAGGTAAGTCTCCTACTCTCTCACTAAATACACGCCAGTAAACGATATGTCAGAGGCCCTCACAGAAAAAGCGGGTTGGCTCTGAACATTGAAAAACCAATAAATCTCTTGGAAGGGTTTTGTTGTTTTTTTTTTTGTTTTGTTTTGTTTTTCAAGAAAGACAGGAAAAAATATACTGTTTCAAAATGTTAATGGATAGCCAATCTGTTTCAACACCTAACTTTCTAAGTGCAACAAAACCAAAATACCCTTAATCATTACCAGAGTAAAACAACTATTGGAGTCTTCTGGGCTCTCCCAAGGAATTCAGGTGACTCTTTGGGATAGCTTCTTCTGCTTTTCAACATCACATTATCCCCCTGCCTAACTTTATCTATTTGCCAAAAACAAAAAAACAAAAACAACAACAACAACAACAACAAAAAAAAAACCGCATTCTTGTTACTGTGATCTTCTTTCTCCACAGCATTGAAAATTTGCAGAATAATTTGTTCAAATTACCAGGAGTGATTCCAACTGTATCCTCCACATTTGCTGGCAACTTTGGAAGTGTTTTGCTTTGAAACAGGATTAAGCCTTTTACTAGTTGGATGAGGAAAAGGCCACACAAATTCCTTGGCAAAGAAGTCTCAGAATCAAACTGTTTTATTTTTCATTTTAAATGTATTTAGAGGTGGTGTTGTTGTTCTTCTGTGGTTCATCATTCTATTTAGAAATAACTTAGAGTGTCATCAAGGTGACAACAAGCATTATTTAAGAATCTTTTGCTGTTTTAATTTACTAGGGATACAAATGGAAAATAGAAACCAACAAAAACAACAAAAAAGATTTTACCCTTTAAATGATCCAGAAATTATAATACTAAGAAACTCTAGTGACCACCTAATTCAACCTCCTAGAGAAGAAGACATTCAGCTAGTGTGGTCAAGGACTTGGCCAAGTTGTGGAAGGAAGAGCTCTGAAGAGGAAACCAGGAGAACTGGGTATTAGTAACTAACTGTAAGACTATGGATAATTGAGCACTGCCTTTCTCATTCATAAAATGAGAGAGAGAGAAGATGACGTTGGAGAACATCTCCATCTGTTCAACTTTAAGACTCCATGACTTTGATGAGACTCTAGACCATTCTTAGACCCTATAGCTCCTGATCTACAGTGCAGTGATATTTCTGCTAAATCATATAGTTACCTTCTCAGATTTGATCAAAGTAACCAAATTGGACTAACAGCTGTCTCCATAATCCATCTCCATGTCTTCTTTAGTACCATGGTATAACTATTTAATACTTACAACTTTAATAATTTATACACCTACCATCTCAATTCATTTCATTCACATATTAAACATTAAACCAATTCTTTTCAAGTAACTACCAATGGTCAGCATTATAAAAAATACTAGGGAAAAATTCTTGATGATGACAAGGTCTCTATCCTCAAGAAATAGCTAATCTATATGTGAATGGGGAAATATTATTCCCTCTTTCTGATACATAAGAGACACAAAGAGAGGTGAATGATTTGCCATGCCACACAAGGAGAATGAGGCAAACTTTAAGCTAGAACTGAGAGCTTCTGGCTTCTACTTCCATGGCCTCATCACCAAATTCAATTAGGCTTGCCTGATACTTTTTTTTTCCATAGGATTCTTCCATTCACTATCACATGTAATAAAAAAAAAAAACAAAACAAAAAGAAAAACTCTAACACAAAACTTTCACATAAACTAAAACTGCTTCAAAGAAGTATAATTCTTTTTATTTTATTTTTTAAAAATATTTTATTTATGTATTAGAGAGAGCATAAGCAGGGGGAGCAGCAGGCAGAGAGAGAGGGAGAAGTAGCCTCCCAGTGAAGCAAGGAGCCCGATGGTGGGCCTCAATTCCAGGAGACCTGAGCTGAAAACAGATGTCTAACCAACCATGCCACCTAGATGCCTCCCACCCCCAAAACAGTATAATTTTGAAGTCAGGCTAGACTAAACTGAAACAAAAAGCAGTGATGTAAAAAAAAAAAATCACATATTCATAACTAAATTCTTTAATTGCTATAAGTATGCCTTCTTAGGATTAAGAAAGAACAATTTTTGGTCCACTGCCACCACCTCATAACTCTCTGTCTTATTCCCCAGAAAAATGACTAAAACTCTGATTGATGAATTTAGAAATTTTGCTTATTTGAATCTTTTCATTTACTTCTTCTATTTTTGATAGTTTTCTGAATCATTTTGTGAGCTCAGTGCTCTAGGAGCATCTAACTGTCTGAATCTGAAGAGCTCCAGCAAATAAGCCCCCGTAACTGTGAACTGCTGCTGTCTAAGGCAAACGCTGTAAATGAAAGATCTTCTCCTCTGTGGAGAATAGGAAATATGACTTTAAACCTGAAGATTACCTCAACAAATATAAAAATTGAAATACTCATCTGAAGATTTATAGACTATCTCAAATTTATTAGATATTATCAAATTTCTAGATATCGAAAACTTCCACAGTTGTCTGGTTTCTCCTGTTCATTTTTCTCATCACAATTTGCATAAAATTTTAGGTCTGCCTGATGTTACATAGTCAATGTCTTAACCAGGGAATATTTGTTAGAACCATAGATTAGACTGTAGCCGCAATGTGGGTTCTCTATGAACTTAAACAACTTAAAAACAAAATATGCAAAGAACACTTTTCATCATCATTAAATGTTATGAAATAATTTTTTCCAATTTGTTATACCTACATATGAAATTTGAAAAGGAACAAAAAACACCATTGAATTATTTTGTGTGAGATATATTCTGTAATATTCTTAAACTAGATTCAAAAAACCATGCCTGTACAGTAATAATTGAAAATATCAAATTATATTGATTATTTTCTGTATCTTAACCTATTGACATATTCTTAACTACAGTAGATATACTTTGATTGCTTTTTCAAAAGTTACATTATGTTTTAAAATTCTATTCAAAACGCAAATGTTCCTGGCATCAGAGAATTGAGGAAATACTAATTCAAAGACAAAATCTTTCCATTTTGTTCAAAGGTGTCCTTTAGCCTTTAACTTACACTCATTTCATCTGTGATTAAGGAAAATACAAGAAAAGAAATATCAAAAAAAAATCAGCATGCTTGTGAGATACTTTTGTCTGTAACTTTTAAGTGTCCCATGGAAACACTGCTTTCTATAGATTTTATTTCAATTGAAGTCACCCTATTTGGATGCTTTTAGAGTTGTATGCTTTGAGGTTTGTGCAAGCAGACATATTTCCATTTCTTTCTGTACCTTGGTAAAATGAAAACATGATATCGCCCCTACAGCTTTGAGGCACCATTCATATCAAAGTCCAGTTCAGTCACTTGAAATGACAGTATACTTTCCCCCTTCTTTCCCATTTTCCTCTCCTTCTTACACTGTGGTCTCTCTCAAAGAAAGCCCTTATCATAATTTTAACTCAGCAAATCCAAAATACTTCATTATGAAAATGTTCCATTTGGGGTAAATAATCCACAAACCTAACTTTGAGCCTTCAAGGAAAACCATGGTGGCTTTCCTCAGTTGAAAGGAAAAATAGCCGTAAGTTGTTCTTTTTTTTAAAAAGATTTTATTATTTATTTGATAGACAGAGATCACAAGTACGCAGAAAGGCAGGCAGAGAGAGAGGGAAGCAGGCTCCCTGCTGAGCAGAGAGCCTGATGCAGCGCTCAGTCCCAAGACCCTGAGACCATGACCCAAGCCGAAAGCAGAGGCTTTAACCCACTGAGGCACCCAGGTGTCCCAAGTTGTTCTTTTCAAACCATCCATTAGCATTAAACTTGAATTTCAGCAAATGCTCAGGGGCCGGCAGCATACACAAGAAGAGATTCTACAAACGTCAATGAACAAGCTCTGTGTATACACTACATGTATGTATATTTCCCCTATTTTAAGATGAACTTCCATTCTCTCCAAAATAAAAAAGCTATTGTTTATCCAGCTTTATAGTGTGTATACTACAGATCCAAATTTGGAATCACACTTGGTGGTTCTCAACCTTCAATTTTCACATTCATTTAGGAGCTTTTAATTCTTAGGGGAAAAAAAAAAAAGATTTATTTATTTATTTATCTTAGAGAGAGAGTGGGGGTGAGGGGCAGAGGAAGAGGGAAAGAGAATTCCAAGCCAGAATCCGTGCTGAACCCAGAGCCCCATGAGAGCTTGGTCTCACAACCCTGAGCTCATGACCTGAGCCAGAACCAAGAGTCAGTGCTTAACTGACTGCACTACCCAAGTGCCCCCACTTAGGAACTTTTATTTTATTTTATTTTAAGATTTTACTTAGTTATTTGTCAGATTGAGAGAGAGCACAAGCAGATGGAGCTGCAGGCAGAGAGAGAAGCAGGTTCCCTGCAGAGCAAGGAGCCTGATATGGGACTCGATCCCAGGACCCCGCGATCATAAACTGAGCCGAAGGCAGATGCTCAACTTAATGAGTCACTCCCGAGTCCCCCACTTAGGAGCTTTTAAAACCAGCAGAAGCCTTGGTTTCATTGAAAGATTCATTCTCCTTGGTTCAGGGTACAATCTGAGTATGGTTATTTTTTCAAAATTCAAGGTATGTATGTTATCTGCAGCCAGGATTAAGAACCAGGGACCCAGGGTAAAAATAACTTTATTACATAGCATTTAATTGACCTCTAGAAATTCACTCAACCCCAATATATGTTATGTATGTCACACTTAGCCAAATATTTTCTACTGGAAAATGCTATCTCTAAAAATATCAAAGCATTATTTGTTCAACATTGTTCGAAAATCATGTCATGGGAGCAATATTTCATAATAATTCTTCCATTATTTCAGGAAAGATCATGAGTTCCTTCTGAAACCAGAAATTTGGTCCTTAGTGGTAAGTGGGTACTGATCAAATATGCACAAAAATGCAAAGAAGAACTGCGTGGTAATTACAATTGTGACATAGATCTTTGTTTATTGGTATTCATAAAATAACGGTAACTGAAATACAGAGATAGAGATTAAAGAATATCACATCAAATGCCAATAATGTTTTTGTGCAAATGATATCTTTGGTTATATTTCTTTATTCCATAATGTTTGATCTTTAAAGTTAGTATGCATACTTTTAACAAAATGACAAATAAGAAAACACAATTTGAAAGAAAAGAGAAAGGAGTAAGACCAAGAAAACCAGAAAAAGAGACAAGGTGGGCAAAAACTTGTGTGGATTGCTTTGGGAGCATCAAGATTATAGCAGGTCTTGAAAGATGACCTTGTAGAAGCCTTGAGGAAAAATCGATTTCAATTTCCAAGGTGTGTTTGTAGCAAGCTGTACAATTTCCTTGTCAACAATAACACTGATAAAACCTTTTGAGACTATGAGAATAGTCTCCGAAGAAATGTGTATTATTGTTAGGTGTCTACAGTTTTTACAGTTCTATTATCTATGAAAGGAGATTCATAAATGATAGATTAGTTTACACAGTCTAGTCTAGAACGAAAAGCTTTGAAAGAATGTTTAAGGATATAAGAATTTATCACGTTTGGGAAAAAACTAGACCATTCTTCCTGATATTTCTATGGCATTCTTTCATTAATATAACCAGTATTTGTTGAATATCAGCTAACTAACAATCTAAAAGTATGTTAACTACCTAAAATTTAAATTAGAATAAATAAATAAAAACAAATTGCAACTTGTATTCCTCCCCCATCCCCCCCATGCAAAAACATTTTAATAAACATAATTTTCCAACACTTAAAGAAAGGAGTGGGCAAATACCTATTTATTTATACAAATCCTATCTTCCATTTTAATATTACATTTATTATGAAATGGTGTGGAAGACAAATTTTATCTCGGACATAAGACCCATATTCTGCAGCTCTCTAGGAGATCCAGGCAAGGTGGACATGGCTGTCCCACTGACCTTCCTGGTACTGCAGAGCCTGACTCACTGATTTAGGGAATACAGAACCAAGAATCGGATATCCACAGAAGAAAGAATGTCTCTTCTTTGCCAAGATTAATTCTAGTTAATATTAAAATAGTATATTAATAGTTCTAATTTAAAATTGTTACAACTATTCAAAGACCATCATCTCCTCGAGAGCAGAGATATTGGCCATCTTATTCATTAGATGTGGCCACTTCACCACATCTGGCAGGAAAGTCTTTGAACAAATGTTCATTGTTGAATAAGTGTGTGAACAGAGTTTATAATTAGGAGATATACTGACATTTTCTTACCGGAGGAACTTTATAGATAATTGTTTAAAAATGTAAACATGTGTGCATCTATGTATTCATGATGTAAGATGGTGTACTATAGTGAGAGGTGAGAAATAAGATGACATATGATTTTATGAGGAGGTATTCATTAAATGTTCATTCGTTTCCCTCTTTCCATTGTATTACACTTCTTCTGATTTTAAAATCACTAAATATGGGACGCCTGGGTGGCTCAGTTGGTTAAGCAGCTGCCTTCGGCTCAGGTCATGATCCCAGCGTCCTGGGATCGAGTCCCACATCGGGCTCCTTGCTCCGCAGGGAGCCTGCTTCTCCCTCTGACTCTGCCTTCCACTCTGTCTGCCTGTGCTCGATCTCGCTCGCTTTCTCTCTGACAAATAAATAAATAAAATCTTTAAAAAATAAAAAATAAAATCACTAAATACATATACAATTGGTTATGTATATGTGTATGTATATTATTAAAATAAACCATCCTGTGTACTTTAAGTTCCATTTTGATCTTTTTATTGTTTTATTTCCCCAACTCTTACCATGATATGCAATAAATATTTGTCAAATAAATAAATAAAATATGAGTGAGTAAATAAACAAACATCCCAATATTATTGGACAATGTTATTAGAAAGTAAAAAATAAATAAATAAATAAAAGCAAATTACATTGTATGTTTATATCAGTATTCCATTTTATCCTGCAAAAGTGAAAGAATGAAACTGGGAATCATTTTTCTTTCAAAGCTATTACATGTGATTCTTTAATCAAGTCACTTTTAAATCTTATTTTAATTTCTATAAGGCTCTACCCAAAATACAAAGGAGATACAAAATTATGATAAGCAAGTCTCTAGAAGCTTGGAATACATTACAGAAAAAAACAGCACACACACACACATTCTAATGTAAAGAAGATATAACTTTATAATGGCAGTGACAAGCAATACTTTCCAATTAGGAGGATTCCTTGAAGAGATTTGAACTAGACCCTATAGATCCTGCCAATTTCAATAGTCAGAGATTGCACAGGGGAGGGAGGACAGTCTCCTAGCATGGTCACGCAAAGTAATTTACTGTCTAATGAATGGGCTAGTTGAACTAATATAAAGAATTCAGGTAAGAGAGCTATGAAAGATAAAGTTAGACAAATTCAACTAAAATAACCAATGGAGAGCCTTGGTTACCCATTCAGGGAGACTGAATTCTATTCACTGAAACACGAGGATACACGTTTGAACAGGTTGGGCAGCTTCTAGTGACCTGGCCATTTTGCACCTTCTCTGACTTTATCTCCTACGAACCATCATCTTGCTTCCTCTACTCCAGTCATAATAACTTTCTTGCTCTTTGTCAAATGCATCAAGACTTAGCTGCCTTAGGGCCTTTGTACTTGCTGCTTAGGTCATTACTCCTGCCGTGCTTTTCCTCCAGATCTTTGTTTAGGTGGGTCCCTCACTTCATTCTTGCGCTGTTCCCCATGTTCCTCAAATAGGGACTCCAGCATTGTATCATTTTATATCCTGCTTTGGTTTTCTTTATAGCATTTCCTAACATAGCTCTTTCTCACAAAGGGACACATACATTTTGTTGTTGTTGTTTACTTGTCATATGTCTCCTGTATAAGAAGGTGAAAAATAAATTTTGCAGCATGGTTACTCTGACTCTGTCATGTTTACTCCAGAGCTTAGAAAATGGGTAGAATAAAAGGAATGTTTAAGTATTTATAAATGAATTAATAGCATCTTAATAGAATAATTAACTAGCAAATAACTAAAGAGGAATTTTGGGAAGATTGGCATATACTATGGGAATCTATGACAATAATCAAAATAAAGGTTAATAAACAAGCCTGAAATGATCACCACAGAGAGTTAAAAAAGAAGAAGAAGAAAAAAGGGTGTAAAAGCTTGGTTTGCCCCCTAGGTTCAGAATCTTTATCTGTAAATAAGGATTGTTGAACTAGAGTTATGATCTCTCATAGCTCTCCAAAATGTGACTGCAAAATGTGAGTCTAAGTACTATCAGGAAACACTGATATCAGAACTGAGGGGCAGGGGGGCACCTGAGTGGCTCAGTTGTTATGCTTCTGCCTTCGGCTTGGGTCATGATCCCAGGGTCCTGAGATCAAGCCCCACACTGGGCTGGCTCCCTTCTGACTCCCTCTGTCTGCTGCTCCCTCTGCTTGTGCAAACTCTCTCACTCTCTCCCTTTGTCAAATAATTAAAAAATAAATCTTAAAAAAAAAAAAAAAGAACTGAGGGACAGGGAAAAGTTGAAGAGCCTCAGAATTCTACCATGGTGGTTTGGAAAATGATGATGTTTGTCCACAACTAGAGGATAGGAACAGGAAGAGGAGTCAGAAAAAAGCCAGGGACATAAGGAAGAGAAGAAAGAGGTAGAAAAGCTACATTATGGATCATGTAGAAGAAAAAGGAACCATTTCAAGAGAGAAAGATGGCTGATACTGTCGTTGCGGGGAGGCTGGGGATGGTGCCAGAGAAGACTCTCTTTAAGAGTTGCTGGATGCCTTTGGAAAGAGACATTTCAATTGAGAGATATAGACTCGCCGTTCTTGATATTAGAAAACATAGTTGTCTTGTATGATGTTGCTCCAGTCAGTGAAATTAAGCCCAAATAGTCCAAGCTCTGAATGCCCACACCTGAGCCTGTACTCATTCAGCAAAGCTTTCCTCCTTCTCAGTCATTGTCCTATCTTAAAAGTTACCACCTAACTAAATCCCTCACTAGAATTCCGAGTATTCTATCCATCCATGACTTTTGCCTTGCCCATCTCCAATCCATTCTCTAGAAAACTGCCAGAGAGATCTTTTTAGATTTTCCCTTGAATCATATCGTATCACCTGCTCAGAAACCAGCTGTGGTTTCTCACTCACCTGTTAGAAGAAAAAATTACGTGATCTGACCATGCCCCACTCTGGCCTGTCTTGTTCTGTTCTCCCACACTCCCATATCCCCTACTTCCTATCATCCCATTCCTAAAGCTCTAGCCACACTGTTCTGTTGTATTTGTGGCATAAAAAATACCACAGATTTGGTGGCTTGGGACTATACACACATAGATCATCTCAAAGTTACTGTGGGCCAGGACTGTAGTCCACCTGAGCTTGGTCGTCTGCCTTCAGGTCTCACCAGGCCGGGGCGCAGTCAAGGGGCAGCTGGGCTACACTTTCATCTATAGAATGAATGGGGAGAAACTACCTCCAATCTCATTTGTATAGTTGGCAAAATTTATTTCGTTGCATCTAGAGTAAGACCCCTGTTTTCTTGCTGGCTTTTGTCTGAGAGACACTCTCAGTTCTTAGAAGCCCCTCCAGTTCTGTGCCACATGGTCCTCTCCAGAGGCCACTCTCTTCAGAGGCCTTCTCACAATAGGCTGCTTTGCTTCCTCAAACACAGCAACAGAGGAGAGAGTCACGAGGGCCCTGTTACACGTTTTCGTCTAATTAAGTCAGGCTCATTCAAGATAATTTCACTTTGATTAACTCAAAGTAACTGATTTGGGACTTCAACTGGATCTAGACAATGGGGCTTATTGCAGAAATATAAAGTTAGTTTAGCATGTTTCTGAAAACAAATGTAATTTGTCACATTAATAATTAAAATAGAAAAATTATATCATTTTTAGAGATGCAGGTAAAAATGTCTGACAAAAATGAAACTTCATTCACGATAAAATCAGCAAACTAAGTACTGCAAGAAACTTCTATCTGTAAAGGACAGTATAAAATACTTCATAGCAATATTGTACTTGAAAGTGAGAGACAGAACTCAATCCTGTCAAGATTGGGAACAGGACAAGAATATCCTCTCACATTTTTTTTTTTTCAACATCATACTGGAGTTTCTAAGCAGTGCATTCTTAGAAAAGAAAAGTAAGAAAGAAAGAAACATAAATATTGAGAAAGAAGAAGGCAAATCATCTTTATTCACAGGTAACATGACTCTGTGCATTTCAAAGTCCCCACATCCCCCCAACTACTAGGGCTAAGAAGTAAATTTAGCAAGGTCACAATATACTGTCAAGAGATAATTCCTGCTGGGTTTTTCATGTTTTTGCCTGACCACAGGGCATGTGGAGGGTATCTGACTGATGACTCATACTCTGGGTATTTGTATTGGCCTCAGCAGGCTGGCTAGAACTTCTGTCTCTGTGAAATCATCCTTGATAGTCAGGGCTCAGAGCTCTCTGCCACCCTCCCTTTCTCACTAAGCTCACTTTTTCCATCTTTATTATTATTATTATAGCTACCCTAGCGAGTATAAAATGGCATCTCACTATGGTTTTGATTGGCATTTCCCTACTGACTAAAGACATTTTATCATGTTCTCGTTGGCCATTGGTATATCTTTTTGGGATAAAAGTCTATTCAAATTCTTTGCCTACTTTAAACTCGACTGTTTGCCCTTATATTATTGAGTTGTCAGAGTCCTTTATATATTGTGGATACGAGTCTCTTATCAGACATATGATTTGCAAATATCTTCTCCCATTCTACAGTTTGTCTTTTCATTTCTTGTGGGTATCATTTACAGCACCAAAGTGTTTTATTTTGATGAAGCCCATTTATCTATTTTTTTTCTTTTAGGTCTTGTGTTTTTGGTATAATATCAAAAAAAAAAAAAAAAAACCATTACCTTACTCAAGGTTGCTAAGGTTTACTCCTGTTTTCTTCTAAGAGTTTTCTAGCTCCTATGATCCATCTTGAGCTCATTTTTGAGAATGGTGCGAAGGAGAGCTCCAGTCTCACTCTTTTGCATGTGAACATTCCTTTGTCCCTACTAGTACCATTTGTTAAAAAGACTATTCTGAATAGTCTTAGCACCTTTGTTAAAAATACATTTGCCATAATATAGGCTTATTTCTAGACTCTAATTCTGTTCCATTGATCTATATGTCTATTCTAGTACCATACCATTTTTATTGCTATAGCTGTCTAATAAGTTTTAAAGCCAGGAAGTATGAGTCCTTCAACTTTGTTCTTCTTTTTCAAGATTATTTTTACCATTCTCGGTTTATATCCATTACTTTAAGCCTTTGAAAACACACCCTTCCAGGGGTACCTGGGTGGCTCAGTGGGTTAAAGCCTCTGCCTTTGGCTCAGGTCATGGTCCCAGGGTCCTGGGATCGAGCCCCATGTCAGGCTCTCTGTTCGTCAGAGATCCTGATTTCTCCTCTCTCTCTGCCTGCCTCTGCCTACTTGTGATCTCTGTCTGTTGAATAAATAAATAAAACCTTCTAAAAAAAAATGTATAAAAAGAAAAAAAAAAAAAGAAAGAAAACACACCCTTCCAGCTTATACAGTTTCAGACTGAAATGTCTTTTTTAAGTCCTTCCTTAAATGCCAGACCATTCATCCCTTTGTTTGGAAACATGTTGCATGCCTCCCCAAATTATCACTGACAGTAATCAACAGTGAGCACAAAAAGCAGCTGGAAATCAAGGACAGGATGGAAAACAAGGGCCTGTTAAGCGAAAATGACAGATTTAGGTCACCAGAAAGTCTTTGAATAGGATGTTGTGGGAACAAAGTGATTGTTACAGTGAAAAATTAGATAATAAATCTTAGAATAAATTCTTAAAACAGTTTCCTTGTGTTTTCCTTTTCCTCATGTGGACTGGGTAGATGGTATTGACTAAGTTAGTTCATTTTCTCAGACTCCTGCAAAATGAAATAAATCTGTGCTGTTTCTCATGTTCTCTTTGCAGATCCTGCCTTTTGGCCTTTTGTAGCTAATGTTCATGAGATTTTCATAGCAGCTGGAAATTGAGTAGTTCATGCTTTAATTATGCTCAAAAGAAAAAATAAGTTATTATTTGGAGACACACTTATATTGAGAGAGTTGCAGTAAAATTATCCATATATGAAGCTTTTGAGATCACATCTCTATATGCCAAGTCTTTATATAGTCACATCAGACCCTGTCAGGTGGCCAGAGAAGGTTACTGCTTTCATTTTACAGAAATAGAAACTGAAGTTCCAAGAGGTAAATTGACTTGCTTCCATAAATGAGCATGGCAGGGAGAGAGCCAGGATCAAAGTGCTGTTTGTTGGCCTCATTGGGTCACTGTTACAGGTTGAATTGTTCATTTAATGGAAGGAAACTTTCAGAACTATAGTGCAATGAAAATGATTTTTAGAAGTTTTCCATCAATCAAAAAGAATAATTGACACTTGTTCTATTTATTTACTACTGAACAACAAATCACCAGGCAACTTAGTGGCTTAGAAATACAGTAGTATTTAGCTTTCATATCTCCAGTTCCACCATGGGTCTGTGTAGAAGACTGTCTTCTGCTCCATGGGGCATCAGCTCAACTAGGGACTATAGCGTCACTTCCAAGATGGCTCCCTTTCATGGCTGGCAAGTTGGGGGTGGCTACTAGCTGGGAGTTTAGTCATGTGTAGTTATGACTTGACCTTCGGAGTCTCTTGATAGGGAACTCTCTGAAGCTGCTTGAGTTTCCTAACAGAATGGTGACTGAATTGAGCAAATGTCCCAAAAGAACGAGGCAGAAAAATCACCTTTCATCATTTGGCACAGAAAAATCATGAAGGGTTATTATCACTGACAACCAGATTCCATTGCAGAGAATATAGACCCCGCTCCTTGATGGAGGCAGTGTCAAAGTGAAGTTGTAAGAAGACCGTGTAGAAAGAACATGTTGCAGTTATCCTTATCACAAAAGTGAATAACGGAAAGGGGAAAAAACTTTCCATAGAGCTGGTTTCATATGAAAAACTTTTTGACAACAATATTTGACACATTATTCTCTTAAAAACTGGGGGCCAAAATATATCAAAAAACTAAAGCCTCTGAATTTATGGGTTTTGCAAAAAATCAGGAAAAATTAACTTGAACAGAAGGTGAAAAGAACACTACCACTTATTCATTCCACCGTGGCCAAGCTTTTGATCATTGATAAATCCTAGTTTGCTCATCTCTAAGTTGGAATTATTATGACAGTTGGGAGAATATAATAAAGTGCTTTGTGTAAAGTAGAAAGATATCAAATGCATTCAGATAACATTATTTACCTCCTTCCTTGAGTATTGCATTTCACTCACTAATATCAACAACCTTTGAGATCCACAATGTGATAAATTAAATAACAAATATGAAAAGAGATTATTTCTGGAATTAAATTCCATTGAGAAAATTCTAGATAGTAGGCCATGGATTGATTTATTAGAAACTATCTTTGTTTCCTATTAACCAAATATTTCATTTAAAAAAAATCTCATTTAATAAGTCAAGTGCCGTGTGGGTATACTTTAGTCATGCTTTAAATATTCACAGGCAAGATGTTGCCTACCCAAGAAAAACACAGTTAAGGAAGCCTCAGGGAACAATAAAATAAAAAACAAAAATAGAAAACACCCTGCTCTGTATCCAGCAAAAACAGGAAATAGGTTGTATAAGGGAAATAACCAAAATGGGAGCATGGAAGACACTTAAAGGACTTACATTGAATTAGAACCCACTAATTCAATGTGATCAGGATTAGATGCATTATTTTATAAGCAGTCGAAATATTAAAATATTTGTGTATATCATTATTATTTAATCGCAGTTAATCAAATTAATACAAATAAAGGTAAATGCAAGAAGGCTAAGAAAAGAGCAAGAGGAATGATTAAAGTTTTGGAAAATGATAAGCAGGAGGGCAAGTTTGACACATGAAAGTTATGTAATTCAGTCAAAAGGAGAAAACAGCCAAGGATTTATTAATGATTGCTTATAAATATGTAAATACTTTCTAAAAGAATGTCTGATTTTCCTTTGCTTTTCCTAAAATGTGAATAAAGGGGTTAAACCCATGACAGTGCTTTAAGTAAGATGATTTTTAAGCACGTGAGACAAGCTGTAGAATTAGGTTTACAATCAGTCTCGAAAGGAGGGAGAAACCATTTCACTCCTTAGTATTGACATTTTTCTAGGTAAAAATCACAAACTTGACTGATGACAACTACTGATATATGACATTCTAGAAACTAGACTTCTATGGGGAAAAAATTAATTACTCTTTGAAAAAAAAATTATATATGGCCTGATCATTTATGCAAAGAAACAGATATGTGCCATCCTGTTGCCAGTCCGTATGGGAATTTCTTTGATGGGAGAATTGATATTTAAAAAGTCATTGATCATCTTGGCCATGTTGGAGAAAAGCAAGTGGTAAGACACCTAGGAGAGCATGCAGTGACAAAAGCAGGAGCAGTTTATGTGTTGCTTCTGAGGGGAAGGAGAAAGATGGGTGTCAGCCAGGACAACAGAAGACTAAACCGTGTGAGCCTGACCTTAACACACCATGTAATCAGCACATTTTTAAAAACTTGACAGTAGAATATCAACACCTTGAAAACGAAGGAAATCCTGTTATTCGCAACAACACAGATCAACCTGAAAGGCATTATGCTAAGTGAAATAAGCCAAGAGAGAACTTTAATGTAGGACTGGGGGTGGTGGGGGGGGGGCAAGTCAGAGAAACAGAAGAGACCAGCATTTGCCAGAGACTGGATGTTGGTAGATAATAAGTTTGTAAAAGGTTACAAACTGACAGCTGTAAGATGAGTAAGGTCTAAGGTCTCATGTAAAACATGGTGACTATAGTTGACACAGTTATCTTATAACTGAAATCTGTTAATGGAATAGAACTTAAATGTTCTCCAAAAAAGGTAAATATGTGAGATGAGGGATGTTATTAAACTTAATGGGGGGACTCTTTCACATTGTTTACCTATATCAGACCATTACATTCTACACTTTAAATATCTTACAATGTTATTTGTCAATTATACTTCAATAAAACTGGGGGAAAAGCTTGTGAAATGCTTGCTTAGATTAGAGTAAATAGCTTTCTTATGAAAATTGTTGAAGGAAGTGGAGATTTGCATCTCTGTGCTGTGGGAACTGAAGTACCCAGTGAGTTGCTAAGTATGGAGTGGTGGGTGCAGTCAGTAAGGGAGCCAGGGATTTTCAGCAGAAGATTTAAAGACATTAATAAATGAACAGGATGTCTGCTTTTAAACAACATAAAAGACACAATACTCATCCTTGAAAAAAAAAACAACTTTTTGTTGTTGGTCTAAGTGCTAAATCTCAAACAACAAAGAACTGTTGAAATTTAATAATATATAAATAAGCTACAAACTGGCACATGTCTAATACTTATCTTTGAATAAGCGTTATATTCTACATGGAAGTTAATATGGAGAAATCCCAGTTAAACCAACAGCCCTCAACACGCACAGACTCAGGGTCATGTGGTCATCTCAAGACTAAACACTCAATTTCTATTTCTTTAATTTGATAATCACTGGAGTACCATTATTTATTTCAAATTAACTGTTCAAAAGTACAAATACATTATATCAGAAGTGATCTCAAGTTTTCCCATGCAATACACAGAAATTATAATTTTTTAGTGAATATATCATTGGAAAGTTGTTAGAATTGGCCCAACCAGACATGATAGTTTTGCAATTTCCTGAATTTATTAAGAAATGGAATTTTTTTTGGATCTCTTCCTAGCATTCTTATGTTTATAGTTTTTTCCTAACAGAAAAAGAACATTAGGTAAAAAAAAAAAAAACAACAAAAAAAAAACTAATGAAATTTGAATAAAGTATGGGGTTTAGTTAATAATAATACATATATCAGTTCATTAGCTGTAATATATATACCATTATATATATACCATTCTAATGCATGATTTTAATAGGGGAAATTGGGTGTGGGTACAAGGGAACTCTTTGTGCCATATTCATATTTTCCTATACATCTAAAATTGTTCTAAAAATAAAGTTTTAAAAACTCGTAATTTTCTGACAATTTGTATGACTTGCTGCATGTAAAAGAAATATTTTAAATTAAAATTCATAAAAAATTTATTTTGATGAGTTATGAACAAATATCACTGAAAAATTTGACTATTCTGTCTATTGAACATAAATGTGCAAAGAAAAATAATGTCTACAAAGTTATTTCAATTTTTCAGAAGTGAGGGACTAAAACAGATATGTAATGCTATTATTCATTATTGTGATAGGCCAAAATATGGTTAAAAGTGTTTATTTCTTATTCCAAAAAGAGCACCGATATAATTAAAAATATTAGTCCATTATTTTCCCTTTCTGTATTATTTTTTGCTGACATAATTAAATATACTTAATATATATATGAAGTACAATATGAAGTACAATAACCAAGAATTGCCATTATCTTTTCTGGTCTCTAGTATTGTTTACTGAGCTTCATGGTTCGTATTAAAAGTATTTTGTCCAGTAGAGGAGAGATTTACTAAAAAAAATTATCTACTCCAAATTGCCAGTAAACAGATCTAAAGAACCTCAAGATAGAATAAATTCTGATAATTAATAAAAATTTCATCAAGGGTCCTATTATGATCCCAGAACTGGGAAAATTCGACTGTTACCTTAGTTACATACTCAAAGCAACAACAAACAAAACAAAACAAGAAACAAACACAAAGAAATTAGGATGAGGGTATGTGTATAGAAACTAGGTTTTAGAGATACCAGAGTGACCAAAGTTTTATATCTAGAAAAGGAAATCTTTCCAACCAGTTTGCTTTCAGTAACTATTCTTCTCAAATACATTCTTTCTCCATTTTAGTCACTAGTTGTCAGGATTTCTTTTTCCCATCCTAACATGTAGGATTATTACTGTTTTAATGTGGAGACAGGGGAGAGGGAAGACAGAAAAATCAAATCACAGCCCTAGTTGTATATTGGGATTTCTGAAGTTCAGTTCATGGTGTTAAAATGATCCTCCAAATGATTCATGATTCTGAACAATCTATTCCCCAGGGTGTATGACCACATCTACTTGCAATCTCAATTAAGAATCCCTGTTGTAAAGAATCTTCCACTTGCTGCACATTTAATGGATATTGAACATACATTGTATGACAGCTGGGTTTTTCAACTGCATTCTTACCATTAGCTTATCACATTACTGGTATCATAGTCTATCTCTGAGGTTGGTTAACCTTATGGCCATGCTGGGTGCTCTCCCCATCTCAATTTCAAAAGTTTTATAAACAGTATTAAAGATTCTTAGGTTCCAGGACATCACTGTCGCATAACACATACTGTCTGTCTTCACTTTTGGGATCTGACTCTCCTCACCTATTAGCAACTTATAATATTTGAAGAAGGAAGAAAAGGAAGAGGGGAGTGGGATTTATTCCCAAAAAGTTTAAAAGGAGAATCTGCAGTTCTTCATCATTTAAAGCTCTTGTTTTTCATAACCAGATTTGGTGTCATTCTTAGTTTTTAGACCATTGATTTCACACTCTCATTTCCCAAATTTAGGAAATAAAGACAAAAGTAGATCAAAAATTCCACACTCATATGGTTTTCAGACTTTAAAGGATAATAAAAATTATTTCCTAGTTTTCCTTTGGGAATATTCATGTTTAGCTGAATGTGTGTCCTCACTTGTTGTACAAAATATGCTTTATCTATATATCTACCTATACAATATCCTTTCAAGTTCAATAAGAATGTTTGAAGTTCCTTCATAGCATCATATACTTAATAAGAGAAATTATTTAAGTCCTTTCTCATGAAGCCAGTTTTCCAGTTTCTATTATTTTTATAACTCTCCTTGTGAGTGAATACAGTCATTGCAACAATAAGACAGCCATCTAGAAGGTTCAAGTTAGAGAAAAAATAAGCCATCCCCTAAGTTGGTCAAAGCATTCAGGAGCTCTCTCAGCCCCAACAAATGGGACCCGTGCTTATTTCAACATTTGAAGTAACAAAGTGCCTCTGGGCTCTGCCAAACATGGACCCAATATATTCTCCTCCAAAGCCTATATGTTTCTTTCCCACATAGTCTGTTCCCAACTTTAATGAACTGTGTTCCAGAGGTCCATTAATTGAGTCTATTTGGATTTGTAATGCATTTTCCCAGAGAAATGTGAGGAGCATGTTTCCAGGCCTGCCCACAAACTCTATTTATTCATAGAATGTTAGAGCTAGTGAGACTTAAAAAAATCATTTAATCTAACCATTTTAAAACCATAATGTTACTGAAATTACTATAATAGTTGCCCCCAGAGAGCCTCCGGAGACCTTCTTGAGTTCGTTGAGGCTCCTCTGTGTCCTGACAGGGCCAATTTATTTACAGTTACAGAAGACGACATCCAGGAAGCTGTACCAAGAACTGGGCTTATCTTGGGAAAATCTCTGTGAAAGCTAGAACATTCTTTAGGTTTGGCGATAGATCCATCAGGGAAGGGGCACTAGCAGCAAAGCACAGTGAAATCTCTCGTAGAAGGGTCTCACTAGAAAGTAGGAGATCTCAGTCTAGAATTTCTCTACACAAACCAGACTTTATCTATTTTATCAATGCTTTTCCTTGACTGAATTAACTTCACATGGTAGTTCTCCTGAGCAGACAATAAAAGAAAAGTTCACCAAGACATTATACCCACTCAGGGAATTTGGAGTGGCAGTAATGTCATAGCATACATCTTGTGTAA